>NC_135301.1:7849342-9049342 GCF_051311805.1 Agelaius phoeniceus | reverse complement strand
ATAAAACTGTATATTCCTGAGACTATGTCAGGTATGCAGTTCTGATTAGATAGATAACAGTAGCACACATCTGCATTCATTTGCAAATAATCCCTCATATTTCATATATTTGCTTTATCCTACTATTTTCCCATTAACTAAGACTTAGGAGTCAAGGAAGGCCTTTATTATAAATTCATGAAACTAGTAACAAAGATTCAAATATGAACTTCAAGGTGCTACTCCAACACAAGCCAAAAATGTGATGATGTTCATGATTGTATCTGGGTTTTGCCAAATTAAGTAATTTGATTTCAGAAAAAGTGAGATAATAGATGCTACCAATTACTTTTCAACAGTCTGACGCACAATTTGGATGCACAAAGATGCAAAAATTTAAGGCAACATACCTATACAAAATATATGGTTACAGGTCCCCAAGCTCCACTATAAGACCTGCTCCTGATCTTAGATACCCAAGTAGGAAATCATTTTAAAAGGAGCATGGCTCCAAAAGTACTTTCTCTACTTTCCGATACATTATTTATAACATTGCTTCAGTGGAATGGGACAGTCCCCTGTATTTTCTGGTGTTTCTATTCTTCCCTTATCTATCCCATAGGTTAGGTTGGTGTAATTTTAACACATGTTAAAAAGGATTCCATCCTCCCACACTGACATAGGGGGAAGCAAAGACTTGGGGAGCAAGCCCCATCTTCACTGAAGGAAAAGTGTCTGGGGGCAGCAGACAGTAACTTGTTGGCGTTGTTGAGTCTAAGTGGTCATTTTAATTTAAGGGCCTTGGGATCTGATGCTGCCTCCTCCGTGGTGTCTGGCTCCACCTCCCCACCCTCACACCACTGGGGATATAGGGAGGTCCTTACCAGGATAAGAAAACAGACCTGCGGGAGCAGCAGATAAGCAGATGGGTCCCAAGCACAACTATCGCGGAGTAGCGGGTTGCAGAAGCAGGCCCCACACGGGGCGGAGGATGGGAACAGTCCCGAGCATTCACCCCGAGGGGGCGGGGAGATCCCGATCAGGGACACGAAACCGGAGGCGAAGAGGGAAGTGATTCCGGGCAAGGACAGAGGGAGGGAGGGAAGGAGGGAGGGAGGGAGGGAGGGGTCGCGGTGGTTACCTATACTGGGCAGCAGCCCCGCTATGGGTGAATCCAAAGTAGTTGCCGGTGGCCATTTTGGCATCTTCTCCCAGGCGGCTGGGCACTGTGGCGAAGATAACCAAGAGGCGGCAGCGGTCGGGGCCATGACAGGAGGCCCGGCAGGAGGAGGCGGGGAGAGAAAGGGACAGACAGACAAGAGACAGAAGTGCGCGCGAGCGCAGGTCAGACACGGCGCCTCAGGACCACCGTTCCTCCGCCCCACGCGCGGCCGCATCTCCTTCCCCTCGCCGCCGCCCCCCTCCCCCCACGCTCACGGACACAGAAACATCGAGCGCCATTACTTACCATAGGTGAAAGAAACTACCGGGCATATAGGAATCATGAGTGCAAGCTAGCAGGGACAACGGCGGTTGAACTCTGAACTCTCACCCCCCTCCTCACCGCCGCGTTCGCTCACTCCCTTCCCCCCTCCACACACACCTACGGCGACAACGGCTGTGCGGCCGGACCAAGGCCGTGCGCACGCGCGAGATGTGTGAAGGGCTGCTAGAAGTTGTAGTTCAGCCAATGACTACGCCCCCGCCCGCAGAAGAGCACCCTCGATGTCGCGTAGGCTGACACCACGCTTAAGGCGTGAATCCTCCTGCGCTTGATGTTGCAAAGGCTCTTGGGAGTTGTAGTTCCCCTCTCTGAGGCCCGGGCACGAGGAAGAGCTGTTCTTAGATTAACGCTGCACGTACCACTCCTCCTGCCTGTCCCCTTTCTCCCTCCTTCCATCATCCCGTGTCACACCTACAGTCACACCACACTTGTACCCGTGGACTCACATTGCAAAGATAGGGTCAGTTTCTCATTCTTTCCTGCAAACCTACAACACACCACAGTAGTGATCTGGAAGATGTGTACTAATGTCTTTCCAAACAGTTCCATGGGTGAGGGTATGGGTGTTAACGTTTTTGAAATGGGTCTTAATATCTCTACCAACTTGTGAAAAATGCCAATCACTTGTTTTTAAAATTTTAAAAGTTTAATAGTAATAAAATGGTTATAAAAATAGTAATATAATTAAAGTAATAAAAATTTGCACAATTTGGATTAGGACAATACGAGACAATAAAAACAAAGAGTTATAGATGGTCCAGGTACCTTTTTCTGGGCAACATAAGCCCAAAAAAGGACACATGTTAACAGAGGATTGACCCTTAAAAACAATAACCTGTTGAATATTTATAAACCTCATACATGATGCATAAATTCCATTCAAACACAGGATTCTGTCTGGTCATCATCAACTTCTTCCTCTTAATCCTAACGGCATCTTCAGGGATGAGCGAGGCAGGAAGAAGTTAGTTTCTTCTGATAAGGGAGCAATAAATTCTTTTTCTCTGAAAGATTTAGGTGTCCTGTGGCTGCTATCTCGCTGCAAGTCCTTTCTTTAAAAAAAATTATCTTACATAGCATAGTTTCTATTTTAACATTTTTTATAACCTAAAACTATATTTAACACACTACATATAAATACATGAATACATTTTAATATTTGCTAAAAGCCAATCATAAAATACGCATTTTTCACACAAATTCAAGCCGCAGGTTTGTTACAGAACCCCTACAGTTTGACTCCTGAAACAGACAAATGGGTCCACGCAAGTCTGCATTTCTGAACTTTGGGTGAAAATGAAAGCATCGGGGGGGGGGGGGGGGGGGGGGTATGTGATAGGCAATTTGGAAAGGCTGTACCTTCCTAGTACCTCAGCAAATGGGGAAAGGAAGAGGGCAACATGTGGCCCTGTGGCCCTAAACTTTTGTTTTTCTATCACATGGACATCACCCAGATCTTGTCCATAATCTGTTACCTATTTCACAGATTAATTCTCCTTTCAACAGTTTCCCCCCACTTCTGCCTAGGCTCCTTTTTAAAGAAATATAACTGATTTGGTAACAGGTGGATACACCCAAAGGACCTGTGACCTCATGGAGAGTCCATGCTGGAGGAGTTCATGAAGAATTGCAGCCTGTGGAAAGGACCCACGGTGGAGAAGTTTGTGGAGAACTGTCTGCTGTGGGTGGGACCCCACACTAAAGAAGGGAAAGAACATGAGGAGGAAGCAGCAGAGAGGTGTGATAGTAACTGACTGCAACCCCCATTCCCCATCCCCCCGCCCTCCTGGGGAAGGGGTCAGGGGAGAGGTATCAGGAGTGAAGTTTAGCCTGGGAAGAAGGGAGGGGTGGGGCGTAGGATGTTTTAAGATTTGTTGTTATTTCTGATTATCCCACTCTGTTGTTAATTGATAATAGCCATTGGTAATAAATTAAATTAATATCCTGAAGTTGAGTCTGTTGAGCCTGTGATGATAATTACTGAGTGATCTCTCCTTGTCCGAAAATATAATTAAAGACTCATGAGTCTTTCATTATATTTTCTCTCCCCTGTCCAGCTGAGGAGGGAAGTGATAGAGCAGCTTTGGTGAGCACCTGGCATCCAGCTAAGGTCAAACCCACCACACAGCTGAGTGTAAAGTATAGCAACTTAAGATGCCAAACATCCTTGCCAATATTAGCTTTGCATAGGAACTAAATAGTACTGTACCTCTTGTCCTTCCTTATCCTAATCAAGTACAATAGAAAAAGGATTCTGCATGGGAAAATGAATAAGTTTCCAACTTCTGTGGTTCACTCTCAGTCAAAGTGCTTTTCTGTAAAAAAGGCAGCAATTGTGTGAAGAAAATGCTTAGAAAAACAAAAGCCCAAATCCTGAAGCTATTGTCAGGAAAATTAATCCACCAACACCAGAGGTTTATGTCCAAAAAGGAGACAAAGGAGTCTTGTAACTTTATTCAAATAAAGGGAGAGGCCATGGGGCATTCCCCTTGGGGGTCTCCCAAGTTTTTGGAGGTCGCAGCCTCCTTTTTATCTTAATTTCCCAACTACATTTTCGTTTCTCTTTCCTCATTGCCTGAGGTAATTGAGAGGTACAGTGAGACCCCTAATACCTAAGACTCCCTTCTAATGTATACTCTCCCCCTAATTTTTTCTTTTCCTTGTGTCACTCAGTGGAATTCCTATGGAATTTGGTTCTTTCCATTGTTTCTTTCATCTCTCAGTATCCAGTTTTATTTATCAGCAGACCTATAGTTTGTAAAGACAAATCTCTCTCATTCCACTCATCAATCAGTGGAATCCTTCCCATTGTTTCTTTTATCTCTTTTAGTGCTAGTTTTATCTACCAGCAGACCCACAGTTTGTTTGTAAAGACAAGTCCCTCATTCCTTTCACAATATTCAAGAGTACTTCAGGAGAGGGCTCTACACAAGTCTTCTATAGAAGAACTTACTCTGCCACAAGAACCACAGTCAATTTGGCATACATAAATGAGATCTCTATACTGTCCTCACCTTGTTTTTATGAAAAATTGTTCACAACTGGACCACCATACCATAGCATTTCGACGATGTGAAAAGTGCATATTATATGGCTCTGTGCAGATATTTACTATATGTATTATGTTGTATTGATTAGTAGTGCTGTATTAACATTTTAATAGTATGGTAAATGTAGTGTTGTAGTTAAAATGTAGTTTTTGTAATTAAATTAGAAACTATGTATGTGGGATATTTTTTAAGAGAGGAATGAGGTACTTGCACCTAGACAGCAGCCACAGGACACCTAAATCTTTCAGAAAAAAAGAATTTATTGCTCCCTTATCAGAAGAAACGAACTTCTTCCTGCCTTGCTCATCCCTGAGATGCCATCAGGATTCAGAGGAAGAAGTTGACACTGACCAGACAAAATCCTTTGTTTGAATGGAATTTATGCATCATGTATGAGATGTATGAATATGCAGCAGGCTGTTGCTTTTAAGGGTTAATCCTCTGTTAACCTGAGTTCTTTTCTGGCCTTATTTTGCCCAGAAAACATACCCGGACCATCTGTAACTCTTTGTTTTTATTGTCTCGTATTGTCCTAACTCTAATTGTCCAAATATTTATTACTCTAATATGATTACTGTCTTTATAACCATTTTATTACTATTAAACTTTTAAAATTTTAAAAACAAGTGATTGGCGTTTTTCACAGATGAAAAGGTAATAGAAGTTTTCTTTGTTTTAGTGTCTTTCAACTTCTCAGTTATAAGCTTTCCAATATATTGATAAATATACATATGCAATACACATTTAATTAAAATACAAGCATTTATATACACACACTTTTTAACACAGTACCATTGAAATTATATTTTTAAAGTGTTAAAGCCTGCAATTGCCTATTCCTTTGCAGATTTCTTTTTCACAATAAAGATTTCTGTCTTAAGTTTCATAACTTTTTTCATCCAAGTAATTTCTAGTCATTCTAATTCAGATATTCCATCCTACATCTTGTGATTTCAGCCCTGCATACATCTCTGCATACACCTCCTGTTGGGTAGCCTGATTCAGCTGCGATTTCAGCCGGAGTTTCAGATTAGTTTTCCGGTCGAATTTTGCATTCCAAATATTTAGTGCACATATCACTTTAAAAAGATTACAACATAATTTATGAGAAGTCACACTTACCAAGTGTAACAAAAAAAATTAAGCTTTCTCATTTTCTTGGCAAAAACATCCACAGTAGTACTATGCAAGTCTTTCTCTCTGTTTCCTAATAAGAACCTGATGTTTCCTAGTGACTGTGAACCATTACATAACATCTATTTAACATATAACTACATTACTACTAGTTCACATGTGAAAAACACATTCACTCTCCTGTGAAAATTTAAAAACTTTAATAAAGGACAATAGGAGACAAGGACCATAGAGCAAAGGTTATTATGGCCAGGTGCATCTTGGCACTCAGCCAAGACCACCACACCATTACCTTTGGAGATACCCTTTAAATACCTTTTCCCTTACATCAGTCTGTTGCATATTCATAGACTCTTATGCAGAATAAACTTTTTCCCCAAACTAGTTTACATGTTCCAAGAACTGTTTAGCATGGCTCCTCCTTGGGTCTGCCTTTTTAGAGCATGCATATTCCTTGGCTGTGATTTTAGCCCTTTTTATCATCACCTTCAGTTTTAGGCCCCAGCCCACATTGTCTTCAGATGGTGGGTGCTGATAGTTGGCATATCTGTAGCAGGTGTCCTCTTCATATGTTCATTGGATGTTATTCCATCCAAGCAGGCATTTTAACACAAGTATACTTATATCAGCTATTTCACTCTAGAACCTTCCTGTTCTCAGTTCTCAGGAGGCTGTACTCTGATCTTAAGACTCCTCCCACGGCCCTGGGTCTGCTTCCTCTCTGGCTCTCTGAGTTTTGCTCAGGTTCCCGGGCCTCTGCCTCCTGCCCCCCTCCGGCATGGAGCGGCGGGCGGGGGGGGGGGGGGGGGGGAATAAAAAAAAATGGACTCTCGTGCTAAACAACAGAGACTTGTCTTGCCTGTTTCCCCTGCCGTTGGGTTCTGGCCTCCCTGGACACGATCATCACTGTAGTCACATACTGCTACAAATGGTGGAGAATGCGGGCAGCCAGTGAGGACAGGCCAACCAGCACCCCTGTGAGTCACCCGCAGATTGATACACCCTGCAGGACCCCCATCTTCCATGGAGGTAAAATGCTTACAGGGAGGGAAATATCCAGTAAAGGGACCGGCTTACTGGGACTGAAACTGACATCAGAGCACAAGTCCTTTCATTCTTTGTGGGATGGAAGTTTTAAGAGCTACATGCAGCTAGTCTGCCTGCAAAAAGGACCATGCTTGGTACTCTTACCAACTCTACTGACATTGCTGCAGTTTATGGACGGTAAAGGCCGAGTGGCTACTTATGGACAGTTATGGACAATTTGCATGCAGAGTGTCCGTGCCCTAAATCAGTGGTCCTCCCTCCTGTGAACCCCCACGTTTTTCAGTTTCTGTGAAGCTGTCTGTATCTTTCCTTACCCTTTGTTCCTAAGAGCATGGCAAGGAGTGAAAACTGCCAGGATGGCTCGGAATTGCTACCGTCTTCTCCGTCACTTTCTGCCCGTCTGCCACCCCATCCCCCCTTTCCCTGAAGGACAAGGTCGGAAACCGTCCAGAGCTGACGTGGGAGTGCTACCGTCCTCTTGCCGCCCTGTGTCTGCTTTCACCCCCATCTCTTTCCACGTCCCCCGTTCCCTGCCTGGGAAGGCACTGGCCACGCCGTTCCAGGTGCTCCTTCTCAAAGCGGCGCGACCATTTGGTTTTGAGATCCCCTCTTTCCTGCTGAGTCCTTCTTTTCTGGTCCCGTGCCTGCCCTTCCCCCTCACCTACCTTCCCCCTTCCGGCCGCGAGGCTGCAGCTGGCTCCGCCCCCAGCCCGCGGGGCTGGTGAGCCCTGAGACAGGGCCGGGCCCTGCTGTGCCTGCAGGAGACACGAGACAGAGGCGGCGTGGCGGAGTGGAGCGGGGCAGCCTTGGAAAGGGCAGAGCCCTGCCATGTGCTGCAAGCTGTCCCACTGCTGCTTTCACCCTTCCTTGCTTCACAGTCATCATCATCAGAATCCAACAGAAAAACACCTACAACACCAGTACTGAAGCAGAGATCAAACACTAAGGACTGTGCCCCTCATGAAAGAGGAGACCAAGAACAGCACCCCTTCTGGTGAGAAGATCAAAAGCCAAAGGAGAATGAACTATTAACCCACTAAGCAAAAATGTATTCATTTAATTCAGTATCATAATTTCTGTTACTTTATCCTCTGTAATTAAGTCTCAAATGCTTTTTTATTACTGTTAATTCAGTTTAATAATGTTCATTTTAGTTTTGTAAACCATTAAGTCATATTCCCAATGTAATATGTGTGGTATGAAATAATTTGTGCTTATATAAAATATACATGAAATAAGTTGTGAATAAATTGTGCCTGTACCCGAAAATCTTTAAAACCTAAAACATCGGACAGTCAGGGAAAAGATTGCCACACAAAATTGCGAAACCCCAGATGGCAGCAAGGGAAGAAGACCTAATTAGCAAGCGTAAAGGGCACAGCCCATGCGGAGATGGGCCCTTTCCTGGGACTATCCAGGAAACACCCAAAAGTGATGAATACTCAATAAGTATCTACAATCAAGATAGCCAGAGTTGTCAGGAACGTGCATCCAAATGCCAGTTTCCCGTAACATTACATCGGCATTCATCGCTTCCCAGAAATGGCATTGTCCAGCCCTGCACAGAGAAAGGAGACTGCATGAATATGCAAAGCAACAAAAAGAATAGAGGAACCTCTGCCTCAGGTGGAAAAAACTGTATAAAACCAGCCCCAACGGAGATGGCATTCATGACTGGAGGGGATCCGATTCGATAGAGGTCGGATCAGGGTTCACCCAGCGCCGATCCCAGGCTCGACGCTATCCCTTTGATTGTGGCTATCAGAGACCCTTATCATTATTATTATTAATTTGGCTTTTTTCATTTATTACCTATAACAATCCTGGTGACCCCGACGTGATCTGATTTAGGGGTCCAGGGACCCCCTCTCCAGTCAGGAGGCGCACCGCTGATTTCAGTGGCCTGACGGGATTGGGAAACCTTGTGGAATCAATCAGATCTCGAACTGAAAAGCCAGACCCACAATCAAAGGGGGGATAAAAACGGGCCCAGAGCTCTCAGGTAATTCAGACAGATCCAGGGAAAGGATCTCCGAAGGTGTGGCGCAGCTTTTTCACTCTTAAAATTCTACGTGCATGAAAAGCCCACGTGGGAAAAGGAACTGTAAGTATCACGTGATTGAGTGAGGTGTGATCGAGCACGTGTGTGAGACATGATATTATCACGAAGTGAGTGTGGACCCCAAGATTGCAGTTCCACTTTCCCGCGAGGGAAGTGGTCGGTCTAGGGGGAAGCGGACGCAACATGGTAAAAGACTCATTTCACACATAAAGCCTGAAACTCAGGGAGTTAAGGGGGTTGACCATGGGGAGGATCAAAAAGGGAAGGGAGGTTCTCAGGCATTTGGGAACTGGTAAACCTTTTTGATCCAGGACTCAGATAAGTCCAGGAAGGGAAGGAAAAGAGAGCTCATCACCAGCCGAAAAACTCACAGATCGGTTCACTGTGAGGCTAGTAGGCTGGTAATCTTGAAGAAATACTAGGCATAAATACAGTACCAGTTAAAGACATAGGATTCTTTTCAGGATCCCAGCACAGAGTTACGGTAAGGAAACACTAGGACAGTTGTTTTTCTAAGAAGGATGGGGCAGAATAAAAGTAAGGCTCAGGGAAAAACCCAGGAGAAGCCTGTAAAGGCATGAGGAAAAGGTTTACCCGAGATTCCAAGGGATAGCCCGTTGGGGTGGATGTTAGAACATTGGGAAGATTGTTTCAAAAGGAGGGGGAAGTCTAAGGAGAAAATTATTCCCTATTGCATAGAAATATGGGGAGATAAGGAAATTAGAAGACATTTGGTCTGGCCTGTGTTTGGAACCTTTGAAAGATGGACTTGCCAAGATTTATACAATCATGTGGCTGGTAAATATCCGCAGGATAGAGAGGAAATGGACTATGCCAGATTATGGGGAAATGCTAGCACGGGGTTATTCCCAATCAGAACTCACAAAGGTGCTGTGGACCAGAGCAAGGCATGGGAACCTTTAGATAACCTCCCACCTCCTTATCTAACTCCCCCACTCCAACCCATGCAAGCTCAGGTCCCTTTGCCCATACGCACGGGACCTCCACACCAACCCTTACAAGCCCAGGCACTCTCGTTGCCCGTACTGCCTCCAGAAGCCCTGCTCTTACAAGAGCAGGCTTCGACGTTGCAGTACCCACAGGATTATTCCCAGCCCCCACCCCCACCACAGACGGCAGAGAAGCAAACCCTCCCTACTGGCGAAACCAGTTCTCCCCCCGCCAGAAGGACATGGCGCAAAACGAGGAAGATGAATAATGACGATAGTGAGGATGAGGAAGATAAGCATAATCTCCTCTCTTAAAGAGAAGTACCAACTGGTCCAGGAGTTATCAGATTCGTAAACATACCAATTAATACTGGGGACGTAAGAGCTTTTAAGAAAGAGATGGGAAGGCTGATGGATGATCTGTTGGGGGTAGCAGAAAGACTAGATGAATTCCTAGGGACTAGCATCTACATGCACAATGATATAAATGCTATACTAAGGTCACTGTTCAATAATGAGGAGCAGGAAATTATAAGGCAAGCCACGATTTGAGATTGGGAACACAGGAACCCCCAGGGAGGGCGAGGTGATCAGAGATGGCCTGACCAAAGACCGTCGTGGAATGCCCAGACAGAGGAAGGCAGGCAGAAAATGATAGAGCTAAGAAATATGGTAATACAAGGCATACAGGAGGCAGTACCAAAAGGGCAGAATATGAGCAAAGTACTCAGGGAATGCCAGGGGAAGGACAAAACACCCACCGAATGGTTAGAGAGGCTAAGAAAAAGTCTTCGGATGTACTCGGGAACGGACCCTGATTCCCCAGTCGGGGAGGTCCTGTTAAAAATGCAATTTGTCGCAAAGTCATGGGAAGACATACGGAGGAAACTGGAGAAAATAGAAGGTTGGCAGGAGAAAGGATTACAGGATTTACTTAGAGAGGTGCAGAAGGTTTCTATGAGAAGGGATGAAGAAAAGCAAAAAGTACAAGTGAAGTTGTTGGTAGCAGTGGTGAGGAAAGCACAGAAGCAGGAACAGGTGTGAGACCCTGTAAAGCCAGAGCAAAACCATCAACCTCAGAAGAAGCAGAACCCCTCCCAAAATAAGTACTCAAACAGCCAGAGGAATATCCCAGAGTGCTTTTACTGTAAACAGAGATGTCACTTTAGGAGGGAATGTAAGAAGAGAATGAAAGATGAGAAAATCTTCCAGGAGGATTAGAGGTGTCAGGGGCTTTTTAATTTAGGGTCCAGAACATCTAAAGAGCCCTTGATAAAGCTGAAGGTAGGACCCCAAAACCAGGAATTAATATTCTTAGTGGATTCCAGAGCTGAGCGAAGTACTCTACAGTGATTGCCACCAGGATGCACTAAAAGAAAAGACACTATGGTGGTAATCAGGGCAAAAAGGGAACCCTTTAAAGTTCCGGTTATTAAAGACGTAGAAATAGAATCAGAAACTAGGTTTTTGCTTAGGGAATATGCTGCTGGTCGAAGAAGCAGACTATAATCTGCTGGGGAGAGACTTGATGGTAGCTCTGGGAATAAGCCTGATTGTGCAAGAATCCCAGCTCAGGGTAAGTCTATACCTATTAACCACAGAGGACGAGGATGAAATAGATCCAAAAGTCTGGCATACCCAAGGGGAAGCTGGAAGGCTAGAAATAGAGCCGATCCATATCGAAATCGAGAGACCAGAGGATACAATTAGGGTTAAGCAATACCCCATTCCTATGGAAGGGAGGAGGGGTTTGAAACCTGTAATAGAAGAACTGATAAGAAAGGGGACTCTGGAGCCTTGCATGTCTAGGCATAATACCCCAATCTTGGCAGTACGAAAGACGGATGGTAGTTACAGGCTAGTGCAAGATCTGAGAGCCGTGAACAGGAGGACTAAAACACTATTCCCTACGGTCTCAAATCCTTACACCCTGTTAAATAATGTTTCTCCTGAGGATACCTGGTATAGTGTAATAGACCTGAAAGATGCTTTTTGGACCTGCCCCTTAGCTAAAGATAGCAGGGACTATTTTGCCTTCCAATGGGAAGACCCAGAGACAAACAGAAAACAGCAGTTCAGATGGACATCTTTGCCTCAGCGGTTTGTAGACTCACCAAACCTGTTTGGTCAGGCACTTGAATAATTACTAAGTCAATTTGTGCCAATAGAAAGGACAAAATTATTGCAATATGTAGATGACTTTTTGGTTGCTGGCCCAAGAGAGGAAGATGTAAGGGCAAGCACTATAGCATTATTAAATTTCTTAGGGGATAAAGGATTAAAGGTTTCGAAATCAAAGCTACAATTTACTGAGCCCGAAGTCAAATATCTGGGACATTGGCTAACAAAAGGAAAGAAGAAGTTGGATCCTGAAAGGGTGGCAGGGATCATTGCTCTACCTTCCCCACAGACAAAAAGGGAGATAAGACAGCTACTGGGACTTCTAGGTTATTGCAGACAGAGGATTGAGGGATATAGTGAAAAAGTAAAATTCCTGTATGAGAAACTCACCACTGATGGGCTAAAATGGACAGAACAAGATGAGGAAGGATTTAAAGAATTAAAGGAAACACTTATGGCAGCTCCAGTATTGAGCCTCCCTGATGTAAAAAGGCCATTTCAGTTATTCGTGGATGTTAGTAGTCATACTGCTCATGGAGTATTAACACAGGATTGGGCAGGGGCCAAGAAACCAATAGGGTACGTATCAAAGCTTCTTGATCCTGTAAGCAAGGGGTGGCCCACTTGCTTACAAGCAATTGTGGCAGTGGCATTATTAGTAGAAGAAGCCAAGAAAGTAACCTTTTGGGCCCTGTTGGTAGTTTATACTCCTCATAAAGTAAGAAGTATACTACAACAAAAGGCAGACAAATGGCTTACAGATGCTAGGCTATTGAAGTATGAAGCCGTATTAATCCATTCTCATGATTTAGAATTATGAACAACTACTGCACAAAATCCAGCTCGATTTCTGTTTGGAGAAACCTCAGGAGAACCCATTCATGATTGTGCCGAAGTGGTGGAACTACAGACCAAGATAAGACTGGATTTAGAGGAGGAGGAGGAATTAGAAGAGGGAGAGAAATGGTTTGTGGATGGGTCAGCAAGAGTTATAGAAGGAAAAAGAAAGTCGGGATATGTGATTGTTGATGATAAGTCAGGAGAAGTAATAGAATCAGGACCTCTGAGTGCTGGGTGGTCAGCTCAGGCATGTGAACTATACGCAGTATTGCAAGCCCTAAGGAGATTAAAAGGAAAGAAAGGAACAATTTTCACAGATTCAAAATATGCATTTGGGGTAGTTCGCACTTTCAGAAAAAATTGTGACGAAAGAGGGCTAATTAATACTCGAGGACAAAGGCTGGTACATGGGGAAATAATAAAACAGATCTTAGGAGCTGTCAGGGAGACAGAAGCAATTTCGATTGTACATGTGAAAGGACATCAAGCAGGAATGCAGTTTCAGACTCGAGGAAACAATTTGGCAGATAAGGAAGCTAAGAATGCAGCTTTACTGAAGGTAAGTACCCCGGAAGTCAAGGAAAGTGAGGCCCAAGAATATGCCCCATATCCTTCCCAGAAAGAAATTGAAGGATATGAGAAAATGGGGGGAAAATTAGAAGAAGGTAAGTGGAGATTACCAGACAGGAGGGAACTGCTGTCTAAGGGCTATACCAGGAAAATCTTGAGGAGGTTACATCAACAGACTCATTGGGGGCCCAAGCCCTTGCAGAACAATTTCTGAGATTCTTCGGGTGTAAAGGGATCTATGAATTGGCTAAACAGGAAGTGCAAGGATGCACGATCTACCAGAAAGTTAATCAGGCCAGGGCACAACAGGCAATATTGGGAAGTCGCCCAATAGCATACCGGCCCTTTGAAAGGATCCAAGTAGATTTTACTGAATTGCCCAAAATTGGGAGGTATAAATTTCTACTGGTAATAGTCAATAAATTGACCCATTGGGTAGAGGCCTTCCCGAGCTCTAGGGCTACAGTTCAGACAGTGTCAAAAGTCCTACTAGAAGAAATTGTACCCCGATATGGAGTAGTAAATTACATAGATTCAGATCAAGGGACACACTTTACCTCAAAGATCATTAAGCAACTAGCAGAGGCCTTAGGTATCCAGTGGGAATACCACACCCCATGGCATCCCCAAAGCTCAGGACAGGTTGAAAGAATGAACCAGACATTAAAAGCCCAATTATCAAAGCTAATGTTAGAAACTAGGATGTCCTGGCTAAAATGCCTCCTCCTAGCCTCACTAAACATCAGGACCATGCCTTGCTTTGAGACAGGGCTGTCACCTTTCAAGATGCTATATGGAATGCCTTACAAACATGGGATGCCAGTAGGACACCCTAGGTTAGAGGATGGTCAAATACAACCCTACCTAATAGCAATAAATAAAAATCTACAAGAATTGCAAAAGCAGGGGATAGTGACACAGAGCACCCCTTTGGGGTTCGCTATAAACAAAATACAACCAGAAGATAAAGTACTTATAAAATCTTGGAGGGAGGTCCCCCTCTCCCCTCACTGGGAAGGCCCTTTTCTCATCCTTTTGACTACAGACACAGCTATTCGAACAGCAGAGAAAGGCTGACGCACACATCTCGAGTAAAAAAGGTCGAACACCGGGAAGAGATACCTGAGTGGAAAGTTACCTCTCCCCCTGGAGACTTAAAGATAAAATTGCACTGACCAAGTATATGACCAAGAGGGATCAGATAAGTTGTACAGTGACTGGTTGTGAATGTTATCTGTTCATTTTAAATGTGAATATTGTCATGAGGTTTGGGTCATGCATTGTAAAAGGGGGTATAGACCTAAGGGTTTGTGCACAAGGTGTCTTGAGGTCAAACAAAACCTGACTAGCTGTATCTTAGGACTCACTACTAATTTGGGTATAATAGAATTGGACTCCCTGGAGGGGTACCTCTTGTATAAAAACAGAATAAGGGGAAAATTGGACTCAAAGGCTCAAATCATAGCAGTCAAGTGCCGAAGGTTGAATAAGTTACCTTGCAGCACAGATGCAGTCAAGCTATCAAGGTAGGGCACTTTTAAGAGGTGGTATGCGGCTCAGTCTGGGTATGGAACCCCGGAAGAATACTCTTGCTGCTGGGAAGATGATTTACCTTGCCACTGGTGGCAACCCAGTGGGCGTAGGCAAGAGCAGAGGAGTACAACTATGGGGAATCCTGATGGGCCTGAGCCTAGTCGTGTGCAGGACAACTAGTCTGCACCCTGAAAACCTGCTCCGTATGGAAGGGCAGAGCCCTGTTAGTGAGTGTGGGCGATGCTTGCTGGTTGTCCTGGAGGGACAAGGAGAAAAGCAAATTTCAGCATATCCAGACCCTGAAGACTGCCACGGTGATGGGAAAAGCGGGTACTCTACCTTAAACGGCACTCAGTATAGAATATGCGAATTGGATGGAAAAACAGTGTGTTTTAACCTAAAAGTGAGATCTAAGGACGTGCAGTCAGAGACACCCAAGCGTAGAATGTATAAGAGGGATGCAGGGCGAGTATCTGTTCCTACTTGCAATCAATGTAATTGCACGGTGTGGATTGGGGGAAAAATGAAATCAGTCTTTGTAGCATATTTTCAAATTAACCAACTGTGTTATGGCAACACTTGATTGGAAATGTGTGTAATGGATGGAAAAACTGACTGGGTCGGGAAAAATTTGAAATATGAGAATAGGCTCACCCTCAGTAATGAACCTGTTATTCTGGATCTTCTTGAGGAAAGCGATGATTGGGCCTGTTTACAATACGATAAAACTTTCTGGTTTTCAAGGAACAGAGAAGGAGTAGATCCAGAAAGTAAAATGAAACAGGTAACCCAAGAATTAAAAAGACAGGAATCAGAAATGAGAAAAAGGAGGGTGGAACAAGAAAGATTAAAGACCCTGAGTGAGCAATATGACCAACTAGAAAAGCAGTATACTGATTGGGGATTACCTGCTCCAAACAGAAACCTATTTATAGATTTGATTCAGGAGATTGCTACTGAACTAGGATTGACTAACTGTTGGATTTGCGGGGGGCTTAAATCAGCTGAGAAATGGCCTTGGAAAGGTGAGAGTTTAACTCCAGAGCAGCTTTTAAAATGGGCTAATACTCAAGTCTCCAGAATGATACGGAGACCTGAGGGATGGGTGTTAGACCAAAGAGTAATTGTAACAATCTGCATTAGTAGAGAAAGAAATGAAGATACGGAGGTAGTGGGATATACCCCATGTATATCCACTCTAGAAGTAAATTCTAGCAGCAAAAGCAGGGTCTGGCAACCAGAACCTCCTGCTGGATATTGGAGTCATGAGAAGGGAACCAATTGTGAATGGAATGATAAAATTGGACTTTGTTGGATCAAAGGCTCTGCAGCTAACCCTTACCAATCCCTGGAAGAACTGAGGAGTTACTGGGAAAGAACCTGAAAATACAAAAATTAAATGGTAAGCCCTGTTATAAATGATCAATCGAAAGCCAAATTATCAAAACTTGCGAAAAGATTTATCTTTTTCCGCGACCAAAATATGGTCCTCAAAACCACCACAGCCAAAGAGACAGCGTCGAGCTCGGGTTCGGTGCTGGGTGAACCTGGATCTGACCTCTATCACATCGAACCCCCCCTCATTCACAAGAGCCGCTTCTAGAGGGGATGTTTTACACTGTTTATTATGCCCGAGGTGAAGGAGTCCAAGTTTCTTTTGTAACTCTGCATATTCATAGTTGGTTCTTTCACTGTGCAGAGCTGGGCAATCACCATTTCCTGGTTGATAGCCAGCATTGATCGAATCTGCTCTTAGGCATCTTCTGATGGCTCAGGATGGGAGTGATTATTGGGCTGGGTGCGTCTATTCTTGAGCTAAATGCTGATCGTTATCCTGCCGCCTTCAGGAATTTCAGAGTTTGAATAGACGTCTGCCTCTCAGGCTGCTTGTGGTCAGAGACTCATTTGGATTCCACAATCTTTATAAAATACATTATTTTCTAGCATGAATTATTTCCCAACATATATTACAATCCCTCCCCTTTAATATCATGCTCCCTCTACATCCCAAATTACTATTATCTATTTACTTCCTACATCTACCCTCCACTTTTAAGGGTGTCCTACAAAGAGAAGGCTTTATTAAATTCTCATGCCATGCTCTCCTTGCGGGATTCCCTGATAACCATTATAATTGCTCCGATTTGTTTTGACCTGTTTCTCAAATTTTGCCAAGACCTCGGCAGCATTGCTTGCACACTTCCTTTCGCCCAGGCTCATGATCTTGGACACGGTGTTTCTGGAAGCCAACTCCGGGTCCATGGGCACTACAGCTATCTGCATACCCTGTACCACAGAGAGTATTAGTCTAATAAAACAAGGTATTAGACACAGGAGGAATACGACTCCTGCTACTGAACACAGTACGAAAAACATTATTTTGTTCCACCAGGCCCCATCAAATAATCTGTCCCACCAAGATGACTGCAAGATCGAATTCTATTTCTGAACTGGGACATGGGCCACTTTCTTAATTTCGGCTGCCAATCCTCTTATGGTTTCCCCATAATCATCAATTTCAATACAACATTCCGATTCATCGAATTTTCCACACAGTCCCCCTTCTTCAGCCAGCAAATAGTCTAAAGCTATTCGATTCTGGTACACAAAAGCCTGTACCCGAGTGTGCTGCTGACTCAACAAGTCCAGGGCCTCTGAGGTGTGATTTGACACAATTTCCACCACTGCCTGCAGCCTGATCAACCAGTTCAGTAGATAGATTGGAGTCCTATATCCATAGCTTCCGTCCTGAGCCCATGTGGCCCGCCCATAATAATCAATTATCCTTGGTGCTGGCCAGTCCTCCTCCCCCCAAGTTTGCCTGCCACTTATGACAGGTATCATTTTCTTCAAGCTTCTTCACTCCCTCCTCAGGGTCTCATACAGAGGAGCCCCTAGTAAGTTGCTTTTTGTTTGAGGGAGAGGGAAGAAAACTGGATGGATCATGCCCAAAGTGCATGATCCTTTCCACCTTGGAGGTAACTCACTGTATGCTTTCTTTCCACAAATCCAATAAATTCCATCTGGGGCTTTCCATCTCATATTAGTTTTCCCTGGGTCTCCCCAATATTCTCTCAGGCCTGCCAAGGATTGGTAAGGATTAGCTCCGGGACTCTTGATCCAGCAAAGTCCTATTTGACCATTCCAATCACAATTTGTTTCATTCTTCTGACTCCAGTACCCCATAGGAGGTTCTGGTTGCCAGACTTTGCTCTTGCTGTTCGAATTTACCAACAAAGTGGTTATACACGGTGTGTATCCCACCATTTCAGTATATTCTTTCCCTTCTCGACTGATGCAGATAGTCCCAATCACTCGCTGCTCCAACACCCATCCCTCAGGTCTCTGTGCCAATTTTGAGACCCTTGGGTTGTCCCATTTCAAAAGCTGTTCCGGAGCCAAACCCTCACCCTTCCAAAGCCACCTCTCTGCCAATTTCAGCCCCCCACAACTCCAACAGTTTGACAATCCCAATTCCTTGGCAATTTCCTGAACTAAATCAATTAATAAGTTTCAATCTGGGGAAGGTAGTTCCCCATCAGCGTATTGTCTCTCGAGCTGTTTGTACTGCTCGCTCAAAGTTTTCAACCTCTCCTGTTCCATCCTTTTCTTTCTCAGTTCTGACTCCCTTCTTTTCAGTTCCTGAGTGATCTCTTTCATCTTTCCTTCAGGATCTATTCCATCTTTGTTCATTGCAAAACAGACAGCCCTATCATATTGCAGGCAGACTCTATCATCATTTGCCTGTGCTAAGTCCAATATGATCAGCTCTCTGTTCAGGGTGAATTGGGTATCAAATTTTATATTTCTTCCCACCCAGTACATTTTCTCGTTCATCACGCACATTCCCAGTTTCGAATTGTCATAACACAATGGATTCACCTGGTGATACGCTACAAAAATTGATTCTGTCTTTCCCCCAACCCACATTGTTCGGTTACATTGACTGCGAACAGGGATCGACATTGGTTCTACATTTCTTTTCAGTACTTGGTGTTGGTGCTTGTCTGACTGCCTGTTCTGTTTCCCAGCCTTCAGATCTAAACACAGGATCTCTTTGCCCGATCTGCACAATTTGACCCGAGTGCCATTTATCAAACAGTACCTGCCAGACTCCCTGGTGCATTCCTCTGAGGCTTGGTATGCTGAGATCCCCTTGTCCCTTTGCTCGATTGGGACCATCTGAGTGCACTTACTACACTCATCCACGGAGCTCTGATTTCCGTCATGGATCAGGACCTCAATGTGCAGACTCTGCGTCCCGCACATGGCTAGGCTCAGGCCAATCAGGATTCCCACCAGGCATACTTCTCTGCCTTTGCCTCTGCCCCCTGGGGTGCCACCAGCGGCGAGGAAGACCATCTTCGCGGCAGCAGGAGTATTCTTCAGGGAATACATTCTCAGACCTTGCCGCATACCTCCTCTTAAAGGCGCCCCACCTTGAGATCTTGACAGCATCTGAGCTGCATGGTACTTTGATTGACTTCCGACACTCCACATCCAATATTTCTGCCTTAGATTTGAGTTTTCCACGCACCCCGTTCTGGAAAATGTGGAACCACTCTTGTGAATCTAATTCAATAATTCCTAAATTTGTGGCTAGGGTTAGAATGCGGTCAGTCAGCTCAAGTTCTTCTTCCAGACACTGGGTGCACAATCCCTTTGGCCTCTGCCCCCTTCTGCAATGTATAACAAAAACCCCTTGACAATATTCACACTTGAAGTGTACAAATGGATAGCATACACAATCTGACAGTATGCAACCTATCTGTTCACCATCGGTCATTTATGAGGACATTGGAGCTTGATCTTCAGGTCGCCTGGAGAAGAGGTGATCCTCCACTCGGGAGCCTCCTCCTGATGCTTGACCTTCTTCACTCTGGATGTGTGTGTCCAACCTTTTTCCGCCATCCGAATGGCCATGTCTGTTGTCAGAAGGACAAGAAAGGGCCCTTCCCAGTGAGGGGAGAGGGGTACGTCTTTCCATACTTTCACAAGTACTCTGTCACCCGGTTGAAGTTTGTGGATAGCAAATCCCAGAGGGGCGCTCTGAGATACTATCCCCTGTTTTCTCAATTCCTGTAAGTTTCTGTTTATCGCTACTAAATATGGTTGAATTTGGCTGTCCTCCAATCTGGGGTGTCCCACCAGCATCCTGTGCTTATATGGCATTCCATATAGCATTTCGAAGGATGAGAGCCCCGTCTCTGAATGAGGCATTGTCCTGATATTAAGCAAGGCAAGAGGGAGGCATTTCAGCCAGGACATCCGAGTTTCTAAAATTAATTTAGACAACTGCACCTTCAAGGTCTGATTCATCCTTTCCACCTGTCCTGAGCTCTGGGGATGCCACGGAGTGTGGTATTCCCATCGAATGCCCAGTGCCTCTGCCATCTGCTTAATAATCTTCGAAGTAAAATGAGTCCCTTGATCTATGTAATTCACCACCCCATATCGGGGCACAATTTCTTCCAGCAATTTCCTGGACACTGTCTGAGCCGTTGCCCTTGGACTGGGGAAAGCTTCCACCCAATGGGTCAATTTGTCTACTATTACAAGCACAAATTTGAACCTTCCCACCTTGGGAAATTCAGTAAAATCAACTTGAATTCTCTCAAAAGGTCGGTACGCAATGGGGCGACTCCCCAGGATTGCCTGTCTTGCCTTAGTTTTGTTAACTTTCTGGCAGATCAGGCATCCCTGTACCTCTTTTTTGGCCAATTCATAAATTCCTCTGCACCCGAAAAATTTCAAAAACTGTTCAACCAGGGCCTGAGCCCCCCAATGGGTTCGCTGGTGCAGTCTCCTCAAAATTCTCCTGGTAAAACCTCTAGACTAGTTCTCTCCCATCCGGTAATTTCCACTTACCTTCCTCCAATTTTCCCCCAATCTTCTCATAACTTTCAATCTCCTTTGGGGAGGATCGAGGAGGGTCATCTGGGACCTCGATCCCTTCGATCTCCGGGGTACTTACCATCATCAATGCTGTGGTTTTGGCCTCCTAGTCCGCCAAGTTGTTTCCCCGGGTCCAGAACTGCATCCCTGCCTGATGTCCCTTCACATGGACCACCACAATTTCCTCCGGCTCCCTTATTGCTTCCAGAATTTGCCGGATCAATTCCCCGTGCATCAGTCCCTGTCCCTGTGTGTTGATCAACCCTCTTTCTTCCCAAATTTTCCCAAAGGTGAGAACCACCCCAAAGGCATACCTAGAGTCTGTAAAAATTGTTCCCTTCTTTCCCCTCAGTCCTTTCAAGGCTCTCAGAACTGTGTACAATTTGCAAGCCTGTGCTGACCAACCCGCGTTCAGGGGGCCTGCTTCAATCACTTTCCCTGTTCTCCCGTCCACAACTGCATATCCTGATTTCCTTTTTCCGTCGATCACTCTGCTTGAGCCATCTACAAACCATTTTTCCCCTTTGTCTAATTCCTCCTTATACAAATCTGCTCTTATCTTTGTCTGCAACTTGACTGCCTCCACACAATCATGGACAAGCTTTTCCGAAGCTTCCCCAAACAAAAACTGAGCCGGGTTTTGCATGGTTGTTGTCCCCAATTCCAAATCTGGTGAGGGAATCAAAATGGCTTCATACTTCAGCAATCTAGCATCAGTGAGCCATTTATCTGTCTTCTGTTGTAGTATACCCCTCACATTGTGCGGTGCAAATACTACCAAAGGTGCCCCAAAAGTTACTTTCTTGGCTTCCTCCACCAACAATGCTACAGCTATGATCGCTTGCAAGCACATGGGCCAGCCCCTGCTTACAGGGTCCAAAAGCCTAGATAAGTAACCGACCGGTTTCCTGACCCCCGCCCAATCTTGTGTCAGCACACCGTGTGCTGTGTGATTGCTCACGTCCACAAACAGCTGAAATGGCCATCTCACGTCGGGGACGCTCAGCACTGGTGCTGCTGTGAGCGCTTCCTTGACTCCCCTAAATTCATCCTCATCCTTTTCTGTCCATTTGATTCTGTCCATGATGAGTTTTTCATACTAAAACTTCACCTTCTCACTGTATCCTTTGATCCACTGCCAGCAATATCCCAACAACCCCAGCAATTGACTTACTTCTCTTTTTGTCCGTGGGGGTGGTAGGACAATAATCCCTGCCACACTTTCAGGATCCAACTCCTTTTCCCCTTTAATTAACCAATGTCCCAAATATCTGACCTCGGGCTCTGTGAACTGCAACTTTGACTTAGACACCTTCAATCCTTTTTCCCCTAAAAAGTTCAAAAGTTCAATGGTACTCGTGCTCACATCCTCCTCCCTCGGACCTGCAATCAACAAATCATCTATGTATTGTAGCAATTTTGTTCCCTCCGTTGGTACAAAGTGACTCAGCACTTGTTCGAGTGCTTGCCTGAAATGGTTTGGAGAATCAACGAAGCCCTGAGGCAACAATGTTCATCTGAGTTGCTGCATTCTCTTCGTTTCTGGGTCTTGCCACTGAAACGCAAAGTAATCTCTGCTGTCCTTTGCTAAAGGACAGGTCCAGAAAGCATCTTTCAAATTGATCACACTGTACCACGTGTCCTCGGGAGAGATGTTATTCAGCAGGGTGTAAGGATTCAAGACTGTGGGGAACAGTGTCTTAGTCCTTTGATTCACAGCCCTTAAATCCTGCACTAGCCTGTAACTACCATCTGTCTGCCGCACTGCCAAAATCGGGGTGTTGTGCCAGGACATGCACGGCTCCAACGTTCCTTTTTTTATCAATTCGTCAATCACCGGTTTCAGCCCCCTCCTCCCTTCCATGGGGATGGGGTACTGTTTGACCCAAACAGGGTCTTCTGGCCTTTCAATTTCAATGTGGATTGGCTCTATGTCCAACCTCCTGGCCTCCCCCTGGACATACCAAACTTTTGTATTAATTTTCTACTCATCCTGGGTGGTGAGTTTATACAATCTCACCTTGAGCTGGGAATCTTGCACTGCTAAACTGATTTCCAGTGCCACCATCAAATCCCGTCCCAGCAAATTAAAGTCTGCATCTTTTATCAATAACATATTTCCTATACACTTTTTAGTTTCTGTCTCTATCTCGACATTCTTTATGATCGGAACCTTAAAAGGTTCCCCCTTTGCTCCAATTACCATCATTGCATCATCGCTCAGAGAGCACCCTCGTGGTAACTGCTGCACCGTGGTCCGCTCAGCTCCAGAATCTACTAAAAACCAAATTTCCTACCTGTTCTATCCCACTCAATTTTATCAACGGCTCCCTTGGTGTTCCAGACCCCAAACTGAAAAGTCCCTGAAACGCCTAATCTTCCTGAAACATAGTTTGATCCTTGACCTTGTTGGGACAATTCCTCTGAATGTGTCCCTTTTGCTTGCAGTAGTAGCACTCGAAGTCCTTCTTCTGGGTGTTCGAACCCTTTCCTTGGGAAGGATTTTGTTTCCTCTCCAGTGCCGTTTTTGCCAAGTCTCTGACCTGTTCCTGTTTCTGTGCTTCCCTCACTGCAGCCACTAGCACTTTCGCCTGAATCTTTTGCTTTTCTTCGTCTCTTCTCATGTAGATCTTCTGGGCTTCTCAGAGCAATTCCTGCAGTCCCCTGTCCTGCCATCCATCTATCTTTTCCAATTTCTTCCTTATGTCTTCCCATGATTTTGCCACAAATTGGGTCTTCAGCATGACCACCCCAATCGAAGATTCGGGGTCTGTTCCAGAATACATTCTCAGGCTCTTTTGGAGCCTTTCCAGCCATTCCGTGGGGGTTTCGTCCTTTCCCTGACATTCCCTGAGTACTTTGCTCATGTTTTGTCCCTTCAGCACAGCCTCCCTGATACCTTGTATTATCATATTTCTCAAATTTATCATTTTCTGCCTCCCTTCCTCCACCTGGGCGTTCCAAGACGGCTTTTGGTCCGGCCACCTCTGATCTCCTCGCTCCCCCTGGGGATTCCTGTGCTCCCAATCCCTGATTGCAGCTTGTCTGATCATTTCTCTCTCCTCGTTGTTGAACAGTGACCTCAGGGTTGCATTGAGATCCTTGTATGTGTAGGTGCTGGTTCCTAGAAATTCATCTAGTCTTTCTGCCACCCCCAAAGGATCGCCCATCAGCTTCCCCATCTCTTTCTTGAAAGCCCTCACAGCCCCGGTGTCGATCGGCGCATGTACGAAGCCAATAACTCCTGGAGCCGTCAGTACTTCCCGTAAACGGAAGAGACTGGGCTTTTCCTCCTTGTCATCACTATTTCCAGTGGTTGCCCTCCTCGTTCTCTGCCTCGTTCGATGGGCCGGAGGAGAGTTTGCTTTCTGTGGGGGAAATACCTGTTTCTCCTCGGTCTTGGGAAGGGTTGGTAGCTGGGGCTGCTTGCATGGGAGCAAAGGTGCCATTGCCTGCTCACGTGGGAGGGAAGGCACTGCGGCCAGCTCCAGTGGGAGCGGTGGCGCCGAAGCCTGTCCCTGCAGGATCGATGCCTCTGGAGGCAACACAGGCACCTGAGGTACCTGAGCTGGCGTGGGTTGGGGCAGAGGGACAAGGTATGGCAGTGGAAGGTTTTCCAGCGGTTCCCACTCCTTGCCCTGGTTTGCCGAGTGTCTGAGGGCTCTGATCCCGAACAAGAGTATTTCCACATCTCAGCGTACTCAATTTCCTCAAAATCCTGCAGGCGGTGATCAACTACGTGGTCGTACAGGGATACGCACGTCCATATCTCGAAAGTGCCGAACACCGGCCAAAACATGTATTTCACAATCTCCTTTCCCCCCACTTTTCCATACAAAAATGTATCATCTTTTCCTTCGACTTTCCCACCCTTCTGGGGCTGTCGTCCCAGTGTTCTAACATCCATTCCAACAGGCTTCCCCTTGGGATTTCAGGCAGAACCTTCTCGGGATTTCGGGGAGGTTTTTCCTGGGGCTTTTTCTGGCACTTACTCTTTTTCAATCCCATTTTCCCAAAATACCCATTCGCTAATTTTCTGACCTTGTGTGTTTCGGCTGGGATTCTTGACGCGAGTCCCAAGTCTTTGTCTGATGTCGATTTCCTAAGTCTGTGAAACACTACCAGTCTACTCAGCCATGCAGAGAATGGTTCTGCAGGTCTTTTGACTGGTATCGAGCTCTCTTACCTGATTCTCCAGATCAGAAGGCGGACTGGCTCCCGAAATATTTCAGGAACGTTCTTTCCCGTTCTGACCCAACCGTGATCGATCCCCTGAACTCCCTATGAGTCCCAAGTCCCATGTGTGACAAGAGAAAGCTCTCGCTTCCCCCTCGACCGACCACTTCCCTCGCGGGAGAGTAGAACTGCAATTGTGGGGTCCACACTCGCTTCATGATAAAATCATGTCTCACACACACTCGATCACACCCCACTCAATCACGCGATACTCACAGTTCCTTTCCTGTGTGGATTCTTCATGCACATCGATTTTCCGAGTGAAAAAAAAAGCACCGCGGCCTCGGAGATCCCTCTTCGGATCGTTCCAAGTTTCTGAGAGCTCTGGGCCTGTTTTTATCCCTCTTTGGCTGTGGTTCTGGCTTAGGTTCAGTCTTTGATTGGTTTTGTGAACTCCCAATCCTGTCAGGCCACTGAAATCAGTGGGGCGCCTCCTGGCCGGAGAGGGGTTCCTGAACCCCAAATTCAAATCACATCGGGGTCACCAGAATTGTTATAAATGATCACTCAAAAGCCAAATTATCAAAAAATGCGAAAAGATTTATTTATCTTTTTCCGCAACCAAAATACGGTCCTCAAAACCACCACAGCCAAAGAGACAGTGTTGAGCTCGGGTTCAGCACTGGGTGAACCTGGATCCGACCTCTATCACATTGGACCCCCCCTCATTCACAAGAGTCGCTTCTAGCAGGGATGTTTTACACTGTTTATTATGCCCAAGGTGAAGTAGTCCAAGTTTCTTTTGTAACTCTGCATATTCATAGTTGGTTCTTTCACTTTGCAGAGCTGGGCAATTGCTGTTTCCTGGTTGATAGCCAGTGTTGATCGAATCCCGGGAAGTCGTGTATTCACATGTATCTTTCTGACGACTTCGGCTATCTTGATTGATGTTATCAACAGGGCAATGATCGCCCTTAGGCATCTTCCAATGGTCAGGATGGCAGTGATCATCGCGCTGGGTGCGTCTATTCTTGAGCTAAATGCTGATCGTTATCCTGCCGCCTTCAGGAATTTCAGAGTTTGAATAGACGTCTGCCTCTCAGGCTGCTTGTGGTCAGAGACTCATTTGGATTCCACAATCTTTAAAAAATACATTACTTTATAGCATGAATTATTTCCCAACATATATTACAGCCCCTAATGGGATATATGGGATTTGTGGGAAAAAGGCATTTAGCGAATTGCCCCGACAAAGGAAAGGATCCTGTACATTAGGGATGATTCGACCTGTTTTCTTTACACTGCCCAGATCCAAAAGTAGCTTATTGAGGGCGCCTCTGTATGAGACTTTGAATAGGAAAAAGAGAGACCTAAAGAAGAAATTCCCTTTTGTAGGTGGGGTGGCAGCCAGACATGGGGAGAAGAGGAGTGGCCTGCTGAGAGGATAATAGAATATTATGGCCCTGCTACATGGGCCCAGGACAGAAGCTGGGGATATAGAACCCTAATTTATCTATTAAACAGGTTAATAAGGTTGCAAGTGGTAGTCGAGATAGTATCAAATCATACCTCAGAGGCCCTTGAACTATTGAGCAGACAACATTCTCAAATGCGGGCTTTTGTGTATCAAAATCCAATAGCATTGGAGTACTTGTTAGCTGAAGAAGAAGGAGTCGGCGGAAAGTTTAATAAATCAGAATGTTGTATAGAAATTGATGATTACGGGGAGACTATCAGGGGTCTTGCAGCAGAAATTAAGAGGGTGGCACATGTCCCGGTCCAGAAATGGAATTCTATCCACCAGGCATCCTGGTGGGATCAATTATTTGAGGGAGCTTGGTGGAAGAAGATAGTGTTCTTCATATTGTGTTCAGAAGCTGGGGTTATATTTCTACCCTGCTTAATACCATGTTTCATTAGACTGATACACTCAGTGGTACAGGGCATGCAGATAGCAGCCATGCCTGTAGACCCTGAGCGTGCTCCTGAGAAGCTAAATTATAAAGTGTCCAAAATAATGAAATTAGGAGAAGGAGAAGTAGACAGTAAAGCAGCAGAAGCCTTGTCTGAATTTGAAGAACAAATAAAAGATAATGGAGTTTATAGAATATATCAGGAAATACCACAAGGAGAATGGGATAGAAATAAAGAATCTGAGGAAGACAAAGAGGGTCCCTTTTCTCCTCCTAAGAAACACCAAAAAAAACCAAGTTTTAGAAGTTAGGAGTATTTAGATGGCTTTAGAAAAACAAAAATTGTAGAAAGGAGCACGAATTGTTGTGTTTATATAGAAGGGGAGGGATTGTAATATGTGGTATGAAATAATTCGTGCTTATATAAAATATACATTAGATAAATTGTGAATAAATTGTGCCTGTACCCGAAAATCTTTAAAGCCTAAAACATTGGACAGTCAGGGAAAAGATTGCCACACAAAATTGCGAAACCCCAGATGACAGCAAGGGAAGAAGACCTAATTAGCAAGCGAAAGGGCGCAGCCGGAGCAGAGATGGGCCCTTTCCTGGGACTATGCAGGAAACACTCAAAAGCGATGAATACGCAATAAGTATCTACAATCAAGATAGCCAGAGTTGTCAGGAACGTGCATCCAAATGCCAGGTTCCTGTAACACAACATCGGCATTCATCGCTTCCCAGAAATGGCATTGTCCAGCCCTGCACAGAGAAAGGAGACTGCATGAATATGCAAAGCAACAAAAAGAATAGAGGAACCTCTGCCTCAGGTGGAAAAAACTGTATAAAACCAGCCCCGACGGAGATGGCATTCATGACTGGAGGGGATCCGATGCGATAGAGGTCGGACCAGGGTTCACCCAGCGCCAATTCCGGGCTCGACGCTGTCCCTTCGATTGTGGGTATCAGAGACTGTATTTTGGTCACGAAAATAAAACTTATCATTATTATTATTAATTTGGCTTTTTCATTTATTACCTATAACTCCAAGAATCCCCTTGTTTTAATCAATTTATAAACTGAGGAATTGTAGAGCCTTCCCATTCTGAGGAGGATGTAATCTGATCTTAAGACTCCTCCCACAGGACACCTGATAAAACCCCACAGCCCTGGGTCTGCTTCCTCTCTGCTCTCTGGCTCTCTGAGCTTTGCTCAGGCTCCCGGTCCTCCACCTCCTGCCTCCCGCATGGGGTGAGGGGGGGGGAATAAAATGGACTCTCATGCTAAACAACAAAGAGACTTGTCTTGTCTGTTTCCCCTGCCGTTGGGTTGTGGCCTCCCTGGACATGATCACGTCACTGTAGCCACACTCTGCTACATTTCACTTAGCTTAATTAAAAACAGAAATAAAAACTTTATAGCAAAGTTATTTTAACACCACACATATAAAATCCATTTTAATATTTGCGAAAAGCCAATATTATAATATGTATCTATAACAATCCCCCCTCTTATTCTTTATAAATCATTTGGCTTGAGCAATATTTCTTGTCCACTTGCATTCTTTGGAATATGCTGGTAATTAGCCAAATAAAACAGGGAAGAAACATCAAAACAGTTGTAGCACATAAAAGGAAGAAGTCTAATTTCTTCCACCATTCTATCCCCAATACATTACCCCACCAGCTAGTTTTTAACATTGTTTCTTGATTTTGGACCGGTACCTGGGTTATTTTTCTGATATCTTTTGCTTTTTCCAGGATGACATTCCCGTTGTCATCTATTTTCAACAATCTGATATATTAAACTTCCCACAAACACCCCCTTCTTTAGCCAATAAATAGTCTAAAGCCAACCTATTCTGATAAACTACAGTTTTTGTTTGGCTTTGCTGACTTCATATTAATTCCACTGCCCGAGCAGCTTTGTTTGTTATCATATCTATAACTACTTGGAATCTTATAATACTATTCAGCATATAATTTGAAGCCAATACAGAGTTAGATTGCTGTGCTGGTTTTAACTTTTTGTTTACTAATTGTTCTTTTACCAAATCTTGGACTATATCTCTAAGATCAAATGTAAAACAAATCCATCTCTCTCCTTTTGGACATTCAATTCCCAGTCTATTACCACTTTTTCCTAAGTTTCTTGCAATTCAATATTTTTCCCTGTTTTGCCTACAGGTACTTAATTTGGATGAGTTATAACAGTGACTGCTGACATGGATATGTATAATAAAAAAGGAACTTTCGTTTCTTGCCATGTAATGCTTTCAGTAGCATTTGTGACACGATCTTGCCGGTATCCTGAAAGGGAAAAGACAACAAATGAGTGACAGAAACAGGAATAAGAGAGATCTGGTATGGCTTATACCCCCATGTTCTCTACCTGTGGGGTTGCAACCCATAGCAGGTGTATATGAACTTCTTGACAGCGAGTACAGTGGTCAACCCAGGCTTGCCCTCTTCTTTCCTTGTCACTTCCTTTTTGCTAATTTCCAGGCAAATAAGTTTTTTTGACACTCCTTAACTGTAGTTTCCCACCGTTCCTCAGGTATCTCCCATTCAACAGGCACTAATAATTTCCATCCACAAAACAAAATTATTATTTCAGTTGTTCTTAGTTCTGTCTGGATAGGGGACAGATTTGGTACTTGACACTTCCTGCAACAAGAGTGTCAATTTTGTGAACTAAAATACCAATTTTTCCTAGAATTTAAACATTTACATATAACCCAGCTAGCGTGTCCAGTATTGGGATGAATAAAACAGAGTATGCAGTATGACACTGATGGAAATTGTAATTCCTCCTCTTCTTTATATAAGTCACAGGCTAAGGCCAGAATATGAGAATTCTCTGACAGAAACAGTCCTGATACTCCTGTTCGAAGTGGAAGTATTCCTCCCCAAGGAGGTGTCGGGGCCTCTCAGGACTTATCCAGGCTGTACTTGAAACCACTGATGTAAGCTTGGCCTTATGTCCCAATTAGATGTGATTCTTTGTACATTCCATGGATCATTTGGGTCCTCCCAGTTCATTACCACCCAGTCCCCATTTGAAAGTCAATTTGGTATCACCCGGTTTAGATGTGATAGTCCATTCCTCAGGTTCCTTCACAGGTCCTTTGATTCTGCTGGCATGAATCCACCCTCTTTCCCTGGTTCGGATTGCTGCCCCAGTAGTACCTGAAAAGGACTTCTTAATAGCACAGGGACAGTGACAAGAGGAAGACAATACTACATCAGCATTTGCCATCAGCATTCCCCAAAACTTTCTGGGTTTAGCAAAAAGCTTTTTTCCACAACCACCTCTTCTTCTTGTATCCAGCTGTGCTAACAGCTGCAGAGGCAAATTCTTCTTTCTGTGAGCCACAATTAGTTAAACAAGAAAGGCCAGGCCAATTTTAACACGAGATGAATCACATCTATTGCTTTTTACCCTCTGGGCAATATTTACCTTTTTTAGCATCACAGACCCATTCCTCAGAACAAAATCCCCCCTTCCTAACAGCAAGAAAAAAGAAAAGAGAAACAGAAAGAAAAAAGAAATCTTGCTTTAAAAATAAACAACTTTGCGAGGTTTGGAGAGTCAGAGGGAGATTAAGGCTATCTCTGCCTTGATTTTATCTCTTGTGCTGGCCCCTCTTCCTCTTTTCATAGCAGTGCTTTCAACTCTGTCCCTTGCCCTTCTCCTGCTGCTGCCACAGCACAGCAGCAGCCCTGGCAAGGGTGGACCCTGCCCTAGCAGGAGCAGTGACTCACAGACAGCCACCTGCGCAGGGACCCTGGGGGCGTGCCTTGCCTCCCTCTTGCCCTCTCTCTCTCCCTCGACCCACCTACTGGGGCTGAGGTTACCATCCTTGACTAGGGACATCAGCAGGCTGGAAGCCGCCCCCCGGCAGCTCCGCCACTGAGCCAGCCTGCTCCTCAGCGACAAACCCGCATGATCCATGCCCAGCACCATCGCTGGGCTGGTGAGAGCATCCGGCAACCCCATGCCCTTCGGGACCCTGGCACAACCAATCCAGCTCCCAATCCCTAGCAGCGCCCCATGCAAACCGCGCCTTGTGCTGCCTCCACCGGGTGGGTGAACACTGGGAGTTGCTGCACTGAATCACCCCCATAGATCAGCCTCTGCCGCAGCCCGAGACCTTGATGCTTGCTCAAGAGTTGCCAAACACCTCCTAAACTTGACATTTTACCTGGTGTCCCCAGCTGCTCTTATCATTCATTTTTCTTCTGTAGGCATCTGGACAAACCATCAACATATTTTCTTTCCCCTTCTAGGAGGGCTTGTTCTGCTAGATCTTCCCAAACCCCAGTTTGGCACTGAACAACCTCCAAACAACCATGTGTTAAGGCACCTCCCTGCCCTTCATACAGAAATTGTATTCAAACTCCTGTCCTCCTCCAGTACCAAGTTACCATTATTCCACATTCCAACATCTTAGAGTCTGTTAACCACCCTTTTTTTTTTTCAACCTCTCTTTTTCTTCTTTTTTTATTTTTTCTTTCCCTCTTTTTTTTTCTCTGATTTAACACACTTTGGACCGCACGAGGTATACACACAACTAGTTTATCTCTAAAAATAAGTCCACAGCCCTTTCTTCTTCTGATACAACCCCCATTTCCAGTTGCATCTGCAAGTCTCCCCTCAGCAAGCTGATGCCTGCCCCAGAAGCCAACAAGACATCTCTGAGAGGAATGATGGCTTTGTCTTTACAAACGAGCTGTGGATCTGCTGGGAGATAAAACTAGCACTAAAAGAGATAAAAGAAACAATGGGAAGGATTCCAGTGATTGATGAATGGAAAAAGATATTTGCCTTTACAAACAAACTGTAGGTTGGATGATAAATGAAATTGGATATTGAAAGATGAAAGAAACAATGGGGAGAAACCCTAAATTCCATAAGAATTAAAAATTACAAAGGAGGGTTATACATTATGAATCATGATTTGAAAGGGCTAAGATTTTAGCTGAGGGTTAGAACCAATTCATATTGAAGTTAGATACACCAACGATATGTTAATTGTTGGAACCCAGGGCACAGGGAATATTTCTCTGCCTGCTCTGAGGGGTCCTGACACCCAGAGAAGCACTGACTTTGACCTTTGCCCATGGAGAGGGCTTCCAAGACATCAGGATAGACTAGAGTCTACCAGAGTGTGAAATAGATAATAGAGAATAGTGTAGTTTGTCACAGGGTGAGAAATTTAGGTTTTGGGATTTTTTAGTATGGAAGTAGATAGGAAGCAAGATGAAGGATTTCAAGCGTTGTCTCGGGCTTCTTCCTCATCTGCTCCATTTTCTACAGTGTTGGTGGCACAGAATGATTGGGTGAGGAAATGTGGGAACTCAGCACATCACTCCGGATGTCCAGAGTTACCGAGAAAACCCTTGGGGGGCTCGGAAATCCTGGAATGTTGCCAGGAGCATCTGGTGGCTTGACTTCGATCCCTCTAGGGATGTGCCGCCTGTTTGAGGACATGAGAGTCACTTGGGAGTGAATGGTGCAGGAATGATGTAGTTACAGGGTCAGATATAGATTTTAGGGTTTTGGTACAGGGGGTTATGGAGACAAGATGGAGGGATCAGGGTGTGTCTTGTCCTTCTTCTTTCTTCTTCTTGTCATCCATTTTCTGTGGTGATGTTGGCACTTGGGGATTGGTCCATGGTGAAGGTGCACTTGCTAATATGGGTGAAAGGTATTGGGAAATAAAGGTAAATATGATGTACGTAGTTTTTAGTATAAAAAGACACGACCGCCCCGTGGGTGGTCAGAGTGCCCTTGGCTGCCTTGCAGGTCAGACCTCGGCTGGGCAGAAAGAAAATGCTGTAGATAAGAAATAATAAACAATCTGAAGACCGAAAAACTGAAGAGTCCAGACTCGTCCTTTGAACTGCGAGCAGCCCCAGAACCACCCTACGCGTGTCCGGGCAGAGACAGACAGCCGACCGGACATCTGGCGTCCCTGGGTGGGCCCTCGTGGTCGACTCTGGTCCCTGTGGGCCCCGGTGGGCAGTGGGCACCTCTCACAGAGGGGCAACCCTGAAGCGCTGAGCGGGCATCTCCCGAGCTGGACTTGTTCCCAGGCGAGCGCTGATAACTCCTTGGGAAAGCAGCCAGAAGAGTCTGAAGCAGCAGCCACTGAGAACATTGCACTCCACTTTTGCTGAAGAAGATTCATAGCAGAACAGCCCGGATCAGAATCAGAAAGGTGCCTCTGAATCCATCTCCTGTGACCTGCGGGCCGGTGACCAGGAGCCTTCGGACTGCTCTGACGACAAATTCGGTGAGAAGGTCAAAAATTAAGAACATGGGGGGTGTACTCTCCCAGGAACAATTAGAGATTTTGTCAGCCTTACAAGGCATGGCAGAAACACATACTATGGGGATCCCAAAGAAAAAGCTTACAGATCTGTTGATATGGGTGCGGTGTAATTACCTGTACTCAAGAGACGCGTCTGTTGTTTGAAGTGGGTTTTTGGCAGGAAATTAATAGGCACCTCTATCTCTTAGCTATTAAAAATGATAAGACGGCCTTGAAACTGCTGTCTCCTGCAGGAGTTATGTTAGAAGAGACCTCAGCACAGTCTAGGAGGTTGGCCAGGCAACAACTTGTTATAAATCCCACAGGGGCGGAGGAAGGAGAGCAAGGCTCAAAACGGAGATTGCCTCTGGTCCCAATTGGCCCGGGGGAAACAGCTCCCGAGGGAGGGGAGCAGGGAGAAATGTCATTGTCTTCAGTCCCACCACCCCGAAAACCCAAGGGACCTCCAAAACGTCCTGAAACCCCAGAGAGTACAGGGGCTTCAGGCTCCAACTCAGGCACAGACGACACCATTCCAATCCCAGACGAGTTAAGGTTTTCTCCCAGCAAGATCGAGGAAATGGGTCGCTCCTTAGGAGCGCGCCCTCCCCATTCGCAGGAGCCGGAGGGAGATGGGATGAGACAAGCGGCGGAGTCGGGAAGGGGGGTCGAAGGGGACCCAGAGGGGAGGGGGGATGCGCAGCTGCGCGGCGGGCGCGGCTGCGCGGCGGTGGCGGCGGCGGCGCTAGCTGGCGGGAGGGGCACAGAGGCAATGGGGGACACGGGTTCTGGTGTGGCTTTTGCGGGCACAGCGCCGAGGGAGGCAGCAATCTCGGCTAGCGTGGTGCCAAAAGTGCGCGCGAAGGGACATCCAGGGAGGGCTCTCAAACCTACGCGGCAGCGTCAGACATGGGCAGTGTGCATGGAGCAGCTGCAGGGCTCCAGCCAGCTACCGTAGGGAGACGCAGGAGACGCGCGGTGATGACACCGAACCCAGAAGTCGGAACGCGGAGATTGGCCCGGATTGCGGCGCGAACGGGGGTACCGGCAGGGGGAGGGCTGCACGCACCGGCAGGGGGTGTGGATACAGCGTCAGAGGAGGAGGAGAGAGGGTCAGGAACGGATCCTAGGGAGGAGACTTCGGAGACAGAGCGGGACGGAGACAGTGACGTCAGTTCAGGGGAGGCAGGAAGCATTCCCGAGGGTGCGCGTGCGCGAAAAGTACGGGCAGAGCGCGGTCGGAGGCGGGTCCGACCCCCCGTGACGTCTCGGGCAAGGAGGAGGGGCCGTGCTCGGGGTTCGACATCCTGGGGCTCCACCCCCTCTCCGATCCCGATGCCTTCAGTTTCAATCCCTGTGGTCCAAACCTCTTCCATCCAGGGGAGACGTTCACGTATTCAACCTCCATTGTTAGCTCAGTCAACAGCCATGCAGATTCGGTCTCAAACACGATCGCAAACGTTGCAGTCTGCTGAACGGGAGCCAATCGAGTTCGTGTCGTCATCACGGTCGTCCAGGCAGATGACAGCGCCACCTTATTGGGGGGATGACCGCAGTGCAGGACATGCCAGGCCTGTTCGACAGAACCACAACGCCACCTGCTGGCGCGACTGCAACAATGCAGCGATTTTTTCCAACAACGTATAAAAAGAAAACTACATCGAAGAAAACAACAACAACAACACAACAAATGGACTATCCCTTAACTTCGGGATTTCGCGAAGTTGAAGACACTTCAGATGAAGCGCAAGCACAAGGAGAAGACATGATATGAATCACAGCATCAGAAGGAATTCCGGCATGGATGTTTTCGGCAGCAAAAGCAACAAAGAGCCTTCTGCATTCTTTTGATACAGCCAGAAGAACTCAACCACGAGAACTTCAAGTTTCTTTTTCGGATTTGGGAGCGAGGCAAAAAACATCAAGACAAAGAATGTGGAACAAAGAATCACCAAATGACCTCCATGACTCCACTGTTCATGCAAATACCAATGGAGTTTCCAGGGGAGGAAGAAGAACAGCCAGTGAAAACAGTGGATTGGAAAAGAATCAGAAAAGCGTTGGCAAAAGAAAAGGATTTGTTACAAGGATCAGGAGACCTGACAATGCCAGTGACATATGATGCACAGGGTCAGAATCCGAGGTGGGAAAGGATGGGTCATGAAGTAATCAAAGACTTAGCAAAGGCCATTCAGAATAATGGGCTGAATTCACAATTCTTCAAGCAACTCTTGAGGGGGACATTCAATATGTACGACTGTCGTGATACGGTGGAAGAAATGCCTCACACAATATGCGTGAATTGCAAATCCCAAAGTTTATTGATAGCTCACACATATTTATATTGGTGTTAATGAAGCTTATACATATTGCAAAAGCTGAGCTCATTATTGGTTAAAGCAGACCTAGATCAACCACACCTACTTCTATGCTCTAATGATTATTTTGTTTCTATGTTTGCATTCTTCTAGCTTCTCTACCTAGGATATCTACATTTTCTGGCAAGCAATTTTCTCCCCCATCTTCCCGTTTCAGCGAAGGTCACTATGACCTTTGTCAGTGATTGGACACTGGTTACACAATCCCCAGCTTGTTTCCCCTATCCTTATCCAACGGTATCACATCGAAATGTCCTTTCTCAGCTAGCTAATTATCCAAAAAGCTCTCTACATACGACCTCACACCATATGATATCCGAAGCCTTGTGTCAATGATTCTCACAGACACACAGAATCTCATCTGGGAAAGAAGATGGCGAAGGTATCTCACAGAGTTGAGAAACAGTTATCAAGGTGGGCCAAACGCAAATCTCACAGAGGCACAGTTGGCAGGGGATCCTCCAGATGACAACCCAGTGGAGCAAGCAGCACGACTTCCATGACGAGTGTTGAATTTAAATGACATCAAGGAAGCAGCGCGAAGAGCAATCCTGCAGATTGCTCCAGCGGGAGTTCCAGATGTTCCATTCTCATGCATCAGGCAAGGTCCCACGGAACCATATTCGTCATTCATAGATTGACTATCGCAAGCTGTGGATTGACAAGTGACTGATGAGGCAGTGAAGAGACCTCTCATGGAAAGTCTAGCCTTCGGCAATGCCAACCTGGATGGGTCATCAGCGCAATGCTGGGATGGCCATCCTTGGCAGAGCTGGTGGAGGCATGCAGCAAGGTGGGAACACCTCAGCATGTCACGTCGATCATGAGGGACAAGCTGAGAGGAGAATGGGAAGAACAGATAAAAGGACACTTGGAAAAACAGTCGGAAGACAAGGTGTTGGAAAAAATGCTGGAAAAAGTACTTCAACAACAGAGTGAAAACATGAGTAAAGTTCTTGCAACCATCCAGAAAAAGAACAATCCATCGGGAGGACAATGCTACAGGTGTGGAGTGTTTGGACACATGAAGAAGAATTGTCCACAGGCGCATGCACAAGTGCAGACACAAAAACCAGAAAAGCTACTTTGTGCATGGTGCAGAAGAGGAAGGCACTCTGAGAGAATGTTATTCTCAGACGGATGTGGAAGGAAATCCTTTACCGTATCCGAGAAATGGGAAAAGGAGCACGCCTGTAAACCGTCAGCCTGCGTTGACACAAGTGATGGCAGTGACGCAACAGCAAACAGAACAGTCATCGGGGAATGTCAAGCAGACACCCTCAGCAAAGTCCTCAGCTGATTCCCCAGCGACCCAGACCTCCTTCCACCAAGAGCACAGTGCACATTGGCAGCTTCAAAATTAGTATGCTTTCTGGATGAAAGTCATGCAGAGATTCCAACAGGTATCTGTGGAGATTCATATGAGACAAGATTTCTTAATAGTAGGACAAGATAGAAGTAGCATCCTTGGACTCATTGTTTATCCAACAGTTGTTTCCGCAGACAAGAATACAGAGTTGACAGTTTTGGCAAAAGCACTTCGTCCACTGTTGACCATGGCAGAAAACACTCAGGTCACGAGAGCTTTCGCCTTGCCACCACACACCATTGAAGAAGTCATGTCAATTTTCGACGAGGAAGGGCTTCCTTTGAAGGAGCATGTTGAAATACACACTACATGGGTAAAGCACATAGGTCGAGACCGACCCACACTCACGTGTCAGTTGATTTGTGGAGACAGAACAATAGCGGTCAGAGGCATGCTCGACACAGGGGCAGATGTCACAGTAATATCTTACATCTTTTGGCCCCGCAATTGGAGCTTGATTGTGCCCTTGGGCTCTCTCTCAGGCATAGGGAGAGTTTCTCTTTGTCTGCAGAGTGAGAATCCCATCGTTGTCACAGGACCAGGAAACAAGACAGCGATCATTCATCCTTTTGTTGTGCAAAAGCCAATCACAGTTTGGGGATGAGATCTTTTGGCACAATGGGGCACAAAGATAGAGGTGGATTTTTAGTAGGGGTCACTGCAGCACTCGCCACACTGAAGTTGACTTGGAGAAAAGATGATCCAGTTTGAGTGGATCAGTGGCCCCTGGAGCGAAAAAAATTGAGTGCGCTGAAAAACCTGGTCCAAGAACAATTGCAGAAGGGACACATCAAGCCAACAGACAGCCCTTGGAACTCTCCAGTGTTTGTCATCAAAAAGAAGCTATCAGGCACATGGAGGCTGTTGCACGATCTCAGGAAGATCAACGAAGTTCTTGAAGACACGGGACCGTTTCAGCTGGGACTTCCATCTGTTTCGATGATTCCCAGAGATTGGCCGCTTGTGGTCATTGACCTCAAGGATTGTTTTTTCAGTATTCCGCTTCATCCAGATGATGCTCCAAGACTTACCTTTATCAGTTCCAAGTATTAACAAGGAAACGCCTCTGCAGCGGTATGATTGGGTGGTTCTTCCTCAGGGTCTCAAGAACTCGCCGACAATCTGCCAATGGTACGTGGCACGAGCTTTGTCACCAGCGCAGAAGAAATTTCCAAAGGTGAAAATCATTCATTATATGGATGATTTGCTCTTTGCGGAATCAACACAACAGGAGCTGCAAAAAGCTTGTGACTGTGTGATTGCAGAAGTGCAAAAGGCAGGTCTGGAAATCAGTGTTTCAAAAATTCAGGAGGTTGCGCCTTGGAAATATCTATGGTGGAAGACCCCAGAGAAAACGACAAGACCTCAGAAGATTGAGATCAGCACAAAAGTCAACAATCTGCATGATGTACAGCATCTTCTAGGAGAGATCAACTGGATGAGACCGATTTTGGGAATCATGAACAGCGACATTGCAGTGTTGCTCGATCTCTTGAGAGGAGACACAGACATTCGATCTCCCAGGACACTCACATGGGTAGCGAAGAAAGAATTGGAGAAAGTTACAGATGCTATACAAAAAAGGCAAGCACATCGATTTGTTCAGTCATTGCCTTTTCAGTTGGCAGTGCTGGGAAAGAAAACGCAATTCCATGGTTTGATCTTCCAATGGGATGCATCTCAAAAAGATTCTTTAATAATCATAGAGTGGATTTTCTTATCATACAGGCCTTCAAAGACAATTTGCACAGATCTGGAAATGACGGCACAGATCATCATAAAGGCGAGAACAAGGTTGCTGACAATGGCAGGACGGGAATTCTCAAAGATCCATTTACCTTTGAAACAAGATTATTTCGATTGGGCTATGCAAAAATCGAAAGATTTGTTAATTGCATTTTTAGCCTTTCCAGGAACCTGCGCAATCAATTTCCCGCAGCACAAAATGTTGCAATCACAAATATGTTACAGAGCAAAGTGAAGAACCTCTGGACGGGATCACAGTGTTCACTGACGGTTCAGGGAAGACACACAAGTCAGTGATCACGTGGATGAACTCAACAACAGGGGAATGGGACTCACACGTGAAGACAGTTCAAGGCTCTCCACAAATTGTGGAATTGGCAGCTGTTGTCTGAGCATTTCAGTTGTTCAAACAAACTCTCAATCTGGTCACAAATTCCGCATATGTTGCGGGTGTGGTCAAACGGTTGGAAGGTTCGCTTTTGAAAGAGACCAGCAATGAAGTTTTATATTCATACCTGGCAGGCATGAAAACATTGCTAGAAAGCAGAGAACAAGAATATTTTATCACTCACATTAGAGCACGCACAACACTTCCAGGATTTCTAGCGGAAGGGAATGCTCAGGCAGACAGGTTGACAATGCCCATTTCACAAACACTTCCAGACATTTTTGAGCAGGCAAGACTAAGCCACGCATTTTTTCATCAGAATGCACAGACGCTGATGGAATCCTTTCATCTTTCAAAAAGTCAGGCGAGGGAAATCATCAGTGCTTGTCCAGATTGTCAGCTTGTGCAGCCACCTGCTTCCAGAGGAGCAGTCAATCCACGAGGACTGCAAAGTCTTCAGTTGTGGCAAGCTGATGTCACAAAATATCCATCATTTGGGAGACTCAAAAATGTTCATGTTTCAGTAGATACATTTTCAAGAGCAGTCTTTGCTTCAGCACATGCAGGGGAAACAGCAGAACACACTTGTCGACATTTCCTGCAAGCATTCACATCATTAGGTGTACCTCAAGAAATAAAAACAGACAATGGCCCAACATATACAGGCAGGGTGCTTGACAAATTTCTGAAAACATGGGGTGTCCGACATACATTTGGTATTCCACATTCACCCACAGGTCAGGCAATCATTGAAAGAACACATCACACCCTGAAATCCCTTTTGGACAGGCAGAAAAGGGGGGAGCCAGAGGCGACACCTCACATGAAGTTAAACAAAGCATTGTATGTGTTGAATTTTCTTAATAGCTCGTCTTCAGAACCCCATCCACCAATTGTGAGGCATTTTTCAAACAGCTCTCAGGCAAAACTCAGGGAGAATCCTTTGGTTTTGATCAGAAACCCAGAAACAGGACAAATAGAGGGTCCTTTCAAACTAATTACTTGGGGCAAGGGTTCCACTTGTGTTTCCACAGGGCGAGGTCTGAAGTGGATGTCAGAGCGACATGTGAAGCCATTTCGGATGCGAGAGCAAGAGACCACTGGTCCCAGAAACAGAGAAACGATCACTCAAACAGAAGAAGAAGCTCCAGCTGCAAACAATGACTCAGAAGAGAAATAAAAAGAACAAAGATTTTGGGGGTTTCATGGCAATGCTTTTTCACAAGGGTGAAGTCATGAGCTTCATAATGCTCATGTGCCTCATTCTTTCATCTGTTGCTTTAAGCAACGGGGCAAATTTACCTATTGATCAGCCAAAACAAAATGTTTGGGAGACTTTAGCCCAAGCAGCGAATTTAGAAAGTATCTGCCTGACACATTCAAGACCAGGGAGACCATTCTTGGCATGCATGGTTGGATTGCCAGTGGACGAATGGCCAATTCCAGGACACTGTCCGGTAAAAATTTCGCAGGTCTTGAGGGATCCTTTGAATGAGTGGTGTTCTTGGACACATCTCCTTCCTGTGGCTTCTATTGAACCTCAGGAATTGGAAATTTTCGGGTCCACGACAATGGAACTATGCATGAAATTTGAAATCCCGCATGTGACAAAGAATAAGACTGTTGATGTCACTCCAAATCATGCCTTTTATAGAAATGCATCAGCTTAGGTGAAAACATACCAAGACGACAGCCAAAAGATCAATCCAAGTCCCAGTGCAATTGCCACGTGGATTGTTTTTGATTTGTGGTGACAGAATTTGGCACGGCATTCCTGCAAATGCCAAGGGAGGTCCATGCAGCATTGGGAAGGTTTCAATGTTGTCACCAGATTTGAAATTGCCGAGAGAGCAAAAACATAAAGATAAAAGATCCTTGCAACATTATAGTGCAGATTGTGACGATGAAGTGTACACTTGGGACAAGGCAAGGAGAATTGCAACAGCAATTTTCTCACCTCAGACAGTGTCAGGGGTGGCCTTGACTCAACTGGACCACATGGGTTACTGGTTGAGTGTTGTAGTGCGTTCTTATATTTTGTAATACTTTGAAGTAGTTTGTTTTGTATCCCCATGTTTTTCCCAAATGGTTTATCCCAGACTGTACCCCCCCCCCTCCTTTTCCCTCTACTTGTGTTATCCCTTTCCCGGGATAAGATCTCCAAAACCCCCACCCTGGCTCTCTGTCAGTCACCTGGACATCCCAGCCCCCTACCTAGAAGTTTCGGTCCAAGTTGTCGAGTGATTAGCCAGGGGCCAAGGGTCAACCCCCCAAGTCCTGCCCCATACGCTGTTTTGTATGTCTGTCCCCCCAGCACCCATCCCCCAGAGATACCTATTGGTCAGTAGGATTTTATCTATGTTAGTTTCCTCCCCCCTTTAAATGTGAACTCCGAACATCCCCCAGCGCTCTCGGCAGGAACCCCCTGAGGTATAGGAGCTCCCTCGGGACTCCTTAATAAAACCTTGGAATACCCCCTGCTGGGAGTCGGCCCCTTTCCTCTTCCACCGACGTCTCGGTCGTCTCTGCTGCAGCAAAGGCAACCAGCCTGAGTGCCCTCAGCACCCTCGGGGCACAGAGAGTGTCTCCCCGCAGTCGGCCGTGGTGGGGCTACCCCCCCCACTCTCTGCCGACCCGGGTAAGGCCCAGGGACTTGAGAGGCTTGCAGAGAGACTGGGACAGTTGAGCAAACATGCTCAATCGGTCTCTCTTGCATTGAGCGACATGTTAAAAGACATAAACAGTGTAAGACAGGCAACTCTTCAAAATAGAGCGGCGATCAATTATCTGTTGCTCGCTCATGGACATGGGTGTGGAGAGTTCGAGGGGATGTGCTGCATGAATCTCTCTGACCATTCAAGGTTGATTCACGAAAGTATTCAAAAGATAAAAGACAGCATAAAGAAACTCGGTGAAATCACTGGGTCTTGGATTGATGACGTGGCAGGATTTTTTGATCTTTCTCCTTTGTGGAGAGGGTTTTTAAGGATAGGGTTTTATATTTTAATAGTGCTCTTAGTCCTCATGCTCATTGTTCCATGCATCTTTTTATGTGTACGGCGTGTCATGAGTCAAGTTGCCAAAGAGATGTTCTTGGTGCAAACAGAAGGGGGAGATGTGGGAACTCAGCACATCACTCCGGATGTCCAGAGTTACCGAGAAAACCCTTGGGGGGCTCGGAAATCCTGGAATGTTGCCAGGAGCATCTGGTGGCTTGACTTCGATCCCTCTAGGGATGTGCCGCCTGTTTGAGGACATGAGAGTCACTTGGGAGTGAATGGTGCAGGAATGATGTAGTTACAGGGTCAGATATAGATTTTAGGGTTTTGGTACAGGGGGTTATGGAGACAAGATGGAGGGATCAGGGTGTGTCTTGTCCTTCTTCTTTCTTCTTCTTGTCATCCATTTTCTGTGGTGATGTTGGCACTTGGGGATTGGTCCATGGTGAAGGTGCACTTGCTAATATGGGTGAAAGGTATTGGGAAATAAAGGTAAATATGATGTACGTAGTTTTTAGTATAAAAAGACACGACCGCCCCGTGGGTGGTCAGAGTGCCCTTGGCTGCCTTGCAGGTCAGACCTCGGCTGGGCAGAAAGAAAATGCTGTAGATAAGAAATAATAAACAATCTGAAGACCGAAAAACTGAAGAGTCCAGACTCGTCCTTTGAACTGCGAGCAGCCCCAGAACCACCCTACGCGTGTCCGGGCAGAGACAGACAGCCGACTGGACAAGGAAAGCCACAGTGCAGTAATAAAGCCTCTCTGATTTGGCCTTATCATAAAGCAGAGCAATAGGGCTCAGGAGCTCAGTCCCTGAGTAGGGACCGGGTGCCCGAAGCTAGCTCGCTCATGCCAACGCCGCGGGGCTACCATCTAGCAAGCATGGTGATTATCAGCTATATAGTGATTGCAAGCTCTTAGGATTTCAGCTTTGCTTGCTAGGTAGTGGTGCTCCAGGCTTGAGGCTGCAGCAGACGGAGAGAGAGGAGAAGGAGAAGGCGCAGGCTGTTCCACGGAGATGGCTTTATTTGGGGAGGTCCGTGAAGGGTGTCTGCTCTTTTTCTTTTCTCAACTAATGGGGTACAGTATGCTTCTTTTATAGGGTTGGAAAGGATCCAAGCTTGACCAATGGTAAGGGGTTAACATGACATTGCCTTATAGGGTTACAGAGATAGGTTAAGGGTGGAGGACAGGAAAACAGGAATTTTCTTTTGCTGTTTCAGCATTCCTATTGTTCATATTCTCCATGGTGCTTTTCCTAAATCTATGGGGTTTACTACAGTGCAGAGGTTATGTGGACAGACAAGGGATGAGTTATTGGTAGAAAAGTGGAAATAAAGTATGTGTTAAGAGTTAATTGGATGAAACAACTTTAAAAGACCTTGAAACCGCACATCTTGTAGCCATTTTGCAGTGCTTTACTGCTTGCTTAGTCTGGTGTAGATGGAGTGCCAGAACTTTTGATAAGATAACAATAAGCAACAACCTGAAGACCGAAAAAGTTCTGTGCGTCTCTCTATCATGGCACAGAACTATTACAGGAGGGTTTCCCCCATTGGGGGAGCCCCCTGTTGGGCCCAATGACAGGGGCAAAACCCCATAGTTAATGATTATTAGATGCTTAAGCTAAAGCTAATTGGTATATTATGAGCTCATTTGTAGAAGGAAATGGAGCAAGTGAACCGTTATAGGAACACATTGAAACCAGTAGAACAATGCCCAGCACCTGGACTCTATGTCAATCCATCATGAAGCAGGGGGCCTTGGATCATGCCAGAGGGTCACAGAGACCTGACGAAGACTTTCCTGACTTCATCCCTGGGACCACTGACCCAATTTGAGACCACCGACCCAATTCAAGAGAAGAATTGCACACACGTGAAGGACGAATAACCTCATTTTAAGGCAAAGCGAGGATAGGAGGTGCTGGGGTTATGCATATGTATTATTTTGGGAAATTAATAGAAGGCAAAGATCCTTTTGCGGTGCGGTCACAGCCACATATTTCAAGGATGACCCCACCCCGTGCTACCCACTGGCGTAAATAAACATACCACTTTCTAACTTTGACTAGTTAGAGAGTCTTGGTCCATGATTTTCGGTTTTAACAATTCAATGGCAAGCTGACCAGGAGGAGACTCTGCTTGGCTGTGAGACAAGCCCAGGTTGTGGACCCCCTCGGGGTGCCCTGTCGTGAACGGCGGGAGAAATGCGACACACCATATGCGATGAATAGCAAATCCCGAAGTTTATTGAAACCCCACACATATTTATATTGGTGTCAATGAAGCTTATACATATTGCAAAAGCTGAGCTCATTATTGGTTAAAGCACACTTAGATCAACCACACCTACTTCTATCTTCTAACAATTATTTTGCTTCTATGTTTGCATTCTTCTAACTTTTCTACCTAAGATAACTACATTTTCTGGCAAGCGACTTTCTCCCCCGTCTTCCCGTTTCAGGGAAGGTCACTGTGACCTTCGTCAGTAATTGGACACTGGTTGCTCAGTTCCCAGCTTGTTTCCCCTATCCTTATCCATTGGTATCACATCGAAATGTCCTTTCTCAGCTAACCAATTATCCAAAAAGCTCTCTACATCTCCTCTGTTTTTCTGTTGAACAAGCATAGTTTGGTTAAATGCGGTAGTTATCATCTTTCTCACCATATTCTGTAAGCATATACAAAAACAAGGCAAAACTAATATTAACAACAAAGCTACAATAGCTACTACAATGCTAATCTTAACAATAGAACGTAACCATGATCCTAAGTTTAAAGATTTGAGCCATCCATCAATACCAAGGCCTGATTCCACCTGTAAGTTCCCAGTTAACCTTCGTAACTCAGAGAGCTGTGAGTGTACAGATCGTGCATGATCAGAGAGATTCATGCAACACATGCCCTCAAATTCATCACAACCATGGCCTTGTGCAAGTAAGAGAAAATCAATTGCAGCTCTATTTTAAAGTGTCGCATGGCAAATAGAATCTACATCAAGCAAAAGACTGGAAATCACTAAAGAAGTTGCATTTGTTTGTTTAGCAAGCTAACACCTTAACTTATTTAAAATAGCATGAGCACCTGCTGCTGATACCCCTGGAGTTAAGAAAGATGCTGCAACTATGGCTGCTGGGGACCAAAACTTTACATCGTCCCAGCAGTCAGCTGCAAATGCATGAGCCATTCGTTTGCCTCTACGATGGCAGCGGCTCATGTTTAGTATCATGGACATGTTAGGTGTAAGTAGAGACAGTCATCCAAGTGTACATGGTCCCCCATGCAGCATTGATGGGATACCGGCTCACGCACGGTCTCCACATATCAGGAAATATCCTGCTGGCAATTGAATAGGGTCATTGGATGAGACTGACACTCTCTTTGTTGTATAATTGCACCAGGCCGATGCATTTCGATAGACAGCCATGCTAGAAGTTACAACATTAGAGTGGTTCTTGACTGACAGCAGACTTCTATGGTTAAAATGAATGCACGCATCTGCCATCACTGACCCTAACAACTCTAACTCTTGGGGCTCCTGTGGTGCTAGAGGAAAGTTGGAAATCCACTTATCCCAATTATCCACACTCATCCTAGCTTTGCTGACCTTACAAGTTGGCACATGTAAAGGGCACGGCCAGGGATCTGCTGGTAATCCAACCAAACAAGTTGTGAAAGGATTGCCAGGAGAGGACAACGACAGGCAAATAGTCTCCTGTTTAGTTAGGTTTTCCAGGGTGACCCATATGTTAGTTTTGGGCTGAGGTGGGGCCCATGCCTGATGGTCTACACTGTCCCCAAAGGAAGCAAAATTTAATAAAGCAACAACATAAAGTTTCCATCCCACCTTAATTTTCTCAGGCACTCTTTTGGGCCACTCGGCCATCATGCCTGTCACAAACTCTTAAGAACGTCTCTTTCTCCTTAGCTTCAGCCCCTTTAAGCTTTTCAGACAATCCTCCCACACTTGGTTGGGGTCCTGACCCACCAAAATAGGACCTATCACGTTCGCCTGTGCCAGAGGAATATTTCTACCACACTTAGTCTGCAAAATACAGGACCGGGATATCCCCAGAATACGTCTGACTAAATGTTGTATTTCCCACCTAAACCATGCGAGGATCTTCTGTTCTGGGGACTCATACAATTGTAACCCTTGGAAACCAGGCAGTCCTGTGAACGATGTAAGATCCCTCTGCCAAGAGTTAAACCGCCAATAGAACTTACACCTTTCACACCACAACTCAGGTAATCGAGTTTGGTGTACCCACTTAGTCTCCTGACAACCTCCACAAAAAAGCAGTACCCATGCAGTACAACGTCTATCTTGACACTTAATACAAGCTAAATTCCTAGGCCCCTCAAATTCCAACTCAGAAAGCATCGAATACAAGCTTAATATGTTATCAAGAGACTTGCACCGATCAACTGCTCGATCGATGGCAGCATCACACTGTCCTTTCAGTTTGAGAAGTATCGGTCGAAGGATGATCAGCAGCTTCGTCTCCACCCGCTGACGATCCCCTTCGCTCAGCCAGTCTAGATGTTCCATCAAACACAGCTGCTCGGGTCCACTTAGCAGGTACCCACAAAGGTCCTGTAGGAGTAGAAACACAAAGATATCCGCGGCCCCAATATAACACCTTAGCAGGACCTTGCCATTGTCCTGTTTTGGGATCCCTGTATCTCACCCATACATCTTTCTTTACACCATCTGTTTCACGTACATAGTGACGAATCACAGCAGGAACCTTATTTTCCCCAAAAACACACAGGTGGTTCAAAACAAACAAACACTTTAACAATCTCTCTTGTGGCTCTCTGGTATCCTTATATTTACTCAGATATCTTTTCAAGGTACCATTTGCTCTCTCAACAATCGCTTGTCCTGTAGGAGAATTGGGGATGCCTGTTATGTGTTCTATTCCCCACGTTTGTAGAAACTGCTTTATTCTTTTGCTACAGTAAGCAGGCCCATTATCTGTCTTGATGCGCTGTGGCACTCCCATTACTGCAAAACAACTGCTGAGATGTCTCTCTACCTGCCCTGCTTTTTCACCAGTCTGTGCTGTGGCCCATATAAAATGACTGTAAGTGTCTATGGTAACATGTACATACTTCAACCTCCCAAACTCTGCCACATGTGTGACATCCATCTGCCAGGTCTCATTTGTGCTCAGCCCTCTCGGGTTAACTCCCAGTCCTAAGCCACAGCCTCCATTATGATGACTGCATATAGGACAGGCTTTGACTATCGCTCGAGCCTCCTCCATAGATATCTGAAATTCTCTATGGAGGCCCTTTGCATTCTGGTGGAACATGGAGTGTGCCTCTCTGGCTATGGTTTGTTTGGGAATCGGAGTTGCTTGTGTGATTGAGACTAATTTATCTGCTCGCATGTTACCTTCCCCCAAACCAATATCCCATTTGTGACTTCTGATATGAATAACGCAAAAAGAATGCTCTCTTAGCTTAATTGCTCTCTGCAGTTGCATAAACAGCTCATATAACCTCTTGTTCTGAACCTCTTTTATGGAGGCATCCTCTATTCGCTCGCACACTCCTGCAACATACAAAGAATCTGTTACAATGTTAAGAGGTCCAGAGAAATGCATCATGGCCCATACAACAGCCAATAGCTCCATCGTTTGTAAAGTGTCCACCTCAGTAGCTCGGAGTATGTGATGATGCCATTGTCCCTTTTCTCGCCAGGTCACTGCAGCAGTTTTGGATTTTCTTCCTGCATCAGTGTAGGCAGTTATAGCATCCAATAAGGGCTTCAGTGATCTTTTTGGGCATTGAATCCAACCCCATTGTCCTACCCAATTCAATGGTACATTGGGAATATCATCAGTGGCAGTCACGCTACCGGCTCCCAGCAGGGCCTCTTGTAACTCCATACTGTTTGCCAGATACCATGTCAATGTATCCTTTTTCATTGGTATCTGTATCTGATCAGGTTCCTTTCCCATAATCTGTATTGTCCGTTCACGACCCTTTTTAAGCAGATCAGCTAAACTTTCAATTTTCTGAAGAAGGGTTTTATGTTGTTGAAGTGGAGGAGATATCCATTCCAAGGCCCATGTCTCCCCCGTTTTTCTGTTATGCTGAGTAAGTGCACCCAGTAAAAATTTTGGTCCACACCAAACCGTCAGCTGTATAGGAAGGTCGAGATCACGTCTCCGAACACTGCCTTGTGTAACACAGTCCAATATCTGCTGCAGTGTCTCAGCCTGTTCAGGGGTTATACGAACAGACTGTGCTGGATCAGTTCCCTTTAACAAAGGTCAAGGTTCATCCAACAGTTCATTGTTCAATTCGCATAGGTGTAAAAGCAGTATACAGCATAATAGAAATCTCCCCTGTATAATCAGCGTCTAGCACTCCAGATAAAACAAATAATCCCATCACTGTAGCCAAGGAACGTCCTAAAAGCAAAACTCCCATAGGTAATCCATCAATAATGAGTGGTCTCTTTAGTCCAGTTGGAACCTTTTCCAGGTGAGCAGTTATCAGGGTTACTGTCCGCTGCTGCTGCCAGGTCCACTCTGAGGCTCCTGGCGGTGGCGGGCTGGAGGCAGGTTCAGCCGAGGAGGTGACAGCTGCTACTGGTGTCCGGGCGCAGGGAGCTGGTGGCTGGGAAGCAGAACTGTGCCGGGCAGCTGCGGGGCGGGCGGACCTCCCGGAGCCCGCTGCTCCACGGGGGGTGGGAGGCCCGTCCTGCCGCCCCCTCGGCTCGGGGGTCGGGGCAGCTGCAGAGCGGAGCGGGATGGGAGGCGGCCGCGCTGCAGCTGTTAAGTTGCCCAGGACCGGGGCCTGCACGAGCCTCTCCGGTGGGGTGGCTACGGGCTGTGCGCTGCGGCGGGGAGACTGAGGCGGTGTAGGGTTTAACACCGGGGCAGGCGGCGCGGACGGCACGGCTGGAGTACGCGCGGGGGGGGGGGGGGGGGGGGGGGGCTGCTGTCCGAAGCAGGAGCTGATAGCTGCAGGGAGCTGCTGTCTGGAGCAGGAACTCGTGTCGGCAGGGAGCCGCCGCTTTAACGTAGATGCCGGTGCCGGCAGGGGACCGCCGTATGGGGCAGGAACCGAAGTCGGCGAGGGGGTGCCACTTAAAACAGGCGCTGATGTCGGCGGGGCCGTGTTGCTTAGAGCAGGCGCCGATGGGGGTGGGGAACTGCCGTTTAGAGCAGGAGCTAGTGTCGGCGGGGACCCAAACCAGTCTCTGTAACTCTTGTTTCTGTCACGGGCTACGCTAGTCTGCTGGGCAGCTCTTTCCTCTGCCTGGTATTTCAAGAATTCAGCATGCACGACCCGTCATAAATCTCCCAACTTTCTCGCGGCTTTATCAGCATCTATGACGGTCTGCCACAACTAATCCCCAAATATACGGCAGTCTGATAACCTATGCACTGTGCAAGGAGTCCGAAAAAGTCTTTGAGCATAACCATGAGCTAACAACCCATGAAGCTCTTCCTACAAATGTATACCCGTAACCGTACGCTTTTATAAAAAGCTAGGAAATAAATTATATGCTGCTTGCCTGACTTTATCCGTGTTGAACGATAATAGCGCGCTTCTTGCAGCCCTTTTCCAGCTTCGGCAGCACGTATCAGCCGGGCCCCCCTCTGGGGTCACCCGGGGCTCGGCACCTTCCCTTTTTCAGCGGTGCTTATTGCCATCCTCGGCTGCAGATAGGACCTGAACTCTGCTCACGCCGCCGACTGTGGCTAGTCCCGACGTCCGGGGTCACCATTTGTCGTGAACGGCGGGAGAAATGCGACACACCATATGCGATGAATAGCAAATCCCGAAGTTTATTGAAACCCCACACATATTTATATTGGTGTTAATGAAGCTTATACATATTGCAAAAGCTGAGCTCATTATTGGTTAAAGCACACTTAGATCAACCACACCTACTTCTATCTTCTAACAATTATTTTGCTTCTATGTTTGCATTCTTCTAACTTTTCTACCTAAGATAACTACATTTTCTGGCAAGCGACTTTCTCCCCCGTCTTCCCGTTTCAGGGAAGGTCACTGTGACCTTCGTCAGTAATTGGACACTGGTTGCTCAGTTCCCAGCTTGTTTCCCCTATCCTTATCCATTGGTATCACATCGAAATGTCCTTTCTCAGCTAACCAATTATCCAAAAAGCTCTCTACAGTGCCCCCAGGATATTCCTGGAAGAGTGGGCTCTGCTGCCTGGACTGTTCATCCAGCAGCAGACAAGGACCCCTGACTACTAAAACTACAGACAAAACAGTATGCTTAAAAATTAAAACAGTTTTAAGTAGTGACCTGTAAGGCATACACGTGGTCAGGAAAGGCCGTTTGATAAGTCGTGGGAGATGTTCCATGCGCAACTCTGTGCCTCTGTAGTGTTCCTGTGAGCTGTAATTGCAGTTGAAATCTGGTTGTCAGCCGAAAGAGTTGTTGAACTGTTGTACTAAGCTTGGGCTTTTGTTGCTGGCAGAAGGGGATTTTACCATTTGCTTTGCTGCAGAGGGTTCCGTTTGGTAGCAACTGGGGCTAGCAGTCATAAGGGAAATCCTGGTCTAAAGTTGTTATGCTATTGTGAATGTGTCCTGACTGTGAGAACAATTGTGAGAGCATTTCTTGAGACGTGCTGTTAGCACAAAGCAAGTGGGAGTTTGGACCCACGGTTCCATTCTCTGGCGACTGAAACAGCTGGGGAAAAACAAAACGAGTGGGGTGCATAATCCTTAATAAAATCCCCTCCCTGCTGTGACTCTGTGTGTGTGTTTTGGTTACGGGGACGGAATTTATCGTAACACCCAGTGTTCACATTAAAAGGGTTCAGACTGAGAAATTATAGGAGCGGCGCTTCTCTGTTCAGGTGTTTATGTTTGTGGAATTTGAAATATAGAAGTTGAGTGCTTTAGTGTACTGTGTATATTGTTAGATTGTATGAAGTGTTTCCCATGGGAAGAATAAGATTGTGATGTTGTAATTGTGTTTGGAGCTGTGGTGGTTTTTTTTGAGGCAACACTGCTATCTTGTGTCAAAGTGAAGCACACATTGAATGTGAAGTAGAAAAACTGGTTTGTTTGGAGCCTTTGATAAGGGTTTACTTGTGGTTTTAGGTACAGGGATTGTGTTTTTAATTATAATAGGGGTAATTGCGGTCTGAGAATCCAATCTGGCCAGACAGATAGGAGGAACTCCTTTTCTTCAGTGGTTTGGGCTCGACTCGCATGAGTTTGTGAATTCAGTAAACTGGTGGATAGACAGGGGAAATGAGAGAGTATATTTAGAAGGTTTATATCAGACGTCTGCTGGGGGACTAGTGGCTTTGGATTGGGAGCAACTGGCTGTGGAGAATTTAGAGAGTTGAGAAGGGGCAAATGAAATAGCTTGCATTCGTGGGAATTTTCCTGCAGCTTTTGGTGCATCTAGAGGTTGGCATTGTGCGTGGGTGTTACTGCAGTGCAAGATTTGTGCAGGACGCTATTATTGTTCTTCTGCTAACTGGTACAGAGAGTGTGCCCAGTGTTGACAGCTCCCTGATCAAGCTGATTTAGAATCAAGGATTTTAAAGCTGGTGTGTGGGAAGTCACATTTAGCACCTGAGAGGTGGGATGTGTGAGAAGAAGACTGGGAAAGGACTGTACAAATCTGTGAAGCCAAGTTTGGGTGGAAGTGAGACAAGAAGCAAAGGAGGAGGTAATAAGGATTAGAGTGCTGGTTTTGTTAAAGAGAAGGGGAGTGATGGGAAGCAACCAGAGTAAAGAGATCCCCAAAAGTAGTCCTTTAGGGTGTATTTCGGCACACTGGAAGGAACTAGTAGGGTATGAAAGAATAGAAAGTAAAAGGACCCTCATGAAATTTTCCACACAGTGGTGGCCACTTTATAGGCTTGAAGAGGGGGTTAGGTGGCCCCCAATTGGAACCCTACATTATGAGACTTGGTTACAGCTTATGTTCTTTTTGAGACAGGAGCAAAAATGGGAAGTGATGAATTGAGACAGAGTGGAAATTTTTCAGAGTATAAATCCATTTTGATTTAGGTGAAATGTACATCTTTAAATTAAGTCTGTAGCTTGCAAACATAGCCGTTTGGTCTGACTGCCTGTTTCCACAAAAAAACCTCTGCTGGAAGAAACTGCTTCAGCCGAAGGACAGAGATAAGGAAGGGCCCCTTGAACCTGAAATAGACGGAGAGACTGCTGCGGGAGACAGGGCAGGGTGACCCAGGAGTTCTTCCTGTACTTTCTGATAAAAAAAACTAGTTGCAAGTGTAACTAGCTGCAAGTGTAATTCGAAACCAGTAAAATGAATATGTATGAACCTGTTGTGAAATTCCATGCATATGGATTAGTAACGGAGATAAAAAAAAGGATCTGGAGTTCCCAGAGGTACGTGTGTCTTTTTAAAGGGGAACGATCCCCACATGCATCCAGCACTGTAATAAACATACCGGCTTTACAATTTTACAAAAGTTGTGAAAGTTTTTTTCCTGCAAATGAGTATGCTGACATGTTTTTCTCTCTCTGGAATCACTCTGAGTGGCAGAGGGATTGTGGACTCAGGGGTCCCTCTGACTCCTTTGTGTTGGCCCTGGAAAAAGATAATGAGGCTAGTAGGGGGAGGCTGAAACAGTGTTGTAGTGCATGCTCCATAAATCAGTGCTGCACACATCCAGACAAGGTATACACAGCTGACTCACTGGATCAAGAGTTGGGGGATCTGTTTGAACCACCCCCAAGAAGGCAAGGGGGGTGGAGAGGGGCAGCAAGTTTGGGAACAACCTCAACTCCATCTCTAGCTTTTGTTCTACCCCCTGACATATCCATCCAAACTCCAGCTCTTGTTCCACCCCCTGACATTTCTGTCCAAAGACCAGCTCACATTCCATTCCCCACTACTATTTCAACCCCAGCTCGGGCTTTAAACAAAGCTATTTATATTTCAACTCCAACTCTGGTTTTAAGTTCAGCTGAATCCACTCCAGTTTCTATCTCAAGTTCAACTCCAGCTTCTACTCTATCCCCCACCTCAACTCCCTCTAAATCTTTCCAACTACCCAGCAGCAACAGTGAAGGAGAGAACCCCCCTCCAGAGGATCCTATAGCATCCTGGACTCTGAAACAAACTAAGAAAATTTTACAAGGACCTTTGAGGGAGGCAGTAAGTCCTGAAGGGAAAACAATGTTAGTTAAAATTCCTTTTTCCACAACAGATTTAGAGGTTTGGGAAAAGATTGCTAAACGTTATCGGAGTGACCCGATAGGTATTGCAAAGAAATTGAAGTTTATTATTAAACAGCATCGGCCTGATTGGTCAGATCTCCAGTTGTTATTAGATGCCTTAACTGAAACAGAAAACCAATTGGTTTTAAAGGTAGCAGAGGGGTTAGCAGAAGATGCTTGTAGAATAACACAGAGTGATATGAGATGTCTTTCCTCTACAGGATCCACATTGGAATGATAATGATGTTAGTGATATAGAAAGACTAGAGGATTATCAAGACTTCATATTAAGGGGGTTAGAAAGGGCAATCCCTAAAACAATAAACTGGTCAGCCCTATATACAATTAAGCAGGGTCCCTCTGAAACACTTTCTGAATTTCTAGAACATTTGCAGGATGCAATGCGTCGTTATACAACTTTAGATCCTGAATCTGAGGAAGGGATACCACATCTAGTGGGTTTATTCTTAGGACAATCTACAGAGGACATGAGACGCAAACTTCAGAAGATACAGGGTCTGACAGCACGGGATTTAGAGACTTTGCTAGAAGAAGCATGGAGAGTATTTAGTAACTGGGAAGAAAAGTGCAAAGAAGGGATGAAAAATTTATTAGCAGTAGTAAGGGAAGAAGAAAAAGGGAAATGTGGACAAGGGCCACTAAGGCAGGGACCACCTCAGCTAAGGAGAGATCAATGTGCATTCTGCAAGAGAGTTGGACACTGGAAGAACCAGTGCCTGGAACGAAGAAAAGGTGATGAACAAAGAAGAGGAGATCAAAAAGGGGGGGCAGTAGTTGCCCATGTTCAGGAAGACTGATGTGGACTGGAGGATCTTACCCTAGGAGACCGTCTGGTTATAATGAAACTAGGGAACAAAGAAAAGGAAATTAAATTCCTGATAGACAGAGGGACAACATATTTAGTGTTAAATAAAGCTTTAATACCAATAACAAATGATTATTATGTCATGGAAAAAGGGGCAACTGGACAATCTGAAAGAGCTTATTTTTGTAGGCCATTGAAATATAAATTTGGGAAACAATGGGGAATTCACAAGTTCTCATATATATGCCCAATGCTCCATCAGCACTTTTGGGTAGAGATTTATTGGAACAATTAGAAGCAAAAATAATATCCAAAAATTGAGAGATTACTTTGGAGGTTAAGGACCAACAATATGTGGAATTGTCGAGCCTGATGTTAATGAGGTCAAAGTTGAAAGTGAAGATGAGATTCACAGGAAAATACTGGATCAGGTATTTCCTGGGGTGGGGGCTTCTAACATACCAGGGAAAGCAAAGAATTCACCCCCAGTGCAAATTAGGCTTACAGAAGGAAAATAACCAGTTAGGGTCATGCAGTACCGTTTGAGAAAGGAAGACAGAGAAGGGATTTGCCTAGTAATTGAACACTTTTTACAGATAGGGCAATTAAAAGTGTCAGTCTGAGTTCAATACTCCTATTTTACCTGTTATACTAGCAAAAGATCTGGAATCCTGGGAAGCTCCATCAGAAGAAGGACAGATGTTACAGTATGTAGACGACCTCCTGGTAGCTTCTAAAACTCAAGAGGCATGTATGGAGTAGACGGTTGTCCTGGGTCGACTATATGATGCTTTATCCCCAATCGTCTTGTTCTGTTTATGCTGAATAATAAGTTTTGCACCTTTAAGACTTGTTACAGAGAGTGAAGGGGGGAAAGAAAAAGCATGCAGTTTGTTTTCAGACACTGCACTCACTCCTCCACATTCCTGCTCCTGAACTGTGTTGTCTGTGGATGGACAGACATCGGGACAGAGCTCTCCTTTGCTTTTAGTTAGTTTAGATAGCTGAGGCAAAGAAGTTCCCTGGACTGTGGTGGTTTTTTTCTTTTTTCCCTTTTCTTGGGACCTGTTTAAACCTGCTCTGGGCTGAACACCAGAAGAGCACCAGCAGCTCACATCTGTGGCCCACTGGGCTGGGCCTGGGCCACGGCATTTCCAGCACCGGAGGGACTGATAAGAGACTGAGGGAGCTGAACTGCAACCCTGGGAGGGGACTTTCTGAGTTTTTAATCTCTTTTGGAGCAGCAAGGGGTTTTATTGTTTAATGTTGTTTAGGTTTTATTGTTTAATAAACAGTTATTTTCCACTTTTCTCCAAGGACGTATTTTCTCCCGGACTGGTTGGGGGGAAGGGCCGATTGAATCTGCTTTCCTAGAGGAGCCCCTTTGGGGGTTCTCTCCAAAATTTGCCCTGAACCAGGACAACAGTAAGCCTCATAAACTTTTTGGGCCTACAGGGGTATTGAGTATCCCAGAAGAAAGCCCAGATGGTGAAGCAAACAGTTATTTATTTGAGCTACGAGGTTAGTGCTGTAAAAGAACTTTAGGACGGGATCGCAAGGAAGCAATATGCCAGACCCCAAAGCCCCAGACAGTAAAAGAACTGAGAACCTTTTTGGGCATGACTGAGTAGTGCAGACTGTGGGTTTACAATTATGGACTGTTAGTCAAACCCCTATATGCCTTGATTACAGAAGGAAACAGAGACCTCCAATGGACAAAAGAAGCAACATGACCCTTTGGCCAACTGAAGAAGGCCCTCATGTCAGCTCCAGCCCTGGGACTTCCAGATGTGAGTAAACCATTATTTTTGTTTTCTCACGAAAAGCAGGGAATTGCTTTGGGAATACTAGCGTAACATCTGGGCCTGTACCGCAGAGCAGTCACCTACCTCTCTAAGCAGCTGGATGCAGTGGCTAAGGGATGGCCAGGATGTCTCATACCTGTTGCATCAGTGGCAGTGAACATCCAGGAAGCACGGAAGTTCACCCTGAGCCAGAAGATGACTGTGCTAATCTCCCACACAGTGTCTGCTGTGCTGGAAGTAAAGGGGGGACATTGGCTCTTCCCACAGAGATTCTTGAAATATCAAGCCATAATGCTGGAACAAGATGATGTAGAAATTGTGGTAACTAACATTGTGAACCCAGCTTCTTTCCTCAGTGGTAATATGGGAGAACCAGTGATCCATGATTGCCTGGAGACTATCGAAGCTATCTACTCCAGTCACCCAGATTTGAAGGACACCCCTCTCGAGGACACTGAGACCTGGTTTACTGATGGAAGTAGCTATGTTATCAGCGAAAAAAGGCATACTGGGTATGCGGTTAGCACAAGCCAAGAGGTAATAGAGTCTGGATCATTACCAACCAACACCTGGGCACAGAAGGCTGAAATAATTGCCTTAACCCAGGCTTTAGAGCTGGCAAAAGGAAAGAAAATCAAAATTTACACAGACTCGAGGTATGCATTTGGTATGCGTCGATGTACACGGAGCCAATCTGGAAGGAAAGAAGACTGTTGAACTCACAAGGAAAAAGCATTAAACATGCACAAGAGATAATAAAACTGTTGGAGGCAGTCCAGCTACCTGAAAAGGTAGCCATCATGCACATCAAGGCACACCAAAAAGTGAGCTCTGAATTGGAGGAAGGAAATTAGCTGGCAGAGTGAAAGGCAAAAGAAGCAGCTAGAGGTGAGGTAATTGTTGAGACATTTGAGGTAGCCTTAATCCCAGATGGACAAATTTCTATTGAAGGTAAGCCAAGGTACAGTCAAAAAGAAAAAAGGCTTATTGAAAAAGAAAATGGAAGTTATAATCAAGAGGGGTGGGCTGTTACAGATGAAGGGAAAGGAAGGCTTTTGATCTCTCCTCTTACATGCTATGGTCATTACTGAAAGATGAACATGAGAAAACACATTGGAGAATAGATGCCTTGTATAATTACTTGAAAGACAGAATCATAGCCAGAAACTTGCAAAGTACAGTGATTCAGGTGACTCGTCAATGTAGCCTTTGCCTCCAAACTAATCCCAAAAATATTCCTAAACCAAAACTTGGGCAAATTGGAAAAGGATATGGACCTGGACAGCAATGGCAAATTGATTTTTCAGAACTACCCAGGAAAGGGGCGTATCAATACCTGTTGGTGTTAACAGATACCTTTTCAGGGTGGCCAGAAGCTTTCCCTATGAGAACTGCAAAGCGCAGGAGGTAGCCAAAGCACTGTTACAAGAAATAATACTGCATTTTGGAGTCCCAGTGACAATGTCTTCAGATAGAAGGCCACATTTTATTTCAAAAATTGTGCAGCAAATTAGCCACCATTTAGGCATAGACTGGGAACTTCATACTCCATATCATCCTCAGTCAAGCAGTCAAGTGGAGAAAATTATTCTCTTGATTAAGCAGCAAATAATAAGACTGGGACAAGAGGTGAAGTTACCTTGGCCTCAGGCTCTTCTATTAGCACTATTACAAATCCAGACCAAACCAAGAGTAAAAGAAAAATTGAGTCCCTTTGAAATAGTGTATGGAAGGCCATATAGAATTCAAGAAGAGACAACACCCACTCAAGTAGGGGAAGAAACCCTACACAAATATGTGGTGGCCCTAAACAAACAACTTAGTGTAATTTAGTAATTTAGAAGTGGCTGGGGCTTGAAGCAGAGAATTAGATGGACCAGTACATGATGTACAACCTGGGGATTATGTATATATTAAGTCTTTTACAGAGAAGACTCTGGAACTGCAGTGGGAAGGACCATTCCAAGTGCTCCTAATCACCTTTACTGCACTCAAGATTAAGGAACTATGTGTCTGGATTCATCATTCCCAAGTGAAGAAGGCACCTAAGGGACCCTGGAAAGTTATACCGGATGACAATGAACTGAAATGAAAACTTTCTCGGGAAAATAAATAGAGTGTGGGTGAAATGATAAGTATAGTTTAAGAATAGAAAAGCTTGTAGTTATAATGGATAATCAAGTAGGTGTAGCCTGGAGAGTTGTGGTATTTGTGATTATCACTATAGCCACAGCTAATGCAGTACCACTTGCATATAATGTGACTGGTATATATAAGAGCCAAGGGAAAGCTTATGACTCTGACTCCCGTAAGTCTCTGGATGAGATGCTAAAAGTTACAAATGCAACTGTGTGGGAAGGAAAAAATATTTGGGGATGTGAATATGCGTTTGTCCAGAATGGGTTCCATGAATTTCATCAAAAACCCACGAAACTTTTTCAAATTGGTCCTGAATGCTGTGACAAATGCTTAACCAATTGTCCAGAGTTTAGACTCAAAATAGAAGATTGCGCCATCAAGGATTGTTGTATTGCACTAAATAGTTATTTAGTTGTTTGCACTGGGTGTTGAAAAAAATGTTATTGGGTCACGTGGATGGTATATTCCCCCTCACATGGTTTCTCCCTCACATAACCCCCTGGTTTCTGTATGCCCTGGTGGTCTGTCCAACGGGTGGTCCCTCCCCTCACCCCTCCCCAAAGTTATCCCATTGGCCGCGGTCCTCTTTCCCCGCCCCCATCACCTGGGGCATAAAACCCTACAGCAGGTGTGGTTCGATCTCTTTGCTACCTGGGTGGTCGCTGCCACCAGAAGTGTCCTGTCTCAAGCTAATAAACCGGATACTCGTCTCCACGTGGCAAAGAGCACTTCTCGTCTTTTATCTTCTGTCTATGCAATTCCGTGTGGGCTTTAGTCCTGAGCAAGCCGGATCTGGATTTATATTAGCCTAGAGAACCATGGATTTATTGCAAAGGATCCTAAGATTGATTATAGTATAACTCAATTTTGTACTACTTCCCAAATATATAAGGTTAAAATAACTCAACCAGTACCAACACTGAGACAAACCACGACTACTCAAATCACTCTAGAACCCATGGTTCCCATAATTACCAAAATTGCACTGTATGCTGTTAAGAAGGCCAGAATTCAAAAATTCCTGATTAATCCAAAGTAGTTATTAAAACAGGTAGAGATGTCAATACAAGTAAATGCCTCTGCCATTCGGTCCGAGTGTGCTCCATTTTTAAGGACCTCTTTTATGGACTGGACTACCTGGCTGCAGAAGCGTATGCCTTATATGTCCAGACAGAAGAAAGACCTTACTGGATTATTGGGAATGGGACTAGGGGTTCTAAATACAATAGATTCAGAAGTATTAATGAACAAATTGACAGAACTTGGCAGTGATATGGTTTAATTGCAACAACCTTTACAATCCTCCTTGTTGGCATTAGATACCAACCAGTGAAAATTGTCCAAAATATTAGCAGAATAGGAAAATATGGAAGAACGAGATCATCAATTGATGATTGATACTTTAGGCACAGCTAGTGGGAACATTTTTTGGCTTTTGGGTGTACACAGGCACAATTATGGATGCAATCAGTGGTGGCTTCAATTATTAAGGACAAGGAAGAAGGCATTTTTCCTGCCAAAATTCATAAAGTTGTTTGGCATAATGCCTCAGATTTAGAAAAAGAACTTCAATCCTGGTGGGTTTTAGTTAATTTTACTTATGATCTTATGATGAATATGGTAACAGTTTTTGTTTTAAACATATACGATGCATCAGTAAACTTGATGCATCCAATTTTCTTAAAGGGCTAAATCACGAGGAGACCATATTACATCATTTTGAACACAGAATGTGAGCATGAAAAGTCGAAGAAATATGGCGAACTGTTAACTTAGAACCCTGCTCAATGAGGGAACAATTGGGGTGTATATGTGAAGGCAATGTAAGTGATGATAAAGATATTTGTTTAGATACAGAGCAAAGGATTTGTCATTTTGAAATGCATCCCATTAACCAGACAACCTTGCTCGTGTATACAAGACAAGGTTGTGTCTGCCTCAGAACAGCATGCCCCACTATAATGGTGGATAACTGTGAACGAAACTTAATTTAACTTGTGCATTTGTAAATTTATCAAAATTGAGGGATGTGATTTTTCCTATCAGGCGCCTGTCGTATCATACCAATATATAAAGGCAAATTTGATTACTGTCCAAGAAATATTATCTGTGCCTATAGGGATGAACTTAGCTTTGGTTACCCAATTGTTGAAACATCATGAATTAAAGAGAATTTTTAAAGAAATTAAAGATGAAGGAAAGAAAAATTTGATTACAATACACCATGACACAGAGACTATATGGAGAGTATTTAAAAGATTGGGAGAAGGCCCATCCCATCATTCGTGGGATGTGCTTTTTGGGTGGTCTCCAATGGCAACCGGCTTACTCAATACTTTAGTTCATCCAATTATTGTTTTGCTTATCTTAGTTGGTATAAGTTTGATTTTGTCTATTATAGTACTTGTTTGGAATTGGAGACTGTTGCAGCAAGTAGCAACTTTAAATTCAATATCAAGAGCATATAGTACAGTTTTAAGAGACACCTACCGCGCAGTCTTGCTAGATGAAGAAGAATCTGTATATTAGTAAAAGAATTTACTAACTTTGAAGAAGGAGTGGGGAATGAATCATGATTTGAAAGGGTTAAGATTTTAGCTGAGGGTTAGAACCAATTCATATTGAATTTGGATACACCAACGATAGTTTAATGATTCTTAGATGCTTCAGCTAAAGCTAATTATTATATTATGAGCTCATTTGTAGAAGGAAGTGGAACAAGTAAACCATTATAGGAACATATTGAAACCAGTAGAACAATGCCCAGCACCTGGACTCTATGTCAATCCATCATGAAGCAGGGGGCCTTGGATCATGCCAGAGGGTCACAGAGACCTGACAAAGATTTTCCTGACTTCATCCCTGGGACTACTGACCCACTTTGAGACCACTGACCCAATTCAAGAGAAGAATTGCACACATGTGAAAGACTAATTACCTCATTTTAATACAAAGCGGGGATGGGAGATGCTGGTGTTATGCATATGTATTATTTTGGGAAATTAATAGAAGGCAAAAACCCTTGTGCGGTGTGGTCACGTATTTCAAGGATGACCCCCCCCCTTGCCACCCGTTGGCTTAAATAAACATACCACTTTCTAACTTTGACTAGTTAGAGAGTCTTTGTCCGTGATTTTCAGTTTTAACAATTCAGTTAGAGGAGAATCTTTGGTATCACGCGTTCCGGGAAGTCTGTACCTCTCAAGTACCTCAGCCAATGGGGAATGAGAGAAGGGAAATGTGGCCAGGATATTAGGATAAAAGGAGGCTGTGTCCTCCAAAAATTTGAGACACCCCAGGGGAATGCCCCTTGGCCTCTCCCTTTATTCGAATAAACTAAAAGGACTCCTCTGTCTCCTTTTTGGACATAAACCTCGGATGTTTGTGGATTAATTTTCCTGACAACTGGGGTCTCGTCCCCGGGGTCTTTCCACCGTCCGGGGCAGCGGGCAGCGAGCGGAGCTGAAGGTGTGCCTCACCCCGTTTGGGTGATCAGCTCCCCTTGGTGGCGGCCGGCACCAGGCGATTGATTGGGTTTCTGAGCCTGTCCAGGAGACAGATGAGTGGTGGACCAGGGGGGTCTGTGAAGAGTCCACAGGGAAGGACCACTGAAAATCTCACCGGTGAGTGAAATGGGATTTTCCGGGAAGCAAACTTGGGAGGGTACCCATGGAGGGTAGCACAGGTGAACCTGGGAGGGCACCCATGGAGGGTTGCAAAGGTAAAGTCAGGAAGGGGCCCCGGCAAAAGGGATGATGATCCCATGATACCCCTGGAGAGTCCCTTGGGGAGAATGCTGAGATCTTGGAACAGATTATACATTCATCCAGAGGTAACTATGGAGATCAGGGCAAAATATTGTTATTTTGTGTGGCCAGAGTATAAGTTGCCAAAGGGGCTTATATGGCCACCGTATGGAACAGATAGAATCAATTTGGGTTGAATTTTGTGGAGGTATTTAGAGGAGAATTGGAAAGCATGGATTGAAAGGGAATGTAAATTGATATGGATTAGCCAAGCAACAGGAGAAATCTATGTGTTAAGGAAAAAGGGGAGGAAGAGGAAAACGGTGAGGATTGGAAAGCAGGTCCCCGGTATCCTCACTTCCTGGAGCAAGGGGATCAGGGAAATGCTGTTCCTATGGCCCCACCTGAGAATAATGATGGTGTGGGAGGAGAGGAGCAGCATATCGTATCTCTCCCTAGAACTAGAAGAGGAACTCAGTTTAGGACATCAGATGCCCCCCAGACCCAAGAGACAGCAGTACACCAGATGCCACTCTGCCAAGTTCCTTTGGGGGGTCAAGGGAGAGGGTTTGGGTTTATAATTGCACCACTTACTACCCAGGGTATAAGAGGGTTGAAAAAAGAATTACCCCCATATTTGGATGATCCCATAGGGGTGGGGGAAAAGATAGAGGAATATTTGGGAAATGTGGATAATACATGGAAGGATTGGGATTTTCTTTTGGGAATTTTGTTTGGGCAAGCTTTGCAGAAAATATTAAGAGAGTTTACTCCACCCTCAGGTCAGGAGTTAGGTTGTTGCAGTATGGGGATGATTTACTTCTATCAGGGGAACAGGAAAAGGTAGTTGAGGAGGCTACTGTAAACCTGCTTAGTTTTCTTGCAAAAAAAAAAAAAAAAAAAAAAAAAAAAAAGTCACTTAGAGTGTCTGAAAAGAAGGTGCACTTGGTAGAGAAAAACAAAAAAAAAAACCAAGTCAAATATTTGGGACACATTCTGACTGGGGGTTTATGGTGTATGGATCCAGAAAGAATAAAAGAATACAAGGGATTTTACAAGTACCATTACCCCAGACAAGGAAAGGGGTTGCATTGGTTTTTGGGGTTGGTGGGGTTCTGCAGAGCATGGATTGAGGATTTTCTGTTGTGGGTGGACGTTTGTGTGACTTTTTACCCCAGGATAGTCCTGGTGTCGTGGTATGGACACCAGGAGAGCAAAGCTTTGGAGAATTGGAGGACAGGTTGGTTGATGCCCCAGTCTTGGGTCTTCTGGACTTGGAGGGGGAATTTGAGCTATATGTGGATGTTAAACAGGATCATACTAAAGGAATTTTGGTGCAAGAGCATGGGGGAACACGGAGGCCTGTTGCTTATTTCTAAGCTGTTAGAGCTGGTGGCCGGAGGCTGGCCCCATTGTCTGCAGAACTGTGCAGCCACAGCTCTGGTGGTGGCTGAGGCCCCAGGGCTGACAAGGGAATGGTATCTGATTGTGAAAGTTTCACATCAGATTAAAGCTTTGTTGGCTGAGAGAGCCTCTGAGTGGATGACCAGCGCTCGGTTGTTATAGTGTGAATCTTGTTTGATGGAACAGGAGGATTTAGAATTTCGAAGTGTGGAGGGGTTTAACACAGCCTCCAGTTTGGACGGCCCTGGGGACGGGGGCCAAGAGGAGACCCATGGCTGTGTTCGGGTGGTTGGCCTCCAGACCCTGGCTGGGGAGGATTTGTGGGATGCTCCCTGGCCTGAGGGAGAAAATGTGTTTATTGATGGGTCTTCAAGGGTCATAGAAGGGAAACTATTTACAGGCTACTCTATCGTAAATGGAAAGCAATTAAAGGAAAGGGGGAGGTTACCGCCCACCTGGTCAGCTCAGACAGCCGAGCTATATGCGCTCCTGAGAGCCTGTGAATTATACCGGGACAAGATAGTGAATGTTTTTACTGATTCTAAGTATGCATATGGGGTGATACATGCATTTGGGAAATTATGGGAAGAAAGAGGTTTATTAACCTGCAGGGAGGAAAGATGTTAGCTCATGAGAGCTTAATCTCTTGCCTGTTGGAAGTGGTGAACTTACCAAAAAAGTTAGCAATAATACACATCAAGGGGCACCAGGCAGGGTGCTCGGAGGAGGTAATAGGAAACCGAATGGCTGATGAAGAAGCTTGGAAAGCTGCATTGTTGCCAAAAGTCTCTAAGATGCTCCCTTTGCTCCCAGTAACTGCACCGCTGCCAGAGAAACTGCCTTTTCCACCAGATGAACCGGAGATAATTAAAAAGAGTGGGGCAGAGGAAAGAGGGGATAATTTGTTTATGTAATATATGGTAGGGATAATTCATGCTATTAATGTATGGTATAAAAGATTGTAAAAATACAAAACTATGTCTCTGACCACTCCGGCTGGGAGCAGCTGTCTATTCAGATTACAACGAATTCCCTGACGCAAGTTAATGTAAGAATAGAAGCTTCCAAGGCAATGATCACCAGTATCCCGAGTCTTGTTGGGAACCACCTAAGAGCGATTATCACCTTGCCGATTGCATCAATCAAGATAGTCAGCTGTGCCCAACTGATACATCTGAAGACATGGCTTCCCTGGAGCCCATTAATGCTGACTGCACACCTGGAACCGGCTTTTGTCCAGCCCTGCACATTGAAAGAAACAGCGATGCATGTGAAAAGTTACAAAGGAAATTTGGACATCTTTGCCTTGGGCACAATAAACTGTATAAAACCTCGCTGCAAGAAGTGGCATTCGTGAACCAGGGGGAGACTCTGACACTCTGGAGGTCAGATCCAGGTTCACCCAGCACCGACCCTGAGCTCGATGCTGTCTTTTTGGCTGTGGTGGTCTTGGAGACCGAAATTCGGTCGCGCAGATAGATTAATAAATCTTTTTGAAATTTTTTATAATTTTGGCTCACAATTTGATCATTTATAACAGTTTTCAAGGGATGGTAAGCAGTGGATAGCAAAAGCTCTGGCCTTAGAATTGTTAAAACAACTTCATGAAGGGAGTCATTTGGGCTCCCGAGGACTGGCAGAAGCCTTCATCAAAACGTATGATGCTGTGAGTCTTTTTATTCTGGCTAAGTGAGCTATTGAGGGTTGTTTGATTTGTGCTAAAACCTATAATAGAGGTACAAAGAAACTTGCCAGGGGAGGGAGGCCTTGGGCTGTACCTCCCTTCCAGAGATGCCAGGTGGATTTTACTGAAATGCCCCGAGAGGCAAGATTCAAATACCTTCTGGTAATAATATATCAGTTAACGGTGTCCAGAAGCATTTCCAGCTGTTTCAGCAACTACAGGATCAGTTATTAAAGTATTTTTGGAACAAATAATTCCAAGATATGGGTTTGTGGAAGCAATAGACTCAGATAGGGGAACTCATTTTACAGGAAAAATTCTTCAAGGAGTTATGATTGCCTTAGGGATACAATGGAATCTCCATACTCCCTGGCACCCCCAGAGTTCAGGCTGGGTTGAGAGGATGAATGGAGAGATAAAGAAACATCTCCTGAAACTGGTGATAGAAACTAAGATGCCGTGGGTACGGCTCTTGCTACTGGCTTTGGCAAGAATAAGGGCCAGACCCTGGGGAGATATTAAATTATCTTCCTTTGAATTAATGTTTGGAATTCCTTACCCTTGTAATGCTCAGCCTAGTGGGGGGGGTGTAGAGATAAGTGATGTATATTTGAAACAATATGTGGCCAGGATACTGTCTCTTGTAAAATCTTTTCAACAGGAAGCTCAGCTGGCACAGATCCTGCCTTTGGACTTTGCTGTTCACAAAATCCAGCCAGGAGATTGGGTCCTAGTTAAGGAGTGGAAAGAAGCACCACTAGTGGCGAAGTGGTGTGGACCTTTCCAAGTGTTACTGACCACAGAAACAGCCGTCAAGATAGCTGAACATGGGTGGACCCATCACACTCGGGTCAAGGTCTCTGAAACCTCGGACATTTGGACATCTCAGCTGGAGGAGAAGGATGGGAAGCCGCAACTGACATTCCGCAGGGGTGGAATGGAGCAGTAGCCAGTGCGTTGACATCGGGGGAAGCTCCGTGTGCCTACCCACAGACTGCCTGCTGAAATAATCTGTGTGGGCATCCTTCCTCTCAGATCTCCAGTCATTGGGGGCCAATCCTCGCTCTCATTGTTTTCTTTATGTTAAGCTGTTTCTGTGCCTTCTCTCACCACAGATGGTGTGGAAGACAACGTGAAAATGAAAATTAGGTTAGGAGATTAGATTACACCATTACAATGTTTCTCTAAATAATCTTACCCTTATATTGTTAGTTAGGTTGGGACCAAAAGTGGGAAAATAATTTTTTAACCTTGGGAGAAGAAGTAGCAAAAACCTTTAATCTTAGGAATTGTTAGGTCTGTGGAGGGCCAGGGGGATCTGATAGCTGGCCATAAGTGGCCAGCCCAGTCGAGCCTAAATGGTGGGTTAGCACCCTGAGTGAGGTCCATAATGGAACAGGATTTTGGGATGAAGAAGGAAGTCCATGGCAGCTTCATTCTTCTGAAAGAAGCATTTGTTTTCTAAATAGAACAGGAAATATATATGTGGGAAAAAGCATTTGTGACTGGACTTTATCTTTGGGTTTAGATTGTTGGACCCCCAACTGCTCTCCTTATGATTGTTCCAGATGTCAAGGCAGATTGAATCAAACACATGTTAAGCTCACTAATGGTAGCTGGGTAAGGTGTTCCTTCCATAATTACCAAAAGGATTTTGAAGGCTGTAAAGCAGTGGGGAAGGAGAAGTTTTTTGACCCCTTATTTTTAAGCTGCCCCTGAGATAATTCCACAAGTAGGACACATGTAGTCTGTGACTATCAGTAGACGTGGCAACACCGGAATGGAACTTGAACCCTTTTTAATAGGTTCTGGTCTGGATCTAACAAAACAGGCGTGGGATGTAACTGCAGGTGGAAACCCCAGGTGGGAGCTTGGAGATGCAAATACTGTGATTCTTATGGTAGGGTAACAATTGTCGGGGGACCACTAGGCCCAGGAAGCAAGCTGTATTTTGACTCACCCACTGATGATGAAAATTGGAACGGTCCCTTTGCTAATGGGACCTGGGTTTTAAAAGGGCATTACTGGATTTGTGGCCAATATGCTTACCGCAGGTTACCTCCAAACTGGTCAGGGATATGTTATGTGGGGTATATTAGACCATTGTTCTTTCTGCTACCACAGGTTCAAGGAAATCAGTTAGGAATCAAGGTATATAAAGATCTAATTAGATAAAAGCAGTCAATTGAGCTGTCCCTAGTTGGAGGGAGCACCCAAAAATGGGGTGAAGATGAATGGCCACCTGAACGAATTATACAACTGATGGACCAGCAACATGGAATCCTAATGAATTAATATTGGGTGCCAGAGAACCCATTTATAATTTAAATTGGATAATTAGGTTACAAGCTGTCTTTGAAGTAATAATGAACCAGACAAGTGCAGCTCTTGTCCTCCTTGCTGACCAATCTACTCAGATGAGAAATGCAATATTTCAACATTGGATGGTATTAGACTATTTATTAGCAGAAGAAGGGGGAGTGTGTGGCAAATTAATGACTCAAACTGCTGTTTGCAAATAGATGACAATGGAAAGGTGGTGAAACAAATAACAAAAGGAATAAGAAAGTTAGCTCATGTACCGGTCCAAACATGGAAAGGATGGGAATGGGAATGGGATGTTTTCGTGGTTACCTGGCAGACTATGGGTCAGACAAATGAATTTTTCCTCATATGTACAGTAGCAACTCTAATCTTTTTACCATGCATGATCCCTTGCTTAGTACAACTTATTCAACATGTGATCAAAGGGATGCAGGGAATAGCCATGCCTACTGATCCAGAGATGGCTACAAAAAGACAGAAATTAATGTCACTGCAAATAATTGCAAAACCAAAAAAAGACCCAGGAACGAAAAATTAAGTAAATGATAACTAAAGTTTATAAAGACAATTATAAAAAAAATAAAAGAGGAGGGATTGAGAGGAATAGAAGATTTGTCTTTACAAACGAGCTGTGGGTCTGCTGGTAGATAAAACTAGCACTGAGAGATAAAAGAAACAATGGGAAGGATTCCAGTGATTGATGAATGGAAAAAGATATTTGCTTTTACAAACTGTAGGTTGGCTGATAAATGAAATTTGATATTGAAAGACCAAAGAAACAATGGGGGAAACCCCTAAATTCCATAAGAATTAACAATTAAAAAGGAGGGTTATACATTAGAGTGAAATCTTTGGTATCAGGCATTCTGGGAAGTCTGTACCTCTTAAGTACCTCAGCCTATGGGGAAAGAGAGAAGGGAAATGAAGCTGGGAGATTAGGATAAAAAGGAGGCTGAGTTCTCCAAAAATTTGAGAGACCTCAGGGGAATGCCTCTTGGCCTCTCCTTTTATTTGAATAAAGTAAAAGGACTCCTCTGTCTCCTTTTTGGACATAAACCTCTGATGTTTGTGGATTAATTTTCCTGACATCTCCTATGAGATAGAGTAGAAATTTTCCAGAGTAGAAGTCCATTTTAATTCAGGTGAAATGTACATCTTTGAATTAAGTCTGCAGCTTGCAAACATAGCTGTTTGGTCTGACTGCCTGTTCTTGCAAAAAACCCATGTTCAAAGAAACTGCTTCAGCTGAAGGACAGAGATAAGGAAGGGCCCCTTGAACTCTGAAACAGATGGAGAGACTGCTGCGGGAGACAGGGCAGGGTGACCCAGGAGTTCTTCCTGTAAAAACTAGCTGGAAGTGTAATGCAAAATCAGTAAAATGAATATGTTTGAACCTATTGCGAAATTCCATGCATATGGATTAGTGAGGGAGATAAAAAAGGGTTCTGGAGTTCCCAGAAGTACGTCTTTTTGAGGGGAGCGATCCCCACATGCGTCCAGCGCTGTAATAAACATACTGGCTTTACAACTTTTACAGAAATTGTGGAGTTTGTTTTCTTTTCCGCAATTCACCTATCTCCATGCCAGTCTCTCTCCTAATTACTCCATCTTCAATGACAGGATTTTTAACCTTTCTCCTTCTGCCGCTGCCACATCCACTGTGTCACCATCCATATCACAGCTTCCAGGAATCTCCACCACACAAGTTCTCTCTGCCCCAGAATCAACCACAAATTCCAGTACTTCCTCTTGGGGGCCTGCTTCCCAAATTATCAAAGGCTCCAGACGGCATTCATTCCCTAGAAAACAGAGCCCATGTCCTTCCCACTCCTGCACAGGGCACTTGCCCTGAAGCAACTCCAAGTCTCCCTCTATGTGAGGGTGCCCTTCCCTGCTGCAGTAGAAACAGGCATCCCTAGTCCCTTCCTGGGAGCCTGATCACACCAGGGCTCTGCTTCTGTCTTGAACCCCTCCCATGTCACCACATTTCCCTTCACAGAGAAAAGCAAGGTACAGTTCTTCCCAAGAATATTTCTGGGTTTCACATTCTCTGAACATCAGAGAAAAAAAACATATCTTATTTGCTGTGCCTGTGTTGTGTCAAAGTAGAATGCAATATGGAGATTGTTTACCCAAAGTGATGGTGTTTTGTTTCCTTGGCCTATCAGGGCCAAGTGTGTGTGTGTGTCGGGACTGTTGGCTGGCAGTCATGAGATTCTGTGCAGTTGTGTGCAGGGTTGAGTGCTTGGCAGATTCAGTTTAGATGTAATGTAATATAGTGTAATATAATATAGAATAATATAGTATAATAAAGTAATTAATTAGCCTTCTGATAAGATGGAGTCAGATGCATCATTCTCTCCCCTTGTCAGGGTTGCCTGAAAATTCGATGAGTGGTGACCACCGACTTTGGCTGTAGCCTGGTACTGAAGAACCAAGACCCTGAAATTGGGCAAAGTTCACAGCCAAGGCTGAACACAGAAGAATCTGCCGAGTCTTCCCAGGAAGCATGTCCAGAGATTCTTCGTGGGATGGACGGGAAATGCCTCTAGGACCTCGCGGGACCCCGAGCCTGGACACTGCCGCCTGCCTTCCCCAGAGAGAAAGGTATTAACCCTTTCCTGAATCTCCCTAGGTGGAGGCCCGGTCTTTTCCGGCCATGTTTGGCCCCCTGGCCTTAGAGGCGGGGGTGGGGGAAGCTCTTCTGGCTCGCACTGTCCGATTAGGGTGGGCTTTGACTTTGGGAAGAGATGTCTGTAGACATGAGCACTCAATTTTCATGGGGAGAGAGACTCACTTTGGAATTCTGGGAGCTCACGATTCGTGACCATGGAGTTCTCATGTCCCGGCAAGAACTTTACGAGTTTTCTGACTGGGCCAGACGCCATGGGCTACCCATGGGCATGAATTCCTCCTGGGACCCCCGAGTGTGGAATGCCCTGGGTGTTTATTTTCTGAGCCATTTCCAACGGACTGGGAAGGTCCATCGGCAGCTGCCAACCTGGGAGCCGCTTTTCACTTTTGTGAGAGGGGAGGTCGTTCCTTTGGAGAGCGTGTCTGACTCCTTGGGGGCCTCCAGCAGGGATGTGGGGGGATGTCTCCCCCCGCGCGGGGGGCCGCCAGCTCCCCCCGCCACAGCCGGCGGGACAGAAGACTTTTCAAAGACAGTCCCCACAGCCGTCTGGCCCCCCTGCGCAGAGCGGAGGGGGCGGCTCTGCCCAAGGTGCCGGTGGCGCAGTTTTTTTCTGAGTCGCTGGAGCATGTGCATGAGCAGCCGTCTTCGGCACCGCCTTTCGCTGTTTCGCCCGGGTTGCCCGGCAACGCAATCGACAGCAGCCGCGAGCAACGAGAGCCTGTCCCCGGGTTGCCAGGCAATGCAATCGACAGCAGCGGTGAGCAACGTCAGCCTGTTTCCGAAAAGGGGCGTGCCTCCGCCGCTGACTGCCAGCCTGCAGACGCCCTGACAGCCCCGGAGACTTCACCGGCCCCGCCCCCAACAAGGAGGGGCAGCCGCCAGCACGGCACTGGAGAGCGCATCAGGCCCCGCGCTGAACGGCGCACCATATCTCCCTGCAGCACAGCCAGCAATTGAATTCACGACACCAGTGCACGTAGTGCCAGTAGGGGTACAACGCCCCACTGGCCCTGTCGATTCCGCCGCCTCCTCCACCCCTCCCAGGGCTGAGAGAGACACCCGCAGCTCTAGCAGCGGCAGCGCCACCCCCGCCAGCCCCACGGGCACTGCCCCCTCCACCGGCGCTGTCTGCAGCCCCGCCTTCAGCACGGCCTGTCATCGCTCTGATCGCGGCAGCCCTGCCCTCGCCTGCCGCACCGGCCAGGAATGTTGAAGCTGGGGACGATCCCCAGTCACCCCCATCGCTTCCCGGCGGCCCGCCTCCCGTTCAGGATGACGCTGAGAATGGCGACGAGCCTGCAGAACTACCCCGCGTGCCGCCCAGCCCGCCACTCCCTCCCGCAGCGGCAGAACTCACGGTGGCGCCGCCCCGCCCGGAACCAAGGGAGACTGCGGCAGCGCTTCCTTGCGCACCCCTGCCACCCCCGCGGCCTCCGGCGACAGCTGCCGCGGCGTCTGCGACCAGCCTGGTTCCCCCCCCCGCCCCGAGTTTTTCGGGCTGTCCCGAAGCTGCCCCTACGGTGGGAGCTGGGACAGCGGAAGGGGATGTTAGCCTGTCCCACAGGGGAGGCACGGCTCGTTTGCTCACAGCCGGCGCCTCCCGGCTGAACACTTTGAAACACAGTGTTTTTCTGGGACACGGCATTTTTCGTGGGCCGATTCTCGCTCGGTCAGGGGGTTCGCGCTGGGGCTCGGAACACCTGGGTGCCCCCGCGCGCGCCAGCGGCGTGGGGGAGGCGGTTTCTGGAGGTGCTGCCTCCGGTTCCAAGCCCAGAGGTAATGGGGATGGTGCTGCTGATCAGAGGGCTGGGCAACATTCGTTTGTATCGCGGGGGAAAAGGCGCAGCAGAGGGCAGATGGCACTTGCTTGTTCTGGGCAAGTGGGGACCCCAAATTCATCATAGGGATTCACATTCCTGAAAAAATTTCTCCTTCCCAGCCGCTGACACAGGCCGCTGGTTCTGGGGGGGGGAGGAAGCATTTGGCCACTCCTGTTGCCAAGACACTGGCAGTATGGTGGGACCGAGTTGTGAGAACAAAGACCCCGCCCCGCGGGCCGGGTCTGGGGCTCTCGGCCCTCCCACCGGGACCCGGGCCCCTGTCCTGCCCACTGCCAGGTTTGGGAGCTTTGGTTCCCCCAGCAGGGGCCGGGTCTGGTTTCCCTGGGCTGCCCACCGGGGCCAGGGACTCCACCCAGCGCAGGGTCCAAAAAGCCTCTGCTGCTGCTGGTCTTTCTGGAAAAAAGAAAAAAAGACAAAAAAAAAAAAGACAAAAAAAAAAAGAAAGAAAAAAGGTGGAAAGAGCTACCAGCTCAGAGTATTGGAAAGGAGTCAGCCTTGGCCCAAGTGGTTGAATTATAAGCTGTGGCCATGGTTTTCCAGAGATTTTTCAATACCTTTGGATTTCTAAATAGTTGTAGGTGACTTTCTTTAGCAGTTCTGTTTCAGGATTCTGCAGGTCTGTTTCAGAACCAGGAAGGACCTTCAGGGATGTCAAAGAGCAACATCTCCAGTGAATGGACCTTCTGAAACTCAGCTGTTTGGACTTGAAACAATGAACTTTCTTGCATGGTTGCTTGGGTTTCTGATATTGTAAGCCTTGTTTTAGTGATATAATAGAAGTTGATGTTCTACAGTTAAAGAATCTCCTTGACTATTCTACATCAGCACTTGATTGAGGTTTTGATTTGCAATGGATAAACCTCTTGAGATGTGTTTGTTCTCTCTTCTGCAAGGGCCCAGTAGAAGAATTACAAACACAGTCTCCTTTTTATTATAGTAAGAGGGGTGAGGTGTCGCCACATTTCTCTTCACAGAGAAAAGCACAGTACAATTCTTCCCAAGAATATTTCTGGGCTTCACATTCTCTGAACCTCAGAGAAAGAAAACACAATTCTTATCTTATTTGCTGTGCCTGTGTTGTGTCAAAGTAGAATGCAATATGGAGATTGTTTACCCAAAGTGATGGTGTTTTGTTTCCTTGGCCTATCAGGGCCAAGTGTGTGTGTGTGTGTGTGTGTGTCGGGACTGTCGGCTGACAGTCACAAGATTCTGTGCAGTTGTGTGCAGGGTTGAATGCTTGGCAAATTCAGTTTAGATGTAATGTAATATAGTGTAATATAATATAGAATAATATAGTATAATAAAGTAATTAATTAGCCTTCTGATAAGATGGAGTCAGATGCATCATTCTGCCCCCTCATCTGGGTTGCCTGCAAATTCGATACTCCCACAGATACAGCAGGAGCTGAAATCACTGAGGGAGCAGACACAAGAGCGGAGGTTGGCAGTGAGGCTGGAACCAATAAAGGAACAGAGTTAGGAGCAGAAGTCAGCAGGTGTGGTGGTTTGACAGGAAATGTGTTTTTTGGGATGCTATGGTTGGGCCAATGGATGTTCAGATTTTAATATTGGCATCTAATATGGCCATTAGGACATGGATCTGCCTCTGAGAACACGGGGTTAAAAGCAGAGCTCTCCCCTGGGAGGCTCTCTTGGGTTCCTGTGAGGAAAGAGTTCGGATCTCTCCCCCGTCCAGCTGCTGCTGCTGGGCGGGGCAGGGGAGCCATGTGGCCGGGTGAGGTAGGCCGAGGCTTGGACCGAGAGGGGAGGTGAAGAGGCCCCCGAGGATGGAAGGGTGGGAGAAGTACCAGGAGGCACCGGGCAGGCCCCCCCAAGAGAGAGAGAGAGTACAGCCTGTGCTTGGGACTGTGCTACCTTGAAACTTGATAACATGTGCCGGCAGCACGGCTGAGAAGAAGCGGGGGGGGGGGGGGGGAGGATGCAGCGAGAAGGTGTCCAGCCGCTGTGGGAGTTCCTGAGAAGGCAAAGTCCGAGTTTTTAACCCTTTTTTGCTTTTTTGGACAATGAAAACTTTACATAACATTGACCTTTCCTAGAAGAGAGATAGAGTGGAAGATGAGGAAGGAAATGGGAAGTGTGAGAGAGGTCTGGGCAAGTGAGAAATAGTGGAAGAATAGAGAAGAATCCTAGTGGGAAGAGATGATGGAGTGGCTTTTGCTGGACTCTTTTTGTACAGCCATGGACAGAACCATGTTCCTTGTGATACAGAGACTGCATCTAGGGGGAGGCAATGCCTCAGAACCAAGAGGGTTCAGTGCTGGTACCCCTCAGCCTCAGGGGGTGAAAAAATATGGGGGGGACAGGTGTCCCAAAGGAGAGATTGTGGGGACAGGTGTCCCAAAGGAGAGACTGTGCCTTTTTTGGAATGGTGTTGTGAACGGCAGGAGAAATGCGACACACCATATGCGATGAATAGCAAATCCCGAAGTTTATTGAAAGCTCACCCATATTTATATTGGTGTTAATGAAGCTTATACATATTGCAAAAGCTGAGCTCATTATTGGTTAAAGCACACTTAGATCAACCACACCTACTTCTATGCTCTACTGATTATTTTGCTTCTATGTTTGCATTCTTCTAACTTTTCTACCTAAGATAACTACATTTTCTGGCAAGCGATTTTCTCCCCTGTCTTCCTGTTTCAGAGGAGGTCACTGTGACCTTTGTCAGTGATTGGACACTGGTTGCTCAGTTCCCAGCTTGTTTCCCCTATCCTTATCCATTGGTATCACATCGAAATGTCCTTTCTCAGCTAACCAATTATCCAAAAAGCTCTCTACAGAATGGGACAGAGCATCCTTAAAAAGACAACCCTAGAAGCAGCTCTGGTCCATGTTCAGTGGTGAGAGTACTGGACATGAAAGGAAGAGGTCACGACGGCAGATGTACTCCGGGTGGTGCCACAAGTGACACGGAAACACACGAGGCTTCAGCTGTGTTTCCTGGGGAAGCCCATGGTACAAGAAGGACTCCTCTCCTCTTGATGAACTGAGGATTGATTGTCTGAAGGGTGGTGCTGGACCAAGAGTTGGTGATTTGGGGAATAGATGTATTGTATTGGAAATTTGGTGGGGGGAGGAAGAAATGTATTTGTAAGGTTTTCATTTTCCCTGTGTGTGTTCTTTTTTATCTATAGTTGTAGTGTACTTAATAAAGTTTTGTTTTCTTTTCTTTCCTAACTAGGAGCCTGCTTTGCTTATTCCTGGTCACATTGCACAGCAGAAACCAGGGAGAACGTATCCTCATGGGGGCACTGACATTGTGCCAGTGTCAAACCATGACAGCAGGAAAGCCAGAATCAACAAGGAAGCAGAGGTAGGTGCATGAGGAGGCAGCTCCAGAGTCATGGTGTGGACGGGAATGGGTGGGGAGGGATGGAGCTCCTGACACAGGCAGAGAAGCTGATATGGGTAGGGAGACTGGAGCTCCTGGCATGAGCAGAGAAACTGGAGACAGGGAGAGGCAACATTTCCAGGGGGTCACAGCCCCTTTCTCTGGTTCCCCATCTCATTTCCCCAGGGCCCTGCCCGCACATCTCTGGCTTCTGTCTCCCTGCTGCAATCCATTCCCCTGACAGCTCAAACACCTACTCTTCACAGCACAGAAAAAGCCTTCCTTTCCAATAGTATAATACAATCCACCATCTTCCAGAAAATAAGGTTAAACTTTAAATCAACAATCCATATCACATATACTTTCATTCATTCACACTCACTTTTATTTCTTTAATATCTCACTCATTCTCACTCACAACAAGACAACAACAAGGTATCTTTTACATTCAAGTCACTTGTTAATATCCACCCACAGGTATTGTGAAATCTCAAATGTTATTGGCCAACCCCAGATGCTCTTGGGTATATCCTCAACCCAGCAACTTTGTGGGGCGCCCACTTTTGTCCCGTTTTCCCAGTGGATTGTGCCAGGAAAACCCTTGGCTCCCTTCTTCCAAGGGGTCCAACCCCTCCCTGGGAACCCCATCCCAGTTTCCCAGGGGGCCGCTCTCACTCCTTTTATCTCTCGCTTTGTCTCCTTGCTGGCAGTCTTTCCCGTGAAAGATCGGAAATACAGCCCTTGGAAACCCCTCACTCACTTTGCAGGTCTGGGATAACCAGCCTGCCTCTCATTCACACACACATTTATCCCCCGAAAAGAATACTTTACTAATCCTGTTTTCTTCTTTGGGTCTTTCATGCAGAAGAATTTTGGGGCTACTGCAGTTCTTAGGGAGCCTTTTTCTCCCTTGTCCTTTGCTTTATGTGTCTGCTTTTGTCCACTGGGTGTTCTACCTGCAATCTCCAATCATGACAGGAGAGACAGAGCGAGGCTGCCTAAACCTGGCAGGGCGTGTCTTTCCCCACTTGGGATCTCCTGGTGGTCTTGGGAGCGAGGTGCTACATCCCGGACAAGCGCCCATTTCTGAAAAACACGTTCATTCTCCTGTGAAAATTTAGAAAGTTTAATAAAGGACAATAGGAGACAAGGACCATAGAGCAAAGGTTATTACGGCTGGGCATATCTTGGCACTCAGCCAAGACCACACCATTACCTTTGGAGATACCCTTTAAATACCTTTTCCCTTACATCAGTCTGTTGCATATTCATAGACCCTTATGCAGAGTAAACTTGTTCCCCAAACTAGTTTACATGTTCCAAGAACTGTTTAGCATGGCTCCTCCTTGGGTCTGCCTTTTTAGAGCATGCATATTCCTTGGCTGTGATTTTAGCCCTTTTTTATCATCACCTTCAGTTTTGGGCCCCAGCCCACACTGTCTTCAGATGGTGGGTGCTGATAGTTGGCATATCTGTAAGCAGGTGTCCTCTTCATATGTTCATTGGATGTTATTCCATCCAAACAGGCATTTTAACACAAGTATACTTATATCAGCTATTTCACTACTATGTCTAAGCTTAATTAACAACAGAAATAAAAACTATATCTTTATAGCAAAGTTATTTTAACACTACACATATAAAATCCATTTTAATATTTGTCAAAAGCCAATATTATAATATGTATCTATAACAACAGGATCAGATTCATAGTCTATACTTAACAATAAAAGAAGACTGGATCTCTAAGACATGTATCAGATTTGCTTCAAAAGGAAATAATAGTAAATTCAGATTAGATCCTTTAGGCCATTTTGAACTTTACCTATTTCTGTACCCATAACTGGAAGGAAAATAAATGGAGTGATAAAGCACAAATCATGTGCCAGAGAGAGAAAGGTAGAAAAGCTTTAGTGAAATGTACAAAAGACTATTTTTGTGAAAAATGCATATTATATGATTGGCTCTTCACAAATATTAAAATGAATACTATATGTGTTCTGTTGGAAAGTTATGCTGTATTAATATCTTTTAAGTAGCATAGTAAATATAGTTTTTAGGCTATAGCATAATATTAAAATTGAAACTATGTGATGTAAGATACTTTTTGTAACTAGCTCAAGGAATGGAAAAGATAATCAAGGAATTGTTCGCATAGAGATAACAGCAACAGACACCAAGATCCCAAGAGAAGAATTATTGTCTCATCTGGAAAAACCCAGACTTCGAGGGACCTAGATGATTGATTTACAAGATGAGGAGGGGGAAGCTGACATTAAGCAGAAACACCCTTAGTTTGAAAGGAATGTTTGAATCGTGTATGAGACATATGAATATGCAATAGGCTATTCCTTTTAAGGGTTAATCCTTTGTTAGCAAAACGTGCTTTGTGGCAGAGAAAAGCACCCGGACATCCATAATTCTTGGCTTTTTATTGTCTTTTATTGTCCTAACTTTGATTTTCCAAATTCTTATTATCCTAATTTTTATTACTATTTTCATTACTATTAAACTTCTAAAATTTTAACACAAGTGAATGGCATTTTCCACATCTTTTAGTAGGACAAAAATTTCTCCATCTCTGTTCCTATTAAGATTCCAGAAGGATAGCCAAGAATTTCCCAAATGAAAACATACACTGGAAAGCAAAATTTTAATTTTGTATTAAATAGTACAGCTTCTCTATTTGTCCAATGTTCAATGCATCTTAAAATTATCAGAGATGAAAATGGCAAGCTAGCAATCAGAAAAATAAAAGTTTTACCTTTGCTTTATAAAAGGAGATCTTCAAAATATGGCGAGCAGAAGAAAGCACCAAATAACATGCAATGTCATAATTACAATATCTTAAAATTACTAAATCTCATCATAAGCCAAAAAAAAAGTACAGGCTCTGTCAGGACTCATCCCCATATGGGCCACCAATTGTTGGAGTCAGTGCTTGGCACCAGTTTATTATCTTAATGTAAAACTTTCATACCTTCTCTCTGTAAATGCCCAAGGGCAGCTCCTCACAACACTGACTCCTCTTCCTTCTGCATAACCAGCTGACCCCTTATTGTCCCTTGCACAACCACCTTACCCATACTGCTCCTGACAGCACAGCCAACAAACTCAAATTCTCCTCTCAACTAGCTAACCCACTCTTTTATAACATCCATCCTTATTGTACATAGCTGTGGCCTATTAAGGGCAGGGCTGTTCCTACTCTTTGGTAATTAGTACAGCTGCAACTCCTCAGGGGTGAGATTGCCTTCAGCACTATCTCTATTCTCCTACAATCCATCCTCCCACAAGGCTCAAATATGTAACACGAGAAGACAGAACACTCAAGCTCCAACAGCATGCTTGGCCTATTGCAGTTTGTAAAGGCTGCTGAAAGTCTTCTTTCACAAAGATGAGGGCAGGAGACCCTTTTCCCACCTCCCCTCCAAACAGACGTCATTTTGGTTTATCTCAAAAGGTGTTGCATACTTGTTTAGATGAAATAAACCTACCACCCCTCAAATCCTGACACAGGAAATGGTACCAGCAGGGCATATATGATGCAGTGTTCTGGTGTAAACATGCAACAGAAGTAGGCAATGGAAGGGAACATGTGTGCTAATGTCTTTACAAACAATTTGATGGATATTAATGTCTTTGAGATGGGTCTTAATGTTTCTCCTGACTTTGGGCAGCAGGTTCCTTACCGGGGGCAAAAAGATAGGCTCAAGGGGGGATAGGTGGTAGGTGGTTCAGGAAGGCTATACCTTCCCAGTACCTCAGCAAATGGGGAAAGGAAGAGGGCAACATGCAGTCGGGAGTTTAGGATAAAAGGGAGGCTGAGGCTGCGCCCTCCAAAACCTCGAGAGAAAATCCTGTGGGTATGTGCTGCAGTAGACCCTCTCCCTTTATTTGAATAAAGTTGAAGGACTCCTCTGTCTCCTTTTTGGGCATAAACCTCAGGCATTTGTGGATTTTCCTGACAATGGGGGCTTGGTCCTGGATCCTTCCACCGTCTGGGTCCAGCACGTGGCAAGAGGAGCTGGAGGCATGCCTCACCCAGTTTCGGTGATCAGCTCCCTTGCGTGCTGGCTGGCAATTGATTTGGTACCCAAGACTGTCTAGGAAACAGACGAGATGTGGACCAGGGGGGTCAGTGAAGGGGTTTGCAGCGAGAGGCAGACTGGGGGGGGGAGGATGTCTGTGAAGATTCCATAGGAAAGGACCACTGGACATGAATGCCCAGAGGGGGCAAGTAAGGAAAAGTCGAGAAGGGTCTTGGCAAATCTCACCAGTGAGTACAACTTTGGGGAGTAAAACATGACAAGATGCCCAGGGTGGGCAACAAAGGAAAGTCGAAAAGAGGTCTTGACAATAGGGATGATGATCCCAAAATACCTTCCAAGGGTCCTTTAGGAGAATGTTGAGATGGTTTGTACATTTTCCTAGAGGTAGATAAGGACACGAGCAGGCCATATGGTGTATGCCCAGAGGGGGCAATAAGAAATGCCAAGAAGGGTCTTGGCAACCTACGCCCAGAGGGCACAATACGATGTTGGCTTGGGAAAGGATTGGTTGAAGTGGCACGTGGAGAAATATGGTTAAGGCAAATAGCAGAGGGAGGCTAACAGTGAGGACTGAGAAGTTCCGTGCCTTATCTTCAAAATCTGCAGTCTAATACAGGGCAAGTTGCAAGTCTTTTGTATTCCTGGCTTCCAGGATAGGGAAAACAGGGAGGTATTGTTCCTTCACCCCCACCCCTCCCTGGGTTATTATGGAGCCATGGTGGAGGATTTGTTTGCTTGATATTCAGGACTTAGGGGTGCTTCTGTCCAAGGCCAGGTGCGACCGTCAGCACGGGCTGGGGGACCTGTGGGAGAGGTGTGGGACCAAACTGAGACTGTAAGACAGCCAGGGCTCAGTGCCGGTCAGTGCCCAATGCTACCAACCCCACAGGCAGGGGCTGCAGTGGGTTCCCGGCCCTATGAGGTTGCAAGATGCCCCAGCTCCCTGCCTGTCCCTGTAGCACCTTCAGCTGTGCCTGCCCATTGAGCTGCGCCAGCACCTGGTGCTTTACAGAGCTTGTGGTGGGGTGAGAGTGGCCCGGGGGCCCAGATGGGTGCGCTGCGGGGGTGTCTGGACACTGTGACTGGATAGGGAGCAGCTTTGGTGCGCAGTGTAAAGGTACAGTGACTGTCGTTGGTATATAGTGTAAGAGACAATGTGTCACCAAAGCCTGGCCTGATACACGAAGGGGTTTTGTTTGAGTCACTGGAGAAACGAGTGATTTTGAGCTGTGGGAAAATGAGCACCCATAGGGGGCGCCAGAGGAAGGGCAGAATAAGTCCCTGGATGAACTGGTTAGAAAGTGTATGTAGGAAGGGATGAGGAAAAGGTGAAAGCTGTCTGGTTCGGCTGTCTGTCTCTGCCCGGACACGGGTAGGGTGGTTCTTGAGTGGCACGCGTTTCAAAGGACGAGTCTGTACTCTTCAGCTTTTCGATCTTCAGATTGTTTATTGTTTCTTATCTACAAAATTTTCTGTCTGCTCAACAGAGGTCTGATCTGCAAGGCAGCCAAGGGCACTCTGACCACCCAAGGGGCGGTCATGTCTTTTTATACTAAAATCTACGTACATGATATTTACTTTTATTTTCTAATACTTTTCACCCATGTTGGCAAGTGCACCTTCACTATAAACTAATCTCCAAGTGCTAACATCACTACAGAAGATGGAAGACAAGAAGAAGAAAGAAGAAGGACGAGATACGCCTTGATCTTTCTATCTTGTCTCTATAACCCCCCTGTACTAAAAACCTTAAAGTTTATATTTCACTCTATAAATGTGTCTCTTTTACACCTTTCACTCTAAAGTGATTCTCATGTCTTCAAACTGCTGTCACTTCTGTGGATGGATCAAAATTAAGCCACTAAGCACTCTTGGCAACATTCCAGGATTTCTGAGACTCCCAAGGGTTCTCTCGGCAACTCTGGACATTGGGACCTATGTGCTGAGTTCCTACATCTCCCCCTTCTGTTTGCACTAAGAAGACTTCTTTGGCAACTTGACTCATGATACGTCGCACACATAAAAAGATGCATGGGACGATGAGCATGAGGACTAAGAGTATTATTAGAATATAAAATCTCATTTTTAAAAACCCTCTCTATAAGGGAGAAAGATCAAAATATCTTGCCACATCATCAATCTATGACTCAGTGATTTCGCTGAGTTTCTTTATACTGTCTTTCATTTTTTGAATACTTTCATGAATTGATCTTGAGTGATCTGAGAGATTCATGCAGCACATTCTTTCAAACTCTTCACATCTATGTCTATGAGCAAGCAATAGATAATCGATTGCTGCTCTATTTTGAAGAGTTGCCTCTCTCACACTACTTATGTCTTTTAACATATCACTCAAAGCGAGAGAGACTGACTGAGCATGCTTGCTCAACTAACAACCCATGTGGTCTAGTTGAGTCAAGGCCACCCCCGACGCTGTCTGAGGTGAGAAAATTGCTGCCGCAATTCTCCTTGCCTTGTCTTAGGTATATACTTCATCATCACAGTCTGCACTGTAATGTTGCAAGGACTTTTTCTCTTTATGTTTTTGTTCTCTCAATACTCTCAAATCTGGTGACAACATTGAAATCTTCTTAATGCTGCATGGACCTCCCTTGGCATTTGCAGCAATGCCGTGCTAAATTCTGTCTCCACAAATTAAAAACAACTCACGTGGCAATTGCACTGGGACTTGGATTGATCTTTTGGCTGTCGTCTCGGTGTGATTGCACTAAGCTGATGTGTTTCTATAAAACTTGTGATTTGGAGTGACATCAACGCTTTTGTTTGTCCTTGACACATTCAAAATTTCGAATTTCATGCATAGTCTCGTTGTGGACCTGAAAATTTCTAATTCTTGCAGTTCGGTAGAAGCCACAGGTAAAAGATGTGTCTAAGCACACCATTCATTCACAGGAACTTTGATGACTTGCGAAATCTCTATTGGAGAATGCTCTGGAATTGGCTATTCGTCTACTGGCAACCCAACTATGCATGCTGTGAATGGTTTCTCTGGTTTTGAATGTGTCAGGCAGATACTTTCTAAGTTTGCTGCTTGGCCTAAAGTTTCCCAAACATTTTGTTTTGGTTGATTGATGGGTAGATTTGCTCCATTGCTTAAAGCAACAGATGAAAGCATGAGCATCATAAAGCTCATGACTTCATCTTCATGAAAAATCATCGTCATGCTTTCACTCAAAGCCACAAAGGAAAAACTCCCAAAGTTTTTATTCTTTTTGTCCCTCTTCCGAGTCGTTGTTCACAACTTGAGTTTCTTCTTCTGTCTGCGTGCTCATTTCTCTGCTTCTGGGATCAGTGGTCTCTTGCTCTCTTGTCTGAAATGGCTTTACGTGTCACGCTGACACTTACTTCAGACCTCGCCCTGTGGAAACACAAGCGAAACTCTTGCTCTAAGTGATTAGTTTGAAAGGACCCTCTATTTGTCTTGTCTCTGGGTTTCTGATCAAAACTAAAGGATTCTTTCTTAGTTTTGCTTGAGAGCTGTTTGAAAAATGCTTCACGATTGGTGGATTGGGTTCTGAAGATGAACTGTTAAGAAAATTCAACACATACAATGCTTTGTTTAACTTCATGTCTGGTGTCGCCTCTGGCTCCCCCCTTTTTTGCCTATCCAAAAGGGATTTCAGGGTATGGTGTGTTCTTTCAATGATTGCTTGACTTGTGGGTGAATGTGGAATGCCAAATGTGTGTCTGACACTCCATCTTTTCAGGAATCTGTCAAGCACTTTGCTTGTATATGTTGGACTATTATCTGTTTTTATTTCTTGAGGTACACCTAATGATGCAAATGCTTGTAAAAAATGTCGACAAGCGTGTTCTGCTGTTTCCTCTGCATGTGCTGAAGCAAAGACTGCTCTTGAAAATGTATCTACTGAAACATGAACATTTTTGAGTCTCCCAAATGATGGATATTTTGTGACATCTGTTTGCCACAGCTGAAGACTTTGCAGTCTTCGTGGGTTGACTGCTCTTGTCGAAGCAGGTGGTTGCACGAGTTGACAATCTGGACAAGCACTAATGATTTCCCTCGCTTGAGTTTTTGTGAGACGAAAGGATTCCATCAGCGCCTGCGCATTCTGATGAAAAAATGCATGACTCAGTCGTGCTTGCTCAAAAATGTCTGGAAGTGTTTGTGAAATGGGCATTGTCAATCTGTCTGCCTGAGCATTCTCTTCTGCTAGAAATCTTGGAAGTGTTGTGTGCGCTCTGATGTGAGTGATGAAATATTCTTCTTTCTTGCTTTCTTGCACTGTTTTCATGCTTGCTAGATAGGAATATAAAACTTCGTTGCTGACTTCTTTCAAGAGCGAACTTTCTAATCGTTTGACCACACCTGCAACATATGCGGAATCTGTGACCAGATTGAGAGGTTGTTTGAACAACTGAAATGCTCGGACAACAGCTGCCAATTCCACAATTTGTGGAGAGCCTTGAACTGTCTTCACGTCTGAGTCCCATTCCCCCGTCGTTGAGTTCATCCATGTGATCACTGACTTGTGTGTCTTCCCTGAACCGTCAGTGAACACTGTGATCCCGTCCAGAGGTTCTTCACTTATTCTTGGCTTTGCTCTGTAACATATCTGTGACTGCAACATTCTATGTTGCGGAAAGTTGATTGTGCAAGCTCTTGGAAAAGCTAACAACGCAATTAACAAATCTTTTGATTTCTGCATCGCCCAATCAAAATAATCTTTCTTCAAAGGTAGATAAATCTTTGAAAATTCTCGTCCCGCCATTGTCAGCAATCTTGTTCTCTCCTTTATGATGATTTGTGCTGCCATCTCCAAATCTGTCAGAATTGTCTTTGAAGGCCTATACGGTAAGAAAATCTACTCTATGATTATCAACGGATCTCTCTGAGATGCATCTCATTGGAAGATCAAACCATGGAATTGTGCTTTCTTTCTCAACACTGCTAATTGGAAAGGCAACGATTCAACGAATCGATGTGCCTGTCTCTTCTGAATGGCATCTGTAACTTTTTCTAACTCTTTCTTCGCTTCTTCTGTGAGCGTCTTGGGAGATCGAATGTCTGCATCTCTTCTCAAGAGATCACGCAACGCTGGAATGTCATTGTTTGTGATTCCCAAAATCGACTTCATCCAGTTGATTTCTCTTAGAAGTTGTTGTAAATCATGCAGATTGTTGACTTTTGTGCTGATCTCTATCTTTTGAGGCCTTATTGTTTTCTCTGAGATTTTCCACCTTAGATATTTCTAAGGTGCGACTTCTTGAATCTTTGAAACACTGATTTCTAGACTTGCTTTTTGCACTTCTGCAATCACACAGTCACGAGCTTTTTGCAGTTCTTGTTGTGTCGATGCCACAATGAGCAAATCATCCATATAGTGAATGATCCTCACCTTCGGGAATTTCTTCTGCGCTGGTGACAAAGCTCGTGCCACGTACCATTGGCAGATTGTTGGCGAGTTCTTGAGGCCTTGAGGAAGGACTACCCAATGGTACTCTTGTTGATACTTGGAACTGAAAAGGCAAGCCTCGGAGCATCATCTGGATGAAATGGAATGCTGAAGAAACAGTCTTTGAGGTCGATGACTACAAGCGGCCAATCTCTGGGAATCATCGAAACAGATGGAAGACCCAGCCGAAGCGGTCTTATGTCTTCGAGAACTTCATTGATCTTCTTGAGATTGTGCAACAGCTTCTATTTACTTGACAGCTTCTTTTTGATGACAAACACTGGAGAATTCAAAGGGCTGTTTGTTGGCTTGATGTGTCTCTTCTGCAACTGTTCTTGGACTAGGATTTTCAATGCACTCAACTTTTTTCACTCTAGGGGCCACTGACCCACCCAGACTTTATCATCTGTTTTCTAAGTCAACTTCAATGTGGCGAGTGCCGCAGTGACTTTGACTAAAAATTCACTTCGATTTTTGTGCCCCATTGTGCCAAGAGATCTCGTCCCCAAACTGTGATTGGCTTCTGCACAACGAAAGGACGAATGATCGCCGTCTTGTTTCTTGGTCCCGTGACAACGATGGCATTCTCGCTCTGCAGACACAGAGAAACTCACCCTATGCCTGAGAGAGATCTCAAGGGCGCAATCAAGCTCCAGTTGCAAGGCTAAAAGATATAGGATATTACTGTGACATCTGCCCCTGTGTCGAGCATGCCTCTGACTTCTATTGTTCTGTCTTCACAAGTTAATTGACATGTGAGCGTGGGTCGATCTCGACCTATGTGTTTTATCTATGTGGTATGTATTTCAACATGTTCTTTCAAAGGAAGCCCTTCTTCATTGAAGATTGACATGACTTCAATGGCGTGTGGTGGCAGAGCAAAAGCTCTCGCGATCTGAGTGTTTTCTGCCATGGTCAATGGTGGACGAAGTGCTTTTGCTAAAACTGTCAATTTTGTGTTTTTGTCTGCGGAAACAACTGATGGATAAACAATAAGTCTAAGGATTCTGCTTCTGTCTTGTCTTATTATTAAGAAATCTTGTTTTTTGTATGAATCTCCGCGGATCCCTGTTGGAATCTCTGCATGACTTTCATCTAGAAAGCAAATTAATTTGGAAGTTGCCAGTGTGCACTGTGCTCTTGGTGGAAGGAGGTCTGGGTCACTTGAGAATCGACTGAGGAGTTTGCTGAGGGCGTCTGCTTGACGATCTTTGATGATTGTCTTGTTGGCTGTTGTGTCACTGCCATCACTTGTGTCGACGCGCACTGGCGGTTTGCGGGCGCGCTCTTTCTCCCGTTTCCCGGAAGTGGTAAAGGATTCCCTTCCACGTCTGTCTGGGAATAACATTCTTTCAGAGAGTGTCTTCCTCTTCTGCACTGCGCACAGAGTGGCTTTGCAGGTTTTTGTGTCTGCACTTGTGCGTGCGCACGTGGACAATTCTTTTTCAAGTGTCTAAACGCTCCACATTTGTAGCATTGTCTTCCTGATGGATTGTTCTTCTTCTGGATGGTTGCAAGAACTTTATTTATGTTTTCATTCTGTTGTTGGAGTACCTTTTCTAGCATCTTTTCAACTACTTTGTCCTTATCTTCTGACTGCCTCTCTGGGTTTCTTCTTATCTGTTCTTCCCACTCTCCTCTCAGCTCATCCTTCACGATCGACGCGACATGCTGAGGTGTTCTCACTCTGCTGCATGCCTCTACCATCTCTGCCAAGGATGGCCGTCTTGGCATTGCGCTGATGACTTGTTGACAATCTGGGTTGGCATTGCTGAAAGCTAGACTTTCTATGAGAGGTCGCTTCGCCTTGTCAATCATCACTTGTCGATCTACAGCTCGCGAGAGTCGATCTATGAAAGATGAGAATGGTTCTGTGGGACCTTGCCTGACACATGAGAATGGGACGTTCGGAACTCCCGCCGGAGCAATCTGCAAGATCGTTTTGCGCGCTGCTTCTTTGATGTCATTCAACACCCGTCGTGGAAGCCGTGCTGCTTGCTCCACTGGATTGTCATCTGGAGGATCTCTTGCCAACTGTGCTTCTGTGAGATTTGCATTTGGTCCACCTTGATAGCTGGCTCTCAACTCTGTGAGATATCTTCGCTATCTTCTGTCTCAGATAAGACTTTGTGTGTCAGTGAGAATCATTGACACAAGACATCGAATGTCAAATGGCGTGAAATCATACGTATTGAATGTGCCCTTCAGGAGCTGTTTGAAGAATTGTGAATTCAGACTATTGTTCTGAATGGCCTTTGATAAGTCTTTGATCACTTCATGACCTAACCTTTCTTACCTTGGATTTTGACCTTGTGCATCATATGTCACTGGCATTATTATGTCTCCTGATCTTCTAATCAGACCCTTTTCTTTTGATAACTCATTTCTAATTTCTTTCTAGTCTATTGGTTCTATCGGTCGTTCTTCTTCCTTCTCTGGAAACTCCATTGGCCATTGCCTGCACAATGGAATCGTGGAGGCTCTTGGTGATCTTTCACTCTATGTTCTTTGACTTGAGGTCTTCGGTCTTGCTCCTAAATCTGAAAAAGAAACTTGAGGTTCTCTTGAACGTGTTCTTTTTGCTGCATCAAAAGATTGTAGAAGATTTCTTGCTGCTTCTGCTGCTGAAAGCATCTATGCTGGAATTCCCTCTCTTGCTGTAATGTGTATCATTTCTTCTCCTTGAGGCTGTGCTTCATCTGAGCTGTCTTCAACTTCATATGATCCTGAAGTTGATGGAAAATTATCCTTTTGTTGTGTTGTTGTTGTTGTTTTCTTTACTATGGTTTTCTTTTCATATATCGTTGGAAAAAATTGTTGCATTGTTGCAGTTTGGCCAGCAGGTGATGTGGTGGCGCTGTCGAGCAGGTCTGACATGTCTTGCATTGTGGTCATCCCTCCACGAGGTGGCGCTGTCATCTGCCCGGACAACCGTGATGACGACACGAACTCTGATCGGTTCTTGCTTAGCAGACTGCAACGCTTGCAATCGTGTTTGAGACCGAGTTTGCATGGCTGTTGACTGAGCTGGCATTGAGGGTTGAATACTTGAATGTTTCTTTTGAGTGGAAGAGGTTTGAACTATAGGGATTGAGGCTAAAGGCATCGGGACTGGAGAGGGGGTGGAGCTCCGGGATGTCGAACTCCGAACGTGGCCCCTCCTCTTTGCTCGAGACGTCACAGGGGATCGGACCCGCCCCCGACTACGCTCTGTCTGCACCTCCCGCGCACGCGCGCCTTCGGGAACGCCCCCTGCTTCTCCTGTACTGACGTCACTGTCTCTGTTTTGCTCTACTTCCGAAGTCTCTTCCCTATTGTCTGTTCTTGTCCCTCTCTCTTCTTCTTCTGACGCTGTATCTACACCCCCCGCCGAAGCGCGCGGCCCTCCCCCTGCCGGTATCTCCTTTCGCGCCGCGATTCGAGCTGATCTCCGCGTCCAGACTTCTGGGTCTGACGTCACCATCGCGCATCTCCTGCGTCCCCCCACGGTAGCCTGCTGGAGCTCTGCAGCTGCCCTGCCTTTGCTACCTGTGTCTGACGCTGCTGCGTCGGTTTGATAGCCCTCTCCGGCTCTCTTGGGAGCCTTGCCTGTCGCGCGCACTTTTGGCACCGCGCCAGCCGAGGCTGCCGCCACCCTCGACGCTGCGCTCGCAAAAGCCACACCAGAACTCATGCCTCCTATCGCCTCCGTGCCCTTCTCGCCAGCCGCCGCCGCCGCGCCTGCTGCGAGAGAGCGCATCCCCCCTTCCCTCTTGTTCTCTTTCAACCCCCCTCCCTGACTCTGCCACTTTTGCCACCTCCTCTCTCTCTGACTCTTGCCAATCGGGGCGGTACGCTCCTAAAGAGCGACCTGTCTCTTCGATATCGCTGGGAGAAAACATCATTTCATCAGGGAGTGGAATGGTATCATCTGTGCCTGAGTCGGAGCTTGAAGCTCTTGCACTCTCTGGGGTCTCAGGACGCTTTGGGGTTCTCTTGGGTCTTCGGGATGGTGGGACTGAAGGCAATGACATTTTTCTTTGTCCCCCTTCCTCGGGCACTTTTTCTCCCGGGCCAATCGGGATCAGAGCCAATCTCTGTTTCGAGCCTTGCTCTCCTCTCTCTGTCCCTGTGGGATTTGCAACAAGTTGTTGCCTGGCTGACCTCGTAAATTGAGTCGAGGTCGCCTCTAACATAATTCTTGCTGAAGACAGCAATTTCAAGGCTGTCTTATCATCATTGGTGGCTAAAAAATATAGGTGTCTATTAACTTCTTGCCAAAAACTTACTTCAAATAACAAACGTGTCTCTGAGTACGGGTAATTACACTGCACCCACAACAATAACTCTCTAAGGTTTTTCTTTGGGATCTCCTTAGTGTGTGTGTCTGCCACGCCCTGTAGGTCAGACAGAATCTCTATTTGTTCCTGGGAAAGTGTACTCCCCATGTTCTTAATTCTTGACTTTCTCACCCAATTTGTCGTCAGAGCAGTCTGAAGGCTCTTGGTCACTGCCCGCAGATTACAGGAGATGGATTCGGAGGCGCCTTTCCGATTCTGATCCGGGCTGTCCTGCTACGAACTTTCTTTGGCCGAAGTGGAGTGCGATGTTCTCAGTGGCTGCTGTGTCTTCAGACCCTCCTGGCTGCTTTCTGGCTGCTTTCTCGAGGAGTTATCAGTGCTCTCTTGGGAATGAGTCCAGCTCGGGAGCTGCCCACTCAGCACTTCAAGGCTGCCCCTGTGCAAGAGGTGCACACCAGAGCTCACCGTGGCTCAGCGAGTGCCCGCCGGATGCTGCTGGGTCGCCGGTCGCTGCCGGGTAGCCCCCCGGATCGCCCACTGGCTGCCCACCCAGGGACGCCAAATGTCTGGTTCGGCTGTCTGTCTCTGCCCGGACACGGGTAGGGTGATTCTTGGGTGGCACGCGTTTCAAAGGACGAGTCTGGACTCTTCAGCTTTTCGATCTTCAGATTGTTTATTGTTTCTTATCTACAAAATTTTCTGTCTGCTCAACAGAGGTCTGATCTGCAAGGCAGCCAAGGGCACTCTGACCACCCAAGGGGCGGTCATGTGTTTTTATACTAAAATCTACGTACATGATATTTACTTTTATTTTCTAATACTTTTCACCCATGTTGGCAAGTGCACCTTCACTATAAACTAATCTCCAAGTGCTAACATCACTACAGAAGATGGAAGACAAGAAGAAGAAAGAAGAAGGACGAGATACGCCTTGATCTTTCTATCTTGTCTCTATAACCCCCCTGTACTAAAAACCTTAAAGTTTATATTTCACTCTATAAATGTGTCTCTTTTACACCTTTCACTCTAAAGTGATTCTCATGTCTTCAAACTGCTGTCACTTCTGTGGATGGATCAAAATTAAGCCACTAAGCACTCTTGGCAACATTCCAGGATTTCTGAGACTCCCAAGGGTTCTCTCGGCAACTCTGGACATTGGGACCTATGTGCTGAGTTCCTACAAAAGCAAAGGCAAAGGTGATGACAGTTTTTACAGCCCCAGACAGATAAACCTGTTATAAATAACTAGGTAGTTGTTGGCTTTTGCTATTATGTATTGGCTCTTGAAAATTATTATTAATCACTACGATTTTGATACAGTACAATTTATAATCACTTTTAACTGCTTTAATCTAGTATAATTTGTCAGCTTTTGTGGCCAATACCCTGGGCCTGTGTAGCTTATATATTAGTGTGATAAACATATATTATAGTTTAGGCTTTCACAAAATATTAAAGCTGAAACTATGTTTTGTGCATTGTAATGTTAACTTTAGTAGAAACAGCTAATGCCTTTATTTTTGTAACTAACTGACAATGATGTGAATAAGTCAGACAATTTTGTGAAATAGCTAATGTTGATGTCATGTACTTGTGGATTATCTTATCTGTATGATAAGATAACATTGAAAAGAACAAGATAAGTAAACATCGAAAGAAAAGAATTTAAGGAGGAATTTACCACTGACCCTTCAGGCAATCAGTAACTGTCAAACCACAAAACAGGGGGCCTTGTGAGGAAACAAAATGTATAAATTTCATCTGCAGTATGGCATGTACTTTAAGAAGACGGGTCAAGGGTCAAACCAAGCAAAAAGAATTCCTGGAACATGTAAACTCAAAGGAATGTTTGAATATGTATAATCCTCATGAATATGCATTTGACCAATGTAATGAAAAAGTATATAAGATAATGGTTTTAAGTTAACTGGCGTGCCTCTGGAGATTGCCAAGCACCCAGAGCTGTTTACTGTCCCTTTTATTCCTTTTTAAACTTTAAAAAATTTTTAAGACTGAGCCTTGTTTCTCACAATTGGAGGTTTTACCAAGATAGCACCTTGTCCCTGTGACTCTGGGAGATCCCGAGTGAGGGGCGCACCCCACTGAGTTTGGCGGCTCAACCGGCTTCTCCTGGTGTTATCAGTGGCCTCAGGTCTGACACAGCAGATAAAAGAGACTCATAAAGTAGAAAGAAAAGGGAAAGAAAAGGTTCCCCCAAGAAACCACAGTAACTGTCAGCCCCTAAATTGTGCACGAAAACCTAGACTGGTAAGTATTATATGGGAGGAGGCGTGGATGCCAGGAAAATGAATGGGGTGTGTGTGTGAGATGCAGACTGGCAAGTCCAGATCTGCGAAGTGAGTGTGGGGTCCTTCTAGCCATATTCCCATCTCCCTGTGAGGGGATCAGCTGGTGAAGGGATGAAGCGAAAGGGGGAGACTGAGTGAGTCCCAGAATAATTGTGGGGAATGACTACAGTTTGATTCCGTGTGTAGGAAAACTGTCGGTGATTGAAGAGACGGGGTCTCCATGGTTTGCATGCATGAAGCATGATTCAAAAAAGCACAGTATATATACCTTTTCAGCTATAGCTAAAAATAGCACTAATCACAACATTTATGTTTCCCAGTAACATTGCTTAATCATAGCTTTGCACAGACTTGCACAGGCATGTATGATCTTGCATAGTTTCTCATAAACAATGCATACCAAGTATACTGATATCTTTTGCTTCTCTCTTCAGTGTTCTGCTTTCTGTTGCCAAGGCTTGTGGCCTACCAGAGTTAGTACATCTATGTCGGTTATGAGCTGAGCAGTACTCTCAGTTCTGCTCTCCAGCTGTATTCCCATAGAAAACTGGCTCCAGTAAGTACTGCACCGGGCCTGGACCTTATGTACATTGGAGCTTAAGCCTGATACTGTAAGTCCATGAATCATTAAAACCGAAAAATGTGGGCAAAGACTCTCTAAGTAGTTAAAGTTAGAAAGTGGTATGTTTATTACACCAGTGGGTGGCATGGGGGGGGGGGTCGTTCCTGAAATGCGTGACCGCACCATGTAAGGTTCTTTGCCTTCTATCTTTGCCTTCTATTAATTTCCCAAAATAATACATATGCATAACACCAGCACCTCCCATCCCCACTTTGTATTAAAATGAGGTTATTTGTCCTTCACGTGTGTGCAATTCTTCTCTTGAATTGGGTCGGTGGTCTCGAATTGGGTCAGTGGTCCCAGGGATGAAGTCAGGAAAGTCTTCGTCAGGTCTCTGTGACCCTCTGGCATGATCCAAGGCTCCCTGCTTCATGATGGATTGACACAGAGTCCAGGTGCTGGGCATTGTTCTACTGGTTTCAATGTGTTCCTATAACGGTTCACTTGCTCCATTTCCTTCTACAAATGAGCTCATAATATAACAATTAGCTTTAGCATCTTATAATCATTAACCTATCGTTGGTATACCTAACTTCAATATGAATTGGTTCTAACCCTCATCTAAAATCTTAACCCTTTCAAATCATGATTCATTCATGCTTAAGTACATGGCCAGGTGAGTCACCAGATTGATTAAGGATGTTTGTGTGTAAAACAGTAGTTAGAACAGCAGGCTGCAAAGGGTGGGATGTGCGAAGAGATTCTGATCCTTATCCAGGGAGACTCAAATTGAGAATTGAGTGGAGGTTATTCCACTTAGAGGGGAATTATAGAATAATAGGGGGTTCTGAGGAAATTTAAAGCATTGTATTTGATAAATAGTACCCACAAAAGAATATTAACCCCTAAGTAAACAATAGAGGTACCTTAGTATTGTGTGAATGTATGAAGGGGAAATAGTGTGAAGTATATGAGTATGTCCCAGGTCTTGTGTGATTGATAAGTGTGAGGGCTGAGTGATTGAGACATGCTACCATACGAAGCGTTTTTTGTCTATATGAATATAATTTTTCATAAAGACTTTATGTTGTGTGTATGTCTTGGGTCGGCTGTCTGTTCTCTGCCCCGAGATGCGTGGGATGGTTCTGCGGCAGCCCACGCTCTGAAGCATGAGTCTGGACTCTTCACTTTTTCAGTCTTCAGGTTGTTTATTATTTCTTACCTACAAAATTTTCTTTCTGCCCAGCCGAAGTCTGCTCAGCATGGCAGCCACAAGCATTCTCCACCGCCCCCAAGGCAGTGTCGTCTTTTTATACTACAAACTACGTATATCATATTTACTTTTAATTCCCAATACCTATCACCTATGTTAGACAGTGCACTTCTATTCTAAACCAATCCCCAAGTGCCAACATCACAGCAGAAAATGGAGAACAAGAAGAAGAAAGAAGAAGGACTAGACACGCCCTGATTCCTCCATCTTGTCCCCATAACCCTTATACCAAAAATCCTAAAATCTACATTTTCACCCTGTGAACGCCTTGTTATTACACCATTCAAACCTGTGTGGCTTTCACATCCCCATGCCAAGCTGGCAATTTGCTGGAAGGATCAAAATCAAGCCACCAGGTGTTCCGGGCAGCATGCCAGGGTCTCCGAGCCCCCCGACGGGGTTCTCAGCAACTCTGGACATCCGGAGGGATGTGCTGAGTTCCCACATGTATGAGTGGAATTTTGTGTTTAAGTTTTAGACTTGAATGTGAGCCTTGGGTATTGTGTGAATGTAAAATCTGTCATAAGAGGTGGTATTGCACATCCACACAAAAGAGTGCCTGGTGTGAGAGTGGGAAAGAGCAAAATTAAGAGCCAGAAATCAGGCATTAAATTTTTTAATTTCTGTAAGACACTAAGAAGTAGACAGTCCAAGGATAGAAAGTGCATGGTGGGAGGCAGTGATCGATTCACAACAGGCAGCAATAATTAAAATAGTGTGTGGGAAGCAGCATTCAGTTCCCAAAGCCTGGACTGTACCTGAGAAGGACTGGGAAAATATGTGTGAAAGGTGTAGAGTCAGATTTGCTTGGAAGTTAAAAAAGAAGGGGAAAAGGGGTGTATGGACGATGCAGGGGTAAGCTAATCTAGCAAGAATCAAGCTGGGAAGGAATGAATGGGTTGCATTCTGTTGCTGAGCTAAAGGTGGGTCTTTTGGAATTGTGTATGCCCCCTATAACACTCTTATACTGCCAGTTATAGTGCAGGACCTGATAATAGTAGGTGAAACTATTAAACCCAGGCGCTCTATGGCCCTAGATCCTTGTACCATTTTGAGCTGGATTTCCTCCTCACACTGGTGCTGTTCAGTACTTGATTTAAGGGATGCTTTCTGGGGATGCCCTCTAACAGAGCACAGTAAACAGAATTTTGCCTTTGAGTGGTGTCCTAGGGTGCTGTTATGATGGTTGTACCCCCAATCGGGTGTTCTGTTTATGCTGGATGTTATAGTCTGTGCCTTCAAGACTGACTCTGACAGTGAAGGCGGGGAGACAAAGAAGCACAGAGTTTCATTGTCAGCTGCACTCTCCCCCACAGTCTGCTGGAACACAGAACTCCACTGTTGTCTGGGCATGGATGGGGCAGAACACCACACTCCTTTTGCTTTTGAGTTAGTTTAGCTAGCTGAGGCAGTCTGAGTTTTCCCTGGACTGGTTTTCTTTCCCTTTTCTTGGAACCGTACAAACCTACTCCGGACTAGCACCCGGGGAAACACCGAGAGCTCACACTTTGTAGCCTGCCGGGGCCTACTCTGGGCATCAGCCTTTCCCATCGCTGGAGGGACTGATAACAGAGCGACCACCCCCAGGAGAGACTGACTGAATTTGTCATCTCTTCAGAGTGGTGAATGAGTTTTGTCATCCAGTATTGTTCATTTCTTGTGTTGGGGAGTGCTTGGCCTGATAAATAAACAGGTTTTCTTCCACTTCTCTCTGAGGAAATTCTTCCCGAACCGGTTCGGGGGAGGGGCCATGTGGGCTTGCTTTCTGGGGGGGCCCTTTTGGAAGTTTTCTTCCAAATTTTCCCTAAACCAGAACAAGTGGGAACAAGAGGGAGAGGAAGTTAATTTACTCCATCCCTAAGAATTAGGTTATTGCAGTGTGTTAAGGACTTGCTCCTATCAAGAGAATGGGAAGAGGTGGTAATGAAGCGATATATGGAATAAATAGACTCCACAACAAGATGCAGTTATGAAGTGGGTATGTATGTCAGCGCCTGGCACAAGCGAGATAGCTCTCGTGAAAACTTGTGCCCTGAGCCTCGGTCTGACCCACATCTTTATTTACAAAGGTGTTCCACATGTATTATATTGCACAACCTTTCCATGCATATTCAACTCCTGGCCCCGCCTGTCCTCACCTCGCATGGTAATTAGATCCACACCCTTCTGGGCATGCATTGTTCAAGGTGGTGGTCACACGGGGGTCTTTCGGTGGTCTCTGAGGCTGAAGATTGTAGTCTTCCTCATGACTGAACTCTTGAACTTTTCTCCTTTGCATGTGCACTTTTGGTCTCTTGGTGCTTATCTGAGTACGTCTGTCAGTCTTGATGAGCTTGGAGACAGAGGAGCCCCTTTATCTGGGTTTCTTGCATCCTTTGGTCTTCTCCTGGTATTGTTCTTTATGCAAGAAGCTTCAGAAATTTGCATTTTCCAAAGCCCTTTTTACCATGGCAGAGGTTTCTTAAGTAAAAAGGTTAAAATTTAACACATAATTCTACAAGCTCAACTTTAAATGCTAAATTCATATTGCTAATTCAAGTGAATTCCAAAAATCTCTATTTCAGTATGGGAAGCCACTGTGAAATTGTTCCATTTTCTGGCTGGAGGGGAGGCTTGGGGTATCTGAAAGGAAAGCACAGGTGATGGAGAGAAAGGTTGAATGTTTGGGGCACATTTTGACTGAAGGCTTGGGGTATGTTAGCCTGGAGGGGGTCCAGGGAATCTTGGAGGTGCCGATGCCCAGGACTGAAAAGGAGCTGTTACAATATTTAGGATTAATAGGGTATTACAAGAGCTGAATTAAGGAACTTTATGTTATGCTGAAGGTACCCAGAATTGTAATAAGCACTGTGGTCCTCTGGTACAAGGCTGTGCCAAAAGAATTTTAGTGCTAAAATGTTTGCAAAGCAAGGGGGTGGCCCTACTGTTTGCTCTAACGGTAACTGAGTGTGGTATATGGTAGAGATAATTCATGCTATTAATGTATAAAATATTGTAAGATCCCAGCTATGTCTTTTTGACCACCCCAGCCAGGGGCAGAGTCTTCTTATTCATCCAGTTCCCAGACGACATTAAGATAATATCAGGTTCTTTAATGTAAGAATGGAACCTTCCTGAGTGATGATCACTGACTTCCCTGGAATGCCAGGACCACTCAAGAGTGATTTCACACCTCGAAGATTGTATCTACCGGCGGTGATCACTGGCGCCACCCTGTTACATGTGAATGCCGACTTCTCCGGAGTGCTCTGACAACATCTAGACACCTGGATTGGACTTTTGTCTAACTCTGCACATGTATGGCCCCAGTTCTGCATGTGAAGGGACCCAAAGGAACATTCGGTCATCTCCGCCTCAGGCAGAATAAACTGTATAAGAACTCAATGCGCAAAGCAGCATTCGTGAACAGGGGAGACTGACATTCGGGGGTCAGGTCCATGTGTTCACCCAGCGTCGATCCCGGGCTCGGCGCTGCCCTTGGCTGTGGTGGTTTTTGCCAATCAAAATTCTGTTTCGCTGACAATTTAATAAATCATTGCTAAATTTTCTTATAAATTTGGCTCTCGATTTGATCATTTATAACAATTTGGTGACAACCCGTCGTGATTTGATTTTGGGGTTCGGGACCCCCTTCCCACTCGGGAGGCGCCCCGCTGATTTCAGCGGCCCGAGCGGGATTGGAGTCCGAAAAACCAATCAAATTCACAAAGAGCTGCAACCAGAGCCACAGCCAAGGGGGATAAAAGGGCCCAATTCTCGGCAAGCTCGGAACGATCTAGAGAGATCTCCAAGACCCAAGGTTTTTTTTTCACTCAGAAAAATCAACGTGCATGAAGAAATCCACACGGGAAAAGGAACCGTAAGTATCGTGTGGTTGAGTGGAGCATGATCGGACGCGTGTGTGAGACGTGACTTTGTCACGAGGCGAGTGCGGACCCCACGATCCCAGTTCCACCATCCCGCGAGGGACGTGGTCGATCAAGGGGGAAGCGAGAGGCTTTGCCAGACACACACGAGATCCAGAGCTCCGGGGGAGTCTAGGGGGAAAACCGGTCATGGTTGGGATCAGGAGGGGGGAAGAGATGAGCCTGGAAAAGTCCAGGAACCCGTCTGCCTTCTGATCTGGAGGAAACAGGTAAAAATCAGCCTAAAAAGTCAGCAGAGCGGTTCGCTGCTCGATTGAGTCAGGCTGGTGGCTTTTCATGAGCCGGAAAACCCGACATCGGAGAGAGAAATGGGACCCGCAATGGATGTCCCGGCGAAAGGAGAAAAGGTAAGAAAAATCGTAGCAATCCTTGAGAAAATGGGGTTGGGAAAGAGCAGACTCCAGAGAAAAGTTCAGGAAAAACCCTCCCAGGGTCCCGAGAGAATTCTACCAGAAATCCCAAGAGATAGTCCCCTGGGGTGGATGCTAGAACACTGGGATGAAAGCCCGAGGAGGGTGGGAAAGTCCAAGGAGAAAATGATCCATTTTTGTATGGAAAAATGGGGAGGGAGGGAGATCAGAAAATATGTGGTCTGGCCGATTTTCGGCACGTTTGAAGCATGGACTTGTGAGTCTTTGTGTGACCACTTGCGGGATCCTGAGGAGATTGAGTATGCCAAAATGTGGAGGCACGCTTGTTCGGGTCTATACCTGATATGAGTTCTCCGGCGCACAGCAAAAGCGGGAAAGGAATGGGAACCATTGGAAAATCTTCCACCCCCTTACCTTGTTGTCCTGCAGCAGCCCGAACCCATGCAGGTACAAGCGGTGCCAGGGATGCCTCCCAAGGCGGGGGCTCAGCAAGCTCAGGCGACAGCACCGCCGCCATCACCAGAGCAGGCGGCAGCATCCGCTTTCCCACATGGCCACCCGGCTGTGGCGCAGCCGCTGCCACAGGCTTCTCCAAAAGTCGAGGAGAGAAAGGTAAACATCTCTTGGGACGTCTCTGCCCCGGCACGTCGAACGAGGCAGTGGACAAGGAGGGCAACCAGAGGGGAAAGTGGAGATGAGGAGGAAAAACCTGGCATCTACCCTTTACGGGAAGTGCCGACAGCTCCGGGGGTGATTGGATACGTGCACACCCCAATCGACACAAGTGACATGAGGGCGTTCAAATGGGAAAATGGGAAAATTAATGGATGATCCTTTGGGCATGGTGGAGAGGTTGGATGAATTTTTGGGAACCAGCATATACACCTATGAGGATCTCCAAGCGATCTTAAGATCGCTGTTTAACAACGAGGAGAGAGACGTGATCCGGCAAGCCACGATCAAAGATTGGGAAAAGCAAAACCTGAATGGGGGGGCCGGGGAAGAAAGGCGGCCAAACCAGAAGCCATCTTGGGAAGCCCAGACAGACAAGGGAAGGCAGAAGATGATAAATTTGAGAAATATGGTCATTCAGGGTATCCGGGAGGCGATACCAAAAGGGCAAAACATGAGCAAGGTACTCAGAGAGTGTCAAGGGAAAGATGAAACCCTCACGGAGTCGCTGGAAAGGCTCCGCAAAGGTCTGAGAATGTATTCAGGAACAGACCCTGATTCTCTGGTGGGGATGGTGTTGTTGAAAACACAGTTTGTGGCAAAATCTTGGGAAGATAATCAGAAAAAAAATAGAGAAAATAGATGGGTGGCAAGAGCAGGGGTTGCAAGAACTGCTGTGGGAAGCCTAGAAAGTCTACATGAGACGGGACGAGGAGAAACAAAAGATTCAAGCTAAGGTTTTGGTGGCAGCAGTAAGGGAAGCACAGAAGCAGGAACAAGGGAAGGATACGGCGAAAAAGGTGCTGGTGAAGAAACCGAGCTCATCACAGGGGAAGGGCCTGGGCAAGCAAAGGTGGGATTTTGAGTGCTTTTACTGCAAACAGAAGGGGCACATCCGATGGAATTGTCCCAACAAAGCCAAGGACCAGGCAATGTTCCAGGAAGATTAGGGGTGTCAGGGGCTTTTCAGTTTGGGGTCCGGAACACCGAGGGAGCCCTTGATAAAATTAAAAGTAGAACCCCACAAGGAAGAAATGTGGTTTTATGGTAGACTCGGAGGCAGAATGGACAACAGTGCTACAAATACCAAAGGGGTGCTCTCTGAGCAGTGACTCCATGATGGTAACTGGGGCAAGAGGGGAACCTTTTGAGGTTCCAATCATAAAAAATGTAGAAATAGACACAAGAAATAAAAAGCGGAAAGGAAATATATTGTTGGCCAGGGATGCGGACTTCAATTTGCTGGGGCGGGATATGATGGTTGCTCTGGAAATTGGGTTGGCGGTGGAAAAATCCCGGCTCAAGGTGAGACTTTACAGCCTCATTGTTCAAGACGAGGAAAAGATAGACGCGAGGGTGTGGTATGTTCAGGGGGAGGCTGGGAGGCTGGACATAGAGCTGATTTGGGTTGAGATTGAGAGACCAGAAGACCCGATACGGGTCAAACAATACCCCCTCTCCATGGAAAGGAGGAGGGGTTTGAAACCAGTGACTGATGAATTGATAAAGAAATGTACACTGGAGCCGTGCATGTCCAGACACAACACCCCAATTCTGGTGGTGAGAAAAACAGATGGCAGCTTCAGGCTGGTGCAGGACTTGCGGGCTGTGAATCAGAGAACTAAGACTTTGTTCCCCACGGTTTCAAATCCTTACACTTTGTTGAACAATATCTCTCCTGAGGACACTTGGTACAGTGTAATTGACTTAAAAGACGCTTTCTGGACGTGTCCTCTAGCTGAGGACAGCCGCGATTATTTTGCGTTTCAGTGGGAAGATCCAGAGATGAACAGAAAGCAGCAGCTCAGGTGGACTTCGTTGCCTCAGGGCTTCGTGGACTCTCCAAATTTATTTGGACAGGCACTTGAACAGGTTTTAAGTCATTTTGTACCAAGTGAAGGGACAAAACTGCTACAGTATGTAGATGATTTGTTGGTCGCAGGTCAAAGGGAGGAGGCGGTAAGGACAAACACAATCAAGCTTTTGAACTTTTTGGGGGAAAGGGGGTTGAAAGTTTCAAAGTCAAAGTTGCAATTCATAGAACCCAAGGTCAGGTACTTGGGACATTGGTGAACCAAGGGCAAAAAGAAACTGGACCCAGAGAGGATGGCAGGGATTATTGCCTTGCCACCCCCGCAGACAAAAAGGGAGGTCAGACAGCTTTTGGGGTTGTTGGGATATTGCCGGCAGTGGATTGAAGGATACAGTGAGAAGGTGAAGTTTCTATATGAGAAACTCACCACGGACCAGATCAAGTGGACGAAGTCAGATGAAGAATTTAAGGGAGTCAAGGAGGCACTCACAGCAGCACCAGTGCTGAGTCTCCCTGACATGAGAAAACCCTTTCAGTTGTTTGTGGATGCTAGCAATCACACGGCACAAGGGGTGTTGACGCAGGACTGGGCGGGGGTCAGGAAACCTGTGGGTTACTTGTCCTGGCTTTTGGACCCGGTCATCAGGGGCTGGCCCACCTGCTTGCAGGCGATTGTGGCCGTGGCTTTGCTGGTGGAGGAGGCCAAGAAGGTAACCTTCAGTGCACCTCTGGTAGTATTCGCACCGCACAACGTGCGGGGCATACTACAGCAGAAAGCAGACAAATGGCTCACGGATGCAAGGTTGTTAAAGTATGAAGCCATTTTGATTCACTCGCAGGACTTGAAATTGAGAACTACGACTGCGCAGAACCCTGCGCAGTTTCTGTTGGGGAAAGCTTCAGAGGAGTTGGGTCACGACTGCGTGGAGGTGGTTGAGTTACAAACCAAGATCAGAGACGATTTGGAAGAGGAGGAATTGGACAAGGGAGAAAAGTGGTTTGTGGACGGGTCAAGCAGAGTGGTTGAGGGGAAAAGGAAATCAGGGTACGCAGTCGTGGATGGGAGAACGGGAACGGTGATTGAAGCAGGTCCCCTGAAAGCGAGCTGGTCAGCGCAAGCATGCAAACTGTACACAGTTCTGAGAGCATTGAAGGGACTGAAAGGGAAAAAGGGAACAATTTTTACAGATTCAAGGTATGCCTTTGGGGTGGTTCACACATTTGGGAAAATTTGGGAGGAAAGGGGACTGATCAACACGAGGGGAAAGGGACTGATCATGGGGAATTAATCCAGCAAATCTTAGAGGCTCTAAGAGGGCCGGAGGAAATTGCGGTGGTCCATGTGAAGGGACAGCAGGCAGGAATTCAGTTCCGGACCAGGGGGAACAACTTCGCAGACCAGGAGGCCAAAACCGCAGCATTGATGATGGTAAGTACCCCAGAGATCGAAAGGGAAGAGAGCCCTGACGATCCTCCTAAGCCCTCCCAAAAGGAGATTGAATGTTATGAGAAGATCGGAGGAAAATTGAAGGAAGGTAAGTGGAGATTACCTGATGGGAGACAATTGGTTTCCAGACGTTTTACCAGAAGGATTTTGCGGAAATTGCACCAACGAACACATTGGGGGGCACAAGCCCTGGCGGAACAATTTTTGAAATTTTTGGGTGCAAGGGAATTTATGAATTGGCAAAACAAGAGGTACAAGGGTGCCTGATTTGTCAAAGGGTAAACAAATCAAGAGCAAAACAGGCATTCCTGGGGATTCGCCCTGTTGCGTACCAACCATTTAAAAGAATCCAAGTTGATTTCACAGAGTTGCCAAAAGTGGGGAGGTTCAAATTTGTACTGGTAATTGTGGACAAATTGACTCATTGGGTGGAGGCCTTTCCCAGCTCACAGGCAACGGCTCAGACAGTGACAAGAAAATTACTAGAAGAAATTGTACCCCAATATGGGGTGGTGAATTGCATTCATTCAGATCAAGGAACACATTTCACACTGAAGGTTATTAAGCAGATGGCTGATGCGCTAGGCATCCGATGGGAGTACCACACTCCGTGGCACCCCCAGAGTTCAGGACAAGTGGAGAGAATTAATCAAACTTTGAAGGCACAGTTATCTAAATTAATTTTAGAAACACGGATGTCCTGGTTGAAATGCCTGCCATTGGCACTGCTTAATATCTGAACCATGCCTCACTCAGAGACGGGGCTCTTGCTGTTTGAAATGTTATATGGGATGCCATATAGACATGGAATGCCGGTGGGACACCCCAGGTTTGAGGATGGTCAGATTCAACCATATCTGGTTGCAATCAACAGGAATTTGCAGGAACTCAGAAAACAGGGAATAGTGGCCCAGAATGCTCCTCTGGGATTCACTATTCACAAAATCCAACCGGGTGACAGAGTGCTTGTGAAAGTGTGAAAAGAGATGCCTTCTCCTCACTGGGAAGGTCCTTTTCTTGTGCTCCTGACAACAGACACGGCCATTCGGACAGCGGAGAAAGGCTGGACGCATGCATTCAGGGTGAAGAAAGTTGAACAGCAGGAGGAAGCACCTGAGTGGAGGGTCACTTCTTCCCCAGGCGACTTGAAGATCAGACTCCAAGGTCCTTGTAAATGACCAACGGCGAGTGGATAAGTTGTATACTGTCTAATTGTGTGTGCTATCCATTTGTACACTTAAGTGTGAATATTGCCAAGGGGTTTTTGTTATTCATTGTAGAAGGGGACAGAGGCCAAAGGGGCTGTGTACCCAGTGTTTGGAGGAAGAGCTTGAACTGACTGACCGTACCCTGACCTTAGCCACCAATTTGGGAATCATTGAATTGGACTCACAGGAGTGGTTTCGCATTTTTCAAAACGGGGTGCGTGGGAAGCTTAGATCTCAAGCAGAAATTTTGGATATGGAGTGCTGGAAATCCATCAGGATATCGTGCAGTTCTGATGCAAACAGAGTGTCACGATGGGGCGCCTTTAAGAGGAGGTATGCGGCTAGGTCCGAGAACGCGTTCCCTGAAGAATACTCCTGCTGCCGCGAAGATGGTCTTCCTCGCCGCTGGTTGCACCCCAGGGGGCGGAGGCAAAGGCAGAGGAGTACGCCTGGTGGGAATCCTGATTGGCCCGAGCCTAGTCGTGTGCGGGACGCAGAGTCTGCACACTGAGGTCCCAAAGAAAGGCGGAAACGAAAGCTTTGCAGATGAGTGTGGAAATTGCACTGAGGTGGTCCCAGTTGCAGGGGACGGGGGACACTCAGCATACCAAGCCCCAAGGGAATGTCTCAGGGAACCTGGCAGGTACTGTTGGAAGAATGGTACTTGGGTCAAATTGTGTGAATTGGAGACTGGGATTTGGTGTATCAATCCCGAGGCAGGGCTAAGGAACGGGCAGTCAAGTGAACACAAGCATCAAATGAGAAAATGAAGTGTGGAAACAATGTCAATCCCCATTTGTAACCAATGTAACCGAACCATGTGGGTTGGGGGAAAGACAATCTATCTTTATTGCGTATCACCAGGTGAATCCATTGTGCTACGACAATGCGAGGCTGGGGATATGCATGATGAATGGGAAAATGTACTGGATGGCAAGAAATACTAAATTTGACAACAAATTTACCTTGAATAAGGACCCACTCATATTGGACCTGGCACCGGCAAATGATGACAGGGTGTGCCTGCAATACAATCAGGTTGTTTGTTTCATGAAAAACAAAAATTATGAGGATCCTGAGGGGAGAATGAGAGAGATAACTCAGGAACTGAGACGAAGGGAGTCAGAATTGAGGAAGAAAAGAGTTGAACAGGAGAGATTGAAAACATTGGGCGAACAGTATGAAATGCTGGAAAAACAATATGCTGATGGGGAATTACCTTCCCCAGACAGGAACCTGTTCATTGATCTGATGCAAGAGATTGCAACTGAATTGGGATTGTCGAATTGTTGGATTTGTGGGGGGCTGAAATCTGCAGAAAAATGGCCTTGGAAAGGGGAAGGTTTGGCTCCAGAACAGCTCTTGAAATGGGACAATCTGAGGGTCTCAAAATTGGCACAGAGACCTGAGGGGTGGATTTTGGATCAAAGGGGGTACAATCTGCATCAGTCGGGAAGGAAGGGAGTACACTGAGATGGTGGGATACACTCCTTGTGTATCTACCCTCATGGTGAACTCAGACACAAAAAGCAAGGTCTGGCAACCAGCACCTCCTTTGGGATACTGGAGCTGGAGGAACGAGACAAATTGTGAGTGGGACAAAAGAATGGGATTGTGCTGGGTCAAAAATCCAGGAGCCAACCCTTTCCAATCCTTGGAGGGCATGAGGGAATACTGGAGAGACCCAGGGAAAATAAATATTAAATGGAAAGCCCCGGATGGAATTTACTGGATCTGTGGGAAGAAGGCATACAGTGAGTTACCCCCAAGGTGGAAGGGATCATGCACCTTAGGCATGATCCGGACGGTGTTCTTTACTCTCCCAAGGACAAAAAGTAATCTGCTAGGGGCTCCATTGTATGAGACCCTGAGAAGGGAGAGAAGAAGCCTGAAAAAGATAATAGCAGTGATAAGTGGTAAACAAACCTGGGGGGAGGAAGAGTGGCCAGCAGCAAGAATAATTGATTATTATGGACCGGCCATGTGGGCCCAGGATGGAAGCTACAGGTATAGTACTCCGATTTATGTACTGAACAGACTGATTCGGCTGCAGGCAGTGGTGGAAATTGTGTCGAATCACACCTCTGAAGCCCTGGATTTACTTAGTCGGCAGCACACCCAGGTACAGGCATTTGTGTACCAAAATCAAATAGCTTTAGACTATTTGCTGGCTGAGGAAGGGGGAGTGAGTGGGAAGTTCAATGAATCAGAATGTTGTATTGAGATCGATGATTATGGGGAAACCATTGGAGGTTTGGCGGCCGAAATCAAAAAGATGGCCCATGTCCCTGTTTGAAAATGGAACTTGATTTTACAGTCTTCATGGTGGGACAAATTATTTGATGGGGCCTGGTGGAACAAAGTGATGTTTTTTGTACTCTGTTCAGTAGCCGGAATCCTATTCCTCCCTTGTCTGATTCCATGTTTTATCAGACTGATCCACTCCGTGGTCCAGGGAATGCAGATTGCAATAGTTCCCGTGGATTCGGAAGGAGCTTCGGGAGGCAACACATCTAAGATCATGAGATTGGGAGAAAGGAAGTATGCCAGCAATGCTGCCGAGGCATTGGCAAAATTCGAGAAACAGGCAAACGTGAAAATGAATAATTTAGGGTATCAGGGCGTCCCACAATGGGAGTACCGAATAGTGTAAAGGAGTACTCTGTTTGTGAGAGACCCTTAATTGTGGTGGGTAGATGTAGGAAATGAGAAATTTAGCAATTTGTAAGCATGAATTAAATTGGTGAAATAAATGGGGAGGGATTGTAGAATATGGTAGTGATAATTCATGCTATTAATGTATAAAATATTGTAAGATCCCAGCTATGTCTTTTTGACCACCCCAGCCAGGGGCAGAGTCTTCTTATTCATCCAGTTCCCAGACAACATTAAGATAATATCAGGTTCTTTAACGTAAGAATGGAACCTTCCTGAGTGATGATCACTGACTTCCCTGGAATGCCAGGACCACTCAAGAGTGATTTCACACTGTAGAGAGCTTTTTGGATAATTAGCTAGCTGAGAAAGGCCACTTCGATGTGATACTGTTGGATAAGGATAGGGGAAACAAGCTGGGGATTATGTAACCAGTGTCCAATCACTGACAAAGGTCATAGTGACCTTCGCTGAAACGGGAAGATGGGGGAGAAAATCGCTTGCCAGAAAATGTAGATATCCTAGGTAGAGAAGCTAGAAGAATGCAAACATAGAAACAAAATAATCATTAGAGCATAGAAGTAGGTGTGGTTGATCTAAGTGTGCTTTAACCAATAATGAGCTCAGCTTTTGCAATATGTATAAGCTTCATTAACACCAATATAAATATGTGTGAGCTTTCAATAAACTTTGGGATTTGCCATTCACGCATATTGTGTGAGGCATTTCTTCCGCCGTTCACGACATCACACCTCGAAGATTGTATCTACCGCGGTGATCACTGGCGCCACCCTGTTACATGTGAATGCCGACTTCTCCGGAGTGCTCTGACAACATCTAGACACCTGGATTGGACTTTTGTCTAACTCTGCACATGTATGGCCCCAGTTCTGCATGTGAAGGGACCCAAAGGAACATTCGGTCATCTCCGCCTCAGGCGGAATAAACTGTATAAGAACTCAATGCGCAAAGCAGCATTCGTGAACAGGGGAGACTGACATTCGGGGGTCAGGTCCATGTGTTCACCCAGCGTCGATCCCGGGCTCGGCGCTGCCCTTGGCTGTGGTGGTTTTTGCCAATCAAAATTCTGTTTCGCTGACAATTTAATAAATCATTGCTAAATTTTCTTATAAATTTGGCTCTCGATTTGATCATTTATAACACTGAGGCTCTGTTTTCTGCAGAGTTGTACAGCCATGGATTTGATGATCACTGATGGCAGGATTGTTAAAGTCTGGCACCAAGTTCTAAGTGGATGGATGACTGGCACTAGGCAGTTACAGTGTGAAATAGAACTGGAGAATTTAGAATTGAGAACCCAACCTGCTGTTTAACTGGTCCCGAGAAAGAAACCTTAAAGGAGGCTCGTGACTGTATCCAGGGAACAGATCTCTTGACTCGAGCTAGGGAAGATTTACAGGACTCCTCTGCCAAATGGAGAAAAGGTGTTTGTTAATGGATCTTCAAGGATAGTAGGAGGAAACCTCTCGGAAGGTTGCAGTTTATTGCAGCCCCGAGACAAGTGAAAAGTCTCTTTTTCGGCCCGCACGTTCAAAGAATGAGACGGAGTTCTTCAGTTCTCGGTCTCCCAGTTGTTTATTGTATCTTATCTATAAAAATTTTCCTCCTGCCCTGCAGAGGTCCATCCAGCAGGACAATTCCAGGCACACTGCCTGCCCCCGGGGCAGTGTTATCTCTTTATACTACAAACTACGTATACCATGTTTACAATTACTTTCCAATACCTATCACCTGTGTTAAACAGTGAGTTTCTAATCTAAACCAATCCAAAAGTGCCAACATCACAGCAGAAGATGGAGGTAGAGAAGAAGAAAGGCTGGACACACCCAAGTCCCTCCATCTTGTCCCCAAAACCCCTATTCTAAAAACCCCAAAATTTACTTTTTCACCTAGTGATAATTTTATTATTACACTACTTAAACTTCTTTGGCTTTCAGGTCTTCATACAAAGCTGGTAATTTGCTCCATGGGTCATAATCAAACCCACAGGTGTTCTGGGCTGTGTGCCAGGGTCTCTGAGCCCCCTGGCAGGGGTCCTGGCAACTCTGGACACCCAGAGGGATGTCTTGAGTTTCGACAGAAAAAGATTTACTGGATATACTATAGTAAAGGAAAGGGAATTGCAAGAAGGCGGGGGGAAGCTACCATGCACATGGTCAGCACAATCCACAGAATTCGATGCCTAAATAAAAGCCTGCCAAGTATATCAAGGATGTGAATGTGACAGCCTGGTCAGAGAGCGAGAAAACGATATTAGTTTTCTCACAGCGGACTTGTGAGACTTTTAGGGAGTTGTAGAGAAACTACGATAACTTGTTATTATAAACAACCTGCAGGTGATGTTTTCCTAATCTGTTTTTCTGTTCTTCTCAAGGACTGTTTGTGAGGAAAGTGTTTTTGTTAATTAGCCAATCAAGCAGAATGTATCGGAACTGTCTATAAAAAGAGAAGAGTTTTTCGTATTAAAGCTGCTGTTGTGCAAACCAGCCCGGTTGGAGTCTGTGCCGCTTTCTTACTCGATAGCGACACAAGGACAGGTAGTGAAGTCCAGACGCATACAGATTCCAAGTATGCATGTGGGGTGGTAAGTGAGTTTGGAAAGCTGGAAGGAGAGGAGTTTGTTAACTTGCAGGGAAAAACATTTGCTCATGAGAGCTCAATTATTCACTTGTTGGAGGTGGTGAATTTACCAAAAGAGGTAGAAATAAGACCTGCTAAGAGACATCAGGCAGAGCGCTCAGAAGAGACAATAGGTAATCAACTGGCCAATGGAAATGTTAAAAAAGCAGCACTTCTGACAGAGGTCTCTGGGATCCTCCCTTTGCTCCCTGTGACTCAGCTGTTGCCAGGAGGAGGGGGGAAGTGGTGGTGCTGTCTTTTTCACCAGAACAGTTGGAGATAATTAATTAGGTGGTGGGGCAGAAGAAAGAGGGGAGAATTGATTTACAAAGGTGTCCTGAACATTCTCCAATAGTGATGTAACAGATTCAGAGGAGAAGGAAAGCAAAGGCTGAAAAGCCTCATCCCCTGCTCCTCCTCTAACAAGCTGGGTGCATACCCATAACCATGAACTATACATACCTGGAACAGACTCCAGCACCTTTATAAACTTCCTACAAGTCATTACCATCAAGTCCGGCCCAATAGCTATTCTAGTCAGAGCCCCCCTACTGCAAAATCTACGTATTAGGGACAGTACCAGAGATACTTCTGGATAAGAAAATAAACCTAGGGACCATAGAGGTACTAAGACCTCAAAAAAACCTAGGGACCAGAAACATATGCAAGCTTCCACCCCAGGAGACATTATGAATTCAAACAACATGGCTATTAACTGCTTTATACCAACACAGAGTAATTGCAACCGAAATGCAATCAGAACAGGGTTTTTTCCACTCTCTTGAGCCCCATGTTGGACACCAAAATTTGTCCTGGTTTAGGGCAAATTTGGGAGAAAACCTCCAAAAAGAGCCCCTCCAGAAAGCCAACCCACATGTCCCCTCCTCCCAACTGGTTCGGGAAAAAATTTCCTTGTAGAGAAGTGGAAAGAACCTGTTTATTTAACAGGCCAAGCACTCTCCAGCACACAAAATGAACAATACTGGATGACAAAACTCATTTGCTGCACTGAATAGATGAAAAATTCAGAAAGTCTCTCCGATGGGTGGTTGCTCTGTTATCAGTTCCTCCGGCGCTGGGAAAGGCTGCAGAGTAGGCCCCGGCAGGCTACAAAGTACAAGCTCTCGGTGTTTTCCCAAGTCCCAGTCTGGAGCAGGTTCAAATGGTTCTGTTATAAATGATCAGTCAGAAATCCGAATTAATAAATGTGAAAGATTTTATTTTCACAACCAAAATATGGTCCTCAAAAACCCACAGCCAAAGAGACAGTGTCGAGCCTGGGATCGGCGCTGGGTGAACCTAGATCCGACCTCTATCGAATCGGACCCTCCTCTGTTCACAAATGCCATTTCCAGCAAGGCTATTTTATAGTTTTTTATGCCTGAGGCAGAGGTGCCCTGAGTTCTTTTGGAATCCCACATATGTATGAAAGTTTCTTTCACTGTGCAGGGCTAGACAATTGCTGTTTCCTGAGTAGTAGCAAGCACTGATCATGTCAGGGGAAGTCGTGTATTCAGATGTATCTTTCTTGGTGATGACGGTTATCTTGATTGATGGTATCTATCAAGCGATGATCACCCTTGGGTGTCTCCTGATGGCCCTGGAGGAAGCCCATAATCTCACTGGCCACATCTATTCATGGGTAAACAGAGCATTGTTCTCCTGCTGCCTTCAGGAATTTCGAAACTCCAAAGTAGTTATCTGTCCTTGGGCTGCTTGTGGTCAGAGACTCGTTGGATTTTACAATTTTATAATATACATTTTCTCCTTAAGCATGAAATACTTTATAACATATATTACAGTTCCAAGAAAAGGGAAATAAAACCAGTCCAGGGAAAGCTCAGACTGCCTCAGCTAGCTAACCTAACTAACTCAAAAGCAAAAGGAGCACGGTGTTCTGCCCTGTCCATGCCCAGACAACAACAGGGCTCCAGCAAACTGTGAAGGAGTGAGTCTGGTTCTTAATAACAAAACTCTGTGCTGCTTCTTCTCCCTGCCTTCATTGTCAGAGCCAGTCTTAAAGACACACAATATAATATCCAGCATAAACAGAACACACGATTGGGGATACAAGCATCATAACATCAACCTAGGACAAAAGGACAGTAAATAGTGAGTGCCAGGAACATTGACCCTGAAAGTATTGGGACAACTCCATCAGGGGAGTCGTTGGGACTCTCAAAGATTGGCAGAGAATTCTTCAAGATGTACTGCCTTGGGTCTTTTTGTTTAAGCAAAACGAGCTATTGAGGGGTGCCTGGCTAAAGTTAATAGCCAGACTACCAAAGAAATTGCAAGGCAGGGAAATGACCTTGAGCTTGTTAGGAAAATTAATCCACAAACATCAGAGGTTTATGTCCATAAAGGAGACAGAGGAGTCCTGTAACTTTATTCAAATAAAGGGAGAGGCCATGGGGCATTCCTCTGGGATCTCTCAAATTTTTGGAGGATGCAGCCTCCTTTTATCCTAATTTCCCGGTCACATTTCCTTTCTCTCTTTCCCTATTGGCTGAGGGACTTGAGAGGTACAGACTTCCTGATATGCCTGATACCGAAGATTTCCCTCTAATGTATAATCCTCCCTCCTTTTAATTTTTAATTCTTATGGATTTTAGGGGTTTTTCTTTCTCATTGTTTCTTTCATCTTTCAATGTCTAATTTCATTTATCAGCAAACCTGAAGTTTATTTGTAAAAGCAAATATCTTTTTCCATTCATCAATCAGTGAAATCCTTCCCATTGTTCCTTTTATCTCCCAGTGCTAGTTTTATCTACCAGCAGACCCACAGCTTGTTTGTAAAGACAAATCCACTATTCCTCTCAAGCTATATGTCCTTTCCAGCGATGTCAGGTGTATTTTGCTGAGATGCGGTTTTGGTTTGAAAAGACAGGTGTCTGCGAAAGAAGGCAGGAACTTCGCTTAAAATGGAAAATGTAAACCCTCTCCCTCTGAATTACTATAATTTTGAAATTAAGGGGCTTTCAAGCAAAGATATGGGAGTAAGAATAACAGTTCTTTATTAGGGAAAAAAAAAATATAAATGCAGTAAGAAAGACAACACTGACAGAGTCAGAATACAACCTGACACCCTGTTGGCCAGGGTGTTGCTAGCAGTCTGATTAAATGGTGGCTGCAGTCCTCCTAGAGTGACAGATGTGGTTCTGTTGAAGCAGTGATCCTGTAGAAGGGTGTAGTTTTCCTCTGAAGGTTCAGTGGTGGTGTAGATGGGCCTGATCTTCCTCTGGGAATCCAGTGGGGAAAGGCTGCCTGTTGTGTTCCAAAATCTCAGATTACATTCAGGTAGGAATGCTTGGCTCCTCCCTGTTGGGAAGGATGAAAGTTTGACAAGAAATTTTAACAGATATGGATGCTTGTCAGAAAGCTCTCTGAATGTAGAATCTGAGAACAAAATAGAGATGGAAGCAAGTTTTGATATAGACGAAAAATTGCTGAGCCAGTCTTACTGGATAACTAAGAAGGCAAAGGGTATGTTAGTTAGAAGGGGGTTTTATGGCTTAGAGCAAAGGATAAACCTACCTCAAACAGAAGATGTGTTTACCAAGCAAAAAGATACCACGGGCAAACAAGACGTTGATGTGGCAAGTAGAAAAAAGGTCTAAGAATTTTCCACTGCAAGAAAACTGAAAAACAACTTTAAGCTTAAACTGTAACATACTAACTCATGTGATTGGATAGTATTAGCCATAATATCGTAATTATAGTAATTATGATAGGCTGTAGGTAAAAGTAAAGGTATAGATTGGTTCTTATGTATTAAGATGCTCAGCAAAGAAAAGTATAAAATGCATTGTAACCAAAAATAAAGGTTCTTCAGGCTTGTCTGCAGCTGGAGCTGACAGCTCTAGGCGCAGGCTCTGTCACCCACGACCCTGGACTGTTGTAACATCTTGGATACAATAAACTGCATGTTGAAGTGCTGCCTGAAGTCTGGCATCTCTGGTCTCAGGCTCTCACGCCCCGCCCTGGGCGGAGCATCTCACCATTTTATCAGTCATGCAGTGAGACTCAATGGCCCATTAACAGACAATATTTTCCAAAGGTAGGATTGGTTGTGGAAGAGAGAAAGAAAACTACCCCACCTGGTTTTAACAGGTGGCCCAATTAACAGACGATAACTGCCCCACCTCTAAGACATGGCAATAGAATACACACCCCCAGCCACATCTTGCATTTCCAACCTAAGACAGATGCCCTGGGCAAAAGGGAGTAGATATCCTCTGGTAGTGGTGTGCCATCTGGCAGGGTGGCCAGAGGCATTTCTAGTCGCTTCAGGAACTATTTGATCAGTCATCAAATGATTTCTGAATATGAGATTGTGAAGGCAGTGGCCTTGGATGGGGGAACTAATTTTACAGGGGATTATGTAAATCCTTTAAGGGATTATGGCTGCTTTGAGAATTCAGTGGGACCTCCATACCCCCTGGCACCCTGAGAATTCAGGTCAAGTAGAAAGGATGAATGGAGGAATAAAGAAACACCCTCTGAAGCTGGCGACAGAAACTCAAGATGCCATGTGTATGGCTTTTGCCATTAGCTTTGGCAAGAATAAGAGCCAAATCCGAGGAAATATTCAATTATTCCCCTTTGAACTGTTTGGGAATCTTACCCTGTTAATTTTCAATGTGGTGGGGAAGTGAAGATGTATATTTAAACCAGCATGTGGCCAATATACTGTGTCTTGTGAAATCTCTGACAGGAAGCCCAGGTAGCACAGATGCTGCTTTTGGACTTTGTTGTTCATAACATCCAGCCAGGACTGCAGTAACAGCAGTTAGGACAGCTGAACACAGGTGGACCCATCACACTCGGGTCAAAGTCTCTGAAGCCCCAGAGATCTGGACTTCTCAACTAGAAGATAAGGATGGAAGACCTTAGCTGTTAGTAGCCATAGACGAAGACCTCTAGTGATTAATGGACTAATATAAACTGTCATTTGTAGGATTCACATTCTCTGAACCTGAGAGAAGCAGTGAGAGAAGCAGAGAAAAGAATGATCAAAACAATTCTTATCTCATTTTCTGCTCCTGTGTTGTGCCAAAGTAGAATGAAATATGGGGATTGCTTACTGTTAAAAACTCCAATCACTTGTTTTTAAAATTTTTCAAAGTTTAATAGTAATAAAATGGTTATAAAAATAGTAATACAATTAGAGTAATAATAATTTGGACAAACTGAATTAGGACAATATGAGACAATAAATAGAGTTACGGATGTCCGGGTACCTTTTTCTGGGCAGCACAAGCCCAAAAAAGGACACCCGTTAACAGAGGATTAACCCTTAAAAACAATAGCCTGTTGCATATTCATACACTTCATACATGATGCATAAATTCCATTCAAATACAGGATTCTGTCTGGTTATTGTCAACTTCTTCCTCCAAATCCTAACAGCGCCTTCGAGGCGGGAAGAAGTTGGTTTCTTCTGATAAGAGGGCCATAAATTCTTTTTCTCTGAAAGATTTAGGTGTCCTGTGGCTGCTATCTCAGTGCGAGTCCTTACTTTTAAAAACAAGTATCCTACATAGCATCATTTCTATTTTAACAATTTTTATAACCTAAAACTATATTTAACACAGTACTTAAGAGAATTAGTACAGCATTACTTTTTAACACAACGCATATAATATTCATTTTAATATTTGCGAAAAGCCAATCATAAAATACATGCATTTTTCACAATCCTCACTCTTATTCTTTGTAAATCATTTGGCTTGAGCAATATTTCTTATCTACTTGCATCTTCTGGACTATGCCGGCCAAATAAAACAGGGGATTACACAAGGAGGAAATATAAAAACAGTTGTAACACATAAAATGAAAGATCTTAATTTCTTCTAATACATTACCCGACCAGCTAGGTTTTAACATTGTTTTCTAATTTTTTTTGACCGGTACCTGGGTTATTATATGCATATATATATATATTTTTCTTCTTTGATTTCTTTCGCTTTTGCTAGAATGACTTTTCTGTGGTCATCAATTTTCAACAGTCTGATATATTAAACTTCCCACAAACACCCCCTTCTTTTGCCAATAAATAGTCTAACGCCAACCTATGCTGATACACTACAGGTTTTGTTTGGCTTAGCTGATTTGATATTAACTCTAATGCCTGGGCGACTTTATTTGCTATCATTTCTATAACTGCTTGGAGTCTTGTAATACGACTCAATAGATAATTTGGGGTCAATACAGAGTTAAATTGCTGTGCTGGTTTTACCTTTTCGTTTACTATTTGGTTTTTTTACCAAATCTTGAACCGTATCTTCAAGATTAAATGTAAAACAAATCCATCTCTTTCCTTTTGGACATTCAATTCCAAATCTATTACCACTTTTTCCTAAGTTTCTTGTAATCCAGTAATTTACTCCGTTTTGCCTACAGGTTCTTAATTTGGATGGGTTATAACAGTGGCTGTTGACATAGGTGTGTGTAATAAAAGAGGAACTTTGGTTTCTTTCCATGTGATGCTTTCTGTAGCATTTGTGACACAATCTTCCTGGTATCCCAAAAGGGAAAAGACGACAAATGAGTGCCAGAAACAGGAATAACAGAGGTCCAGTATGGCTTATACTCCCACCTCCCATGCCTGTGAGGTTGCAACCCACAGCAGGTATATTTGATCTTCTCGGTGGCAAAATACAGAGGCCAATCTGGTCTTGCCCTCTATTTCCTTGTCACTTTCTCTTAACTAGTTTCCAGGCAAATTGTTTTTGACACCCTTTAACTGTGGTCTCCTACTGTTCCTCAGATATCTCTCATTCAACAGGCACTAATAATTCCCATCCACAAAACAAAGTTATTACTTTAACACTTTTTGCAATAAGAGCATAAATTTTGTGATACACAATACTAATTATTCCCACAGTTCAAGCATTTACTTATAACCAAGCTAGCATGTCCAGTATTGGAATGAATCAACTAAAGTTTACTAATGGAAATGGTAATTCCCCTTCTCCCCTGTACAATTCACAGGCTAAGGTCAGAATACAAAAACAGTCTTGATCTTTCTATGTGAAGTATTCCTCCCCAAAGGAGATGTTTTATTCAGGCAGTGCTTGAAACCAGTGATATAAGCATTGTCTTACTTCTTAATTCAGTGTTATTCTTTGTACATTTCTTGGATCATTTGAGTTTTTCCAAACTATTACCACTCAGTCCCCATTGGAAAGTCAATTCGGTATCACCCGGTTTAAATGTGATAGTCTATTCTTCAGGTTTCTTCACAAGTCCTTTGATTCTGCTGGCATGAATTCACCCTCCTTCCTTGATTCTGATTGTTGCTTCAGTAGTACCTGGAAAGGACTTCTTAATAGCATAGTAATAAAAGAAAGACAATACTGCATTAACTTCTACCATTCGCTTTTCTTTCAAACTTTCTGGGTTTAGCTAAAAGCTATCTCTACAGCAGCCTCTTCTTCTTCTATCCAGCTGTGCTAATAGCTGTAGAGGCAAATTCTTCTTTCTGTAAGTTAGAGTTAGTTAAATAAGAAAAGCTAGACCAATTTCAACACGAGATGTATCACATGTATTGCTTTTTACTTTTTGGGCAGCATTTAATTGTTTTAGCCTTACAAACCCATTCTTCAGGAAAAAAACAAACTTCTTAACAGCAAACAAAACACACAAAAGAAAAAACAAAAAAAAAACCCTTCTTACTTAAGAAAAACAAACCACTTTGTGAGGTTTGGAGAGTCATCAATCTCTGCTTTGATTTTATCATTTAGTGCTGGCCCCCTCCCCCTCTCTTCACAGCCTTGCTGTCAGTGCTGTTCTTCGCCCTTCCCCCGGTGCTGCCACTTCGCTGCAGGGCCGGAGCAGGGGAGAACAGCCACGGACATGGGGACCCTGGGGGCATGCCTTGAGTCTCTTTTGCCCCCTCTCTCTCTCTTCTTCTCTCTCTTTCTCTTTCCTTCTCTCTCTCTCTCTCTCTCGGCCCACTTACCGGGGCCGACGCTGCCATCCTGAACTCGGGACCCCGACAGTCTGGGAGCCACCCCGGCAGTTCCGCCAGGGAGCCAGCCCGCTCCTGCCCGGCAAACCTGTGTCCTCTGCTGCCAGCACTGCCGTCAGGTCACCTCCCTGGATCGGTCCCTGCCGCAGCCCCCGAGACCCTGCCGCTCGTAGGGAACGGTCAGACACCTCCCAACCTTGACAACCTCAAACTTGGCGTCCCCAGGTGCTCCTGACATTCTTTTTCTTTCTCTAGTCAACTTATCCTCTTTTCCTTTCAAGCAGGGCCTGTTCTGCTAAACCCTTTCTGGACCCCAGTTCGGCATTGAATAACCTCCTATCAACCATGTGTTAAGACACTTCCCTGCCATTCATGCAAAAAACCCACATTCACACTCCTGCTCTCTTCTAGCACCAAGATGTCATCACTCCACATTCTAACATGTCAGAGTTTGCTAACCACCTCCCTACTTCAACTTCTCTCTTTCTTCTCTTTCTTTCTTCTCTTTCTTCTCTTCTTACCTTTTTTTTTTTTTTTTTTTTTTTTTTTTTTTTGGTTCAACACACCTCAGACGGTCCGAGGCAAACCTAACTAATTTACTTCCAAAAGTAAGCTTAGAACTTGCTTTTACTAGGATTGCAGTAGCTGTTATAACTTAAATACATACTGGCTAGCTGTGGCTTACTGGGTCTAACATCTTTGATATATAAGCTACTAGATATTTTTTTTTACTCTTCCTCACTCCTGAATTGAAATTTTATGAGCTACTCCATTTTCTGTATTTATGTATAAATGATAAAGGATTTTTCAAACAAGGGTAAGCTTAAAGCTGGTACTTAGGCTAGTTTTAACTTAACTCTTTTAATTTAACAATATCTTCCTTGGTCCGTTTTATATCATCTCCTTCTGTCATTTTTTTTTCATACACAAATTTTGCTACCTGTGTGTACCCCTCAATCTATTATCTATAATATTTCAATAATCTAGGTAATTTTCTGATCTCCCTCTTTGAAGAGGGAGGGAGAAGGAATAGAATTCTTGCAATTTTCTCATGGTTGGGTTTCCAGCTACTTTTATTTATTAAGTGTCTAAGATATTTTACCACTGGGTAGTGAGTCTGAGTTCTTTTATTAACCTCCCTTAAATCTTGTACTAGTCTATAACTCCCATCAGACTTCACTGGGGGAATAGGGGTATTATGAGGAGACATACAAGGTTCTAATGTCCCATCCTTTATTAGTCCTTCTATTACTGGCTTCAAACCTTCCTGTCCTTCTAAAGATGCAGGATACTGACGTACACGTATGGGACAATCTTCTCTCTCAATTGTAACCCTTATGGGGTTGATATTCAATCCTCCCCTATTTCCTTCTCCAGCCCAAACTTCTTTGTTGATTTTTTTTCCCTTCATCTTCTTGGCCTAATTTTAAAACCCTAGCTGTCATTTTCCCATTTTCTGATATAACTCCTATTCTTAATTGCACTTGTAAGACTCTTCCCAATAAATTGCTACCTGCCCCTGGGACCAATAAGACATCTCCCATCCAAATTCTAGTTTCTTCTCTTGATTACCACATCTTTAATGACCAGAAATGTAAAACTTTCTCTTTTTGCCTCTGTTACTTTCACTGTATGTTTGCTCACACTATAACCTTTTGGAACATATAACAGGCAGGTTCTCTCTGCCCCTGTGTCTATTACAAATTCTAATTCTTCTTCTTGGGGACCCACTTTTAAAGTTATCACAGGCTCCAGATGGTATTTGTCCCCCCCAAAAAAAATTAGAGCTTATGACCGCCCTATTCCTCCTATGTGCCCATCTCTTAAAAGATTTTCAGATCTTCCGCTTACTTAGGACCATTTTCCTATTTCTCTTAAGTTTATCTATTTAGTTGGAGTTTCTTCTTTGTCCTCTAAAAGCTGTCCCTAAAAAACCTTTTGTTTTTGCATTTCGCCTTTGATATGCTGTCTCATTTATTCCCTTGGTTATGTAATTACGAGAATTATTCATGTGTTTACTCCCCTCCTCATTATTTTAACCCCACTCAGGAGGTACAGTTGGCATTTTGTCTTCTCTGGGGGCCTCCGTGGATTATCTTTTTCCTAAGCTTTTATTTCAGTTGCTCTGATTAATTACCTTTCTTCCTGAGAAAAATATTATTTTCATTACAGACCACATCTCTTCTCAAGTATAAATGTTTGGACCTAAAAATTGGTCTAATTGTTCAGCTATGCCTATGGAATCCTCCAAATATCCCTTTTATTTATTTCTTAAAATTTCAGACCTCAGACGAAGTCAAAGGAGCATTTACAAACCCTGGTCCGTCCCCTCCTATGAGAACCTCTCTTAATGGAAATAGACCAATCCCTGTATCCCATTCTTCTTGGATTTTTATCTTCTATAGCCTTTCTCCCGTATTTTTAGGAAGAATCAGGAGAGGGCTTTCTTTTAACTGAACTTTTAGTGTTTCGATACGGTGATTCCTTTAGAGAGTTCCCCCGACCAGCCGGAGCTGTGGTTACCAAGGGAACGGAGCTCAGGGCAGGACGGGGGACTCGGCACAGCTCAGGGTCTCGGTCCTCCAAAGGCAGGGACTGCCCGAGGGGATGTTTCGGTGCAGACCGAGCTGGAGCGTGGAGAGCCCCCACATGGCTGATCTGGCAGAGACAAAGCCGGCGACTGACCCCGGCTGCAGCGGCGGTAGCCGACCAGAGTCAGGGCAGCCGGGGATGGGACAGACGGGGCAGACGGGACTCCCCCCTCGGTGCGGTCAGCGCGGTAACCACGGTCCACACGGCAGGACAGACCCCCACCCCCCCGGCACGGCCAGCGGAGCGGCCGCAGGCCAGGCGGCCGGACTGGGACAGACGGACTGTGCCGGCGCCGGCACAGGGGCTGGGGGGGGTGGTGCAGCTGCGAACGAGTGGGGGAACAGACGGGAATGGATGAGGTAATATGTTGTTCCCAGCTTTATACTTTCCCTGTTTTTCTTTTGTTGCTTTTCAAAAATGTTATTTTCTTATAACCTCCCCCCTCCCCATCATGTGGTGTACTCTTTTTCTTCTGGATTAAACGGTTTTTACAAATAAATCCAGAGCTTAACAAGTCCAAACTTCTGCTTGGATACTTTGAAATGGTCGACGAGTTAACTCACAACCTTCTCATGTTGTTTTTCTCATCACTTTTTTATTTATCCTTTGGCAAATTATACATCTTTCAGTTACTTGTTTTTCTACTCCAAAAATCCCAATGCACCCATAGTTCCTTAAAAAAACGATCACACAAAGCCCGAGTATCCCACTGGGCTTTTTGATACATGTCCCCTGCTATTCCCTAGTAAGCATTTTATTATCTAATTGTCTTTCATCAAGATGTTTCTATTTCCCTGATTTATCTTGTTCACCACCTGTCTTAATTCCCCTTTTTTTTGCTTCCCTAAACTTTGGAATTTCCAATTTTTCCTCATTTGGAGTTAATATTAACTCTTTCAGCTCCATTTTCTGCTGCATCTTTAGCTTCTTGAGCTGCCAAATTATTTCCCCTTATTTCTGGGGTCTTTACCTTTTGGTGTCCCTTAATATGTACTATAGCTATCTCTCTTAGGTAATTTTAATGCCTCTAAAACCTCTAAGATAAGTTTCTCATGTACTAATCCTTTTCCTCTTGAATTAAGTAATCTCCCTTTTAAAACTTTTCTTAAGGTATATGCTACTCTAAAGGCATACCTTGAATCAATATATAACTCCTTTCTTTTGTGTTAAATATTCTAATGCTCTTTTTAAAGTATGTAATTCACAAGATTGCATGGTTTTTTTTTTTTCTCATCAACTTCTGCATACCCTGTATTTGGCAAGGAGTTGTATTTCTGTTTGCTAACATAACTCCCAAAGGGCTATCTTGGGGTGTTTCTGTTGGTAATTTTTTTCCCACTTTTCTTTCCCGTATCCACCTTACTGGATTTCTGCCCCATTTCTCAATATTCTATTTGTCCCCGGCTTCTGTTTTTCACGTTTTACCAATAACTTAAATACCACTTTCTCTCAACTACTTACACCCAAAAAATCCTTTTTCTTACACTGCTTTTCAATACAATCCACCTCCCTCCAAGGAATACGGTAAGGCTTAAAATGCACAATCCACATTACCTATACTTTCATTCGTCTACATTCACTCACTTTTATTTCTCATTCACTTTCACACATTCCTTCACACTCTCAAGACACAAAGTGGATCCCTGTCGCCAGAAAATCACAGGTCCCTGTGGCCCCCCTCGCCTTGGGGTTGGCCTCTAGGTCTCAGTATCTCCGGGCCTCCTGGGAGGGCCCTGACTCTGGTTGGCTCCGGTGTCCGTTCACCTGTGAGGCTGTCTGCACGTCACTCACACTCTTCAGCTACGGCCCCCTCACACGCCCGGGGAACACTAGCTTGGTTTGCAGGTTACACACACTCTTCAGCCCAAAAGTTCCCCACCTACCCGGGAACAATAGCCTGGTGTGTAGGTCACTCACTCCTCTTTCCACTGCCTCCCCCTTCCCACCCGCCCGGGAAGTTGAGGCTGATTTTGTGTGTGTCTCACTCTCACACACCACAAAACAACAATAAGGTACCTTTTACTTTCACATCACCTATTACAAGTTTAGGTGTTACTGGGCAGTCCCGGTGCTATTGGATATCCCTCAACACAGCTGTGTTGTCCAACCCCAGACGCTCTTGGGCAATTTTCCCTCAGTCCTGCCGTGTTGTCCAACCCCAGATGCTTTTGGGTATTTTTCCCTCAATCCAGCTGTGTTGTTCAACCCCAGATGCTCTTGGGCATTTTCTGTCCCTCAACCCAGCGGTGTGATACAACTACAGATGCTCTTGGGCATTTAATTTGTTTTGCTGTGTTGTCCAACCCCGGATACTGTTGGGCAAAATTTTCATCCCTCAATCTAGCTGTGTTGTCCCACCCTGAGTGTTCTCGGGCATATCCTCACTCCGACAGAATTCTGCTCAACCCTGCTCTTGGATGCTCTTGGAATATAAATCCCTCAACCCAGCAGGTTTTTAGGGGCCCCTCCTGTCCTGTTTCCTAGTGGATTGGGCTAGGAAACCTTGCTCCCTACCTCCGAGGGGTCCAACCCCTCCCTGAGACCCAGTCCCAGTTACCCCGGGGGATTCTTTCACTCTCTTATCACTCGCTTCGTCTCTTTACTGGCCGCTTTTCTCACAAAAAGACAGAAACGCAGCATGGGAGACTCCAGTACTCACTTGGCAGGTCTGGGACAACCAGCCCGCCTCTCATTCACACACATTCATCCCCCTGTACCTGCCCCCCCGAGAAATACTTACCAATCCTTTTTCCTTCCCGGGTTCTTCGTGCACACTACTAGTCTTAGGGGGCCAATTACCGCGGTTGTAGGGAGCCTTTTTCCCTTCTCTTTGTTTTATTGCCTCCTTTTGTCCACAGATCGTAACCTGCGTCTGTCGGTCACTTCAGGGGAGACAGAGCGAGGCTGCCAAAGAAGGCAGGGCGTGCCTTCCTCACCCTGACTCTCCTAAAGCACCAGCAGCGAGGTGTTAACCATCCTCTGCTACCAAATTGTTAAAAACGCCAATCACTTGTTTTTAAAATTTTTCAAAGTTTAATAGTAATAAAATGGTTATAAAAATAGTAATACAATTAGAGTAATAATAATTTGGACAAACTGAATTAGGACAATATGAGACAATAAAGACAAAGAGTTACGGACGTCCGGGTACCTTTTTCTGGGCAGCACTGAGCCCAAAAAAGGACCCCCGCTAACAAAGGATTAACCCTTAAAAACAATAGCCTGTTGCATATTCATACACTTCATACATGATGCATAAATTCCATTCAAATACAGGATTCTGTCTGGTTATTGTCAACTTCTTCCTCCAAATCCTAACAGCGCCTTCGAGGCGGGAAGAAGTTCTTCTGATAAGAGGGCCATAAATTCTTCTCCTCTGAAAGATTTAGGTGTCCTGTGGCTGCTGTCTCAGTGCGAGTCCTTACTTTTAAAAAAAGTATCCTACATAGCATCATTTCTATTTTAACAATTTTTATAACCTAAAACTATATTTAACACAGTACTTAAAAGAATTAATACAGCATTACTTTCTAACACAACACATACAATATTCATTTTAATATTTGCGAAAAGCCAATCATAAAATACATGCATTTTTCACACTTACCCAAAGTGATGGTGTTTTGTTTCCTTGGCCTATCAGGGCCAAGCGCGTGTCGAGACTGTTGGTCAGCAGACAGTCAAAAGATTCAGTGGAGTTGAGTGCTTGTGCAGTTTCAGTTTAGATGTAGTGTAATATAGTTTAATATAGTTTAGAATAATATAGTATAATAAAGTAATTAATTAGCCTTCTGATATCAATGGAGTCAGATGCATCATTCTTCCCAGAGGAGAGGTGGCTGATTTTACAACAGGCGTTATCTACTTTATTCTCTGTATTTACTTGCCACACCTTGTACAAGGACTAGGCGTAGAAAAGTCGGGAAGGGCTGTTTAAAATGTTCCAGATTGTTAAAAAGGGTTAAGTTAATAATAACTAGGCTTTGTAAAAACAAATTGATAAATAAGGAGGGATTGAGAGGGAAGATGTGGGCTAATGCCTTTACAAACAATTTGATGGATGTTAATGTCTTTGAAATGGGTCTTAATGTTTCTACTGACTTTGGGCAGCAAATTTGTAACCGGGCTGTCCTGGGGTGACTTTATGATGCTTGTATCCCCATTTGTCTATTTAGCCCAGAAATAAGTTTTGCACCTTTAAGACTTGTTCTAAACACAAAGAGAGGGAAGAGAAGAAGCGTGGAGTTTGTTTTCAGAAACTGTACTCACTCCTCCACATTCCTGCTCCTGGACTGTGTTGTCTGTGGATGGACAGACAGCGGGACCGAGCTGTCCTTTGCTTTTAGTTAGTTTTAGCTAGCTGAAGCAGAGAAGTTCCCTGGAATGTGTTTCTTTTTTCTTTTTCTTGGAACTGTTTAAACCTGCTCTGTACCGAACACCCAGAAGAGCACTGGCAGCTCACACCTGTGGCCCACCAGACCAGGCCTGGGTCACGGCATTTCCAGGGCCAGAGGGACTGATAACAGACTGAGCTAACTGAACTAGAGCCCATGAAAAGGACTTTCTGAATTTGTCATCTCTTCAGATTGTCAAGAGGTTTTATTGTTTAATATTGTTCATTTTTTTTTGCTGGTGAATGCTTTGCCTGTTAAATAAACAGTTTTTTCCACTTTTCTCCAAGAAAATCTTTTCCCGAACCAGTTGGGGGAGGGGCCGCTTGAATCTGCTTTCTAGAGGAACCCCTTCAGAGGTTTTTTCCCAAATTTGCCCTGAACCAGGACACGGGCCCAGACAGTTTGGCTCCTGAAATAGACAAGGGTCTGCACAAGCCTGAACCTCTGGACTTTGGGGGGAAAAGACAGGTTCAAGGGGGGATAGGTAGTAGGCGGTTCAGGAAGGCTGTACCTTCCTAGTACCTCAGCCAATGGGGAAAGGAAGAGGGCAACATGCAGTCGGGAGTTTAGGGTAAAAGGGAGGCTTGCACCCTCTGAAACCTTGCGAGAGAGAACTTCGCGGGTGTGTGCCCCAATAGACTCTCTCCATTTACTCTGGCGTTTGTGGATTTTCCTGGCAGCGAGATGGTCAGATTATATTTTCAAGGGTTTTTGCTTGGAGGGATTTTAAAAAGTAACTGTTTAGAACAGAAGGTGACATGTATTTCTTAACGTCTTTTCCCCAGCACTTCAGACGTGAACTTGACTCAAAGTGACTGCCAAGCTAGGAGCCATAAGGCTCACCCGTTCCTCAAACGAAAAGCCCGTCAGCAAGAAAAAATGCAAGTCACGATGACAGAAAGGGGAACCGGCACTTTTCTCAACAGCGCCTCGACGTGCTGCGGTTTCAGTATGCAAAGTCAACGTAGCTACACCATTTCTGAGCGTTTCCTCTCCTTCCCTCGGGCATGGCTGCAGGCAGGGAGGTTCTAAATGAGATCGAGGAACCGCTGCAGCGTGCAAAATAAAACAACTATTTACAGATTTATTTTTAAGGGTTCCTTTTAGATATTAAGGGCCCTCCTCTCGGTCCCCTCTCACAGCCCCCAGGTGGAGTGCAGGCCTTCCCTCTGCGGGTCTGCAGTCCCGATGGGGCCGGGCTCCAGGTAGGGTTCAGCCGTCGGTCCCATAGGGCTCCCTCGATTGTAATGATGCGGCTGACTAGCCCTTTGGAAGCCAGTTTTGTTTGTTTGTTTGTTTGTTTGTTTGTTTGTTTGTTTGTTTTTTGGCGGCTGTCCTAGCCAGGGCGGGGGAGGTAGGAACAAGTTAGAAAGGTACGCGTCCCCTTTAAACACCTCCCCCTACTCCTTCCCACGTGGTGCAGGGCTGGGGCGGGGATTCTGCGATGAATCTCTTCTCTTTCTGTCGTGGTGTAGAGGAGTCGTATGGGAAGTGAGTATTTATGTTCTTTTGCGTGTTTTGTTAGAGCTGTTGCCGTGTTCTCTTTCCTCCATCCCCAACTGTTGGGCGCTCGTCATCTCCTAGCCTGGTGTGGGAGAAGTACGCTGGGTAACCCTGTGGTGAGGCTTTCCCTTTTCCTCGATTGCCCACTATGCTCTGTGGGAGGAATGCCCTGTTGTGGAGCGGGTTTGGAGCGGGAGTAGTAGCCACTGCCATGTTGGAGGGGCAAAGAGGATTTGAGGGAGAAAATGGTGGTGGCGAACCGCCCAGCTCTTCACCTCGCACCGGGATCAGGCCCTGCCCGCTGACGACCCCTGACTTTTCGACTTTTTTTTTTTTTTTTTTTTTTTTTTTTTTACTGTGTGTGTGTCGTGTTCTTTCCTTCACCGCCGGTAACCTGCATCCTTCTTGCTGCCACCCTGCCCTGGGAGGACCTGGGTGTTCTTGCCTGCGTCCCCCTGCCGGGCCCTCGCTCTTTTCCCTTGGGGGGCAACACAAACCGTAGAAAAGAGGAAGAGGAGAGGAAAATGGCGGCAGGCATCGGCTTATCTGGTGTTCCTAGTTCGTACTCGCTTATCTTCACTTGTCCCGTCTCATTCCGCCCTTCCTCTCCTCGGTGCTTCGGTGTCCTCACGCTCTGCTTGCTAATTTCTCAAGAGGGGACACCCACCCCACCCTATTTATTTTTCCTTTAGTTTCCGCCTCCATCTTCCTCCATATTGTTATTCTCCCTTCCTGATGCGGACTCTGGAGTTGTCCTCTGCAGGTGTCCCGCCCTCCGCGTATCAGACTTTTCTTGTTCGGCTTCCCTATTTCATGTCATTGCTGCGCTTATTTTTGCATTGCCCCGTTCCAGCTCTCCTCTGCCTGCCTCCGTCCTGTAGTGTGGTGTCCTTCCAAACCAGGACATGTGGTTTATGTGTGCTTCCCATACCCTGTTTTATTTTCAGTGCTACAGCTTCTATCGTTGTGTTCCAAATTATTCTGACAATTTACTCTAGAACCACATTTGATCCGTTATTACTATTCAGACTGTTTTTTCCTTTGCACATAGTTTATTTCATTGCCAGTTTAAAAACTGTTATTTCTTTTTCTTTCCTGAGGTATGCTTCTTTAAAACTTTATTAGCCTTTCCAAGCTAGTTTATTTTGTATAGTTTCTCCCTGTGATGCTTCTTTTTTTATTCTGAAGTCACAAACTAGCTATTTATTTGTTAGAGTTTTTAGTAGCAGGCAAGATGTTGTTCAACTGCTGTATCTAATCATGTTTGCATACTAGAGAGATGTAGAAGTACACCTGGCAGCATGCATTCAAGGAAAGTTGAGTGTCCACTTGTCCAGTAAATGAATATATTCTAGTGACTGATGTTGTAAAGTTGCAATGCAAATATTAATTGCAGTACTGTAGTTCTCTGTAACTGAGATATTTTCAGACTTTTGTATTACTGATGGGAAATTAAGCTTAATCTGTGACAACTATGCCGCTGTTACTCCCAATTTCAACTAGGCAAAATGCTAATGTAAGAATATATGTAGTGTTGGGGGCTTAATTGTTTATATTTATGAATATTACGTTGAGAATTCATCTGGACACCAGTTTTGTATTGCTTTTTTTCATTATAGTATCTACCATACTTGGGAGAACATGAAACAGGTGAAAAATTGTCCTTTTGTAAGCAGTTCAGAACTAAAATACTGCATATAAGGCAGTCACAGCAAAAAGGGGAAGAGCTATAAGAGGGAAGGGTGCTTGTGATTACATCTACAATGTGTATTAAAGGTTATATGAAAAGGCAGGAAAGTCTTCAGGAGAGTTTTAAATAAGGAGCCTTTACAAACAGGTTTGGAGATGGCTTTCTATCCATAATGGGATGTATTCCTTCTATAGTCTTCTCATGTTATCTTTCTCTTCCTAGAATGCCTAAGTCAAAGGAACTTGTGTCTTCAAGCTCATCTGCCAGTGATTCAGATAGTGAAGTTGACAAAAAGGTGAACATTATATGCAGTTTATAACTACTGTATTAACTGTTATATTTCAGGCAGGGGTTAAGGAATTAGTTGAGTGTTATGTCACAAAATGCATGTCATTCCATATGATTTATCTGACACTTAAACCCCAAACACCCCCTCCCAACCCCAAACCAAACCTCAACAAAACCCACTCCCCAAGATTATGGTTTGGGTGGATGCTTTTTGCTTTGCAGTACACTTTATTCTTAAGGTGCATTTTGCTTCATGTTTTTCTGTATGGTATATTTAGCCACAAGCATCCTGGAGTTCTTTGCTGTTTTGTGGCAAGTGATAGACGGCTTCTGTATAAGCTGCCTCTGGTGGCAAGAATTTGAACTAATTTTGAGGACACCGCCCCAACCTTCATTTTGATATCTGGATTACTTGCAAGTCCAAAACCAAAACCTCCACTTGCCTTGTTATCCATGTGCCACTTGCTTATCTCGCTCACATTCTTTTTTATGTTTCAGAGTCTTATGTTTACTGTAATACTATCTGCTAGTTTCTCACTTAAAAGCAGAGCCAACCAGAATGTTTCTGAGTTGATAATTTTAACATTACCTGTTTTAAATGCATAAATGTAATGTTTTCATTTATTTTAATAATTATTTAATTTATAAATTTGTTTAGATCTGTCAGTCATTGCAAACAAATTGAATACAACAGTCAATTTATCTTTTTAAGAAATGCTAGGTGGTAATGCAGACATTGGGTCTTTTAGCGTGCTTTGCAAAGAGACAGTCTGATTTACTGAATTGGTTCAAATATGAAAATGTGACTTGCTTGCACATAACAAATTAGGTATTTTGTGAAATCTTAATATAAGAGAAAATGATCAGGTGATTTTTTTTTTTTCTGGAAATGTATTCCTAATAAGACATAGTGTAACAATCAACTTCAGTGGGCAGTAAGGTGGTTGGTTTTGGTTTTGTTTTTTTTTCCTATGACAACTTCCAGTATTTTTTTGAGCTGTTTGTCTTTAAAAGAGATTATTTACAATATGATTCTAGCAGGTGAGAATAATTTTTGGTATCTTTGCATTATTCTTCCTTTACAGTGGGCATGATTGCTATATAACCATTAGTGGAAATGTAGCATGCTCTGTAGCATTGGCTAACAAAGTAATCTGATTTGCAGGTGATATTGCCTCAATGTTTTAAAAACATGTTTAATTTATCATGCTATGAACAGAGATTTGACTTCAATTAAAAAAGTTCTCTTGGATTTGATTTTTCAAATCCTTTTTTTTATTATCTTATCTATTTTTTTTACCAGAGTTGTTAGCTGTTCCCCATTTTTCATTGTACTTTCTGGAAAATGAAACTTCTATCAGACTTTTAAATTTTAATTAAAACTGACAGTATTACTGCACAAAGAAAGTAGGCTTTTTGAAATGTATTTTCACAGAATCACTCAGTTGGAAGAGACCTTCAAGATTATAGAGTCTAACCCATGCCCTAATGCCTCAACTAAACCATGGCACTGAGTGCCACATTGAGTCTTTTGTTAAACACATCTAGGGATGGTGACTCCACCACCTCCCCGGGCAGACCATTCCAGTACTTATCACCCTTTCCGTAAAAATCTTTCTCCTAATATCCAACCTTTATTTCCCTTGGCACAGCATAAGACTGAGTTTTGAATTTTGATCTAATTAAATTTCTCTTTAAAGCCAAATTATTATGGTAAGCTTCACTGAGAACAAAAATAGGCTAATTTGAAGATTTTTTTTTGGTTCCAGTCTAAATGTACAGTATTGTATTCCTGCCTTCACAGGAGGAAGGTGTTAATACATATTGCATAATAGTTTGTGACCTGTAACATAATTTTTTTTTATAACTTATAAAATGAGTTGCGATTTATGAGTTTTTTTTTTATTCTTGCTCCAAGGCAAAGCGGAAAAAGCAAGTAGCTCCAGAAAAGCCTGTTAAGAAACAAAAGACTGGTGAAAGTTCAAAAGGTGCAGCTTCTTCTAAGCAAAGCAGTAACAGAGATGAGAATATGTTTCAGGTAAAATTGATGAGTCTCTTAGAGCCTGGTTAAGGTAACCATTTACATAATAATCTGTATAAATTTTATGAGGCTATGTGAATATCATGATAGCATTGTGCTTGGTCTCCTGAAATCTTGGCTGAAGGGGATTATGATGCTAGCATGCAAGATGAGATGCTGAGAAAAAGCACTGATAGGTTTCAATAGAGTAAAAGAATCAGAGTTGTGGTAATTGATTCTAACCCTCATGTCTTTGCATGTGGTAATTCTCTGTGTAGTCATCTTGTCTGTAAATATTAGATCAGGACAGTCTTGGAAACCCAAAATATGGACTCTCAATTCTTATTTAGCTAGGTCAAGGGAATTTGGCTACTGTCTTCTAAGACAGTATCTTGGAATAAGTTTTGCTCATTCTTTTATGATGCAGGTTTTTCTCACTGAAAATCCAAAAATATTGCAATTTTTGACATTGTCAAAATAGGATGAATGTACATTTTTTCAGTAGCCACAAACATTTGTGAGTTCAGGGTATTGCATGTCCCAGGGTTAGCTGAAGAAGCAATGTATCCTGAAAGCTGTGCAAGAATATGCATAGCTCAGAATTCCTTTTTTTAGGGGTGTGGATCAAGACTTATTAAACGTCTGACTAGCCGGTTTGAAAAGGGGGGCACGGGATGAGAAAGGGACTTGAATTCTTACACTTTGATTCTTAAGTTTGTGAAAAGTTATGTGAGAGGTGCCTAATAAGATGGTTCCAACACTGAATAAGGTAAAATAAATGGTTTCGGGCTGTATCTGTGCAAAGTAATATGTGGGGGGAAACTAGTGAAGGCCTGTGTCAGTTTTCACTTTCCTGTGTATATATAGTTGGAGGGAGAGCTTCAATTTAAGACCCTGGGCATAACTGCCTGGACTTGTCCATTGAAGGAAGAATATAATATTTTTAGTTCTGCTGGGGCATGCTTTGATCCATATAGGAAAAATGATAGTATCTTCTGCATCTAATGAGAGGAACTGCATTTAGAACTCAAACATGGCATAAAGCCTATATGTTTGGGATTTTTTTGTAATAGGTTCAGAAATTTCAGCCTTGGGGAAAAGTTAATTTTAATGCCCTCCCAATGAAAAAAAAGAGAAAAAAACCAAAAAAACAAAGCAGCATAACAAACCACCATAACCAAACCAACTAATGCAAAAAAACTTTCAAATAAAAGCAAAAGTATTTGTGTGCTCTGATTTCTTTCAACCTTTTTTGACTCAAGGTAATAAGTTACTAAAAACAGACAGTAGAGGACATATATTACTCTAAGAGCAGGATTCTTCCAGTGTTGACTACAATACAGAAAAAAATTTCTCTATCACCCTGACTTAAACCATCAATGTTCCTAAGTTTCTGCCTGCTTTTAGTTACTCAACAACAAAAGTTTTTTTAGATTGTTTGTTGTGTTATGTGCATTCTTTTTTCATGCAACATCAGCTTATGTGTGTTAACCAAGATGTACCTGTTTCAGTGTAGAAATAGCACTGTAGGTCTGAGAATGCTCCCCTTCTCTCCTTTCTACCCAAGAGAGCATGCTAGAAGATCTAGTTGCATGTTAATTTTGGAGGTATTATTTTGTTTTTTCTAGGAATATTAACAATACTATAATCTCTCCTTTCTGCTTCCCCATGGTAATAAAAATGATCTGTGTGCAAGTGATTTTGCAGCATAACTTACAAGTGTGTCTTCAGTTGATGGAAATGAGGCTGTAAAGCATTCATATGATAGTCAGAAATTCTGTGACATCCATATTGTGTGGGAATGATAGCAACTGACATGAAACTTAGTGGTTTGCTGTTCTACACCTTTGGGCTGTGATCTTAAAGTATACAACTTCCTTTAATATTGAACTCATTGTGACTGCTGTATTTAGAAGATTGAGCATTTTCATAAAGATCTACACTTGATTATTTTTGTTTGAAACTAATGTTGGTATAATGGTATTCTTGAAACTAATTATGAAGAATAAAATAATTGTAAGAAGAAGGGAATTAAGTATAAGAGACCAAGTATGTTTTATTTATTTACATAATGGTCTTTTAAGTTTTATAGGCAGCCTAGTATACTCTGGAATTTATTAAAGGATTTGAGTACAGTTGGGTTGTGGAAGTTTTACCTTACTCCCATTTGTGATGTATTACTAGAGGCCCTAAGGACAAGCATTATTCATGTTACATTAGATTCCTGTCTGTGTCTTCAAGCCAATGTGAGTTGTTCATCATGTACCTTGGTTAGTTTGACAAATCCCATCATCTACCTATGCCTGATTTGGATTAGGTTTGTTAATGCTGATGGGTTAAAGTATTAATATTAATTATCCAGAGTGGAACTGTTAGCATTCAGAAACACATAATCACATAAGTGATTATATGCAGGTGCTTTTATTAAGAGCTCTGGGTGTCAGGAGTATTCAACTCAAATCTGACTCCGACTATACATTCGAGATGATCGTGTTTTTATATTCTATCGTTATATAACTTTCATGTTAATTATTAAACTTATATTGTTCTATTGTATACATAGATTTCAGTCAAGCATGGCTTCTCATGGTTCTCTCTTAAATTTCCAACATAGTTTCTCATAATTCTTCTTATGATTATACAATAATTATATTTATTTACTAAACAATCATCACATCTAACAATTATATCATTTATCATACTGCTTACACAGGTGCAGTGATCTGAGAAAACACAAAGCCTAAAATTTTCAAAGTCTATCTTTAACATTTTCCAGGGCTCCACTATCAGAACCACATTACATGATTGGGCATTTCACAGGAATTGTTACCTGAAAAGGAGTTTGCCTGTTGCATATGGGCCTCACTCCCCCCTCCCCCCCTTTATTTAAGTTTGGGTCAAATTTGCTTTTTTCACTCGTGAGAAATAAGTTCTTCAGTTTCCTGGTGTAATGTCTTTACCTATCATAGGCTCCTGAAAGTAGATAAGTAAGTAGGTAATATATGCTTGTGATGCTCTGGAATGTGATTGGTTGTGTGTCATTATTTAGCAATAGTATTCTCCAATTTAGTCCTTGCACTAAAAAAACCCCACCCATGTGACACTCCCTCTTCCCCTCCTTTCCAATTGGAGGCACAAAAGGAAAAGATCGTAGGTTGACATAAGAACAATTTACTGGAAACAGCAATGAGATAAGAAAATGAACAGGAACAACAATTATGTTAATAACAAAAGTGTACAAAAGAAATTATTTACATGGGAAGCCCCCAGCAAGAAACAATACCAGACAGCTCTCCTGCCATGTTTTCTTGACCGGAAGAAACCCCCTCTCCTGGGAAGCGACAGTCCCTTTCCCCTGCTTCTAGCAATGATGAGAAGTGATATGGAATAACCTCCCTGTCTTGGCCATGCCACCTCATGGCTACTTCAAAAATTAACTCTATCCTGACTGGAACCAGGACATTGTGAAATGCATCAGTGACCACATAAGTTTCAGAATTAATTTGTTAAACCAATTTGCTGTATTACAGATCTCTGCTGTTTGCAGGACTCTCTATTCTAGAAGTTTATATTAGCTTATTGTGGTTCTTCTAATACATATGGTAAGGGAAAACAAATTTTTTTTGCTGTTTTTTCTCCAACAATATATATACAGTTTAATCAAGGGAAAGAGGAAGAAAAATGGTGAAGAAGATGGTTGCTGAAACTCATACAGGAAGTCAATTGCATAGCTGTGAAACAAACCTAGACACAGTTCAGTGCATTTTACTGTCAGAAATGGAAACCTGGAAATAATGCTTTTAATATTTTGTGTTTAATTTAATAGAATAATATGTCAAATGAGCTGTAATATTTAATAGAAAGCTGACATGTTTTAACCCCAGCCAGCAACCAAGCACCGCACATCCAAACAAGGAATTAATTCACTGTTTCCCATGGGCAGGCAGGTGTTCAGCCATCTCCAGGGGAGCAAGGCCCCCATCATGTGCAACAGTGACTTGGGAAGACAAACTACATCACTCCAAACATCCCCCTGTTCCTCCTCCTTCCCCCCATTTTATATACTGAGCATGATGTCATATGGTCTGGAATATCCCTTTGGTCAGTTGGGGTAACCTGTCCTGGCTGTGTCATCTCCCAACCTCCCATGCACCCCCAGCCTCCTTGCCATTGTGGCTGTATGAGTACCAGAAAAGGCCTTGGCTCTGTGCAAGCCAAACTTTCTGGGAAGAAAATAAATAAGCCAGCCAAAACAGCAGAAAAGCATATGATTTTGTTTATGAAGGTTGAACTGCAGCAGCTACCCTGCTGATAATTAATGAAGCCCTTGGAATATTAATGTGTTGTTACAGAGATACAAAGGTGTCTTAGAGGAGTGAAATTATTTTAGGTCTATCAGCTGCTGCGTGGAAAAAGAATTTGTCAGAAATGGCTCAATGCCAGAATTGCAGGTAACTGAATGTCAGGAAACATTACTTTGCTTAGCCAAAATCTAGGTTTTAATTTTTTAAACAGTACTTTGAAAGCCTATATAAAGCTTTTCAGCAGTTGCAACAATTTTGTATTGAGTTTACCTAAACGTTTGAAATTTCATGTGAGCATTCAGCTGAAATCTAGACAGTGGTGTAAAATCTAACAATTTTAACATTTTCATATGGAACTGTTTACATTTAAGGTAGACTTATTGACTGAATAAATGTTGTGTACTTTGTATTATTGCCCCTCACCTTACTGTAGTTGAATTAAGACATGTAGCCTTATCTCTAATAGTCAAATTCTGCATCATTTTACTGTATTTGCAGCTCTAATCTGCTATTTTGTATCAGATTTTTTCTTTAAATCTGGAGTTACTTGGCAGTAGACTAATAGTCTTTGATAGATCTGGGGGAAAAAAAAAGGTGTTCAGGAGTACTACTGCTTGAAGCTGGTTTATAGGTGACCTTAAAAGTCACTGAAACATTACAGGGAAAACCAATAAATGTTGTTCATGTAGGCTATTTAGGATATCCTTTTCCAGCAGTACTGATGGACTTGGACATGCTACTAAGTTTGGTCTAAAAGAACTCATCTACTGTGACATAATACCTTATTTTTGAATGTTAAATTTGTAGTGCTGTGAAAGTATTTAATAAATAAATTGCAAAATACTACCTTATAAACTTTTTTATTTTAAAGGATGCTTTGAAGTAGGAAAACAACTGCTTCAGGCTTATGGTATTTAAAGAGGTCCTAATTATTTAAAAATAAATTTTAGAGTTAAAATAGCATGATCTGCATAAGAAGAAAAATTAGTTTAAGCAAGCACAAAGCCTATTTATGTATATTTTGTGAAATAACAACTTTTATGACTTTGTTTTGCTGGTCAGCACCAGACACTGATGCCAACTTAAGGAGTAGTGTAATTTACTATAATGCAATACTGCAAAGAATTACAAAAGAATAAGCTAAGCAATGCACCTAATCATTACTACAGAAGATTGCCTATAGTGATTAAGAAAGATACATCACCAGTTGCCCTAATACTTTACCCCTGCATCCAGATATCCTTTAATCATCAGCTGGGGGAAGCTGTCACAGCGAAGGACTGAAGAACCACTCCCAGTTACTGGGAAATTCTGTGGTGCATCCACCTTGCGGGCAAAGAGGCTTCTGATTTTGCTGTGAGAGGAGCCCAGCTTTTATAATATACAAGCTACCATTACTTCTAATGTGGGAACATCTGTTTTTATTCTCCTGTTGGGTTTCTCCCTAAGCCTGGCTAGGGCTCAAGGAGGAACCAAGGGAGTTGTCTTTGATCCTACACCCCAGACAAGGCCAGATGTGGCGTTGTCCAGTTTCTAAATACAGAAAGGTAAATACATGTTTTGCCAAAGAGTGGATACATATATCATATTGCTAATAATACTTCATTAATGAGTGGATACATATACATTTGGTTGGAAGGTTCATCTAGAGGTCAACTTTAGTTCAGGGCCTGTTGTTTGGGCCTTAGTACTTCAGATTTAAACATCTGTGAATGATTTTAGTTGACTGGAGAGTTGCTCATGCTTTCTGGTTAGACTTTATGCTAGTAAGATTTGTTTTGTCCCCTGTTTAACTATGTCAAAGTGCAACATGTGTAAATTAAATAAGGTGAAAACTAAAACTAATGTTTTATCAGGAAGGAATATCCCTTTTTAAAAATTGTTTATGTCTGTTTTCTTCACAAGGTGGGTCCAGGAGGTACATACAAAATACTAAGAATTTTTTACATGAATTGTTTGACTGTGCTTTTATTATTATCAAATTTCTCATTCTCAAATTCACATTATATTTTGAATTTATGTGAACAAATAGTTTTTTAAAATCAGTCTTTTTCAAATTTGATAAAGCCTAAATAATGTAATGTATAGTATGTCTGTTGTCTCTTTTCCCTTTGCCCTTTCTTTGGAGAATTAAAAAAAAAGCCCTCATAATTCAGTTAAGCCACTGCATGAAAATCTGATATTTCAAAGTCATTTCATACCATTGCTGTGGTGGTAAGCTTAAAGTATTTGGATAGGGGTCTTTTGGGGAACATTTGGTACAGTCTTTTAACCACAGTTCCTAGAAAGTGTCCCAATGAACCAGCAGAAGCAGGCATGGGGCAGTTGGTGGCTTACTTCTGTTTCCATCTGTATTTACTATGTTTTAAAAAAGAAAAAAAGGGAAAAAAAAGGGGGGGGGAACAAGTTAAAAATTGGGCCCATCTCATGTGAATATCTAATTTGATTTCTGTACCTATGGAATGGACTAAAACTTAGATTTGGTGGTAGAGCGTAGAGCGCCTTCTTCCCTGTTTGTTTACAACTGCTACTAAAAAAGATGGTTATAACAGAGCCAAAAATTTATTTCAGAAAACAGTAAATCAGTGGGTTTTATAAGATGTAAGCTTGTTAAGAAGACAGGTATTTTCTTGTTCTAGGAGAGAACCACTTACTTTGAGCATTGAATGCTGAATACTCAGCAGATTTTAAGTCATTAATCTATTTATATTGACATTACTTATTTGCCTACTGATTGCTCTGGATTAAGCTCTTGGTCTAGTTGTTTTACTGGTGTCTAAAATAAGCTGCTGTGTGCAATGTCACATGTACATGTCTGATACTGCTGGGAAAAGTGAATGCTGTAATACATAAAATACCTAAAAAATATCCTTATGTGTGTTTTGACAGATTGGCAAAATGAGGTATGTCAGTGTTCGTGACTTTAAAGGAAAAGTCTTAATTGATATTAGGGAATATTGGATGGATCAAGAAGGTGAAATGAAGCCTGGCAGAAAAGGTATTGTTTTGCTTCATGTTATTTTGTACTAAAACATCGTCTGCAGTTTGCTGGAGATCTTTGTGTATCAGATTTCTATACTTTGTTACTACATGGTATTTTTAGAGTAATATTTTTACTTATTAATGATTCACATTTTAACATATAATTAGTTTTATCAGTTGACTGTAAACAAAAGCAAAGTGGTTTCATTGGCCTGAGTCTGTTTTCCTAAATAATTCCCCCATAATTTATGGAAAACAAGGCATCAAATACAAACAGATTTGGTATGGGAGTTACATACATAGCCATACATTTTCCCATTAATTAACTTCACTTCTTCCTTTTATTACAATTAGATTTCCATATTGGCTTTTGAGTGCTAGGGAGTGATAATAGTCTCTCCAAAATGTTACTTATAGTTTGTTATTCACAGTGCTTTAAGAAACGTGAGGGGAAAAAAACCCCAGAATTATGGTTCTTTAAAAGTGTGTAGAAGTTAAGTCCACAGAGATGTGGCTTTTAGAAGCCAACGGGAATACGGTTGATATCCTTGTTTCTTTTGTACTGCCTTCTGTCAAGGCCTGCACCTAATTTCTGTGTTTAGCCTAACACTTGTGAATGCATTTGTTATACTGCACTAATTTTCTTTGTAAGGAGATAAGCTAAGGTGTGAAGTGTTCCAAGTGAGTAATTTCTTTGTAACCGAGGTGGTTGTTACACTTTGAGGTATGTTAAGCATTATTAATCGTGACATACACTGTGTATGAAACCAGCCTTGACAGTAACTATGCAAGATTCTGCGCTACAATTTTTTTTTCCTAAGTATTTCTTTTTAATGCATTTCAGGTATTTCTTTAAATCCAGAACAGTGGAACCAGCTGAAGGAACAGATTTCTGATATTGATGATGCAGTGAAAAAACTGTAAATACAGAGCTATACAGAAACCTTTTATCATTTCAGTTGTTTTAAGTGGTCTTTTTACATTGGCATTTGTTTTCTAAAATATTGTTTTCCAAGCTATTGTATATTTATTTGGATTACTAAATGATTTGTAAAATGAATACTTTATGTGCATTAAAAGTGTATTCTGATTGAGGCTATTTGTGTATACATTACTAAAAGGAAATGTGTTGCTTTCACCTCATAGTATAAAATAAAAAAATCAAATAATATGTTTATGGCCTTTTGATTGAAGATGATGGTAAGGTTGCCTAATAGCTTTAATTATGGTTTTAGTTTAATTGACCATTAATGTGATATTTTTTCCTGAGGAGATTTCCTTAAATGTCTCCATTTTAATGTTTTTTTCTTTTATTTCATACTCTTTGGTATTGCCCTGGCAGCTTTTAGCTTTAAGACTTGATACAAACAGTGAATACCTGGTAAAACACATTTTTGTAGATAATTTTAAATACTGTATTTGCTAATTTACTGTATTTATTCAAATGTAAACAGTCCTGAGTATATAGACTATTTTGCATTACTTGCATGAAGTGTTATGCTAAACAATAACATTTGAAAACAAGCCACACACTATTTCTTCCCATTTTTCTATAGCTTGATTGACTTAAAAAATACAGTTAGCTTTTGTTCTGAGACCCTAGATTTTGAATGTGATCGTGACAGGACTTTTCACCCCCTGACACAGCAAAAGGCTTCTCTACTTTCCCCATGGCTAAGCTAGGCCAGAATGGTTTGTCTTGTGATGAATTATCTCAGCTGAAAACACTCCTAGTCAGCAATAAACATCCTTCCTTGAATGGTGGGAAAGGATAAGCTGCAAATAAGTGACTGACAGACAAGCACTTTTTGCAACTATACAAGACCACTATGATTTTCATGAAATCAGAAATCTCTTATACATTTTCTGAGTGTGTAGAGAGTTCTCGACGTGGAGATGTTCACATTGAGATACTTCCCTGGGATTGAGAGTAATAAGGAGATTCTTTGCACACCACCATCATTTGTTGGTAAGTGACATTGGCTCCTAATCTATACTATTTCTTCACTAGCTGTAACATAGGTTCCTTTATTATTCTGCACTATATTTTATCTACTAGTAGTTCTTTTTGTGTTATCCTGTGTAGTAAGTAGTCTGTTTAAAGTCTTATGTCTGTTTTCCTTGGCCTGTTCAATAAATGATTCATGTTGTAATAGGCCTGATTGGTCATTATTAAGAATTTGCGAGCAAGAGTGGGTTTTGGGATGCTGGCCGTCTCAATAAAGCTGCTGTCTACTGCCAGAAACCTGGAAAGGCACTTGTCTAAGCTTTCCCCTCTCATTCATAACAGTGATGCATAAACTTTTACAGTAATAGACCTATACCTCAGAGGAAGATAGTATTTAAAAGCTGTAAATGAGAGTATTGTATAAACAATGGTGTTTAAACTAGGCTATAACACAGATTCAACAATCAAAGGGAGTTAAGATTGCTTCAGCCAAGACAGCTGGCTATCATGTTTCTGCCCTACCCACACTGCCTGCCCAAACCATTTAACTTGGTTTGCCTTGTGTGGCTTACATGCGCACAACTGTTTTATATTTTGTACAGAAAGTACTTGGTGCTTACAATGGAACACTGGTACATAGTGGATCATTACTGTAGTGAACTTGGCTTGTCTACCAGTGTACTATTCTGTTAAGAGAGTCTTCTGCCCACTGGAAGTTCTATTAGACTAGATGCTGCTCCAGATGAAGGGCTTCTTGGTAGGTGTCACAAACTATGAAATGAAGAAGGAAGAATATGATGTTCGAGTAGAACTTGGAGTGATAAGGGGCATGCCAGTGCAGAAGTTAAAGGTGACAGATCAAAGTTAGCTGACAATAATACCTACAGTGAAGAAATGTGTTAGCAGAATTGGATAAGAGTTTATTTTCTCACTTAATTCAGTTAATCAAAGGAAGAAGATCATAGAATCATATAATAGTTTAGGTCAGAAGGTGCCTTTAAAGGTCATCTAGTCTAGCCCCCCTGCAATGGGCAGAGACATCTTCAACTAGATCTTCACAATCCAATCTGACCTTGAATGTTTCCAGGGATGGGGCATTTACCACCTTTCTGGGCAAAACTATTCCAGTGTCTTGCCACTCTAATTGTAAGAAAATTCTTCCTTATAGCTAGTCAGAATCTCCCCTCTTTTAAAACCATTGCCCCATATCCCATCACAACAGGCCCTACTAAAAAATTTATCCCCATCTTTCTAATAGTCTCCCTTTAAGTACTGAAAAGCTGCAATAAGGTCTCCCTGAAGCCTTCTCTTCCCCAGGCTGAACAGCCCCAACTCTCTCAGCTTTTCCTCATAAGAGAAGTATTCCATCCCTATGATCATCTTTGTAGCTCTCCTTTAGACCTGTATGTTTGGATTTGAAACAGCTTAATGAAAATTGACATTTCAGGACTATATAGTAAATATAACAATTTCTTGGCTCAGCTGTAATTTCCCAGTTTGATGTTAAATTTATTGTATTAAGTGTGTGCATAATCAGGATTTACTATTTGTTTATTTTTTGAATATTTTAATATAATTTTTTATATTGCAAACATGCATGGAAGTCCTATTCTCCTAAGTGTCATACACAGACTCTTCCTGTACTGCAGAATTTATAATTCAATACAAATGGATACGGAAGGATGAGGAAATATGACTAAATCAAATATATATAATTTAATAATATATAATTTAATTTTAACCATTATGTCAGATGCTTCCACCCACTTTTTAACTTTCCCATTGTTGACATATTTAAAATAAAGTTAAGCTATGTTTTAGTATGGCTCAGTAAACTGGAGTTTTAAAAACTGCTCGAGGGTGAATAAAAGCGTGAAGAGATGTTTTGTGGTAGTAGCTGTGTTTTTGGGGCACAGCATTCTTTTGGAGTGACTCTTATTGGCATGTCAGGGTATTTGGATGAAATAGAAAAAGTATGAAATATCTGCTAAAATTTTCACATGAGTGTATAAAAGAAATTGCTTCAGATCACTATCAACAGATTCTAGGTGTATTTTTTATTTGTGGTATGTATGTATGATTTTTATTTTCCTTTAAGTCTGAAATTTTGCAACCAAATTTAACCCATTTGTACTTCAAAAGTTTCATATGGCCACTCTAAACTGCATGATTGTCATAATAGAGGGAACATTGTCCTCAACTACTGTGGTAGTAGGTCATTGGATGACAGTTGTGTACAATATAATTGTGTTCAGGAATGTGGAGAATTGAATAAATTAATTTTGGGGGAGTAAGTGGAAAAGTTTTCATAATAGTGATTAGTTGTTTTGTAGAAACTGATGGTAGAGATGTTCAAAGAAATTAGTATTTGTTAATCAAGATGTCTTAAGTTGCAAATGCAAGATGTGGCTGGGGATGTGTATTCTATTGCCATCTGTTAAAACCAGGTGGGGACTGTCACCCTGGGTTTTTAAGATTTTCTAAGCCTTCTGATGTTGACATTCTTGTAGTGAATTTTCTCACACACTTTCTGTAAATAACTCATTGTTTTTCATTCCTTTATGGAGGAGGAGAGAGTTGATGGACTGTTGGTTTAACCAGTGGCATTGGAGAGGTGCCACTGTCACCCTCCAATCCACTGTCACTTTTGGAAAACTATAAATGTTGGAGTCAGAAAATAAACGGCCCTTTTTTCTCTTTCACCTTGAGAACGGTGTGAGCGTGTGTTCTTTTGTGTCCTATAGAGACATTTGGTGACCCTGACGTGTGTATTGCAGCAGATTGCGGTGAGGTTTTCCCCCCCCCTCTTTGGTGCTTTGCCTGCGGTTCTTGGGGTTATGGCGAGCGCTGTGGGTTTTGAGGAGGATCTCCTCCTTTTGGATCTTTGGAGGGGGATCCTGGAGTGGAAACAGATTTCTATTTCCTGGGATGACTTTGAGAGATTGTTTCTGTGGGCCCGGGAGCGAGGGTTTCTTTCGGGTCCTGAGAGGGTGTTCTCCAGGGAGGAGTGGTCTCGTGTGGGGACCCGCCTCATGGAGGCCCTTTTTGACGATTGCACGCTAGATGCGGGACCGCTGCTGGTGCAGTGGAAGAGATGTGTGGAGCTTTGGGAGGGGTCTGGCTCTTGTACCCCTTGGAGTTCCCGGGGAAGCTCTTCTGCCTCGGACGTGGAGGAGGGGGAGTTTGAGTTTTTGTCCGATGTGGAGTCCCCCTCCCTGCCTCCGGACGGTGTGCTGGGGGGCGGAGCCCCGTGGGTTTCTGCGGGCTCTGTGGATTCGGCGGGCCGTCCTCGTCCTGCTTCGCCCGGCGTGGGCGGTGGGGTGGGGGACGGGTTGCCTTTTCTTTGTGCCTTTCCGGTTCTTGAGGGCCATCCTCCGCCTCGGCTTGAGTCTGGTTTGGTGACGACCTGGTGTCCGAATTGCGGTGTTTCCACGAAGTTCCCCCTGGCCACGGCGGGGGCGGGGTCGCCCACCTCCGAGCCGGGCTCATCGGCGGGGGGGGCGACTTCGCCCGTCCCTGGGCCTGCGCAGCCTGCTGGGCATGCGCAGTCGGTGGAAGCACCCGGGCGCGGGGCATCACCCGTCTCTGGGCCGGCGCAGCCCGCTGAGCGTGCGCAGTCGGTGGACGCAGCCGGGGGCGCGGCGTCGGTCGGCGTTCTGTCCGGCCCCGCTCCGGTGGGCGGGCAGCCCGCCCCTCTCTGCTCGGTGGGGGCGGTACCCGCTGGGCAGTCTTGTGGTTTGGGACGGACCCTCATAGGGGGCTTGCCGGGCTCCCTGGTGCCATCCCGCAGCGACGCAGCTGCGCGGACTGCGTCTCTCTCGGCGTCCCGTCCCTCCCCTGTGTCGGGGGCCGGGGGCCCCGCGCCGGTCTCGTCCCGGCCCGCGCCGGATTTGCGGGCTGGGACGGTACCTGCGTCCGCCGGGGCGCCCCCTGCTGGAGCTGTAACACGACAGGGCGCTGGGGTGTTTACCTTTAGCGCACCTGTTGACACGGCCAGCGGGAGGCCGGTGGGTGCCTGGGGCCACGGCACTTCCTCGTCGAATTTGTGGACGCTTCCTGCCTGTCAGGTGACCGTGCGTCCCAGGCATCCCGAACGTTTTTGGCGAGAGGCGAAAACCAAGACTGACGAGATGAATGAGCCTGTTTCCTCGCGGCACCTGCAGGGTTGCGGGGCGGGCTCCTTTGGCTCTGCCAGTGCTGCGGGGGGCCCAGGGCCGAGTGGTGTTGGCCTGGCTCCCAGATGATTTTTGTCTTTTGCCCCTGTTGGGCCTGAGGACCAGGGAGCGTCAGGTGCGGTGGCTTTGCCAGGGGATCCTCAGGTTTTCCCTGTGCTCAGGGGTGTTGCTCATAACACCCATGAACCCCTTTCATATAAGCTGGAGAAGGAGCTCCGTGAGGCAGTTGCTCAGCATGGTTTGGGGTCCGCTGAGGTTATGCGGACTCTCCGGAGGGTTGATTCAGATAGGCTGACGCCTTACGATCTCCGTCGTGTGGCACGTTCTCTTTTTGACCCTGTGCAGTATGGTGTCTTTGAAACCAAGTGGGCTCAGTTGGCGGCCCATGCGGTGTTGCGGAATGCTACGCTGGGTCCGCAGGACCCCAGGCGTGGGGTTGTCGCTGACATGCTGCTGGGAACAGGGCTTTATGAGAATGTTTAAGGGCAGGTTGGATTTGATCCCCTTGTGCTTGAACAGTGCCACTCGCTGGGCATGGCTGCGATTGTTCAGACCCTGGAAATGGCTGCTCTGAGGCCGCTGTTCCCGACCATTGTCCAGGGGGATGACGAGCCTTTCATGACGTTTGCGGAAAGGCTGATTGCATCCGTGGAGAGGCAGGTGCCTGATCCTGTGGCGAGGAGCGTTACGATTACGAACCTTGTCAAGTGCAATTGCAATGCTGCTTGTAGGAAAGTCATAGTGGCTCTGCCTGGTGATCCTACTGTCTCTGAGATGGTGGAGGCCTGTGCGGACATCGTCCCCCCGGATCGGAAGTTGGCTGCCGTGGCTGCCGCTGTGCAGCCGGTTTGGGCGGCGCCGCAGGGCAAGCGGCCGCAGCGGGGGATTGCACAGGCTGGCAAGAGGCAGGGGAAGAAAGCGCAGAAGGTGAAGTTCCCCATGTTCTTGTGTGGTTGGTGTGGTAGGCCGAATCATATGTCCGATGTGTGCAAGGCGACTGTTCATGCTAATGGCCAGGCTTTGCCAGGCTCGGGAAACGGCAAGCGGAGCGCGCAGGGGGGACGCGTGTGGACACAAGCTTCTCTCCAGACCCCGGTGCCGATGGAGGTCTCCTTTGCCGGCTTGCAGCCAGCACCCGTGGATCAGCAGGAGTGGATGTCTGCACCGCAGCAACAGTTGTGTTAGAGTCTTCTCAGATATGCAAGGTTCCCCTGGATGCCTTTGGTCCCTTGGGTGGGGGCATGAGTGCTCTCCTTATGGGGAGGTCTAGTGCCACCCTTCAGGGCATCATTGTGCACCTGGGGCTCATCGATGCGGATTTCACGGGGCAGATTTGTGCCATGGTCTCCACACCCACCCCCCCCGTGACGATCCCGAAAGGGACGCGGCTTGCTCAACTTGTGCCTTTCAAGTCCTCTGCAGGTCAGCTGATCAGTCGCGTGGAGCTGGCAGTTTTGGCTCCACTGGGCCACCTCAAGTTCACTGGACTGCTGTCCTGACCAAGGACCGTCCCGAGATGCTGTGCACCCTGTCTGTTCCTGGTGCAACACCGCCAGAAGTCCGCGTCCGTGGGCTTCTCGACAGCGGTGCTGATGTCACGGTTCTCTCCCTTGTGACCTGGCCCTCAGAGTGGCCCTTGGATCCGGTGGGGACATCTGTCGCTGGCCTGGGAGGGACGGCGCAATGTTATGTGAGCCAACGGCCTGTGTTGGTCACGAACCCAGAGGGACAGGTGGCCTGGGTTAGGCCTCATGTTACTTCTACTCCTGCCAACCTTTGGGGGAGGGATGTTCTGTCTGCTTGGGGGGTGCGCATTGGGACGGATTTTTGATGGGGGCCGCTGCAGTGAAGGGCGCAGAGTGTCCGACGCCTCCTATACGGTGGCTGGTTGACAAACCTGTATGGGAAAAGCAGTGGCCCCTCCCTCAAGAGAAGTTGAATGCCCTTCGGAATCTGGTGCAGGAGCAGTTGGACCAGGGTCATCTGGAGCCTTCTACCAGTCCCTGGAACACCCCTGTCTTCTGCATCAAAAAGAAGTCTGGGAAATGGAGGTTGTTGCAAGACCTCCGAAAGGTTAATGCCGTGATGGAAAGCATGGGAACATTGCAGGCGGGCATGCCATTGCCTACCATGCTTCCTGCAGACTGGCCGGTCCTCATTGTGGATCTGAAGGATTGTTTCTTTACAATTCCTTTGCATCCCGATGACAGACCGAAGTTTGCCTTCTCAGTGCCAGCAATTAACGAGGCTGAGCCTGCACAGAGGTATCAGTGGAGGACATTGCCTCAGGGCATGCGCAATTCTCCGGCCATATGCCAGTGGTATGTGGCCCGTGCCTTGTCTGGAGTTCGCAGGCAGTTTCCTGATGCACGTCTGTATCATTATATGGACGACATTTTGGTGGCCGCATCCACCCAGGATGAGCTGCTGAGGATTCAGCCTCGGTTGCTCGATGCTTTGCATGCTCAGGGACTGCAGGTGGCTCCGGAGAAGGTCCAACAGCAACCACCTTGGAAGTATTTGGGGGTCAAAATTCTGGAATGGACGATCCGTCACCAGGAGGTGCAATTTGTGCATCCTGTGAGGACACTGAATGATGCTCAGAAATTGGTGGGTGTCATCACTTGGTTGCGTCCGTATTTGGGAGTAACCGATGCGCAGCTGTCTCCTCTGTATGATTTGTTGAAAGGAGACGCTGATCTAAAATCACCTCGCACACTGACCCCTGAGGCGCATAAGGCGTTGGAGGTGGTTCAGCGAGCTGTTTCGGCTTGCCAAGTTTATCGCATTGATCCCTCCGTTGATGTCACTGTGTTCGTCACCACTCCAGATTCGTATCTCACAGGTATCATTGGCCAGTGGAGTGACAATTGGTCTGATTCCTTGCACATTTTGGAATGGGTTTTCCTGCCCCATCAGCCGCAGAAGACGGCAACTGCGTTGTTTGAATTGATCGCTCGCTTGATAATCAAATGCCGGCAACGGTGTTTGCAATTGATGGGTGCGGATCCCGCAAAGATCATACTCCCGGTGCAACGGGAGGATTTTGACTGGAGCTTTGCGAACAGTGTGTCCCTGCAGAGTGCTCTGGAAAATTTCTCCGGGCAGATCACTTATCATCTGCCCAGCCATAGGCTACTGCATATGGCAAAATCCACAAAAATCTCTTTGCGGCCCAAAAATAGCCAGGAACCCGTGCAAGGACCCACTGTCTTCACTGATGGTTCAGGGAGGACTGGGAAGGCCATTGTTACCTGGAGGGATGGATCTGAGTGGCAGGTTCTGGAAGGCCACGAGGATGGGTCAGCCCAGTTGGTTGAACTGAGGGCTGCTGTCATGGCATTTGAAAGATTCTCCCAGGAGCCTTTCAACTTGGTCACGGATTCCGCCTATGTGGCTGATATCGCACAGCGGTTGGGTCATTCGGTCTTGAAGGAGGTCAGTAATCCTGCCTTGTTTCACTTACTGAAGACCTTGTGGTGTGCCATTCAGGCCCGGGTTCATAGTGGAAGGTAACGCGAGGGCTGACAAGCTGGCTAACCCAGCGTGGGTAGCGCCTCAGCCTGATACACTCGCGCAGGCCAAGGCATCGCATGGGTTTTTCCACCAAAACGCACATACCCTGCAGAAGCAGTTTCAGCTGACGCCAACTGAGGCTCGTGACATTGTTGAGTCATGTGATGACTGCCATGCACTTGCTCCGCCTTTGCCGGCAGGGGTGAACCCCAGAGGCCTTAGGGCCTTGGAGCTTTGGCAGACCGATGTCACCCTGGTTGCCGAGTTTGGCCGGCTCAAGTATGTGCATGTCACTGTGGACACGTTCTCCTCTGCGATGTGGGCTTCGGCTCACACTGGGGAGAAGGCCCGCGATGTCCTTGCCCACTGGAGGCAGGCCTTTGCCGTTTTGGGCATACCTTCTGCGGTGAAAACCGACAATGGTCCTGCTTACGCATCGCAAAAGGTGCGGCAGTTCCTGCAGTTGTGGGGTGTTTCGCACAAGTTCGGGATCCCTCATTCCCCGACTGGTCAAGCTATTGTAGAACGCGCTCATGGTACTCTGAAGCGGGTTCTTCAAAAACAAAAACGGGGAATGCAGGGTGAAACCCTGCACAGTCGGTTGGCAAAAGCTTTGTACACAATCAATGATCTCACTGTGCCACAGAACTCAAATAACCCTGTCATTTTGAATCACCATCTCTCGTTGCAGGCTGCGGACGAGGCACATCAGCCTCGAGCGAAGGTTCGGGTGCGGAATTTAGTCACCAAACAGTGGGAAGGTCCCTACGACCTTATCGCTTCGGGGCGCGGGTATGCTTGTGTATCCACAGATACTGGGGTATGCTGGGTACCTTCGAAATGTGTTAGCCCTGACCTGCAACCGCAGAGGCAGAACCCAGCCGATGAGCAAGACGGAGACCGTGACCAACCTGAAAGGGATCAAGCGGGCGGATCATTGAGTGATGACTCAGATGCAGATGACGGGAGTGATCGCTCTGATGATTCGTCCACAAGTGGACACTGAGCATTGTTCATGTTTTTTACTTTTTACATTGTTCATTTTCTTTTCTTTTTCTTTTTAAATGGAAAAAGGGTGAGATGTCACCCTGGGTTTTTAAGATTTTCTAAGCCTTCTGATGTTGACATTCTTGTAGTGAATTTTCTCACACACTTTCTGTAAATAACTCATTGTTTTTCATTCCTTTATGGAGGAGGAGAGAGTTGATGGACTGTTGGTTTAACCAGTGGCATTGGAGAGGTGCCACTGTCACCCTCCAATCCACTGTCACTTTTGGAAAACTATAAATGTTGGAGTCAGAAAATAAACGGCCCTTTTTTCTCTTTCACCTTGAGAACGGTGTGAGCGTGTGTTCTTTTGTGTCCTATAGCGACAGGGGACAGTTTTCTTTATCTCTTCCACAACCAATCCTCCTTCTGGGGAGATATTTTCTGTTAATCGGCCATTGAGTCTCACTGCATGACTGATAAAATGCTATCATCCCATTGGGAGATGCTCCACCCAGGGGGAGAAGCTAAGCATTCCTACCTGGATATAATCTGACATTTAAAGCACCACAGTCAGCCTTTTCCCACTGGATTCCCAGAGGAAGACCAGGCCCATTTACACTATCACTGGACCTTCAGAGGAAAACTACATCCTTTCTACAAGATCAGTTTTTCAACAGAACTACATCTATCACTCCAGGAGGACTGCAGCTACCATTTAATTGGACTGCTACCAATACCCTGACCAACAGGGCGTCAGATCGTATTCTGACCCTGTCAGTGTTGTTTTGTATTACTGCATTTTTATTTTTATTTTTTCCCTAATAAAAAACTGTTATTCCAATTCTCATATCTTTGTCTGAGAGCCTTTTAATTTCAAAATTATAATAATTTGGAGGGAAGGGGTTTACATTTTCCATTTCAAGAGAAGCTCCTGCTTTCCTTAGCAGACACCTGTCTTTTCAAGCCAAGACACGAGAACCATTAGTTCCTCTTATAACACTCTTACTTAATTTGTGATTATAATTGAGAAAACTTGTCACAATTTGATTTTTCTTAGCTTGTGTGCTTAAAAAGTTTTCCATCTGACAGTTATATTTCTACCTCTAATAATAATAAAATATCATTTTACCTGAGCCAGTCTTAATGTCTGCATGATTGTCACTGGAAATATGCACCCTCCAACTGTAATTTTATTAATGTTCAAATAAAAAAATCATTAAATGGCATCTGTGCAATAGCAATTAGAACACTTGGAAATAAATGAAGACTTTTTTTCACATAGTGTTATTTTTAACAAAAATTTAGCTGCACTACAACTTATTTTTTTAATAGCTGTTTTCACAACAGTTTGTTTCTTGCAACTGTTGTAGTTTAGAAATTTGAAAACTTAATCATCTAATACTTGGTCCATGTTTGTGGGTGGGTGGTTGCTTTTGTTAGCTGAGTTTTTCATTATGATAGAAGAACAAATGTCCTGTGAAGATAGAAGCAGTAGATATAAACACACTTTGAACGCCAAACAGTAGGAAAGCACCTGATAAAGTGCTATTGTGAAGAAAATGGCTGGTTAGGTTTTGAGTGGTGTTTCTTTTTGGTCTCACAATAAATGCAACCATAGATTAGATAGATAAAATGGGTGAGAAGCTGTTTTCTATCATTGGTCATAGTTAGATTAATGTGGGCTTCTTGAGGAAGGATATTTGTTTTTCAGATGCTTGCTATGACTGATCTGTAGGGAGGAGGATTAACTGTAACCTTGAATTAAACAGACTTCTTCAAGTAATTGGGATTAGTTAAGCAATTTAGAGTCACAGAATCAGAAATTAGCTTGACACAAAGGGAAGACATACAGTTTGGGGTTGATGGAGAGTCGTCATATCCTAGCTATTTCCTATTTACCCCTATTCACGTATTGGTAGGATTCATCTTTGACTAGCTCTGGTGGCTACATATGGAAGAGCAATCTAAAAGGCAATGTTTTTCATGTTGTGAATCAAGGTTATTCTCCCCTGCTCTCAACTTCACAGTGTTATGCAAAAATGTGAAGACTGGTGAAGAACTGAAATAAATGTTTCTTGGCTCAGTGATGATTTATCAGGGAAGATTAAATTGTTTTGTCTTGTGAGCAAAGGGACATTAGTCATGGAGATAACTTAAAGGCTGAGAACTTGCTGACAGCTGTTCCCCTGGTATGGTGTTTCATTGAACACAAATGTTATAATTTTTGTAAGGTCTATTTAATTTGGTTTTCAATGTACTTCTTGCTTTCATAGAATCTATATGCTCATCATTGATGGGATGGTGAATTAAAAATGCCGGTGTTAGAATGGTAGGTGCTGCTGCCTAATTCTTGTCCCTAACAAACCTCTCCCGTCAAAAAGCAAGTTGAGTTAACATTTCCGGCAACGCAGTCAAACCTCCTCTCAACACTTACTGCAACTGGCTCAGTGATGGAGGCAAGAAAGGCTCTTTTGCAAGGTTTTATTCCAGCAGAGTAACACAGTAGCTGAAGGGAAACCCGTCTAGAAAGGGGAGGAACCATGTGGAGCAGGCAGCTTAAGAAGGGGAAGGAGTATGGGGCTGGGCAGAGGGGACTGGCCTCCAGGGGAAGGGGGGTGGCCACCAGGGATGCCAAGCCAGTCAGGGGACAGGGGAAGGAGAAACCAGAGGAAAAAAAAGTCCATGGGGGAGTCTGTTTTTCTCCCCGGGAGGGCTAACTCTATGGTGAGTAGTTACTGATGTTTCCAGGCCTGGGGACTCAGGGATTGACCAAGGGGGGAGAGGTCATGGGATACTACAACTCCTCTTTTTTTTCTTACTAAGAAGACTTCCGTAATGGACTTCTGCATATGCTTAACTAGACAGGGAAACATGACTAAGATGATAAAAACAATTATTACAATAAAAAAAAATTCCTTTGACAAAAGATGCAACCCATCCTGTCAAACCCAACTGTCCAAAGAGTTCATTGATCCAATCTGGGTATTTTTCCACCTTTAAGTCCTTTATTTTCTCCCTCAACTTGTGGATGCTTGTATGGATGGATTCTGAGTGTGAGGAGATGTTGAGGCAGCACATCCCTTCAAAGTCTTGGCAGCCATGTCCATGGGCAAGAGGTAGGAAGTCTATTGTGACTGTGGTTACAAAGGTTTTCAGGATGAAGAAGAGACGAGAATGTTGACTCCATGATCAGAAGGCTTGATTTATTATTTTATGATATATGTCACATTAAGATTATACTAAAAAGAAATAGAAAGGAAAAGGTTTCTTCAGAAGCTAGCTAAGCTGAGAAAGAAAAGAATGAATAACAAAGATCTGTGTCTCAGACAGAGAGCAAGAGCCAGCTCTGCCATGAGTGGTCAGTAAATCTAAACATCTACAGGAGACCAATCACGGGTCTACCTGTTGCATTCTACAGCAGCAGATAACCATTGTTTACTTTTAGTTGCTGAAACTGCAGCTTCTCACAAGGAAAAATCCTAAGAAAGGATTTTTCATTAAAGATGTCTGCGACAGTCTATGGAAGCTCTGTTTTGCAATGTTGCATGTCTGGTAGCCTCAGTGTCACTAAGCAGGTCACTGAGTGCAGTGGAGGTAGCATTTGCCTGCTTACTAAGCCAACACTCCAGGTGAGAAAGTTCACTGAGAGCCTTAGCTGTGGCCACCCAAGGTAAGAAAAGTGAGACCGCGACTCTCTTTGCTTTGTTCCAGTTATAAACTTGGCTATCACAGTTTTCATCAAATTCTGAGTAGGATCTCTTTTGGCGTGCCAATTTGTCGCAGACATCTTTTTATGAAAATCCTTTTCTTAGGATTTTTCTTCCTGAGAAGCTGAGAGGCTTCAGGAACAAAATGTAAACAATGGTTATCTGCTGCCATGGAATGCAACAGGTGCATCTGTGATTGGCCCATCTTGGATGTTTATAATTAATGGCCAATCCCAGCCCAGTTAGCTTGGACTCTGTCCGAGACACAAACCTTTATTATTAATTCCTTTCTATTCTTAGCTTAGCTAGCCTGCTGAGATGAACCTTTTCCTTCTATTCTTTTTAGTATAGTTATAATGTAATATATATATCATAAAATAATAAATCAAGCCTTCTGAACATGGAGTCAACATTCTCGTCTCTTCCCTCACCTGAAAACCCCTGTGAACACCGTCACACCAATTTGCTTTTTTGTTTCCAATTATGTAATAATGTAATGTTTGGAATGAGGGTAGAAAGCCTGCCAAGGCTACAGGAACCCCCCTGGAGACATGAAGGGATCCCAGCCCACACTCACTCACCACAGATAAAAAACATTCCCCGGGGCAGCACTTTGGGGAGGAGTGAGGACACAGAGAGTATGTGACCAGTGTAATTACACCAATTTAGGTTATTATAGGCTTTGTTAATTGCTGATATGTCTTTTCTGTATGTGTTTTTTGCTGGGTCAGTTTCGGGACAATGTTGACTTGGTTGTCTGAAGTAAAATTTGACACAATATGTTGCTTTGGAGGACCCCAACAAGTCCAATTCTTGGGGTTCCTCTATACCATCTGGCAGAATCTTTTTCCACTCATCCCAAGTGTCTACTGGATTGGGCCTCTTGCCTGTGGTACAGAGGAGATCTGAATTGGTGACAGGCCAGTCATCTGCTACCAAGGGAATCCTTACCCGACACGTGGACAACGGGTTGCCCACGTTGCCCATGGACAGGCAGAGATTGTCTTGCTGTAAAGTCTTGGCTAGTGTGACCCAGATGTTCTGGCTGGGCTAAGGGACAATCCACACACAAACTGATGGAAAGGTGAGGAGCATCCAAAATCCAATCTGGAACAGTTGGAGGTTTCCTGCTGCCAGAGACATAACAGGATGCTTGGGGGTGATTAGTTGATCTGTGACTTTGAGAAAATAGATGTGTGTAACTTCAACAGCCCCTCCTACCTTCTCCTCTTATCCCCTCAGTTTTTACTGAGTAGAAAAGGGGTGGGAAAACAGGGGGGGATGACAGTTTAGCAAACTGAAAAGAGGTGAAGCCAACAAAAAAAGGGGGGGGTAACAGTGCAAACAAGTGAATAAAATTCAACAGAGAGTCTTTTGTCTTCAGGAGCAGTGGAGGGTCTTCTTCTGTGAGGGACCTTTGTGTTTACAGTCTTTTTCCTTCACCTCTTCCATGCTGCCCGAGTTTGGTCTCTTTCTTGTCTCTGAGGTTCCAGGGAAGTATCTCTGGGAGCTGCACTTGGCGATTTGATGAACGGCTTGACATTCTTGCCAGGGATCCACCTGGGGCCAGACTCTGTGGACACACAAGCATAGCCTCTGCCCCATGTTACTAATGGAAATGGACCCATTATTTGCTTAGATTCTGGGTCTTTGATCAGCACAGGGGGTTTCTCAGTAAGTTGAGCTCTGCTACTGTTGGAGAAGTGTCTGATAACGGGGGGGGGGGGGGGGGGGTTGGCTCTGTGAATGAATTATTAAGAAAGTTGATAACATAGAGAGCTTTACATATTCTTTCTACATTTGATAGTGTTTCAACTCCCCCACGCTGCTGGTCAAGGACTGTCTTGAGTGTATGGTGAGCCTTCTCTACAATGGATTGCCCTGTTGGTGAGTGGGGAATGCCAGTGGTGTGTTTCACTCCCCATTGATGTAGGAACTGTTTGAAATTTTTGGAGGTGTAAGCAGGACCATTATCTGTTTTGATGGCTTGAGGGATGCCTAGTGTGGAAAACACTAGAAGGAAGTGTTTGGTAACATCTTTGACCTTTTCTCCTGAGTGGGCAGATGCGAATACAGCCCCAGAGAAAGTATCTATAGACACGTGAATGTATTTTTGTCTCCCAAAAGGTGCATAGTGCATGACATCTGTTTGCCAGAGCTGTAAACTTTCGAGGCCTCAGGGGTTAACCCCAGCCCCCGTAGAGGGCAATGCAAACTTGTGGCAATTGGGGCAGGAGCCCACGATTGCTCTTGCTTGTTCCCTTGAGATTTTAAACATCCGGACAAGGGCTGGCACATTTTGGTGGAAAAACTGATGGCTTAGTTTGGCCTGATGGAAAATGTCTGGTAGGATGGTCTGCACTGCCATGGCTAAAATATCTGCTCTCCGGTAGCCTTCAGCAACTGGTCTTGGGAGGTCAGTGTGTGATCTCACATGCATAATGTGATATGGTTGCTTTTGGTGGGAGAGGAGGTATGTTAACTTTGAAAGCAATCTATATAGATCTGGATTTGGGACTTCCTTTAACAAAGAATGTTCTGCTCTTTCAGCTATCCCAGCAACATAGGCCAAATCAGTAACCAGATTCAAGGGCTGTTTGAACTTTTCAAAGGCTCTGACAATACCTGCTAATTCTGTGATTTGTGGGGATCCCTGAACAATTTGGACATCAGACTCCCACTCCTGAGTATCAGGATTTTTCCATGTCATAACTGACTTGTGGGATTTTCCAGAGCCATCAGTAAAAACAGTTAGTGCCTTTAAAGGAGTTCTACTTTTTAATTATTTTGGGACCAAAGTAAAACACTCACTAAATAGTTTATGTTTCTGCAAATGGATAGAGATTTGGCCTGGGTAGCTGTCAAGAGCAAACTGGAGGTGTTCATTGGTCTGGAGTGGAGCTTCCAGCTCACCTGATTTCACTGGGAGACTGACACCCTGCTAAGGTTTTGAGGCGCGATCTGACTTTTATGATGATCTGAGCCATCAGCTCCTGGGGTGTAGTAATAGACTTATGTGGTTGATGTGATTGGAACATCCACTCTATAAATAACAGCTGATCTTTCAGAGTGGGGTCCCACTGGAAAAGGAGACCATGAAACCTTGGTGCCTTACCCAAAATGGCAAATTGGAAGGGCAGGGTGGGATCAGTGCGGCGGGCTTGTCTCATGGGCAGTGCTTCTGATACCTTTTGGATTGCTACCTGGGCTTCTGGTGTGATTGTCTGTGGTGAATCAAGGTCATTGCAGCCTCGCAGGAGGTTGAAGAGGGGTGCGAGGTCCTTGGTAGTGATCCCCAGCAGTGAACGAACCCAGTTGATGGTCCCACATAGCTGATGTAGGTCCCTCAGAGTTCTTGGGTTGTCCTTGATGGTGAGCTGCTGGGGTACGATGGTCCTTTTGCTGATCTGGAGTCCTAGGTAGGTCCACAAGCAGGTCCATTGAATCTTCTCGGTGGCAATTTCAAATCCTGCTCCTTCGATGGCCTGAATAGTCTTTTTTGAGAACAGTCTCTAGATAATAGTCAGTCTCAGTGCAAATTAGAATATCATCCATGTAATGAAAAATTATTGCATCAGGGAACTTTTCCCAAATGGGTGAGAGCACGTGGGTAGCAAACATTTGACAAATAGCAGGGGAATTTTTCATGCCTTGAGGAAGAGTTGTCCACTGATACCTTTTGAGAGAGGCTTGTCTGTTAATTGATGGTACAGAAAATGTGAACCTTGGGGCATCTCTGGGATTGAGCAGGATGTTAAAAAAGCAATCTCTGATATCAATGACTGCTAATTTCCAATCTCAGGGGAACATTGAGGGTGAGGGTAGGCCGGGCTGCAGAGGGCCTATGTCCTCAATGACCTCACTGATCTTTCTGAGGTCTTGTAGGAGCCTCCACGTGTCTTTGCCTGGTTTATGAATGACAAAGACAGGGGTATTACAAGGGCTAATGGATGGTACTATGTGGCCCTTGGACAGCTGCTCTTCCACTAGGGATTTGAGCACCTTTAGCTTTTCATTTGAGAGGGGCCACTGATCAACCCACACTGGTTTATCAGTTTTCCAGGTGAATGGTATGGTGAGGCGCTCTGCATTTACAGTGGCCCCGACAAAAAATCCTGTGGTGGTGAGGGGATTTCTAGCCTTGCTCGCCATTGGGACAAGAGATCTCTGCCCCATAAGGTGATGGGTGCCTTTACTACAAAAGGTCTCACTGTGGCTACCTGACCTTCAGGTCCTTGGATAAGGATTGTATGTTTGCTTCACATGGAGGTGGCAGCTCCTCCAATCCCAGAGATAACTTCATTGGCTGGCACTAGCTCCCAGCCCTGTGGCCACTCGGAGCAGGAAATGATGGTCATGTCTGCTCCAGTGTCTGCTACACCTGGAAGAAAAACTTTGTCCCCTTTGGTAAACAACCCGCACTCCATAATAGGTCTGTCCGAGCCCACAGTCTCAGCCCGTAAGACTGTAGGGTTTTCTGGTGAAATGTCAGTCCAGGTAGGCAGGAGGAAGGCTTGGGCAATGGGTGTACCCTTAGACAAATACCAAGGTGGGTGTACACATGAGACAGTCACAGTAATTTCATCCCTTGGCCCCACAGCTTGGACTTCTGGTAATACTTGCAAGTAGTCTGGTCCAATACTAGAGTCCCCTATGATTAAAATGTTCCTTGGTTCATCAGAGGGTCCAAATTTACCGGTTGGAATTTTGTAGATTGCCTTATTCTCAAGCTGGATGTAAAGGGCACTTACCAGCATGCGTCGTGTCCCTGCCTGAACGCATTGGTAGACCTCGGAGAGTTGGAGCTGTTCCTTAACATCACAAACGGTTTCTTGGTGCTCGGGCTTTCTGGGATGGTGGGGAAAGGGGTACGGAAACGCTTGGCATTTGGTGTCATCACGCCGTCCTGCCGTGCGCTTCATGGGAAGTTTCCCTGATGCTGCTGTTGAGACGGCTGATGCTGGATCTGCTGGTGATACTGAAACTGGGGACAGTGTTTAAAATGTTCTTTACAGTCTAGGCATGCAGTGGAGGGACAACCAGTGGAGGGGTGTCTCTGCACAAAGTTCTTGTCACATTCTACCTTGAGGTGACCAAGTTCATTACACTTATAGCACCACATGGTTTGTTTTGTACTACAAAGGCTTCAGCTACACCTTTACTGACAGCCATGGCTACTATATGTTCAGCGGTTGTGAGGCGGGAACAGGCTTCCACCATTTGGTGAATGATGGGTTCAGGGTCTGGAGGGAGTGCCCTTATGATTTTTTTGCAATTTTCATTTGCATTGGATACTGCTAGTTTATTGAGCAGCTCCTATTTAGCCTTTGGGTGATTGACCTGCTTATCAATAGTATCTTTTAATCTGTCAATGAATTTAATATATGGTTCATCAGTGCTTTGGTGAATGTCAGCAAAACTTAGTTGTGGGGTAGGTACCATCAGGTGTTTGGAATAAAGCATTCCGGGCAGCACTTTTAATGTCCTCTAAAACAGCTTTGGATAAATTTTGGGCTTGCGCTTGTGGGTTTTAATATTCTCCTTCCTGGCTCAAGTGCTCTACAGTGAGATAAGTTTGGCTAGCCTCCGATTGGTAATTTTTTACTAATGTTTTTAATTGTTTTTTCCAAATTGATTCCCACAGAAGTAGCTCTGTAGGTGATAGAAGGAGGGACATAACATGCTGGAGGTCATGGGGGACAAGCACATGAGTAGAGAAGGTAACCTGTATAAGATTTTTGAAATATGGGGAATATCGGCCAAAATCTTTGGAAATACGGCAGATTTCTCTGAGTTCAGTATAAGGAACAGTTTTCCATTTTGGGGGGCACCTCCTTCTGTAGTTAACTGAGGCAGCAAGGACATTTATTTTTTCAGTGAACTCCCAGTTCTTATCCAAAGCTGCTTCTCTTTTGATTTGAATCCAGGGATCCTCAAATTCACTGTCTGAATCTGAGGAATCACTGTCATCTGAGGTAGAGGCAGATGTCCTAGAACTGGCACCAGAGCTCCAGCAGGGGTACACTTCATGCTTGGAGCCTTTGGTGTGTGAACAGGAGGGTTTTTTCTGATCAGCTTCCCTCCCAGTAGGGTGGGGGGGGGGGAACTGGGGGAGCAACTGTGGGACACAGTGGAGGGGAGGGAAGGACCAGGAGGGGGAGTCTCGCAGGGGATGGGGGGAAAGGGAATCCCTGCTGCCAGGACAGCTGGTGTGAGTGGGTAGGCAGGGGCGGAGGGGGCTACTGCCTGGGGGACACCGGGAATCAGGGTAGGGGGAAAACCAGGAGCTAGGGTAGGGGGGACACCCGGAGATACAAGGAGAAAACCCAGGGCTGCAGGAGAAAAGGGAATCCCCGCTGCCGAAACAGCGGGGGAAGCAGGGGCAGGGGCCGCAGCTGTGGCATTCACATTCTCTGAAAAAGCCCAGGATTTTTCTCCTGGGAAGCTGAGAAGCCTCAGAGAAAAGGAAAACAATTCTTATCTCATTTGCTTCTCATGTGTTTTGCTTGTCTGGAATGTGTTTGGAGATTGTTTACCCACAGGTGATTGTTTCATTGGTCTCTGGTGTGAGTTGTTTTGACTCATTGGCCAATTGGGGCCAAGCTGTGTCGAGACCCTGGAAAGAGTCACAAATTTTCATTATTATCTTTTTAGCATTCAGTAAGTATCCTTTCTGTATTCTTTAGTATAGTATAGTATAATATAATATAGTATTCTTTAATATAATAGAGCATTATAAAGTAATAAATTAACCTTCTGAGAACATGGAGTCAGATGCATCATTCCTGCCTTCGTCCTGGTTTGAAAAGGAAGTGAGTTTTTTGGGATGCTGTGGTCAAACCAATTGGTACTAAGATTTGAATACTGGCACCTGGTGTAGCCACTGAGGATATGGATATGCCTCTGAGAACACAGGGGGTTAAAAAGCAGAGAACTCCCAGGGGAAGCTCTCTTGGTTCTGGTTGGTGAAAGAGGTCAGACCTCCCCTACCCAGCTGCAGGCTGGGTGGGGGAGGGGAAGCCATGAGGCCAGGTGAGGTAGGCTGGAACCTTGGACAGAGAAGGGAGGTGAAGGCCCCTGCAGGATGGAAGGGTGGAGAAACACTGAGAGGCATCAGGCAGCCCCCCTCCCCTCCGGGAGAGAGAGAGAGAGAGCCTGTGCCTGTGCTTTGCCACCCTGAAATTTGATATCATGTGCTGGCAGCACGGCCCGGCCGAGAAGGAGAAGGCACAGGTGCAGCAGGGGCACGGTGAGAAGGCGCCCGGCAGGGCAGTCGTGGGAGTTCTGGGCAGGCAGAGCCTGAGATTTTAACCCTTTTCTTGAATGATGGAAACCTTACAAATACTGATCCTCCTGGATCTGAATGAGAAGAGAGATAGAGATGAAATAGGAGGAAATGGGCAAGTGTGATGAAAGTTCGTGCAAGTGAAAGATGTCAGAAGAGTTGAGAAGAATCCTAGGTGGGAGGAGATGATGGAGTGGCCTTTGGCTGGACTTTTCTTGTATAGCCATGGACAAAACCATTTTTTTTTCCTGTGACACAGAGACTGCATTTAGGGGGAGGCAATGGCTTGGAGCCAAGAGAGTGCAGTGATGTTATGTGAAGGAGTGGCATGAACAGAGACGACAGGTGAGGAGGGTGGTAGTGCCCTCGATCTTCAGTGAAGAAGAAGATCTCTGTTTGTGAGACCCCTCAGCCCCAAGGGGTGAATTTGGGGGGGACTGGTGTCCTGAAAGTGAGAGACTGTTGCTTTTTTGGAACTGGGCAAAGCATCCTTAAAAGGAGAGCCCTAGAAGCAGCTCTGGTCCATGTGCAGTGGTGAGAGCACTGTACATGGAAGGAAGAGGGCACAATGGCAAATGTTCTCCTGGCGGTGCCACGTGTGACATGGAAGCACAAGAGGTTTCAACTGTGTTTCCTGGGGAAGCCTATGGTACAAGAGGGACTCCTCTCTTCTTGATGAACTGAGAGTTGGTTATCTGAGGGGTGGTAACTGGATTGAGAATCCAAAGTTTTGTCTCACTGTGTTGTGTTGGAAATTGGAGGGAGGAGGAGGAATGTTTTTGGAAGGTTTTCATTCTGAGTTCTGTGTGTTTATTTTACATATTGTAAGTTATTAATGGGTTTTTTTTGTTTTTTTTTTCTTTATTCCTAAGTTGGAGCCTGCTTTGCTCTATTTCTGGTCACATCTCACAGCAGACAATAGGGAGAATATATTTTCATGGGGGCACTGGCATTGTGCCAGCATCAAACCATGACATTTCTCTGGAGTAAATACAATACGCAGCCACACGCTGCTACAGTGAATGAGGTAGGAACTGAGGTTGGAATAGATTTTGCTGTAAAACTGCAAAACTTGGTGCAGTGCACAGACTATGTTCTTGGTAATCTAGGTGTCTTTGATAAGGCAAAATTAAAAAAATACTTTTTACACCTTCTTGGTCAACATGCCTAGTAGACTACTATGAGACATCAGTTCACATGAGCATAAGTTAATGAGGTAAAAATTACTGAAGCAAAGAAATAAGATTTTTACATTACCCTGGTGTGTTGCACAGAGAATAGCTATCTAATAAATTGTATCACACCTTAAGAATTGTATTTGGTTTGTGTGGCAAGGTTCTGGTGAGGGGGCTACAGGTGTGTAGCTTCTGTGAGAAGCTGCCAGAAGCCAATGCCAGCTGGCTCCAGGATGGACACACCACTGGCTAAGGCCAAGCCAATCAGAAATGTTAGTAACGCTTCTGCGATAACAAAATTAAGAAGGAGAAAAAAAGTTATTGCACAAAAGCAACAGCAGCCAGAGAAGAAAGGAGTGAGAATGTGTGAAAGAAAAAACACTTCAGACACCAAGGTCAGTGGAGAAGGAGGGGCAGGAGCCGGTCCAGGCACCAGAGCTGAGATTCCCCTGTAGCCTGTGGTAGAGACCATGGTGAGGCAGCTGTGCCCTTGTAATAAAGCCTCTGATCAGCCTTATCATAAAGCAGAGCAATAGGGCTCAGGAGCTCAGTCCCTGAGTAGAGACCAGGTGCCCGAAGCTAGCTCGCTCATGCCAACGCCGCGGGGCTACCATCTAGCAAGCATGGTGATTATCAGCTCTATAGTGATTAGCAAGCTCTCAGGCTTTCAGCTTTGCTTGCTAGGTAGTGGTGCCCGGGGCTTGAGGCTGCAGCAGACGAAGAGAGAGGAGAAGGAGAAGGCTCAGGCTGTTCCACGGAGATGGCTTTATTTGGGGAGGTCCGTGAAGGGTCTCAGCTCTTCTTCTTCTAACTAATGGGGTACAGTATGCTTCTTTTATAGGGTTGGAAAGGATCCAAGCTTGACCAATGGTAAGGGGTTAACAGGACATTGCCTTATAGGGTTACAGAGATAGGTTAAGGGCAGAGGACAGGAATTTCCTTTGCTGTTTCAGCATTCCTATTATTCAGATTCTCCATGGTGCTTTTCCTAAATCTATGGGGTTTACTACACTCTTGTGGCCCATGAAGGACCATAGGGGTGCAGAGATCCACCTGCAGCCCATGGAGGAGACCTGTTTCAGTACCTCACTGTTGCCTTTTCCCAACCTGGAAATGAAACTTGAGATAATTTTAGAAAGGAGGTAATATAAAAGAGGATCTTTATTTGAAGGCCTTCAGGGGCAGTTATGGAAAGATATCCACAAAAGCTCACCCCCCCCCCAAGGGTGAGTACATTTTATAGGTTTTAGGAAATTAGCATAATTGATAAAAAGCACCAACTAGAAAGATATGTGGTGATGCAATTCCTTCCCAGGTCAAACCCTTTCTCTGGAGCCCCCCCCCTTCAGCACTAGTTGTACTTTGTCTATGAAAATGTATCTCAAAGAGTTGTTCTCAGCCTTGGTTCCTAGGAAGAATCAAGATAGCATGGAGCCTTGTACCTCCCGGGGCTTGGAGCTCTGGAATTTGTTCTGTCTTTTTACTTAGGGAAAGGCCATGGAAAAGTACTGGGAAAACTAGTCACTAATACAATAGGTGACAGAGTTACAAATATACGTATGAAGAATACAGAGAACATAGAAAAAAGGCAAAACCCAAACAGCATCATCACCAATCTCACAGTTAAGAATTTCTTTGTAATATTTTATCTAAACCTACTGTCAGTTTAAAGCCATTACCTCTTGTCCTGTCACTACATGCCCTTGTAAAAACTCCCTCTCTAGTTTTCCTGTAGGCTCACTTCAGCTACTGAAAGGCTGCAATAAATGTGTCCCCAGATTCTTTTTCAGGCTCAACAACCACAACTCCCTCAGCCTTTCCTCATAAGACAGGTGCTCTGTCCCTCTCATCATCCTCATGGCACTGCTCTGGACTCACTTCAACAGGTCTATGTCCATCTTATGCAGAGGACTCCAGACCTGGATGCAGTATTCCTGATGTAGTCTCAGGAGAGCAGAGTAGAGGGGCAGAATCACCTCCCTTGACCTGCTGGACCCGCTGGCCACTCTGCTTTTGATGTAGCCCAGGATACAGTTGGCTTTCTGGGCTGCCAGGGCATATGGGTGGCTCATGTCCAACCCCTCACCTACCAGCCCCCTCAAGTCCTTCTCAGCAGGGCTGCCCTTGATCTGTTCATCCCCCAGCCTGGATTGATACTGGGGGTTGCCTCAAACCAGGTGCAGAACTTTGCATTTGTCCTTGTTGAACCTCATGAGTTTCCTGTGGGTGTACTTCTCAAGCTCTTCCAGGTCCCTCTAAATGGCATCCCATCCTACAGGTATATCAACTGCACCACTCAGCTTGGTGTCATCTCCAGATTTGCTGAGAGTGCATTCAAAACCTTTGTCTATGTCAAACAAAGAAATAACACTGGTCTCAATACAGAGCCCTGAAGGACACAATTTGTTAGAGATGTCCATTGGCACTCTGAGCCATTGACCACTACCCTCTGCATGTCACTGTCCAACCCCTTTCTTATCCATCTAACTGTCTACCCATCAAATCCATCTCTCTCCAATTTAAAGAGAAGGATATTGTGGGGGACTGAGACTGTGACAAAGATTTTACAGAAGCCCATATAAATGACATCTGTAGCCCTTCCCTTGTCCACTGACGTAGTCTATCATAGAAGTCAACAGGTTGGTCAGGCAGGACTTGGGATGGGTGCAATGTTTCCCTTCTTCCAGTCACCTGGGACTTCACCTGACTGACATGACTTTTCAAATATCATGGAGAATGGCTTGACAAACTGAAAGACAATGCAATCATTGGTCACAGCCAGCATGGGTTCATGAGGGGAAAGACCTGCTTGTGAAACTGAATTTCCTTTTATGACAAGGTTGTTGCAGGTGTAGTGGAAGCTTCAGACAAAGTTTATTAAAGAAGCCCTTCTGCTGAGTCACGAGCTGCTGAGAAGACCCCCTCGCTTTCTAAACTCTTTCTCAAAGAGAGGAGTGTAGAGGCAGCTGGATCTTAGCCTCACTGTCAATGGTTTTTCATCTTTGTCCTTAAAGTTTTATTAATGGCAAATCAGATATATTTATAAAAGATGAATTATTTATTAAGACAAATGAACAGTCAGAAGATCTTAACCAGAATTACTTACTATACAGTATAAAAGCTAAAAGCACTAGTTGACTATAACATAAAATGGCTAAGTGCACTATATTAAAGCAATAACATTAAAGCAATTATATACTAAAGCCAGCAAGAGAAACATTAATTAGCAGTTTTGATGTATCTTACCCCACACTGTTTCGTGGAATACGTCTTCCTCGTTCTCTCAATCCCTGGGAAGTGACTGTGAAGATGCATTCCAATTCACAGAAGAAACTCCATGTACTTTGAGAAGTATGTGAAAGAATCTGACTGTATGGAAGTATGCTGGATTTTTTATAGCATAAAGAAATTGACTGCCAGTCATATGCCTTCAGGGCAGTTTAACAGCTTATCTGTCAAACCTTACATCAAAGGGACAGATGTGTGTTTGAAGATGGTAAGGCAGGGTGGATTTTTTAGCATATTCAGTACCAAAAATTACCACTGGTGCCACCTGTAGCTCACCAGAAACAGTTTGCATTGTTTGTATCTTCTGACTGGATTCCAGGCCAGGAGGTCCCTGGGAACTACCAACCCATCAGCGTCACCTCTGTGCCTGGGAAGATCATGGAACAGATCCTCCAAGAAGCTCTGCTAAGGCACATGGAGGACAAAGAGGTGATTTGTGACATGTACAGTTTCAAGGTCTTTTAAATCTGTTTTATCCAATTAATGTCGCTATAGAGTGCGACACAGCACCTGGTACCACGACTCCATCAGAAGGGTGCAAGAAAGAGCTTTATTATAGCAACATGTTGCTTTTATAGTTTTTCAAGATATTTACATTCACTTAACAGACACATTCACTGCCCATTGGTTATAAGAAAGAAACAAAGTTCTCAGTAGGTGATCAAGGAGCCACGTCATTTTGTGAGCCAGCTAGAGTCCGTATCTTTTAACTTTCTCTCCTTCATCACATCGCCATGGTGGCAACCTTGGTGTCTTCCTCAGGACAGATATGTGGCTTTCCTTACCTTCAGGAAGCCCTTGCTAGCTCACAAGAACAGCACAGAATGTCTTTCCTACAATTCCCCCTTTTTGTATTTGACCCACAAATACAACTGCTAAGGAGTTCTGCAGGGCCCTTGCAAAAATCCAAGCAGATGGAGGAGCCATTCTTCATTCACTTACAGATAACCAACTTCTACCAAGTCCACAACACATACCCTCACAATCTTAACGTTCATATACAAACATAGCACATAAAAACAGATCTTCAAATATTGTTACAAACCTTGCAATTTCCAGATGACACATTCATAGCAGAATGACACCTTCACTTCTAAACAAATAACTTTCTCCCACACAGAATCAGAGACCAAGTCATCTGCCTAGTTACCACTTAGAACCAAGTAGCATCCACTTAACTTTACATCTGGTTGCTGCTATCATACTGGGCAACCAACCTAGTTGCTCAAAGTGTGGACTTCAGCTACTAATTCGACCCCTATGCAAAGGCAACACTTCTCCCTTAGGTACATCAAATTCCCCTATTTTGGGACCATCGGTGCCCTGCAAAAGGAAATGGTACAAGACACATTTCTCAGTACTACCAACCTCTCTATAAGAGAATTCAAGGAAAAGAAGCAAAAGTAACATCCACTAACTTAAATTTTGGAATTTCAGTATAAGCCTATAACTCCCTTTACTCTGTCTTGAATTACCATCTTTTACCACACATTCCTTGAGGGTCCATGCTTCCATCCACCTAATAACCAATGCAATTACCTACTCATTTTGCTCCCACTGTAGAACCACCCACCCTGTCCTTTTCTGTGTGCTCCAAATAAGGTTTAACACAATGGGCAGAGCCCCAACGAGGGCCATTTTCTGTTAAAACTCATGCATATCTTCTTCCCAATGTTACTAATTCCACTGGGCCAGTCCACTTTCCTGTGATTAAATCTTTTACCCATACCTTAATACCTTTCTTAAAGTTTGACTGTTTTGAATTCAAAGATGAAAAATGATAGAATATAGGAGACACTTGTAAGTCAGGTAAAGTACGTAGAAAGTTTAAGACATAGACAGCTTTTCCTAATCTCACTTGAGGCAACTCCCTCTGCATTCCCCCTTTCTGTATTTGTACCTGGCGTTTCAACACACCATGAGCACGCTCAATAATTGCTTGGCCTGTCGAAGCATGAGGGATACCAGTAGAATGACCAACACCCCAGGCACGAAAGAACACTTGAAATTTTTGTAACATCTGTTTGCCATTCTTGCAAAGGGAGCAAGCCTCTAGGATTAGTACCGTAATATTGTGAAACATGAGACATAATTAACTGAGGAGACCCTTGTTGAGCCATTACTTCATATTCCCAGCGGTCATCTTTCTTCCAGGCTTCAGCAGCTTTTCCAGTTTTCCCGGATCCATCTGTAAAAACTGTTGCATCTTCTACTGGAACAGAGGAGCAAAGTTGTTTCCCCTGAAAAGGAATCCTCTTAGTGAAATTCAGAATAGGATGAGAAGGCAAATTATATGCTATTTGACCTGTAAAAGAAGATAAGGCAGATTGCAACTCATGATTGTTTTGAAAACACCACTCAAAATACCGTTGTTGTACTGGTATGACAAGTTACAGGATCACGGCCTAAGATTTCATGGCAGCGTCTGCGACCTTTGATAACGATGTCTGCAAAAAGCTCATACAGACCTGGAATGGTTTTTCGGGACCCAAAAGACAAAAATATCCACTCCAAAATATGCAATTTGTCTTCCCATTTATCATTCCATTGACACAACAATCTGCATGGTATTTCATCATCTCTCATAATAAATAATTGCATACCAACAGAAACATCTATCCTGGTAACAAATTTACGTGTCAAGGCCAATTCAACTTCTTCTACAGCCTTTTTTGCTGCAGCAGTCAAATGTCTCTCATCGGTAGAGGAAGTAATCCCTGATAGTAAGTCATACAAAGGTTGCAGTTGATGATTAGTTATCCTCAAGTATGTCCTAAGCCAACCTATTGCACCAACCAATTTCTGTACGTCAGCAGCGGTTTTAATTTCAGTGTCCAATTTTACAGGTTGAGGCACAATTTGTGTATTGGTGATTATCAACCCCAAATATTTCCAAGGCATCTGCCTTTGAACTTTCTCCGGGGCAATAACCAAACCAACTAGAGTGTACACATCGTCCAGCAGTTTGAGGGGATTGTGTCTTCACATGCCCTGATTCTTCACAAGCAGAACATCTGGGTGAGGACTTCATGACTGTTGCCAAAGCAGCCATTTTATGCTCAACCGAACCAACCTTTGAGCAAGCAACTACAAGATCAGTCAGGGAGGGATCTCCCAGTAAATAATCAATAATTCCCCTGCAATCATTGTTTGCATTTTCCCATGCTAGCTGTCTGCATAAAATTTGCCTCAACTTATCATCTTATACTTGCTTCTCAAGGGCTGCAGCAACCCTCTCCACAAACTGCAGAAAAGGTTCCTTCACCCCTTGCTGGATGGTAATATACCTTGGTTTAGGAGCTGCCATCTCCATTGTTTTAAGTAAGGCACTCATACCTAGCTGCTGGGCCTGTGCCAGAACCAGGGGGTCCCATCTTGCCTGCAAATCCGGGTTAGAGAACGGTCCATTGCCCAGCAAGGCATCAACTCCCACAGCATGACGTGGATTGTGCTGAGGTAACTGCATATTGTCCAATGCTACTCTTTCCACCATTTGTTTCCAGGTAGCTTGAAACACACCATACTGCACTGGCTGAAACAGAATCGTAGCAAGGTGAACAATATCATAAGGTGCAAGTACATCAGCATTTAGAACACGAATCACTTGCATCATCTGTGAAGAGTTAACACCATACTGATCTACTTTTGACTGAAGATCCTGTACAACCCTCCATGCAAAAACCTGATGGTTATCTTGTTGTCCTGAATTAGGAGCAGCTTTGAAAACAGGAAAAGCCCCAGGCCCACCAGAAGCAGCAGCAGCAGCCATCTCCATCCTTTTAGGTGGACCTATTTTCTCTAACAAATTCCAATCTCTCACTTCAGCTGCTTTCATTATCACATGCTCCCAAAATTGCAAAGGGTGACGAGGAGTCACAGCCACCTGGCAGGGAGGCAGAGTCCAAGAAACAGCAGGCCTGCATCTGCTATGAGATCTAACAGAAACAGATTCCTGCGTCTTTTTAGATGTACTTATCACCGGCAGTTCATCGTCAGAACTATCACTAGGCAAAGAAGGACACAATGTTAAAGATTGCATTTGTTCAACCAGTTCGGAGGGGGCAAACGTCTCAATGGGGGGTGGAGCGGATGCAGACGACTCAAAGGGGGGAGGAGAGGGGGTGGATGGCTCAAGAGAATATGGAGAGGAGGCAAACAACTCGAAGGAGGGCAGAGGAGGGGCAGATGGCTCAAGGGAAAACAGGGGCGGAGCAGACAAACCACAGGAGGGTCGAGGAGGAGCAGCCGACTGAGGGTAGGGGGCGGGGGGAGCAAACAGCCCAGGGAGAGAGAGAGGGGCTGATGACCCAGCCTGTTTTTCACTTTGCTTCTTCTGTAACTTCATTTTTGCTAATTGCTGTGCAAGCATAAGATACTTTGGTTTAGTACTCAGTTCAACTAACTGCTGAGCAGGCAAATTATACACAGGTTTAACATAGTCTTTTGGAGATATATAACGAGGAACAGTCTTAGCCTGTTGTTTGATTCTCATGATAGCAAACCCTGGGGGAACCTCCACAGCAACGGTGGCAGCAGACTCCTCAGGGGGAGATACATCGACAGGCTCAGCCTCATCTTCCTCCTGTTCCTCTACTTTGGTTTCTTGCTCTAATTCCTGCTCCTCCAGTTCCTCCCCTCTATCTTGTTCTGCTTTCCATTCCTTCAATGCCTCATACAACAGTCTCCAGGTAGTAGCCAAATCGACAACCGTCTTATCCCCCTTAGATATCACTTCCCATAGTCTCTTCCCAACCTTTTTCCATGCCTGGACACTGAAGGCAGTGTCGGCATCAGCTTCAAAGTCCTGTGATTTACACTATATCAGTAAGCTATGAAAAGCATAATCAGAAGCTTGAACATTTTTTCTTTTCAGTAAAGTTTTCCATGTGGACAAAACTGTTTTTTCCTCGTTTGATAAATTATTTCTTATTATTTTTCCCAATCGCTCACCTTGAATCAGATGTCTGAATTAGGTCCGGAACTCCACAGCGTCCTTGCTGCCTTCATTCATTTTTAGGGTACCCTTCAACTTTTTTTTCTCTCTTTTTTCTCTTTTCCTTTTTTTATAGTCCAGTTGCAATCACGTCAGGGTCACCAGATGTCGCTATAGAGCGTGACACAGCACCTGGTACCACGACTCCATCAGAAGGGTGCAAGAAAGAGCTTTATTATAGCAACATGTTGCTTTTATAGTTTTTCAAGATATTTACATTCACTTAACAGACACATTCACTGCCCATTGGTTATAAGAAAGAAACAAAGTTCTCAGTAGGTGATCAAGGAGCCACGTCATTTTGTGAGCCAGCTAGAGTCCGTATCTTTTAACTTTCTCTCCTTCATCACATCGCCATGGTGGCAACCTTGGTGTCTTCCTCAGGACAGATATGTGGCTTTCCTTACCTTCAGGAAGCCTTTGCTAGCTCACAAGAACAGTACAGGATGTCTTTCCTACAAATTAACTCTTAAAATGTACTTTATTTCTACTTTTCTACCAATAACTAATCCTTTCTCTGTCTAACCTCTGCACTGCAGTTTCTCACAACCAATCACCTTGTGCCACCAACACTGCAGAAAATGGAGTCGATGAAGAAGAAGAAGCAGCTCAGAAAATGCCCAAGATCCTCCATCTTGTCTCCTATCTACCTCTATACTAAAATCCCAAAACTCTAAATTTCTCACCCTGTGACAAACTACACTATTGTCTGTTTCCTATTTCACACACTTGTAGACTCCAATCCATCCCAAAGTCTTGGAAGACCTCTTCATGGGTGAAGGTTAAAGGCAGTGCTTCCCTGGGAGTCAGGACCCCTCAGGACAGGCAGAGAAATATTCCCCGTGCCCTGGGTTCCAACAGGGACAGTCAGCACAGCTTCACCAAGGGCAAGTTCTGTCTGACCAACCTAGTGGCCTTCTACAATGGAGTGACTCCATCAGTGGACAAGGGAAGGGCTACTGATGTCATCTATCTGGACTTCTGTAAGGCCTTTGACACGGTCCCCCACAACATCCTTTTCTCTGAATTGGAGAGAGAAGGATTTGATGGGCAGACTGATTGGTGGATGAGGAATGGGCTGGATGGTTGCATCCAGAGGGTAGTGGTCAATGGCTTAGAGTCCCAATGGACATTGTTGACAAATCCTTCAGGGCTCTGTATTGGCACCAGTGCTGTTTAATATCTTCATTACTGACAGACACAACGGATTTGAGTGCCCCCTTAGCAATTTTGCAGATGACAACAAGCTGAGCAGTACAGTTGATACTCCTGAAGGATGGAATGCCATCCAGAGCGACCTAGACTGTAGCAATGGGGAACAAAGAGACACAGACCTCCTTATGCATCCAAAGGAGATCACTTTATTGTAGAAATCACCCCCCTTTTATACCTTTAGTTTCCACCGGGCAGAACCAGAACTTAACAGAAGAAGGGCGCCCATTGTTTGGCTCAGCTTCAGTCTGCTGTCCACGCGTCCTATCACCCAATCAGCTTCCCGTTCATATCCTGTCCACGCGTTCCTCCTCATAACTGCCTCTCACCCCCCAGCTGACTTCCAACTGTCCAGCCTGCAGCTGTGCCGTCCCCACAGGGCCTTCTGGTGAACATAAGCCTTAACAACTTTAACACATATAACCCCATATCACACACTGGACAAGCTCAAGATGTGGCCCATGGGAAACTCATGAGGTTCAACAAGACTAAGTGCAAGGTGCTGCACCTGGGTCTAGGCAATCTCTTGTATCAATACAGGGTGGGGGATGAAGGGATAGAGAGCAGTTCTGCAGAGTAGGACTTGGGGGTACTGTTGAATGAAATGCTGGATGTGGACCAGCAATATGTGGTTGCAGCCCAGAGGGAAAATGCATCCTGGGCTTCATCCATAGCAGTGTGACCAACAGGTTGAGGGAAGTGATTCTGCCCCTCTACTCTGCTCTTGTGAGACTTCACCTGGAGTACTGCATCCAGCTGTGGAATCCTCAGCACAGGAAAGACATGGACCTGTTGGAGTGCGTTTAGAGGAGGTCCATAAAGATGATTAGAAGGATGAAACACCTCTCTTATGAGGAAAGGCTGAGGGAGTTGGGGTTGTTCAGCTCAGAACAGAGAAGGCTCTGGGCAGACCTAATTGCAGCCTTCCAGTACTTAAAGGGAGCCTACAAGTAAGATGGCAACTGACTTTCCAGTAGGGCCTGTAGCAATAGGACAAGGGGTAATGGTTTTAAAATAAAAGAAGATAGATTTAGACTAGCTATTAAGAAGAAATTTTTTACGGTGAGGATGATAAAACACTGGAGCAAGATGCCCAGAGACGAGCCAGATGTGCTGTTCACTGGATGCATCGTTGTAAGTTGAAGCCAGTTCTAATTCCATCACTGTTGCACTTGTCTGGTTTCATCATATTTTATTCTTCATTAATGTGGCTGTCATAGGGGAGTTCAAGTTCAGATCCTCAAATCCAGACTGTTGGAGACAAGGTCCACAAGACGCCCAATGCCACCTGAGCCACTTCAATCCTAGGAGCAAGATCCACTTGATGGTTATTTTGATGTTCTTCAGTGGCCTGACTCTTGTGTATAACAGCATCTATGTGATGTACCTTCACAACCAAGTTATCCGCCGAGACAGCAATATCTTGCCACAATGCAGCAGCCCAGCTGTGTCGCAGCAAGGGAAACTTGGACGCCCAATATCACAGTTTAGCAAGCTTCGTTTAATGAAGAGAGCATCAGACTTTTATGCACAGCAAGTAATAAGCTCATACATATTCTGCAAGCTAAGCAATCTATTGGCTATACTACAATACCAGCTCTTCCTCATACCTTAGGGGTTACATCTTTCTTTTCTCATGTCTCTCTCACTACTTGTTATTGTACTACAGCTATGCTGATGGATACAGTGTTTTGCAGGTGCAGGGACCCAGATTAGCTGCATCCTCCCGATTCTTGGTCCAGAACGTGGCCCCTGTCACGTAGCCATTCCTCCACAATTCCCCTGTTTTCTTTTTGCACAAGCAATGTTTGATTAAATGCAGCAGATATCATCTTTTGCACCATATTTTGTAAGCATATGCAAAAGCAAGGCAAAACTATATACTACTAACAAAGCTACAATGCCTACTATTATGCCAGCCTTAACAATAGAGCGTAGCCATGATCTCAGGCCTAAAGATTTGAGCTATCCATCAATATCAAAGCTTGATTCTACCTGTAGGTTTACGGTTAACTTCCACAACTCAGAGAGCTGGGAGTGGATGGACTGCGAATGGTCAGAAAGGTTCATGCAACACATGCCTTCAAATTCTTCACAATTATGGCCTTGTGCAAGCAAAAGGAAATCAATTGCAGCTCTATTTTGAAGTGTTGCATGGTGAATAGAATCAACATCAAGCAAAAGGCTAGAAAGCGCCATAGAAGTGGTATTGGTTTGCTTCACAAGCCAGCATCCTAACTTATTTAGGGTGGCATGGGTGCTTGCTGCTGCTACCTCTGGAGCCAGAAAGCTTCCGACTGAGCTATCTGGGCTGCAGGGCTCCCATACTATGCATCTGATCATTGAGGGCACGTAGATCATGCAGGAGCCGATATTTGCTAGATTTCCTTTTGATCCCAAAAATAGGAGTATTCCAAGGACTAAGAGATAACTGGAGATGTGTTTGGTCAAACTGCTCCTGTACTAGCTTGTGTGCTTGAATGAGACGTTCTTTTTTTAAAGGCTATTGCTCAACTTACACCACGTCTTCTGTTTTCTATTGGAGTGGGATCGGGAAAGTCTATGCAATGGCCGTCTCTATAAAGGGAGATCTGTGGTAAGGACTATTCTCAACTGTGCTAACACATCGCGGACCAGCAAGGCGTGGACACTTTCAGGGAGCGGTATTACAGAAACCGTACAGGTGATAGTCTTTCTCTCTATAATAATTTTCAGCAGAGGGGATTTCCATGAAAGCATGAGTCTTCTTACTCTTGTGACTGTGGCATTTGCCGCATGGGTGGGCCACTGGGGTGGCCATTTCTGTGTCCCTATGATGCTGATGTCTGCACCAGTGTTTAGGAGCGCAACTATGGTGATGGTTTGACCCTGATGCTGGACCTCAATATGTTTTTAGGACGATGCTTTAAGTCTACTGTTAACAATGCCATTGTTCTTGTGGAATCAAAACTACCTTCACCACGTCGCTGCTTGCCAAGTGGTACGGTCCCTCCGGTTAATTGAGGCATGGGGATTAATTGAGCAATTCACGATCCGGCTGGAAGAAACAATGGTGGGAATAGTGTTTGCACTATTATTTGTATTTCACCTGTATAATCAGCGTCAATTAATCTAACAAGAATAGTAAGTCTAAACATGCTGGCAGACTAGCGTCTAATCAACAAAGCTCTCACGGTTTGTCTGCCGTCTGTAACAGGGCCTTTAATCTCTGTTGGGATACACTGTGGTTTGCAGTCTATTAAGGTGCAGTCTACTGAGGTTGCCAGGTCCAACCCGAGGCTTCCGCTGGTTGAGGGGCTGGACGGAGGAGGCGCTTGTGCTGGAAAGGCACTTGGGCTCTGGGCCGCCACTTGTGTCGGAGCGGGGCGACCTTTCCTGCTGGGCTTCCTGTTTCCTGAGACGTGCCGGCAGGCCGACTCATTGTGTGTGTCGGACTTGCAGCGCCGACACCGCACAGCTCCTATTGTACAATTCCGGTGCATATGGCCAGCAGTTCCGCAGCGGAAGCATCGGAATCATGATGGTCTTTTTCTTTGAAGCTGATTTACCGACGCTTTCAAGGCGGCATGGGCAGCCAACACCTGAATCTGTGTCGCCTGCACCTGCTCCCTAAAACTACTTCCCAAATCTCGTACTGTTTCTACTAACATAGCTTGCAGCCCCACCAGCACCTGAGCTATTCGTTCTAAAGGTTCTTCAGCAGTCCAGGTACCAGGGAGTGTGACAAGTATACCCTTAGTGGTGGGATTGCAATTCTGTAGAGCACATTGCTTTAGTAGTGCTCTGTGCATATATTCAGGGACCCTTGCTGTCTGAATAGCATTCGCCACTCTGTCAATAAACAACTTAAATGGCTCTTCTCTTCTTTGTTTAATTCTCATGTATGAGGGAATACCCCCTGGGGATTTCACCCTATCAAGCTTCACACGGGCTAATCTCATAGCTTCTCTCAGGTTCTCGGGCCCGATTAGTGCTTGCGCCTCCGTCCTTAGGTATGCCTCTATCTTTTTTAGTTCTTCTAAAGTAACTCCATATAGCGGCTCTCCTGGCTGTCTCGGGGTAGCCACAGACTCTTGGCACACAGCCTGCCACTGAGCATTAAACAACAACTGTTGATGCTGGGTAAGCACTAGCCTCATGAGGCTTTTAATATCTGATGGCAAGTGTATGTTTCTTCCTTACAAATAATTGAGCATCTGATGAATTGGTTCTCCATGGATACCACACTCACTTACAGTGGCACGGAGCTGTGCCAGCCATTTCTAATCTAAGGTAGTGATAGTTGCTTGCAAGCCTCCGGCAGGATTTGGTGCGTAAACTGTGGAGGAATGGCTACGTGACAGGGGCCACGTTCTGGACCAAGAATCCGGAGGATGCAGCTAATCTGGGTCCCTGCACCTGCAAAACACTGTGTCCTTGAGCATAGCTGTGGTACAATAACAAGCAGTGAGAGAGACATGAGAAAAGAAAGATGTAACCCCTAAGGTATGAGGAAGAGCTGATATTGTAGTATAGCCAATAGATTGCTTAGCTTGCAGAATATGTATGAGCTTATTACTTGTTGTGCATAAAAGTCTGATGCTCTCTTCAATAAACAAAGCTTGCTAAACACTCATATTGAGCGTCCAAGTTTCCCTCACTGTGACAAATGGTGCCCGAACAGTGACCCTACAGAGGGCTTGAACCTGCGAGCCACGGTCTGGTGTAGTATTCCGTGTCAGTCCTGATGCAGCACGGGAGGCAAAAGAGCAGGCTCCACGTCCCCGAGTGACCTTAGAGAAGGGTCTTGGCCGGCAAAAGAGTGGGCTCCATGCCCCGAGCGACCTTAGAGACGGGTCTTGGCCAACTAAGCACCGCCGACGTTTTGCAAGGGTTGCAACAGCGCTGACGACTAAATTAGAAGGTAATGGAGAGACAAGCAGTGTATGACCTTTTTAAATGCTTTTTACAAAAGCGGGGATTACAGGGTATCGACCTAGGAAAAGAAGGAAAAGAACTCCCGAGATTGCTTGCATATGGAGTTGCAAAAGGGTGTTTTGCAGATCCCAATCAGGTCTTTGAGGAGTTAGAGTGGCGTAGGTTTGGGGATAAGTTGTGGGAAGCAGTGTTAGATGAGTGTAAAACTGCAAAACAGTTGTCTAAAACTTGGCAGATAGTTGCTAATGCACTAAAACAGTACCAGGCAGAGCAGAAGGCTGCTCAGGCAGCCTCTGCCCAATTGGGAATGACTGTTCCTAGTGAGAATAGAGGGGCCTCAGCCTCTACGTCCTCTTATCCTCTGCCCCCAGCAACTACCACGGTGTATCTGCCGGCAGGGACGGCCTCTGTGCCAGCTGCCCGAGCTGCTCCTTCTGCGCCTCGGCTGGTATTGAGAGATTGCCGCCTCCCTACAGCTGGAGAGGACGGCGGGGAAAGAACAAAGGAAATGCTTGACCCCAAGGCGATGAAAATTGCTAATGAAAGGATTAAGGCATGGCGAGAGATTACAAGAGAGGCGATAGTTGCAGGCAACGGAGCGGCTGCTGATGCCTTGCTTGAGGTGGCTTGTCCAGTGGTTTATGCACCAAATCCTGCCGGAGGCTTGCAAGCAACTATCACTACCTTAGATTGGAAATGGCTGGCACAGCTCGGTGCCACTGTAAGTGAGTGTGGTATCCACAGAGAGCCCACTCGTCAAATGCTCAATTATTTGTGGGCAGGAAACATACTGTTGCCATCGGATATTAAAAGCCTCATGAGGCTAGTGCTTACCCAGCATCAACAGTTGTTGTTTAACGCTCACTGGCAGGCTGCGTGCCAAGAGTCTGTGGCTACCCCGAGACAGCCAGGAGATCTGCTATATGGAGTTACTTTAGAGGAACTTATGGGGATAGGGGCATACCTAAGGACGGAGGCACAAGCATTAATCGGGCCCGAGAACCTGAGGGAGGCTATGAGATTAGCCCGTGTGGGGCTCAAAAGGGTTGTGGTGGTTTGACAGGAAATGTGTTTTTTGGGATGCTGTGTTTTTGGCCAATGGATATTCAGACTTTAATATTGGCATTTAACCTGGCCATTGGGACATGGACACGCCTCTGAGAACACGGGGTTAAAAGCAGAGCTCTCCCCTGGGAGGGTCTCTTGGGTTTCCGGCGGGAAAGAGTTCGGGTCTCTCCCCCGGCCCAGCTGCTGGCTGGGCAGGGGGAGGGGAAAAGCCATGTTGCCAAGAGAGGTAGGCCTGAGCCCCGGGGTGGAAGGGTGGAAGAGAGAAAGAGAGAGAGAGACACCGGGAGCCATCGGGCAGCCCCCCCTGAGAGACACAGAAAGAGAGAAAGAGCCGCTGCCTGAGACTGTGACCTTGAAGCTTGATAAACATGGGCCTGTGCCGGCAGCACGGCTGGGAAGGAGAAGAAGGGGGGGTTCAGCCGGCCGCTTGTAGGAGCTTTTAACCCCTTTTTGGAAAATGAGAACTTTACAGAACATTGACCTTTCCTAGAAGATAGAGTGGAAGATGAGGAAGAAAATGGGCCAGTGTGAGAGAGGTCTGGGCAAGCGAGAGATAGTAGAAGAGTAGAGAAGAATCCTAGTGGGAAGAGATGATGGAGTAGCTTTTGCTGGACTCTTTTTGTATAGCCATGGACAGAACCAAGAGGGTTCAGTGTTGATGCCCCTCGGCCCCAGGGGGTGAAAAATATGGGGGGGACAGGTGTCCCAAAGGAGAGATTGTGGGGACAGGTGTCCCAGAAGAGAGATGACGGCCTCAGAACCAAGAGGGTTCAGTGTTGATGCCCCTCGGCCCCAGGGGGTGAAAAAATATGGGGGGGACAGCTGTCCCAAAGGAGAGATTGTGGGGACAGGTGTCCCAGAAGAGAGATGACGGCCGCAGAACCAGGAGGGTTCAGTGTTGATGCCCCTCGGCCCCAGGGGGTGAAAAAATATGGGGGGGACAGGTGTCCCAAAGGAGAGATTGTGGGGACAGGTGTCCCAAAAGAGAGATGACGGCCTCAGAACCAAGAGGGTTCAGTGTTGATGCCCCTCGGCCCCAGGGGGTGAAAAATATGGGGGGGACAGGTGTCCCAAAGGAGAGATTGTGGGGACAGGTGTCCCAGAAGAGAGATGACGGCCTCAGAACCAAGAGGGTTCAATGTTGATGCCCCTCGGCCCCAGGGGGTGAAAAAATATGGGGGGGACAGCTGTCCCAAAGGAGAGATTGTGGGGACAGGTGTCCCAGAAGAGAGATGACGGCCGCAGAACCAGGAGGGTTCAGTGTTGATGCCCCTCGGCCCCAGGGGGTGAAAAAATATGGGGGGGACAGGTGTCCCAAAGGAGAGATTGTGGGGACAGGTGTCCCAAAAGAGAGATGACGGCCTCAGAACCAAGAGGGTTCAGTGTTGATGCCCCTCGGCCCCAGGGGGTGAAAAATATGGGGGGGACAGCTGTCCCAAAGGAGAGATTGTGGGGACAGGTGTCCCAAAGGAGAGATGAACAGACCCAAGTTCCTTGTGACACAGAGACTGCATTCTAGGGGGAGGCAATGGCCTCAGAACCAAGAGGGTTCAGTGTTGATGTCCCTCGGCCCCAGGGGGTGAAAAAATATGGGGGGGACAGGTGTCCCAAAGGAGAGATTGTGGGGACAGGTGTCCCAAAGGAGAGATGAACAGACCCAAGTTCCTTGTGACACAGAGACTGCATTCTAGGGGGAGGCAATGGCCTCAGAACCAAGAGGGTTCAGTGTTGATGCCCCTCGGCCCCAGGGGGTGAAAAAATATGGGGGAGACAGGTGTCCCAAAGGAGAGATTGTGGGGACAGGTGTCCCAAAGGAGAGACTGTGCCTTTTTTTGGATTGGGACAGAGCATCCTTAAAAGACAACCCTAGAAGCTCTTCTGGTCCGTGTTCAGTGGTGAGAGCACTGGACATGAAAAGGAAGAAGTCACGACGGCAGATGTACTCCGGGCAGTGCCACAAGTGACACAGAAACACACGAGGCTTCGACTGTGTTTCCAGGGGAAGCCCATGGTACAAGAAGGACTCCTCTCCTCTTGATGAACTGAGGATTGATTGTCTAAAAGGTGCTGCTGGACCGAGAGTTGGTGATTTGAGGATCAAATGTATTGTGTTGGAATTTGGTGGGGGGAGGAGGAAATGCATTTGTGAGGTTCTCATTTTCCCTGTGTGTGTGTGTTCCTTTTTATCTGTAGTTGTAGAGTAGTTAATAAAGTTCTGGTTCTTTTTTCCCTAAGTAGGAGCCTGCTTTGCTTATTCCTGGTCACATCTCACAGCAGAAACCAGGGAGAAGGTATCTTCATGGGGGCACTGGCATTGTGCCAGTGTTAAACCATGACATTTTTTGGTTCCCTGACCGGGAATCGAATTTTGGGGGAATGATAAGATAAAGTTGTGAGTAAAGCTGTGAGATGGGACCAAAGAAGAATAAGAACAAAGCATGTATTGAGTTAAGGTAGCTGCATAGTAAAAATCTGGGGATGAAGGTTTTCCTGTTTTGTAGAAGTGTTGAAGTGTTTTGTAATTTTGTTAATAATTTTAGAAAGTGTGTTCTCAGAGGCGAAGGGTGGAATGTGGTGGTTTGACAGGAAATGTGTTTTTTGGGATGCTGTGTTTTTGGCCAATGGATATTCAGACTTTAATATTGGCATTTTACCTGGCCATTGGGACATGGACACGCCTCTGAGAACACAGGGTTAAAAGCAGAGCTCTCCCCTGGGAGGGTCTCTTGGGTTTCCGGCGGGAAAGAGTTCGGGTCTCTCCCCCGGCCCAGCTGCTGGCTGGGCAGGGGGAGGGGAAAAGCCATGTTGCCAAGAGAGGTAGGCCTGAGCCCCGGGGTGGAAGGGTGGAAGAGAGAAAGAGAGAGAGAGAGACACCGGGAGCCATCGGGCAGCCCCCCCTGAGAGACACAGAAAGAGAGAAAGAGCCGCTGCCTGAGACTGTGACCTTGAAGCTTGATAAACATGGGCCTGTGCCGGCAGCACGGCTGGGAAGGAGAAGAAGGGGGGGTTCAGCCGGCCGCTTGTAGGAGCTTTTAACCCCTTTTTGGAAAATGAGAACTTTACAGAACATTGACCTTTCCTAGAAGATAGAGTGGAAGATGAGGAAGAAAATGGGCCAGTGTGAGAGAGGTCTGGGCAAGCGAGAGATAGTAGAAGAGTAGAGAAGAATCCTAGTGGGAAGAGATGATGGAGTAGCTTTTGCTGGACTCTTTTTGTATAGCCATGGACAGAACCAAGAGGGTTCAGTGTTGATGCCCCTCGGCCCCAGGGGGTGAAAAAATATGGGGGGGACAGGTGTCCCAAAGGAGAGATTGGGGGGACAGGTGTCCCAGAAGAGAGATGACGGCCTCAGAACCAAGAGGGTTCAGTGTTGATGCCCCTCGGCCCCAGGGGGTGAAAAATATGGGGGGGACAGCTGTCCCAAAGGAGAGATTGTGGGGACAGGTGTCCCAGAAGAGAGATGACGGCCTCAGAACCAAGAGGGTTCAGTGCTGATGCCCCTCGGCCCCAGGGGGTGAAAAAATATGGGGGGGACAGGTGTCCCAAAGGAGAGATTGTGGGGACAGGTGTCCCAGAAGAGAGATGACGGCCTCAGAACCAAGAGGGTTCAGTGTTGATGTCCCTCGGCCCCAGGGGGTGAAAAAATATGGGGGGGACAGGTGTCCCAAAGGAGAGATTGTGGGGACAGGTGTCCCAAAGGAGAGATGGACAGACCCAAGTTCCTTGTGACACAGAGACTGCATTCTAGGGGGAGGCAATGGCCTCAGAACCAAGAGGGTTCAGTGTTGATGCCCCTCGGCCCCAGGGGGTGAAAAAATATGGGGGAGACAGGTGTCCCAAAGGAGAGATTGTGGGGACAGGTGTCCCAAAGGAGAGACTGTGCCTTTTTTTGGATTGGGACAGAGCATCCTTAAAAGACAACCCTAGAAGCTGTTCTGGTCCGTGTTCAGTGGTGAGAGCACTGGACATGAAAAGGAAGAAGTCACGACGGCAGATGTACTCCGGGCAGTGCCACAAGTGACACAGAAACACACGAGGCTTCGACTGTGTTTCCAGGGGAAGCCCATGGTACAAGAAGGACTCCTCTCCTCTTGATGAACTGAGGATTGATTGTCTAAAAGGTGCTGCTGGACCGAGAGTTGGTGATTTGAGGATCAAATGTATTGTGTTGGAATTTGGTGGGGGGAGGAGGAAATGCATTTGTGAGGTTCTCATTTTCCCTGTGTGTGTGTGTTCCTTTTTATCTGTAGTTGTAGAGTAGTTAATAAAGTTCTGGTTCTTTTTTCCCTAAGTAGGAGCCTGCTTTGCTTATTCCTGGTCACATCTCACAGCAGAAACCAGGGAGAAGGTATCTTCATGGGGGCACTGGCATTGTGCCAGTGTTAAACCATGACAAGGGTGAAATCCCCAGGGGGTATTCCCTCATACATGGGAATTAAACAAGGAAGAGAAGAGCCATTTAGGTTGTTTACTGACAGAGTGGCGAATGCTATTCATACAGCAAGGGTCCCTGAATATATGCACGGAGCACTACTGAAGCAATGTGCCCTACAGAATTGCAATCCCACTACTAAGGGTATACTTGTCACACTCCCTGGTACCTGGACTGTTGAGGAGGCTTTAGAACGAATGGCTCAGGTGCCGGTGGGGCCGCAGGCAATGTTAGTGGAAGCAGTAAGAGAATTGGGAAGTAGCTTCAGGGAGCAGGCGCAGGCAACGCAGAGTCAGGTGTTGGCTGCCCTTGCCCCCTTGCAAGCATCGGTAAATTGGCTTCAAAGAAAAGGACCATCACAATTCCGATGCCTATGCTGCGAAACTGCTGGCCATATGCAATGAGATTGTACAATAGGAGCTGTGTGGTGCCGGCGCTGCAAGTCCGACACACACAATGAGTCGGCCTGCCGGCACGTCTCGGGAAATGGGAAGCCCAGCGGGAGGGGTCTCCCCCCTCCGACACAAGTGGTGGCCCAGAGCCCAAGTGCCTTCCCAGCACATGCGCCTCCTCCCTCCACCCTGCAACCAGCAGAAGCCTCGGGTTGGACCTGGCAACCTCAATAGACTGCACCTTAATAGACTGGAAACCGCAGAGTATCCCAACAGAGATTAAAGGCCCCGTTACAGCCAGCAGACAAACCGTGGGAGCTTTGTTGATTGGACGCTCGTCTGCCAGCATGTCGGGACTTACTATTCTTGTTAGATTAATTGACGCTGATTATACAGGTGAAATACAAATAATAGTGCAAACACTATTCCCACCATTGTTTCTTCCAGCCGGATTGTGAATTGCTCAATTAATCCCCATGCCTCAATTAACCGGAGGGACCGTACCACTTGGCAAGCAGCGACGTGGTGAAGGTAGTTTTGATTCCACAGGAAAAATGGGATTGTTAACAGTAGACTTAAAGCATCGTCCTAAAAACATATTGATGTCCAATATCAGGGTCAAACCATCACCCTGGTTGTGCTCCTAGACACCGGTGCAGACGTCAGCATCATAGGGACGCAGAAATGGCCACCCCAGTGGCCCACCCATGCGGCAAATGCCACAGTCGCAGGAGAAGAAGGACTCACACTTGCACGGAAATCCCCTCTGCTGAAAATTATTATAGAGGGAAAGACTGTCACCTGTACAGTTTCTGTAATACCGCTCCCTGAAAGTGTCCACGCCTTGCTGGGCCGCGATATGTTGGCAAGGTTGGGAATGGTCCTTGCCAGAGATCTCCCTTTGTGGGGGCGGCCATTGCGTGGACTTTCCCGATCCCGCTCCGATCGAGGGCGGAGGGCCCGGTGTGGGTTGAGCTGTGGCCTTTGGAGGGGGGGATCTCATTCAGGTGCGCAGGCTGGTGCAGGAGCAGTTTGACCAAGGACATCTCTGCTTATCTGTTAGTCCTTGGAATACTCCTGTTTTTATGATCAAGAGGAAATCTGGCAAATATCGGCTCCTGCATGATCTACGTGCCCTCAATGATCAGATGCATAGTATTGGAGCCCTGCAGCCCAGATAGCTCAGTCGGAAGCTTTCTGGCTTCGAGGGTGGCAGCAGCAGGCACCCATGCCACCCTAAATAAGTTAGGATGCTGGCTTGTGAAGCAAACCAATACCACTTCTATGGCGCTTTCTAGCCTTTTGCTTGATGTTGATTCTATTCACCATGCAACACTTCAAAATAGAGCTGCAATTGATTTCCTTTTGCTTGCACAAGGCCATAATTGTGAAGAATTTGAAGGCATGTGTTGCATGAACCTTTCTGACCATTCGCAGTCCATCCACTCCCAGCTCTCTGAGTTGCGGAAGTTAACCGTAAACCTACAGGTAGAATCAAGCTTTGATATTGATGGATAGCTCAAATCTTTAGGCCTGAGATCATGGCTACGCTCTATTGTTAAGGCTGGCATAATAGTAGGCATTGTAGCTTTGTTAGTAGTATATAGTTTTGCCTTGCTTTTGCATATGCTTACAAAATATGGTGCAAAAGATGATATCTGCTGCATTTAATCAAACATTGCTTGTGCAAAAAGAAAACAGGGGAATTGTGGAGGAATGGCTACGGGACAGGGGCCACGTTCTGGACCAAGAATCGGGAGGATGCAGCTAATCTGGGTCCCTGCACCTGCAAAACACTGTATCCATCAGCATAGCTGTAGTACAATAACAAGTAGTGAGAGAGACATGAGAAAAGAAAGATGTAACCCCTAAGGTATGAGGAAGAGCTGGTATTGTAGTATAGCCAATAGATTGCTTAGCTTGCAGAATATGTATGAGCTTATTACTTGTTGTGCATAAAAGTCTGATGCTCTCTTCAATAAATAAAGCTTGCTAAACAGTGATATTGGGCGTCCAAGTTTCCCTCACTGCGACAGTAAACTACTGGACAAGCTACCTCAAGCAAGGCATCAGCAGCCGCTCCGTTGCCTGCAACTATCGCCTCTCTTGTAATCTCTCGCCATGCCTTAATCCTTTCATTAGCAATTTTCATCGCCTTGGGGTCAAGCATTTCCTTTGTTCTTTCCCCGCCGTCCTCTCCAGCTGTAGGGAGGCGGCAATCTCTCAATACCAGCCGAGGCGCAGAAGGAGCAGCTCGGGCAGCTGGCACAGAGGCCGTCCCTGCCGGCAGATACACCGTGGTAGTTGCTGGGGGCAGAGGATAAGAGGACGTAGAGGCTGAGGCCCCTCTATTCTCACTAGGAACAGTCATTCCCAATTGGGCAGAGGCTGCCTGAGCAGCCTTCTGCTCTGCCTGGTACTGTTTTAGTGCATTAGCAACTATCTGCCAAGTTTTAGACAACTGTTTTGCAGTTTTACACTCATCTAACACTGCTTCCCACAACTTATCCCCAAACCTACGCCACTCTAACTCCTCAAAGACCTGATTGGGATCTGCAAAACACCCTTTTGCAACTCCATATGCAAGCAATCTCGGGAGTTCTTTTCCTTCTTTTCCTAGGTCGATACCCTGTAATCCCCGCTTTTGTAAAAAGCATTTAAAAAGGTCATACACTGCTTGTCTCTCCATTACCTTCTAATTTAGTCGTCAGCGCTGTTGCAGCCCTTGCAAGACGTCGGCGGTGCTTAGTCGGCCAAGACCCTTCTCTAAGGTCGCTCGGGGACGTGGAGCCCGCTCTTTTGCCTCCCGTGCTGCATCGGGACTGACACTGAATACTACACCAGACTGTGGCTCGCAGGTTCAAGCCCTCTGTAGGGTTCCTGTTCGGGCGCCATTTGTCGCGGCGAGGGAAACTTGGACGCTCAATATGAGTGTTTAGCAAGCTTTGTTTATTGAAGAGAGCATCAGACTTTTATGCACAACAAGTAATAAGCTCATACATATTCTGCAAGCTAAGCAATCTATTGGCTATACTACAATATCAGCTCTTCCTCATACCTTAGGGGTTACATCTTTCTTTTCTCATGTCTCTCTCACTGCTTGTTATTGTACCACAGCTATGCTCAAGGACACAGTGTTTTGCAGGTGCAGGGACCCAGATTAGCTGCATCCTCCGGATTCTTGGTCAAGAACGTGGCCACTGTCACATAGCCATTCTTCCACACAGCTGGGCTTAGTTCTACGCTGCCAGTTTTTCTGCTTCCATTGCTGCAACCACCCCCACATGGCATTTGCCACCATCCATGAGTCAGTATAGAGGTAAAGTATCAGCTATTTTTCTCATTCAACAATGTCTAGAGCCAAATGGATGGCTTTCACCTCCACAAACTGACTTAATTCACCAGCTCCTTCAACAGTTTCTGAGATTTGTCTTTGTGGACTTGATACATCTACCTCCCATCTCTGGTGCTTTCTTACAGTACAGTAGAACCCATCAGTCAACAGGGCATATTGCTTCTCACTTTCTGGTAATTTATTATATTGTGGGGCCTCTTCAGCATGCCTCACCTCTGTCACAGACATATTTTATGAGAAATCATTTTGTTAGGATCTTTTCTCCTGAGAAGCTGAGAGGCCTCAGAAATGAAATGTAAACAATAATTATCTGTTGCTGTGGAATGCAACAGGTGCATCTTTGCTTGGTCTCATGTGGTTGTTTTTAATTAATGGCCAATCACAGTTCTACTGTCTTGGACTCTGCTCTGTCACAAGATTTTATTATAATTTTCCTTTCTATTCCTTTCAAGCCTTCTGATGAAATCCTTTCTTCTCTTACTTTAGTATAGTTTTACTATATAACTTTTTAATATAATATATATAATAAAATAATAAATCAGCCTTCTGAAACATGGAGTCAAGATTCTCATCTCTTCCCTCATCCTGGGACTCCTGTGAACACCACTACACACCTCCTCCTCTGGTGACACTCCAAACTCTTTGCCTTCTGGCCAATCCATGATCAATTCCAAGATTACTGGATGACTGGGGTTTCCTATTTGAGTTTGTTGTGGGATCAGTGCAATCCACTTATTCCATGTAGGATCAGTTGCATGATGGGTAGAGGAGACCCCTTCAACATCCAACCCAGCATGGGTAACCAGGGTTCCAGGAAGAGCTGGACTTCAGAACCAATCATTTCCAAAGCAGCTCAAACCCCTTCATAAGCTGCTGGTATCTTTTTCAGTTGGACTATAGCGGGCTTCAGATCCTTTAGAAGCCAAGAGGTCAACCTCAAGTCTCCCCTGGTGCTTTCTGCTAGAGGTTCCAGAAAGTACCATTCTCCCTGACTGCAATGTAGAACCCTTTTTTTACATCTTGCACTGTCTGGACTGGCCCGAGGGCTACAGCATGAACTGTCTCTTGTTTGATTTATTCTAAGGTTTGTTGATGCTCAGGGCCCCATTGGAAATCATTCTTCTTACATGTCACTTAATAGAGAGGCGTCTTGCGGTAATTTTATGATGATACTTTATTCCCTAATCATCAGCTTTATGCCCAGAAATGGCTGCTGTAGATTTAAGATGGACCCGGGGGTGAGGCAGGGAGACCTGGGCTCCTGTGCGGTTTCGGTTTGGTTCAAACTCTCTCTCGCCTCGGTGTGTGCTCCAGTGTGCTCAGGCTATGGCGTGGACCAGCATGCTACATTGTTTCTCTTGCTGGATTGGGTTTGCTAGCTTGAAGTAAGATGTTTTCCTTTTTTCCCTTCCCCTAGCCTGGAGGCTATACCGGGAATTCTCTTGGTGGCTTTTTCTTTGCTTTTTTTCCTTGAACTGTTTTGGCTTGGGTGTTTTGGGTTTTTTTCCAGTCCATCCGGGGAGATGGCGGGGGCCACCCCAAACCCAAGACCTCAGAGAGACTGAACCAACACAAGAAAGGACATTAAAATCCACCAACTTCACCTGATGGAAGGAGAAGACCAATGCTAGAAATCCAGCAAGTTCCCAGCTGCTGCATGAACATTTTTCTCCTCCTTCCCTGAGACAAAGGGGGCCAGCTGCCATCTTTGCCTCCCAGCTACACAGTGAGGTGGGGGTGGGGTGTAAGGTTCAATTTTTTTCTGTGCCTTGCAGGTATTTTGTTTTGTTAATAAACAGTTTTACTTTTCTTTCACTTTCACCCACTGATATTCATTCCTCTCACTGGCAAAAAGGGATAATTGGAGTCCCTCTCTTTAGAGCAAATGCTCATTCCAGGGTGTTTTCTCCTAAAATTCGTCTCTAAACCCAGACAAGATGGCTGACAATCAGACTGTAATTTTGAATGTGCATTCTTTAGAATCCCACAATGCCTAGGAAAGCCTGTGTTTCTTACTAGTTGGTGGAGAAATTGCTGATACTTTGTTGATCATATGAATTCGTATCTCATTGTGTCCATCTTTTCATTTTATTCCCAAAAACTGAATATCCAGGGCAGATCCCTTGATCTTACTTTGTTTTATGGCAAAACCTGCTTTCAGAAGGATTTGGGCTATATTCTTCCCTTTCTCAAAACCACCTTCTGCTCTATTGCCTCATATTACATGGGGTTACCATGTATTATGTGGGGTCAGTGGTCAGAGACAGGGACAACACACAGTCTCAGAGATCTATGCAACAACAACCAGTTTTATTGTTTGATCCCACTTTATATAGGAGGTTTGAAACGCCTTGGTTTAAACCGCTGATTGGTCTGCTTTTAACACCGCCCAGCTCTTTGACCAGTGAAATCTCTGAAGCTTAGGATGGAACATGATTGGGTGAAGTCTTTGTTTAGGTTTGAATCCAACCTATCCCTGCCTCATCTGAGGACTTGTTTTGAAGGTCTGATATGATCAAATTTATCTAGCAGCTACAGGCTAGCTGCATCCATGACAGCCCCATATGATGATGTCATCAATATACTGCAGGTCTTCCAAAGCTCCACCCTTTTCCAGTGCAGTCTGGATCAGTTCATGGCAAATAATGGGACTGTGTTTACAACCCTGGGGCAGTTGATTCCAGGTGTACTGGACACCTCTCCAAGTGAAAGCAAACTGTGGTCTGCACTCTGCCTCCAAAGGGATTGGAAAAATGCATTAGAGATATCAGTTGTGGCACCACTGGGCTGCCTTTGACTCCAGCTCATATTGAAGTTCCAACATGTCCAGTATGGCAGCACTCAGTGGCATCATGACTTCATTCAGGCCACGATAACCTACTGTTAGTGTCTATTGTCGATTAGACTTTCAAACTGACCATATGGAGCTATTAAAGTGTAAGCAGGTCCTGCTAATCGCTCCTTAGCTCTTCAGTCAACGAATCAGTTTGTGGGTTGGAATCAGGTAATCATGGCTGGTACTGTATTGCCCCTGGATCACTGTTTTGATAGTGAGCAGCACCTGTTGGTCCTTGACCTTCAGCAGCCCCACAACAGAAGGGTCCTCTAAGAGACCGGGCAAAGTAGGCAGCTGCCTAATTTCCTCTGGCTCCAGGGCAGCTGTATCAAAAGCCCACCAGAGTTGCATATAGGTAAAACCTTATAAAATTGATGCCGTTTGGGTTTTGCCTTTTTTCTATGTTCTCTGTATTCTTCACACGTATATTTGTAACTCTGTCACCTATTGTATTAGTGACTAGTTTTCCCAGTACTTTTCCATGGCCTTTCCTTAAGCAGAAGGACAAAACAAATTCCAGAGCTCTGAGTCCCGGGAGGTACAAGGCCTTGTGCTCTCTTGGTTCTTCCTGGGAACCAAGGCTGAGAACAACTCTTTGAGATACATTTTCATAGACAAAGTACAACTAGTGCTGAAGGGGGGGGGGCTCCAGAGAAAGGGTTTGACCTGGGAAGGAATTGCATCACCACTTATCTTTCTAGTTGGTGCGTTTTATCAATTATGCTAATTTCCTAAAACCTATAAAATGTACTCACCCCTGGGGGGGGGTGAGCTTTTGTGGATATCTTTCCATAACTGCCCCTGAAGGCCTTCAAATAAAGATCCTCTTTTATATTACCTCCTTTCTAAAATTATCTCAAGTTTCATTTCCAGGTTGGAAAAAGGCAACAAAATACGGGCCTTGTTACCCTTGTAAAATCATGGCTCAGACCTGTTACTTCAGCTAAGTAAAAGAGGACTATGGGAAAGTGACTCAGCTGAATTGGAGGTAGAAAAACAAGTTATATAACCATTGCATGTTCACATCGTGGTGTATGGTGGTTGGTTGGATTATGTTTGTTATGATTTAAAACTATGTAACAGCTAAAGGCCTAACTGCTTAAAAAGGCCTGGTTTTTGCAATAAAGTGACTCTCCTTTGCACCTGCCTGGGGACTCTGCGTCACTCTGCTTTAACACACCAGTACCCTTTTGTGTCCTTGAAATACCCTCTCCTGAGGTAAGTCTATGCCAAGGATGCACAGGGCCTCTGGGCCAGTCACAGTGGGGTTCTTTTACCATTCATTCCCAGTCAGGCTAATCTCAGCCTCCAAAAGAGTCAGATGTTGGGATTCCCCTCATCGCTCCAGAAATACAAATAGGTTCTGCCCCTTTATAGCTTGATGGCATTAGGGTGTACTGTGCACTGGTATCTACCAGAGATTTATACTCCTGTGGGTCTGGCATGCCAGGGCATCTAATCCACACAGTGCAGTAAACCCCTTTGTCCCTCTCCTCCATCTGACTGGAGGCAGGACCACTTTACTACTGATCATAGGATCACTTACTTCTTGAAGAAATGGATTAGAATTTCTTTCAATAGAATCAGGTGTAAGACCACCCCTTCCACTCTGCCTAGAAAGATGCCCATTGGAGACTGAAGCAACAGCAGCTGTCCTAGAAGAGCCCCCATTTGTGATTGTTTTTTCTTGCAATTCCTGCACCCATGCCTCTAGGGTCGAGGTCAGTTTTCCACCTCGCTTCCTTATGTCCTCTCCATGGTCCTGCAGGTAAAACCACAGGCTACCCTGTGATATGTACCTTCTATATCCCTCTTAAGGAAAAGAAGGCTTACTACTAATAGCTGAGATGCAGGCCCCTACCAGTGGGGAATAGGAACTCCTGGAACAGTTTTTCATGCTTTTTGGACAGTTTTTCAAGAGCTGAAATGAGGGAGGAAGAGAGATTGTCTTCATATTCCTGGAGCTGCCAAACTACTTCATCCACTGTTATTGGTGTGGCATCTTTCCAATTTATTGTTTCCAGTGCATTGGTGTGCAATAATGGTGCACTCCATAAAAATATCCACCACATGGTTCCTGTGCATTGGACTTTGTGGGTAACTGTGCATTGTTTAGGTCAAAATAAATAATCTCTAGCATGACTAATTCCCTCAGGTACTGGATACTTTTCTCTACTGCAGTCCACTTGCCTGAGCGATATATTGCACCTTCTTTAAAGGGATACCTTTCCTTCATGCTTGACAGGAGTTGCCTCCAGAGGGTAAAGACTCACGTCTCTCTTCAAATTGCCTTGTCAATGTCTGTTTCCCTAGAAAGTAATCCCAGCTGCTTGGCTTCCCTACCTTCTAATTCCAAACTTTTAGTCCTGTTTTCCCAGCATCAAAACAGCCAAGTGATAATGTGCTCACCTGGATGACAGCTGACATCTTTTCATATATCTTGCTGCTCACTCAGGGATAAGGACCAAGTGGTTAACTCTTGGTATTGTTCTGTCTCTTCCTCCCATTCCTGTGATGGCCCTGCTTTCTCCTTCTTTGCTAAACAAGATGTCTTTTGTGTCCATTTCTTCTTGTGTACAGGTTTAAGGCCCCAGATCTTGCTCAACAAGTCTCATTAACGGGCTTAAGGTTCTGTTATGTACCCTGAGTCAGACGCATGGGAGAAAATATTGGCAAGATGTACCTGAAGACATCAAAATAACAAAAACTTTACTGACAAACTTCAGAAAATCAGTGAAGTTTGGCAAAAGTTTAGAGCAACATTTAATCAACATAAAGCATTTCACAAAGCATTAACTTAGCAAACTCTAAGCCCATTCAATTTAGCAAACTCCAATCTATCTGAATTTAAGTTACTCAGACTTTGAGAAGAAATTAGAAGAAGAAAGAAAAAGAGAGAATACATATAGAAAAGAATGAATATAGCTATCACTCCTGATTCTAGCAGTGTCTCAGTTGATATAAAATCAAAGGGAGGTAGGATGTTGTATTGCACTACATAGTTTATTTAGTTGTTGTTTTGCACTGGGTGATTGGAAATTTGTACTGAGTATGTTATGTCATGTAGATTGTTATTATCTTCTCCCATCACATGGTCTCTCCTTCATCCACCCCTCTGCTATACCCCCTGGTGGTTTGGCCCCTGGTTACCCCTCCCCTCGCCCCTCCTCAATGGTATCCCATTGGCTACGGTCCTCTTCCCCCACCCCCATTCCCTGGGGTATAAAGGTCCCCTGCAAGAAAGGAACGCCCTCTTTTCCATCTGGGAGGTTGCCAGAGCCTGAAGTGTCTTTTCCCAAGCCAATAAACGGACACTCGTCCCCATGTGGAGAAGAGCGCTTCTCATCTTTTGCTTTGTCTGTGTAAGACCGTGTGGGCCGGGGTCCATAGCTAGCTGGAGTGGACTCAAACAACAGCCCGAGAGACACGGATTCTTACAGTACAGTCAAGACAATGGACTCACCTCATGCTCTGGCTTGCACACCCCTTGGCTTTCCTGGGCCCTTCATCCAGGTGGGACTTCCAGTCTGATAGCCACTCAGGAGCTGGGTTAAGGGTTCCAGAGGAGGAGTGTGGAGCATAGCCTCCAGTGTGCCAGTGACTGGTGACCACTGTGGGGCTGTGATACAGACTCTAGGGGGTGGGGTGTGTGGAGCAGAGCATTGCCCTGCCAGGGCAAGGCCCGACCTGCCCCTTCCCCCACACATGTGCCTGAAATGTTTTGAGCCAGCAGTCCTTCCAATCACTCACAACACAGGTAACCGGTACTGGTACAGGTTGGTTCTCTCTGCTGCAGTGTCTGTCGCTGGGGTTGATGTAGCCGCAGTGTTTGTTGCCAGTGTCAGAGCAGCTTCAGTGCCTGTCGTGTTGTCATCAGATCCAGAGACCTTATTTTCCTCTAGAGTGTCAGGAAAATTAATCCACAAACACCAGAGATTTATGTCCAAAGAGGTGACAGAGGAGTCCTGTTACTTTATTCAAATAAAGGGAGAGGCCATGGGGCATTTCTCCTGGGATGTCTCAAATTTTTGGAGGATGTAGCCTCTTTTGTATCCGAATTTCCCAGCCACATTTGCCTCTCTCTTTCCCCATTGGCTAAAGTACTTGAGAGGTACAGACTCCCTGAAACACCTAAGACCTCCTTCTAATGTATAACCCCCCCTTTTGTCTCTTCCTTGTGTCAATTAGTGGAATTCCTTATGGAATTTATGGTTCTTCCTATTGTTTCTTTCATCTCTCAGTATTCAATTTTATTTATCAGCAGACCTACAGTTTGCTTGTAAAGACAAATCTCTCATTCCATTTATCAATCAGTGGAATCCTGTTAGAGATAAATAATGAGATGATTTGCTCTTGCAATTAAGGGCTGAATATTATGTGAATATTAAGAGAAGGTTTATTGATGTATAGTTATGTTATTGTGGTGTTGTTCAGATGTCCTCTGTTTTCCCCATAGTCCCCTTTACCCCCCCCCCCTCTGTATTGTAGCCATTGGACAGTCTGGGTTATCTAGGACAGGCAGAAAGAGGGTGTGTACATATACCTCTTACATGAGGCAGTTGAGAATGGAAAAGCTTGTTGCTAAGGGGGGGGCAAGGCATGACAACACCTGACCCTCCAATCAAGTTGCAAGAAAGTAGTCTCCACCAATAAACAGCAAAGAAGAGTTGACTGACAGACTTTGGAAGGGGCCAGGGTTGGCTGATGCAACCCCCCAGGGGTATAAAAGGCTAAGCATCCATCTTGAAGAAGAGTCACGTGGCAGGCAGCCACAAAGGGGAGGGGCTCCCAGCGCTGTTATTTTTCCTTATTTAGTCCTTTTGTTGTATTTTTTGAAAAGGTTTAATAAACCTTTAAAATTTTTTTAAGTGAGCAGTCGTTTCTTGCACTTCCCATTGTTTCTTTTATCTCTCAATATCTAGCTTTATTTAGCAGCAGATACACAGTTTCTTTGTAAAGACAAGTCCCTCCTTCCTTTCAAGAGGATACTGAGTAGTGTTGAAGAGAACTCGATAGGTCTGAGCCAGGCCCCAGCACATTGCAGTGATTTGTGTCTCTCTGGAATTGCCAGGGTGACAGTGTTGCCACATTTCTCTTCACAGAGCAAAGCAAGGCACAATTCTTCCCAAGGATTTCTGGCATTCACATTCTCTGAACCTCAGAGAAAGGGAAAACACAATTCTTATCACTTGCTGTGCCTGTGTTGTGCCAAAGTAGAATGCAATATGGAGATTGTTTATCCAAAGTGAGGATGTTTTGTTTCCTTGGCCTATCAGGGCCAGCTGTGTGTGCGTGTCGGGACTGTCGGCTGACAGTCACAAGATTCTGTGCAGTGTGAGCAGGTGTGTGCAGAATGAGTGCTTGGCAGATTCAGTTTAGATGAAATGTATATAGTATAGTATAATAAAGTAATTAATTAGCCTTCTGATATCCATGGAGTCCTCCTCATCAGTCTCTCCCCTTTGTTGGAATTGCCTTTGATTTACAATATTGGAAAATATACCAAGTTTAAATTTTTTTAAAAAAATTTATTTCTCTAATCAGGCTTGGTTTGCCTTTGCTTTGGGGAAAAGAATTTTAAGGGTTTTTTTAAGGGATGTTACACCAGTCAACAGAGATGAGCTTAACATCTCAACAGACTGGGAATAGCCCAAAAGATATCAAAAAGATAACGACCATCAACAAAACATCAACGACCATCAGCAAATATCAACAAACATCTACCCCAGACACTGCCCCCTGGCATAGTTGGAGACACCTGGTCTGGAAAAGGCTGATAAGGAAATCAAGGAGTGTGGACCTAATTAACAACAGAGGCAAAGAAATCAGGGTCCAGTAGGAAACCCAATACTAAGAACTACGCAACTTGGAACCAGTGAACATTAAACCAATGGATTTCTATGGGGTTTGGACTGTATAAAGTTTAAAAAAAAATTTACTAAAACTCATGCGTGATGGAATTATTTTCCCTGCACACCTGGGCTATGTGTGGATGAAATTATTTCTGTTGCACATCCTGGCCAGAAATAAAGTGAGGCCTTGATTCTCTAACACTATGTCTTGGTTTGAAAAGATAAGCATCTGCTAAGGAAGGCAGGAGCCTCCCTTGAAATGGAAAATGTAAACACCCTCCCTCGAAATTATTATAATTTTGAAATTAAGGGTCTCTCAGGCAAAGATATGGGAGTAGGAATAACAGTTCTTTATTAGGGAAGAAAATAAAAATAAAATAGAAAAATGCAGTAATACAAGACAACACTGGCAGAATTAGAATACAACCTGACAGCCTGTTGGTAGCAGTCTGATTAAATGGTGGCTGCAGTCCTGGAGTGACAGATGTGGTTCTGTTGAAGCAGTGATCTGTAGAAGGGTGTGGTTTTCCTCTGAAGATCCAGTGGTGGTGTAGATGGGCCTTGTCTTCCTCTGGGAATCCAGTGGAGAAAACAGCTGCTCCTCTTGGAATCCAGTGGGAAAAGGCTGCCTGTGGTGTTCCAAATCTCAGATTGTATCCAGGTAGGAATGCTTGGCTCCTCCTGCTGGGCAGAGCATCTCACAATGGGTTGATGTAATTTTATCAGTCATGCAGTGAGACTCAATGGCCCATTAACAGAAGATATTTCCTGGAGGGAGGATTGGTTTGTGGAAGAGATAAAGAACACTGCCCAGTTAACAGAAGATAACTGCTCCACCTCTAACAGATGGGAATAGAATACACACCCCCACCCACATCTTGCAACCGAGGACACACTAAAATGTTGTTGGAAAGTTTTTGGTTTTCCTGCAGTTTCAGTGACAACAGGACACTTTTCCCAAATATTTTACTGGTTTTATTTTTTTCAGATTCTGCACTTGTTCAAGAGGATTTTTCAAAACATTGGAGGTACCCACTGTCCTAGGTACTTGCCTGGACTGTCCCACACACCCTGCCACTCATAGCTATTCAGCCTTGAGGCAGATCTGTGTGATGTTCTTAAATAGCTTTTTTAACTTAAACAAGACTATATTCAGCAACATGTTGGCTTCTAGGAAAAGGACCAGGTTAGTTTCTCCCTGGGATTCCCTGCAATTTGAAAACCTTAAAGAAAAATATGGATGAAGGGCAGGGGAGACAGAAACTAAATATCTGTGGAGAGTTTGTCTCACACGGGGGGAAATAGGATATTATTGGATGACGTGGAGAGTTTTGGGTTCTGGGGTGTGGCTGTCCTTTTACACCTTGGACTAGATCCTCCAGATGAACCCCATTCAATAAGCAGAACAGCTGCATATTGGGGAGGAGGAATAAATATTATGAAGAGAGGGGAATCTACCTCAATGCCTATGCAGTCAATTAATGACATCTCTGCTGCTGTTACAAAAGTCACCTGTTTGCTGGCAAAGCACAAACGTGCAGCTGGAGATATTCCAATCTCTGCAGAGGTGAATCTTAATATATTAAGATCTTTGCTAAGAGGAACTCCAGCTATGCTAAAAAGTTGTTTGTTGGGGAGACGAGACAAAATCAAAAGAGCTGTAATGCATAATGAAGCTTTACATAACCCACGAACCCTGAGGAGACCAGTCCCTACATGGGGAAATCTCCTACATGATATAGTAAGCCACGTGAGAGAAACAGGCTGGAAATATCGCAAAAGAAGCTCAAGTACTAAAATGCAGAACTCCCCTAAAAACAGGTGAGAACTGTTAAACATAACCCACCAGAGAAATGAACTATGGAGAACTGCCTTGTCTTTGGGAATACTGAGAGCTGCCTTCCAGGTGGATGGGGGATGGGGGGGCAGGGGGGACAGGAAGCAGCAAATTTCACAGAATCACAGAATCACAAAATTGGAAGAGACCTTCAAGATCATCGAGTCCAACCCATGCCCTAACACCTCAACTAAACCATGGCATTGAGTGCCACATCCAATCTTTTTTTAAACACAGGGTGTCTCCACCACCTCCCCAGGCAGACAATTCCAGTACTTTATCACTCTTTCAGTAAAAAACTTTTTCCTAATATCCAACCTATATTTCCCTTGGCACAGCTTAAGACTGTGTCATCTGGTTCTGTCAGTTGCTGCCTGGAGAAAGAGACCAACCCCCACCTGACTACAACTACCTTTCAGGAAGTTGTAGAGGGTGATAAGGTCACCTCTGAGTCTCCTTTTCTCCAGGCTAAACAACTCCAGCTCCCTCAGTCGTTCCGCATAGGGCTTGTGTTCCAAGCCCCTCACCAGCCTTGTCGCTCTTCTCTGGACGCGCTCAAGCATCTCAACATCCTTCCTAAACTGAGGGGCCCAGAAGTGGACACAGTATTCAAGGTGTGGCCTCACCATGGCCGAGTAAAGGGGAAGAATGACCTCCCTGCTCCTGCTGGCCACACTGTTCCTGATACAGGCCAGGATGCTGTTGGCCTTCTTGGCTACCAGAGCACACTGCTGGCTTATGTTCAGTTGGCTGTTGACCAGTCCCCCCAGGTCCCTTTCTGCCTGGGCACTGTCCAGCCACACCATCCCCAGCCTATAGGACTGCAGGGGGTTATTGTGGCCAACCCAACCTTTCACAGAAAAAAACCCTGCTCCCAATTCCTTTGCAACACAGCAGGGAAAAAAAACACCTAAGCACTGGGTGAACTTTAGGCCTTGACCAATGCATTCCTGCATTTCAATAGACTTCTGATAAGGATAACCGTGTATACTTATCTGGCTGTAGGAGCAGAAAGACAACCTTTGAAATTCACAATTGACACTGGAGCTTGAAATCTCTTTGATTACCCCTACAGAAGCCAAAAACCTAAACTGAACTTTGAAAAAATAAAAATGGAAATTGTTTAACTGGCTTTGAAGAAGAATTATATGTTACACTGCTAAAATCTTTTAATGTAATTAAAAATTTAGAACAAAAGGCATATTTAGGATGCATTCTGATTACAATTCTCCTGTTTGGCCAGTGAAAAAAAGCAGACAGGAGCTGGCATTTAACAATTGATTATCGAAGGCTTAATGCTAATATGGGACCATTCACTGCAGCTGTCCCAAATATTGCAAACCTCACTGCCACACTGCAGGCATCTGCACATAAATACATGGCAGTTAGCATGTTAGCTGCCTTCAACTGTCGTGGTGAGGGAAACTTGGTCGCTCAATATGAGTGTTTAGCAAGCTTCCTTTATTGAAGAGAGCATCAGACTTTTATGCACAACAAGTAATAAGCTCATACATATTCTGCAAGCTAAGCAATCTATTGGCTATACTACAATACCAGCTCTTCCTCATACCTTAGGGGTTACATCTTTCTTTTCTCATGTCTTTCTCACTGCTTGTTATTGTACTACAGCTATGCTCAAGGACACAGTGTTTTGCAGGTGCAGGGACCCAGATTAGCTGCATCCTCCTGATTCTTGGTCCAGAACGTGGCCCCTGTCCCATAGCCATTCCTCCACATTCAACTAAGTATCAAGATCCCTCTAAGGAGGTGAAATTCCTGAGAACCAGTGGATAGCAGACCAATTACAAAATTAAATACTATCGCTACCCCCACTACTAAAAGGGAGCTTTAAACAAAATATCATGTTCCTGGATTTTCTATAATAGCACGACCCTTGTACACATTAGTGATGCATATACCTTAGGGGTCAAAAATCAAATGAATGTCACCGAAAGACCAAAAAAACCTACAAAGTTACAGGATACTGTAACTCCAGACATGTTAGCTTTACAACAGCCATATAAACCTAGTCCTATACTGGATGCTTCTGCATTCACTTCAGACTCTGAAGTTAAGGATGTCTGGTTCACTGATGACTCAGCCAAATGTACTGATGGTAAATGGAAGTACAGAGCAGCTACTCAACCTTGAAAAAGGAATGGAGGTAGTAGAAGGGATGGGAAGTGCACAGGTGGGAGACTTGAAGGCTGAATTGCTGGCAGTAAAGGAGAAAGCAAGGATGGTGTATCTTGATTCTTATGCAGTCAGGGCTGGTGTCACACAGTGGTTCTGTCAGTGGGAAGCATTAGATTGGCAAGTGAATGGAAAAGAGGTTTGCCAGAAGGAAGATTGGAAATGGTTGTTGTTACAAGGCTGTCTCAACAAATCCACATAGGATGGGTCAAAGCTCATGCAAATGACCAAGCTTTACATACTCATTAGAACAATGAGGTGGATCAGCTGACAAAAAATCAGAAAGACAAAAATTGATCCACAACATTGGTATCGATTCGGTGAATGATTAATAAGTTCTGTTGTTTTAGTTTCTCTAATAACCTTGGATGTTTAAGTATATCCTCACTAGACAAAATACTAGGTATGTATCCAGATGTGAGACAAGAAGCTGCTCAAGAAGCAATGGGAAGGAGTGTTGACTACCTACATGACTGTGAAGGCGACTGATGGAAACTCCTGAATTCCTATAAGCAAATAAAGCAAACTCTAGACACAGAGGAACCATACTGGACAACACATTAACCAATGAATCTGCTTGTAGCTGAAAGCTGCAGCAAAATCAGAAACTCTAAAATAGCAATTATTATGTGGTTTACATTTTATGTTTACAGGTCAATGTTTTCAATACTGCATCATGGCTGTTCACATCTGGATTAGTCAGCCATCCCAACCGATGCCTTAAAGACCCTAGAAATGAAACAACACACTTTTGAAATAATATTAGTATAGGAGGTAATATAAAGGTTGATCTTTATTGGAGGCTTCCAGGAGCAGATATGGAAAATGTCCACAAAAGCCCACCCACCCCCAGGGTGAATAGAGATTTATGAGTTTAGCAAATTAGCGTAATTGAAAAAAAGCACCAATTAGACACATAAGAGGTGATGCAATTCCCCCTGGTTCAAGCCCCTTCTAAATTCTCCCCCTCTCAGATGGGAATTGAACTTTGCTGATGAAAATGTGTCTCAAAGAGATGTTTTTCAGCCTTGGTTCCCAGAAAGAACTAAGATAGGATAGGGGCTTTGGAATATGTTTTGTCTTTCTGCCTATCAGGGTTGGGAAAACTACTGGGGAAACTAGCTACAAATGCAGTACTAGGGTACAGAGTTACAAATATATATGTAAAGAATACAGACAATATATAAAAGTAAAAAGGCAAAAATCATTAGGCATCAACAAAACCTTGTGACTAACAGTTGTAAAAGAAATTAAAGCAATATTGTTTTTTCCTAAGGGTCTTTCTAATATAATACACATACCTGACCCTTGGAAGAGAAATTCACACCTAAAGCTAATGGAAGCTGTGACACTGATAACAAACAGCAGCAATTGCTGGATTTGTTCTCAGTTTCCCACTCATTATCATGAAAACATTTGGATGATGGGAATTCTGACACCAAACATATTTTGTAATGGTCTTCTTCCATATAGAGTGATGCTCCTTCTGGAAGGAAAGAAAGCCCAAATCTCCATAAATCAACAAAGCCTGATGATGTAATCAGTACCTTGCAATAAGAAGTTACCAGCCTTTCAAAGGTAGTTAAAAAAAAAAATCAAATGCGTTTGGATTTACTTTTGGCATCCACAGGTGGTGTGTGCACAGTTATCCACACCAGTTGCTGTGTATACTTAGATCAGATTCTGAGAATACAGACTAATTTGGAAGAAATTAGAAAGAACACCTAAATCTTTCATGAAATATGAAAAATCAAAAGGAAGATATATTTGATTGGATAACCTCATGAATTCCAAATTTAAATGTGACCATAAGAAAATTGATTGGCATAATTATTGTGGCTCTGACATTAATGGCTAGTATATGTATTCTATTCCAAATTTGCAAAGTTGGGTATAACAATATGTATAAATCTGACAATAAACCTTTTCCTAAAGAGTCCCAGAAGGATGGTTGACTACCATTTTAAAGTTTGTTTACATAGTATTAAAAATCTGATTAGTATTGTTAAGGTACTAGATAATCTAATAGCTTTTAATTGTTTTGATTAGTATTTGTGTATGTTTTACAGTTTTCTGTAAGTATTGTTTTTGGATGCTTGTGTCTTTACTCTGGTTGCCACAGTGGGTGGAAAAGATTCCTCTCTGAATATAACTTAAATTTTCATATGCTTATGGAATCAGTTTTGTATTTCCCTTCCTGCCTCCTCAGGGTAAGGTATAAAATTCCCGACTGGAGTAATATGCTGAGTAGGTAGAAACAATTTGAGTTTCATTACATCTTTGATTTCCCTAAGACAACCAGACTATTATATAGCACATATATATTTGTTCAGGTTATTCTGAGACATGGGGGTTAGTGTAGCAGGCTCCAGGCCTGCTAGGGCTCCATGGAGGGAAGAGACTTAAAGATAGGAAATGCCATGTCACGGTGAAATAGCAAAAAGCCCCTCTCTTCTGCCTTTCGGACCCCTGCTTATCTTGATAGTGGAGCCCTGGAAAATGTTAAAAATAGTCTTTGAAAATATTAGGCCTTGTGTTTTCTCAGATCACTGCTCCTGCGTAAGCAGTATGATAAATGATATAATTGTTAGATGTGATGATTGTTTAGTAATTAAATATAATTATATAACCATAAGAAGAATCGTGAGAAACTATGTTGGAAATTTAAAGGGGGCTATGTTTAGCTGAAATCTGTGTATACAATAGAACAATATAAGTTTGATAATTATCATGAAAGTTATGTAATGATAGAGTATAAAACACATTCACCTCGAATGTATGGTCGGAATCATATTTGGGTGGAAACTACCCCGATTCCCAGAGCTCTTTAATAAAAAGCACCGCATATAATCGCTTATGTGATTATGTGTTTTTGAACGCTAACAATCTCTCTGTAACCCCATAGGTCACTTTCCCTTAACCCCTGCTATTGGACAATTTTGGATCCCTCTATACCCTATATAATGGGCTGTTTTAGCCCATTCTGGTTAGAAGAGCCATTGCTGGAACCCTTCACAGACCCCCAATAAAGCCATCGCTGTGGAACTCCAGAGCAGCCTTCTCCTCTCTCTGCATCTGCTGGCCAGCCAGCAGTGCCTTAGCAAGCAAAAGAGCTGAACACAAAGAGCTGATAATCACTAAAGAGCTGATATCCCTTATGCTTGCTAAAGGTTGCCAGTGGCTGAGAGCTGCTTGGGTTTTGGACACTCTGTCCCCGTAAAGGACTGAGCTATCCAGCCCGTGCAGCCTGCTCGGGGCAAACCTGCTCTCAGCAGGAGGCCGGGACAGGTCAGAAATCAAAAGGTAATTGATTTAGGATAGCTGTTTTAGACGATGTATGTTGCTTAACATTTGCTGTGCTTGCAAGGCAGGATTTTTTGCCTTTGGAGATGGGACAAAAAGAATGCAAGGATATCCTGATAAGGAGAGCTACTTACCCTAAACAAGGTGGAAGGAATGCAAGGCCTGCAAGGCTGTTGAAGATAAGAGAGGCTCCTTGGACCCTAAACTGGCTTAAACCAGCCTTGTGTTTTGAACTGCAACCATGAGACTAGAGGGCATGCACAGAGGGAAAGGTAAAAAGTTCACATTGATGAAAACTTGTTTGCCCTTCCTCCTGCGACCACCAGATGACTACCAGACAGCACTGTGCAAGCCAGAAGGACTGATAAGCTAATTATAATATGAAGTGGGGCTAGGCAGGACTAGGAAATGAATATGCATGAAACTTGATGCATATGTAACATTTGGGAGAATAAATAAAGGATTAAGTTTCTCGGGAGGCATGCATGTCTTTGTGGAGGAATCCCACATGTGCCCGGCACCGAATAAATACATACTGACTTTACAACTTTATGAGTTGTGGAGTCTTTCTACGTAGCATTCTTAGAATTGTCTAACACTTGATATGTTGAGCAAGAATATTTGAAATTTGGAACTTCACTGAAGAAGAACAGCGGAATAAGAAGCATGAGTGGAAGTGAAGGGAGTCACTGACCATCTATTGAACTCTAATCACTGCAACCAAAAGACTACCTCCATGAACTTTTCTTGTTCCTGATTTACATTTCATTTTTCTATAATTTTAAGACTCAAGGGGTGGGGAACATCCTGATCTACACAGATGTAAGAGACGGTCTGAAGTTTCCCTCATTTGCCTCATGACCGTTGCAAAGACAGAGACCAAGACCCTGAAGACCCTGACTGGAGTTCTGGCCTGGTTGAGGTGGATGCTTGCCAAGTGATTGTTTGCAGCTGTGTTTGCAGTGCCACCACGGAACACTGCTTCGAGCAGGGCCTGGCAAGGGGCGGCTTGCTCTATACACTCACACCTGCTTCACAATACCCGCTCATCACAATAGCCCATGAATTCCCCCACCTCTTGGCCAAATGAACCTTCTGGGGTAAATTTGGTGGTCCCCCACAGCAAATCCCTCATCTGCCTCACAACCACCGTGATGGACGGAGATTGAAGCCCCCTCCCAAGGACTGAGACTGAGACTCCTATAATTCTGACACAGGGGCGCTGGCCGGACTGAAGCGAGATGTTTGCCAAGTGTTGCCTGCAGGTGTGTTCCCTAGTGTTGCAGACATCTTTCCATGAAAATCTTTTCCTTAAGATTTTTTTCCTCCTGAGAAGCTGAGAGGCCTCAGGAATGAAATGTAAACAATGATTGTCTGCTGCTGTGGAATGCAACAGGTGGATCTGTGATTGGTCTCATGTGGATGTTTGGAATTAATGGCCAATCACAGTCCAGCTGTCTCAGACTCTCTGTCAGAGACACAAACCTTTGTTGATTCATTCCTTTCTATTCTTAGCTTAGTTAGCCTTCTGAGATGAAACCTTTTCTTCTATTCTTTTAGTATAGTTTTAATGTAATATATATAATAAAATAATAAATCAAGCCTTCTGAAATATGGAGTCAGATCCTCGTCTCTTCCCTCAACATAAGACCCCTGTGAACACCGTCACACCCTAGACCAAGACGGTTTTCTCATAGAAACCATTCCTGAAACAATGGGTCCCGCTCACTGCTGAGATTGACTTATCCTGTTTTGGAACATGGACTGTCTGTACCCGTTTTCAATAGACTTATTCTCCATTGTCTTTTACCTGTTCCCCCCTCAGCGGAGGACTATAGTAGACCCCTGAGTTAACCAAGACTTTGAGATTCTCCCCGACATGACAAGATGGATCTATTGGCTGGACGACAAGGTTTTCGTCTCTCCATTGGTAGCTATATTCCCCCCCCCCCCCCGCCCCTTTCTCTCTCTCTCTCCCCCTCTCTCTCTCTCTATCTTTTATTTCCTTTCTAATCCTTCTATCAAATTTGCCGTGGGCACTCAATAAAAGGTGCATTTGTTTTGATTAATACTGATATCCCCTCTGTGTTGTTTTTTGCACTCTGAGATCAGTTAACGAACCATCACGACCCCTGCTTGTACTAGCGGATCATGACAACAAAGTGGTAACAACACAAGTAAAATGACTTGTTTGAATTGTCCCCAACTACCATGAACACTCTGGATTGAATGTTATATCTTGTCATTATAACTTTTAAAAATTGGTAATCTTTATATATATACTTATATATGTGTGGGTGTGTGTTACATAATTTAATACATGAAAATACCACCAATTTTCGAAACACATGAACTGAAGCTACAGCATGTACTTCTTATCAAAATCAATGACAAAGCTAACACCTTGTAAAGGAAATAGTAAGTGTTAGGAGATCAATGTGTATCAAAACACTTAGCAATGGTGTACACATATACAGTGGATGCTTTTATGGCATAGAGGCAAGAGGTAATTGCATTACCGCTTCATGAGGTAAAGCGAGTGACTGCAGTCTAATAACCTCACAATGGCGTTATTATAAAGCAGAGCAATAGGGCTCAGGAGCTCAGTCCCTGGGTAGGGACCGGGTGCCCGAGGCTAGCTCGCTCATGCCAAGGCCATGGGGCTACCATCTAGCAAGCATGGTGATTATCAGCTCTATAGTGATTGCAAGCTCTTAGCATTTCAGCTCTGCTTGCTAGGTAGTGGTGCCCTGGGCTTGAGGCTGCAGCAGACGGAGAGAGAGGAGAAGGAGAAGGCGCAGGCTGTTCCACGAAGATGGCTTTATTTGGGGAGGTCCGTGAAGGGTCTCTGCTCTTCTTCTTTCTCCCCTAATGGGGTACAGTATGCTTCTTTTATAGGGTTGGAAAGGATCCAAGCTTGACCAATGGGTAAGGGGTTAACATGACATTGCCTTATAGGGTTACAGAGGTAGGTTAAGGGTGGAGGACAGGGAAACAGGAATTTTCTTTTGCTGTTTCAGCATTCCTATTGTTCATATCCTCCATGGTGCTTTTCCTAAATCTATGGGGTTTACTACAACTCCACTTTCTGTTTTTACAAAAAAGGCGTTCGCTATAGTTCTTTTGAAACAGTGAACAAGGCATGAGAACATAGCTAACACAATAACAACTACAAGGAGAATCAACAACATTCCCTTAACCAAGGATGCAGCCCATCCTGTTAATCCCCATTGCCCGAAAAGTTCATTAACCCAGTCTGGGATTCTTTCTACTTTCAAGTCCTTCACAAGATCTTTCAGTTTCTGGATGTTCGCATGGATGGATTCCAAGCGTGAAGAGAGGTTGAAGTAGCACATCCCTTCGAAGTCTTCACAGCCGTGTCCATGGGCAAGCAGCAGGAAGTCGATTGCTGCTCGATTTTGGAGCGAAGCCTGTCTTGTGGTTTCTTCTTCCTTTAAGAGATCACTCAAGGCTGCAGATGTAGCGTTAGCTTGTTTACTGAGCCAGCACCCAAGGTGATTGATTTCACCGAGGGCTTTAGCTGCAGCAACCCAGGGTAAGAACAGGGAGACAGCAATCTTTTTTGGTTTGTTCCAATCGTATAATTTAGGATCACAATTTTCATCAAATTCAGTGTAGGACCTTTTTTGTCATTTTGATTCGCTTTCTTTTTTCCAATTATGTAACAGGGTGATGTTTGGAGTAAGGGTAGAAAGTTTTCCAAGGGTACAGGGACCTCCCTGGAGTCGGGAGGGGATCCCAGCCCATACTCTGTCACCACAGATGAGAAACATTCCCTTGGGTAATACTTTGGGATGGAGAGAAGACACAGAAATCACACGAGCTGTGTAATTGCACCAATCGTGAGAGTTATAGGCTTTGTTAGTTGGTGATATCTCTTTTCGGTATGTGTTTTTGTTCTGGTCAATTTCTGGCCAATTGTTTTTTGGACATCTAAAGTAAAATTTGACACAGTATGTGGCCTTGGAGGACCCCAACAGATCTAATTCTTGGCGTTCCTCTCGAGCATCTGGCAGAATTTTTGTCCACTCATCCCAAGTATCAGCCACATTGGGTCTCTTACCTCTGGTGCGGAGGATCTCCGAGTTATAGACAGGCCAGTCATCTGCTACAAAGGGAATTCCTACTACACATGTGGAAAGTGGGTTATCAATGCTTCCCATGGACAAGCACATGTTGTCCTGTTTTAATGTTTTTGCTAAGGTTACCCAAACATTATGGCTAGGCTGTGGGCTAATCCAGCCGAAGGCACACGGTACGGTGAAGAACATCCAGGCAGCAGTGAGGAGAGCAGCAACGGAGATATTTTTCATCTTTGGGCAGGAATAGGGCTTCTGATAGGGAATATAAGCAGAATTTGTTATCTTTATGATGAAAGGGTTTTCTGCCTTGTTCTTTTCTGTGTTCCCCTCCTCCCCCCCATTTTCTTTTAATTTCTAAGCTACACTAAGGGAGGAGGAGTGGGTAGAAGGTTAAGGGGTTTTAAAGGTTAGGGAGAGGGAATAACAGGGTTTTTTTTTTTCCTTTTTCTTTCTTTAAATACAAAAAAAAACCCAGTGTAACAACATATAGTTCAGAGAACACTTTTGTGTTAAGGCTATCTATGGCCTGATGCAACAGACTGTTGTTTAGCTTTCAGTTTTGTCTGCCGTCTTGTAATGGGGCAGTCTGTTCTTGTGTTTGTGGGTATTCGGCGACATCTTCGTCTCCAGGCAGAGCTGGTTTGGTTTTGAGGTGGTCTTGTGTTAGCCTCAGGAGAGTTCTTGTCCCCGTTTGCAGGAGTAGTGTTCGCAGTGCCTAGGTATGGCTTTATGTTTTTTCCTGGGTACCACCTTGGACCGGATGGTAGTAGCACGCACGCATATCCTCTACCCCAGGTAATCAACTGGTGAGGCCCAGAAATTTGGTGTGTTTCGGGGTCCTTCACGAGCACAGGTGGTTTCTCAGTGAGCTTTGCTTGGGTGGTATTTCCAAAGTGGCGAAGTATTGGTGGGTCAGGCTCTGATGCTGTACAGTTCAGGAAGTTGATGACGTAGAGAGCCTTGCAAAGTCTTTCCACTGGAGATGTGATTCTCGTGTCTCTGTTCTGTTGATCGAGGACTCTTTTGAGGGTTTGATGTGTCCTCTCCACGATGGATTGTCCTGTGGGGTTTACAGGTATGCCGGTCTTGTGTGCTATTCCCCATTCATTGAAGAACTCCTTTAACTTGCGGGAAGTGTAGGCTGGTCCATTATCTGTTTTAATCTCTTTTGGTACACCCATGGCGGCAAAAGCGAGGAGAAAGTGTTTTATTGTGTGCATGGTATTTTCTCCTGGATGTGATGATGCAAATACTGCTCCTGAAAATGTGTCGACCGATACATGCACGTATTTTGACCTTCCAAAAGGTGCGAAGTGAGTTACATCTGTCTGCCACAGCTGGCAGCTATTCAGACCTCGGGGATTGACTCCCGTCCCCATAGATGGTATCTGATAATTCTGACAGTTCGGACACGTAGCCATGATAGCCTTTGCCTGATCCTTTGAGAGCTTAAACTTTCTCATAAGGGCAGGTATATTTTGATGAAAAAACATGTGTGACAACTTTGCCTGGGCAAAGATGTTAGGAACATTAGCAGTTTCTGCTGCCATTGCTAATGCATCCGCTTTTCTGTTGCCTTCTGCAACAAAACCTGGGAGGTCCGTGTGTGACCTCACATGCATTATATGGTAAGGTTGCTTTCTGTGGGAGATTAGGTATATTAATTTAGAGAGCAGTTGGTACAACTTTGGATTAGAGACCTCTTTGAGAAGAGCATGTTCTGCTCTCATCGCTATCCCAGCGACATAAGCTGAATCTGTAACCAGATTGAAAGGCTCGTTTTTAAATTTTTCAAAGGCTCTGACAACAGCTGCTAATTCTGCGATCTGTGGAGATCCCTCCACTATTTGTATGTCAGAGTGCCAATCTTGTGTTTGGGGGTGTCTCCAAGTAATCACCGACTTGTGGGAAGACCCTGAGCCATCTGTAAAGAGGGTTAGAGCCTTGAGAGGTTTTCTACTTTGAGATTCGTTTTGGAATCAAATGGAAGGTTACATCAGGGTTAAAAAGTTTGTGTTTTGGGATCTTAACTGAAGTTTGGCCCGTGTAGCTATCCAGGGCAAACTGGAGGCTTTCATTGGTCTGGATCAAATCCTCAAAGTCTGTAAGAGTTATTGGTAAGTATATGCATTCGAACTCACAACCTGAAAGAGAGCGAAGGCGAGTCCTTGCCTTTTTTATTAAATGTGCTATGACCTCCTGGTAGGTGGTAAGTGTCTTTGTAGGCTGGCTATTTGTAAAGACCCATTCCAGTATCAACAAAGGGTCTCGAAGCTGGGAGTCCCATTGGAAAATCAGTCCATGGAATCGAGGTGCTTTTCCCAGGATGATGAACTGGAAAGGCAGACTGGGCTCGAAGCGATGGGCTTTGCATGAAGACAGGGCTTCCTGGACTTTGGTGATAGCACCTCTGGCTTCTTCTGTGAGAGTGCAGGGAGAGTCCAGGTCCTTAGGTCCACGAAGGAGGTTGAACAGGGGAGCAAGGTCCTCTGTTGTAATTCCTAGCAGAGGACGTACCCAGTTGATAGATCCGCAAAGGCTGTGTAAGTCCCTGAGGGTTTTTGGGTCGTCATTTATGGTGAGCTGCTGAGGTACGATGGTTCTTTCCCGGATCTGGACTCCAAGGTAAGTCCATGGCTTGGTGTACTGGATTTTGTCCTCACGAATCTCCATTCCTGCCTTTTCTATGGTTTCAATAGTTTTTTTAACTGTATTGTCCAAGTAAGCTTGGTCTGAAGCACACACCAGGATGTCATCCATATAGTGATGGATGATATCATCAGGGAATGATTTCCGAATGGGAGACAGGATGTGAGCCACGTACCACTGGCAAATAGTGGGCGAGATTTTTAGTCCTTGAGGAAGATAATGCCAATGATGTCTTTTGAGCGGGGCCTCCTTGTTAAGAGAGGGAACGGAAAAAGCAAACCGTGGAGCATCCTCAGGGTGCAGAGGAATGCTGAAGAAACAGTCCTTAATGTCTATGATAGCAAGTGTCCAGTCTCTAGGCAGCATCGATGGGGAGGGCAGGCCAGGCTGGAGAGGGCCCATGTCCTCGATGACCTCGTTGATTCTGCGAAGGTCGTGGAGAAGCCTCCACCTGTTTGTCCCAGGCTTTGGTAGAACGAAGACTGGAGAGTTCCAAGGGCTGTCGGACTCCACTATGTGGCCTTTTGCAAGCTGTTCTTCCACGAGGGTGTTTAGGGCGCGCAGCTTGGCTTTATTGAGGGGCCACTGTTCAATCCAGAGTGGCTTGTGACTTTTCCAGGTGAGACGAGGTGTTTCTGGCAGCGCGCTTAGCTCAGTGGCCCTGATTAGAAATCCTGATTGGGAATACGTAGGGAAGCTCCCCACTGGGATAGAACGTCTCTGCCCCAAAGGGTGATGGGGGCCCTTACCACAAATGGGTGGATGGTTGCCAGCTTGCCTTCAGGCCCTTCCACGAGGATGTCGTTCTTGCTTCTCATGGACACTGTAGCTCCGCCAATCCCTGAAATCATGCCTGCAACAGGTTGTAGATCCCAGTGTGCTGGCCATTCTGAGCGGACAATGATGGTCACATCAGCACCGGTGTCCAGCATCCCTGGTAGGTGGGTCTTCCCGCCTTTGCAGGTGAGGCCGCACTCGATGGTAGGCTTGGATGGTCCCACGACTTGTGCCCACATAGCTGTAGGGTTGAGAGGAATCTGTTCCCTGTGATCCTTTGGGAGTAAAAAGGCTTGTGCTATTGGAGTTCCCTTTGAAAGAAAAAATGGTGAGTCTATGCAGTATACCTGGACGAGAATCTCTTGTCCTGGCTGCACTGTCAGCACTTCTGGAACAACGAAGATCTCCTTTGGGCTATTAAGAGAGTCACCTATAATTAAAATGTGCGAAGGACCACCTCTTGGCCCATATTTGCCTGTGGGAACACGGTGAACATTCTCATTATTAAAGTCAATGGACAAAGCAGTTACCAGTTGACGGCGGGTTCCCATCTGTGTTGCCCCGTGGGTTGGATCCTCTTCTTGTGGTCCGGAACGTCCTGGGATGGTGCGGGGTTGGGTCTGGGTGGCCTTTGATTTGTTGTCAGCGCCCGGGGCTCGACCGGGCTGCGCAAGAAGTTTCCCGGACGCTGCTGGTAGCGCTGCTGATTCTGGGGTCTTTGGTAATTGGTACAGTGGTATCGGGGGTGTGATCTCTCTGGGCAGTCCTTTATATAATGTCCAAGATCTCCACAGTGATAGCATTTAGCTTGGTCTTTAGAAGCTATTACTGCATATGCCCCAGAAACTCCTTCAGCAATACCCTTGGCAACTGCTTGGGCCACTGTATTTTCAGTGAACATGTAACGTGTGCAGCATTCCAGAATTTGCTCTATGGTGGGGTCTGTATCCATGGGTAGAGACCTCAGAATGGCTTTGCATTTGTCATTAGAGTTACACAAGGCAAGTTTACATAAGAGTTCCTTCTTTGCCTCTGTGCTCTCTATCTGTTTCTCCAGAGCATCTCTAAGTCTGTCCAGAAATTTGATAAAACTTTCATCTGTCCCTGGTTTAATAGTAGAAAAATGCATTGTTGGCATTGACTCATCATGCACGAGAAGTAAAGAGGTTTTTGCTGCGAGAGCGATGTCCTGCAGTGCCTCTTTATTCAAGGTTTCCAATTGGTCTGCTGGTTTCTGTAAGTCACCTTCACCAGCTAGTTGGACTACCGTAAAATTCGTCTTATTAGCATCTGCAGAATATGAATCTGATAATGTTTTTAAATGTCTTTTCCAATGCCTGTCCCATAACAAATATTCTGCTGGGGACAGCAGGCAGTGTGAAATATTTTTTATATTGTGGGAAAGTAAGACGTGCTGAGAACATGGCTTCTAAGAAATTTCTAAAAATATGTGAGCTTTGCCCATATTCTTTGGCTATATTTCTTAATTGCACTAGTTCCTTATTCGAGTTAGCCTTCCATGTCTTTATAGCGGACTCGCCACCATTCCGTCCTTGCTTATATTCTACTGGGAAAGCATTCATTTTCTGTGCCAGCTCCCAGTCCCCAACTTTTGTCGCTTCTATTTTAATAAGAGCCCATGGATCCGTGTGGATCGTATCAGAATCAGATTCACTGCAAGAGCTCTGGTCCTCTGAGGAGGACTGGGGGGGGGGGGGGTTTGCTATCAGTGACTTACACTTTTTTCCTTTAGAAGTGTTTTTCAAAGGTTTCAATGGCTGAGGGGGGAGACATGGCATGACCTGGCCAGGGGGAGGTGCCAATGGAGCTGGGATGGCAGCACAGCACGCACAGGACCGGGTGTGGGGGGTAGCACCTTGGGGGGTGTCTAGGATTGGGCTTGTGTGAGATGTCCCTGCTGTGGCAGGCAGGGAGCAGGGGGAGGGGGCGGGGATGGACACGGGCTTGGGGGCGGCGGGGGTGTGGCTCGGGGAGCCCTCGGGAGGGGCCGGGCTGGTCAGAGCCGGGGCGGGGGGAGCGGGGGCGGCGGGCGCGGCGACAGGAGGGATGGTGGGGGACACCAGCGCGGGGGTGGGGGGGTACGCAGCGGAGGGGGGCAGGGCTGACGCAGGGGTGGAGGGGGCGGCAGAGGCAGGAAAAGGGACCCCCGGGACCGGAAGCAAGGAGGAAGCCGAGCCAGGGGTAGGGGGGATATATGGACTTATAGATGAGAGGATCTGCGGAGTTAGGCATCGCAGGTCCCGCAGGGGTGGAGGATGTGGGAGGGGGAACCGTGGTGGGCAGCGTAACCTCTGCTTTAGGAGTAACGGAGGCGAGAGGGACTTTAGGACCGAAGGGGTGGTGTGACATATGCATGTGACATTCCTCTGAGTCCTTATCAATCTTGTTAGTATTTGAAGAGGAAGTGTCTGTTACCGACTGCAAAATCTTTTCTCTGTTAAGTCTTTAAACAGTTTTAGTTATTATATGGAATAAAGGCAAATAATTAGTTACAGAGAAATCCTGGTTTGTTTGGGAGATATATATTGTGTTCCCGATCATATCCCAAAACGAATTTTCAATGACTGCTTTCTTATCAGTATCAGGGTATTGAGAAATAATCCAAGTTACAAATTTTTTAAGGTTAGTTTTTGAGAGCTTGCCTTTAGAAAAGGAGAAGTTGTTAGCAGCTAAGATTTCTAAAATAGTTAAATATATCTCTGTCTCGGTTTTACTTAGTTTTAATGTACTAAAAATTGTACCCATGTTAATGGTTAGCCCTTCCAGCAGAAAAAAATGTGAAAAAAAAGGAAAAAAAAAAACCGAAAAAAAAAGTTTTGGAGCCCCGAAGTTATGCGCACAATATTATCTAATACTTACAGTTCCTGGGGTCCAAGATCTGTGGAAGGGGTCTGCTGCGTCAGTTCTCCTTGGAACTTTCGTTCAGATGTAAGTTTTGAGTGTCGAACTGACCCTCCTGGGGAAAGGATTTTCTAAAACGAAAAGTCCCTTCACAGAAGGAGCGGCTTCCCGAACAGGCAATCACAGAAAACCCCGGGGGGGGCTTCGTTGCTCAACCGACGGATATCGCCTCTGGGGGGTCCGAAGTAGTTGGGTGCCACTTTAATAACCTCACAATGGCGTTATTATAAAGCAGAGCAATAGGGCTCAGGAGCTCAGTCCCTGGGTAGGGACCGGGTGCCCGAGGCTAGCTCGCTCATGCCAAGGCCGTGGGGCTACCATCTAGCAAGCATGGTGATTATCAGCTCTATAGTGATTGCAAGCTCTTAGCATTTCAGCTCTGCTTGCTAGGTAGTGGTGCCCTGGGCTTGAGGCTGCAGCAGACGGAGAGAGAGGAGAAGGAGAAGGCGCAGGCTGTTCCACGAAGATGGCTTTATTTGGGGAGGTCCGTGAAGGGTCTCTGCTCTTCTTCTTTCTCCCCTAATGGGGTACAGTATGCTTCTTTTATAGGGTTGGAAAGGATCCAAGCTTGACCAATGGGTAAGGGGTTAACATGACATTGCCTTATAGGGTTACAGAGGTAGGTTAAGGGTGGAGGACAGGGAAACAGGAATTTTCTTTTGCTGTTTCAGCATTCCTATTGTTCATATCCTCCATGGTGCTTTTCCTAAATCTATGGGGTTTACTACAGCAGTCAAGGGGTGGAATGTATCAGGGCATCTCTCCCCACCACAGGAGAGCTTATCTGTTGCTTGTTAGCTGATGAAATAACTCGGGGCATGTCACCCCTCACATGAGTTTGCTAAGTGGCAACGTAACTCAGTCAGGACAGCTTGTCTTGTAGTGAGTTATTTCAGCACCATGGGATTACCACTCCCAGCTGACAGTAAACATCTTTCTGTGGGAGCAGATGTGGAAAGATAAGCTGGAATTTCTTACTGATAGACACTCCACTTTACAAACTATCAAAGCTACACCAAACTTTCAGAAAGCAGAAATCTTCTGCACATTCCCTGGAAATGTGTGGGGGTCTATCCCCAAAGTGGGGAGGCCTGCTTTGTGGTTACTTGTCACCATCATATTTTCTGAAAAATCCCCTTGCCCTGGATTCTTCTCCTGGGAAGCTGAGAAGCCTCAGAGAAAAAGGAAAACAATATTATCTCAATTGCTTCTCCTGCGTTTTGCTGCTTTGGAATGTGGAATGAGACAGAAGGAAAAAGAAAATGGGTGGGGGGGAGCATACATTAGAAGGGGGTCTTAGGTATTAGGCATTTCAGGGAGTCTGTATCTCTCAAGTACCTTAGCCAATAGGGAAAGAGAGAGGGAAATGCAGCCGTGAAATCAGGATAAAAAGGAGGATGAGCATCCACAAGCAGTGCGGGGGGGGGGGGGGGGTGTTGGACCACACGCACCTACCATGGATGTGAAAAATGCATATTTTATTATTGGCTTTTTGCAAATAATAAAATGAATATTAAATGTGTTATGTTAGAAAGTTATTCTGTATTAATTTTTTTAAGTAGTTTTAGGTTATAACATAATGTTAAATTAGAAACTATGTGATGTAAGATACTTTTTTTAGCTCAAGAAAGGGATGAGATAATCAAGAAATTCTTTGCACAGAGATAACAGCAACAAGACACCAAAATTCCCAAGAGAAGAATTATTGCTTTCTTATCGGGAAGAACCAGACTTGGTGGGGACCGAGATGACTGATTTACAAGATGAGGGGGGAAATTTGACAATAACCAGGAAACACCCTTTGTTTGAAAAGAATTTTTGAATTATGTATGAGATATATGAATATGTAACAGGCTATTGCTTTTAAGGGTTAATCCTTTGTTAGCGAGCCATGCTTTCAAGAGGAAAGCATCCGAACGTTCGTAATTCTTTGCTTTTATTGGCCTTTATTGTCCTAACTCTGATTGTCCAAATTCTTATTGCTCTAATTTGTATTACTATTTTTAAAACCATTTTATTACTATTAAACTTTTCAAATTTTAAAACAAGTGATTGTCATTTTTCACACTGGATGATGCAATCCCCCAAGGGGATCCCCAGTGTGTCACATTCACATTTTCTGAAAAATCCCTTCACCCAGGATTTTTCTCCTGGGAATCTGAGAAGCCTCAGAGAAAAAGGAAAACAATAATTATCTCATTTGATTCTCCTATGTTTTGCTTGACTGGAATGTGCTTGGACATTGTTTACCAACAGGTGATTGTTTCATTGGTTTCTGGTGCGAGTGTTTTGACTCAATGGCCAATCAGTGCTAAGCTGTGTTGGGACTCTGGAGAGAGTCGCGAGTTTTCATTATTATCTAGAGTCACGAGTTTTCATTATTATCTTTTTAGCATTCTATAAGTATCCTTTCTGTATTCTTTAGTATAGTTTGCTATAGTATTCTTTAATATAATATAGTATCTTAAAATAATAAATTAGCCTTCTGAGAACATGGAGTCAGATTCATCATTCCTTCCTTCATCTGGGGGGAACTCAAATACGATACCAGCGGGACCCAAATAATCAGGCCAGTCTGGCTCACCTTCGTGATTACTGTGCTTATTTGATTAGGGCAATCAAATCATCAGCTACTAAAACTAACAACATAGCTAAGGCTATGTTGTTAGAACAGGAAAAGCATGAAAGCCCCTTTCATTAGTTGGAGCGGATTAGGGATGCCTTGAGGAAGCATAGGGGGATGGATCCTAAGGGGCCAACTTTTGAGACATTGCTGAAGGTACAATTTGTTACTAAAGCCTGGCCTGATATAAAGAAAGGAGTACAGAAAGATGAAAAGTGGCAGAATAAGCCTCTGGAGGAATTGGTTAGAAAAGCACAGCAGATATATGTAAGAAGGGATGAAGAAAAGGCAAAGACAAAGCTTATGGTTGAGTTTTTACAGCTCCAGAGGAATAAGCCTGTCCTAGGGTGACTTTATGATGCTTGTATTCCCAATCATCTGTTCTGCTTATACCAGATATTGAATTCTGTGCCTTTAAGACTGGTTCCAAGAGCAAAGAGGGGAAGAAGAAGTATGCAGTTCATCTACAGAAACTGCATTTGCTCCCCCTCATTCTTTCTTTTGGCGCGTGTTGTCTGCAGCACAGACAGTGGGAGAGAGCTCTCCATTGCTTTTAGTTAGGTTATTTTTGGCTAGCTGAGGCAGAGAAGTTCCCCAGACTGTGGCTCAACTTTAAGATATAAAGTGAATTTATTACTAACAAAATCAGACCAGGATAATGAGAAGTAAAATAAGCCCTTAAAAACACCTTCCCCCCACCCCTCCCTCCTTTCCAGCTCTACCTCCTACCCCAGCAGTGCAAGGAGACAGAAAATGAGGGTTATGGTGAGTTCATCACCTGTGGCTTCTCCCACTGCTCAGGGAGGGGAGTCGTTCCCCTGCTGCATGCCCGTCAGCCTGCAGGGCTGGCTTTGCCCCCAAGCAAGGCAGCACGGACTGGATAGCTCAGTCCCTCCTGGGAACAGTGTCGGAATACCCAGGCCGCTCGTAGCCGAGGCTACCTTAGAAAGCTTAGTGGATATAAGCTCTTTAGTGATTATCAGCTCTTAGGATTCCAGCTCTTTGCTTGCTAAGGCGCTTGGCAGGCTAGAGGGGAAGCAGATGCTGAGAGAGAGGAGAAGAAAAGGTCCTGGTCGTTCCACAGTGATGGTTTATTGAGGGGTCTGTGAAGGGTTCCAGTGATAGCTCTTCTTCTCCCGAATGGGCTAAAACAGCCCCTTTTTATAGGGTATAAGTGGATCCAAACTTGTCCAATAGTAGGGGTTAGGGGAAAGTGACCTATGGGGTTACAGAGATAAGCTAGGGTCCGAAAGGTGGAAGACAGGAGCTTATTTTGCTATTTCATCATGACTCAGCAATTCCTATCGTTAAGCCTCGGCCCTCCATGGAGCCCAAACCAATTCCATGGAATCTGCTACACTACTGCACTGCGGGGTCCCTCCCACAGGAGAAATTTCTCCCCAAACTTCTCCAACATGAGTTCATCTCACGTGCAACCGCTCTCTGTGACCTGCTGCAACGTGAGTCCATCCCACAGGCAACAGTACCCCTCAAACTGCTGCAGTGTGGGTCACTCTTCCATGGGATGCAGTCCTTTAAGGACAGGCTGCTCCAGCCTGGTAGCAGGGCCCCTCTCTCTCCATGGGTTTCCCGCAGGATCACAGCCTCCTCCCAGGTATCCACCTACTCCAGTGTGGGGCTCCTACATGGGCTGCAGGAAGATTTCTGCATCCACATGGACTTCGACGGTGTCTTGGTTTGGAAAGACAGGTGCCTGCTAAGGAAGGCAGGAGCCTCCCCTGAAATGGTGAATGTAAACCCCCCCCCCCCACTTCCGAATTGCTATAAATTTTAAATTAAGGGGCTCTCAGGCAAAAACATATGGGAGCAGGAAATAGTTCTTTAATAGGGAAGGAAATAAAAGGATAAAATAAACAATGCAGTAAACTAAAATAACACTGACAGAGTCAGAACACAACCTGACACCCTGTTGGTCAGGGTGTTGGTAGCAGTCAAATTGGAAATGTGGCTGCCGTCCTCCTGGAGTGTCAGGTGTAGTTCTGCTGGAGCAGGGATCCTGTAGACAAAGGGTGTAGTCTTCCTCTGAAGATCCAGTGGAAGAAGAGGCAGCTGCTGTTCCTCTGAGAAATCCAGTGGAGAAACTGTGTTGGTATTCCATAATCTCCAGATTATATCTGGGTAGAATGCTTGGCTCTTCCCTCTGGGCAGAGCATCTCACAATGGGATGCTATAGTTCTTATCAGTCATGCAGTGACATTCAATAGCCTATTATCAGTCCCCTGTCCCCCCCCATCCCCCGAGGGAGGAGTGGTTGTGGAAGAGATAAGGAAACCTGCCCACTTGACAGAAGACAACTGCCATACCGATGGCAAATAGAATACATCTTGCCTTGCAATCAGGGACACATGGGCTACAGGGGTTCAGTTGCTTCACCATGGTCTTCACAACGGGCTGCAGAGAAATCTAGGCTCTGGTGCCTGGAGCACCTCCTTCCCCCTCCTTCACTCACCTTGGTGTCTGCAGCTGTTCTTCTCACATGTTCTCACTCTGCTCTTCTCTGGCTGAAAATTACAACTGCGACACAACTTTTGTTTTGATTTCTTCCTAAATATGTTATCATAGAGGCATTACCACAATTTCTAATTGGCCCAGCCTTGGCCAGCAGCACATTCATCTTTTGAGCCACCGGGGATTGACTCTGCCAGACATTGCAGAAGCTTCTAGCAGTTTCTCACAGAAGCCACCTCTGTGGCCCCCCCGCTGCCAAAAACCAGGCCATGCAAAACCAATACAAGTTGTCAAGCCACTCTCCATCATATTTGAAAAGTCATAGCAGTCAGGTGAAGTCCCAGGTGACTAGAAAAAGGGAAACATTGCACCCATCATTTAAAAGGGTAGAAAGGAAGACCCTGGGAACTACTGTCCTGTCAGCATCACTTCTGTACCTGGGAAAATCATGAAACAGATCCTCCTAGAAGCTCTCCTAAGGCACATGGAGGATAAGGAGGTGATTCAAAGCAACCAGCACAGCTTCACCAAAGGCAAGTTCTGTCTGACCAACCTAGTGGCCTCCTACAATGGAGTGACTCTGTAGAGAGCTTTTTGGATAATTGGTTAGCTGAGAAAGGACATTTCGATGTGATACCAATGGATAAGGATAGGGGAAACAAGCTGGGAACTGAGCAACCAGTGTCCAATCACTGACAAAGGTCACAGTGACCTTCTCTGAAACGGGAAGACGGGGGAGAAAATCGCTTGCCAGAAAATGTAGTTATCTTAGGTAGAAAAGTTAGAAGAATGCAAACATAGAAGCAAAATAATTTTTAGAAGATAGAAGTAGGTGTGGTTGATCTAAGTGTGCTTTAACCAATAATGAGCCCAGCTTTTGCAATATGTATAAGCTTCATTAACACCAATATAAATATGTGTGAGCTTTCAATAAACTTCGGGATTTGCTATTCACGCATATTGTGTGTCGCATTTCTCCCGCCGTTCACGACATGACTCCATCAGTGGACAAGGGAAAGGCTACAGATATCCTTTATCAGGACACTGTAAAGTCATTGAAATGGTCCCCCACAACATCCTTCTCTCTCAGTTGGAGAGAGATAGATTAAATGGGTGGACTGTTATATGGATAAGAAAGTGGTTGGATAGTCACAAACAGAGTAGTGGTCAACAGCTCAGTGTCCCAATGGGCATTGGTGACAAGTGGTGTCCCTCAGGTCTCTGGGACCAGTGCTATTCAATGTCTTCATCATCACTGACGTCAACAAAGGGATCAAATGCACCCTTAGCAAGTTTGCAGATGACACCAAGCTGAGTGGTGCGGTTGACACTCCTGAAGAAAAGGATGCCATCCAGAGGGACCTGGACAAGTTCAAGAAGTGGGACAATGGGAAACTCATGCAATTCAACAAGACCAAATGCAAGGTGCTACACCTGGGTTGGGGCAAGCCCTATATCAATACAGGCTGGGGATGAACAGATCAAGGGCAGCCCTGCTGAGGAATTGAGGATGCTGGTGGATGAGAGGCTAGACATGAGCTGGCAATGCGTGCTTGCAAACCAGAAAGCCAGTGGAAACTGAGAGTAGGTTTAGATTAGATATAAGAAAATAATTCTTTACTGTGAGGGTGGCAAGGCACTGAAACAGGTTGCCTAGAGAAGTTGTAGATGCCCCAGCCCTGGAAATGTTCAAGGCCAGGCTGGATGGGGCTTTGAGAAACCTGGTCTAGTGGAAGGTGTCCCATGGTATCCTGGTTTGAAAGACAGGTGTCTGCCAAGGAAGGCGGGAACCTTCCTGGAAGGGAAAAGATGACCCCCTCCCTCCAAATTATTATAACTTAGAAATTACGGGGCTTTCGGGCAAAGATATGGGAAAAGGAATAACAGTTCTTTACTAGAATATAGAGATATATCTATAGATATATATATAAAGACAGACAAACAACAACAGCAACAACACAATCCCCCCACCCCAAACCAGAAAACCGCATAATAGCCTTTTTACTGCCTGTCAAGCAATTTTCCCCTTTTGGTCTAGTTACGACCACAACTGTCAGGGGGCACTGTTGGCTCCTGATGAGGCAGAGGGAGTGCAGTGACTCCTCCCCCAGGGGGCATTGCTGGGTCTGGTGGCCGGTGCAAGCCCCGAGCCTCCCCAGGGGGTAATGGCAGCCCAGGGAGGAGAGAGAGGGTATTTCAGTTTTCCCCTGGCTCTCACACATCCTGTGGGGTATCCTGTTGATGGCAGAAGCTGCCAAGGCTCCAGTAAGCAGCTGGAGGTGCTCTCTCATGAGAGGGAGAGAGAGAGAGGATGTGGAGGCCTGATCTTTTCCCTTGTTAACACCCATGCAGACAGTGGGGATCTCTCCTGGCGAGGGTAGATGTTGCAGAGAGAGTCCCAGTCCACCAACAGTCCACTGTAAGCAGCGGCCTCACTAATAGGCAGTTAGGAGAAACTTCACACCAACACCAAACCCCTGGGCAGGAGAAGTCCAGCACCAAACCCCACAACCCGCTCCCCTCCAAGCCAGGCAAGGACTGCCCCACCCACAGCTCAGAAGCTACCGAAACCACCCTGCTTCTCCCCCTCCCCCAGGCATGACCCCAAAATTCTCATTTCCCTTGCCTGAGTCATTACTGTGGTATGTAAGAGTTGTAAAATGGTATGTAAGGTGACCATGTCTTGCATTTCTTAATTACTCCTATTTTTTCCTGGACAACCCTCTCCTCTTACAGCATCTTCCTTTCAGATGGGACAAAATTCCCAGAAAAACCAAAACCCACAACATTATCCACCCCAAATTTTTCCCATACAAAAATTTTACATCAAACTTAGACCTTTAAACTACATACATACATGCATTATTCTAATTATATACATATATACATGCAGATATGGGTACGGGCACAGTGTCATTGATAGGTCTTTCCTTGAGCCAGGTCTTATGAGCTCTCAGAGAACTTATCATGCCTGAGATAGCCCAGCTACCCCAAACGGCATAAAGTTAGCAGGATGGCTTCTGAGGCAGTGTTGGAAACAGAAAAAAGTTTAATAAAAGACAAAATAACAAAGCTCTTACAGAGAAAAACCAAGCCGGCGGCAAGAAGCTCTTGCTCCTGCTAAAACACTCCACAAAGGCCATTATTTCCTTTGTTCTCTTCTTTTTCTAGTGAATTACCTAGGCAGGACTTCTTGGCCTCTGTCCAATCGGACAGCCCCAGGTCTGGAGTGAAGTCCAAAAGATCCTATGAGGTGTCTTTGTACCAAATTGGGAGAGAAACCTCTGGGCTTTTTGCCTTTTTAAGCAGACAAACAATAATTTAGTCACTCTGTCAACAGGGGGCACATTCCTACATCTCACCCTTTCTATATATATAAAAAGGAAAGAGAAGAAAAGAACAAGATACCTATTCTGAAAAAGTCTCACCCCTGTTGACAATTTGCAGTTATGCTAGTGATTTTTAAATTTGGCTATAATTTTTATTGCTTTTAAACTATTATTCTGTCTTAACTTTGGTGAGGTGTTTTTTCAGGCAAGCTTTAAGTTTCTTGCTATATATAATTTGAACATATAGAACATATAGAACATATAGTTGCCAACCAAAATCTATCTGTGACACCTCTATTTTTGCAGCCTGATCCATCTCTTCATTGTTGTGGTACTCCTCCTCAGCCTGACTCTTGGGCATATGGACATCCACATGATGGACTTTCAATAGTAGCTTGTCTACCGAAGTGGCAATGTCTTGCCATTCATCAGCAGCCCAGACTAGTCTTCCTCTACGCTGCCAGTTGCCCTTTTTGCACCTTTCCAACCAACCCCACAAAGCATTGGCTACCATCCATGAGTCAGTGTAGAGGTAGAGCTTTGGCCACTTCTCTTGTTCATCAGTGTCCAGGGCAAACTGGACTGCTTTGAGTTCAGCAAGTTGGCTCGATCCACCTTCCCCTTCAGTAGCTTCTGCAGCTACTCACGTGGGGCTCCATATGGCTTTCCACTTGCGGTTTGTCCCTACAGTGAGACAGGAACCATCATGAAAAGAGCAGCATGTTTCTTCTTGTGTCAGTTGGTTGTACAGTGGAGATTCCTCAGCATGTGTCAACTGTTCTTGCTCCTCTTCATCCACCAGACCAAAATTCTCACCTTTGGGCCAATTCATAATTATCTTCAAGATCCCAGGGTGATTCGGATTTCCAAAATGGTCACTCTGTGTTATGAGGGCAATCCACTTACTCCATGTCGTGTCGGTGGCATGATGGGTAGATAGAACCTTTCCTCTGAACATCAACCCCGGCACTGGTAATTGAAGTGCCAGGAGAAGTTGTGCCAATCACCTCTGAGGCAGCTTCATAGGCTGCCAGGATTTTCTTCTCTGTTGGGGTGTAGTTGGCTTTGAACCCTCTGTAACTTGGGCTCCAGAATCCAAGTGGTTGGCCTTGAGTCAACCAGGCACCTTCTGCCAGAGCCTCCAGGAAAGACCATTGTTCCCAGCTGTAGAGTAGAGCACATTCTTCACCTCTGGTCCTGTCCTGACTGGGCCAAGGGCTACCATGTGAGCTATATCCTGCATGATCCCGGCAAAGGCTCGTTGCTGTTCGGGGCCCCAGTGGAAACTGTTCTTCTTGTGGGTTACCAGGTAAAGAGGGCTCACAACCTTGCTGTACTCAGGAATGTGCATCCTCCAGAAACCTACGACACCTAGGAAAGCTTGTGTTTTCTTCTTGTTGGTTGGTGGAGACATCACTGTGATCTTTTTGATGACCTCAGTGGGTATCTGATGCTGTCCGTCTTGCCACTTTACTCCCAGGAACTGGATCTCTCAGCATGTCTATTGACATTACTGTTTTTGATGGCAAAAGAGGCTTCCAGGAGAATCTGGATGATCCTTTCTCCATTCTCAAAGACTTTCGTTGCCATGTTCGCCCGCACAATGATGTCATCGATGTACTGCAAATGCTCTGGAGCTTCACCCTTTTCCAGTGCAGCCTGTATCAGTCCATGGCAAATGGTGGGACTGTGCTTCCACCCCTGGGGCAGTGGATTCCAATTATACTGCACACTCCTCCAGGTGAAGGCAAACTGGCCTGCACTCTGCTGCCAGAGAAATGGAGAAAAATGCATTGGCAATGTCAGTAGTGGCATACCACTTTGCTGCCTTGGACTCCAGTTCGTACTGAAGCTCCAGCATGTCTGGCACGGCAACGGTCTGAGTTGGGGTAACTCCATTCTGATGCCTTAAGATTTTAGCCTTTAGATCTTTCAAATCCTGTGCTGCATTAGTGCATAACTCTAAACTTCATATAAAGTGTTAACTATTGTCTTCACACTTTGGTCTGACAAAACAATTCCTCTGGGCCTGGAACACAAGGGCACCCTACAGCCTCAGGCCCCAAAAAGCATAAACAAAAGTCAGTTGGGGAGGAGCAAACTGAGAGAATATGACTTCATAACCCAAAGCTGTGATATATAACACAACGCGGACACGCAGCTCTCTCAAGGTAAAAAGAGAATTTTTAATTTCTGACTCCAACATTTATAGATTTCCAAAAGTGACAGTGGATTGGAGGATGACAGTGCCACCTCTCCAATGACACTGGACAAACCAACAGTCCATCAAATTTCTCCTCCTCCATAAAAGAATGCAAAACAATAAGTTATTTTTATAAAGTGTGTGAGAAAGTTCTTTACAAGAATGTAAAGATCAGAAGGCTTGGAAAACCTAAAAAATCAGGGTGACACCCCCGCTACCAAAAACTAGGCCATGCAAAACCAACACACCCCCTCAGGAGTCCTAATGCAGAAGGGTTTTCTGATAGTCCAGGCAAGGTGTTAATTTGCCTAATGCCCTCTGCCTCTGTAACAGCCTGAATTACTGCTAGTAAAGTCCAGGGTAAAGAAGAAAAAAGGGCCTTTGCATAATATCTACAGATGTTTAATTCAGCTGCGCGGTGAGATGTTCAGAGTTCCCCAAAGCACACACAAGTGTAGGCTCTAGGTTACTCAATCCCGAGGGGTGGGGGGTGAACCTGGTCTCGGGGCAGTACAAAAATGAGGGCCAATCAGGGAATAGGGAGGGAGTGGCTCAGGGACATAGGAACAGACATAGGAACTAGGAAAGGAGCCAATGGGGTCTAACAGCTTTTTGAGGGAAGCTTCTAGTGTCTCCCTAAACCAGGGAATGCCCCCCAGGGTCTCCACATGCCTCCACAGCAGCTATCCCAAAAGCCCACCTGAGTCCTCTTGGGTCTTTGAAATAGCCTCTCCAGAGGAAATCCATGCCCAGAATACACAGGGCCCCTGGATCAGTCACAATAGGGTGTTTCTGCCACTCCTTTCTTATCTAGCTTACCTCAGCTTCCAGCAGTCAACTGCTGCAATCCCCTAGTCACCCCAGACTGAAAGGGGTTCTGCCCCCCATGTCCTGATGGTATTAAAGTACACTACACACCAGTGTAAACCAGAGCCTTGTATTTCTGTGGTTCTGATACACCAGGCCATCGGATCCACACAGCCCAAAAGACACGATTTTCCCTGGCTTTTACCTGGCTGGAGGCAGGGCCCCTCTAGTCCTAGCTACTGTTCCCTCCCTGGGTATACATTCTGGAGGTCCCTTCAAGGGGATGAGATGTATCATCTTCCCTTCTATTATGATGCCATGATGATTTTTTGCCTTTTCTTTTATATACCTTTTATGTATCCTCAGTGGTCTTAGCATGCATACTTGTAATTCCTTTAAGTCTGATAACTTAGCATAGTCCTGGTATTTTGTTAGGCCAGAAGACCAAACATCCTAGAGGCCTTGCAGTTGGAGGGCGGAAAGCCCTACACTATCTTGAGAAACCAAGGTCTTCTCTAGAATGCACCCTGTAAACCAGGATTAGGCCCATCCAGGGGAAATTCTTTAGGATGGGAGGATATCACACTATTCATTCAAGCCTCTCATTGGGGCATCTTTGTTAGATATGCTAATTTGCAAGGTCTATAAAATGGTATACACCATCTATCATGTGCATGCATTTTGGCGTGCTCCATCTTGGCGAAGTGTTACACCATAAGGATCCTTATTAAATAGTGAGGTAAAAACCTTTTATCCCTTAACTGTGTCTGGCTCTCAATTTTAGGACCAAGGAAAAGGCATCAGTTATACCTAGCAGCTCAGTCATGGAAAGTGAGGCTACATTCGTTTTGGTGGAACTCCCTCTGTTAGTAGTTTCCTTATTTACTTTAGTCACCCGTGATGTCAGGACAGAAGTGGGCTTTCCATGCCACCTTCTCATATCTTCCCCATTGTCCTGGTTTAGGGCAAATTTGGGAGAAAACCTCCAAAAGGGTCCCCCCAGAAAGCCAACCCACATGGCCCCTCCCCCCCCAACCAGTTCGGGAAAGAATTTCCTTGGAGACAGGTGGAAAAAAAATGTTTATTTAACAGGAAAAGCACTCCCCAGCACAAGAAATGAACAATACCAGATGACAAAGCTCATTTGTCGCTCTGAAGAGATGACAAATTCAGAAAGTCTCTCCGGTAGGTGGTTGCCCTGTTATCAGTCCCTCCAGTGCTGGGAAAGGCTGCAGAGTAGGCCACGGCAGGCTGCAAAGTGTGAGCTCTCAGTGTTTACTTGGGTCCCAGTCTAGAGCAGGTTAGAATGGTTCCAAGAAAAGGGAAAGAAAAACAGTCCAGGGAAAGCTCGGACTGCCTCAGCTAGCTAAACTAACTAACTCAAAAGCAAAAGGAGCGCAGTGTTCTGCCCCGTCCGTGCCCAGACATCAGCAGTGTTCCAGCAGACTGTGGAGGAGTGAGTCTAGTTCTTGATAACAAAACTCTGTGCTTCTTCTTCTCCCTGCCTTCACTCTCAGCCAGTCTCGAGGGCACAGAATATAATATCCAGCATAAACAGAACACATGACTGGGGATACAAGCATCATAACATCACACAGGAAAAACCAGAGGTCAGCTCGTGGGATGCACCCCCTCTCCCTACCTGGGGGACAGGCTCTGACACTGGGTCCTGTGACTTGCCCTAGTGCCACATGGAAACTGTTGTCCCTCATTTCCTTCCTCATCTCCTCTTTGAATTTTTCCTGACCAACTTTCAATTTCTCAACCACAGCAGACATATGAGTCTTCATCAGGCCATGGACCACGCTCTCATAATTCCTGAGTTTGCTGGCTATGGAAGCCACTGTGTCTTGGCTGTCCTCAAAATGCATTGTTGCTATCAAGTTGGAGTATTCACATGGCTTCAGATGTGCAAACCTCCATTACATTTGTGCTATGCACCTGACCTTGTCAGGGTTGTTATCATGTTTTTTGTCCCTTCCAAACAGTATCTCCAATCTGCTATTTCTCTCATGTGATAGATCCCTTCCTCCGTGGTCTTCCAGTGCATTCTATGATGGTGGTCCTGCAGTCTCTCTCTGTGAACAAACCTCTCTCTTACACTCATTAAAAGCCCCTCCCAGAGAGGAAGGGGCCCTGGCTCCCTCATGAACATCTGATTAATATCTGAATCCTGGGTCAAGGATCCCAAATTCCTTGCTTTGCCACTATCCAGTTGTACACTTGTACACATAAGGTCCAAAATTCGAATCAACCAGGTGGAAAAAGCCTCGTGCCCCTGTCGCACAATACCTTTTTGAAGATTGTGGAGATTGTCGTGTGACAGGGACTCAGTCATGATTTTAGGCTCCAGCTCCTCCGATGGTTTTGAGGGCCCTGGTACCTCATTGTCATTAACTGGGCATACCAATTTGGTTTTATACTTCTTCCTCTGCACAGGGGTGACTGCTGCTGCCTGTGGCTGCTGTTGTGGCTCAGCTGGAACCTGGACGGTTGTAACATCTGTGGGTTCCACTGCTGCACCATCTGACTTTCCCTCTTTGAGGCAGGAGGAGGGCTTCCAAACAGCTGGGGAAGAGTGTTTCTTTAACATCTGGCATATGTCCTCCTATACCTCCACCCAATCCAAGTGATTCCTTTCAAAGGTGGACTGTTGGGCAGTGATAGGCTGTTGGGCAGTGTCCCCGGTTCCTGTGGCATGCTCCTGGGCAGCATCCCTAGTCTCTGGGGTTGATGTCAGGGTAGTTACCCAAGACAATCTCATCCTATCTCTAAATGCTAAATAGATTAGGCCTATCAGCCACACTAGCCATTGTATATCGTTAGCATCTAGAGAAAATTTGAAACTTTCAATAGCCATTGCGGTAGGCCCAAAGAAGCAGGTGAAGGATTGGAAGAAAACCCCCCCAGTGTTACTTCCTCACAATGGGTACTGTGAGGGTGTTCACAGGGGTTTTCAGATGAGGGAAGAGACGAGGATTTGACTCCATGTTTCAGAAGGCTTGATTTATTATTTTATGATATATATATATATATATTACATTAAAACTATACTAAAAGAATAGAAGAAAAAGTTATCATCAGAAGGCTAGTCTAAGAATAGAAAAGAATGAATCAACAAAGGTCTGTGGCTCTGACAGAGAGAGAGCCAGCTGTGCCGTGATTGGCCATTAATTCCAAACATCCACATGAGAACAATCACAGATCCACCTGTTGCATTCCACAGCAGCAGATAATCATTGTTTACATTTTGTTTCTGAGGCCTCTCAGCTTCTCAGAAAGAAAAAATCCTAAGGAAAGGATTTTTAATGAAAAGATGTCTGCGACAGGGTACCATTATTAAAGAAACCCCAAAGATCTGAACGTAGTCTGTGATAGTTATATAGTCATGTGCCTGCATTCCAGAGGAAGTTTACAAACCTTGAATCCCTCACTTTATTGACCCATTCTGCAAACCGGATAACAGACACAATAGCCTTAATCATAAGACCCATATTTAGATAAGGAGGTGCAAATGGGGAAAATGCAGCCATGATCGTGTGCCAACTGAACCGGGGTAGGTTAGATCACATGGTGCTGCCTAACAAGGTTTCTATATCCAGTACACAAATGGGTTGCCCACAAACTGTTATTCTTTTTTCACCCTTTCCTCTCCATGCCCTCATACCCTACATTTGGCATCAAAAACTGTCCTGGTTTAAAAGGCATGTGTCTGCCAAGGAAAGGGGGAATCTTCCTGGAATGGAAAATATGACCCCCCCTCCCTCCAAATTATTATAACTTAGAAATTATGGGGCTTCCAGGCAAAAATATGAGAAAAGGAATAACAGTTCTTTACTAGAATATATATATAAACCAAGACAGAAAAACGACAACAGCAACAGCAAAGAAAACAGAAAACCCAATAACAACCTTTTTCCTAGCCGTCAAGCAATGTCCCCTTTGGTGTGGTTACAGCCTCAACTGGCAGGGGATGCCATTTGCTCCTAGGTTGTGCTGGCTGCAGTGACTCTCGTAAAACCGGCAGAGAGCACTAGCGGGCCCCGTGAGACAGGGAAGATGTGCTCGTTCCCCCTCGGCTTCAGGGGGTACTCCTATACAAGTTCAGAAACCACTCCAGATGGTAGTGGAGTCTCAGGGGAGGGAGAAGAAGGCAAATTGCTCCTTTTGTAAACTCACAAGCTGCAATCAGTCTTGGCACCACCCCTGGCAGCAGGCAGCTAACAGTAAAAGCAGGCAGATCTGATTGGGCATCAATGTACCTTGGTATCACCTACTGGCAGCTGGAAGAAATGGTGAAGGCAGCAGTCAATCTCAGTACCATCCACCGTCAGCCGGCAGAAACAATGAAAAGAGGGCAGACCAGGGCAGCAAACTACAACACAGCATTGTCTTGGGAAACAGGCACCATAACACACACAACTGCTCTCCCTGACTGCCGGGCAGAAGAGGGATGAGCCCCATCTCCTTACCCCCTAGCCAAGTCTCGGTTAGCCCCACCACCTCTCACTGTATTATCTGCGACTCCCAAAAAACCCCTAACCCCCAGGCAAGGCTCCCAAATTCGCAGAGTTATTATTCTGCTATGTGAGAGTGCTTGGCTATGTCTTTTGTTTCTGAATTACCCCTACTGTCTCCCAGACAACACCCTCCTCTCACAGCATCTTCCTTTCTGATGGGACAAAATTTCCTGAAAAACCAAAACCCACAGCATACAGTAAATGGAACAATTCTTTGGGGCCATCAACACAAGAATTTGGGGGAGGGGGAGGATGACAACTCAAGGTTTATTTCCTCTAAGGTTAACATCAGTGCAGTCTAAAAGGTTAAATTATAGTGTTACAGGAACACTGAAACCTAAGTGGTATGTAACAAAAGGTTAACCACAAGTAATATTGTAACAAGATGTGCAAGTAAAACAAGCAAGATAGCAAAGCAAGTGACATAACAAGTACCATCAGGAGTAGGATAGCAAGTTTTAACAAAACTTGCCAACTGCAAAATTAGCTAAAACCAAGTTAGACTTGTGAGAAACAAGGCTTGCTCTTTAAAATTTTTTAAAGTTTAATAAGGGATAAAAAGGACAGTACCCAGTGCTGGGGTGCTTGGCAAAGTGCCAAGCACGGCAGTTAGTGATAGCAACTTTCCTTATATACTTTTTCATTGCGCTGATCAAATGCATATTCATGAAGATTATACATATTCAAACATTCCTTTGAATTCTTTTACATGTTCCAGGCATTCTTTAGCTTTGTTCGATCCCTGACCTGTCATGCAATTTTGTAGATTTGTTTTTTGGGAATCCTGTATATAATTTCCTCACAACATGTGTGCCATTTCTTCACAACGTGTATGCCATTTCCTCACAACAACAAACGGGAATTATTGATAGCCCCAGGGTCCATAGCAGAAGTCCTTTTCGCAACATTTATTTTGATGTTATCTGTGTGGTTCCTTCAATGTTATCTAATCATAACGACAGTTTTAGCTATTTCCACAAACTTATCGAAGTTAGTGTCTCTATTGTCAGTTAGTTACAAAAATAAAAGCATTACATAGTCTCTATTTTAATATTTTGCGAAAGCCTAAGTTATATATATTTATCACACTACTATTTATGTAAGCTACACAGGGCCAGGGTATTAGCCACAAAAGCTGATTAATTATACAATACCAAAACCAGTTTAAAAGTGATTACAAATTGTACTATATCAAAATAATTTGCAAAAATCAATATATAATAGTGAAAGACAACAACTACACAGTTATTTATAACAGACTGAAAAACAAGAAGCATCGGGCATGCACTGAAGATAGAGGTAAAAATTCAGATGTGAGGAAGACTACAGAAACCTTCATCAAAAGACCACCAGAAGACTGACAACCATCACAGAAAGAACTGACGCATGCGCAAAAGCAACAAATTATTGTGAAACCATGACACAGCTTTATGCAAATATTGAATCATGATTTTAAATAGTTAAGATTTTAGCTGAGGGATAGAAACAATGTATGTAAGTTAGGTAGGTAGACGATAGGTTAATGATTGTTAGATGCTTACACTAAAACTGATTGTTCCATTATGAGCTTGCTTATAGAAGGGAGTGGAGTAAGTGAACCATTATAAGAACATGTTGAAACCAGTGGAACAATGGTTAGTACCTGGGCTTTACGTCAATCCATCACGAAGCAGGGGGCCTTGGATTATGCCAGAGGGTCACAGAGACATGATGAAGACTCTCCTGACTTCATCCTTCAAGACCACTGACCCATTTCGAGACCACCGACCCAATTCAAGAGAAGAATTGCACACGCATGAAGGACTAATAATCTCATTTAAATACAGAGCGGGGATGGGAGGTGCTGGTGCATATGTATTGTATGTAATATCTTGGGAAATAAATAGAGGGTAAAGAACCTTGTACAGCATGGTCACGCCTTTCGGGGACAACCCCCATGCTGTCCGCCAGTGTAATAAACATACCACTTTCTAACTTTAACTAGTTAGAGAGTCTTTGTCCATGATCCTCGGTTTTAACGACTCAATATGAGTATGCTAATGATATGTTGTAACTGTGACATTGTGTGGAAGGACTTTTAAAATGTAACTGAAGGCTAAAGAAGACTGAGTTTTTGGTGGAAAGATCCCCCTCATTCCCAGTGCTGAATAAACAACTACCTGCTCTGTAACCATCTGACTATAGAGTTTTATTGTCTTGCCCAGCTTTGGGCTTCAGTCTGGTGAGCCAGGCAGAAGAAAATTCTCTGCCCCGCTTCAAGGTCTGCTGGAGCTGCGGACTCCCTTGGCGTACCACAAGAATTTCTTGGAGAGACCCTGTGCTTGGCTGGCTCTCTGCAGGGGTAGATAAGAACCAACTGCAGGAAATTTAAGGTATTTGTTGATTGTTTTGAATTTTGTTTCTGGTCTTAGTTAAGTAACTCGCATAAGACGTGTGTGACAACTCACACAGGGTGCTGTATCACGGGTGAAATTCCCAGTGTTGATACATAAGGGGTTAGCGTCCCTAGGGGTTAGAGTCCTCTAAAAGGAAGTCTAATGACTTTAAGTATTGGTCAAGGTCTTGGAATTTTGTGTTTGATTGTTGTATGTGTAATCTTGTGTCTTCTATGTAAGACTAGTGTTTCTTGTATGTGTGTCTCTTAATAAGTTTTCATTTCTTGCCTGTGTGTCTGTTAAAAGGTTTTCGGCTTATGCCACATCATACTCTTATTATACTCAAGTTACTTTGTCTGTTGTGCAGATCAGGACAGTGTTGATTGTGCGAGAGTGCACCACGTGATCCTTTTGTGTTAATTGCTTGTCAACATTGTAAACATAAATACTGGTGCAGGTCAAAACTAAGATTTCTAATTTGTGGTCGGTGCAGTATCAGCAGGATAAGAGTAAAGAAACAACACAAGTGATAATTTTCACTGTAAAGTGTGGGCATCTGGATACCACCAGGAATAGGTAGCACTGATAGTAAATAGGTTTTCAAAAAGAGTCCATGGGGGTGTGTTTGGCTCATTGAAAGGATTTAGGAGGGATCCCTGGAGGCAATTTAAAGAAAAGTGATTTATTTAAATATTGAAATCAATGGTGGCCCCTATATAAATTAGAAAATGAAGAAAAGTGGCCTGTAAATGGGACCTTACAATATAAGGTTAAGGTTAATTATATTGCAGTTAATGTTGTTTTTAAGAAAGAACAAATGAAATTAAGTTATTTACCTGGATATGTTTTTCACTCTAAGAAACAAGTCTGAGTGGCAGAGAGGGTGTGGTATTAATTTACCCCCACAAAATCCCTTAGTTTTAGCCCTAGACAAGGATGGAAGTAAAAGAAAAATGACAGTGTTGTTCTGCATGTAATATAGGTCAGAGATGTCTTAAACTGAGAGACAGAGAAGAAGAAAATAGTGAAGTTGATATTTTAGAATTACAATCTAATCTCAGGAGAGTCCCCGAGGCCCCGCAGTTATCACCTAGTCGTAGTAGATTAGAAGGTGAGAAAGGAGATGACTCAGATGAGGGAATGAGCCCAGGGACTCCAGTAACAGCTCGCACTAGAAGCAAGACCAAAAACTCACAGGGGCCAATGTCACTGACATATTTTCTGAAAAATACCTTTGCTAGGATTTTTCTCCTGAGAAGCTGAGAGGCCTCAGAAATGAAATGTAAACAATAATTATCTGCTGCTGTGGAATGTGGCAGGTGCATCTTTGATTGGTCTCATGTGAATTGTTTCTACTTGATGACCAATCACAGGTCCAGCTGTGTTGAGGCTGTGAGCAGTCACAAGGTTTTATTATCATCATTCCTTTCTTTTCTAGACTTCTGACGTCTTCTCTTACTTTAGTATAGTTTTAGTATATAATTTTCTTTTAATATAATATATATAATAAAATAATAAATCAGCCTTCTGAAACACGGAGTCAAGATTCTCATCTCTTCCCTCATCCTGGGGACCCTCAAACACTGCCACATTTGGTGACCCCGAGTGAGGAACATCCCCACATGCCATAGTGGCAGCTTTAGAGCAACATCAAAGAGGAGGACGTGGTCGGGGATGAGGCAGAGGTAAAGGTGGAAATAGTAGAGGTGGCTCGAATCAATCCCAAAGGAGGTTAGGGCTGAATCAGTGTGTTTATTGTAAAGAAGAATGGCATTGGAAACTCCAGTGCCCAGATTTACTGACCACTACACAGGAAACTGTTGTTGCAGCAATAGATAACAGTGAGTGACAGGGACCGGCAGATCTTTCCCTAGCAGACCCACTGGTTAAGATACAGCTAGGGAATGATAAAGAAGTTGAATTATTAAATAGATACAGAGGCCACATTTTTGTTTTTAAATCAAGCTTTAATGCCTAAAAGTGAAAAACATATCCAGGTAATGGGAGCCACAGGCCAACCAGAGAATGCCTTTTTCTTAAAACTATTAGAACACAAAATTAGGAAAAGGATGGGAATACATCAATTCCTCTATCTGCCAAATTCACCTAAATCGCTATTAGGCTGGGATCTCCTTGAAAATTTAGAGACAACAACTGAGTTTAGAGAGGGAAAAATGAAATTTAAAGTACCTGAAGACAAATTGATTTTAGCATTAGGATTGGCAATTGGTACAGGACCACTGAACAATAGTAACTATTTGGAGCAAATAATGAACCAGCTGTACCCAGGAGTATGGAATATCAATGCTCCTGGGAGATCAAAATTGGCTGACCCTATAAAGATTAAATTACAGACAGGAGCCAGGCCAGTGGTTAGGAGACAATATCCCTTGAGAATAGAGGACAGAAAAGGGATCAAACCAATTAACAGCAAATTTTTTACACTAGGATTGTTGAAAGAATATGAATCCAAATTTAATACTCCTATAATACCAGTGAAAAAAAACCCTAATGGAACTTATAGATTAGTGCAAGATTTGTGAGCAGTCAATGGGATTGCTTAAAGTATCCACCCAGTGGTTGCAAACCCCTACACTTTGCTAACTAAATTCCGAGATGATCTTGTGTGGTTCTTGGTGATAGATCTCAAAGATGCTTTCTTTTGCCTGCCACTTGCAGAAGAGAATCAAAACATATTTGCTTTTGAATGGGAGAACCCTAGCACAGGCAGGAAAAACCAACTTACCTGGACGGTGTTACCTCAGGGGGTTCAAAAACAGTCCCACAACTTTTAGGAATCAATTGGCCAAAGAATTGGAATAACAGCAGTCTCTGCCTGAGGAGGGAACACTCCTAAAATATGTAGATGATCTACTAATTGCTACAAAAACTATCAAAGAGTGTCTTGTATGGACAATAAATCTGTTGAATTTTCTTGGACTAAATGGTTATCGAGTGTCTCAACAGAAAGCTCAGCTGGTGCAACAAGTGACCTATCTCAGATATGAAGTCTCTGGAGGACAATGATTCCTGGGAACCGCACAAAAGGAGGCAATCTGCCAAACACCTAAACCACAAACTGTAAAAGAACTCCACGCTTTTCTTGGAATGACAGGTTGGTGCTGGTTGTGGATATGCAACTATGAACTGATTGTGAAACCTTTATATGAGATAGTGAAAGTTTCTAAAAATATTGTGGTGTGGACCCCTGAAACAAATCACACCTTTGAAGAGTTAAAGTGCGAGCTCATGAGGGTCCCATCCTTGGGACTTCCTGACAGTGAGTAAACTGTTTTGGTTATTGTGATGGTTTGAAATAGCTTGGTTTTTAGTTAAGGGAAAAAGCCATCAGGCACGGAAGTAATTCTCTCTGTAAAGAGCATTACAGCTTCCTCCGTGCCTGGCAAAGCCAGTTGCTGGCTGGCTTTGAGAATTGATACATCAATTAGCCAATTAGAGAATCTAGAACTGCCTCTATGAATACCATAATTAAGAAAGGAGAAACCATTAAAAGTTCTCTCTTACTTCCTGCTTTCTGCAAAAAAGTGGAGGCCTGTTACTGGTAAGTAAAGCTTTATAAAAGGAAGGCCTTGTAAAATCATGGCTCAGGCCTGTAACTTTGGCTAAGTAGAAAAGGACTATGGGAAAGAGACTCAGCTGAATTAGGGGTAGAAAAACAAGTTATATAACCATTGCATGTTCAGATCATGGTGTATGGTGGTTGGCTGAATTATGTTTGTTGTATTTTAAAACTATGTAACTGTTAAAAGCCTAACTGCTTTAAGAGGCCTGTTTTTTGCAATAAAGTGGCTCTCCTTTGCACCTGCCTGGGGATTCTGCATCACTATGGACCCTCACCCACAATTGGCACCTGAACGCGGAAGATCCTACAGCGAAGAGCAGACTGTGACTGAGACCAAAGCTCTGCAGACCCAGTGGGGTAGATCATGGGAGCAAAGCTGTCAGTTGAGCAAAAGCAGACCCTAGAAAATTTACAGCGGCTTTTACAATGGCAGAACAGAGACATTCCTGATGCTAAATTACTTGCTTTGCTGGATTCGATTTCCATACATGTTAAAGACTTCCCCTCAGCCAGCATTTTTCAGCTAGATGCCTGGCAGGTAGTAGGATGCAAACTTTTTGAAATTGTGAGCGCTGGTGATGCTGATGCATCCAGGCATCTCACAACTTGGGGATTTATTATAGCAGCTCTTAAAGAAACTCACAGACTCGTCTTCTCAGCTGCCCTCAGAGGCTGCCTCCCCTGGCTCGCTGGCTCTGCCGGTGCTGGCTTCCCATGGTGGGGCCCCTTTGCATAATGCCTTCCCCCCATCAGAGGCTCTGCAGGGTTCTGCAGCTCCTCCACTTCTCAACCCCCCCCCTCCCTTCCCGCTGCTTCTTCACTGGCTACTCCTTCCACAGTAACTCCTTTGTCGCCTGCCCCCCTGGCACATGCCCCCCCATGGCTGCTTCGCTGGTGTCAGCCCCCTCGGATGGTATTGGCCCCTTGGGCATGGTTGGCCCTCTGGGTCTTTGAAGCCCCCCACCCATGGTTGGCCTCTTGGCTGGAATTGGCACCCCAAGCATGGTTGCCCCCTCCCCCCCCTCACCTTTGCCAAGAGCCACTGGCCGGCTCCCTGGCCATGCCACCCCCTGAGGAGATGATTACTTTGGATAGCTATCCTGAATCACCATATCCTTCAGACTCAGCACCTGTAATTAACGCCCAAGCGATAGTTATGCCCTGCACGGAATCAGGACTGAGGCCCCTCATTTATTACTGCATGCCCGGTTGTCTAAAAACAAGGTCGACCAGCAGCTTACAAAGACAGATTACACTGTTGTGAGACAACTGTGGAGACTGGCTCAGGAAAGTGGTATGTCTTCTGAACATGTTATAGCTTGCTTAAAGACCATAAGCACTACCTATGTTCTTACACCTGCTGATTGGAAAAACATAATGAAAATTATCTTAACTATGACACAATACATGGTTTGGTTCTCAGATTACTCTGAGTCCTGCATGGTTCAGGCAAGAACTGTGCAGCAAAGGGATCCTCCTATGCTTATTCAGTTAACTGGTGATGGTGTGTATGCACGTGCCAGAGTGCAGATAGGTTATCTGCACTAAATTTATGACCTCATTACCCGCTTTTCTATTACGGCGCTGCGATGGATCCCAATGACAGACAAGAATGCTAACATTTCTTATACTAGAATTCAACAGGCTCCCACAGAACTGTACACAGCGTTTATTGACAGGCTGCAGGCTGTGCTCTCCCGACGGGCTGAGGATGAGGACATGTGCAAAAATCTGTTATGACAACTTGCATATGAAAATGTAAATGATGACTGTAAAAAGGCACTCTTATCTATTTGTAATCAGCGTATTTGTGATATAGTGGAGATAGTTATGGGAATACAGCTGGAGAGCAGGACTCAGAGCACTGCTCAACTCGTGACTGAAGTGGATGTGCTAAATCTAGTAGGCCACAAGCCCTGGCAAGTCAAGGCAGAACCCTGAATGAGGAAGTAAAAGCTGCATTTGATATGCTTTGTTTGAGAGAAATCATGCAGGACCGTACATGCCTGTGCGGGTTTGTGCAAAGCTATGATTTAGCAATGTTACTAAGAAATGTGATTGTTGCTAACTTTAGTTAAAGCTGAAAAGATATATATACAGAGCTTTTGGAATCAATAAACAGCTTCATGTGTGCAAACCATGGAGGTCCCATCTCTCTGTCATTCAACGACAAATGGTGCACCTGTGTGAGGATGCAACGATCTGCCTAGCTGGCAGCTGACGGCATGCCCTGTGGAACTGAAGTGCTGCTGTGAGAAGCAGGAGCCCAGCTGGCGAAAATGCCTCTGCAAGATGAGGTGAGCTATGGGGAACATGGGGCAGGCAATGTCCGCACAAGAGAGAGATGTTTTTGAACTTATGACCAAGCTGTTACAACAGAATGGCAAATCCTTGTCTTCACATGATTTAAAAGTCATGCTTAAATGGACAGCCTCTAAGCGGCCAGGAGTGACTTTGTCCACAATTTTTACAACAGATTTGTGGGATGATGTAGGAGTAAAACTATGGAATACTGCAACGAAGGGGAACAAAGCAGTTGCAGAAATGCTACACTCCTGGAGAATAAATTTTGAGGTCCTGAAAGCCCAAGAAAAATCCCATGCTAAAGATAGAGGGGATGCCTCTTTCCCTCCTGCTGGCAGAGCCTCAGAATTCTTTAAAATCTGAAGAGGTTATGTCTCTCTCAGTACAGCCCACAGCCCCCCCTCTTAAGAGTGAAAGGGAGAGAGGCCCCTTGTGATCCTTAGGGACATTCGCCGCTGGCTACTGCCCAGATGACAGTGAGGATGATGAAGGGGATCCCTTTGACCATGGACCTGTCAAGCCTCAGAAAGAACCAAACCTCTATCCCCCCAACCCCCACAATAATTGGATTCACCTGAAACAGCGAGCATTGAGGGAGGGGGAATTGGACATTGCAGAAAGAAGTGTGGCACCAGTAATCTTTTCAGGGATGAGAAAGCAAACTGCCCAATGGGAGCCACTGCCTTTTTCAGTAACTAAGGCGCTCAGGCGAACAGTGACAGAGCATGCTATTGGATCTCCATATTTTGCAAGGTTGCTATCTTCTGTGTTTGCTGCTCACATAATGGCACCACATGATTTAAGGTTGCTTGCTCAGTTACTATTATCTCCCTCTCAGTACGCTTTATAGGAAAAGGAGTGGGAGAAGGGTCTACAAAACCTCCTTGTATTTTATGTCGGTCATGCTAATCAGACCCTAGTGAGCCTCACAATTAGACAGCTTGTGGGAATGGGGCCATACACAGATCCTGCTGCCCAAGCCCGAGATTGCCCAAGGGAAGCCCTTGAGGGAGTTTGGGACACAGCTTGCCAAGCCTTTCTTAAGGTCCCTGATGCACAGAAGCCACAAAAGGCATTTACAACTATTGTGCAAGAGGTTTTCGAACCATGAATGCAGTTTATTGACCGCTTTCAGCAAGTGCTGGAGCATCAGGTTGATGATCCTGAGGCTTGTGAAATTCTGCTTTTAAAACTTGCTGTTGAAAATGCAAACATGGACTGTAAAAAGCGCCTTAAGTCTTTGCCTAACCAAAATCTGAGCTTAATTGAAATGATTGAAGTGTGTAACCGCATTGGAACAATAGAACATCAATATGAAGCCATAGAAGAAGCTTTTGCAGCCATTAAGGCCCCTCTGGGACCTCAGCAATTTCTTTTGGCTGTGGCAAGCCTGGACACTTGAAAAAGGACTGCTTCACTCAGAATGGAGCTAAGTCCAGAGCTCCTACTGTGTGCTCATGGTGTCATAAAGGTCATCATTTTGCTAGCCAATGTTGCTCCAAGTATGATTCTCAAGGTCGCCCAATCCAGGGAAACCAGAACTGGAGTGTGGAACAGTGCTGCGCTCAGCCAAAAATGCTTCAGCCACCCCCACAGATGCCAGCTCTGCAGATGCTGCCACCGCAGACACCCCACAGATGGTCGCCCCAAGTCTTTGCCCAGCAACTGCAGGCAGTGCCAGACTGGACCTGGCAACCTCAGTCACAGTAATGTTACTTGATTCTTCTCTTCATTTACTCCCTACAGGAATTTTCGAACCACTGGGGCCCCAGAAAAGTACCCTACTGATAGGGAGATCTTCAACTACCCTTTTAGGACTTTTTTTTTTTCCCTGGGGTCATAGACTCTAATGATGAAATTAGGATTATGGCTTGGACCTCCTTTCCACCTTGTACTGTCCCTCAAGGGACTTGTATCACACAATTGATTCCCTTCCCACACAATTCACCATCCCCTGTAAAAGAATGCAAAGTGAGGATGGGAGAATTTGGCTCTACAGGAACCCCACAGATATTATGGGTGCAGACAATTTCTGATAAATGTCCCACTTGCAAATGTACCCTGTCATTACAGGGTCAACAGATAACATTCACTGGTATTTTAGATACCGGGGCTGATGCCACTGTTATCTCTCAAGCCAAATGGCGCCCCACTTGTGCCCTCACAGAGGTACCCCAAGCCCTCACTGGGATTGGGGGAAGCAGTCGCAGTTATCAAAGTCGCCATCTAATTCAGGTGACAGGACCAGAAGGTTTCTGTGAAGCTGTTTTTTCTGCCTGTACCCGTGGTGTTATGGGGACGAGATGTACTTTCTCAATGGCATTTCAAAATTCAGTCTGATTTTTGATAGGGGCCATTGTGGTGTGCGACACCCTGAAATTGACATGGAAGACTGATACACCCCTCGTGGTGGACCAATGGCCGCTCCCGCTACCTAAATTGCATGCACTCACTGACCTTGTCCAAGAACAACTTCAGAAGCGGCATATAGTCCCCTCTACCAGCCCTTGGAATTTGCTTGTGTTTGTTATTAAAAAATACGTTTGTAAGTGGCCCTTGCTCCAAGACCTCCGTAAATTAACTCTGTGACGGAGGACATGGGAGCCCTGCAGCCTGGTCTCCTGTCTCCTACCATGATCCCTTGAGATTGGCACTTGACAGTCATTGACCTAAAGGACTGCTTCTTTGACATTCCTTTGCATCCTGATGATGCTCCTAAATTTGCCTTTTCTGTCCCAAGCAAGATATTGAGACAGAGTGGAAATTTTCCAGAGTAGAAATCCATTTTGATTTAGGTAAAATGTACATCTTTGAATTAAGTCTGTAGCTTGCAAACATAGCTGTTTGGTCTGACTGCCTGTTCTCACAAAAAAACCTATGCTCGAAGAAACTGCTTCAACCGAAGGACAGAGATAAGGGACGGCCCCCTGAACTTTGAAACAGATGGAGAGACTGCTGCAGAAGACAGGGCAGGATGACCCAGGAGTTCTTTCTGATAAAAAATCTCGCGGCAAATGTAACGTGAATTCAGTAAAATTAATATGTTTGAACCTATTGTGAAATTACATGCATATGGATTAGTAAGGGACATAAAAAAGGATCTGGAGTTCCCAGAGGTACACATGTCTTTTTAAGGGGAGCGATCCCCACGTGTCCAGCGCTGTAATAAACATACCAGCCTTACAACTTTCACAAAAGTTGTGGCGTTTGCTTCCACAAATCAATATCACTGGATTGTCCTACTGCAACGGATGAAAAACAGCCCTACTATTTGTCAGTGGTTTGTTGGAAGGGTCCTCAGCCCCATTCACCAAAAAATGTCTGCTGCTTTATTATATCATTACATGGATGACATTCTTATAGCAGCAGAAAAACAGGAGGTTATGGAGGAAGCCTTAGCCCTTGTCATTGCTGCTGTAACTCAAGCAGGACTTCATGTTGCTCCTGAAAAAATTCAGCAATCATCCCCCTTGGAAATACCTTGCTGGTGCATTAGGACCCAGAGTATTTCTCCTCAGCCTTTACAAATTCAAACAGACATTCATACCTTGCATGACACTCAAAAGCTTTTGGGAAGAATTAATTGGGTTCGTTCCTTGTTAGGAATTTCGAATGCAGACCTGAACCCTTTGTTTGATTTGTTAAAAGGGGAACCAGATCTCCTGTTGCCTTGGTAGAATACGCCAGAAGCTTGCCAAGCACTGCAAAAAATACCTGATGCTATATCAAACTGCCAAGTGGCCCAAGGGGCCTGATGGGCCCCTGAGTTGCCCTGTTCTTTAATAATCCTGAATCCAGCTAAGCAACCCCTTGCTTTGATTTACCGGTGGGACCCTAGGGCGCCAGACTCCTTGCTGATCATAAAGTGAATTTTTCTACCACACCAAATGTCTAAAACTATAAGCATTCAACATAAAATGTTTGCTTTGCTTATTGTAAAAACTAGACAGAGACTTACCACACTTGCAGGTGTGGATTTTTGTTTGATCTGTTTACCTATTACTACTGTTTATTTACAGTAGCTCCTGTAGCAATCTGAAGTATTTCAAATGGCCCTCACTGACTTTTCTGGACAGCTTTCTATACATCGCCCAAAGCACAAGCTCGTGGCAACCAGTTTCAATCTCCTAACAAGACCCAAGAAAAGTGAGGTTCCATTACAAGCTTTAACTGCTTTTACAGATGGATCTGGCCACACCCACAAGTTGGTGATGCTTTGGTGGAATGCAGATCTTAACCGAAGCGATTTGGATGTCACTATTGTTTCAGGTTCTCCTCAAATTGCTGAATTAGCAGCTGTTGTGAGAGCCTTTCAGCGATTTGCTATCCCTTTTAACTTAATAACAGACTCTGCCTATGTTGCAGGACTTGTTGCGAGGGCTGAAGCTGCTGTACTAAAAGATGTGTCCAACAAGGAATTGTTTCACTGGTTACAGCAACTTGTTTTCCTTTTAGATACTAGGCAGCACACCTATTTTTTTATGCATGTATGCTTTCATACAACATTACCTGGCTTCATTGCAGAAGGAAACTAGTAGGCAGATTTACTTGCCCTACTGATGCAACGTGTTCCAGTTTTGCCTGACCACTTTGCTCAGGTAAAACTCAGTCATACTTTTTTTCACCAGAATGCTGCTGTGCTGGCACACACTTTTGATTCGACTAGTCGCCAAGCCTCCAGTATTGTGGCTGTGTGCCAGAAAGTGGGGTTTCACAGGATGGATTGCATCCTTTGTCAGATGAATTTTTTGGATTGTAATAATTGTTTTTATCGTCTTAGTCATGTTTCCCTGTCTAGTTAAGTGTATACAGAAGTCCACTGGGGAGGTCTTCTTAGTAAGAAAAAAAAGGGGAGTTGTAGCATCCCATGAACTCTCTCCTCTTAGTCAATTCCCAAGCCCATTGCCCTGGCAATGGCAGTGACTACCTACCATAGAGTTGGTCCTCCTGGGGGGAAAAGACAGACTCCCACATGGACTTCTGTGTCGCAACTTCCCCTGGTTTCCCCTTTCCCTGTCCCCTCCCTGGCTTGGTACCACTGGTGGCTGCCCCCCCTTCCCTGGAGACCAATCCCCTTTGCCCTGCCCTTAACTCCACCCCCCACGCCTTCCCCTTCTTAAGCTGCCTGAACCACATGGTTGCTCTTTCTCACTGGGTCCCCTTCAGCCATATGTGATATACTTTGCTGGAATAAAACCTTGCAAAAAGGAGCCTTTCTAGCTTCTCTCGGTGAGCCAGCTGTGGTGAGTGTTGTGTGTGGATTTGACTGCATTGCCTAAATGTAAACCCAACTTGCTTTTCTACAGGAGAGGTTTGTTGGGAACAGATAATAGGCAGCAGCACCCACCATTCAACACCCCCATTTCTAGCTACGCTCTTTTCATTGACGGTTCCTGTTGCATTGTAGGGATGAACCGAAAATGGAAAGCAGCCATATGGAGTCCCATATGACAAGTCGCAGAGATGCCTCAGGTTTTAGCTTTTATATTTTTCAGATTCTGTACTGCTTTGGTGTGTAGTTCATGTTAGGGGATAGTAAGCTGTCGCAGACATCTTTTCATTAAAAATCCTTCCTTAGGATTTTTCCTTCTGAGAAGCTGAGAGGCCTCAGAAACAAAATGTAAACAATGATTATCTGCTGCTGTGGAATGCAACAGGTGGATCCGTGATTGGTCACGTGTGGATGTTTGGAATTAATGGCCAATCACGGCACAGCTGGCTCTCTCTTTCTGTCGGAGCTACAGACCTTTGTTGATTCATTCCTTTCTATTCTTAGCCTAGCCTTCTGATGATAACTTTTCCTTCTATTCTTTTAGTGTAGTTTTAATGTAATATATATCATAAAATAATAAATCAAGCCTTCTGAAATATGGAGTCAACATCCTTGTCTCTTCCCTCATCTGAAAACCCCTGTGAACACCGTCACGGTAAGCTCTCTTCACAGAGTAGGTAGACAAAACAATTCCTTCTCTAGCTGGGGACCAAGGACAACCGATCCCAATCTCAGGCCCAAGAGCATAAACAACTGAAGAGAGAAAAACAAGAAGGATGGGACTTCATAAGCTAAAGCTATAATTGGACAATAAACTCCAATATGCTAATGGACCAAAACTTATAAAAGTGTGAGACCTCATAACCGGTCATCCATTTTGGGTTCATCTTGGGTGTAGCCCTGGCTGGGCTCCTGTACTGCCCAGGGTGTATCCATTGAGGCCTTCTAAAATAAATACCTACTTTATTCTTTAACTCTGTCTAGTCTCTGTTCTAGGTCAGCCTTCATAAGGCATCGGCTCAAGCTACCAAAGAAGGTGGATTGAGTCAATTTGCAGAGCTCAAAGCTGTCCAGTTGGCCTTGTGTGGCAGGATGTTCCTCCTACCACAAAAGAGCTTATCTGTTCTCTCCATCAGCTGGTGAGATAGTTCTGGGCATTCTCCCCCTCACATGAATGGGTGAGATAACCCAGGCCTGTCTGGTTAGGAATTATCTCTGACACCAGAGAGATGGGATACAATAAACATCTTCCCTGACAAGGAACAGCTTGTTTTGAGAACAAGGTGTGGGGAAATAAGCTGGAATTTCTGACTGACAGACACTTCACTTTATAAAAGCTACACAAATTTTCATGGAGTCAGAAGTCTCCTACACAAACCCTGGAAATGTGTAGGGTTTTCCCCCAATGTTTGGATGCAAATTTTGCGGTTACTTTTCCAGAATTGAGAAAAAGGACTTTATGGGTACTCCATCGTCAATTAGGTGGTAAGTCACACTAACTCCTAATCTATACTATTTCTTTGCTAGCTGTAATATAGGTACCTTTTATTGTGCACTGCATTTTTTATCTACTAGTAGTTCTTTTTGGTTCACCTGCATAGTAAATAGTCTGTTTAAAGTCTTCTGTCTGTTAATCTTGTGTCTATTCAATAAATAATTCATTTTGTAATATACTAATAGGCCATTCTTAAGAACTTGGAAGCAAGAACCATTTGGGGTGCAGGCCACCTTAGAGTTACTGCCAGAAATCTGAGTCAAAGGCAGGACTTGTCTAAGCTCTCGTCTCCATTCATAACACCCATTGCTGAATGAGAGAAGTGGCCAAAGCTCTACCTCTACAATGGCTTGTGGATGGTAGCCAATGCTCTGTGGGGATGGCAAGACAGATGAAGGAAAGCCAGTTGGAAACATAAAGAAAAACTAATCTGGGGTTCTGAAATGTGGCAGGACATCACCACCTGGGTAGAAAAGCTGATTATGAGAGTCCGCCAGGTAGATGCACATGTTTTTAAGAGCCAAGCCAATAAGGAACATCGTAACAATGAACAAGCAGACTGAGCTGCCCAAGTGAATGTCACAGCAGCACAAGGGAGAGTTGTTCCAAACTCAATGGGCCCATGATGCCTCAGGTCATCAGGACAGAGATGCCACCCATAAGTGGGCCCAAGACCAAGGGGTGGATTTAACCATGGACACCGGCTCCCAGGTTATCCATGAGTGTGAGACATGCACTGCCATTCAGCAGGCTAAGAGAGTAAAGCCTCTGTGGTATGGTGGGCCATGGAATATGTATAAGTACAGAGGGGCCTGGCAGGTGGATTACATCATGCTGCCACAAACCCACCAAGCTAAGTGCTACATGCTTACCATGGTAGAAGCAACTACCGGATGGCTGGAGATGCACCCGGTACCTCATGCCACTACCTGAAACACAATCCTGGGCCTGAAAAAACAAGTCCTGTGGTGACTGGCACCCCAGAGCAAATTGAGTCAGATAATGGAACTCATTTCAAGAATAGTTTAGTTACCACCTGGGCAAAAGACCATGGCATTGAGTGGGTGTATCATATTCCATATCAAGCATCAGCTGCCGGGAAGGTTGAACAGTATAAATCAGCTGTTGAAAACCATATTGAAGGCATTGGTTGGGGGGGCTTTCAAGTACTGGGATCAGCATCCAGCAAAGGCTACACGGCTAGTCAACACAACTCCATCAATGAAGCCATCCCTGCCCAGAGTCCCTTCATACTGCAGATGGAGATAAAGTCCCTGTAGTACACCTGATAGGCGTGCTAGGGAAAAAAGTTTGGATCAACCATGCCTCAAGCAAAGGCAAACACATTTGTGGGATTGTTTTCGCTCCAAGACCAGGTTGGACCTGGTAGGTGATGCAGAAGGATGGAGAGACACAATGTATATCTCAAGGGGACCTTATTTTTGGGTGATCTGTCCATGACGCTGTACCTGTATCCATATCTGGATGTGTCACAGACATATTTTATGAAAAATCCTTTTGCTAGGATCTTTTTCTCCTGAGAAGCTGAGAGGCCTCAGAAATGAAATGTAAACAATAATTATCTGCTGCTGTGGAATGCAACAGATGCATCTTTGATTGGCCTCATGTAGTTTTTTGTAATTAATGGCCAATCACAGTCCAGCTGTCTCAGACTCTCTGGTCAGTCACAAGATTTTATTATCATTCCTTTCTATTCCTTTCAAGCCTTCTGATGAAATCCTTTCTTCTATTCTTTAGTATAGTTTTAATATATCATTTTCTTTTAATATAATATAGATCATAAAATAATAAATCAGCCTTCTGAAACATGGAGTCAAGATTCTCATCTCTTCCCTTGTCCTGGAACCCCTGCGAACACCACCACATTTGGTGAGCCCCGAGTGAGGAACATTGCCACAGGATGTATATATGTACATAATTAAAATAATGCATGTATTTATACAGTTGAAAAGTCGAAGTTCAATGTAACATTTTGGTATGGGAAAAAATTCAGGGTGGATAAAGTAATGTGTTTAGGTTTCTCAGTGAATTTTTTCCCATTTGTCATCTGAAAAGACACTGGGAGAAGGAGGCGGGATGCTCCGAGGATTAATGGTAGGTGACTGAGTTAACAAAAGGAGTAGCTGATTGCTCTGGCATACCACTGTAATGATTTGGGGAGGGGAAGGGAACAGGGATTTGGCAGTTCTTAGCTGGGTGTGGGCAGTCTGTCCATGCTGGGAGCGGGGACAGTTGTCTTGCAGTTTTGTCCTGGACTTTCCTGCCTGTGCCCACTGCTTACAAGAGTGAGAGAGGGTCCCAACCACCCCGTGTTGCCTGAGACTTTGGCAACTGCCAGCACGGAGAGACCAATGCTTCCTGCATCTGTTTCAGGGGAATTACGCTCTCCTCCCTCTCGTCCAAGGCTGCCATTGTGAAACATGGGGTCAGAAACTAGAAGATCTATATTAATCACAGAAATTAGAAGGTATTGATTAAGAACAGGCACATAGAGGATGGACATTGCTTAATATTTGCTGCATCCTTAGTTGCGTGAGAAAGGAAAGGAATACATGCAAAACAGCAAGAAAGAATGCAAGTGTGAAAAACCCAATCACTTGTTTTAAATTTTTAAAAGTTTAATAGTAATAAAATGGCAATACAAATTAGAGCAATAAGAATTTGGACAATCAGAGTTAGGACAATAAAGCAAAGAATTACGAACGTTCGGATGCTTTCCTCAAAAAAAGTATGTCCGCTAACAAAGGATTAACCCTTAAAAGCCATAGCCTGTTGCATATTCATATATCTCATACATGATGCATACATTGCTTTCAAACTAGGGATTTCTCTGGTTATTGTAAACTTTCCTCCTTAATCCGGTTGGTGCCTCAAAGACGAGAAGAAGGTGGAATAATGTTTGTCTTTCCCAATAAGGAGGCCTCTTGGGGATTTTGGTGTCTTGTTGCTGTTATCTCTGTGCGACGAATTTCTTGAGCTAGTTAGAAAAAGTATCTTACATTGTATAGTTTTATTTTAATATTATGTTATAGCCTAAAATTAGATTTAACACACTACTGAAAATTACTAATACAATATAACTTTTTAACATAACACATATAATATTCATTTTAATATTTGCGAAAAGCCAATAATAAAATATGCATTTTTCACACAAGGATGCCTGTTAAAGGGAAGGATGTTTATCAAAAACAAGATATAGTATGCAAGGATACTGAGATAACAAGGCTCCTTGGGCCCCTGAAACCAGATGAATCTGGATTCCTGGCTTGGACAGTGGCCAAAAGATCAGTAAGCATGTGCAAGGCAGCAGGGTCAAAAAGTTAACCCTGAGGAAGAGAACTTTACTTCATTCCCTACGACCCCCCCGACCCCCAAGACCCCGATTTTGATTATTAGCATGTGAAGTGGAGAGGGAGGGGGGCCAGGAAATTATCTATTGGGAAACTTGATGCATATGTAACATTTTAGGGGATAAAAGAAAACCTGAGTGTACCGGGGGTTACACATGTCTTTGTGGAGATGTCCCCATGCGCCCGGCCGAATAAAAGCATACCTACTTTAAAACTCATTTTGTCTTTGAGTTTTAGAGTCTCTCTCTGCATGTCAATTGCCCCCTGGGGAGGTTCCGAGCTCACTCCTGTGCGGGACACGGAGTTTTTCAGCTGCACTGCTTATCTCTTTATTCTGCTGAGTTTGGAAACATGTTAACACAATGGCTCGGTACTTTGCCCTTACACTGACAGACTCCTTATGCTAGGGAAGCTCTCTTCTGTGGATGGTGAGGGAATATACCTTCTTCTCCCTGCCCTAGATTGATGGGAATGCTTTTATAATGCAGGTTCCCATGGTCATTTCTCATCCTTATGTAAGCTGTTCAATATTGTTAATAATATTATCTAATACTGTTGGTATGCTATGGAGTTCATGGAATCTGGTATCATCCTGGTGTAAAAGTGTCTTGGGTTACTGTGTAAGGTGTAACCAAAGCATGTATTTTACCACCACCTCCATCACGTTCTGATGAGCTGTTAATGGTTGGTCCTTTGCAACAGCTATCCAACACACACCCAGTGTAAAGGGGGTACCCTCTTGTCGAGGTTTAGGGCAAATTTGGAGGAGAATTTCCAAATTAGGGCTCCTCCAGTTAGCAAACCCACACAGCCCCTCCCCCCAACCGGTTCGGGAAGGATTTCTCGGAGAGGAGTGGAAAGAACCTGTTTATTTAACAAGCACAGCACCCCCCAGCACACAAAATGAACAATACCGGATGACACCACTCTGAAAAAGATGACAAATTCAGAAAGTCTCTCTTGGGGGGTGGTCACTCTGTTCTCAGTCCCTCCGGCGCTGGGGCTGCTGCTGCAGGCCAGAAGGTGCAGGATCTTGGTGTTTCTCAGGTCCCAGTCCGGAGCAGGTTCGAAGTGATCAGAAAAAGGAAAGGAGAAACCGTCCAGGAAGAAATTGGACAGTTTAGCTGAATTAGCTAAAGAGCAAAAGCAAGCAGAAGCAAAGCAAGCAAGAGCGAGAGAGCCAAAGCAAAAAGCAAAAGCAGCAAAAGCAAAAGCTGCAGTCTCTGTGTCCCGCCAGGCTGATAAAAAAACCAAAACAAAACTTTCCCGCTTCAGAGCCGGTCTTAAAGGTACAGAACATAATATCCAACATTAACAGAACACATGAATGGGGATACAAGCATCATAACATCACCCTAGGACATTCCACCCCTTATCCCCATATCATCAACATACTGCCACACATCATGCATTTATTCACACAAAATTTCCATCTGCTCCCCCACAATTTACAAGCAACACCCATTATGTCCTCATCACATCCCCACACTGGACCACTGAATCCAGGCCCTATACTACAGAGTGGCAGGATTCCACCCCTTTCACCTTACTCACTCAAAGCTCCATCTATCACTTGCTCAGACCTTCGACACTTGCACATCTCCTTCTCCATCTCCCACTTGCCCAGACCTTCAACACTTACACATTTCCTTCTATCTCATGTCTGTATGGTTTAATGTACAGGCAATGGCAGTAACATCCAACAAACAGTGATATTGCATATCATTCTCACCCCACAATCAGATCTCCCTGTGGTACACATCGTGTTGTTCCATCTCTTTGCATTATCCACCATGTGCAACCTGGTCCCTGAGCAAAGACAACCCCACGAATGGGTTTGTCTGTACTCAAGGCAGAATTGACCCACACATTCTTCCCTAACAAACCTCTGACACGTACCACTGGGACTTTATCTCCATCTATTACATTCAGGGACTCAGACTGGGCAGGACCTGCTCGGTTGGTGGAACCTCGGGTGTTAACTAACCAGGTGGCCTTTGCTAAATGCTGCTCCCAATTTTTGAAAGATCCCCCACCCAAAGCTTTTAGCTGGGTTTTTAGTAGTCCATTGTACCTCTCCACTTTGCCTGCAGCTGGTGCATGGTAGGGGATATGGTACACCCACTCAATGCCATGTTCGCTAGCCCAGGTGCTGATAAGGCTGTTCTTGAAATGAGTCCCATTGTCTGACTCAATCCTCTCAGGGGTACCATGTCTCCACAGGATTTGCTTTTCCAGGCCCAGGATGGTGTTCCGGGCAGTAGCATGAGACACAGGGTAGGTTTCCAACCATCCAGTGGTGGCTTCCACCATGGTCAGCACGTAGCGCTTGCCCTGGTGTGTCTGGGGCAGTGTGATGTAGTCTATCTGCCAGGCCTCCCCATACTTGTACTTGGACCATCGCCCACCGTACCATAGGGGCTTCACTCGCTTGGCCTGCTTGATGGCAGCACACGTCTCACAGTCATGGATAACCTGTGAAATACTGTCCATGGTTAAATCCACCCCTCGGTCTCTTGCCCACTTATAGGTGGCATCTCTGCCCTGATGGCCTGAGGCATCATGGGCCCATCGAGCTAGGAATAACTCTCCCTTGTGTTCCCAATCTAGGTCTATCTTTGACACCCCTATCTTTGCTGCCTGGTCTACCTGCTCATTGTTTTGGTGCTCCTCATTGGCTCTACTCTTGGGGACATGGGCATCTACATGGCGGACTTTCACAGGTAGCCTCCCTACCCTGGTAGCAATATCTTTCCACTCATCAGCAGCCCAAACTGGTTTTCCTCTACGCTGCCAGTTGGCCTTTTTCCACCTCTCCAGCCATCCCCACAGAGCATTGGCTACCATCCATGAATCAGTGTAGAGGTAGAGCTTTGGCCATTTCTCTCTTTCTGCAATGTCCAGGGCCAGTTGAACGGCTTTGAGTTCTGCAAGTTGACTTGATCCACCTTCTCCTTCAGTAGCTTGTGCAACCTGTCGTGTGGGGCTCCATACGGCTGCTTTCCACTTCCGGTCCATCCCTAAGATGCGACAGGAACCGTCAGTGAAAAGAGCATAGCGTGTTTCCTCTGGGGGCAGTTGGTTATATGGAGGAGCCTCTTCAGCCCGTGTCACTGGTTCTTGTTCTTCATCTGTGACACCAAAATTCTCACCTTCGGGCCAATTTGTAATTACCTCCAAAATCCCAGGACGATTCAGTTTACCTATATGGGCCCGCTGAGTGATAAGAGCAATCCACTTGCTCCATGTGGCACTGGTGGCATGGTGAGTGGAAGGAACCTTGCCTTTGAACATCCACCCCAGCACCGGTAGTCGGGGTGCCAGGAGGAGTTGTGCTTCTGTACCAATCACCTCTGAGGCGGCTTGGACTCCTTCATAGGCAGCCAAGATTTCCTTCTCTGTGGGAGTGTAGTTGGCCTCAGAGCCTCTGTAGCCTCGACTCCAAAATCCCAGTGGTCGACCCCGAGTCTCCCCAGGCACCTTCTGCCAAAGGCTCCAGGACAAGCCATGGTTCCCGGCTGCAGAATAGAGCATGTTCTTCACATCTGGTCCTGTCCTAACTGGGCCAAGAGCTACTGCATGAGCTATCTCCTGCTTGATCTGGACAAAGGCCTGTTGCTGCTCAGGGCCCCAGTGGAAAGTGTTCTTCTTGCGGGTGACCAGGTAAAGAGGGCTCACGATCTGACTATACTCAGGAATGTGCATCCTCCAAAAGCCTATGGCACCTAGGAAAGCCTGTGTCTCTTTCTTATTGGTGGGTGGAGACATTGCTGTGATCTTGTTGATGACGTCTGTAGGAATCTGACGCCGTCCATCTTGCCACTTCACTCCCAGGAACTGAATCTCACGAGCTGGTCCCTTTACTTTGCTCTTTTTAATGGCGAAACCAGCTCCCAGGAGGATTTGGATGATTTCCTTTCCTTTCTCAAACACTTCCGCAGCTGTGTTCCCCCACACAATGATGTCATCAATATATTGCAGATGTTCTGGAGCCTCACCCCTTTCTAGTGCAGTCTGGATCAGTCCATGGCAGATGGTAGGACTGTGCTTCCACCCCTGGGGCAGTCGGTTCCAGGTATACTGCACTCCCCTCCACGTGAAAGCAAACTGAGGCCTGCATTCTGCTGCCAGAGGAATGGAGAAAAATGCATTGGCAATGTCTATAGTGGCGTACCACCTCGCTGCCTTGGACTCAAGCTCGTACTGGAGCTCTAATATGTCTGGCACGGCAGCACTCAGTGGTGGAGTCACCTCATTCAATGCACGGTAGTCCACAGTCAATCTCCATTCTCCTTCAGATTTTTGCACAGGCCAAATGGGGCTGTTGAAGGGTGAGTGGGTCTTGCTGACCACCCCTTGGCTCTCCAGCTCTCGGATCATCTTATGGATGGGGATCACAGCATCTCGAGTAGTTCTATACTGTCGTCGATGCACTATGGAGGTGGCAATTGGCACTCGTTGATCTTCTCCCATCAGACATCCTACTGCAGATGGATTCTCAGACAGCCCAGGCAAGGTGTTCAATTGCTGGATGCCCTCTGTCTCTACAGCCGCTATCCCAAATGCCCACTTGAGTCCTTTTGGGTCTTTGAAATACCCACTTCGAAGGTAGTCTATGCCCAAAATACATGGGGCCTCTGGGCCAGTCACAATAGGATGTTTCTTCCACTCATTCCCAGTGAGGCTCACATCAGCTTCCACCAAAGTGAAATCCTGGGATCCCCCTGTCACACCAGCAATAGAAACAGACTCTGTCCCCACATGTCTCGACGGAATTAATGTACATTGCGCGCCAGTATCAACCAAAGCTTTATACTCTTGTGGTTCCGATGTGCCAGGCCAACGAATCCACACAGACCAGAAAACACGATTTTCCCTGGCCTCTACCTGGCTAGAGGCAGGGCCCCTCTAAGCCTGGTTATCCTTCTTTTCCTGGGCATATGTCTTGGATGTTCCTTCAAGGGGATCAGACGTGGCATCATCAGCATCATACCTGGTGGTTCGGCTACGGGCAACTGGAGCTGCTTTCTTCCTGGTGGCTTCCTTCAATTCACGCACCCGTCATGCCAGAACAGCAGTAGGTTTTCCATCCCACCTCCTCATATTTTCTCCACAGTCACACAGGTAGAACCACAGCTCTGTTCGTGGGGTGTACCTTCTCTGGCCATCTGGGGAACGTCTGCCTTGGATACCAGAACCTCTGATCTGTACTGCTGAGATTTGGAGAAGGTCTTCTTTAATCTCCTCTCTGAGCTTCTTATGATTCTCCTCTATCTTATCCTCTAAGTTCTGCAGACGTGTTTCTACCGCTGCAATTCTGGCATGTGTTGGGCCATGCACAGCATCTGCATATGCTCGGAGCTTCCTTGCCATATCCAGTACAGTCTCGTCCCTCTCATCCCGCTTCATTATGGCTAGGGCAGAAGCATATTCGTGTGGCCCAAGTCGCACAAGTTTCCGCCACATCACAGACGTGCATGGCACCAAGTCTGGGTTCCTAGTTGTCACATCATCTGAGAAGATAATCTCTGCCACTGCCATCTCTCTCAGGCGTTGGATCCCTTGCTCTATGGTCTTCCACTGTGTCTGTTGCATATAAAGATCATCTGCACACAGGTATCTTTGTGCAACACTTTCTAAGACCCGTGCCCAGAGGCTCTGAGGGTTTGTCCCCCTCATCATTCCTTGGTCAATGACAGGATCATGTGACAGGGATCCCAAATGCCTCGCTTCTGTGCCATCCAGAATTGTAGCCTCGCCTGCAGCATCCCAGAGACGGACTAACCAACTAATTATAGATTCATCAGGTCGTCTGGTGTAATCCTTCTGTAAACCACGAAGGTCCTTCAGGGAAAAGGACTCAATATTTGCATCTGGTCTTGCACCTGCTGCTTTGACTCCTGATTTTATGTCAGGAGGCATTGAGGTTCCTTCTGCTGCATCATCATCATCATCATCATCCACTGGTCGATCGGTCTTGTCCGTGCATTTCCCACTTCTGGTACTGGTAGCAACAGCCATTGGTTTAGCTGCTGGCTTAGGCTCACTATCTGGTTTGGCTGCTGGCTTTGAGCCTGTGGTGTTGGCTGCAGCCTGAGTGACTGGGATAGCTGATTTATCTCCCTGCCCCCCTGCCTCCATCTGCTGTCCTACAGTCTCCAACAGAGTGCGATAAGCATATGCCAGGGCCCAGCTCACTGCAATGACCTTTCTCTCCTTAGGCTCATCCTGGTATTTCTCTTTCAGATATTTCCCCACCTCAGCTGGGTTCTGAATTTGTTTATGGGGAAAATCCCAGACTATAGGGTCGGAGAATTCCTTCAGGATGTGGCCCATTTCCTCCCATTTCCCACACCACTCAGGATGTTTCACACCTGGGTCTACTCCTAAGTCAGGGGTCTCATCAGCCCGTCTAGAAATCTCAGCCCTCATTCTGGAGAGACAGCAGACTGTATAGAGGAAGGTTACCAGATTGAATACAAGAAAGATGGTTTCTCTAACATTCAGGGGAAACTGAACATCCTTTACTACTGATGCAACCGATTCATAGGAGAAGAAGGAAAGCAAAGGCTGAAAAGCCTCATTCCCTGCTGCTCCTCCTCTAACAAACTGGACGAATAACCATAGCCAAGAACCATTCATACCTGGAGCAGACCCCAACATGTTTATAAACTTCTTGCACATCATTGCCATCAAGCCCAGCAGGATAGCTATTCTGGTCACTGCCCCTCTGCTGTAAAAACTACGTATGAGGGACAATACTAGAACTATTTCAGGATAGGAAAATAAACCTAGGGACCACAGAGGTATTAAAATCTCGAAAAACCCTAGGGACCAGAAGCACATGCAAGCCTTCACCCCAACACTCATCATGAATTCAAAAAGCATGGCTATTAACTGCTTCAAATAGAGAGTAATGGCAACCAAAATACCCTCAAAACAGGGTTTTTCCACTCACTCTCTCGAGCCCAGCGTTGGGCGCCAAGATTTTGTCAAGGTTTAGGGCAAATTTGGAGGAGAATTTCCAAATTAGGGCTCCTCCAGTTAGCAAACCCACACAGCCCCTCCCCCCAACCGGTTCGGGAAGGATTTCTCGGAGAGGAGTGGAAAGAACCTGTTTATTTAACAAGCACAGCACCCCCCAGCACACAAAATGAACAATACCGGATGACACCACTCTGAAAAAGATGACAAATTCAGAAAGTCTCTCTTGGGGGGTGGTCACTCTGTTCTCAGTCCCTCCGGCGCTGGGGCTGCTGCTGCAGGCCAGAAGGTGCAGGATCTTGGTGTTTCTCAGGTCCCAGTCCGGAGCAGGTTCGAAGTGATCAGAAAAAGGAAAGGAGAAACCGTCCAGGAAGAAATTGGACAGTTTAGCTGAATTAGCTAAAGAGCAAAAGCAAGCAGAAGCAAAGCAAGCAAGAGCGAGAGAGCCAAAGCAAAAAGCAAAAGCAGCAAAAGCTGCAGTCTCTGTGTCCCGCCAGGCTGATAAAAAAACCAAAACAAAACTTTCCCGCTTCAGAGCCGGTCTTAAAGGTACAGAACATAATATCCAACATTAACAGAACACATGAATGGGGATACAAGCATCATAACGTCACCCTAGGACACCTCTCTACAAATGGGCCATCAAGGACTCCCCAGAATGACTCATAGAATTACATCACCCCGTTTTAAAATTCCCTGCCCTGGGGGAGGTTCTGAACATTCCTGTCTGTATATAATCTGGGGCTTGGGACACCACAATACCACCACTGGACACCCAAAGTACAAGAGCTCTCGACTCCCACCACTTGACCTCATGAGAAGGACCAGACCTTTCAACAGGATCACCGCTTTGACAAGAAAACATCCATCACTCCAACAGGACTGTAGTCATCATTTAATTAGACTGCTACACCAGCCTGGGTGTCAGGTTGTATTCTGACTTTGTCAGTTTAAGCCAGTGTTTCTGTACTATTGCCTTTATTGTAATTTTCCTATTAAATTGTAGCTCCAACTTAAATCTCTCACAAGGTATTTGTGTGGAGTTAATTCCTCCAGCTGACCAGCATAACAAAAAAACAAACTCTACATGGGGAGATATTAAAATGTTCCCTGAGGCACCCAGTTCCTGGGTGGCTGGGTGCATGGAAGGATTTGGGAAGGTTTTTAGGGCAGTTATCACCTCCCATTACCTGGGACTTTGCACCTAAACAGGTAGATAAGGATGCCAAGATTTTAATAGCTCAGGCAGACCTTGACTGGGAGCAAAAGGGTGAACTATTTATAGCCTGATGGGCCCATGAAACATCAGAACAACTAGGAAGAGATGCAACCTATAGATGGGGCTGTGATTGAGGGGTGGACCTGATCATGGAGGCTATCACATTGGTCACTCATGAATGTGAAACATGCTGCAATCAAGTGAGCAACGCAAGTGAAATCTCCTTGGAATAGAGGGTTGTGGCTGGGTTTCCAATATGGTGAGGCCTGACAAATTGACTACATGGGACCACTGCCATGAACATGCCAAGGAAAGAGCTACATACTTACAATGACTTAAAGTAGAAAATTGTGAAGTATAAGGTATAGATATATGAGGAGTGCTGTGTCTGGAATGTGTAACTGCAGAAACATCACCAAGAAATTACTGGACCCTTCTGTTTTGGTCAGGAAACTATGGAGACCGTCCTGCTCACTAGTTATGCTGCTTGGAAACCCACTATCCTTCCCATCTTGATTTGAATATTAAGGATTCAGTAGACCTTGGGAGAGGTGACCAATGATTGTTTTAGAATAGGAATATTGATGAAGTTCTTAACTATTAGACCCAATCAATGTAAAGGTTAAATTTAACAGTGGGCATAGTATGCATAGTATGTAAAAGAACTTATGTAATGATGATTCAGCAGAAAAAGTATATAAAATGGATGGGGTATTTTTGTTAACTGGAACACAGTTTTGGAGTAGCTATCCCCCGTGTTCCTGGCTCCTGAATAAAGAAGTGTCTGCTTATTCACATCAAATTGGTGTTGGATAAGTTTCTCTTGTCCCATTTGGTGACAGCTTAAGTTTTATGTGTGGGTAAGAAGGGATTCTAGTAATAAGAAATAAATACAATGGAACAGTTGGAAAATATATAAATTATGGGGAATCTGAGCATGATGGAAATGGTATGGAATAAGGGGTGGAGATTGTATTGGGTCTGACTGAGATAGGGGTTCATTTCCCCTTAGCAGCCCTCACAGTGCTGTGCTTTGCATTGGTAGCTAGAAAAGTGTTGATATCACACCAGTTTTTTGGCTACTGCTGAGCAGCACTGTCTGTTTAACATTCCCCTCTCCTGTCAAGGGTCTGGGAGTGGGTAAGATCCTGGGAGGGGACACAACTAGGCCAGCTGACCCAAATTAACAAAAGGGATATTCCATACCATATGACATCAACTCATATATAAAAGCTAAGAGTGGAAGAAGCATTTGTTATTCTACAATGTTTGCATTCCAGAGCAACTGCAACAGGTGCTGAGGCCCCGCTTCCTGGTGTCTGAACATCACTCAATGCTGGGAAGTAGAGATTATTTTTTCCCCTGTGCTTATGCCTGTGCAAACATTCACTTTTCCTTTTTTGCTTTGGTAAACTGCCTTATCTCAACCTACTAGTTGTTTTCCATCTTACTTTCCTCTCCTGTCTTGCTGGGGAGAGATAGTTTGGTGGGCACTTGATGCCCAGTGAAGGTCAACCCACTATAGCATCCCTAACTGTTGACCTTCAGCATTTTAATGACAACATCATACAGGATACTAACCTTACGTTAACATCGTATAGGCAACAGCTGCATTGTATTCCCCACGGTCTAAGCAGCTCACTCTAGTTCCCAGCACCAGCACCTATTAACCTTACAAGCACACTGATATCACAGTACCATTTCCCTACAGAAACAAGATCTGGGAAGCTTTTGCAGCCTGCATGATGACCATTTTCTAATTTTTGTTTTTAAACTGGATTCTGGATTGTATTTTTGGTTTTTCAAGAAAAACAAGAGAAAGCTGTAATTCTTTTCTCAGATAATCCAGTTTGGAGGTTCAGAACCAAAGCCTAGCACAGTGCAGCTGTGAAACCTCTTTGATGCTATAACAAGACACATCAAGACTTGCATTTCTCCTAAACAGAGCCAACTCATTACAGTCACTACTCAGACATTTACTGTTCACACACACACACACGGAATCCCACATACATTGGGCACCAACAAGGACTGTAATGGGCTGAACTCAGCAGGAAGCCAGATGCCCACGAGGCTGCTCTATCACTCCCCAGCAGGACAGGGGAGAGAAAATAAGATGGAAAACAGCTGGGAGGTTTGTTATTAATATTTTGATCAAATAATCAATTAAATCATATAACAGGGTTAGCTATGATTAAAAGTAGGAAATTGTTAAGTATAAGGTGTAGAAATATCAGGAGTGCTGTGTCAGGAATGTGTAACCATGGAAATCTCTCCAAGAAGTTACTGGGCTTTTATGTTTTGGTCAAGAAACTATGGAGACCATCATGCTCACCTGTTTGTGCTTGGAAACCCACTACCCCTCCCATCTTGATTTTATTATCAAGAATTCCAATCAGTAGACCTCAGTAAAAATAGCCAATGATTGTTTTAGTATGGAATATTAATCCAAATATTTCCGGGTGGGATGTGCCTGGCCTCGTCTGACCCTTGCTGCTGGGCCAAAGGCAGCAGCTGTGGTGTTTCACCTCAGAGATACCTTTGGCCGGCTGGATGCTGCAGCTAGGCACTCGGAACAAATCCAGGCATAGTAGAAACTCAGTTTACCTCTGATGGAAAAGGTTCAGGTGACGCTGAAGAGAAAAGGAGAGGATTCTATCGTAGAGTTTTAATCCAGAGATTTGTTCCAGGATGATAGACCTCTGAATCTTGTAACAGCTCCCAACAGAATCCAGACCGCATGGTCCCGTCGCCTTTTAAGCCCGGGGACAGGGGGAGGGGAAAGGAGAGCTTGGCACACCTGGGGGGTTGGTATAGGTGAAACAGGAAATCACACTGCAACATCTCCGCCTAGTTTTGTTTAAAAAGAAGAGGACTGGGTTTGTGGTGCAGACTGCTTGCCAAACCATGGTTGGTAAATCAGTTCCTTCTCTACAGGAGGTTCAGTGCTTTCCACTGAGGCTTCCATGTCATTCATTGGAGCACTAAGGGCTTTCAAATGGTAAACTTCAGGAGGGGGAGATGAGCTTGAAACTAACTTGAGAACCATGTGTTTGACTAGTCCAAAAACAATGCTAACAACTACAACAACAATAACTAATAAAAAATGTACTAAAAACACAGTTTTCAGAATAGATCCCAACCAGCCCGAGAGTCCCCAGCCTTTGAACAGTCCACTCAGCCAGTCGTCAGTTTCTCTCTTGATGTCCGAGGTCTTTTGCCAAGGTAGTCCATACGTGCTTTGGGCTGAGGGACTATCCAGGAGATTGCAGGTGGGATGATCGCGAGTAGGACGAGGAGCAGGCTTGGTCTCATGGCGTCTTGAGACTACACACGAACCGTGGGATCTAAACTGGTACAAGGAACTTAAGACAAACATATTACAAACTATTCCAGATAGGAGGCTTAAATGGAATTTCCTCCAGAGAACACGTGCGGCATTTCCTTCTCCAGGCAGCGTTAGCAACCTGGGGCGCTTCTGTCGATTTCTCTGAGACCTTGGGAACATAGGGCCTTACCCATTTGGAAGGAACCCACTTTAACCCAAGGGGGTGGACACACAGGTGTATCCACGTCCCTAAGTAACCAATTTGTAAGATCCCACCGTCTTCCAAGTCTCAGGGTGCTTTACTAAAACCGGAGGCTTTTCTTTCATCAAAGTATGACTGCTCCCCCCAAAGTGGCGTAGGATGGGCGGGTTCAGGCTGCCAAAGGAACAATTCAGAAAACTGATTGTGAACAGCGCCCTGGACAACCGGATGTGGGGAGGTTCCACCTTCAGAACCTGTCATTGCTGGTCCAGGACTCTTTTAATATCACAGTGAGTCCTTTCTACGATGGCTTGACCTGTAGGGGAGTAGGGGATGCCAGTTTTGTGCTCTACTCCCCATTGCTGCAGGAAGCTCCCGAATTCCTTGGATTTGTAGGCAGGCCCATTATCAGTTTTCAACTCCTTGGGGATGGCCATGAAAGAAAAGACCTGTAAGAGGTGCTTAATGGCATCATTAGATGACTCTCCTGTGTGGGCAGAAGCATAGACCGCTCCAGAAAAGTTATCTACACTAACGTGAACGTATTTCTGCCGTCCAAATGACTGTATGTGTGTAACATCTGTTTGCCACAGTTCACAACTGTTCAACCCCCTGGGGTTTGCTCCCGTACTCACTGTAGGGAGTGCATGTGGTTGGCAATTTGGGCATGTGGCCACAATCGCTTTGGCCTGTTCTCGAGTGATGTGAAACTGACGAACCAGGCCAGGTGCATTTTGGTGGAAAAGCTGGTGGCTGATTTTTGCCTGTTCAAAAACATTTGGAAGAGTGGCCATCACTGCAGGTGCAGCAAGAGCATCTGCCCTTCTGTTGCCTTCAGCGATGAACCCTGGCAAGTCAGCGTGTGACCTGAGGTGCATCACATAAAATGGTTGCTCCCAGCGAGTGACTAACTTTACAAGTTTTGAGAGCAATTCGAAAAGTGTGATGTTAGACACTTCTTGCACTATTGCTTGATCTGCCCTGGATACTACTCCTGCCACATATGCAGAATCTGTAATCAGATTGAATGGTTCTGAGAACCTTTCAAAAGCCCTAACAACAGCAGCCAATTCAGCAACCTGAGGTGAACCTTCCACCTCAGCCAGGTCCGTCTCCCACTGCTGGGTTTGAGGATCCTTCCAAGTCATAACAGACTTGTGGGACCTCCCGGACGCATCTGTAAAGAGAGTCAGAGCCTTTTTTAAAGGTCTCCTACTCTGAGCACTTCTCAATTTCAGAGTAAATTGAACATCTTGTTCGAAAATTTTGTGGGCAGGCCGCACTACAGAAATTTGTCCTGAGTGGGAATCCAGAGCAAACTGCAACACTTCATTTTCTCGAAACAATTGTTCCAATATTTGCATAGTATTTTGACCCAATTTTAACTGAATTGGAATATGAATGCACTCAAAGTCACATCCTGCTAACTCCCTGATCCGGGTCCTTGCTTTCCGGATCAGTTCTGCTACCAGCTCCTGAGGCTTTGTCATTCTCTTGGACCTTTTGTGACTGAGGAAAACCCATTCTATGATCAAGAGAGGGTCCCTCTGGTCCTGGCCCTTTTTAGGTGTGCCCTTTGCCTTAGGTGTTTGTTTTTCCTCCCACTGGAATATTATTCCATGGACGTGTGGCAACTTACCTAAGATGATAAATTTGAATGGCAGGTCAGGCCGGCATCGGTTGGCCTGTCTTGTGGACAGTGCAATCTGAACCTTTTCTAGAGCTTTCCGTGCCTCTGGGGTAATAGACCTAGGAGCACCTGGGTCCTCTCCCCCTTTCAATAAATTGAAAAGAGGGGCAAGGTCTTCGTTAGTCAGACCGAGCCATGGCCTTACCCAATTCAAAGACCCACACAACTTGTGGACATCCGCAAGGGTCTTGATCCTTGGATTGATTTCTAGTTTTTGAGGAACAATGGTCCTATTTCCAATTTCTAGGCCCAAATATTTCCAAGGTGGCATCTTTTGAATTTTCTTTTCCTGGAGCTCGAACCCTGCAATAATCAATGCATCGATCATTAGGTCAAGCGCATGTGTGAGTAAATCATCATTGGGGGCACACACAAGGATATCATCCATATAATGATAGATGATGGCCTTTTCTGCGGCTGCACGCACTGAGGAAAGCAGGGAAGAGACATACCACTGGAAGATAGTTGGGGAAGCCTTCAGGCCCTGAGGAAGAACTGTCCAATGGTACCTTTTCATAGGGGCTTCCATGTTGATGGTGGGGACTGAGAATGCAAAACGCGGTGCGTCGTCAAGGTGGAGGGGAATATGGAAAAAACAATCATTTATATCAATAACAGCTAATTTCCAATCCTGGGGAAACATTGTTGGGGATGGCATACCAGGTTTGGGAGAGCCTATATCTTCAATGACATTATTAATTTGTCGGAGGTCGTGGAGGAGCCGCCATCACCTTTTGTCAGCTTTCTGAATGACAAACACTGGAGAGTTCCACGGGGACGTGGTCTCCACAATGTGACCCTTTTTCAGTTGCTCTTCCACTAGCTCCTCAAGCGCCTTTATTTTTTGTTTACTGGGCAGCCACTGTTTCACCTCAACTGGTTTGTCTATTTTCCACTTCAATTTTTGGGTGGGGCACTGTTGTTCAATGACCACTGTACAAAAATCCTGTGGAGAGTCTGGAATATCAATTGTGCCACCCCACTGGGCCATTAAATCTCTCCCTAACAAAGGTTCCGAATAATCTAACACAAATGGATGGATATTTGCCAATTGTCCATTTGGTCCCTCAATTTGGATGATGCTCTTGGATTGTCTTGCCAATTGCAGGCCTCCTACACCTCGAACATGACCAGCAACGTTTTGCAAAGGCCAATGTGCTGGCCAGTCTTGTACTGGGATCACTGTGCAGCCTGCACCCGTGTCTACAAGCATCTCAATGCGTTTTGACTCCCCACCCCCACTGACATTACACCTTAATTTGGGTTTGTCTCTCCCAATAACTTGGACCCGGGCGACTGTGGGCCCTTGTTTTTTGGTGCCTTCAGGCAAAAACGGCACAGGGATAGCTTGTGCAACAATTAGTCCTTTGGGAAGAAACAGGGGAGGGTGGAAACAGTGCAGCCCGAGAAGGAATTGCTCAGGATCTGATGTTGTCATTCTTGGAGCAATTTCAATCTCATGTGGTGTGTGTTTGGTGTCCCCAATGACGATGTACTTACAACGAATTCAGTGCCAAGTACCCTTCTGTTCTGGATTGACAGAGACAAAATGCCAGTCAGTGTCTTTCAGGTGGAGTGATTCTGTCAGCTGCAACCTGTAAGGCTCAACGACAGGAGACGCGGTTAACATAGGTTCACCTAAATCATAACAAAGGTTATTTTGTTGCACTTTCAACAGTGGACCTGCAGACCTGTTCTTTGAAGCATCTGCTTCACTTACAGAAATAGTAACATTACCGCGCGTTTGGTTTGTTTTGCTTCCCTTATTCCCTTGGCCTGCTCTTTTATGTCTGCACGCCTGGCAGGCTGGCGCTCCCCTTTCAGTTTTTTTGTTGTTGTTGACCCTCTGGGAGTGCTTGTAATTTTCCTCCCATGCCATTTCTAAATTCATCAAATTGCCTTTTCAGGGGGCACTGGTTACTCCAATGCCCAAGGCTGTTGCAAAGCAGGCATGGCTTTGTGGGGTCAACCATTGCTGGTCGTCGCTGCTGCCCAGGGTACTGCTGTGATGAGGGAATGGGCGCAGGGCTGGCAACGGCGACATGCTGTGGTGGTCTTGGCAGCAGCCTTGGTCTGGTATCTTCAGCAACACTCATCAGAGGCACTTTCCTGTTACAGACTAGAAGTATATCTTTTAGTGTAGGGGGAGGTTCTAGAAGGAGACTCAAAATTGCCGCTCGACACTGTTCATTTGCATTTGTAAATGCCATTTCCTCTAAAACCTCTTCCCTTGCATTCTCTTTTTTAACTTGGATTTCAATGGCTCTTATTAACCTTTCTACAAATTTCAGAAAAGGCTCTGATGGTAGCTGCTTGATCTTACTGTAGGGCTCAAAAGGCCCCTCAGGCTGGAGGGAAAAGAATGCTTTTTCAGCTGCTTCCTTTACTTTCTCGAGTGTTTCTACAGGAATTGCGGTAGCTTGGATTGAGGGTGAAAACCATTGGCCTTCACCGAAGAGATGTTCAAAGGTAACTGGCATGCCATTAGCATCTTTCGCTGTGTTTGGATCAGCATGCAAGCCTGGGAGACCCTCTTTAAACAGTTGCTTCCATGCTAATTCCCATAATTTGAATTCTGTAGAGGTCATGAGGCATGAGAAAAGCTGTTTTAAATCATGTGGGACTACTACAGTCCTACTCAATTCAGAATTTAAAAGGCCATGGAAATATGGACTGTGTGGGCCATACTCCCGGTGAGATTTACAGACCTCTTTAATCAACTGTCGTCCAAAAGAGCTCCAATTAGCAGTTGGGGCTGCTCCTCCTTGTGCTGCAGGCTGATATGAAACGGGCGAATGACAAAGTGGGACCCTGTATTGGGTCTGCAGCTACCTGCCCTGTATCCTTTGAATTGGAAGCATTGAGATAACAGATACAGGTTTGGGGACATGCAGTGAGTGGGCCCCCACCGTGGGAACCTGGGGAGGGGTGGTGACAGCGGGCTGGCAAGGGGTGGGGATACCGTGGGAACGGGGTGCGGGGACACCTGGTGACGTCATATCGGCAGACGCCCCCTGGGAGGAGTAGTGGGGCGGAGCGGAGGGTACTGCAGGAAAGGGGGGAGGAGGGAAGGTGTCACAAGGAACAGGAGGAGAGGGGGATGGGGAAGGAATTTTGGGATGCTTAAGGGGATCTTGGGAAGAAGACGACCAGGTTTGGGATGGTGCTACGTGGCATCCTCCATCTTGTGTACCCCCTAGGGACTGAGGGCCATTTTGGGGATCACTGCTCTCCGAAAAACTAACACATGCTCTGGGTTTCAGAGCGGGGGAAAGAGGGTTTTGCGAAGTGTTCCAAGTGGTCTGGCCAGGGCCTTGTGGACAAGGGAACTCAGGCATTTTAACGTGCTCAGGGAGTTGACTTCCCAGCACATGACCAGGATTTGCTCTCTTTAATATACCAAGTTTTGGGGTAAGAGGTTTAGGGCTGGAAGGGAGGGAAACAGGGAGAGCAGAGGTACATGGCTTGATATTTGGCTTTTTCTCCAATTCCCTTTGTTTGAGCAAGGCTGTTCTAATTTGTAAGCTCTAGAACACAAATTTAGCTGAAGATCTACTCCCAGACTGTCCCAAGGTTATCAGTTCATGCCCTACTTTATCCCAAAATTGAATATTGTGGACTTCCTCAGGAGAAGTTTGTGGGAAGTGTAGAAAAAGCCACCTTATAAACTGTTTCAATTTTCCTTTAGAGAACTTTACATTTGCACTAACTAAAATTCCAACAATATGATAATACACTCCTTTTTGTGCTGTGCTTAAGTTTGAGCCCATTTTAGATGTAGATGGCACAGAACAAAGTCCCGCCGATCGAATACAAAGCCAAAATCAGCTACCGATTTCTAAAAAGACCACGGTTAAAAAGCGATACCGATCAGACGAAAGCTTTTACAATGCAGCTGTATATACTGCTTTTAAAACTGCCCCGGCGGCAGCAGCAGCAGGGAATCGGGACCCGCCCCGGCCGCGTGGAGAGACAGACAAAGCCTCCCCCACCCGCGAATGCAGCCCCCCCGTGCCACGTGTAGAGAGCAGCCCCCCGCACCACGCAGTAAGCCAAAACCAGGGCTGCCCCGCGCCGTGTGTAGAGAGCAGCCCTCCCTTGCCCGCACCGAGAGCTGAGCACGCTGCGCTGCCGAGCCGGGGGGAGGGGCAGACAGAGCTGTCCCGCTCCTCCGAGCCAGCGCCGCCAAGTCTAAAAACGGCGAAAACACGCCGCAGAGTTAAAGCTTTACAGGGTATCGCTTTCGCTCCACAGGGCTGTGCAGCCTAAATGCAAGAGCAAAAAGAACAAGTCTCATGGCAGAGACAGAATTTGAGCTTCTACTCCCACAAGGAGCAGAAATACTCACCGAAATCGAAGCTGTTGCTGGCAAAGTCAGTCAGGCTGGTCTCTTCCCTTGAATAGGACCCCTTGGGCAGGAGGGGCTCCCCTATTCTCCCCTGGAAAATTCGCTCACCAGAAAGGAGCTGCACTTTCCAGAGGCGCCGAGCATTCCACGAAACTTCTTGTGGGATCAGTCCCAAAGTTTCTCTGGAGAGCTATGCATCCACAGCTGTACCAGTGGACGCTAAGCTGCCTTAAAGCTTTTCCAAGGTTCTGAGATTCCTTCTGGGGCTGCAGGTTCGTGCAGCCACATGTTTGGGCGCCAATATATGGGATATTAATCCTAATATTTCCGGGTGGGATGTGCCTGGCCTCGTCTGACCCTTGCTGCTGGGCCAAAGGCAGCAGCTGTGGTGTTTCACCTCAGAGATACCTTTGGCCGGCTGGATGCTGCAGCTAGGCACTCGGAACAAATCCAGGCATAGTAGAAACTCAGTTTACCTCTGATGGAAAAGGTTCAGGTGACGCTGAAGAGAAAAGGAGAGGATTCTATCGTAGAGTTTTAATCCAGAGTTTTATTCCAGGATGATAGACCTCTGAATCTTGTAACAGCTCCCAACAGAATCCAGACCGCATGGTCCCGTCGCCTTTTAAGCCCAGGGACAGGGGGAGGGGGAAAGCAGAGCTTGGCACACCTGGGGGGTTGGGATAGGTGAAACAGGAAATGGCATCACACTGCAACATTTTAGGATAAGAATATTGATGAAGTTATATTAACTATTGAAACCAATCAACATAAAGGTTAAATTTAAGAGCGGGCATAGTATGCATAGCATGCAAAAGAAATTATGTAATGATGATTTAGCAGAAAATGTATATAAAAGGGATGAGTTTTGTTTGTTGAGTGGGACACGTTGTAGAGGAAGCTATCCCCCATCCCCCCAGCACCCCCAATAAAGAAGTGTCTGCTTATTCGCATCAAATTGCTGTTGGATAAGTTTTTCTTTCATACCATTTGGTGACAGGTTGAGATAAGGGAGTTTGCTAAAGCACAAAAAAAAAAATTTTGCACCGGCATAGGCAAAAGGGAAAAAAAAATTAATCTCCACTTACCATTGGCAAGTGATGTTCAGATACTTCCCAGGAAGTAGGGCTTCACCACACATAGCAGTTGCTCCAGGAAGGAAAACATTGTAAAATAACAAATACCCCCATTCATCTTCCCTCGCTCAGCTTTTTTATCTGAGCTGACATCATATGGTATGGAACACCCCCTTGGTTACTTTGGGTCAGCTGGCCTGGTTGTGTCCCCTACCAGGATCTTGCCCCCTCCCAGACCCTTGATGGTGGGGAATGTCAGAGAGACAGCTCTGATGCTGTGCTAATGCTGCTCAGCAGTAGCCAAAACACTGGTGTGTTAACACCTTTCTAGCTACCAATAGAAAGCACAGCACTGGGAGGGTGCTATGAGATAATGAACCCCAGCTCAGCCAGACCCAATACAGATAGTTAAGCAAGGACATGAAGCAAGCACATGTCTTGACTCTACCTCCTCTTTGAATTTCTATCAGCTGAGACACTGCTGGAAGCAGGAGTGGTAGCTAAATTTGTTCTTTTCTATATATTTTCTATCTTTGTCTTTCTTCTTCTTGTTCTAATTCCCTCTTCTCACAGTTTTGAGTCACTCAAAATTGGATGGGCTTGGAGTTTGCTAAGTTGAATGGACTAAGTTAATGTTTTGTGAAATGTTTTATGCTAATAGGATGTTGCTTTAAACTTCTGTCAAAGTTCTCTGATTTTCTGAAGTTCTTAGTAAAGTGTTTGTTGTTTTGAACACTTGAGAACATCTTGTTTGTATTTCCGCTGTGTCTAACTCAGGGTACGTAAAAAAGTAAAGCCTTTCAAGTGTCTCATTGAGTGGGATTTGGGACCTTGCATTTTATTGACACAGCAAGCAGGGTACTCTTGAGGTGACAAGGAGGTGTTTTATACAGAGAAAACTGCTAGTGGCAGAATAAAGGAGAAACCAAATTTTGGTCAAAAAATATTTTCTGTCAGAAAGGTCATGGAAACCAGTGTGATTGAAACTGCAGGAAAAACAAAAACTCTCCAACAACATTTTTAGAGAATCAAGACATTACTTTATTCTGGCCACAGTGTTGTTCTGGCCAGGATGTGCAACAGAAATAATTTCATCCACACATTGCCCGGGTTGTGCAGAGAAAATCATTCAATCACATATGACTTTTACTAGATTTTTCACATACTTTATACAGTCAAAACCCATAGAAATTCATTAGTTCAATGTTCATTGGTCCCAAGTTACGCTGTTCTTAGTAATTGGTTTCCTACTGGTTACAGATTTCTTCACCTCCAATGCTAATTTGGTCCTCATTACTTGGTTGTCTTATCAGTCTTTTCTGGACCAGTGTCTCAGAGCATGCCAGGGGTGATGTTTGGAGCTGCTGGTCATTAATGGTCGTTATCTTTTGTGTCTCTTCCGTGCTACTCACAGTGTGTTGAGATGTTAAACTCATCATGCCTTGAGTGACGAAACAGTACCCTGAAAAGAAACTTGAAATTCCTTTCCCCCAGAGCAAAGGTAAACAAAACCCCTGACTAAAGTTATATAAAAAATTTTAAACTTGGTATCTTTTCCAACACTGGGGTAAAAATTGATCTGGACTTCCCTCCACTGATAGAGCTGCTAAAAGCTTGCAAAGCTTGTCTAGCCCTAAACAGAGAGATGTGGGCTGAGGAAATCTGGCACAATCTGTAGTTAGTTGCAGAGAAAATCAGATCTTTGAGTAAAGAAATTGAAAAAATCTCTAATAAGGAAAATTGTTTAGCAACCATATGGGTGGAAGTTGGGCTCATAGCTGCACAAAGAGAGAAATATGTTGCCGAGCAGCAACAGAAAGTTAATTGAGTACCAAATTGCTTTGGTGGCTGAAACAATAGGTAAACTCAGGGTGGATCCAGAATTGTATGTGGAGAAGTTATCCCAAAACCTGAAAAAACAGTTGAACAAGCTTGTCAAGAGCCAAAGATGCTCCGATTTGCAAATTAACACTGATGAGTGAGGTGTGGAGAATGAACCAGGGTTTTCCAGCCCCAAGGAAGTGAATTTCCACCAGCGTGTCAACCCCCTCAGCCCTTGGGAGGAGTTTGATGTAGCAAAGCCAAAGCCACTTCATCACCCTAAACTCTGCCCACCTGTAAAAAATTAGGAGGCAGAGAGGGAGGTGTGACTCCCTGAGCATGATGTCACCTTCCTCCACTCCCTGGAGGGGAACTCAGTAAAGCCAGCCCCCTCTTCCCTCACCCACCCCAAGCTCTGCCCACTTGTAAAGATGGAATTCTTTACCAGGAGGCAGAGCCCATGGTAATGCTATCTCACTTTGCAACAGAATTGGTTATCTAGCAAGAGAAAAGTAGCAATCATCCCAAAGAAAACAAAATGGAGAATGTTTTGAAAATTTCACTAATGAGGGGGAATGAAACAAAGTTTTCTGAGGAGAAAGCACATGGCAAAGAACTTGCAAAAAGTTCCGTTCCTACCCCGGTCACTATGAGTCTCTAAACCACCAATCCCCTTCTACTTCTAAATGGACAAACCCGCTTTTTAGGCTTTCTGATGCCAGATCTTGGCTAGCTGCCAGGGGCCCAAACAGCTGTTCTCTCACCACCCCTCCTCAACAGGATGGGGGAAAAAATAAGATGAAAAAGTTACTTCAGGACATAGCCACCTTCCAGATCCAAGGGCAGCAGGGAAGTACCTGCCCCAGACAGAATTTTGCCATTTCTTAAATATGCTTACACAGGGGTGCCACCAGCTTTGCTGAGTAGCTCAGATTCGGCCCTCAAGGAGTCTGGTGCTTAGCTGGCAGAAACTAGCTGTGTCTAACGCAGAGCAGACCCTGGCCTCTTCTCACAGAGGCCATGCCTGCAGGCAGAACCTGGAGTGCTGTGTCCAGTTCTGGTCCCCAGAATTCAACTAAAAAATGCAGACAGATGGGAGAAGGTCCCAAGGAGGGCAACAAAGATGATCAAAAGGCCAGAGAATATGAGGAAAGGCTGTAAGAGTTGGGTCTTTTCCCCCTTAGAAAAGACATGGCTCAGGAGGAATATCATGACAGTATTCCAGCTCTCAAGTCAGCTAAAAAGAGGACAGAGGCTCTCCTCATGAGGAGCAACATAGAGGAGACTCAACCAGAGGGTCTTCCTTATTCCTTTTTATACACACCCTTCCATCCCCCCACCAAGCCTCAACATAGACAATTTTTTAGTTGATTTTAGTTTTAGATTGATGGATTTTAGATTTTAGTTTGCTTTTTCTCTGAGTGCTTTAACCATCTGGTAAGTAGTAGAGTAAACCTTGACAAAGAACTTTGTTGCACTTTCACTTTTATACTAAACCTGCTTTTGTCAATACCTTTGCTGGCGATTCTTTAAGCGGCCTAAAACACTCATTCACAGTAAGGTGGTTTAGTCGGCAGGATGGCAAGCAATAGCGCTGACTACTTACAGAAGCAGCGAATAAGTCCAAGTCCTAAGTTTTCAGATAACTGCACTTGGGAAAACTGGCACAATTGGAAAGCTGTGGAGGAACATCTAAAAGCAGTGAGAGGCCACATGAAGACTAGCAAAGACAAAGGAATTATTTGCAAAATGTTAGGAACGTGCCTAGGCTCAGGGGGGGCCTCAGCAGAGTATTCCAGTACTTAAAGGGAAGCTACAGAGGATGGAGATTCTCTTCACACAGAGCCACATGGAGAAGATACGGAACAATGGACAGAGGTTGCACCAGTCCCCATCGCTGAAGGTTTTCAAGATACTATTGGAAGGAGTGCTAGATAATCTCATCTAGGATTCCTTTTCAACAAAAGGCTGAACCAGATGATCTTCTGAGGTCCCTTCAAACCTGGGCTGCTCTAGGATCCTACGATTCTCCAGTGAAACACAGTTTCAATAACCCTTGGCTCTCTCCAGTTTGAAGGAAATTTTTGGCAACGTAGAATGAAAGGTAGAATGAAAGGTAAAATGTACTGCCAAAACTGCCAAAAAGCTAAGACTGCTACCTACCAGACCAGGAGACTGCTAAGTGCCTCCAGGGACACATGCACTTCAAATGAACAGGCAAACCACTATCAATGGAATGCTGTTAACAGGCTGAAACATTCCACATACTTGCAATTCCAGGGAGACACCGTTTGAACTTGCAGAACTACTTCCCCTCAGTAAGACGCGCAAGACGGAGGTGATATCCCCATGACAAATCTTTATTGTGCAACTGCTGCTCAAAGCTTTTATTACCTTCCACAGACACATGGCACAAAGAATTAAACATCGACAGCGGCTAAATTGACAGGCAAGAGACGAAATCCAGTCAGTGGCAATTTGTACAGGTGCAGCAACTCTTGTAGTGCCAAAATCTTAGCCAGGTGTCCAGCCCAACTGACAGCCACCCAGAACGGGTAGATGTATGGGACAGACAGACTGCCCACCCTCGGGCCCTTCATCCACAACCATCCGGAATCCATTGGTCAGGCCCAGGTGAGCAACACACATCTCGCCAACAATCATTACATGCCCAAGAAGCTGGAGAAGGAAGTACAAACTCATAAATAAGTAAAAAAAAAAAAAAGAAAAAAGGAACACACAAATAGGGGAGAGGGCAGGAAGGAAAGGCGTGAGCAGAGAATCACCCAGAGAAAGCAGCTAGTCAATTCCTATCAATTCAACCATTGCACTTCAAGTTAATGTTCGTCCAACTGCCTGCAACCGATGCTTTCCAAGCAAAGCTTCAAAGACCAATTATGCACGCTATAGGGGGAAAAAAGAGCTAGGCAATTTTTTTCAAGACAGACAGCAACAAGCTACAAAACAGCCACAGAAGCTGACTTTGTCTCCGGGTTAAAGCCCCTGTTGTGTCTTCAGGCAACATAACCCATCCTGGTGGAAAATAAACTTTAGGCTGCCTTTTGTGTGGGTTTACAAAGTCTTTGAACATGGCTTTCATAGCTAAAAGCAAAAGATCCAACACCTGTCCACGAACTTTGTCATTCCTTGCCCCTGACCTGCCAAAAAACCCAAGTGCTCTTCTGCACGTTAGAGGTTCTACTACTCTTACTCTAAACCATGACAATAGGCACCAGACTGCACTCCAAAAAAACACTGTATTTTGCACCAGAAATACATACCCAGGGATGAGCACTGCTTTATATTACTGCTTTTAGTCAAAAAGCTCAACTCCATTACAAGCTAGAGGCAAAAGATTATAGCGCCACAAAACCGAAAGGAGACTACTGTGTCCTATGAAGAGGGAAAGGGGAGATGAGAAAGAGTCTAGATAATGAGGAACTAACTAAAGGTACAGTTTAGCATAGAGAAAGCTCCCACAATACTTACAGATTTACTAGAGTCTTCTGCTTCAGACAACCCGATAACTGGCTCCTTAGGCATGACTAGGAAAAGCATCCCAGCATGGGGTGAAAGATCATGGAACATGAGTCACTGGAGGAAGAGTAAACAGTTGAAACATAACCGGTTTCAGAGAAAGGTAACAGCTTAAGCAAATCAACCTGTCCCACTGAACTCCTACAGAAGCAGATTACCAGATATCCCGAACACAAGTCCGAAGACTGATTTTTCTTGTGTGATAGTAATGATTTCTATACCCAAAATACAATATATTTACAGAGCCTGTTCCAGAAGTGGGATTCAGCATGCAAGATGATGGAGGCAAGAGATGAGCCACTATTTTTTATTAGTAACCTCCAGTATGTTTTAATCCTAAGACGTTTCTCTATTGGATATGGCTCATGCAGAGGCAGGAGACAAATAACTGAATCAGCAAAGAGTTTGGTGAAGTGGAAGAGCAGCAGCCATTCATTTCCCACAGGACAGGGAGCTCAAGTATTGAACAAACGCATAATGACAGGAAGCCTGCAAGTGCATAGGACGAGTCTGTCTTCTATTACTGCATGCAAGCTCTGCCTTTAAAAGCAGAAGGCATCCCTAACTGTTAACCTTCAGCATTTTAATAACTAAATTATATTAGATACTAACTTAAAGTTAACATTGTAACATTGTGCATTGTGTAGGCAACGGCTGCATTGTTGTCGTCCCCCCCCGTCTAAGCAGCTCACTCTCGTTCCCAGCACCAGCACTCGTGACCATTGCAAACATGCTGTTATCACGGTCCCACTTCCCCCCAGAAACAAATCTGGGAAGCTTTCGAAGCCTGCAGGATGACCGGTTTCTAAAATGTTTTTTAAAAAAGAAAAAACAGAAAAACCTGCTATTCCTTGCCTAGTCCAGTTTGGGGTTCAAAACCAAAGCTCAGGACAGCAGAGCTGTGAAACTCTTTTGATGCTATTACGAGGCACATCGAGACCTGCATTTTTCCTATGCAAACCCCTCATTACGGTCATTACTCAGACATTCACTGGTTCACACACACACACACGGAATCCCCGAGGAGACTGACTGAGTGTGCCTAAAATAAACTTTCAAAACTATCATCCTATAAGAGGTAGCAAACTTTGCACGACTTGCAGTGCCAAAGGGACATCATGCGGCAAACGTCTGCGGCTGACACCAAGTGCGCTACCGTCGGACGTCCTTCTCTACGCGCGCACACGACACGGTGGGGGTGGGATACGAGGCAAGCCGGGACAATACCAGCAACCCAGTACGCCCGCGGCAGGCGGAGGGGTGGGGGTGCGGCTCAGAACAAGCTTAGGGGATGGTGCAGTAGAGAGCGCCACAACCCAGAGAGGCCCCGTCCGTTCCCCGTCCCTGCACCCACCCACAGCAGCAGCGCCGCCGCCCACTCTGCTGCACTCCTAGGCACCGCACACCGGGTCCTCGGCTCAGGGAGAGGGAGGAAGGGGAAGGGAAGAAGAACCGCGCACAGAGCAAAAGCCGCTGCTACCTCCTCGTCCTCGTTGCTGAAAATACGGGAGAAGTGCTTTGCCGATGATCTTTAGGAAGACAATAATGGCGCCACCAGACCGGACAACCCAGCACGCCGACACTCTCGTCAGGAAAAGACAACGCCCAGTGCCGTCCCCACACTTCCTCTACTCGGACAGGCCCTCCGCGGCTCCCATTGGACTGACAGCTCGCCGCCGGCCGATCCTGCTTTTCGATTCGCTGTCTCGTCTGTCGTTTTCGCTTGTCTCCGCCCCCTTGGCGGGTCCGCCCTCGTCGAGCTGGTGCTGACCGGGGCTCAGGGAGCTTGCGTGCCCTCGGGGTGCGGAGGGATCCGACCTTGGCGAGTCCGCGGAGGGATCTGCCCCATAAAGTGCTGCGACCCTGAGGGCAGGCTACGAGGTCGCAGAAGAGGCTGTAGTAGCTACAAGTACTGTTTCTTGTTTTTTGTTACCGCATCGAGTCCACCCCAAAGGTGCCTTTTTGCTGCTGCTCCCTCCAGTCAAATGACTGCTTTGGCCAGGGCAGGGCAGGCCTGGCCTAACTTCTTAGGACATTTTGAAAAACCAACAGAAATTGCTCTACATTTTTTGCTGCAAGCCCCACTTCCATTGCAGACATTTCTGTGCTGCACAACTCCTGGAAGCAAATAATATACAAAGCGTGCATTCAGCACTACTGGCTTGAGGGCTCAAAATCAGATGTATGCTAAGCTGTCTTTTAGAAAAATAGGGAATGCCCCCAAGGGTGGCCTGTGGTGCTTTGCACTCCTTGGGACAGTGAGCCCTTGGAGTGGTCTACACAACTGTCTTGTAACATATATAAATCCTGCTTTCCTCTCTATTGGACTAAGGATATCCTTGGCCACCTTCATGGCAATAGCACATTGTCCTGTTTAGCAAAGCTGCTCTCCAGCTGATGGGCCTCCAGCATGTACTGGTGCATGGGGTTGTTCCTCCTCAGGCTGTGCGTACAGGTTCCTCAGGTGGTCTCAAAACAGATAGTTTCTTACGATAGGAGGGACTTGGTCTCCCAGTGCCTGCCTTGAGATTCAGGGTCTTGAGAGATTGTGGGAAGAGTGATTGCCAGTGAAAATTGGGGAAAATAAATTGCCAAGTAAAACAGCCTTCTCCATGTTGCTTGTCACTAGATGTCCCAACTTCTTTATCGGCAGGGGAAGTGAGAGGGATGGGAGTCACTTTCTTTAGTCTTCCTTTTCTGACCAACTCACCTCTGGAAGCCCATCTTATGATTCTTCACATCCCTTGCCAAATTCAGCTCCAGCTGTGCCTTTGCTTTCCTCATCTCATCCCTACACACCTGAGCAGCATCTCTAGATTCTTCCCAGGATGCATGTCCCTTCTTTCACTGCCTATGTGTTTCCTCCTTGTGCTTCAGCTTAACCAGAAGAGAAGGCCCTTACTTATCCATGCTGTTGTCCTGCCTCTCTTGCCTGATTTCTTACGCATGGTGATCAAGAGCTATTTTGCTCTAAGAAAAATGCTCCTCAAGAACTGCCGGCTCCCCTCTGCTCCTCTATCATCCCTGAGGGCAGTTTCCTACAGGGTGCCATCCACTGGTTCTTTAAAGACCTGAAAGTTAACTGTCCTAAATTTCAGAGCCTTGACTTTACTCTTTGCCTGTGAGTGGGATGCTTCCGGTGGTTGAATTAAGAATACTTCGTCAACTTTCTCTCCTTGATCATGTAGCCTATAGTAGACATCAACCACAAGGTTTCCTTTGTTGGCTTGCGTGAGATGATAACCATGGATCCAGGCAAAAGCTAAGGCTTACTATCTATGGCCAACACCATGTGTCCTCCATATTATTGTCTTGGTTTGAAAGACAGGTGTCTGCCAAGGAAGGCGAGAACCTCCCTTGGAATGGAAAATTTGACCTCCTCCCCTCCAAATTATTATAACTTTGAAATTACAGGGTTTTCAGGCAAAGGTATGGGAAAAGAAATAACAGTTCTTTAGTAGTATATATATGTAGAACAAGGCACACAAACAATGACAGCAGCAACAACAAAAACAGAAACACAACAGCCTTCTCGGCCATCAAGCACTTTCCCCGTTGGTGTAGTTATGGTTACAGCTGGCAGAGGTGCTGTTGGCTCCCAGCCAGGCAGGGCAGGTGTGATGATTCCCCACGGCTGCAGGGGGCGCTGTGGCACGAGCTCTGGTGTCTCGATTCACTTAGTAATGGTAGGCGAGCTGGCAAGAGAGAGAGAGGAGGGTCTTTGCAAACTCACAGGAAGCAGCTGGTCTCAGTGCCACTCGGGAAACAGAATGGACTGCAGCAGGAAACCTTGGAAGCAGCAAGGTGGAATGGCAGAGGCAGGCACACCAGGGGTGGCAAACAAAATGTAGCAGACTCTCCGGGATGTGCCAGAAGCTGCGGGCTATCTGGGTGTTTGGTTTAAGTGTAGCAAGAAGCCATGAAGCAGCAGCAGACAACAGCAGGGCTGGGCCAGGAGTTGGTCCCCTCGATAGCTCACCAGCAATGGTTGATCTCGGGGTCTGGCTGTGCAGAGGGGTTGGCCCCAGTGCGGGGACGATGGATTCCCAGCGCAGCACATGCTGGCTCTGGGCTCCCAAGCAAGCAAAGGAGCAGAGAAGCAAGCCAGTAAGCTCCAGTCATAGTACTGAAGGAAAAAAGAAGAAAAAAATAAATGGGCAAAACCCACAAGGCAACAGTATCTCTTGCCAGAAACACTGCTCCAAGTGGCCGTTGAGACCTTGCCCCCAACTCTCGCAGGAATCCCAGGTAGTCCATTGCAATACTCTTGGAGCCAGGGGAGGGGGGGCGGTGGGTGTTGCGCAGAAGGGGGGGGGGGGTGTGACCACTTACAGGCACAAAACAAAAACAAAACAAAAAAAAAATTGATATGGGATAAAAAACATTCCCAAGACGATTATCTTTACAGATGGGGATCCATACAGCTGACCTAAAGAAAAGATGAGTTAGCCGAAGGAGAAGGTCTAGGATAGTCCTCTTTTGGCTGTGATGAAAGGCATGAAATGGAAAGAAGTCTTAAGAGCAGAACTTTGAAGGATGCCAAATCAGTAACCTTTGCCTGATTAAGGGTCATTTAACTATTAAAATGCACACTCATGCATATGCTAATAAGCTTACTGAAGTACATGCTACCACATATATGATTATATCACAGCTCTCCGCTTAGATCATGCTATACATTAGGAGAAGATGGGGCTGTATTTAAGGAGGGTAGAAATTTCACCTAGTTAGGAGGACTTCCCAAAAGACCTTGGAGACAGTCAATGGGATGCTCTTTTCTCCCTCATCCCAAGCAGGGACACCTTCTTGGGAAGCTTCTGCAGACAATTATTATTATAATCATTATCATCATTATTAATAATATCATTATTATTATCATCATTATTATTACCTGGGTTAGCACAATGCTATTAGAGCCCTATCGCAGCTAGTGCATGTCTCAATGGCAGTTCCAAATCTCTGTTTCTGTAACCTCAAAAAACCACACTTCGTGAATCTGTGCTCACAAAGGTTCTTAGACAATGCAACCAGACTTACAGTGCTGAATTCGTTGCAATTGGAAATTAAGCCTAACCCCCCCTAAATGGGTTACAGGTTGTTTCTTAATAGTTGGGTTTTTCTATAAGAGTTAAATGGGTTAAGGGTTAAATAGCTTTCTGCTTTTAGAAATAAGTTGTAATTTGTAACCAAGAAGCATGATGCCCGTGGCCTGAGTTCTCCCCTAACAGATCCTAGATGGGAATGCTGCAGCCCCAATGCAAATTAGACCCATGCTGTCTTCTGTCACCCTGTTTGCAAAGGGTCCTTGCAGATGGATGACAGCGAGCAGTTCACAAAATTTTATAAAGACAAGAAGGGTGAGATGTTACCATGAGTGACAAGGGTGTTGGCCAACCAAATATCTCCCAAGGCTGCAGCCATCTCACTGGCCAGGACCTGAAGGGGCATGGGGTTAAAACCAATGAGAGCATCCAGACCGGATCTTTCAAATGCCCTATATAAGGGAGGGGTTGGGAAAATAAAGCTCCCTGTTGCCACATGAAGTTTGGGGTGAACGGTCTCTGTCTCCTACGCCCTCTCACGTGCCCACACATGATCTAACACCCACCCAGTCCCTCTGATCTCTGAGGACCAGCTGGAACGTAAGGGGCTTTATTTTCTGCCAAATTTCTTACTCTTAACACAACAGCTTGACCTCTAATTTTAATCCATAAGCTCTCAAATTGTTCATCACTGTCTTTCAAAGACAGCTTTGTGCAGTCAAGCAGTTTTATTTTCAGTTTACACATAGAGCAACCCCTGTCTCTCCTTCCTTCTGACGAATTTATAGTCATTGACTGCAGAGCTCCAATCACCTGAGCTGTCCCAGAACATTTCTACTATAGTGATTACATTGTTAGCTTTCCAGCTGCACAATGGCTTCCAGCTCCTCTTTCTTAAGTGTACTGCATGCATTGGTACAGACACACTTCAGTTGGGCTATTGACCACATCACTTTTTTGGAGGATGTCCTGGTTTAGGGCAAATTTGGGAGAAAACCTCTAAAAGGGCCCCCCCAGAAAGCAAGCCCACACAGCCCTTCCCCCCAACCAGTTCGGGAAGAAAGTGGAAGAAAACTTGTTAATTTAACAGGCAAAGCACTCCCCAGCACAAGAAATGAACAATACCAGATGACAAAACTCACTCGCCGCTCTGAAGAGATGACAAATTCAGAAAGTCTCTATTGGGGGTGGTTGCTCTGTTATCAGTCCCTCCAGCGCTGGGAAAAGCTGCTGCCCAGAGTCAGCCTTGGCAGGCTACAAAGTGCAAACTCTCGATGTTTCCCTGGGTCCCAGTCCAGAGCAGGTTTCAATGGTTCCAGGAAAAGGGAAAGAAAAAACAGTCCAGGGAAAACTCAGACTGCCTCAGCTAGCTAAACTAACTAAAAAGCAAAAGCAGCGCTGTGTTCTGCCCCGTCCGTGCCCAGACAACAACAGTGGAGTTCTGTGTTCCAGCAGACTGTGGGGGAGAGTGCAGCTGATAACGAAACTCCATGCTTCTTCTCCCCACCTTCACTGCCAGAGCCAGTCTTGAAGGCACAGAATATAACACCAGCATAAACAGAACACACAATTGGGGATACAAGCATCATGACGTCACCCTAGGACAGAGGATCAATCCCCAATTCCTTTGTGGCCTTTTTCAGATATTCCCCTCTTGGTTCCCAATGCATTAGCAGCCCCTGGCTCTTCTCTGTTGCTCAAAACTCCATCATCTTTCCCCACTGAGTCTTATTTAAAGCCCTCGTTGTAACTCTGGTCAGCTTGCTGGCAAAGACCCTCTTGCCCTGCTTGGTCACGTGAATCCCATCAGGTCCCAACAGACCCAGCTTCTTAATGGTAGATTCATGATCATAGAAACTAAAACCTTGAATATGGCACCCACTACACAGGCAGGCATTCAGCTGTTCAGTTTGCCTCCTCCTTCCTGGACCCTTTCCTCAGACTGGATGCTGATAGAGGATACTACCACCTGTGCTCCCAATCCTTTTAACATTGTTCCAACAGACATAATAGACTCCTGGGAGGGTTCTAAATTTCCTCATCAGACCCTACATGGAAGAGTAGGAGCAGCTGATTGTTGTATGTTGTATTGCACTAAATAGTTTATTTAGTTGTTGTTTTGCACTGGGTGATGGGAAATTTGTACTGAGTATGGTATGTCATGTAGAGTATTCCCCCTCTCCCATCACATGGACTATCCCCCATACACCCCCCTGCCAATACACCCTGGTGGTCTGTTCCCTGGTTACCCCTCCCCCTTCACCCCTCCCCAATGGTATCCCATTGGCCACGGTCCTCTTTCCCTGCCCCCATCCCCTTGGGTATAAAACTCCACTGCAAGGGTGCCACACCTTCTTTTCCACCTGGGTGGTCACCGGAACCAGAGCGTCCCATCCCAAGCCAATAAACAGGACTCTCATCCCCACGTGGAGAAGAGTGCTTCTTGTCTTTTATTTCTGTCCATGTGAGACCGCGTGGGCCAGGGTCCGAGCTAGCCGGATTGGACCCATACAATAGCCCCGAGACACGTGGATTCTTGCAGTTGTAGGCACACAGTTTGTGGTAATTGGGAGTGGGGCTGCAGCTGAGCCCCTTCCCTAATGTGGGCTACAGCTGTGCTGGACAGGTGACCAGTGTTGAGGGTAATGAGACATGGAGTGCCAAGGTGTACTGACCAATCACAAAAGGGTACAGAGGACACACAGGTGTAATGCATGTGGGATGAAGAGTATAAAAGGTTGTACTGTAGAAAAATAATGGGCTGCAGGTGCATGAAGCCTTCTTCAGTGCTAGTTGTGCCTCCACTGTTGTCCCAACAGGTGATATAATCTGTACTGTTCACCAGCCTCGGCAGCCTCTCAGTAATGCTACAAATGCAAGCTCCTGGTAGGCTGCAGACTTCTCTAGGGAAATCATCTGGGCAGCAAATGGGTGCCTCAGTGCCTCTCAGGAGGGAATTTCCAATTACTAATACCTTTATATGCTTCTCTGGTCGCACTGGTTCTAATGTGGGCAGGTGGTTAGGTCAGCTTTACATGGTTGGCTTTGTTCTGGGTCCTGTCCATTACTCATGTGCTCTTCGGTCTCCAAACCAGGAGCATCCTGTCTGTTATGTAGGGGCACTTCAGGAGATGGGGGAGGGTTCTTCCTTCTACCTCAATGTCGTGGTTTGACTCTGGCCAAACGTCAGGCACCCAAAAAAGCCACATGCTCACCCTCCCCTGCAACAGCTGAGCAGAAGAGAGAAAAATTAAATGAAGGCCTCATCTGTTGAGATAAGGACTCTAAGAAAAACACTCCAAGGGCAAAAGAGGCTCAACTTAAGGTACAAAGTGAATTAATTACTAACATAATCAGAGGAGGATAATGAGAAGTAAAATAAGCCCTTAAAACACCTTTTTCTCCCCAGCCCCTCCCTTCTTCCCACTGACAGCGCAGGGAAACAGGGCATGGGGGTTTTGGTCAGTTCGTCACCCTAGGTTTTCTTCCGCTGCTCTGAGAGGAGTCCTTCCCCTGTGAGACTGTAGGGTCCCTCCCACAGGAGACAGTTCTCTGCAAACTTCTTCAGTGTGGGTCCACTCTCATGAGCAGCAGTTCTCCCAAAACTGCTGCAACATGAATTCCTCCCACGGGCACACAGTCCTTCCAAAAATGCTGTGGCGTGGGTCACTCTTCTACAGGGTACAATCCTCCAGGAACAGGCTGCTCCAGCCTGGAAGCAAGGGCCCCCTCTCTCTACTGGGTCTTCCACTGGACCATAGCCTCCTCCAGGCATCCACCTGCTCTGGCGTGAGTACCTCCCCCACAGGCTGCAGGTGGATCTCTGCAGAAGGATTTTAGCTCATGAACTGGCGGAACTCATTGAGAGGACTTTAAACTAGGTTTGAAGGGGGAAGGGGATGCAGATGGGCTGTCTGGAAGAAGGCCCAAGGGGACGCTATCTGCCCCCACAGCCGCCCCAGCTGGCACCTCCCAGCTACCTCCCCAGGGCCCGCTTGGCCACCTCAGACGCGGGTAGAACTCTCCCCCGCTGCACCATGGGTACACTCACTCGCTCACTCCCCCTTTCATATAACCGAGCCCACCAAGCCATTCACTCACGCAATCACAAACACACTAACAATGTCCGGACACCACAAGCACACAATAGCAGTAAGTGGAATAGTAGCAATAAGGTCCAGATTAACTCGGCTCACCCTTAGAGCCACTAGTGATCATGCAATCGAACAGTGAAACCCTCCCCAGTTGCCCTATCGACCAGGGGACCCCTCCACCACCGGCCATACTCAGCCGATGGCTGCTGGCAAAACCTCAAACTTTTACTCACACAGGGACAAGGATATGCACTCAGACATCTCTGAGCAGCTTATCAGCAGCCATATTCCTTCCCCCCCGCCCCCCCCAGGGCCCTTCTAAGGATACATACCGTTTTATCTGCACACCAGCAGGTCATTGTCTGTCTCTGTAGGGAGCAAGCTGAGACACGGAGCTCCTCCAGAAAAGATATGGGGGCGCACTTAGGAGGTCCGCCTCCCCCCCCTCCTGTGGAGACAGACCCTCCTGGTTGGCTCTTGCCACAAATGATTTGTGGATAAAAAACCTCTACAGATTGTAAAAGTTGTAAAGCCGGTATGATTTATTCTAGCGCCAGACGCATGCAGGATAGCTCCCAAAAGGACATGCGCTCTCCCGAAAATTCTCGAGGATATTTTATCCCCTAAGCTGTTGCATATGCATAAAAGACATATGCATATGTATTAAACTTCCTTAGCAATTTTTATAAACCTGCGCAGTTCTTCAGTCACGTAGCTGTAATGTGATGCTTGTAACCCAGATTCAGTTTTTACGTCTGCTTCAGTCCCAAGGTCAGTGGGGCCCCTCCTTATCCCTCTTCAACTTAGATGCTTGTATTCCTTTCTAAGTAGCCATAAATTTCCTTTTTCTCTCTGCAGGCCTTTTTGCGAGCACACAAGTTAGCAGACTACACAAGCTTAAACAGCAGACTTCAGCTAAATCCAAAACTGGTTTCTACTCCAAGTAAAATTTCCAACCCCCTGTCTCAATATCCAGGTAGTAATGTTTGGCTCCTCTCCCTAGGCAGAGCATCTCACAATGGGATGTTGGAATGGGTGGTGGAAGAGATAAAGAAAATTGCCCCACCTGGTTTTAACAGGTGGCCCAATTAACAGAAGATAACTGCCCCACTTCTAACAGATGGCAATAGAATACACACCCCCAGCCACATCTTGCATTTGCAACCTAAGACAGCCATCATCCTGCTTCATCATTGCTAAAGCAGAAGCATATTCTTGTGGCCTAATGCGTGCCCCAGCCGGGTTTTAGGGTATCCCCGGCTGGCTGCCGCAGGTCCAGATAGTGCAGTCCTGTTCAGCACAGCCTGTCCGGGCTCCCAGGCAGCTCTCAGCCGCAGGCAACCTTAGCAAGCAGTTCAGCTCTTAAGTGATTTCAGCTCTTAAGTGATTTCTAGCTCATTGCTTGCTAAGTGCCTTTGGCAGACGCAGGGAGAGAGAAGAGAAGGCTGTATGAGGTTCCACAGAGATGGCTTTATTGGAGTCTTCTGTGAAGGTTCTCAGGGACAGTGTCTTCTGCCGAGCTGGGCAAAAGAAGGTCTTTATATAGGGTACAGGAGTTTAAGAAATTCTCCAATAGTAAGGGTCGAGGGGAAAGTGACCTACAGTCTTACAGAGATAAGCAAGGGTCCAAAGGTGGAAGAGGGGCTTCTTAGGTCCAGTCATCATGACTAGGCATTTCCTATCTTAGGCTGCTGAATGCCATGAAGGCATTGCAGGCCCTGTACCTGCTACAGTGGCCCAAGTCTGTTGCGATGTGATGTCATAGCTTGCCTCAGTTTTCCCGGTCCTTCCCCAGGTGCCAATCACCTCTCCCTTCCCCTACCCTGAGCCCTGGTGAATGCTGTCTGTCAGTCCTGGCATTCCAGAAGGGCATTGAGTGATTGGCAGAGTTCAAAAGATGCCTTTCAGCCCAGGAGGACATTGGGCCATCCAGGTGTCATTTGTCCCGGGAGACTTCCCCACCCCCACCCCCCCTGCACCTGGTTGGTGGGATCCCTACCCCTTCCCTCCCCCTCTCCCTGGGGTTAAAAGGAACAGCAGGCCACGTGGTTCGGGAGGTTCTGTTAGAGCTGTTACGGGATTCAGAGGCTTGTGGGCCAGGAATAAAGCTCTGGATTGAAACCCTCTAGCAGAACTCGACTCCTTTTCCTTCACCTCGCCTTAAAGCTTCTCCACCAGAGGTAAACCTGAGCTCCTGCATGTCTGGACTTGTCCCAATCGCCCAGCTGCAACATCCAGCTAGCCAAAGGTGTCTCTGAGGTGAAACCACCACAGTTGCTGCCTTTGGTCAAGCAGCAAGGGCCAGACAAGCCTAGGCATGTCCCATCCGGTTATATTGGTATTTAATTCCAATACAAGTCATACAAGTTTTTGCCACATCGCAGATGTACATTTTACCAAGTGTGGATTCCTAGGTATTGTTGGGTCCTTTGTGAAGACAATCACTGCCACCGCCATTTCTCTCAAGCAATGAATCCCTTGTTCTATGGTTTTCCACTGGGTTTGCTGCATATAGAGATCGTCTGCACACGGATATCTTTGCCCCAAACTTCTCAAGATCCGTACCCAGAGACTGAGAGGGTCAGCCCCGTCACTATTCCTTGGTCAATAACCAGATCATGTGACAGGGATCCAAAATGCCTCGCTTCAGTACCGTCCAGAATTGTAGCCTGTCCTGCAACGTCCCAAAGATGGACTAACCAACTAATTATAGATTCATCAGATCGTTGAGTGCAATCCTTTCCTAGGCCACAAGGTCTTCCAGGGACAAAGACTCAATACTGACTTCTGTCTCTGAGAGTCCTTCCCCCGGGTCATCATCATCCACTGGGCAATTGGTTTTGCTTTTATGCTTCTTTCCCATGTATAGAATATTAATCCCAATGTTTCCGGGTGTGTCGTGCCTGGCTTCGTCTAGCCCTCGCTGCTGGACCAAAGGCGGCAGCTGTGGCGTTTTACCCCAGAGATACCTTTGGCTGGCTGGATGCTGCAGCTAGGCACTCGGAACAAATCCAGGCAAAGAAGGAACTCAGTTTACCTCTGGTGGAAAAGGTTCAGGCGACAGTGAAGAGAAAGGAGTGGGCTCTATCGTAGAGTCTTAATCCAGAGTTTTATTTCAGCATGGTAGACCTCTGAAACAGCTCCCAATAGAACCCGGCCGCATGGTCTCGTGTCCTTTTAAGACCCGGGGACAGAGGGAGGGGAAGGGACAGGTAAGGGCCAACCAGGTGTGAGGAGGGGAAGGCTCAAGGGATATAGACGCTTGGACAGGCCAATGAGCCCGGACCTGAGGGGCATCTTTTGAACTTCTGCCAACCACACGACGCCCTTGCTGGAATGTTAAGATTGATGGACAGCTCTTAGCAGGAGGGCAAAAGGGGGAGGGGGAAGGTTGGCACACCTGGGGGGTTGGTATAGGTGAAACAGGAAATCACACTGCAACATCTCCGCCTAGTTTTGTTTAAAAAGAAGAGGACTGGGTTTGTGGTGCAGACTGCTTGCCAAACCATGGTTGGTAAATCAGTTCCTTCTCTACAGGAGGTTCAGTGCTTTCCACTGAGGCTTCCATGTCATTCATTGGAGCACTAAGGGCTTTCAAATGGTAAACTTCAGGAGGGGGAGATGAGCTTGAAACTAACTTGAGAACCATGTGTTTGACTAGTCCAAAAACAATGCTAACAACTACAACAACAATAACTAATAAAAAATGTACTAAAAACACAGTTTTCAGAATAGATCCCAACCAGCCCGAGAGTCCCCAGCCTTTGAACAGTCCACTCAGCCAGTCATCAGTTTCTCTCTTGATGTCCGAGGTCTTTTGCCAAGGTAGTCCATACGTGCTTTGGGCTGAGGGACTATCCAGGAGATTGCAGGTGGGATGATCGCGAGTAGGACGAGGAGCAGGCTTGGTCTCATGGCGTCTTGAGACTACACACGAACCGTGGGATCTAAACTGGTACAAGGAACTTAAGACAAACATATTACAAACTATTCCAGATAGGAGGCTTAAATGGAATTTCCTCCAGAGAACACGTGCGGCATTTCCTTCTCCAGGCAGCGTTAGCAACCTGGGGCGCTTCTGTCGATTTCTCTGAGACCTTGGGAACATAGGGCCTTACCCATTTGGAAGGAACCCACTTTAACCCAAGGGGGTGGACACACAGGTGTATCCACGTCCCTAAGTAACCAATTTGTAAGATCCCACCGTCTTCCAAGTCTCAGGGTGCTTTACTAAAACCGGAGGCTTTTCTTTCATCAAAGTATGACTGCTCCCCCCAAAGTGGCGTAGGATGGGCGGGTTCAGGCTGCCAAAGGAACAATTCAGAAAACTGATTGTGAACAGCGCCCTGGACAACCGGATGTGGGGAGGTTCCACCTTCAGAACCTGTCATTGCTGGTCCAGGACTCTTAATATCACAGTGAGTCCTTTCTATGATGGCTTGACCTGTAGGGGAGTAGGGGATGCCAGTTTTGTGCTCTACTCCCCATTGCTGCAGGAAGCTCCCGAATTCCTTGGATTTGTAGGCAGGCCCATTATCAGTTTTCAACTCCTTGGGGATGGCCATGAAAGAAAAGACCTGTAAGAGGTGCTTAATGGCATCATTAGATGACTCTCCTGTGTGGGCAGAAGCATAGACCGCTCCAGAAAAGTTATCTACACTAACGTGAACGTATTTCTGCCGTCCAAATGACTGTATGTGTGTAACATCTGTTTGCCACAGTTCACAACTGTTCAACCCCCTGGGGTTTGCTCCCGTACTCACTGTAGGGAGTGCATGTGGTTGGCAATTTGGGCATGTGGCCACAATCGCTTTGGCCTGTTCTCGAGTGATGTGAAACTGACGAACCAGGCCAGGTGCATTTTGGTGGAAAAGCTGGTGGCTGATTTTTGCCTGTTCAAAAACATTTGGAAGAGTGGCCATCACTGCAGGTGCAGCAAGAGCATCTGCCCTTCTGTTGCCTTCAGCGATGAACCCTGGCAAGTCAGCGTGTGACCTGAGGTGCATCACATAAAATGGTTGCTCCCGGCGAGTGACTAACTTTACAAGTTTTGAGAGCAATTCGAAAAGTGTGATGTTAGACACTTCTTGCACTATTGCTTGATCTGCCCTGGATACTACTCCTGCCATATATGCAGAATCTGTAATCAGATTGAATGGTTCTGAGAACCTTTCAAAAGCCCTAACAACAGCAGCCAATTCAGCAACCTGAGGTGAACCTTCCACCTCAGCCAGGTCCGTCTCCCACTGCTGGGTTTGAGGATCCTTCCAAGTCATAACAGACTTGTGGGACCTCCCGGACGCATCTGTAAAGAGAGTCAGAGCCTTTTTTAAAGGTCTCCTACTCTGAGCACTTCTCAATTTCAGAGTAAATTGAACATCTTGTTCGAAAATTTTGTGGGCAGGCCGCACTACAGAAATTTGTCCTGAGTGGGAATCCAGAGCAAACTGCAACACTTCATTTTCTCGAAACAATTGTTCCAATATTTGCATAGTATTTTGACCCAATTTTAACTCAATTGGAATATGAATGCACTCAAAGTCACATCCTGCTAACTCCCTGATCCGGGTCCTTGCTTTCCGGATCAGTTCTGCTACCAGCTCCTGAGGCTTTGTCATTCTCTTGGACCTTTTGTGACTGAGGAAAACCCATTCTATGATCAAGAGAGGGTCCCTCTGGTCCTGGCCCTTTTTAGGTGTGCCCTTTGCCTTAGGTGTTTGTTTTTCCTCCCACTGGAAAATTATTCCATGGACGTGTGGCAACTTACCTAAGATGATAAATTTGAATGGCAGGTCAGGCCGGCATCGGTTGGCCTGTCTTGTGGACAGTGCAATCTGAACCTTTTCTAGAGCTTTCCGTGCCTCTGGGGTAATAGACCTAGGAGCACCTGGGTCCTCTCCCCCTTTCAATAAATTGAAAAGAGGGGCAAGGTCTTCGTTAGTCAGACCGAGCCATGGCCTTACCCAATTCAAAGACCCACACAACTTGTGGACATCCGCAAGGGTCTTGATCCTTGGATTGATTTCTAGTTTTTGAGGAACAATGGTCCTATTTCCAATTTCTAGGCCCAAATATTTCCAAGGTGGCATCTTTTGAATTTTCTTTTCCTGGAGCTCGAACCCTGCAATAATCAATGCATCGATCATTAGGTCAAGCGCATGTGTGAGTAAATCATCATTGGGGGCACACACAAGGATATCATCCATATAATGATAGATGATGGCCTTTTCTGCGGCTGCACGCACTGAGGAAAGCAGGGAAGAGACATACCACTGGAAGATAGTTGGGGAAGCCTTCAGGCCCTGAGGAAGAACTGTCCAATGGTACCTTTTCATAGGGGCTTCCATGTTGATGGTGGGGACTGAGAATGCAAAACGCGGTGCGTCGTCAAGGTGGAGGGGAATATGGAAAAAACAATCATTTATATCAATAACAGCTAATTTCCAATCCTGGGGAAACATTGTTGGGGATGGCATACCAGGTTTGGGAGAGCCTATATCTTCAATGACATTATTAATTTGTCGGAGGTCGTGGAGGAGCCGCCATCACCTTTTGTCAGCTTTCTGAATGACAAACACTGGAGAGTTCCACGGGGACGTGGTCTCCACAATGTGACCCTTTTTCAGTTGCTCTTCCACTAGCTCCTCAAGCGCCTTTATTTTTTGTTTACTGGGCAGCCACTGTTTCACCTCAACTGGTTTGTCTATTTTCCACTTCAATTTTTGGGTGGGGCACTGTTGTTCAATGACCACTGTACAAAAATCCTGCGGAGAGTCTGGAATATCAATTGTGCCACCCCACTGGGCCATTAAATCTCTCCCTAACAAAGGTTCCGAATAATCTAACACAAATGGATGGATATTTGCCAATTGTCCATTTGGTCCCTCAATTTGGATGATGCTCTTGGATTGTCTTGCCAATTGCAGGCCTCCTACACCTCGAACATGACCAGCAACGTTTTGCAAAGGCCAATGTGCTGGCCAGTCTTGTACTGGGATCACTGTGCAGCCTGCACCCGTGTCTACAAGCATCTCAATGCGTTTTGACTCCCCACCCCCACTGACATTACACCTTAATTTGGGTTTGTCTCTCCCAATAACTTGGACCCGGGCGACTGTGGGCCCTTGTTTTTTGGTGCCTTCAGGCAAAAACGGCACAGGGATAGCTTGTGCAACAATTAGTCCTTTGGGAAGAAACAGGGGAGGGTGGAAACAGTGCAGCCCGAGAAGGAATTGCTCAGGATCTGATGTTGTCATTCTTGGAGCAATTTCAATCTCATGTGGTGTGTGTTTGGTGTCCCCAATGACGATGTACTTACAACGAATTCAGTGCCAAGTACCCTTCTGTTCTGGATTGACAGAGACAAAATGCCAGTCAGTGTCTTTCAGGTGGAGTGATTCTGTCAGCTGCAACCTGTAAGGCTCAACGACAGGAGACGCGGTTAACATAGGTTCACCTAAATCATAACAAAGGTTATTTTGTTGCACTTTCAACAGTGGACCTGCAGACCTGTTCTTTGAAGCATCTGCTTCACTTACAGAAATAGTAACATTACCGCGCGTTTGGTTTGTTTTGCTTCCCTTATTCCCTTGGCCTGCTCTTTTATGTCTGCACGCCTGGCAGGCTGGCGCTCCCCTTTCAGTTTTTTTGTTGTTGTTGACCCTCTGGGAGTGCTTGTAATTTTCCTCCCATGCCATTTCTAAATTCATCAAATTGCCTTTTCAGGGGGCACTGGTTACTCCAATGCCCAAGGCTGTTGCAAAGCAGGCATGGCTTTGTGGGGTCAACCATTGCTGGTCGTCGCTGCTGCCCAGGGTACTGCTGTGATGAGGGAATGGGCGCAGGGCTGGCAACGGCGACATGCTGTGGTGGTCTTGGCAGCAGCCTTGGTCTGGTATCTTCAGCAACACTCATCAGAGGCACTTTCCTGTTACAGACTAGAAGTATATCTTTTAGTGTAGGGGGAGGTTCTAGAAGGAGACTCAAAATTGCCGCTCGACACTGTTCATTTGCATTTGTAAATGCCATTTCCTCTAAAACCTCTTCCCTTGCATTCTCTTTTTTAACTTGGATTTCAATGGCTCTTATTAACCTTTCTACAAATTTCAGAAAAGGCTCTGATGGTAGCTGCTTGATCTTACTGTAGGGCTCAAAAGGCCCCTCAGGCTGGAGGGAAAAGAATGCTTTTTCAGCTGCTTCCTTTACTTTCTCGAGTGTTTCTACAGGAATTGCGGTAGCTTGGATTGAGGGTGAAAACCATTGGCCTTCACCGAAGAGATGTTCAAAGGTAACTGGCATGCCATTAGCATCTTTCGCTGTGTTTGGATCAGCATGCAAGCCTGGGAGACCCTCTTTAAACAGTTGCTTCCATGCTAATTCCCATAATTTGAATTCTGTAGAGGTCATGAGGCATGAGAAAAGCTGTTTTAAATCATGTGGGACTACTACAGTCCTACTCAATTCAGAATTTAAAAGGCCATGGAAATATGGACTGTGTGGGCCATACTCCCGGTGAGATTTACAGACCTCTTTAATCAACTGTCGTCCAAAAGAGCTCCAATTAGCAGTTGGGGCTGCTCCTCCTTGTGCTGCAGGCTGATATGAAACGGGCGAATGACAAAGTGGGACCCTGTATTGGGTCTGCAGCTACCTGCCCTGTATCCTTTGAATTGGAAGCATTGAGATAACAGATACAGGTTTGGGGACATGCAGTGGGCGTGCCCCCACCGTGGGAACCCGGGGAGGGGGCGGGGGCGCAATGGGAACAGGGGGCGGGGACAGGGGTCTGGCAAGGGGTGGGGATACCGTGGGAACAGGGGGCGTGGACACCTGGTGACGTCACATCGGCAGATGCCCCCTGGGAGGAGTAGAGGGGCGGAGCGGAGGGTACTGCAGGAAAGGGGGGAGGAGGGAAGGTGTCACAAGGAACAGGAGGAGAGGGGGAGGAATTTTGGGATTCGTAGGGGGGTCGTCGCGAAGAAGATGACCAGCTTTGGGAAGGTGCCACGTGGCATCCTCCATCTTGGGTACCCCCTAGGGACTGGGGACCATTTTGGGGATCACTGCTCTCCGAAAAACTAACACATGCTCTGGGTTTCAGAGCAGGGGAAAGAGGGTTTTGGGAAGAGTTACACGTGGCCTGGCCAGGGCCTTGTGGACAAGGGAACTCAGGCATTTTAATAAGCTCAAGGAGTCGATTTCCCAGCACATGAGCAGGATTTGCTCTCTTTAATATACCAAGTTTTGGGGTAAGAGGTTTAGGGCTGGAAGGGAGGGAAACAGGGAGAGCAGCGGTACATGGCTTGATATTTGGCTTTTTCTCCAATTCCCTTTGTTTGAATAAGGCCGTTTGAGTTTGTAAGCTCCAGAACACAAATTTAGCTTAAGATGTATTCCCAGAATGTCCTAAGGTTATCAATTCATGCCCTACTTTATCCCAAAATTGAATATTGTGGACTTCCTCAGGAGAAGTTTGTGGGAAGTGTAGAAAAAGCCACCTTATAAACTGTTTCAATTTTCCTTTAGAGAACTTTACATTTGCACTAACTAAAATTCCAACAATATGATAATACACTCCTTTTTGTGCTGTGCTTAACTTCGAGCCCATTTTAGATGTAAATGGCACAGAACAAAGTCCCGCCGACCGAATACAAAGCCAAAATCAGCTACCGATTTCTAAAAAGACCACGGTTAAAAAGTGATATCAGACGAAAGCTTTTACAATGCAGCTGTATATACTGCTTTTAAAACTGCCCCGGGAGCAGCAGCAGCAGGGAATCAGGGCCCGCCCCGGCCGCGTGGAGAGACAGACAAAGCCTCCCCCGACCGAGAATGCAGCCCCCCCCGCGCACCGTGTAGAGAGCAGCCCTCCCTTGCCCGCACCGAGAGAGAGCTCCCCCCCGCACCGAGAGCTGAGAACGCTGCGCTGCCGAGCCGGGGGGAGGGGCAGACAGAGCTGTCCCGCTCCTCCGAGACGACGGCGCGAATTCTAAAAACGGCGAAAACACGCCGCAGACTTAAAGCTTTACAGGGAATCGCCTTCGCTCCGCAGGGCTGCGCAGCCTAAGTGCAAGAGCAAAAAAAGAAGTAGTCTCACGGCAGAGACGGGATTTGAGCTTCTACCCCCCCAAGGAGCAGAAATACTCACCGAAATCGAAGCTGTTGCTGGCCAGGGCAGGCAGGCTGGTCTCTTCACTTGAATAGGACCCCTTGGGCAGGAGGGGCTCCCCTATTCTCCCCTGGAAAATTCGCTCACCAGAAAGGAGCTGCACTTTCCAGAGGTGCCGAGCGTTCCCCGAGGCTTCTTGTGGGTTCAGTCCCAAAGTCTCTCTGGAGAACTATGCAACCACAGCTCTACCAGTGGAAGCTTAAGCTGCCTTAAAGCTTTTCCAAGGTTCTGAGATTCCTTCTGGGGCTGCAGGTTCGTGCAGCCATATGTTTGGGCGCCAATATATAGAATATTAATCCCAATGTTTCCGGGTGTGTCGTGCCTGGCTTCGTCTAGCCCTCGCTGCTGGACCAAAGGCGGCAGCTGTGGCGTTTTACCCCAGAGATACCTTTGGCTGGCTGGATGCTGCAGCTAGGCACTCGGAACAAATCCAGGCAAAGAAGGAACTCAGTTTACCTCTGGTGGAAAAGGTTCAGGCGACAGTGAAGAGAAAGGAGTGGGCTCTATCGTAGAGTCTTAATCCAGAGTTTTATTTCAGCATGGTAGACCTCTGAAACAGCTCCCAATAGAACCCGGCCGCATGGTCTCGTGTCCTTTTAAGACCCGGGGACAGAGGGAGGGGAAGGGACAGGTAAGGGCCAACCAGGTGTGAGGAGGGGAAGGCTCAAGGGATATAGACGCTTGGACAGGCCAATGAGCCCGGACCTGAGGGGCATCTTTTGAACTTCTGCCAACCACACGACGCCCTTGCTGGAATGTTAAGATTGATGGACAGCTCTTAGCAGGAGGGCAAAAGGGGGAGGGGGAAGGTTGGCACAACTGAGAGGTTGGGATAGGTGAAACGGGAAATCACACTGCAACACCCATGGTAGCAACTGTCAGTGGCTTAGGCTCACTGTCTCGTTTAGCTGCTGGCTTAGGCTCACTGTTTGGTTTAGCTGCAACCTGAATGACTGGGGTATCTGCTGCAGTCTGAGTGACTGGGGTAGCTGCTGATTTATCTCCCTGCCACCCTGCCTTTATCTGCTGCCCTATAGTATCTAGCAGCGTGCGATAAGCATATGCCAGAGCCCAGCTTATTGCAATGATCTTTTTCTCCTTAGAGTCATCATGGCACTTCTCTTTCAGGTATTTCCCCACCTCAGCTGGGTTCTGAATTTGTTCACGGGGAAAGTCCCAGGCTATGGGGTCAGAGAATTCCTTCAAGGTCTGGCCCATTTTCTCCCATTCCCCACGCCACTTGGGATTTTCCATGCCTGGGTCCCTGCCTAGGTCAGGTGTCTCATCAGCCCCTCTTCACATCTCAGCCCTCATTCTAGAAACACTGCAAACCATATAGAGGAAGTCTACCAGATGAAATACCAGGAAGGTGGTATCCTTTGCATCCAGGGGAAACTGAACATTCTCAAAAGGTGATGTAATAGATTTAAAGGAGAAGAAGGAGAGGAAAAGATGGGAAGCCTCACCCCCTGCTCTTCCTCTAACAAATAGGGTGCAATTACTAATAAACCCCCAAAATATGCTACTGGAACTGGGACGCAGGGTAGGGCGAAGAAACCATAAACCATACATATTTCAAACAAACCCCAGCACCTTTGTTAACTCCCTATAAATCATTATCACCATGACCAGCAAAATAGAAATCCGAATCTGTGCCCCTCTACTGTAAAAGTTACATGCCAGAGACAATACTGGAGCTATCTGTGGATAGGAAAACAAGCCTAGGGACCAGAAAGGTATTAACACCTCAAACAGGCCTAGGGACCAGAGAGACATCAAGACTTCCACCCAGAGAGACATTATAAATTCAAGCAACATGGTGGGTACTGAGTGCTTAATCCCAACACAAAGTGAAACCAAAATGCAATCAGTACAGGATTTTTCCACTTTCTCGACCCCTACATTGGGTGCCAAAATATTTGTCCTGGTTTGGGACAGATTTGGATGGAAACGTCCCAAATGATGTTTCCCTAAAGGGCAGCATTCAGCAGCCCCTCCCCCAACCAGTTCGGGAGCAAATCTCTTTGGAGAAAAGTGGAAGAACCTGTTTATTTAACAAGCAAAGTACTCACAAGCATGAAAAAAATCAATAATATTAAACAATGAAACCACTCATTGTTCTGAAGAGATGGCAAATTCACAAAGTCCTTCTGTAGTTCAGAGAGTCCTCCGCAGGTGTGTCTCTAGCTTGCTCGGTCTCTCTCAGTCCCTCTGGCACTGGAATGCAGTGTCCCAGGTCCCCAGTGTCCAGGCCACAGAGCAGCTTAAGGGAGCCCCTGAGCGATTGTCCTGGTGTTCAGGACCAGAGAGAAGCTGAACAGTTCCAGAAAAAAAAAGACACAGTTCTGGGAAAACCTTTCTTGCTGTAGCTAATGAGGTAAACCCGCAAAAAAAAAGGGTGAAAAATGCATATTATGTGATTGGCTCTTTGCAAATATTAAAATGAATATTATATGTGTTATGTTGGAAAGTTATGCTGTATTAATCTCTTTTAAGTAGTGTGGTAAATATAGTTTTTAGGCAATAGCATAATATTAAAATAGAAACTATGTGATGTAAGATACTTTTTGCAACTAGCCCAAAGAATGGAAAAGATAATCGAGAAATTCTTTGCATTATCCTCTCTGGATAGAGATAACAGCAAACAAACAACAAGATCCTAGGAAAAGAATTATTGCCTCCTTATCGGGAAAGCCCAGACTTCGAGGCACCAAAAAGATTGATTTACAAGATGAGGGGGGGAAGCTGAAATTAAGCAGAAACACCCTAGTTTGAAAGGAATGTTTGAATCATGTATGAGATATATGAATAGGCAATAGGCTATTGCTTTTAAGGGGTAATCCTTTGCTAGCAAGGTGTGTCTTTTGGCAAAATGCCAGGCACCCAGACATCTGTAATTCTTTGCTTTTTGTTGTCTCTTATAGTCCTCCTTTTTATTACTATTTTCATTACTATTAAACTTTTAAAATTTTAACACAAGTGAATGGTGTTTTTCACAAAAGCAAAGAAAAACTCTTCTCTCTCTCTCTGCAAAAGCCGAGAACTCAGAGAGCACTGAGAGCCGATGTTGTAGTGCGTTTTTATACTTTGTAATACTTTGAAGTAGTTTTGTTTTGTATCCCCATATTTTTCCCTAATGGTTTATCCCAAACTGTACCCCCCTCCCTTTACCTGTGTTATCCCTCTCCCAGGATGAGATCATCCCCAAACCCCCACCCTGGCTCTCTGTCAATCACTCAGCATCCCATCCCCTCCATCCAGAAGTTTTGGTCCAGGTCGTCGAGTGATTAGCCAGAGGCTAGGGGTCAGCCCCCCAAGCCTTGCCCCATACGCTGTCCTGTATGTCTATCCCCCAGCATCCATCCCTTAGGGTCACTTATTGGTTGGTAAAATGTTATCTACTTTTGGTTTCCACCTCCCTTTAAATGTAACCTTGGCACATCTCCCGGGGCTCTCAGCAGGAAGTCCCCTGAGGTGCAGGAGCTCCTTTGGGACTCCTAATAAAACCTTGGATTAACCCCTGCTAAGAGTCAGCCCTTTATCTTCTACCGATGTCTCTGGTGTCTCTTCTGCTGCAAAGGCAACCAGCCTAAGTGCCCTCAGTACCCTCGGGGCACGGGAGAGTGTCTCCCCGCTGTCGGCCATGTCGGGGCTGCCCCCCCCGGTGTCTGCCGACTCGGGACTGGCCGAGGGTTCCTGAGAGGCTTGCAGAGGGACTGAGACAAGCCTTATGTCTCTCTTGCTGTCTGTGCTAGGCAGCAGAGTCCCTGAGAGAGGAATTCCGAGGGAGTAAAGTGAAGCTTCTGCAAACAAACTGCATGCTGCTTCTCCCCCACTTCTCCCTGTCTGTCCCTTTCAGCCTAGCCTAAAGCTACAGGACCCATTTCTGAGCAGAAAAAACAGATGATGGGATATCAGACCATACAGTCACCCCAGGACACTGCCTTTGCCCAGGTTTCTGGCAATAGACAGCAGCTTTATTAAGGCAGCCAGCACCCCAAAACCCACTCCTGCTCACAGGTTCTTAAGAATGACTGATCAGGTCTATTACAACATGAATTATTTATTGAATAGATATCACCGGAGGGGTATCGGGGACAGCCAAAGGTGATACAGAGACTCCATCATCAGAAGGCATCAAAAGACACTTTTTTATTAGAAATCTACAGTTCTTATAGAAACAATGGTGGACCTAAGACCTGATTGGCCTTTAGGAATTTTCTCTCACACTATTGGTGAACTATGAATAGCACACTCTGGAGAACCATATCTATAAACAATGGTTACAGAACGAGAGATAATAATTGTTTGAATTCTTTCCTTTAGGTTTCCCACAGCTTCTACACAGCTTCCCAGGATTTTCCTGGGAGAACCATGTCTCTCTCTGTTCAGAGGATATGTAATTACTACATCTCACCCTGTATACTGTAAAAAAAAAAGAAAATTGAGGAGCTGCGTTTGCAAATCTTCTGCAGGGCCCTTTGCAGAAGGAAGAAAAAACACAGCTCAAAAGGTTTATCAGTTACCAATCAAAACCTCATTCAGAAGCTGATTTAGAATGGCCAAAGAGACGTTCAACATATACTGTTGAATTCTCTGCAATCTCTCATGCAAGAGGTAATTATTAATTCTAATAAATCAGTTACTAATTCTAATATAGTAACAAACCATCATCAGTCTGACAAAGGACTGGCAGTCCAACTTGTCAAAACGCATTTTCCAGTGTGAGTAGATGCCCACATGGCAGAAAATAAGGTATTAATAAACACGTGCACATATTCAAATCAGCCAAATTTGGCAAGATGAGTAACATCTGTTTGCAACAGCTGCAAAGCCTTTAGGCCTCTGGGATTTATCCCAGGGGGTAAGGTGCAGCAGGTCAAGCCTTGATTGGCTTTCACTGAAATTGTTTTTGCAGTGTGTGTGAACTTTGATGGAAGAATCATGCAAGGCTTTTGGCCTATGTAGTCATGTCCTGAATGAACAACTTGAGTAATATAAATGAACTTGGGTCTTGTGAAAAACGCATGTATTTTATGATTGGCTTTTGGCAAATATTAAAATGAATATTATATGTGTTGTGTTAGAAAGTAATGCTGTATTAGTTTTCTTAAGTACTGTGCTAAATATAGTTTTAGGTTATAAAAATTGTTAAAATAGAAACGATGCTATGTAGGATACTTTTTTTAAAAAGAAAAGACTCGCAGTGAGATAGCAGCCACAGGACACCTAAATCTTTCAGAGAAAAAGAATTTATGGCCCTCTTATCAGAAGAAACCCACTTCTTCCCGCCTCGAAGGCGCTGTTAGGATTTGGAGGAAGAAGTTGACGATGACCAGACAGAATCCTGTATTTGAATGGAATTTATGCATCATGTATGAAGTGTATGAATATGCAACAGGCTATTGTTTTTAAGGGTTAATCCTCTGTTAACGGGTGTCCTTTTTCGGGCTCGTGCTGCCCAGAAAAAGGTACCCGGACGTCCGTAACTCTTTGTCTTTATTGTCTCATATTGTCCTAATTCAGTTTGTCCAAATTATTATTACTCTAATTGTATTACTATTTTTATAACCATTTTATTACTATTAAACTTTTAAAATTTTGGAAACAAGTGATTGGCGTTTTTAACAGTCTGAATTACATCCCCAAAGCTTTCAAAACAATTGAGTGTGTCTGCTGCATAAGCAGAATTGACCAAATTCAGGCACTTAAGAAAAATGCTGGAAAGCCATGACAACCTCTAATACAACCAGGCCGAGCCGAACTCGTTACGTTCCAGTGCTCCGAGCCATCTATGAAGACGATGCCTTTTTTTTTTTTTTTTTTTTTTTTTTAGAAAGGCCAACAGCACCAGCGGGTCTTAGGACCCAGCGGTGGTGGGCAGGGCGGGGGACCTGGCCCTGGTGGGCGGGCCAAGAAGCCCAAACCCAGCCGGTGGGGCGGGGAACCTAGCCTCTTCGCCGAGCCCAGATTCATTCGGCTTGTTCCCTTCCTCCAACTTTTTACTGGTATCATCTGGGGCTCCTGCTCCTGGAGTCCCTGGGACAGCCGATGCCCACCCCTAGATGGGCGATCCATTTTCATCTTTTCTTTCACCGCCCGCCCCCATCATGCTGCCTGCGTCTCGGCCACCCCTCCGGCTTTTCAGCCTTCCCCCGCCCCTCCCCGCCAATACGGGAGAAAGGATTGCAGGAGTAGGCGAACGCCTCCTCCTCCTCCCCCCACTCTCTCCAGGACCACTGGTCTATATTGGCAAATGGGGAGGAGAGGTTTTCCCGGGAATATGAAATTCCACCCTGGATTTGGGGTTCTTGGCACCACCCACGTCTGCCCAGGACAAAAGGGTGATCCTCGCTCTCTCCTGTGCCTCCCTCCCCCACGATACAAGGCGGAGAGGAGACTGGGCTGGTTGCAGGCTCCGAAGCAGGCGGCGAAGCGAAGGACGGAGCCTCTGAAGGCGGTGGGGGGCAGAGCGGAGCCGCTGCAGGGGCAAGTTGCGGAGCGGAGGTTGCAGCGTCCGCCGGAGCGGTCGCAGCAGCCGCCGCAGATTGCAGGGGTTACCCCGCCGTGGCGTGGTGCTCCGCCAGTCTCTGTGAAGCGCGCGGCGGCGCAGGGGGGCTGGCCCCGCAGCCGGGGGCCCAGCCACGGACCCCGCAGCTGGAGAGGCAGCGGCGGGCGCTGGCGTGGGGGGATAATCAGCGCGACGGCCACGGGTGCGCGAAAAAGCGCCGCGGCGGTTTCTCTCGGTCCCGGGGAGGGGGCGGCGCTGGCGGCGTCTCTGCTGCTGCCGAAGCGGGGCGCGGAGCTGGCGGCCGCGGTCGGTTCGGGGCCGGTCGAAACAAAGAAACACCGGCTGCTCCATCCGGAGCGGGGGGGGGGGGGGGGGTGAGCACCGGTGGCGGCTGCAACAGAGCGGCCCGCGGCGGAGGCGAGCCCACCAGTCCCTGCGGGGCAGCGAATGCCGAAAATGCCAGTGAGTGAAAAGGCACTCCTGCCGCCGCTCTCGATACGGGGAGAGTCGGAGCCGGCGGAAATGGAGCAGGACGGTCCGCCACAGCCGATCGGGACACGGTTCCCGGAGCCATCGCAGGCGAAAAACCTGTCGGCTTTGTCACTTTCCTGTTCCCTGGGATCTTGCGCCGAAGGGCTTTAGAAATGCGTCTCCAGGGAATGAACAGTGCGGAAGCGGTCGCATCGCCTGCGTCCTTCTGGCCACACTATTCCTGATACAGGTGTGGATGCTGTTTGCCTTCTTGGCCACCAGGGCACACTGCCGGCTCATGTTCAGTTGGCTGTTGACCAGTACCCCCAGGTCCCTTTCTGCCTGGGCACTGTCCAGATACGTTGCAGGGAGTTATTGTGGCCAAAATGTAGGACTCGTCACTTGGACTTATTAAACTTCATCTTATTGGACTCTGCCCATCTATCCAACCCTTCCGGGTCTCTTTGCAGAGCCCTCCCACCTTCCAACAGATCAACACATGCTGCCACCTTAGTGTCGTCTGTAAATCTACTAATGATAGACTCAATACCCTCATCCATGTAATCAATAAAAATATTGAACAGAACAGGCCCCAGCACATACTCCTGAGGAACACCACTGTTGGAATACCAGGCTCTTTTTTGCTCCGAGGTCAGGGCGAATAAAACTCAGGAGACGTTGTTTTTAAAGTCTCACTCTGAAGTTTATTATCCTCATCTATTACAAACTCACGAGATGTGAGCTCTCTCGAACAAGTCAAGAAAGTGAGCTAAAATGGTGTCTATTCAAGGCTATTTTAGTCCCAATTATCCAAAAAACAGTTGACATGTATATTATTTGTGAAAAATGCGTGTATTTTATGATTGGCTTTTGGCAAATATTAAAATGAATATTATATGTGTTGTGTTAGAAAGTAATGCTGTATTAGTTTTCTTAAGTACTGTGCTAAATATAGTTTTAGGTTATAAAAATTGTTAAAATAGAAACGATGCTATGTAGGATACTTTTTTTAAAAAGAAAAGACTCGCAGTGAGATAGCAGCCACAGGACACCTAAATCTTTCAGAGAAAAAGAATTTATGGCCCTCTTATCAGAAGAAACCCACTTCTTCCCGCCTCGAAGGCGCTGTTAGGATTTGGAGGAAGAAGTTGACGATGACCAGACAGAATCCTGTATTTGAATGGAATTTATGCATCATGTATGAAGTGTATGAATATGCAACAGGCTATTGTTTTTAAGGGTTAATCCTCTGTTAACGGGTGTCCTTTTTCGGGCTCGTGCTGCCCAGAAAAAGGTACCCGGACGTCCGTAACTCTTTGTCTTTATTGTCTCATATTGTCCTAATTCAGTTTGTCCAAATTATTATTACTCTAATTGTATTACTATTTTTATAACCATTTTATTACTATTAAACTTTTAAAATTTTGGAAACAAGTGATTGGCGTTTTTAACAGTCTGAATTACATCCCCAAAGCTTTCAAAACAATTGAGTGTGTCTGCTGCATAAGCAGAATTGACCAAATTCAGGCACTTAAGAAAAATGCTGGAAAGCCATGACAACCTCTAATACAACCAGGCCGAGCCGAACTCGTTACGTTCCAGTGCTCCGAGCCATCTATGAAGACGATGCCTTTTTTTTTTTTTTTTTTTTTTTTTTAGAAAGGCCAACAGCACCAGCGGGTCTTAGGACCCAGCGGTGGTGGGCAGGGCGGGGGACCTGGCCCTGGTGGGCGGGCCAAGAAGCCCAAACCCAGCCGGTGGGGCGGGGAACCTAGCCTCTTCGCCGAGCCCAGATTCATTCGGCTTGTTCCCTTCCTCCAACTTTTTACTGGTATCATCTGGGGCTCCTGCTCCTGGAGTCCCTGGGACAGCCGATGCCCACCCCTAGATGGGCGATCCATTTTCATCTTTTCTTTCACCGCCCGCCCCCATCATGCTGCCTGCGTCTCGGCCACCCCTCCGGCTTTTCAGCCTTCCCCCGCCCCTCCCCGCCAATACGGGAGAAAGGATTGCAGGAGTAGGCGAACGCCTCCTCCTCCTCCCCCCACTCTCTCCAGGACCACTGGTCTATATTGGCAAATGGGGAGGAGAGGTTTTCCCGGGAATATGAAATTCCACCCTGGATTTGGGGTTCTTGGCACCACCCACGTCTGCCCAGGACAAAAGGGTGATCCTCGCTCTCTCCTGTGCCTCCCTCCCCCACGATACAAGGCGGAGAGGAGACTGGGCTGGTTGCAGGCTCCGAAGCAGGCGGCGAAGCGAAGGACGGAGCCTCTGAAGGCGGTGGGGGGCAGAGCGGAGCCGCTGCAGGGGCAAGTTGCGGAGCGGAGGTTGCAGCGTCCGCCGGAGCGGTCGCAGCAGCCGCCGCAGATTGCAGGGGTTACCCCGCCGTGGCGTGGTGCTCCGCCAGTCTCTGTGAAGCGCGCGGCGGCGCAGGGGGGCTGGCCCCGCAGCCGGGGGCCCAGCCACGGACCCCGCAGCTGGAGAGGCAGCGGCGGGCGCTGGCGTGGGGGGATAATCAGCGCGACGGCCACGGGTGCGCGAAAAAGCGCCGCGGCGGTTTCTCTCGGTCCCGGGGAGGGGGCGGCGCTGGCGGCGTCTCTGCTGCTGCCGAAGCGGGGCGCGGAGCTGGCGGCCGCGGTCGGTTCGGGGCCGGTCGAAACAAAGAAACACCGGCTGCTCCATCCGGAGCGGGGGGGGGGGGGGGGTGAGCACCGGTGGCGGCTGCAACAGAGCGGCCCGCGGCGGAGGCGAGCCCACCAGTCCCTGCGGGGCAGCGAATGCCGAAAATGCCAGTGAGTGAAAAGGCACTCCTGCCGCCGCTCTCGATACGGGGAGAGTCGGAGCCGGCGGAAATGGAGCAGGACGGTCCGCCACAGCCGATCGGGACACGGTTCCCGGAGCCATCGCAGGCGAAAAACCTGTCGGCTTTGTCACTTTCCTGTTCCCTGGGATCTTGCGCCGAAGGGCTTTAGAAATGCGTCTCCAGGGAATGAACAGTGCGGAAGCGGTCGCATCGCCTGCGTCCTTCTGGCCACACTATTCCTGATACAGGTGTGGATGCTGTTTGCCTTCTTGGCCACCAGGGCACACTGCCGGCTCATGTTCAGTTGGCTGTTGACCAGTACCCCCAGGTCCCTTTCTGCCTGGGCACTGTCCAGATACGTTGCAGGGAGTTATTGTGGCCAAAATGTAGGACTCGTCACTTGGACTTATTAAACTTCATCTTATTGGACTCTGCCCATCTATCCAACCCTTCCGGGTCTCTTTGCAGAGCCCTCCCACCTTCCAACAGATCAACACATGCTGCCACCTTAGTGTCGTCTGTAAATCTACTAATGATAGACTCAATACCCTCATCCATGTAATCAATAAAAATATTGAACAGAACAGGCCCCAGCACATACTCCTGAGGAACACCACTGTTGGAATACCAGGCTCTTTTTTGCTCCGAGGTCAGGGCGAATAAAACTCAGGAGACGTTGTTTTTAAAGTCTCACTCTGAAGTTTATTATCCTCATCTATTACAAACTCACGAGATGTGAGCTCTCTCGAACAAGTCAAGAAAGTGAGCTAAAATGGTGTCTATTCAAGGCTATTTTAGTCCCAATTATCCAAAAAACAGTTGACATGTATATTATTTGTGAAAAATGCGTGTATTTTATGATTGGCTTTTCGCAAATATTAAAATGAATATTATATGTGTTGTGTTAGAAAGTAATGCTGTATTAGTTTTCTTAAGTACTGTGCTAAATATAGTTTTAGGTTATAAAAATTGTTAAAATAGAAACGATGCTATGTAGGATACTTTTTTTAAAAAGAAAAGACTCGCAGTGAGATAGCAGCCACAGGACACCTAAATCTTTCAGAGAAAAAGAATTTATGGCCCTCTTATCAGAAGAAACCCACTTCTTCCCGCCTCGAAGGCGCTGTTAGGATTTGGAGGAAGAAGTTGACGATGACCAGACAGAATCCTGTATTTGAATGGAATTTATGCATCATGTATGAAGTGTATGAATATGCAACAGGCTATTGTTTTTAAGGGTTAATCCTCTGTTAACGGGTGTCCTTTTTTCGGGCTCGTGCTGCCCAGAAAAAGGTACCCGGACGTCCGTAACTCTTTGTCTTTATTGTCTCATATTGTCCTAATTCAGTTTGTCCAAATTATTATTACTCTAATTGTATTACTATTTTTATAACCATTTTATTACTATTAAACTTTTAAAATTTTGGAAACAAGTGATTGGCGTTTTTAACAGTCTGAATTACATCCCCAAAGCTTTCAAAACAATTGAGTGTGTCTGCTGCATAAGCAGAATTGACCAAATTCAGGCACTTAAGAAAAATGCTGGAAAGCCATGACAACCTCTAATACAACCAGGCCGAGCCGAACTCGTTACGTTCCAGTGCTCCGAGCCATCTATGAAGACGATGCCTTTTTTTTTTTTTTTTTTTTTTTTTTTTTTAGAAAGGCCAACAGCACCAGCGGGTCTTAGGACCCAGCGGTGGTGGGCAGGGCGGGGGACCTGGCCCTGGTGGGCGGGCCAAGAAGCCCAAACCCAGCCGGTGGGGCGGGGAACCTAGCCTCTTCGCCGAGCCCAGATTCATTCGGCTTGTTCCCTTCCTCCAACTTTTTACTGGTATCATCTGGGGCTCCTGCTCCTGGAGTCCCTGGGACAGCCGATGCCCACCCCTAGATGGGCGATCCATTTTCATCTTTTCTTTCACCGCCCGCCCCCATCATGCTGCCTGCGTCTCGGCCACCCCTCCGGCTTTTCAGCCTTCCCCCGCCCCTCCCCGCCAATACGGGAGAAAGGATTGCAGGAGTAGGCGAACGCCTCCTCCTCCTCCCCCCACTCTCTCCAGGACCACTGGTCTATATTGGCAAATGGGGAGGAGAGGTTTTCCCGGGAATATGAAATTCCACCCTGGATTTGGGGTTCTTGGCACCACCCACGTCTGCCCAGGACAAAAGGGTGATCCTCGCTCTCTCCTGTGCCTCCCTCCCCCACGATACAAGGCGGAGAGGAGACTGGGCTGGTTGCAGGCTCCGAAGCAGGCGGCGAAGCGAAGGACGGAGCCTCTGAAGGCGGTGGGGGGCAGAGCGGAGCCGCTGCAGGGGCAAGTTGCGGAGCGGAGGTTGCAGCGTCCGCCGGAGCGGTCGCAGCAGCCGCCGCAGATTGCAGGGGTTACCCCGCCGTGGCGTGGTGCTCCGCCAGTCTCTGTGAAGCGCGCGGCGGCGCAGGGGGGCTGGCCCCGCAGCCGGGGGCCCAGCCACGGACCCCGCAGCTGGAGAGGCAGCGGCGGGCGCTGGCGTGGGGGGATAATCAGCGCGACGGCCACGGGTGCGCGAAAAAGCGCCGCGGCGGTTTCTCTCGGTCCCGGGGAGGGGGCGGCGCTGGCGGCGTCTCTGCTGCTGCCGAAGCGGGGCGCGGAGCTGGCGGCCGCGGTCGGTTCGGGGCCGGTCGAAACAAAGAAACACCGGCTGCTCCATCCGGAGCGGGGGGGGGGGGGGGGTGAGCACCGGTGGCGGCTGCAACAGAGCGGCCCGCGGCGGAGGCGAGCCCACCAGTCCCTGCGGGGCAGCGAATGCCGAAAATGCCAGTGAGTGAAAAGGCACTCCTGCCGCCGCTCTCGATACGGGGAGAGTCGGAGCCGGCGGAAATGGAGCAGGACGGTCCGCCACAGCCGATCGGGACACGGTTCCCGGAGCCATCGCAGGCGAAAAACCTGTCGGCTTTGTCACTTTCCTGTTCCCTGGGATCTTGCGCCGAAGGGCTTTAGAAATGCGTCTCCAGGGAATGAACAGTGCGGAAGCGGTCGCATCGCCTGCGTCCTTCTGGCCACACTATTCCTGATACAGGTGTGGATGCTGTTTGCCTTCTTGGCCACCAGGGCACACTGCCGGCTCATGTTCAGTTGGCTGTTGACCAGTACCCCCAGGTCCCTTTCTGCCTGGGCACTGTCCAGATACGTTGCAGGGAGTTATTGTGGCCAAAATGTAGGACTCGTCACTTGGACTTATTAAACTTCATCTTATTGGACTCTGCCCATCTATCCAACCCTTCCGGGTCTCTTTGCAGAGCCCTCCCACCTTCCAACAGATCAACACATGCTGCCACCTTAGTGTCGTCTGTAAATCTACTAATGATAGACTCAATACCCTCATCCATGTAATCAATAAAAATATTGAACAGAACAGGCCCCAGCACATACTCCTGAGGAACACCACTGTTGGAATACCAGGCTCTTTTTTGCTCCGAGGTCAGGGCGAATAAAACTCAGGAGACGTTGTTTTTAAAGTCTCACTCTGAAGTTTATTATCCTCATCTATTACAAACTCACGAGATGTGAGCTCTCTCGAACAAGTCAAGAAAGTGAGCTAAAATGGTGTCTATTCAAGGCTATTTTAGTCCCAATTATCCAAAAAACAGTTGACATGTATATTATTTGTGAAAAATGCGTGTATTTTATGATTGGCTTTTCGCAAATATTAAAATGAATATTATATGTGTTGTGTTAGAAAGTAATGCTGTATTAGTTTTCTTAAGTACTGTGCTAAATATAGTTTTAGGTTATAAAAATTGTTAAAATAGAAACGATGCTATGTAGGATACTTTTTTTAAAAAGAAAAGACTCGCAGTGAGATAGCAGCCACAGGACACCTAAATCTTTCAGAGAAAAAGAATTTATGGCCCTCTTATCAGAAGAAACCCACTTCTTCCCGCCTCGAAGGCGCTGTTAGGATTTGGAGGAAGAAGTTGACGATGACCAGACAGAATCCTGTATTTGAATGGAATTTATGCATCATGTATGAAGTGTATGAATATGCAACAGGCTATTGTTTTTAAGGGTTAATCCTCTGTTAACGGGTGTCCTTTTTTCGGGCTCGTGCTGCCCAGAAAAAGGTACCCGGACGTCCGTAACTCTTTGTCTTTATTGTCTCATATTGTCCTAATTCAGTTTGTCCAAATTATTATTACTCTAATTGTATTACTATTTTTATAACCATTTTATTACTATTAAACTTTTAAAATTTTGGAAACAAGTGATTGGCGTTTTTAACAGTCTGAATTACATCCCCAAAGCTTTCAAAACAATTGAGTGTGTCTGCTGCATAAGCAGAATTGACCAAATTCAGGCACTTAAGAAAAATGCTGGAAAGCCATGACAACCTCTAATACAACCAGGCCGAGCCGAACTCGTTACGTTCCAGTGCTCCGAGCCATCTATGAAGACGATGCCTTTTTTTTTTTTTTTTTTTTTTTTTTTTTTAGAAAGGCCAACAGCACCAGCGGGTCTTAGGACCCAGCGGTGGTGGGCAGGGCGGGGGACCTGGCCCTGGTGGGCGGGCCAAGAAGCCCAAACCCAGCCGGTGGGGCGGGGAACCTAGCCTCTTCGCCGAGCCCAGATTCATTCTGCTTGTTCCCTTCCTCCAACTTTTTACTGGTATCATCTGGGGCTCCTGCTCCTGGAGTCCCTGGGACAGCCGATGCCCACCCCTAGATGGGCGATCCATTTTCATCTTTTCTTTCACCGCCCGCCCCCATCATGCTGCCTGCGTCTCGGCCACCCCTCCGGCTTTTCAGCCTTCCCCCGCCCCTCCCCGCCAATACGGGAGAAAGGATTGCAGGAGTAGGCGAACGCCTCCTCCTCCTCCCCCCACTCTCTCCAGGACCACTGGTCTATATTGGCAAATGGGGAGGAGAGGTTTTCCCGGGAATATGAAATTCCACCCTGGATTTGGGGTTCTTGGCACCACCCACGTCTGCCCAGGACAAAAGGGTGATCCTCGCTCTCTCCTGTGCCTCCCTCCCCCACGATACAAGGCGGAGAGGAGACTGGGCTGGTTGCAGGCTCCGAAGCAGGCGGCGAAGCGAAGGACGGAGCCTCTGAAGGCGGTGGGGGGCAGAGCGGAGCCGCTGCAGGGGCAAGTTGCGGAGCGGAGGTTGCAGCGTCCGCCGGAGCGGTCGCAGCAGCCGCCGCAGATTGCAGGGGTTACCCCGCCGTGGCGTGGTGCTCCGCCAGTCTCTGTGAAGCGCGCGGCGGCGCAGGGGGGCTGGCCCCGCAGCCGGGGGCCCAGCCACGGACCCCGCAGCTGGAGAGGCAGCGGCGGGCGCTGGCGTGGGGGGATAATCAGCGCGACGGCCACGGGTGCGCGAAAAAGCGCCGCGGCGGTTTCTCTCGGTCCCGGGGAGGGGGCGGCGCTGGCGGCGTCTCTGCTGCTGCCGAAGCGGGGCGCGGAGCTGGCGGCCGCGGTCGGTTCGGGGCCGGTCGAAACAAAGAAACACCGGCTGCTCCATCCGGAGCGGGGGGGGGGGGGGGGGTGAGCACCGGTGGCGGCTGCAACAGAGCGGCCCGCGGCGGAGGCGAGCCCACCAGTCCCTGCGGGGCAGCGAATGCCGAAAATGCCAGTGAGTGAAAAGGCACTCCTGCCGCCGCTCTCGATACGGGGAGAGTCGGAGCCGGCGGAAATGGAGCAGGACGGTCCGCCACAGCCGATCGGGACACGGTTCCCGGAGCCATCGCAGGCGAAAAACCTGTCGGCTTTGTCACTTTCCTGTTCCCTGGGATCTTGCGCCGAAGGGCTTTAGAAATGCGTCTCCAGGGAATGAACAGTGCGGAAGCGGTCGCATCGCCTGCGTCCTTCTGGCCACACTATTCCTGATACAGGTGTGGATGCTGTTTGCCTTCTTGGCCACCAGGGCACACTGCCGGCTCATGTTCAGTTGGCTGTTGACCAGTACCCCCAGGTCCCTTTCTGCCTGGGCACTGTCCAGATACGTTGCAGGGAGTTATTGTGGCCAAAATGTAGGACTCGTCACTTGGACTTATTAAACTTCATCTTATTGGACTCTGCCCATCTATCCAACCCTTCCGGGTCTCTTTGCAGAGCCCTCCCACCTTCCAACAGATCAACACATGCTGCCACCTTAGTGTCGTCTGTAAATCTACTAATGATAGACTCAATACCCTCATCCATGTAATCAATAAAAATATTGAACAGAACAGGCCCCAGCACATACTCCTGAGGAACACCACTGTTGGAATACCAGGCTCTTTTTTGCTCCGAGGTCAGGGCGAATAAAACTCAGGAGACGTTGTTTTTAAAGTCTCACTCTGAAGTTTATTATCCTCATCTATTACAAACTCACGAGATGTGAGCTCTCTCGAACAAGTCAAGAAAGTGAGCTAAAATGGTGTCTATTCAAGGCTATTTTAGTCCCAATTATCCAAAAAACAGTTGACATGTATATTATTTGTGAAAAATGCGTGTATTTTATGATTGGCTTTTCGCAAATATTAAAATGAATATTATATGTGTTGTGTTAGAAAGTAATGCTGTATTAGTTTTCTTAAGTACTGTGCTAAATATAGTTTTAGGTTATAAAAATTGTTAAAATAGAAACGATGCTATGTAGGATACTTTTTTTAAAAAGAAAAGACTCGCAGTGAGATAGCAGCCACAGGACACCTAAATCTTTCAGAGAAAAAGAATTTATGGCCCTCTTATCAGAAGAAACCCACTTCTTCCCGCCTCGAAGGCGCTGTTAGGATTTGGAGGAAGAAGTTGACGATGACCAGACAGAATCCTGTATTTGAATGGAATTTATGCATCATGTATGAAGTGTATGAATATGCAACAGGCTATTGTTTTTAAGGGTTAATCCTCTGTTAACGGGTGTCCTTTTTTCGGGCTCGTGCTGCCCAGAAAAAGGTACCCGGACGTCCGTAACTCTTTGTCTTTATTGTCTCATATTGTCCTAATTCAGTTTGTCCAAATTATTATTACTCTAATTGTATTACTATTTTTATAACCATTTTATTACTATTAAACTTTTAAAATTTTGGAAACAAGTGATTGGCGTTTTTAACAGTCTGAATTACATCCCCAAAGCTTTCAAAACAATTGAGTGTGTCTGCTGCATAAGCAGAATTGACCAAATTCAGGCACTTAAGAAAAATGCTGGAAAGCCATGACAACCTCTAATACAACCAGGCCGAGCCGAACTCGTTACGTTCCAGTGCTCCGAGCCATCTATGAAGACGATGCCTTTTTTTTTTTTTTTTTTTTTTTTTTTTTTAGAAAGGCCAACAGCACCAGCGGGTCTTAGGACCCAGCGGTGGTGGGCAGGGCGGGGGACCTGGCCCTGGTGGGCGGGCCAAGAAGCCCAAACCCAGCCGGTGGGGCGGGGAACCTAGCCTCTTCGCCGAGCCCAGATTCATTCGGCTTGTTCCCTTCCTCCAACTTTTTACTGGTATCATCTGGGGCTCCTGCTCCTGGAGTCCCTGGGACAGCCGATGCCCACCCCTAGATGGGCGATCCATTTTCATCTTTTCTTTCACCGCCCGCCCCCATCATGCTGCCTGCGTCTCGGCCACCCCTCCGGCTTTTCAGCCTTCCCCCGCCCCTCCCCGCCAATACGGGAGAAAGGATTGCAGGAGTAGGCGAACGCCTCCTCCTCCTCCCCCCACTCTCTCCAGGACCACTGGTCTATATTGGCAAATGGGGAGGAGAGGTTTTCCCGGGAATATGAAATTCCACCCTGGATTTGGGGTTCTTGGCACCACCCACGTCTGCCCAGGACAAAAGGGTGATCCTCGCTCTCTCCTGTGCCTCCCTCCCCCACGATACAAGGCGGAGAGGAGACTGGGCTGGTTGCAGGCTCCGAAGCAGGCGGCGAAGCGAAGGACGGAGCCTCTGAAGGCGGTGGGGGGCAGAGCGGAGCCGCTGCAGGGGCAAGTTGCGGAGCGGAGGTTGCAGCGTCCGCCGGAGCGGTCGCAGCAGCCGCCGCAGATTGCAGGGGTTACCCCGCCGTGGCGTGGTGCTCCGCCAGTCTCTGTGAAGCGCGCGGCGGCGCAGGGGGGCTGGCCCCGCAGCCGGGGGCCCAGCCACGGACCCCGCAGCTGGAGAGGCAGCGGCGGGCGCTGGCGTGGGGGGATAATCAGCGCGACGGCCACGGGTGCGCGAAAAAGCGCCGCGGCGGTTTCTCTCGGTCCCGGGGAGGGGGCGGCGCTGGCGGCGTCTCTGCTGCTGCCGAAGCGGGGCGCGGAGCTGGCGGCCGCGGTCGGTTCGGGGCCGGTCGAAACAAAGAAACACCGGCTGCTCCATCCGGAGCGGGGGGGGGGGGGGGTGAGCACCGGTGGCGGCTGCAACAGAGCGGCCCGCGGCGGAGGCGAGCCCACCAGTCCCTGCGGGGCAGCGAATGCCGAAAATGCCAGTGAGTGAAAAGGCACTCCTGCCGCCGCTCTCGATACGGGGAGAGTCGGAGCCGGCGGAAATGGAGCAGGACGGTCCGCCACAGCCGATCGGGACACGGTTCCCGGAGCCATCGCAGGCGAAAAACCTGTCGGCTTTGTCACTTTCCTGTTCCCTGGGATCTTGCGCCGAAGGGCTTTAGAAATGCGTCTCCAGGGAATGAACAGTGCGGAAGCGGTCGCATCGCCTGCGTCCTTCTGGCCACACTATTCCTGATACAGGTGTGGATGCTGTTTGCCTTCTTGGCCACCAGGGCACACTGCCGGCTCATGTTCAGTTGGCTGTTGACCAGTACCCCCAGGTCCCTTTCTGCCTGGGCACTGTCCAGATACGTTGCAGGGAGTTATTGTGGCCAAAATGTAGGACTCGTCACTTGGACTTATTAAACTTCATCTTATTGGACTCTGCCCATCTATCCAACCCTTCCGGGTCTCTTTGCAGAGCCCTCCCACCTTCCAACAGATCAACACATGCTGCCACCTTAGTGTCGTCTGTAAATCTACTAATGATAGACTCAATACCCTCATCCATGTAATCAATAAAAATATTGAACAGAACAGGCCCCAGCACATACTCCTGAGGAACACCACTGTTGGAATACCAGGCTCTTTTTTGCTCCGAGGTCAGGGCGAATAAAACTCAGGAGACGTTGTTTTTAAAGTCTCACTCTGAAGTTTATTATCCTCATCTATTACAAACTCACGAGATGTGAGCTCTCTCGAACAAGTCAAGAAAGTGAGCTAAAATGGTGTCTATTCAAGGCTATTTTAGTCCCAATTATCCAAAAAACAGTTGACATGTATATTATTTGTGAAAAATGCGTGTATTTTATGATTGGCTTTTCGCAAATATTAAAATGAATATTATATGTGTTGTGTTAGAAAGTAATGCTGTATTAGTTTTCTTAAGTACTGTGCTAAATATAGTTTTAGGTTATAAAAATTGTTAAAATAGAAACGATGCTATGTAGGATACTTTTTTTAAAAAGAAAAGACTCGCAGTGAGATAGCAGCCACAGGACACCTAAATCTTTCAGAGAAAAAGAATTTATGGCCCTCTTATCAGAAGAAACCCACTTCTTCCCGCCTCGAAGGCGCTGTTAGGATTTGGAGGAAGAAGTTGACGATGACCAGACAGAATCCTGTATTTGAATGGAATTTATGCATCATGTATGAAGTGTATGAATATGCAACAGGCTATTGTTTTTAAGGGTTAATCCTCTGTTAACGGGTGTCCTTTTTTCGGGCTCGTGCTGCCCAGAAAAAGGTACCCGGACGTCCGTAACTCTTTGTCTTTATTGTCTCATATTGTCCTAATTCAGTTTGTCCAAATTATTATTACTCTAATTGTATTACTATTTTTATAACCATTTTATTACTATTAAACTTTTAAAATTTTGGAAACAAGTGATTGGCGTTTTTAACAGTCTGAATTACATCCCCAAAGCTTTCAAAACAATTGAGTGTGTCTGCTGCATAAGCAGAATTGACCAAATTCAGGCACTTAAGAAAAATGCTGGAAAGCCATGACAACCTCTAATACAACCAGGCCGAGCCGAACTCGTTACGTTCCAGTGCTCCGAGCCATCTATGAAGACGATGCCTTTTTTTTTTTTTTTTTTTTTTTTTTTTTAGAAAGGCCAACAGCACCAGCGGGTCTTAGGACCCAGCGGTGGTGGGCAGGGCGGGGGACCTGGCCCTGGTGGGCGGGCCAAGAAGCCCAAACCCAGCCGGTGGGGCGGGGAACCTAGCCTCTTCGCCGAGCCCAGATTCATTCGGCTTGTTCCCTTCCTCCAACTTTTTACTGGTATCATCTGGGGCTCCTGCTCCTGGAGTCCCTGGGACAGCCGATGCCCACCCCTAGATGGGCGATCCATTTTCATCTTTTCTTTCACCGCCCGCCCCCATCATGCTGCCTGCGTCTCGGCCACCCCTCCGGCTTTTCAGCCTTCCCCCGCCCCTCCCCGCCAATACGGGAGAAAGGATTGCAGGAGTAGGCGAACGCCTCCTCCTCCTCCCCCCACTCTCTCCAGGACCACTGGTCTATATTGGCAAATGGGGAGGAGAGGTTTTCCCGGGAATATGAAATTCCACCCTGGATTTGGGGTTCTTGGCACCACCCACGTCTGCCCAGGACAAAAGGGTGATCCTCGCTCTCTCCTGTGCCTCCCTCCCCCACGATACAAGGCGGAGAGGAGACTGGGCTGGTTGCAGGCTCCGAAGCAGGCGGCGAAGCGAAGGACGGAGCCTCTGAAGGCGGTGGGGGGCAGAGCGGAGCCGCTGCAGGGGCAAGTTGCGGAGCGGAGGTTGCAGCGTCCGCCGGAGCGGTCGCAGCAGCCGCCGCAGATTGCAGGGGTTACCCCGCCGTGGCGTGGTGCTCCGCCAGTCTCTGTGAAGCGCGCGGCGGCGCAGGGGGGCTGGCCCCGCAGCCGGGGGCCCAGCCACGGACCCCGCAGCTGGAGAGGCAGCGGCGGGCGCTGGCGTGGGGGGATAATCAGCGCGACGGCCACGGGTGCGCGAAAAAGCGCCGCGGCGGTTTCTCTCGGTCCCGGGGAGGGGGCGGCGCTGGCGGCGTCTCTGCTGCTGCCGAAGCGGGGCGCGGAGCTGGCGGCCGCGGTCGGTTCGGGGCCGGTCGAAACAAAGAAACACCGGCTGCTCCATCCGGAGCGGGGGGGGGGGGGGGTGAGCACCGGTGGCGGCTGCAACAGAGCGGCCCGCGGCGGAGGCGAGCCCACCAGTCCCTGCGGGGCAGCGAATGCCGAAAATGCCAGTGAGTGAAAAGGCACTCCTGCCGCCGCTCTCGATACGGGGAGAGTCGGAGCCGGCGGAAATGGAGCAGGACGGTCCGCCACAGCCGATCGGGACACGGTTCCCGGAGCCATCGCAGGCGAAAAACCTGTCGGCTTTGTCACTTTCCTGTTCCCTGGGATCTTGCGCCGAAGGGCTTTAGAAATGCGTCTCCAGGGAATGAACAGTGCGGAAGCGGTCGCATCGCCTGCGTCCTTCTGGCCACACTATTCCTGATACAGGTGTGGATGCTGTTTGCCTTCTTGGCCACCAGGGCACACTGCCGGCTCATGTTCAGTTGGCTGTTGACCAGTACCCCCAGGTCCCTTTCTGCCTGGGCACTGTCCAGATACGTTGCAGGGAGTTATTGTGGCCAAAATGTAGGACTCGTCACTTGGACTTATTAAACTTCATCTTATTGGACTCTGCCCATCTATCCAACCCTTCCGGGTCTCTTTGCAGAGCCCTCCCACCTTCCAACAGATCAACACATGCTGCCACCTTAGTGTCGTCTGTAAATCTACTAATGATAGACTCAATACCCTCATCCATGTAATCAATAAAAATATTGAACAGAACAGGCCCCAGCACATACTCCTGAGGAACACCACTGTTGGAATACCAGGCTCTTTTTTGCTCCGAGGTCAGGGCGAATAAAACTCAGGAGACGTTGTTTTTAAAGTCTCACTCTGAAGTTTATTATCCTCATCTATTACAAACTCACGAGATGTGAGCTCTCTCGAACAAGTCAAGAAAGTGAGCTAAAATGGTGTCTATTCAAGGCTATTTTAGTCCCAATTATCCAAAAAACAGTTGACATGTATATTATTTGTGAAAAATGCGTGTATTTTATGATTGGCTTTTCGCAAATATTAAAATGAATATTATATGTGTTGTGTTAGAAAGTAATGCTGTATTAGTTTTCTTAAGTACTGTGCTAAATATAGTTTTAGGTTATAAAAATTGTTAAAATAGAAACGATGCTATGTAGGATACTTTTTTTAAAAAGAAAAGACTCGCAGTGAGATAGCAGCCACAGGACACCTAAATCTTTCAGAGAAAAAGAATTTATGGCCCTCTTATCAGAAGAAACCCACTTCTTCCCGCCTCGAAGGCGCTGTTAGGATTTGGAGGAAGAAGTTGACGATGACCAGACAGAATCCTGTATTTGAATGGAATTTATGCATCATGTATGAAGTGTATGAATATGCAACAGGCTATTGTTTTTAAGGGTTAATCCTCTGTTAACGGGTGTCCTTTTTTCGGGCTCGTGCTGCCCAGAAAAAGGTACCCGGACGTCCGTAACTCTTTGTCTTTATTGTCTCATATTGTCCTAATTCAGTTTGTCCAAATTATTATTACTCTAATTGTATTACTATTTTTATAACCATTTTATTACTATTAAACTTTTAAAATTTTGGAAACAAGTGATTGGCGTTTTTAACAGTCTGAATTACATCCCCAAAGCTTTCAAAACAATTGAGTGTGTCTGCTGCATAAGCAGAATTGACCAAATTCAGGCACTTAAGAAAAATGCTGGAAAGCCATGACAACCTCTAATACAACCAGGCCGAGCCGAACTCGTTACGTTCCAGTGCTCCGAGCCATCTATGAAGACGATGCCTTTTTTTTTTTTTTTTTTTTTTTTTTTTAGAAAGGCCAACAGCACCAGCGGGTCTTAGGACCCAGCGGTGGTGGGCAGGGCGGGGGACCTGGCCCTGGTGGGCGGGCCAAGAAGCCCAAACCCAGCCGGTGGGGCGGGGAACCTAGCCTCTTCGCCGAGCCCAGATTCATTCGGCTTGTTCCCTTCCTCCAACTTTTTACTGGTATCATCTGGGGCTCCTGCTCCTGGAGTCCCTGGGACAGCCGATGCCCACCCCTAGATGGGCGATCCATTTTCATCTTTTCTTTCACCGCCCGCCCCCATCATGCTGCCTGCGTCTCGGCCACCCCTCCGGCTTTTCAGCCTTCCCCCGCCCCTCCCCGCCAATACGGGAGAAAGGATTGCAGGAGTAGGCGAACGCCTCCTCCTCCTCCCCCCACTCTCTCCAGGACCACTGGTCTATATTGGCAAATGGGGAGGAGAGGTTTTCCCGGGAATATGAAATTCCACCCTGGATTTGGGGTTCTTGGCACCACCCACGTCTGCCCAGGACAAAAGGGTGATCCTCGCTCTCTCCTGTGCCTCCCTCCCCCACGATACAAGGCGGAGAGGAGACTGGGCTGGTTGCAGGCTCCGAAGCAGGCGGCGAAGCGAAGGACGGAGCCTCTGAAGGCGGTGGGGGGCAGAGCGGAGCCGCTGCAGGGGCAAGTTGCGGAGCGGAGGTTGCAGCGTCCGCCGGAGCGGTCGCAGCAGCCGCCGCAGATTGCAGGGGTTACCCCGCCGTGGCGTGGTGCTCCGCCAGTCTCTGTGAAGCGCGCGGCGGCGCAGGGGGGCTGGCCCCGCAGCCGGGGGCCCAGCCACGGACCCCGCAGCTGGAGAGGCAGCGGCGGGCGCTGGCGTGGGGGGATAATCAGCGCGACGGCCACGGGTGCGCGAAAAAGCGCCGCGGCGGTTTCTCTCGGTCCCGGGGAGGGGGCGGCGCTGGCGGCGTCTCTGCTGCTGCCGAAGCGGGGCGCGGAGCTGGCGGCCGCGGTCGGTTCGGGGCCGGTCGAAACAAAGAAACACCGGCTGCTCCATCCGGAGCGGGGGGGGGGGGGGGGGTGAGCACCGGTGGCGGCTGCAACAGAGCGGCCCGCGGCGGAGGCGAGCCCACCAGTCCCTGCGGGGCAGCGAATGCCGAAAATGCCAGTGAGTGAAAAGGCACTCCTGCCGCCGCTCTCGATACGGGGAGAGTCGGAGCCGGCGGAAATGGAGCAGGACGGTCCGCCACAGCCGATCGGGACACGGTTCCCGGAGCCATCGCAGGCGAAAAACCTGTCGGCTTTGTCACTTTCCTGTTCCCTGGGATCTTGCGCCGAAGGGCTTTAGAAATGCGTCTCCAGGGAATGAACAGTGCGGAAGCGGTCGCATCGCCTGCGTCCTTCTGGCCACACTATTCCTGATACAGGTGTGGATGCTGTTTGCCTTCTTGGCCACCAGGGCACACTGCCGGCTCATGTTCAGTTGGCTGTTGACCAGTACCCCCAGGTCCCTTTCTGCCTGGGCACTGTCCAGATACGTTGCAGGGAGTTATTGTGGCCAAAATGTAGGACTCGTCACTTGGACTTATTAAACTTCATCTTATTGGACTCTGCCCATCTATCCAACCCTTCCGGGTCTCTTTGCAGAGCCCTCCCACCTTCCAACAGATCAACACATGCTGCCACCTTAGTGTCGTCTGTAAATCTACTAATGATAGACTCAATACCCTCATCCATGTAATCAATAAAAATATTGAACAGAACAGGCCCCAGCACATACTCCTGAGGAACACCACTGTTGGAATACCAGGCTCTTTTTTGCTCCGAGGTCAGGGCGAATAAAACTCAGGAGACGTTGTTTTTAAAGTCTCACTCTGAAGTTTATTATCCTCATCTATTACAAACTCACGAGATGTGAGCTCTCTCGAACAAGTCAAGAAAGTGAGCTAAAATGGTGTCTATTCAAGGCTATTTTAGTCCCAATTATCCAAAAAACAGTTGACATGTATATTATTTGTGAAAAATGCGTGTATTTTATGATTGGCTTTTCGCAAATATTAAAATGAATATTATATGTGTTGTGTTAGAAAGTAATGCTGTATTAGTTTTCTTAAGTACTGTGCTAAATATAGTTTTAGGTTATAAAAATTGTTAAAATAGAAACGATGCTATGTAGGATACTTTTTTTAAAAAGAAAAGACTCGCAGTGAGATAGCAGCCACAGGACACCTAAATCTTTCAGAGAAAAAGAATTTATGGCCCTCTTATCAGAAGAAACCCACTTCTTCCCGCCTCGAAGGCGCTGTTAGGATTTGGAGGAAGAAGTTGACGATGACCAGACAGAATCCTGTATTTGAATGGAATTTATGCATCATGTATGAAGTGTATGAATATGCAACAGGCTATTGTTTTTAAGGGTTAATCCTCTGTTAACGGGTGTCCTTTTTTCGGGCTCGTGCTGCCCAGAAAAAGGTACCCGGACGTCCGTAACTCTTTGTCTTTATTGTCTCATATTGTCCTAATTCAGTTTGTCCAAATTATTATTACTCTAATTGTATTACTATTTTTATAACCATTTTATTACTATTAAACTTTTAAAATTTTGGAAACAAGTGATTGGCGTTTTTAACAGTCTGAATTACATCCCCAAAGCTTTCAAAACAATTGAGTGTGTCTGCTGCATAAGCAGAATTGACCAAATTCAGGCACTTAAGAAAAATGCTGGAAAGCCATGACAACCTCTAATACAACCAGGCCGAGCCGAACTCGTTACGTTCCAGTGCTCCGAGCCATCTATGAAGACGATGCCTTTTTTTTTTTTTTTTTTTTTTTTTTTTAGAAAGGCCAACAGCACCAGCGGGTCTTAGGACCCAGCGGTGGTGGGCAGGGCGGGGGACCTGGCCCTGGTGGGCGGGCCAAGAAGCCCAAACCCAGCCGGTGGGGCGGGGAACCTAGCCTCTTCGCCGAGCCCAGATTCATTCGGCTTGTTCCCTTCCTCCAACTTTTTACTGGTATCATCTGGGGCTCCTGCTCCTGGAGTCCCTGGGACAGCCGATGCCCACCCCTAGATGGGCGATCCATTTTCATCTTTTCTTTCACCGCCCGCCCCCATCATGCTGCCTGCGTCTCGGCCACCCCTCCGGCTTTTCAGCCTTCCCCCGCCCCTCCCCGCCAATACGGGAGAAAGGATTGCAGGAGTAGGCGAACGCCTCCTCCTCCTCCCCCCACTCTCTCCAGGACCACTGGTCTATATTGGCAAATGGGGAGGAGAGGTTTTCCCGGGAATATGAAATTCCACCCTGGATTTGGGGTTCTTGGCACCACCCACGTCTGCCCAGGACAAAAGGGTGATCCTCGCTCTCTCCTGTGCCTCCCTCCCCCACGATACAAGGCGGAGAGGAGACTGGGCTGGTTGCAGGCTCCGAAGCAGGCGGCGAAGCGAAGGACGGAGCCTCTGAAGGCGGTGGGGGGCAGAGCGGAGCCGCTGCAGGGGCAAGTTGCGGAGCGGAGGTTGCAGCGTCCGCCGGAGCGGTCGCAGCAGCCGCCGCAGATTGCAGGGGTTACCCCGCCGTGGCGTGGTGCTCCGCCAGTCTCTGTGAAGCGCGCGGCGGCGCAGGGGGGCTGGCCCCGCAGCCGGGGGCCCAGCCACGGACCCCGCAGCTGGAGAGGCAGCGGCGGGCGCTGGCGTGGGGGGATAATCAGCGCGACGGCCACGGGTGCGCGAAAAAGCGCCGCGGCGGTTTCTCTCGGTCCCGGGGAGGGGGCGGCGCTGGCGGCGTCTCTGCTGCTGCCGAAGCGGGGCGCGGAGCTGGCGGCCGCGGTCGGTTCGGGGCCGGTCGAAACAAAGAAACACCGGCTGCTCCATCCGGAGCGGGGGGGGGGGGGGGGGTGAGCACCGGTGGCGGCTGCAACAGAGCGGCCCGCGGCGGAGGCGAGCCCACCAGTCCCTGCGGGGCAGCGAATGCCGAAAATGCCAGTGAGTGAAAAGGCACTCCTGCCGCCGCTCTCGATACGGGGAGAGTCGGAGCCGGCGGAAATGGAGCAGGACGGTCCGCCACAGCCGATCGGGACACGGTTCCCGGAGCCATCGCAGGCGAAAAACCTGTCGGCTTTGTCACTTTCCTGTTCCCTGGGATCTTGCGCCGAAGGGCTTTAGAAATGCGTCTCCAGGGAATGAACAGTGCGGAAGCGGTCGCATCGCCTGCGTCCTTCTGGCCACACTATTCCTGATACAGGTGTGGATGCTGTTTGCCTTCTTGGCCACCAGGGCACACTGCCGGCTCATGTTCAGTTGGCTGTTGACCAGTACCCCCAGGTCCCTTTCTGCCTGGGCACTGTCCAGATACGTTGCAGGGAGTTATTGTGGCCAAAATGTAGGACTCGTCACTTGGACTTATTAAACTTCATCTTATTGGACTCTGCCCATCTATCCAACCCTTCCGGGTCTCTTTGCAGAGCCCTCCCACCTTCCAACAGATCAACACATGCTGCCACCTTAGTGTCGTCTGTAAATCTACTAATGATAGACTCAATACCCTCATCCATGTAATCAATAAAAATATTGAACAGAACAGGCCCCAGCACATACTCCTGAGGAACACCACTGTTGGAATACCAGGCTCTTTTTTGCTCCGAGGTCAGGGCGAATAAAACTCAGGAGACGTTGTTTTTAAAGTCTCACTCTGAAGTTTATTATCCTCATCTATTACAAACTCACGAGATGTGAGCTCTCTCGAACAAGTCAAGAAAGTGAGCTAAAATGGTGTCTATTCAAGGCTATTTTAGTCCCAATTATCCAAAAAACAGTTGACATGTATATTATTTGTGAAAAATGCGTGTATTTTATGATTGGCTTTTCGCAAATATTAAAATGAATATTATATGTGTTGTGTTAGAAAGTAATGCTGTATTAGTTTTCTTAAGTACTGTGCTAAATATAGTTTTAGGTTATAAAAATTGTTAAAATAGAAACGATGCTATGTAGGATACTTTTTTTAAAAAGAAAAGACTCGCAGTGAGATAGCAGCCACAGGACACCTAAATCTTTCAGAGAAAAAGAATTTATGGCCCTCTTATCAGAAGAAACCCACTTCTTCCCGCCTCGAAGGCGCTGTTAGGATTTGGAGGAAGAAGTTGACGATGACCAGACAGAATCCTGTATTTGAATGGAATTTATGCATCATGTATGAAGTGTATGAATATGCAACAGGCTATTGTTTTTAAGGGTTAATCCTCTGTTAACGGGTGTCCTTTTTTCGGGCTCGTGCTGCCCAGAAAAAGGTACCCGGACGTCCGTAACTCTTTGTCTTTATTGTCTCATATTGTCCTAATTCAGTTTGTCCAAATTATTATTACTCTAATTGTATTACTATTTTTATAACCATTTTATTACTATTAAACTTTTAAAATTTTGGAAACAAGTGATTGGCGTTTTTAACAGTCTGAATTACATCCCCAAAGCTTTCAAAACAATTGAGTGTGTCTGCTGCATAAGCAGAATTGACCAAATTCAGGCACTTAAGAAAAATGCTGGAAAGCCATGACAACCTCTAATACAACCAGGCCGAGCCGAACTCGTTACGTTCCAGTGCTCCGAGCCATCTATGAAGACGATGCCTTTTTTTTTTTTTTTTTTTTTTTTTTTTAGAAAGGCCAACAGCACCAGCGGGTCTTAGGACCCAGCGGTGGTGGGCAGGGCGGGGGACCTGGCCCTGGTGGGCGGGCCAAGAAGCCCAAACCCAGCCGGTGGGGCGGGGAACCTAGCCTCTTCGCCGAGCCCAGATTCATTCGGCTTGTTCCCTTCCTCCAACTTTTTACTGGTATCATCTGGGGCTCCTGCTCCTGGAGTCCCTGGGACAGCCGATGCCCACCCCTAGATGGGCGATCCATTTTCATCTTTTCTTTCACCGCCCGCCCCCATCATGCTGCCTGCGTCTCGGCCACCCCTCCGGCTTTTCAGCCTTCCCCCGCCCCTCCCCGCCAATACGGGAGAAAGGATTGCAGGAGTAGGCGAACGCCTCCTCCTCCTCCCCCCACTCTCTCCAGGACCACTGGTCTATATTGGCAAATGGGGAGGAGAGGTTTTCCCGGGAATATGAAATTCCACCCTGGATTTGGGGTTCTTGGCACCACCCACGTCTGCCCAGGACAAAAGGGTGATCCTCGCTCTCTCCTGTGCCTCCCTCCCCCACGATACAAGGCGGAGAGGAGACTGGGCTGGTTGCAGGCTCCGAAGCAGGCGGCGAAGCGAAGGACGGAGCCTCTGAAGGCGGTGGGGGGCAGAGCGGAGCCGCTGCAGGGGCAAGTTGCGGAGCGGAGGTTGCAGCGTCCGCCGGAGCGGTCGCAGCAGCCGCCGCAGATTGCAGGGGTTACCCCGCCGTGGCGTGGTGCTCCGCCAGTCTCTGTGAAGCGCGCGGCGGCGCAGGGGGGCTGGCCCCGCAGCCGGGGGCCCAGCCACGGACCCCGCAGCTGGAGAGGCAGCGGCGGGCGCTGGCGTGGGGGGATAATCAGCGCGACGGCCACGGGTGCGCGAAAAAGCGCCGCGGCGGTTTCTCTCGGTCCCGGGGAGGGGGCGGCGCTGGCGGCGTCTCTGCTGCTGCCGAAGCGGGGCGCGGAGCTGGCGGCCGCGGTCGGTTCGGGGCCGGTCGAAACAAAGAAACACCGGCTGCTCCATCCGGAGCGGGGGGGGGGGGGGGGTGAGCACCGGTGGCGGCTGCAACAGAGCGGCCCGCGGCGGAGGCGAGCCCACCAGTCCCTGCGGGGCAGCGAATGCCGAAAATGCCAGTGAGTGAAAAGGCACTCCTGCCGCCGCTCTCGATACGGGGAGAGTCGGAGCCGGCGGAAATGGAGCAGGACGGTCCGCCACAGCCGATCGGGACACGGTTCCCGGAGCCATCGCAGGCGAAAAACCTGTCGGCTTTGTCACTTTCCTGTTCCCTGGGATCTTGCGCCGAAGGGCTTTAGAAATGCGTCTCCAGGGAATGAACAGTGCGGAAGCGGTCGCATCGCCTGCGTCCTTCTGGCCACACTATTCCTGATACAGGTGTGGATGCTGTTTGCCTTCTTGGCCACCAGGGCACACTGCCGGCTCATGTTCAGTTGGCTGTTGACCAGTACCCCCAGGTCCCTTTCTGCCTGGGCACTGTCCAGATACGTTGCAGGGAGTTATTGTGGCCAAAATGTAGGACTCGTCACTTGGACTTATTAAACTTCATCTTATTGGACTCTGCCCATCTATCCAACCCTTCCGGGTCTCTTTGCAGAGCCCTCCCACCTTCCAACAGATCAACACATGCTGCCACCTTAGTGTCGTCTGTAAATCTACTAATGATAGACTCAATACCCTCATCCATGTAATCAATAAAAATATTGAACAGAACAGGCCCCAGCACATACTCCTGAGGAACACCACTGTTGGAATACCAGGCTCTTTTTTGCTCCGAGGTCAGGGCGAATAAAACTCAGGAGACGTTGTTTTTAAAGTCTCACTCTGAAGTTTATTATCCTCATCTATTACAAACTCACGAGATGTGAGCTCTCTCGAACAAGTCAAGAAAGTGAGCTAAAATGGTGTCTATTCAAGGCTATTTTAGTCCCAATTATCCAAAAAACAGTTGACATGTATATTATTTGTGAAAAATGCGTGTATTTTATGATTGGCTTTTCGCAAATATTAAAATGAATATTATATGTGTTGTGTTAGAAAGTAATGCTGTATTAGTTTTCTTAAGTACTGTGCTAAATATAGTTTTAGGTTATAAAAATTGTTAAAATAGAAACGATGCTATGTAGGATACTTTTTTTAAAAAGAAAAGACTCGCAGTGAGATAGCAGCCACAGGACACCTAAATCTTTCAGAGAAAAAGAATTTATGGCCCTCTTATCAGAAGAAACCCACTTCTTCCCGCCTCGAAGGCGCTGTTAGGATTTGGAGGAAGAAGTTGACGATGACCAGACAGAATCCTGTATTTGAATGGAATTTATGCATCATGTATGAAGTGTATGAATATGCAACAGGCTATTGTTTTTAAGGGTTAATCCTCTGTTAACGGGTGTCCTTTTTTCGGGCTCGTGCTGCCCAGAAAAAGGTACCCGGACGTCCGTAACTCTTTGTCTTTATTGTCTCATATTGTCCTAATTCAGTTTGTCCAAATTATTATTACTCTAATTGTATTACTATTTTTATAACCATTTTATTACTATTAAACTTTTAAAATTTTGGAAACAAGTGATTGGCGTTTTTAACAGTCTGAATTACATCCCCAAAGCTTTCAAAACAATTGAGTGTGTCTGCTGCATAAGCAGAATTGACCAAATTCAGGCACTTAAGAAAAATGCTGGAAAGCCATGACAACCTCTAATACAACCAGGCCGAGCCGAACTCGTTACGTTCCAGTGCTCCGAGCCATCTATGAAGACGATGCCTTTTTTTTTTTTTTTTTTTTTTTTTTTTAGAAAGGCCAACAGCACCAGCGGGTCTTAGGACCCAGCGGTGGTGGGCAGGGCGGGGGACCTGGCCCTGGTGGGCGGGCCAAGAAGCCCAAACCCAGCCGGTGGGGCGGGGAACCTAGCCTCTTCGCCGAGCCCAGATTCATTCTGCTTGTTCCCTTCCTCCAACTTTTTACTGGTATCATCTGGGGCTCCTGCTCCTGGAGTCCCTGGGACAGCCGATGCCCACCCCTAGATGGGCGATCCATTTTCATCTTTTCTTTCACCGCCCGCCCCCATCATGCTGCCTGCGTCTCGGCCACCCCTCCGGCTTTTCAGCCTTCCCCCGCCCCTCCCCGCCAATACGGGAGAAAGGATTGCAGGAGTAGGCGAACGCCTCCTCCTCCTCCCCCCACTCTCTCCAGGACCACTGGTCTATATTGGCAAATGGGGAGGAGAGGTTTTCCCGGGAATATGAAATTCCACCCTGGATTTGGGGTTCTTGGCACCACCCACGTCTGCCCAGGACAAAAGGGTGATCCTCGCTCTCTCCTGTGCCTCCCTCCCCCACGATACAAGGCGGAGAGGAGACTGGGCTGGTTGCAGGCTCCGAAGCAGGCGGCGAAGCGAAGGACGGAGCCTCTGAAGGCGGTGGGGGGCAGAGCGGAGCCGCTGCAGGGGCAAGTTGCGGAGCGGAGGTTGCAGCGTCCGCCGGAGCGGTCGCAGCAGCCGCCGCAGATTGCAGGGGTTACCCCGCCGTGGCGTGGTGCTCCGCCAGTCTCTGTGAAGCGCGCGGCGGCGCAGGGGGGCTGGCCCCGCAGCCGGGGGCCCAGCCACGGACCCCGCAGCTGGAGAGGCAGCGGCGGGCGCTGGCGTGGGGGGATAATCAGCGCGACGGCCACGGGTGCGCGAAAAAGCGCCGCGGCGGTTTCTCTCGGTCCCGGGGAGGGGGCGGCGCTGGCGGCGTCTCTGCTGCTGCCGAAGCGGGGCGCGGAGCTGGCGGCCGCGGTCGGTTCGGGGCCGGTCGAAACAAAGAAACACCGGCTGCTCCATCCGGAGCGGGGGGGGGGGGGGGGTGAGCACCGGTGGCGGCTGCAACAGAGCGGCCCGCGGCGGAGGCGAGCCCACCAGTCCCTGCGGGGCAGCGAATGCCGAAAATGCCAGTGAGTGAAAAGGCACTCCTGCCGCCGCTCTCGATACGGGGAGAGTCGGAGCCGGCGGAAATGGAGCAGGACGGTCCGCCACAGCCGATCGGGACACGGTTCCCGGAGCCATCGCAGGCGAAAAACCTGTCGGCTTTGTCACTTTCCTGTTCCCTGGGATCTTGCGCCGAAGGGCTTTAGAAATGCGTCTCCAGGGAATGAACAGTGCGGAAGCGGTCGCATCGCCTGCGTCCTTCTGGCCACACTATTCCTGATACAGGTGTGGATGCTGTTTGCCTTCTTGGCCACCAGGGCACACTGCCGGCTCATGTTCAGTTGGCTGTTGACCAGTACCCCCAGGTCCCTTTCTGCCTGGGCACTGTCCAGATACGTTGCAGGGAGTTATTGTGGCCAAAATGTAGGACTCGTCACTTGGACTTATTAAACTTCATCTTATTGGACTCTGCCCATCTATCCAACCCTTCCGGGTCTCTTTGCAGAGCCCTCCCACCTTCCAACAGATCAACACATGCTGCCACCTTAGTGTCGTCTGTAAATCTACTAATGATAGACTCAATACCCTCATCCATGTAATCAATAAAAATATTGAACAGAACAGGCCCCAGCACATACTCCTGAGGAACACCACTGTTGGAATACCAGGCTCTTTTTTGCTCCGAGGTCAGGGCGAATAAAACTCAGGAGACGTTGTTTTTAAAGTCTCACTCTGAAGTTTATTATCCTCATCTATTACAAACTCACGAGATGTGAGCTCTCTCGAACAAGTCAAGAAAGTGAGCTAAAATGGTGTCTATTCAAGGCTATTTTAGTCCCAATTATCCAAAAAACAGTTGACATGTATATTATTTGTGAAAAATGCGTGTATTTTATGATTGGCTTTTCGCAAATATTAAAATGAATATTATATGTGTTGTGTTAGAAAGTAATGCTGTATTAGTTTTCTTAAGTACTGTGCTAAATATAGTTTTAGGTTATAAAAATTGTTAAAATAGAAACGATGCTATGTAGGATACTTTTTTTAAAAAGAAAAGACTCGCAGTGAGATAGCAGCCACAGGACACCTAAATCTTTCAGAGAAAAAGAATTTATGGCCCTCTTATCAGAAGAAACCCACTTCTTCCCGCCTCGAAGGCGCTGTTAGGATTTGGAGGAAGAAGTTGACGATGACCAGACAGAATCCTGTATTTGAATGGAATTTATGCATCATGTATGAAGTGTATGAATATGCAACAGGCTATTGTTTTTAAGGGTTAATCCTCTGTTAACGGGTGTCCTTTTTTCGGGCTCGTGCTGCCCAGAAAAAGGTACCCGGACGTCCGTAACTCTTTGTCTTTATTGTCTCATATTGTCCTAATTCAGTTTGTCCAAATTATTATTACTCTAATTGTATTACTATTTTTATAACCATTTTATTACTATTAAACTTTTAAAATTTTGGAAACAAGTGATTGGCGTTTTTAACAGTCTGAATTACATCCCCAAAGCTTTCAAAACAATTGAGTGTGTCTGCTGCATAAGCAGAATTGACCAAATTCAGGCACTTAAGAAAAATGCTGGAAAGCCATGACAACCTCTAATACAACCAGGCCGAGCCGAACTCGTTACGTTCCAGTGCTCCGAGCCATCTATGAAGACGATGCCTTTTTTTTTTTTTTTTTTTTTTTTTTTTTAGAAAGGCCAACAGCACCAGCGGGTCTTAGGACCCAGCGGTGGTGGGCAGGGCGGGGGACCTGGCCCTGGTGGGCGGGCCAAGAAGCCCAAACCCAGCCGGTGGGGCGGGGAACCTAGCCTCTTCGCCGAGCCCAGATTCATTCGGCTTGTTCCCTTCCTCCAACTTTTTACTGGTATCATCTGGGGCTCCTGCTCCTGGAGTCCCTGGGACAGCCGATGCCCACCCCTAGATGGGCGATCCATTTTCATCTTTTCTTTCACCGCCCGCCCCCATCATGCTGCCTGCGTCTCGGCCACCCCTCCGGCTTTTCAGCCTTCCCCCGCCCCTCCCCGCCAATACGGGAGAAAGGATTGCAGGAGTAGGCGAACGCCTCCTCCTCCTCCCCCCACTCTCTCCAGGACCACTGGTCTATATTGGCAAATGGGGAGGAGAGGTTTTCCCGGGAATATGAAATTCCACCCTGGATTTGGGGTTCTTGGCACCACCCACGTCTGCCCAGGACAAAAGGGTGATCCTCGCTCTCTCCTGTGCCTCCCTCCCCCACGATACAAGGCGGAGAGGAGACTGGGCTGGTTGCAGGCTCCGAAGCAGGCGGCGAAGCGAAGGACGGAGCCTCTGAAGGCGGTGGGGGGCAGAGCGGAGCCGCTGCAGGGGCAAGTTGCGGAGCGGAGGTTGCAGCGTCCGCCGGAGCGGTCGCAGCAGCCGCCGCAGATTGCAGGGGTTACCCCGCCGTGGCGTGGTGCTCCGCCAGTCTCTGTGAAGCGCGCGGCGGCGCAGGGGGGCTGGCCCCGCAGCCGGGGGCCCAGCCACGGACCCCGCAGCTGGAGAGGCAGCGGCGGGCGCTGGCGTGGGGGGATAATCAGCGCGACGGCCACGGGTGCGCGAAAAAGCGCCGCGGCGGTTTCTCTCGGTCCCGGGGAGGGGGCGGCGCTGGCGGCGTCTCTGCTGCTGCCGAAGCGGGGCGCGGAGCTGGCGGCCGCGGTCGGTTCGGGGCCGGTCGAAACAAAGAAACACCGGCTGCTCCATCCGGAGCGGGGGGGGGGGGGGGTGAGCACCGGTGGCGGCTGCAACAGAGCGGCCCGCGGCGGAGGCGAGCCCACCAGTCCCTGCGGGGCAGCGAATGCCGAAAATGCCAGTGAGTGAAAAGGCACTCCTGCCGCCGCTCTCGATACGGGGAGAGTCGGAGCCGGCGGAAATGGAGCAGGACGGTCCGCCACAGCCGATCGGGACACGGTTCCCGGAGCCATCGCAGGCGAAAAACCTGTCGGCTTTGTCACTTTCCTGTTCCCTGGGATCTTGCGCCGAAGGGCTTTAGAAATGCGTCTCCAGGGAATGAACAGTGCGGAAGCGGTCGCATCGCCTGCGTCCTTCTGGCCACACTATTCCTGATACAGGTGTGGATGCTGTTTGCCTTCTTGGCCACCAGGGCACACTGCCGGCTCATGTTCAGTTGGCTGTTGACCAGTACCCCCAGGTCCCTTTCTGCCTGGGCACTGTCCAGATACGTTGCAGGGAGTTATTGTGGCCAAAATGTAGGACTCGTCACTTGGACTTATTAAACTTCATCTTATTGGACTCTGCCCATCTATCCAACCCTTCCGGGTCTCTTTGCAGAGCCCTCCCACCTTCCAACAGATCAACACATGCTGCCACCTTAGTGTCGTCTGTAAATCTACTAATGATAGACTCAATACCCTCATCCATGTAATCAATAAAAATATTGAACAGAACAGGCCCCAGCACATACTCCTGAGGAACACCACTGTTGGAATACCAGGCTCTTTTTTGCTCCGAGGTCAGGGCGAATAAAACTCAGGAGACGTTGTTTTTAAAGTCTCACTCTGAAGTTTATTATCCTCATCTATTACAAACTCACGAGATGTGAGCTCTCTCGAACAAGTCAAGAAAGTGAGCTAAAATGGTGTCTATTCAAGGCTATTTTAGTCCCAATTATCCAAAAAACAGTTGACATGTATATTATTTGTGAAAAATGCGTGTATTTTATGATTGGCTTTTCGCAAATATTAAAATGAATATTATATGTGTTGTGTTAGAAAGTAATGCTGTATTAGTTTTCTTAAGTACTGTGCTAAATATAGTTTTAGGTTATAAAAATTGTTAAAATAGAAACGATGCTATGTAGGATACTTTTTTTAAAAAGAAAAGACTCGCAGTGAGATAGCAGCCACAGGACACCTAAATCTTTCAGAGAAAAAGAATTTATGGCCCTCTTATCAGAAGAAACCCACTTCTTCCCGCCTCGAAGGCGCTGTTAGGATTTGGAGGAAGAAGTTGACGATGACCAGACAGAATCCTGTATTTGAATGGAATTTATGCATCATGTATGAAGTGTATGAATATGCAACAGGCTATTGTTTTTAAGGGTTAATCCTCTGTTAACGGGTGTCCTTTTTTCGGGCTCGTGCTGCCCAGAAAAAGGTACCCGGACGTCCGTAACTCTTTGTCTTTATTGTCTCATATTGTCCTAATTCAGTTTGTCCAAATTATTATTACTCTAATTGTATTACTATTTTTATAACCATTTTATTACTATTAAACTTTTAAAATTTTGGAAACAAGTGATTGGCGTTTTTAACAGTCTGAATTACATCCCCAAAGCTTTCAAAACAATTGAGTGTGTCTGCTGCATAAGCAGAATTGACCAAATTCAGGCACTTAAGAAAAATGCTGGAAAGCCATGACAACCTCTAATACAACCAGGCCGAGCCGAACTCGTTACGTTCCAGTGCTCCGAGCCATCTATGAAGACGATGCCTTTTTTTTTTTTTTTTTTTTTTTTTTTTAGAAAGGCCAACAGCACCAGCGGGTCTTAGGACCCAGCGGTGGTGGGCAGGGCGGGGGACCTGGCCCTGGTGGGCGGGCCAAGAAGCCCAAACCCAGCCGGTGGGGCGGGGAACCTAGCCTCTTCGCCGAGCCCAGATTCATTCGGCTTGTTCCCTTCCTCCAACTTTTTACTGGTATCATCTGGGGCTCCTGCTCCTGGAGTCCCTGGGACAGCCGATGCCCACCCCTAGATGGGCGATCCATTTTCATCTTTTCTTTCACCGCCCGCCCCCATCATGCTGCCTGCGTCTCGGCCACCCCTCCGGCTTTTCAGCCTTCCCCCGCCCCTCCCCGCCAATACGGGAGAAAGGATTGCAGGAGTAGGCGAACGCCTCCTCCTCCTCCCCCCACTCTCTCCAGGACCACTGGTCTATATTGGCAAATGGGGAGGAGAGGTTTTCCCGGGAATATGAAATTCCACCCTGGATTTGGGGTTCTTGGCACCACCCACGTCTGCCCAGGACAAAAGGGTGATCCTCGCTCTCTCCTGTGCCTCCCTCCCCCACGATACAAGGCGGAGAGGAGACTGGGCTGGTTGCAGGCTCCGAAGCAGGCGGCGAAGCGAAGGACGGAGCCTCTGAAGGCGGTGGGGGGCAGAGCGGAGCCGCTGCAGGGGCAAGTTGCGGAGCGGAGGTTGCAGCGTCCGCCGGAGCGGTCGCAGCAGCCGCCGCAGATTGCAGGGGTTACCCCGCCGTGGCGTGGTGCTCCGCCAGTCTCTGTGAAGCGCGCGGCGGCGCAGGGGGGCTGGCCCCGCAGCCGGGGGCCCAGCCACGGACCCCGCAGCTGGAGAGGCAGCGGCGGGCGCTGGCGTGGGGGGATAATCAGCGCGACGGCCACGGGTGCGCGAAAAAGCGCCGCGGCGGTTTCTCTCGGTCCCGGGGAGGGGGCGGCGCTGGCGGCGTCTCTGCTGCTGCCGAAGCGGGGCGCGGAGCTGGCGGCCGCGGTCGGTTCGGGGCCGGTCGAAACAAAGAAACACCGGCTGCTCCATCCGGAGGGGAGGGGGGTGAGCACCGGTGGCGGCTGCAACAGGGCGGCCCGCGGCGGGGGCGAGCCCACCAGTCCCTGCGGGGCAGCGAATGCCGAAAATGCCAGTGAGTGAAAAGGCACTCCTGCCGCCGCTCTCGATACGGGGAGAGTCGGAGCCGGCGGAAATGGAGCAGGACGGTCCGCCACAGCCGATCGGGACACGGTTCCCGGAGCCATCGCAGGCGAAAAACCTGTCGGCTTTGTCACTTTCCTGTTCCCTGGGATCTTGCGCCGAAGGGCTTTAGAAATGCGTCTCCAGGGAATGAACAGTGCGGAAGCGGTCGCATCGCCTGCGTCCTTCTGGCCACACTATTCCTGATACAGGTGTGGATGCTGTTTGCCTTCTTGGCCACCAGGGCACACTGCCGGCTCATGTTCAGTTGGCTGTTGACCAGTACCCCCAGGTCCCTTTCTGCCTGGGCACTGTCCAGATACGTTGCAGGGAGTTATTGTGGCCAAAATGTAGGACTCGTCACTTGGACTTATTAAACTTCATCTTATTGGACTCTGCCCATCTATCCAACCCTTCCGGGTCTCTTTGCAGAGCCCTCCCACCTTCCAACAGATCAACACATGCTGCCACCTTAGTGTCGTCTGTAAATCTACTAATGATAGACTCAATACCCTCATCCATGTAATCAATAAAAATATTGAACAGAACAGGCCCCAGCACATACTCCTGAGGAACACCACTGTTGGAATACCAGGCTCTTTTTTGCTCCGAGGTCAGGGCGAATAAAACTCAGGAGACGTTGTTTTTAAAGTCTCACTCTGAAGTTTATTATCCTCATCTATTACAAACTCACGAGATGTGAGCTCTCTCGAACAAGTCAAGAAAGTGAGCTAAAATGGTGTCTATTCAAGGCTATTTTAGTCCCAATTATCCAAAAAACAGTTGACATGTATATTATTTGTGAAAAATGCGTGTATTTTATGATTGGCTTTTCGCAAATATTAAAATGAATATTATATGTGTTGTGTTAGAAAGTAATGCTGTATTAGTTTTCTTAAGTACTGTGCTAAATATAGTTTTAGGTTATAAAAATTGTTAAAATAGAAACGATGCTATGTAGGATACTTTTTTTAAAAAGAAAAGACTCGCAGTGAGATAGCAGCCACAGGACACCTAAATCTTTCAGAGAAAAAGAATTTATGGCCCTCTTATCAGAAGAAACCCACTTCTTCCCGCCTCGAAGGCGCTGTTAGGATTTGGAGGAAGAAGTTGACGATGACCAGACAGAATCCTGTATTTGAATGGAATTTATGCATCATGTATGAAGTGTATGAATATGCAACAGGCTATTGTTTTTAAGGGTTAATCCTCTGTTAACGGGTGTCCTTTTTCGGGCTCGTGCTGCCCAGAAAAAGGTACCCGGACGTCCGTAACTCTTTGTCTTTATTGTCTCATATTGTCCTAATTCAGTTTGTCCAAATTATTATTACTCTAATTGTATTACTATTTTTATAACCATTTTATTACTATTAAACTTTTAAAATTTTGGAAACAAGTGATTGGCGTTTTTAACAGTCTGAATTACATCCCCAAAGCTTTCAAAACAATTGAGTGTGTCTGCTGCATAAGCAGAATTGACCAAATTCAGGCACTTAAGAAAAATGCTGGAAAGCCATGACAACCTCTAATACAACCAGGCCGAGCCGAACTCGTTACGTTCCAGTGCTCCGAGCCATCTATGAAGACGATGCCTTTTTTTTTTTTTTTTTTTTTTTTTTAGAAAGGCCAACAGCACCAGCGGGTCTTAGGACCCAGCGGTGGTGGGCAGGGCGGGGGACCTGGCCCTGGTGGGCGGGCCAAGAAGCCCAAACCCAGCCGGTGGGGCGGGGAACCTAGCCTCTTCGCCGAGCCCAGATTCATTCGGCTTGTTCCCTTCCTCCAACTTTTTACTGGTATCATCTGGGGCTCCTGCTCCTGGAGTCCCTGGGACAGCCGATGCCCACCCCTAGATGGGCGATCCATTTTCATCTTTTCTTTCACCGCCCGCCCCCATCATGCTGCCTGCGTCTCGGCCACCCCTCCGGCTTTTCAGCCTTCCCCCGCCCCTCCCCGCCAATACGGGAGAAAGGATTGCAGGAGTAGGCGAACGCCTCCTCCTCCTCCCCCCACTCTCTCCAGGACCACTGGTCTATATTGGCAAATGGGGAAGAGAGGTTTTCCCGGGAATATGAAATTCCACCCTGGATTTGGGGTTCTTGGCACCACCCACGTCTGCCCAGGACAAAAGGGTGATCCTCGCTCTCTCCTGTGCCTCTCTCCCCCACGATACAAGGCGGAGAGGAGACTGGGCTGGTTGCAGGCTCCGAAGCAGGCGGCGAAGCGAAGGACGGAGCCTCTGAAGGCGGTGGGGGGCAGAGCGGAGCCGCTGCAGGGGCAAGTTGCGGAGCGGAGGTTGCAGCGTCCGCCGGAGCGGTCGCAGCAGCCGCCGCAGATTGCAGGGGTTACCCCGCCGTGGCGTGGTGCTCCGCCAGTCTCTGTGAAGCGCGCGGCGGCGCAGGGGGGCTGGCCCCGCAGCCGGGGGCCCAGCCACGGACCCCGCAGCTGGAGAGGCAGCGGCGGGCGCTGGCGTGGGGGGATAATCAGCGCGACGGCCACGGGTGCGCGAAAAAGCGCCGCGGCGGTTTCTCTCGGTCCCGGGGAGGGGGCGGCGCTGGCGGCGTCTCTGCTGCTGCCGAAGCGGGGCGCGGAGCTGGCGGCCGCGGTCGGTTCGGGGCCGGTCGAAACAAAGAAACACCGGCTGCTCCATCCGGAGCGGGGGGGGGGTGAGCACCGGTGGCGGCTGCAACAGGGCGGCCCGCGGCGGGGGCGAGCCCACCAGTCCCTGCGGGGCAGCGAATGCCGAAAATGCCAGTGAGTGAAAAGGCACTCCTGCCGCCGCTCTCGATACGGGGAGAGTCGGAGCCGGCGGAAATGGAGCAGGACGGTCCGCCACAGCCGATCGGGACACGGTTCCCGGAGCCATCGCAGGCGAAAAACCTGTCGGCTTTGTCACTTTCCTGTTCCCTGGGATCTTGCGCCGAAGGGCTTTAGAAATGCGTCTCCAGGGAATGAACAGTGCGGAAGCGGTCGCATCGCCTGCGTCCTTCTGGCCACACTATTCCTGATACAGGTGTGGATGCTGTTTGCCTTCTTGGCCACCAGGGCACACTGCCGGCTCATGTTCAGTTGGCTGTTGACCAGTACCCCCAGGTCCCTTTCTGCCTGGGCACTGTCCAGATACGTTGCAGGGAGTTATTGTGGCCAAAATGTAGGACTCGTCACTTGGACTTATTAAACTTCATCTTATTGGACTCTGCCCATCTATCCAACCCTTCCGGGTGTCTTTGCAGAGCCCTCCCACCTTCCAACAGATCAACACATGCTGCCACCTTAGTGTCGTCTGTAAATCTACTAATGATAGACTCAATACCCTCATCCATGTAATCAATAAAAATATTGAACAGAACAGGCCCCAGCACATACTCCTGAGGAACACCACTGTTGGAATACCAGGCTCTTTTTTGCTCCGAGGTCAGGGCGAATAAAACTCAGGAGACGTTGTTTTTAAAGTCTCACTCTGAAGTTTATTATCCTCATCTATTACAAACTCACGAGATGTGAGCTCTCTCGAACAAGTCAAGAAAGTGAGCTAAAATGGTGTCTATTCAAGGCTATTTTAGTCCCAATTATCCAAAAAACAGTTGACATGTATATTATTTGTGAAAAATGCGTGTATTTTATGATTGGCTTTTCGCAAATATTAAAATGAATATTATATGTGTTGTGTTAGAAAGTAATGCTGTATTAGTTTTCTTAAGTACTGTGCTAAATATAGTTTTAGGTTATAAAAATTGTTAAAATAGAAACGATGCTATGTAGGATACTTTTTTTAAAAAGAAAAGACTCGCAGTGAGATAGCAGCCACAGGACACCTAAATCTTTCAGAGAAAAAGAATTTATGGCCCTCTTATCAGAGGAAACCCACTTCTTCCCGCCTCGAAGGCGCTGTTAGGATTTGGAGGAAGAAGTTGACGATGACCAGACAGAATCCTGTATTTGAATGGAATTTATGCATCATGTATGAAGTGTATGAATATGCAACAGGCTATTGTTTTTAAGGGTTAATCCTCTGTTAACGGGTGTCCTTTTTCGGGCTCGTGCTGCCCAGAAAAAGGTACCCGGACGTCCGTAACTCTTTGTCTTTATTGTCTCATATTGTCCTAATTCAGTTTGTCCAAATTATTATTACTCTAATTGTATTACTATTTTTATAACCATTTTATTACTATTAAACTTTTAAAATTTTGGAAACAAGTGATTGGCGTTTTTAACAGTCTGAATTACATCCCCAAAGCTTTCAAAACAATTGAGTGTGTCTGCTGCATAAGCAGAATTGACCAAATTCAGGCACTTAAGAAAAATGCTGGAAAGCCATGACAACCTCTAATACAACCAGGCCGAGCCGAACTCGTTACGTTCCAGTGCTCCGAGCCATCTATGAAGACGATGCCTTTTTTTTTTTTTTTTTTTTTTTTTTAGAAAGGCCAACAGCACCAGCGGGTCTTAGGACCCAGCGGTGGTGGGCAGGGCGGGGGACCTGGCCCTGGTGGGCGGGCCAAGAAGCCCAAACCCAGCCGGTGGGGCGGGGAACCTAGCCTCTTCGCCGAGCCCAGATTCATTCTGCTTGTTCCCTTCCTCCAACTTTTTACTGGTATCATCTGGGGCTCCTGCTCCTGGAGTCCCTGGGACAGCCGATGCCCACCCCTAGATGGGCGATCCATTTTCATCTTTTCTTTCACCGCCCGCCCCCATCATGCTGCCTGCGTCTCGGCCACCCCTCCGGCTTTTCAGCCTTCCCCCGCCCCTCCCCGCCAATACGGGAGAAAGGATTGCAGGAGTAGGCGAACGCCTCCTCCTCCTCCCCCCACTCTCTCCAGGACCACTGGTCTATATTGGCAAATGGGGAGGAGAGGTTTTCCCGGGAATATGAAATTCCACCCTGGATTTGGGGTTCTTGGCACCACCCACGTCTGCCCAGGACAAAAGGGTGATCCTCGCTCTCTCCTGTGCCTCCCTCCCCCACGATACAAGGCGGAGAGGAGACTGGGCTGGTTGCAGGCTCCGAAGCAGGCGGCGAAGCGAAGGACGGAGCCTCTGAAGGCGGTGGGGGGCAGAGCGGAGCCGCTGCAGGGGCAAGTTGCGGAGCGGAGGTTGCGGCGTCCGCCGGAGCGGTCGCAGCAGCCGCCGCAGATTGCAGGGGTTACCCCGCCGTGGCGTGGTGCTCCGCCAGTCTCTGTGAAGCGCGCGGCGGCGCAGGGGGGCTGGCCCCGCAGCCGGGGGCCCAGCCACGGACCCCGCAGCTGGAGAGGCAGCGGCGGGCGCTGGCGTGGGGGGATAATCAGCGCGACGGCCACGGGTGCGCGAAAAAGCGCCGCGGCGGTTTCTCTCGGTCCCGGGGAGGGGGCGGCGCTGGCGGCGTCTCTGCTGCTGCCGAAGCGGGGCGCGGAGCTGGCGGCCGCGGTCGGTTCGGGGCCGGTCGAAACAAAGAAACACCGGCTGCTCCATCCGGAGCGGGGGGGGGGGGGGGTGAGCACCGGTGGCGGCTGCAACAGGGCGGCCCGCGGCGGGGGCGAGCCCACCAGTCCCTGCGGGGCAGCGAATGCCGAAAATGCCAGTGAGTGAAAAGGCACTCCTGCCGCCGCTCTCGATACGGGGAGAGTCGGAGCCGGCGGAAATGGAGCAGGACGGTCCGCCACAGCCGATCGGGACACGGTTCCCGGAGCCATCGCAGGCGAAAAACCTGTCGGCTTTGTCACTTTCCTGTTCCCTGGGATCTTGCGCCGAAGGGCTTTAGAAATGCGTCTCCAGGGAATGAACAGTGCGGAAGCGGTCGCATCGCCTGCGTCCTTCTGGCCACACTATTCCTGATACAGGTGTGGATGCTGTTTGCCTTCTTGGCCACCAGGGCACACTGCCGGCTCATGTTCAGTTGGCTGTTGACCAGTACCCCCAGGTCCCTTTCTGCCTGGGCACTGTCCAGATACGTTGCAGGGAGTTATTGTGGCCAAAATGTAGGACTCGTCACTTGGACTTATTAAACTTCATCTTATTGGACTCTGCCCATCTATCCAACCCTTCCGGGTCTCTTTGCAGAGCCCTCCCACCTTCCAACAGATCAACACATGCTGCCACCTTAGTGTCGTCTGTAAATCTACTAATGATAGACTCAATACCCTCATCCATGTAATCAATAAAAATATTGAACAGAACAGGCCCCAGCACATACTCCTGAGGAACACCACTGTTGGAATACCAGGCTCTTTTTTGCTCCGAGGTCAGGGCGAATAAAACTCAGGAGACGTTGTTTTTAAAGTCTCACTCTGAAGTTTATTATCCTCATCTATTACAAACTCACGAGATGTGAGCTCTCTCGAACAAGTCAAGAAAGTGAGCTAAAATGGTGTCTATTCAAGGCTATTTTAGTCCCAATTATCCAAAAAACAGTTGACATGTATATTATTTGTGAAAAATGCGTGTATTTTATGATTGGCTTTTCGCAAATATTAAAATGAATATTATATGTGTTGTGTTAGAAAGTAATGCTGTATTAGTTTTCTTAAGTACTGTGCTAAATATAGTTTTAAGTTATAAAAATTGTTAAAATAGAAACGATGCTATGTAGGATACTTTTTTTAAAAAGAAAAGACTCGCAGTGAGATAGCAGCCACAGGACACCTAAATCTTTCAGAGAAAAAGAATTTATGGCCCTCTTATCAGAGGAAACCCACTTCTTCCCGCCTCGAAGGCGCTGTTAGGATTTGGAGGAAGAAGTTGACGATGACCAGACAGAATCCTGTATTTGAATGGAATTTATGCATCATGTATGAAGTGTATGAATATGCAACAGGCTATTGTTTTTAAGGGTTAATCCTCTGTTAACGGGTGTCCTTTTTCGGGCTCGTGCTGCCCAGAAAAAGGTACCCGGACGTCCGTAACTCTTTGTCTTTATTGTCTCATATTGTCCTAATTCAGTTTGTCCAAATTATTATTACTCTAATTGTATTACTATTTTTATAACCATTTTATTACTATTAAACTTTTAAAATTTTGGAAACAAGTGATTGGCGTTTTTAACAGTCTGAATTACATCCCCAAAGCTTTCAAAACAATTGAGTGTGTCTGCTGCATAAGCAGAATTGACCAAATTCAGGCACTTAAGAAAAATGCTGGAAAGCCATGACAACCTCTAATACAACCAGGCCGAGCCGAACTCGTTACGTTCCAGTGCTCCGAGCCATCTATGAAGACGATGCCTTTTTTTTTTTTTTTTTTTTTTTTTTTTTTTTTAGAAAGGCCAACAGCACCAGCGGGTCTTAGGACCCAGCGGTGGTGGGCAGGGCGGGGGACCTGGCCCTGGTGGGCGGGCCAAGAAGCCCAAACCCAGCCGGTGGGGCGGGGAACCTAGCCTCTTCGCCGAGCCCAGATTCATTCTGCTTGTTCCCTTCCTCCAACTTTTTACTGGTATCATCTGGGGCTCCTGCTCCTGGAGTCCCTGGGACAGCCGATGCCCACCCCTAGATGGGCGATCCATTTTCATCTTTTCTTTCACCGCCCGCCCCCATCATGCTGCCTGCGTCTCGGCCACCCCTCCGGCTTTTCAGCCTTCCCCCGCCCCTCCCCGCCAATACGGGAGAAAGGATTGCAGGAGTAGGCGAACGCCTCCTCCTCCTCCCCCCACTCTCTCCAGGACCACTGGTCTATATTGGCAAATGGGGAGGAGAGGTTTTCCCGGGAATATGAAATTCCACCCTGGATTTGGGGTTCTTGGCACCACCCACGTCTGCCCAGGACAAAAGGGTGATCCTCGCTCTCTTCTGTGCCTCCCTCCCCCACGATACAAGGCGGAGAGGAGACTGGGCTGGTTGCAGGCTCCGAAGCAGGCGGCGAAGCGAAGGACGGAGCCTCTGAAGGCGGTGGGGGGCAGAGCGGAGCCGCTGCAGGGGCAAGTTGCGGAGCGGAGGTTGCAGCGTCCGCCGGAGCGGTCGCAGCAGCCGCCGCAGATTGCAGGGGTTACCCCGCCGTGGCGTGGTGCTCCGCCAGTCTCTGTGAAGCGCGCGGCGGCGCAGGGGGGCTGGCCCCGCAGCCGGGGGCCCAGCCACGGACCCCGCAGCTGGAGAGGCAGCGGCGGGCGCTGGCGTGGGGGGATAATCAGCGCGACGGCCACGGGTGCGCGAAAAAGCGCCGCGGCGGTTTCTCTCGGTCCCGGGGAGGGGGCGGCGCTGGCGGCGTCTCTGCTGCTGCCGAAGCGGGGCGCGGAGCTGGCGGCCGCGGTCGGTTCGGGGCCGGTCGAAACAAAGAAACACCGGCTGCTCCATCCGGAGGGGAGGGGGGTGAGCACCGGTGGCGGCTGCAACAGGGCGGCCCGCGGCGGGGGCGAGCCCACCAGTCCCTGCGGGGCAGCGAATGCCGAAAATGCCAGTGAGTGAAAAGGCACTCCTGCCGCCGCTCTCGATACGGGGAGAGTCGGAGCCGGCGGAAATGGAGCAGGACGGTCCGCCACAGCCGATCGGGACACGGTTCCCGGAGCCATCGCAGGCGAAAAACCTGTCGGCTTTGTCACTTTCCTGTTCCCTGGGATCTTGCGCCGAAGGGCTTTAGAAATGCGTCTCCAGGGAATGAACAGTGCGGAAGCGGTCGCATCGCCTGCGTCCTTCTGGCCACACTATTCCTGATACAGGTGTGGATGCTGTTTGCCTTCTTGGCCACCAGGGCACACTGCCGGCTCATGTTCAGTTGGCTGTTGACCAGTACCCCCAGGTCCCTTTCTGCCTGGGCACTGTCCAGATACGTTGCAGGGAGTTATTGTGGCCAAAATGTAGGACTCGTCACTTGGACTTATTAAACTTCATCTTATTGGACTCTGCCCATCTATCCAACCCTTCCGGGTCTCTTTGCAGAGCCCTCCCACCTTCCAACAGATCAACACATGCTGCCACCTTAGTGTCGTCTGTAAATCTACTAATGATAGACTCAATACCCTCATCCATGTAATCAATAAAAATATTGAACAGAACAGGCCCCAGCACATACTCCTGAGGAACACCACTGTTGGAATACCAGGCTCTTTTTTGCTCCGAGGTCAGGGCGAATAAAACTCAGGAGACGTTGTTTTTAAAGTCTCACTCTGAAGTTTATTATCCTCATCTATTACAAACTCACGAGATGTGAGCTCTCTCTAACAAGTCAAGAAAGTGAGCTAAAATGGTGTCTATTCAAGGCTATTTTAGTCCCAATTATCCAAAAAACAGTTGACATGTATATTATTTGTGAAAAATGCGTGTATTTTATGATTGGCTTTTCGCAAATATTAAAATGAATATTATATGTGTTGTGTTAGAAAGTAATGCTGTATTAGTTTTCTTAAGTACTGTGCTAAATATAGTTTTAGGTTATAAAAATTGTTAAAATAGAAACGATGCTATGTAGGATACTTTTTTTAAAAAGAAAAGACTCGCAGTGAGATAGCAGCCACAGGACACCTAAATCTTTCAGAGAAAAAGAATTTATGGCCCTCTTATCAGAAGAAACCCACTTCTTCCCGCCTCGAAGGCGCTGTTAGGATTTGGAGGAAGAAGTTGACGATGACCAGACAGAATCCTGTATTTGAATGGAATTTATGCATCATGTATGAAGTGTATGAATATGCAACAGGCTATTGTTTTTAAGGGTTAATCCTCTGTTAACGGGTGTCCTTTTTCGGGCTCGTGCTGCCCAGAAAAAGGTACCCGGACGTCCGTAACTCTTTGTCTTTATTGTCTCATATTGTCCTAATTCAGTTTGTCCAAATTATTATTACTCTAATTGTATTACTATTTTTATAACCATTTTATTACTATTAAACTTTTAAAATTTTGGAAACAAGTGATTGGCGTTTTTAACAGTCTGAATTACATCCCCAAAGCTTTCAAAACAATTGAGTGTGTCTGCTGCATAAGCAGAATTGACCAAATTCAGGCACTTAAGAAAAATGCTGGAAAGCCATGACAACCTCTAATACAACCAGGCCGAGCCGAACTCGTTACGTTCCAGTGCTCCGAGCCATCTATGAAGACGATGCCTTTTTTTTTTCTTTTTTTTTTTTTTTTTTTTTTTTTTTTTTTTTTAAGAAAGGCCAACAGCACCAGCGGGTCTTAGGACCCAGCGGTGGTGGGCAGGGCGGGGGACCTGGCCCTGGTGGGCGGGCCAAGAAGCCCAAACCCAGCCGGTGGGGCGGGGAACCTAGCCTCTTCGCCGAGCCCAGATTCATTCTGCTTGTTCCCTTCCTCCAACTTTTTACTGGTATCATCTGGGGCTCCTGCTCCTGGAGTCCCTGGGACAGCCGATGCCCACCCCTAGATGGGCGATCCATTTTCATCTTTTCTTTCACCGCCCGCCCCCATCATGCTGCCTGCGTCTCGGCCACCCCTCCGGCTTTTCAGCCTTCCCCCGCCCCTCCCCGCCAATACGGGAGAAAGGATTGCAGGAGTAGGCGAACGCCTCCTCCTCCTCCCCCCACTCTCTCCAGGACCACTGGTCTATATTGGCAAATGGGGAGGAGAGGTTTTCCCGGGAATATGAAATTCCACCCTGGATTTGGGGTTCTTGGCACCACCCACGTCTGCCCAGGACAAAAGGGTGATCCTCGCTCTCTTCTGTGCCTCCCTCCCCCACGATACAAGGCGGAGAGGAGACTGGGCTGGTTGCAGGCTCCGAAGCAGGCGGCGAAGCGAAGGACGGAGCCTCTGAAGGCGGTGGGGGGCAGAGCGGAGCCGCTGCAGGGGCAAGTTGCGGAGCGGAGGTTGCAGCGTCCGCCGGAGCGGTCGCAGCAGCCGCCGCAGATTGCAGGGGTTACCCCGCCGTGGCGTGGTGCTCCGCCAGTCTCTGTGAAGCGCGCGGCGGCGCAGGGGGGCTGGCCCCGCAGCCGGGGGCCCAGCCACGGACCCCGCAGCTGGAGAGGCAGCGGCGGGCGCTGGCGTGGGGGGATAATCAGCGCGACGGCCACGGGTGCGCGAAAAAGCGCCGCGGCGGTTTCTCTCGGTCCCGGGGAGGGGGCGGCGCTGGCGGCGTCTCTGCTGCTGCCGAAGCGGGGCGCGGAGCTGGCGGCCGCGGTCGGTTCGGGGCCGGTCGAAACAAAGAAACACCGGCTGCTCCATCCGGAGGGGAGGGGGGTGAGCACCGGTGGCGGCTGCAACAGGGCGGCCCGCGGCGGGGGCGAGCCCACCAGTCCCTGCGGGGCAGCGAATGCCGAAAATGCCAGTGAGTGAAAAGGCACTCCTGCCGCCGCTCTCGATACGGGGAGAGTCGGAGCCGGCGGAAATGGAGCAGGACGGTCCGCCACAGCCGATCGGGACACGGTTCCCGGAGCCATCGCAGGCGAAAAACCTGTCGGCTTTGTCACTTTCCTGTTCCCTGGGATCTTGCGCCGAAGGGCTTTAGAAATGCGTCTCCAGGGAATGAACAGTGCGGAAGCGGTCGCATCGCCTGCGTCCTTCTGGCCACACTATTCCTGATACAGGTGTGGATGCTGTTTGCCTTCTTGGCCACCAGGGCACACTGCCGGCTCATGTTCAGTTGGCTGTTGACCAGTACCCCCAGGTCCCTTTCTGCCTGGGCACTGTCCAGATACGTTGCAGGGAGTTATTGTGGCCAAAATGTAGGACTCGTCACTTGGACTTATTAAACTTCATCTTATTGGACTCTGCCCATCTATCCAACCCTTCCGGGTCTCTTTGCAGAGCCCTCCCACCTTCCAACAGATCAACACATGCTGCCACCTTAGTGTCGTCTGTAAATCTACTAATGATAGACTCAATACCCTCATCCATGTAATCAATAAAAATATTGAACAGAACAGGCCCCAGCACATACTCCTGAGGAACACCACTGTTGGAATACCAGGCTCTTTTTTGCTCCGAGGTCAGGGCGAATAAAACTCAGGAGACGTTGTTTTTAAAGTCTCACTCTGAAGTTTATTATCCTCATCTATTACAAACTCACGAGATGTGAGCTCTCTCTAACAAGTCAAGAAAGTGAGCTAAAATGGTGTCTATTCAAGGCTATTTTAGTCCCAATTATCCAAAAAACAGTTGACATGTATATTATTTGTGAAAAATGCGTGTATTTTATGATTGGCTTTTCGCAAATATTAAAATGAATATTATATGTGTTGTGTTAGAAAGTAATGCTGTATTAGTTTTCTTAAGTACTGTGCTAAATATAGTTTTAGGTTATAAAAATTGTTAAAATAGAAACGATGCTATGTAGGATACTTTTTTTAAAAAGAAAAGACTCGCAGTGAGATAGCAGCCACAGGACACCTAAATCTTTCAGAGAAAAAGAATTTATGGCCCTCTTATCAGAAGAAACCCACTTCTTCCCGCCTCGAAGGCGCTGTTAGGATTTGGAGGAAGAAGTTGACGATGACCAGACAGAATCCTGTATTTGAATGGAATTTATGCATCATGTATGAAGTGTATGAATATGCAACAGGCTATTGTTTTTAAGGGTTAATCCTCTGTTAACGGGTGTCCTTTTTTCGGGCTCGTGCTGCCCAGAAAAAGGTACCCGGACGTCCGTAACTCTTTGTCTTTATTGTCTCATATTGTCCTAATTCAGTTTGTCCAAATTATTATTACTCTAATTGTATTACTATTTTTATAACCATTTTATTACTATTAAACTTTTAAAATTTTGGAAACAAGTGATTGGCGTTTTTAACAGTCTGAATTACATCCCCAAAGCTTTCAAAACAATTGAGTGTGTCTGCTGCATAAGCAGAATTGACCAAATTCAGGCACTTAAGAAAAATGCTGGAAAGCCATGACAACCTCTAATACAACCAGGCCGAGCCGAACTCGTTACGTTCCAGTGCTCCGAGCCATCTATGAAGACGATGCCTTTTTTTTTTTTTTTTTTTTTTTTTTTTTTTTTTTTAGAAAGGCCAACAGCACCAGCGGGTCTTAGGACCCAGCGGTGGTGGGCAGGGCGGGGGACCTGGCCCTGGTGGGCGGGCCAAGAAGCCCAAACCCAGCCGGTGGGGCGGGGAACCTAGCCTCTTCGCCGAGCCCAGATTCATTCTGCTTGTTCCCTTCCTCCAACTTTTTACTGGTATCATCTGGGGCTCCTGCTCCTGGAGTCCCTGGGACAGCCGATGCCCACCCCTAGATGGGCGATCCATTTTCATCTTTTCTTTCACCGCCCGCCCCCATCATGCTGCCTGCGTCTCGGCCACCCCTCCGGCTTTTCAGCCTTCCCCCGCCCCCCCCCCCCGCCAATACGGGAGAAAGGATTGCAGGAGTAGGCGAACGCCTCCTCCTCCTCCCCCCACTCTCTCCAGGACCACTGGTCTATATTGGCAAATGGGGAGGAGAGGTTTTCCCGGGAATATGAAATTCCACCCTGGATTTGGGGTTCTTGGCACCACCCACGTCTGCCCAGGACAAAAGGGTGATCCTCGCTCTCTCCTGTGCCTCCCTCCCCCACGATACAAGGCGGAGAGGAGACTGGGCTGGTTGCAGGCTCCGAAGCAGGCGGCGAAGCGAAGGACGGAGCCTCTGAAGGCGGTGGGGGGCAGAGCGGAGCCGCTGCAGGGGCAAGTTGCGGAGCGGAGGTTGCGGCGTCCGCCGGAGCGGTCGCAGCAGCCGCCGCAGATTGCAGGGGTTACCCCGCCGTGGCGTGGTGCTCCGCCAGTCTCTGTGAAGCGCGCGGCGGCGCAGGGGGGCTGGCCCCGCAGCCGGGGGCCCAGCCACGGACCCCGCAGCTGGAGAGGCAGCGGCGGGCGCTGGCGTGGGGGGATAATCAGCGCGACGGCCACGGGTGCGCGAAAAAGCGCCGCGGCGGTTTCTCTCGGTCCCGGGGAGGGGGCGGCGCTGGCGGCGTCTCTGCTGCTGCCGAAGCGGGGCGCGGAGCTGGCGGCCGCGGTCGGTTCGGGGCCGGTCGAAACAAAGAAACACCGGCTGCTCCATCCGGAGGGGAGGGGGGTGAGCACCGGTGGCGGCTGCAACAGGGCGGCCCGCGGCGGGGGCGAGCCCACCAGTCCCTGCGGGGCAGCGAATGCCGAAAATGCCAGTGAGTGAAAAGGCACTCCTGCCGCCGCTCTCGATACGGGGAGAGTCGGAGCCGGCGGAAATGGAGCAGGACGGTCCGCCACAGCCGATCGGGACACGGTTCCCGGAGCCATCGCAGGCGAAAAACCTGTCGGCTTTGTCACTTTCCTGTTCCCTGGGATCTTGCGCCGAAGGGCTTTAGAAATGCGTCTCCAGGGAATGAACAGTGCGGAAGCGGTCGCATCGCCTGCGTCCTTCTGGCCACACTATTCCTGATACAGGTGTGGATGCTGTTTGCCTTCTTGGCCACCAGGGCACACTGCCGGCTCATGTTCAGTTGGCTGTTGACCAGTACCCCCAGGTCCCTTTCTGCCTGGGCACTGTCCAGATACGTTGCAGGGAGTTATTGTGGCCAAAATGTAGGACTCGTCACTTGGACTTATTAAACTTCATCTTATTGGACTCTGCCCATCTATCCAACCCTTCCGGGTCTCTTTGCAGAGCCCTCCCACCTTCCAACAGATCAACACATGCTGCCACCTTAGTGTCGTCTGTAAATCTACTAATGATAGACTCAATACCCTCATCCATGTAATCAATAAAAATATTGAACAGAACAGGCCCCAGCACATACTCCTGAGGAACACCACTGTTGGAATACCAGGCTCTTTTTTGCTCCGAGGTCAGGGCGAATAAAACTCAGGAGACGTTGTTTTTAAAGTCTCACTCTGAAGTTTATTATCCTCATCTATTACAAACTCACGAGATGTGAGCTCTCTCGAACAAGTCAAGAAAGTGAGCTAAAATGGTGTCTATTCAAGGCTATTTTAGTCCCAATTATCCAAAAAACAGTTGACATGTATATTATTTGTGAAAAATGCGTGTATTTTATGATTGGCTTTTCGCAAATATTAAAATGAATATTATATGTGTTGTGTTAGAAAGTAATGCTGTATTAGTTTTCTTAAGTACTGTGCTAAATATAGTTTTAGGTTATAAAAATTGTTAAAATAGAAACGATGCTATGTAGGATACTTTTTTTAAAAAGAAAAGACTCGCAGTGAGATAGCAGCCACAGGACACCTAAATCTTTCAGAGAAAAAGAATTTATGGCCCTCTTATCAGAAGAAACCCACTTCTTCCCGCCTCGAAGGCGCTGTTAGGATTTGGAGGAAGAAGTTGACGATGACCAGACAGAATCCTGTATTTGAATGGAATTTATGCATCATGTATGAAGTGTATGAATATGCAACAGGCTATTGTTTTTAAGGGTTAATCCTCTGTTAACGGGTGTCCTTTTTTCGGGCTCGTGCTGCCCAGAAAAAGGTACCCGGACGTCCGTAACTCTTTGTCTTTATTGTCTCATATTGTCCTAATTCAGTTTGTCCAAATTATTATTACTCTAATTGTATTACTATTTTTATAACCATTTTATTACTATTAAACTTTTAAAATTTTGGAAACAAGTGATTGGCGTTTTTAACAGTCTGAATTACATCCCCAAAGCTTTCAAAACAATTGAGTGTGTCTGCTGCATAAGCAGAATTGACCAAATTCAGGCACTTAAGAAAAATGCTGGAAAGCCATGACAACCTCTAATACAACCAGGCCGAGCCTAACTCGTTACGTTCCAGTGCTCCGAGCCATCTATGAAGACGATGCCTTTTTTTTTTTTTTTTTTTTTTTTTTTTTTTTTTTTTTTTTTTTAGAAAGGCCAACAGCACCAGCGGGTCTTAGGACCCAGCGGTGGTGGGCAGGGCGGGGGACCTGGCCCTGGTGGGCGGGCCAAGAAGCCCAAACCCAGCCGGTGGGGCGGGGAACCTAGCCTCTTCGCCGAGCCCAGATTCATTCTGCTTGTTCCCTTCCTCCAACTTTTTACTGGTATCATCTGGGGCTCCTGCTCCTGGAGTCCCTGGGACAGCCGATGCCCACCCCTAGATGGGCGATCCATTTTCATCTTTTCTTTCACCGCCCGCCCCCATCATGCTGCCTGCGTCTCGGCCACCCCTCCGGCTTTTCAGCCTTCCCCCGCCCCTCCCCGCCAATACGGGAGAAAGGATTGCAGGAGTAGGCGAACGCCTCCTCCTCCTCCCCCCACTCTCTCCAGGACCACTGGTCTATATTGGCAAATGGGGAGGAGAGGTTTTCCCGGGAATATGAAATTCCACCCTGGATTTGGGGTTCTTGGCACCACCCACGTCTGCCCAGGACAAAAGGGTGATCCTCGCTCTCTCCTGTGCCTCCCTCCCCCACGATACAAGGCGGAGAGGAGACTGGGCTGGTTGCAGGCTCCGAAGCAGGCGGCGAAGCGAAGGACGGAGCCTCTGAAGGCGGTGAGGGGCAGAGCGGAGCCGCTGCAGGGGCAAGTTGCGGAGCGGAGGTTGCGGCGTCCGCCGGAGCGGTCGCAGCAGCCGCCGCAGATTGCAGGGGTTACCCCGCCGTGGCGTGGTGCTCCGCCAGTCTCTGTGAAGCGCGCGGCGGCGCAGGGGGGCTGGCCCCGCAGCCGGGGGCCCAGCCACGGACCCCGCAGCTGGAGAGGCAGCGGCGGGCGCTGGCGTGGGGGGATAATCAGCGCGACGGCCACGGGTGCGCGAAAAAGCGCCGCGGCGGTTTCTCTCGGTCCCGGGGAGGGGGCGGCGCTGGCGGCGTCTCTGCTGCTGCCGAAGCGGGGCGCGGAGCTGGCGGCCGCGGTCGGTTCGGGGCCGGTCGAAACAAAGAAACACCGGCTGCTCCATCCGGAGGGGAGGGGGGTGAGCACCGGTGGCGGCTGCAACAGGGCGGCCCGCGGCGGGGGCGAGCCCACCAGTCCCTGCGGGGCAGCGAATGCCGAAAATGCCAGTGAGTGAAAAGGCACTCCTGCCGCCGCTCTCGATACGGGGAGAGTCGGAGCCGGCGGAAATGGAGCAGGACGGTCCGCCACAGCCGATCGGGACACGGTTCCCGGAGCCATCGCAGGCGAAAAACCTGTCGGCTTTGTCACTTTCCTGTTCCCTGGGATCTTGCGCCGAAGGGCTTTAGAAATGCGTCTCCAGGGAATGAACAGTGCGGAAGCGGTCGCATCGCCTGCGTCCTTCTGGCCACACTATTCCTGATACAGGTGTGGATGCTGTTTGCCTTCTTGGCCACCAGGGCACACTGCCGGCTCATGTTCAGTTGGCTGTTGACCAGTACCCCCAGGTCCCTTTCTGCCTGGGCACTGTCCAGATACGTTGCAGGGAGTTATTGTGGCCAAAATGTAGGACTCGTCACTTGGACTTATTAAACTTCATCTTATTGGACTCTGCCCATCTATCCAACCCTTCCGGGTCTCTTTGCAGAGCCCTCCCACCTTCCAACAGATCAACACATGCTGCCACCTTAGTGTCGTCTGTAAATCTACTAATGATAGACTCAATACCCTCATCCATGTAATCAATAAAAATATTGAACAGAACAGGCCCCAGCACATACTCCTGAGGAACACCACTGTTGGAATACCAGGCTCTTTTTTGCTCCGAGGTCAGGGCGAATAAAACTCAGGAGACGTTGTTTTTAAAGTCTCACTCTGAAGTTTATTATCCTCATCTATTACAAACTCACGAGATGTGAGCTCTCTCGAACAAGTCAAGAAAGTGAGCTAAAATGGTGTCTATTCAAGGCTATTTTAGTCCCAATTATCCAAAAAACAGTTGACATGTATATTATTTGTGAAAAATGCGTGTATTTTATGATTGGCTTTTCGCAAATATTAAAATGAATATTATATGTGTTGTGTTAGAAAGTAATGCTGTATTAGTTTTCTTAAGTACTGTGCTAAATATAGTTTTAGGTTATAAAAATTGTTAAAATAGAAACGATGCTATGTAGGATACTTTTTTTAAAAAGAAAAGACTCGCAGTGAGATAGCAGCCACAGGACACCTAAATCTTTCAGAGAAAAAGAATTTATGGCCCTCTTATCAGAAGAAACCCACTTCTTCCCGCCTCGAAGGCGCTGTTAGGATTTGGAGGAAGAAGTTGACGATGACCAGACAGAATCCTGTATTTGAATGGAATTTATGCATCATGTATGAAGTGTATGAATATGCAACAGGCTATTGTTTTTAAGGGTTAATCCTCTGTTAACGGGTGTCCTTTTTTCGGGCTCGTGCTGCCCAGAAAAAGGTACCCGGACGTCCGTAACTCTTTGTCTTTATTGTCTCATATTGTCCTAATTCAGTTTGTCCAAATTATTATTACTCTAATTGTATTACTATTTTTATAACCATTTTATTACTATTAAACTTTTAAAATTTTGGAAACAAGTGATTGGCGTTTTTAACAGTCTGAATTACATCCCCAAAGCTTTCAAAACAATTGAGTGTGTCTGCTGCATAAGCAGAATTGACCAAATTCAGGCACTTAAGAAAAATGCTGGAAAGCCATGACAACCTCTAATACAACCAGGCCGAGCCTAACTCGTTACGTTCCAGTGCTCCGAGCCATCTATGAAGACGATGCCTTTTTTTTTTTTTTTTTTTTTTTTTTTTTTTTTTTTTTTTTTTAGAAAGGCCAACAGCACCAGCGGGTCTTAGGACCCAGCGGTGGTGGGCAGGGCGGGGGACCTGGCCCTGGTGGGCGGGCCAAGAAGCCCAAACCCAGCCGGTGGGGCGGGGAACCTAGCCTCTTCGCCGAGCCCAGATTCATTCGGCTTGTTCCCTTCCTCCAACTTTTTACTGGTATCATCTGGGGCTCCTGCTCCTGGAGTCCCTGGGGCAGCCGATGCCCACCCCTAGATGGGCGATCCATTTTCATCTTTTCTTTCACCGCCCGCCCCCATCATGCTGCCTGCGTCTCGGCCACCCCTCCGGCTTTTCAGCCTTCCCCCGCCCCTCCCCGCCAATACGGGAGAAAGGATTGCAGGAGTAGGCGAACGCCTCCTCCTCCTCCCCCCACTCTCTCCAGGACCACTGGTCTATATTGGCAAATGGGGAGGAGAGGTTTTCCCGGGAATATGAAATTCCACCCTGGATTTGGGGTTCTTGGCACCACCCACGTCTGCCCAGGACAAAAGGGTGATCCTCGCTCTCTCCTGTGCCTCCCTCCCCCACGATACAAGGCGGAGAGGAGACTGGGCTGGTTGCAGGCTCCGAAGCAGGCGGCGAAGCGAAGGACGGAGCCTCTGAAGGCGGTGAGGGGCAGAGCGGAGCCGCTGCAGGGGCAAGTTGCGGAGCGGAGGTTGCGGCGTCCGCCGGAGCGGTCGCAGCAGCCGCCACAGATTGCAGGGGTTACCCCGCCGTGGCGTGGTGCTCCGCCAGTCTCTGTGAAGCGCGCGGCGGCGCAGGGGGGCTGGCCCCGCAGCCGGGGGCCCAGCCACGGACCCCGCAGCTGGAGAGGCAGCGGCGGGCGCTGGCGTGGGGGGATAATCAGCGCGACGGCCACGGGTGCGCGAAAAAGCGCCGCGGCGGTTTCTCTCGGTCCCGGGGAGGGGGCGGCGCTGGCGGCGTCTCTGCTGCTGCCGAAGCGGGGCGCGGAGCTGGCGGCCGCGGTCGGTTCGGGGCCGGTCGAAACAAAGAAACACCGGCTGCTCCATCCGGAGGGGAGGGGGGTGAGCACCGGTGGCGGCTGCAACAGGGCGGCCCGCGGCGGGGGCGAGCCCACCAGTCCCTGCGGGGCAGCGAATGCCGAAAATGCCAGTGAGTGAAAAGGCACTCCTGCCGCCGCTCTCGATACGGGGAGAGTCGGAGCCGGCGGAAATGGAGCAGGACGGTCCGCCACAGCCGATCGGGACACGGTTCCCGGAGCCATCGCAGGCGAAAAACCTGTCGGCTTTGTCACTTTCCTGTTCCCTGGGATCTTGCGCCGAAGGGCTTTAGAAATGCGTCTCCAGGGAATGAACAGTGCGGAAGCGGTCGCATCGCCTGCGTCCTTCTGGCCACACTATTCCTGATACAGGTGTGGATGCTGTTTGCCTTCTTGGCCACCAGGGCACACTGCCGGCTCATGTTCAGTTGGCTGTTGACCAGTACCCCCAGGTCCCTTTCTGCCTGGGCACTGTCCAGATACGTTGCAGGGAGTTATTGTGGCCAAAATGTAGGACTCGTCACTTGGACTTATTAAACTTCATCTTATTGGACTCTGCCCATCTATCCAACCCTTCCGGGTCTCTTTGCAGAGCCCTCCCACCTTCCAACAGATCAACACATGCTGCCACCTTAGTGTCGTCTGTAAATCTACTAATGATAGACTCAATACCCTCATCCATGTAATCAATAAAAATATTGAACAGAACAGGCCCCAGCACATACTCCTGAGGAACACCACTGTTGGAATACCAGGCTCTTTTTTGCTCCGAGGTCAGGGTGAATAAAACTCAGGAGACGTTGTTTTTAAAGTCTCACTCTGAAGTTTATTATCCTCATCTATTACAAACTCACGAGATGTGAGCTCTCTCTAACAAGTCAAGAAAGTGAGCTAAAATGGTGTCTATTCAAGGCTATTTTAGTCCCAATTATCCAAAAAACAGTTGACATGTATATTATTTGTGAAAAATGCGTGTATTTTATGATTGGCTTTTCGCAAATATTAAAATGAATATTATATGTGTTGTGTTAGAAAGTAATGCTGTATTAGTTTTCTTAAGTACTGTGTTAAATATAGTTTTAGGTTATAAAAATTGTTAAAATAGAAACGATGCTATGTAGGATACTTTTTTTAAAAAGAAAAGACTCGCAGTGAGATAGCAGCCACAGGACACCTAAATCTTTCAGAGAAAAAGAATTTATGGCCCTCTTATCAGAAGAAACCCACTTCTTCCCGCCTCGAAGGCGCTGTTAGGATTTGGAGGAAGAAGTTGACGATGACCAGACAGAATCCTGTATTTGAATGGAATTTATGCATCATGTATGAAGTGTATGAATATGCAACAGGCTATTGTTTTTAAGGGTTAATCCTCTGTTAACGGGTGTCCTTTTTCGGGCTCGTGCTGCCCAGAAAAAGGTACCCGGACGTCCGTAACTCTTTGTCTTTATTGTCTCATATTGTCCTAATTCAGTTTGTCCAAATTATTATTACTCTAATTGTATTACTATTTTTATAACCATTTTATTACTATTAAACTTTTAAAATTTTGGAAACAAGTGATTGGCGTTTTTAACAGTCTGAATTACATCCCCAAAGCTTTCAAAACAATTGAGTGTGTCTGCTGCATAAGCAGAATTGACCAAATTCAGGCACTTAAGAAAAATGCTGGAAAGCCATGACAACCTCTAATACAACCAGGCCGAGCCGAACTCGTTACGTTCCAGTGCTCCGAGCCATCTATGAAGACGATGCCTTTTTTTTTTTTTTTTTTTTTTTTTTTTTTAGAAAGGCCAACAGCACCAGCGGGTCTTAGGACCCAGCGGTGGTGGGCAGGGCGGGGGACCTGGCCCTGGTGGGCGGGCCAAGAAGCCCAAACCCAGCCGGTGGGGCGGGGAACCTAGCCTCTTCGCCGAGCCCAGATTCATTCTGCTTGTTCCCTTCCTCCAACTTTTTACTGGTATCATCTGGGGCTCCTGCTCCTGGAGTCCCTGGGACAGCCGATGCCCACCCCTAGATGGGCGATCCATTTTCATCTTTTCTTTCACCGCCCGCCCCCATCATGCTGCCTGCGTCTCGGCCACCCCTCCGGCTTTTCAGCCTTCCCCCGCCCCCCCCCGCCAATACGGGAGAAAGGATTGCAGGAGTAGGCGAACGCCTCCTCCTCCTCCCCCCACTCTCTCCAGGACCACTGGTCTATATTGGCAAATGGGGAGGAGAGGTTTTCCCGGGAATATGAAATTCCACCCTGGATTTGGGGTTCTTGGCACCACCCACGTCTGCCCAGGACAAAAGGGTGATCCTCGCTCTCTCCTGTGCCTCCCTCCCCCACGATACAAGGCGGAGAGGAGACTGGGCTGGTTGCAGGCTCCGAAGCAGGCGGCGAAGCGAAGGACGGAGCCTCTGAAGGCGGTGGGGGGCAGAGCGGAGCCGCTGCAGGGGCAAGTTGCGGAGCGGAGGTTGCGGCGTCCGCCGGAGCGGTCGCAGCAGCCGCCGCAGATTGCAGGGGTTACCCCGCCGTGGCGTGGTGCTCCGCCAGTCTCTGTGAAGCGCGCGGCGGCGCAGGGGGGCTGGCCCCGCAGCCGGGGGCCCAGCCACGGACCCCGCAGCTGGAGAGGCAGCGGCGGGCGCTGGCGTGGGGGGATAATCAGCGCGACGGCCACGGGTGCGCGAAAAAGCGCCGCGGCGGTTTCTCTCGGTCCCGGGGAGGGGGCGGCGCTGGCGGCGTCTCTGCTGCTGCCGAAGCGGGGCGCGGAGCTGGCGGCCGCGGTCGGTTCGGGGCCGGTCGAAACAAAGAAACACCGGCTGCTCCATCCGGAGGGGAGGGGGGTGAGCACCGGTGGCGGCTGCAACAGGGCGGCCCGCGGCGGGGGCGAGCCCACCAGTCCCTGCGGGGCAGCGAATGCCGAAAATGCCAGTGAGTGAAAAGGCACTCCTGCCGCCGCTCTCGATACGGGGAGAGTCGGAGCCGGCGGAAATGGAGCAGGACGGTCCGCCACAGCCGATCGGGACACGGTTCCCGGAGCCATCGCAGGCGAAAAACCTGTCGGCTTTGTCACTTTCCTGTTCCCTGGGATCTTGCGCCGAAGGGCTTTAGAAATGCGTCTCCAGGGAATGAACAGTGCGGAAGCGGTCGCATCGCCTGCGTCCTTCTGGCCACACTATTCCTGATACAGGTGTGGATGCTGTTTGCCTTCTTGGCCACCAGGGCACACTGCCGGCTCATGTTCAGTTGGCTGTTGACCAGTACCCCCAGGTCCCTTTCTGCCTGGGCACTGTCCAGATACGTTGCAGGGAGTTATTGTGGCCAAAATGTAGGACTCGTCACTTGGACTTATTAAACTTCATCTTATTGGACTCTGCCCATCTATCCAACCCTTCCGGGTCTCTTTGCAGAGCCCTCCCACCTTCCAACAGATCAACACATGCTGCCACCTTAGTGTCGTCTGTAAATCTACTAATGATAGACTCAATACCCTCATCCATGTAATCAATAAAAATATTGAACAGAACAGGCCCCAGCACATACTCCTGAGGAACACCACTGTTGGAATACCAGGCTCTTTTTTGCTCCGAGGTCAGGGTGAATAAAACTCAGGAGACGTTGTTTTTAAAGTCTCACTCTGAAGTTTATTATCCTCATCTATTACAAACTCACGAGATGTGAGCTCTCTCGAACAAGTCAAGAAAGTGAGCTAAAATGGTGTCTATTCAAGGCTATTTTAGTCCCAATTATCCAAAAAACAGTTGACATGTATATTATTTGTGAAAAATGCGTGTATTTTATGATTGGCTTTTCGCAAATATTAAAATGAATATTATATGTGTTGTGTTAGAAAGTAATGCTGTATTAGTTTTCTTAAGTACTGTGTTAAATATAGTTTTAGGTTATAAAAATTGTTAAAATAGAAACGATGCTATGTAGGATACTTTTTTTAAAAAGAAAAGACTCGCAGTGAGATAGCAGCCACAGGACACCTAAATCTTTCAGAGAAAAAGAATTTATGGCCCTCTTATCAGAAGAAACCCACTTCTTCCCGCCTCGAAGGCGCTGTTAGGATTTGGAGGAAGAAGTTGACGATGACCAGACAGAATCCTGTATTTGAATGGAATTTATGCATCATGTATGAAGTGTATGAATATGCAACAGGCTATTGTTTTTAAGGGTTAATCCTCTGTTAACGGGTGTCCTTTTTCGGGCTCGTGCTGCCCAGAAAAAGGTACCCGGACGTCCGTAACTCTTTGTCTTTATTGTCTCATATTGTCCTAATTCAGTTTGTCCAAATTATTATTACTCTAATTGTATTACTATTTTTATAACCATTTTATTACTATTAAACTTTTAAAATTTTGGAAACAAGTGATTGGCGTTTTTAACAGTCTGAATTACATCCCCAAAGCTTTCAAAACAATTGAGTGTGTCTGCTGCATAAGCAGAATTGACCAAATTCAGGCACTTAAGAAAAATGCTGGAAAGCCATGACAACCTCTAATACAACCAGGCCGAGCCGAACTCGTTACGTTCCAGTGCTCCGAGCCATCTATGAAGACGATGCCTTTTTTTTTTTTTTTTTAGAAAGGCCAACAGCACCAGCGGGTCTTAGGACCCAGCGGTGGTGGGCAGGGCGGGGGACCTGGCCCTGGTGGGCGGGCCAAGAAGCCCAAACCCAGCCGGTGGGGCGGGGAACCTAGCCTCTTCGCCGAGCCCAGATTCATTCTGCTTGTTCCCTTCCTCCAACTTTTTACTGGTATCATCTGGGGCTCCTGCTCCTGGAGTCCCTGGGACAGCCGATGCCCACCCCTAGATGGGCGATCCATTTTCATCTTTTCTTTCACCGCCCGCCCCCATCATGCTGCCTGCGTCTCGGCCACCCCTCCGGCTTTTCAGCCTTCCCCCGCCCCCCCCCGCCAATACGGGAGAAAGGATTGCAGGAGTAGGCGAACGCCTCCTCCTCCTCCCCCCACTCTCTCCAGGACCACTGGTCTATATTGGCAAATGGGGAGGAGAGGTTTTCCCGGGAATATGAAATTCCACCCTGGATTTGGGGTTCTTGGCACCACCCACGTCTGCCCAGGACAAAAGGGTGATCCTCGCTCTCTCCTGTGCCTCCCTCCCCCACGATACAAGGCGGAGAGGAGACTGGGCTGGTTGCAGGCTCCGAAGCAGGCGGCGAAGCGAAGGACGGAGCCTCTGAAGGCGGTGGGGGGCAGAGCGGAGCCGCTGCAGGGGCAAGTTGCGGAGCGGAGGTTGCAGCGTCCGCCGGAGCGGTCGCAGCAGCCGCCGCAGATTGCAGGGGTTACCCCGCCGTGGCGTGGTGCTCCGCCAGTCTCTGTGAAGCGCGCGGCGGCGCAGGGGGGCTGGCCCCGCAGCCGGGGGCCCAGCCACGGACCCCGCAGCTGGAGAGGCAGCGGCGGGCGCTGGCGTGGGGGGATAATCAGCGCGACGGCCACGGGTGCGCGAAAAAGCGCCGCGGCGGTTTCTCTCGGTCCCGGGGAGGGGGCGGCGCTGGCGGCGTCTCTGCTGCTGCCGAAGCGGGGCGCGGAGCTGGCGGCCGCGGTCGGTTCGGGGCCGGTCGAAACAAAGAAACACCGGCTGCTCCATCCGGAGGGGAGGGGGGTGAGCACCGGTGGCGGCTGCAACAGGGCGGCCCGCGGCGGGGGCGAGCCCACCAGTCCCTGCGGGGCAGCGAATGCCGAAAATGCCAGTGAGTGAAAAGGCACTCCTGCCGCCGCTCTCGATACGGGGAGAGTCGGAGCCGGCGGAAATGGAGCAGGACGGTCCGCCACAGCCGATCGGGACACGGTTCCCGGAGCCATCGCAGGCGAAAAACCTGTCGGCTTTGTCACTTTCCTGTTCCCTGGGATCTTGCGCCGAAGGGCTTTAGAAATGCGTCTCCAGGGAATGAACAGTGCGGAAGCGGTCGCATCGCCTGCGTCCTTCTGGCCACACTATTCCTGATACAGGTGTGGATGCTGTTTGCCTTCTTGGCCACCAGGGCACACTGCCGGCTCATGTTCAGTTGGCTGTTGACCAGTACCCCCAGGTCCCTTTCTGCCTGGGCACTGTCCAGATACGTTGCAGGGAGTTATTGTGGCCAAAATGTAGGACTCGTCACTTGGACTTATTAAACTTCATCTTATTGGACTCTGCCCATCTATCCAACCCTTCCGGGTCTCTTTGCAGAGCCCTCCCACCTTCCAACAGATCAACACATGCTGCCACCTTAGTGTCGTCTGTAAATCTACTAATGATAGACTCAATACCCTCATCCATGTAATCAATAAAAATATTGAACAGAACAGGCCCCAGCACATACTCCTGAGGAACACCACTGTTGGAATACCAGGCTCTTTTTTGCTCCGAGGTCAGGGCGAATAAAACTCAGGAGACGTTGTTTTTAAAGTCTCACTCTGAAGTTTATTATCCTCATCTATTACAAACTCACGAGATGTGAGCTCTCTCGAACAAGTCAAGAAAGTGAGCTAAAATGGTGTCTATTCAAGGCTATTTTAGTCCCAATTATCCAAAAAACAGTTGACATGTATATTATTTGTGAAAAATGCGTGTATTTTATGATTGGCTTTTCGCAAATATTAAAATGAATATTATATGTGTTGTGTTAGAAAGTAATGCTGTATTAGTTTTCTTAAGTACTGTGTTAAATATAGTTTTAGGTTATAAAAATTGTTAAAATAGAAACGATGCTATGTAGGATACTTTTTTTAAAAAGAAAAGACTCGCAGTGAGATAGCAGCCACAGGACACCTAAATCTTTCAGAGAAAAAGAATTTATGGCCCTCTTATCAGAAGAAACCCACTTCTTCCCGCCTCGAAGGCGCTGTTAGGATTTGGAGGAAGAAGTTGACGATGACCAGACAGAATCCTGTATTTGAATGGAATTTATGCATCATGTATGAAGTGTATGAATATGCAACAGGCTATTGTTTTTAAGGGTTAATCCTCTGTTAACGGGTGTCCTTTTTCGGGCTCGTGCTGCCCAGAAAAAGGTACCCGGACGTCCGTAACTCTTTGTCTTTATTGTCTCATATTGTCCTAATTCAGTTTGTCCAAATTATTATTACTCTAATTGTATTACTATTTTTATAACCATTTTATTACTATTAAACTTTTAAAATTTTGGAAACAAGTGATTGGCGTTTTTAACAGTCTGAATTACATCCCCAAAGCTTTCAAAACAATTGAGTGTGTCTGCTGCATAAGCAGAATTGACCAAATTCAGGCACTTAAGAAAAATGCTGGAAAGCCATGACAACCTCTAATACAACCAGGCCGAGCCGAACTCGTTACGTTCCAGTGCTCCGAGCCATCTATGAAGACGATGCCTTTTTTTTTTTTTTTTTAGAAAGGCCAACAGCACCAGCGGGTCTTAGGACCCAGCGGTGGTGGGCAGGGCGGGGGACCTGGCCCTGGTGGGCGGGCCAAGAAGCCCAAACCCAGCCGGTGGGGCGGGGAACCTAGCCTCTTCGCCGAGCCCAGATTCATTCTGCTTGTTCCCTTCCTCCAACTTTTTACTGGTATCATCTGGGGCTCCTGCTCCTGGAGTCCCTGGGACAGCCGATGCCCACCCCTAGATGGGCGATCCATTTTCATCTTTTCTTTCACCGCCCGCCCCCATCATGCTGCCTGCGTCTCGGCCACCCCTCCGGCTTTTCAGCCTTCCCCCGCCCCCCCCCGCCAATACGGGAGAAAGGATTGCAGGAGTAGGCGAACGCCTCCTCCTCCTCCCCCCACTCTCTCCAGGACCACTGGTCTATATTGGCAAATGGGGAGGAGAGGTTTTCCCGGGAATATGAAATTCCACCCTGGATTTGGGGTTCTTGGCACCACCCACGTCTGCCCAGGACAAAAGGGTGATCCTCGCTCTCTCCTGTGCCTCCCTCCCCCACGATACAAGGCGGAGAGGAGACTGGGCTGGTTGCAGGCTCCGAAGCAGGCGGCGAAGCGAAGGACGGAGCCTCTGAAGGCGGTGGGGGGCAGAGCGGAGCCGCTGCAGGGGCAAGTTGCGGAGCGGAGGTTGCAGCGTCCGCCGGAGCGGTCGCAGCAGCCGCCGCAGATTGCAGGGGTTACCCCGCCGTGGCGTGGTGCTCCGCCAGTCTCTGTGAAGCGCGCGGCGGCGCAGGGGGGCTGGCCCCGCAGCCGGGGGCCCAGCCACGGACCCCGCAGCTGGAGAGGCAGCGGCGGGCGCTGGCGTGGGGGGATAATCAGCGCGACGGCCACGGGTGCGCGAAAAAGCGCCGCGGCGGTTTCTCTCGGTCCCGGGGAGGGGGCGGCGCTGGCGGCGTCTCTGCTGCTGCCGAAGCGGGGCGCGGAGCTGGCGGCCGCGGTCGGTTCGGGGCCGGTCGAAACAAAGAAACACCGGCTGCTCCATCCGGAGGGGAGGGGGGTGAGCACCGGTGGCGGCTGCAACAGGGCGGCCCGCGGCGGGGGCGAGCCCACCAGTCCCTGCGGGGCAGCGAATGCCGAAAATGCCAGTGAGTGAAAAGGCACTCCTGCCGCCGCTCTCGATACGGGGAGAGTCGGAGCCGGCGGAAATGGAGCAGGACGGTCCGCCACAGCCGATCGGGACACGGTTCCCGGAGCCATCGCAGGCGAAAAACCTGTCGGCTTTGTCACTTTCCTGTTCCCTGGGATCTTGCGCCGAAGGGCTTTAGAAATGCGTCTCCAGGGAATGAACAGTGCGGAAGCGGTCGCATCGCCTGCGTCCTTCTGGCCACACTATTCCTGATACAGGTGTGGATGCTGTTTGCCTTCTTGGCCACCAGGGCACACTGCCGGCTCATGTTCAGTTGGCTGTTGACCAGTACCCCCAGGTCCCTTTCTGCCTGGGCACTGTCCAGATACGTTGCAGGGAGTTATTGTGGCCAAAATGTAGGACTCGTCACTTGGACTTATTAAACTTCATCTTATTGGACTCTGCCCATCTATCCAACCCTTCCGGGTCTCTTTGCAGAGCCCTCCCACCTTCCAACAGATCAACACATGCTGCCACCTTAGTGTCGTCTGTAAATCTACTAATGATAGACTCAATACCCTCATCCATGTAATCAATAAAAATATTGAACAGAACAGGCCCCAGCACATACTCCTGAGGAACACCACTGTTGGAATACCAGGCTCTTTTTTGCTCCGAGGTCAGGGCGAATAAAACTCAGGAGACGTTGTTTTTAAAGTCTCACTCTGAAGTTTATTATCCTCATCTATTACAAACTCACGAGATGTGAGCTCTCTCGAACAAGTCAAGAAAGTGAGCTAAAATGGTGTCTATTCAAGGCTATTTTAGTCCCAATTATCCAAAAAACAGTTGACATGTATATTATTTGTGAAAAATGCGTGTATTTTATGATTGGCTTTTCGCAAATATTAAAATGAATATGTGTTGTGTTAGAAAGTAATGCTGTATTAGTTTTCTTAAGTACTGTGCTAAATATAGTTTTAGGTTATAAAAATTGTTAAAATAGAAACGATGCTATGTAGGATACTTTTTTTAAAAAGAAAAGACTCGCAGTGAGATAGCAGCCACAGGACACCTAAATCTTTCAGAGAAAAAGAATTTATGGCCCTCTTATCAGAGGAAACCCACTTCTTCCCGCCTCGAAGGCGCTGTTAGGATTTGGAGGAAGAAGTTGACGATGACCAGACAGAATCCTGTATTTGAATGGAATTTATGCATCATGTATGAAGTGTATGAATATGCAACAGGCTATTGTTTTTAAGGGTTAATCCTCTGTTAACGGGTGTCCTTTTTCGGGCTCGTGCTGCCCAGAAAAAGGTACCCGGACGTCCGTAACTCTTTGTCTTTATTGTCTCATATTGTCCTAATTCAGTTTGTCCAAATTATTATTACTCTAATTGTATTACTATTTTTATAACCATTTTATTACTATTAAACTTTTAAAATTTTGGAAACAAGTGATTGGCGTTTTTAACAGTCTGAATTACATCCCCAAAGCTTTCAAAACAATTGAGTGTGTCTGCTGCATAAGCAGAATTGACCAAATTCAGGCACTTAAGAAAAATGCTGGAAAGCCATGACAACCTCTAATACAACCAGGCCGAGCCGAACTCGTTACGTTCCAGTGCTCCGAGCCATCTATGAAGACGATGCCTTTTTTTTTTTTTTTTTAGAAAGGCCAACAGCACCAGCGGGTCTTAGGACCCAGCGGTGGTGGGCAGGGCGGGGGACCTGGCCCTGGTGGGCGGGCCAAGAAGCCCAAACCCAGCCGGTGGGGCGGGGAACCTAGCCTCTTCGCCGAGCCCAGATTCATTCGGCTTGTTCCCTTCCTCCAACTTTTTACTGGTATCATCTGGGGCTCCTGCTCCTGGAGTCCCTGGGACAGCCGATGCCCACCCCTAGATGGGCGATCCATTTTCATCTTTTCTTTCACCGCCCGCCCCCATCATGCTGCCTGCGTCTCGGCCACCCCTCCGGCTTTTCAGCCTTCCCCCGCCCCCCCCCGCCAATACGGGAGAAAGGATTGCAGGAGTAGGCGAACGCCTCCTCCTCCTCCCCCCACTCTCTCCAGGACCACTGGTCTATATTGGCAAATGGGGAGGAGAGGTTTTCCCGGGAATATGAAATTCCACCCTGGATTTGGGGTTCTTGGCACCACCCACGTCTGCCCAGGACAAAAGGGTGATCCTCGCTCTCTCCTGTGCCTCCCTCCCCCACGATACAAGGCGGAGAGGAGACTGGGCTGGTTGCAGGCTCCGAAGCAGGCGGCGAAGCGAAGGACGGAGCCTCTGAAGGCGGTGGGGGGCAGAGCGGAGCCGCTGCAGGGGCAAGTTGCGGAGCGGAGGTTGCAGCGTCCGCCGGAGCGGTCGCAGCAGCCGCCGCAGATTGCAGGGGTTACCCCGCCGTGGCGTGGTGCTCCGCCAGTCTCTGTGAAGCGCGCGGCGGCGCAGGGGGGCTGGCCCCGCAGCCGGGGGCCCAGCCACGGACCCCGCAGCTGGAGAGGCAGCGGCGGGCGCTGGCGTGGGGGGATAATCAGCGCGACGGCCACGGGTGCGCGAAAAAGCGCCGCGGCGGTTTCTCTCGGTCCCGGGGAGGGGGCGGCGCTGGCGGCGTCTCTGCTGCTGCCGAAGCGGGGCGCGGAGCTGGCGGCCGCGGTCGGTTCGGGGCCGGTCGAAACAAAGAAACACCGGCTGCTCCATCCGGAGGGGAGGGGGGTGAGCACCGGTGGCGGCTGCAACAGGGCGGCCCGCGGCGGGGGCGAGCCCACCAGTCCCTGCGGGGCAGCGAATGCCGAAAATGCCAGTGAGTGAAAAGGCACTCCTGCCGCCGCTCTCGATACGGGGAGAGTCGGAGCCGGCGGAAATGGAGCAGGACGGTCCGCCACAGCCGATCGGGACACGGTTCCCGGAGCCATCGCAGGCGAAAAACCTGTCGGCTTTGTCACTTTCCTGTTCCCTGGGATCTTGCGCCGAAGGGCTTTAGAAATGCGTCTCCAGGGAATGAACAGTGCGGAAGCGGTCGCATCGCCTGCGTCCTTCTGGCCACACTATTCCTGATACAGGTGTGGATGCTGTTTGCCTTCTTGGCCACCAGGGCACACTGCCGGCTCATGTTCAGTTGGCTGTTGACCAGTACCCCCAGGTCCCTTTCTGCCTGGGCACTGTCCAGATACGTTGCAGGGAGTTATTGTGGCCAAAATGTAGGACTCGTCACTTGGACTTATTAAACTTCATCTTATTGGACTCTGCCCATCTATCCAACCCTTCCGGGTCTCTTTGCAGAGCCCTCCCACCTTCCAACAGATCAACACATGCTGCCACCTTAGTGTCGTCTGTAAATCTACTAATGATAGACTCAATACCCTCATCCATGTAATCAATAAAAATATTGAACAGAACAGGCCCCAGCACATACTCCTGAGGAACACCACTGTTGGAATACCAGGCTCTTTTTTGCTCCGAGGTCAGGGCGAATAAAACTCAGGAGACGTTGTTTTTAAAGTCTCACTCTGAAGTTTATTATCCTCATCTATTACAAACTCACGAGATGTGAGCTCTCTCGAACAAGTCAAGAAAGTGAGCTAAAATGGTGTCTATTCAAGGCTATTTTAGTCCCAATTATCCAAAAAACAGTTGACATGTATATTATTTGTGAAAAATGCGTGTATTTTATGATTGGCTTTTCGCAAATATTAAAATGAATATTATATGTGTTGTGTTAGAAAGTAATGCTGTATTAGTTTTCTTAAGTACTGTGCTAAATATAGTTTTAGGTTATAAAAATTGTTAAAATAGAAACGATGCTATGTAGGATACTTTTTTTAAAAAGAAAAGACTCGCAGTGAGATAGCAGCCACAGGACACCTAAATCTTTCAGAGAAAAAGAATTTATGGCCCTCTTATCAGAAGAAACCCACTTCTTCCCGCCTCGAAGGCGCTGTTAGGATTTGGAGGAAGAAGTTGACGATGACCAGACAGAATCCTGTATTTGAATGGAATTTATGCATCATGTATGAAGTGTATGAATATGCAACAGGCTATTGTTTTTAAGGGTTAATCCTCTGTTAACGGGTGTCCTTTTTCGGGCTCGTGCTGCCCAGAAAAAGGTACCCGGACGTCCGTAACTCTTTGTCTTTATTGTCTCATATTGTCCTAATTCAGTTTGTCCAAATTATTATTACTCTAATTGTATTACTATTTTTATAACCATTTTATTACTATTAAACTTTTAAAATTTTGGAAACAAGTGATTGGCGTTTTTAACAGTCTGAATTACATCCCCAAAGCTTTCAAAACAATTGAGTGTGTCTGCTGCATAAGCAGAATTGACCAAATTCAGGCACTTAAGAAAAATGCTGGAAAGCCATGACAACCTCTAATACAACCAGGCCGAGCCGAACTCGTTACGTTCCAGTGCTCCGAGCCATCTATGAAGACGATGCCTTTTTTTTTTTTTTTTTTTTTTTTTTTTTTTTTTTTTTTTTTAGAAAGGCCAACAGCACCAGCGGGTCTTAGGACCCAGCGGTGGTGGGCAGGGCGGGGGACCTGGCCCTGGTGGGCGGGCCAAGAAGCCCAAACCCAGCCGGTGGGGCGGGGAACCTAGCCTCTTCGCCGAGCCCAGATTCATTCTGCTTGTTCCCTTCCTCCAACTTTTTACTGGTATCATCTGGGGCTCCTGCTCCTGGAGTCCCTGGGACAGCCGATGCCCACCCCTAGATGGGCGATCCATTTTCATCTTTTCTTTCACCGCCCGCCCCCATCATGCTGCCTGCGTCTCGGCCACCCCTCCGGCTTTTCAGCCTTCCCCCGCCCCTCCCCGCCAATACGGGAGAAAGGATTGCAGGAGTAGGCGAACGCCTCCTCCTCCTCCCCCCACTCTCTCCAGGACCACTGGTCTATATTGGCAAATGGGGAGGAGAGGTTTTCCCGGGAATATGAAATTCCACCCTGGATTTGGGGTTCTTGGCACCACCCACGTCTGCCCAGGACAAAAGGGTGATCCTCGCTCTCTCCTGTGCCTCCCTCCCCCACGATACAAGGCGGAGAGGAGACTGGGCTGGTTGCAGGCTCCGAAGCAGGCGGCGAAGCGAAGGACGGAGCCTCTGAAGGCGGTGGGGGGCAGAGCGGAGCCGCTGCAGGGGCAAGTTGCGGAGCGGAGGTTGCAGCGTCCGCCGGAGCGGTCGCAGCAGCCGCCGCAGATTGCAGGGGTTACCCCGCCGTGGCGTGGTGCTCCGCCAGTCTCTGTGAAGCGCGCGGCGGCGCAGGGGGGCTGGCCCCGCAGCCGGGGGCCCAGCCACGGACCCCGCAGCTGGAGAGGCAGCGGCGGGCGCTGGCGTGGGGGGATAATCAGCGCGACGGCCACGGGTGCGCGAAAAAGCGCCGCGGCGGTTTCTCTCGGTCCCGGGGAGGGGGCGGCGCTGGCGGCGTCTCTGCTGCTGCCGAAGCGGGGCGCGGAGCTGGCGGCCGCGGTCGGTTCGGGGCCGGTCGAAACAAAGAAACACCGGCTGCTCCATCCGGAGGGGAGGGGGGTGAGCACCGGTGGCGGCTGCAAAAGGGCGGCCCGCGGCGGGGGCGAGCCCACCAGTCCCTGCGGGGCAGCGAATGCCGAAAATGCCAGTGAGTGAAAAGGCACTCCTGCCGCCGCTCTCGATACGGGGAGAGTCGGAGCCGGCGGAAATGGAGCAGGACGGTCCGCCACAGCCGATCGGGACACGGTTCCCGGAGCCATCGCAGGCGAAAAACCTGTCGGCTTTGTCACTTTCCTGTTCCCTGGGATCTTGCGCCGAAGGGCTTTAGAAATGCGTCTCCAGGGAATGAACAGTGCGGAAGCGGTCGCATCGCCTGCGTCCTTCTGGCCACACTATTCCTGATACAGGTGTGGATGCTGTTTGCCTTCTTGGCCACCAGGGCACACTGCCGGCTCATGTTCAGTTGGCTGTTGACCAGTACCCCCAGGTCCCTTTCTGCCTGGGCACTGTCCAGATACGTTGCAGGGAGTTATTGTGGCCAAAATGTAGGACTCGTCACTTGGACTTATTAAACTTCATCTTATTGGACTCTGCCCATCTATCCAACCCTTCCGGGTCTCTTTGCAGAGCCCTCCCACCTTCCAACAGATCAACACATGCTGCCACCTTAGTGTCGTCTGTAAATCTACTAATGATAGACTCAATACCCTCATCCATGTAATCAATAAAAATATTGAACAGAACAGGCCCCAGCACATACTCCTGAGGAACACCACTGTTGGAATACCAGGCTCTTTTTTGCTCCGAGGTCAGGGCGAATAAAACTCAGGAGACGTTGTTTTTAAAGTCTCACTCTGAAGTTTATTATCCTCATCTATTACAAACTCACGAGATGTGAGCTCTCTCGAACAAGTCAAGAAAGTGAGCTAAAATGGTGTCTATTCAAGGCTATTTTAGTCCCAATTATCCAAAAAACAGTTGACATGTATATTATTTGTGAAAAATGCGTGTATTTTATGATTGGCTTTTCGCAAATATTAAAATGAATATTATATGTGTTGTGTTAGAAAGTAATGCTGTATTAGTTTTCTTAAGTACTGTGCTAAATATAGTTTTAGGTTATAAAAATTGTTAAAATAGAAACGATGCTATGTAGGATACTTTTTTTAAAAAGAAAAGACTCGCAGTGAGATAGCAGCCACAGGACACCTAAATCTTTCAGAGAAAAAGAATTTATGGCCCTCTTATCAGAAGAAACCCACTTCTTCCCGCCTCGAAGGCGCTGTTAGGATTTGGAGGAAGAAGTTGACGATGACCAGACAGAATCCTGTATTTGAATGGAATTTATGCATCATGTATGAAGTGTATGAATATGCAACAGGCTATTGTTTTTAAGGGTTAATCCTCTGTTAACGGGTGTCCTTTTTCGGGCTCGTGCTGCCCAGAAAAAGGTACCCGGACGTCCGTAACTCTTTGTCTTTATTGTCTCATATTGTCCTAATTCAGTTTGTCCAAATTATTATTACTCTAATTGTATTACTATTTTTATAACCATTTTATTACTATTAAACTTTTAAAATTTTGGAAACAAGTGATTGGCGTTTTTAACAGTCTGAATTACATCCCCAAAGCTTTCAAAACAATTGAGTGTGTCTGCTGCATAAGCAGAATTGACCAAATTCAGGCACTTAAGAAAAATGCTGGAAAGCCATGACAACCTCTAATACAACCAGGCCGAGCCGAACTCGTTACGTTCCAGTGCTCCGAGCCATCTATGAAGACGATGCCTTTTTTTTTTTTTTTTTTTTTTTTTTTTTTTTTTTTTTTTTTTTAGAAAGGCCAACAGCACCAGCGGGTCTTAGGACCCAGCGGTGGTGGGCAGGGCGGGGGACCTGGCCCTGGTGGGCGGGCCAAGAAGCCCAAACCCAGCCGGTGGGGCGGGGAACCTAGCCTCTTCGCCGAGCCCAGATTCATTCTGCTTGTTCCCTTCCTCCAACTTTTTACTGGTATCATCTGGGGCTCCTGCTCCTGGAGTCCCTGGGACAGCCGATGCCCACCCCTAGATGGGCGATCCATTTTCATCTTTTCTTTCACCGCCCGCCCCCATCATGCTGCCTGCGTCTCGGCCACCCCTCCGGCTTTTCAGCCTTCCCCCGCCCCTCCCCGCCAATACGGGAGAAAGGATTGCAGGAGTAGGCGAACGCCTCCTCCTCCTCCCCCCACTCTCTCCAGGACCACTGGTCTATATTGGCAAATGGGGAGGAGAGGTTTTCCCGGGAATATGAAATTCCACCCTGGATTTGGGGTTCTTGGCACCACCCACGTCTGCCCAGGACAAAAGGGTGATCCTCGCTCTCTCCTGTGCCTCCCTCCCCCACGATACAAGGCGGAGAGGAGACTGGGCTGGTTGCAGGCTCCGAAGCAGGCGGCGAAGCGAAGGACGGAGCCTCTGAAGGCGGTGGGGGGCAGAGCGGAGCCGCTGCAGGGGCAAGTTGCGGAGCGGAGGTTGCAGCGTCCGCCGGAGCGGTCGCAGCAGCCGCCGCAGATTGCAGGGGTTACCCCGCCGTGGCGTGGTGCTCCGCCAGTCTCTGTGAAGCGCGCGGCGGCGCAGGGGGGCTGGCCCCGCAGCCGGGGGCCCAGCCACGGACCCCGCAGCTGGAGAGGCAGCGGCGGGCGCTGGCGTGGGGGGATAATCAGCGCGACGGCCACGGGTGCGCGAAAAAGCGCCGCGGCGGTTTCTCTCGGTCCCGGGGAGGGGGCGGCGCTGGCGGCGTCTCTGCTGCTGCCGAAGCGGGGCGCGGAGCTGGCGGCCGCGGTCGGTTCGGGGCCGGTCGAAACAAAGAAACACCGGCTGCTCCATCCGGAGCGGGGGGGGGGGGGTGAGCACCGGTGGCGGCTGCAACAGAGCGGCCCGCGGCGGAGGCGAGCCCACCAGTCCCTGCGGGGCAGCGAATGCCGAAAATGCCAGTGAGTGAAAAGGCACTCCTGCCGCCGCTCTCGATACGGGGAGAGTCGGAGCCGGCGGAAATGGAGCAGGACGGTCCGCCACAGCCGATCGGGACACGGTTCCCGGAGCCATCGCAGGCGAAAAACCTGTCGGCTTTGTCACTTTCCTGTTCCCTGGGATCTTGCGCCGAAGGGCTTTAGAAATGCGTCTCCAGGGAATGAACAGTGCGGAAGCGGTCGCATCGCCTGCGTCCTTCTGGCCACACTATTCCTGATACAGGTGTGGATGCTGTTTGCCTTCTTGGCCACCAGGGCACACTGCCGGCTCATGTTCAGTTGGCTGTTGACCAGTACCCCCAGGTCCCTTTCTGCCTGGGCACTGTCCAGATACGTTGCAGGGAGTTATTGTGGCCAAAATGTAGGACTCGTCACTTGGACTTATTAAACTTCATCTTATTGGACTCTGCCCATCTATCCAACCCTTCCGGGTCTCTTTGCAGAGCCCTCCCACCTTCCAACAGATCAACACATGCTGCCACCTTAGTGTCGTCTGTAAATCTACTAATGATAGACTCAATACCCTCATCCATGTAATCAATAAAAATATTGAACAGAACAGGCCCCAGCACATACTCCTGAGGAACACCACTGTTGGAATACCAGGCTCTTTTTTGCTCCGAGGTCAGGGCGAATAAAACTCAGGAGACGTTGTTTTTAAAGTCTCACTCTGAAGTTTATTATCCTCATCTATTACAAACTCACGAGATGTGAGCTCTCTCGAACAAGTCAAGAAAGTGAGCTAAAATGGTGTCTATTCAAGGCTATTTTAGTCCCAATTATCCAAAAAACAGTTGACATGTATATTATTTGTGAAAAATGCGTGTATTTTATGATTGGCTTTTCGCAAATATTAAAATGAATATTATATGTGTTGTGTTAGAAAGTAATGCTGTATTAGTTTTCTTAAGTACTGTGCTAAATATAGTTTTAGGTTATAAAAATTGTTAAAATAGAAACGATGCTATGTAGGATACTTTTTTTAAAAAGAAAAGACTCGCAGTGAGATAGCAGCCACAGGACACCTAAATCTTTCAGAGAAAAAGAATTTATGGCCCTCTTATCAGAAGAAACCCACTTCTTCCCGCCTCGAAGGCGCTGTTAGGATTTGGAGGAAGAAGTTGACGATGACCAGACAGAATCCTGTATTTGAATGGAATTTATGCATCATGTATGAAGTGTATGAATATGCAACAGGCTATTGTTTTTAAGGGTTAATCCTCTGTTAACGGGTGTCCTTTTTCGGGCTCGTGCTGCCCAGAAAAAGGTACCCGGACGTCCGTAACTCTTTGTCTTTATTGTCTCATATTGTCCTAATTCAGTTTGTCCAAATTATTATTACTCTAATTGTATTACTATTTTTATAACCATTTTATTACTATTAAACTTTTAAAATTTTGGAAACAAGTGATTGGCGTTTTTAACAGTCTGAATTACATCCCCAAAGCTTTCAAAACAATTGAGTGTGTCTGCTGCATAAGCAGAATTGACCAAATTCAGGCACTTAAGAAAAATGCTGGAAAGCCATGACAACCTCTAATACAACCAGGCCGAGCCGAACTCGTTACGTTCCAGTGCTCCGAGCCATCTATGAAGACGATGCCTTTTTTTTTTTTTTTTTTTTTTTTTTTTTTTTAGAAAGGCCAACAGCACCAGCGGGTCTTAGGACCCAGCGGTGGTGGGCAGGGCGGGGGACCTGGCCCTGGTGGGCGGGCCAAGAAGCCCAAACCCAGCCGGTGGGGCGGGGAACCTAGCCTCTTCGCCGAGCCCAGATTCATTCTGCTTGTTCCCTTCCTCCAACTTTTTACTGGTATCATCTGGGGCTCCTGCTCCTGGAGTCCCTGGGACAGCCGATGCCCACCCCTAGATGGGCGATCCATTTTCATCTTTTCTTTCACCGCCCGCCCCCATCATGCTGCCTGCGTCTCGGCCACCCCTCCGGCTTTTCAGCCTTCCCCCGCCCCTCCCCGCCAATACGGGAGAAAGGATTGCAGGAGTAGGCGAACGCCTCCTCCTCCTCCCCCCACTCTCTCCAGGACCACTGGTCTATATTGGCAAATGGGGAGGAGAGGTTTTCCCGGGAATATGAAATTCCACCCTGGATTTGGGGTTCTTGGCACCACCCACGTCTGCCCAGGACAAAAGGGTGATCCTCGCTCTCTCCTGTGCCTCCCTCCCCCACGATACAAGGCGGAGAGGAGACTGGGCTGGTTGCAGGCTCCGAAGCAGGCGGCGAAGCGAAGGACGGAGCCTCTGAAGGCGGTGGGGGGCAGAGCGGAGCCGCTGCAGGGGCAAGTTGCGGAGCGGAGGTTGCAGCGTCCGCCGGAGCGGTCGCAGCAGCCGCCGCAGATTGCAGGGGTTACCCCGCCGTGGCGTGGTGCTCCGCCAGTCTCTGTGAAGCGCGCGGCGGCGCAGGGGGGCTGGCCCCGCAGCCGGGGGCCCAGCCACGGACCCCGCAGCTGGAGAGGCAGCGGCGGGCGCTGGCGTGGGGGGATAATCAGCGCGACGGCCACGGGTGCGCGAAAAAGCGCCGCGGCGGTTTCTCTCGGTCCCGGGGAGGGGGCGGCGCTGGCGGCGTCTCTGCTGCTGCCGAAGCGGGGCGCGGAGCTGGCGGCCGCGGTCGGTTCGGGGCCGGTCGAAACAAAGAAACACCGGCTGCTCCATCCGGAGGGGAGGGGGGTGAGCACCGGTGGCGGCTGCAACAGGGCGGCCCGCGGCGGGGGCGAGCCCACCAGTCCCTGCGGGGCAGCGAATGCCGAAAATGCCAGTGAGTGAAAAGGCACTCCTGCCGCCGCTCTCGATACGGGGAGAGTCGGAGCCGGCGGAAATGGAGCAGGACGGTCCGCCACAGCCGATCGGGACACGGTTCCCGGAGCCATCGCAGGCGAAAAACCTGTCGGCTTTGTCACTTTCCTGTTCCCTGGGATCTTGCGCCGAAGGGCTTTAGAAATGCGTCTCCAGGGAATGAACAGTGCGGAAGCGGTCGCATCGCCTGCGTCCTTCTGGCCACACTATTCCTGATACAGGTGTGGATGCTGTTTGCCTTCTTGGCCACCAGGGCACACTGCCGGCTCATGTTCAGTTGGCTGTTGACCAGTACCCCCAGGTCCCTTTCTGCCTGGGCACTGTCCAGATACGTTGCAGGGAGTTATTGTGGCCAAAATGTAGGACTCGTCACTTGGACTTATTAAACTTCATCTTATTGGACTCTGCCCATCTATCCAACCCTTCCGGGTCTCTTTGCAGAGCCCTCCCACCTTCCAACAGATCAACACATGCTGCCACCTTAGTGTCGTCTGTAAATCTACTAATGATAGACTCAATACCCTCATCCATGTAATCAATAAAAATATTGAACAGAACAGGCCCCAGCACATACTCCTGAGGAACACCACTGTTGGAATACCAGGCTCTTTTTTGCTCCGAGGTCAGGGCGAATAAAACTCAGGAGACGTTGTTTTTAAAGTCTCACTCTGAAGTTTATTATCCTCATCTATTACAAACTCACGAGATGTGAGCTCTCTCGAACAAGTCAAGAAAGTGAGCTAAAATGGTGTCTATTCAAGGCTATTTTAGTCCCAATTATCCAAAAAACAGTTGACATGTATATTATTTGTGAAAAATGCGTGTATTTTATGATTGGCTTTTCGCAAATATTAAAATGAATATTATATGTGTTGTGTTAGAAAGTAATGCTGTATTAGTTTTCTTAAGTACTGTGTTAAATATAGTTTTAGGTTATAAAAATTGTTAAAATAGAAACGATGCTATGTAGGATACTTTTTTTAAAAAGAAAAGACTCGCAGTGAGATAGCAGCCACAGGACACCTAAATCTTTCAGAGAAAAAGAATTTATGGCCCTCTTATCAGAAGAAACCCACTTCTTCCCGCCTCGAAGGCGCTGTTAGGATTTGGAGGAAGAAGTTGACGATGACCAGACAGAATCCTGTATTTGAATGGAATTTATGCATCATGTATGAAGTGTATGAATATGCAACAGGCTATTGTTTTTAAGGGTTAATCCTCTGTTAACGGGTGTCCTTTTTCGGGCTCGTGCTGCCCAGAAAAAGGTACCCGGACGTCCGTAACTCTTTGTCTTTATTGTCTCATATTGTCCTAATTCAGTTTGTCCAAATTATTATTACTCTAATTGTATTACTATTTTTATAACCATTTTATTACTATTAAACTTTTAAAATTTTGGAAACAAGTGATTGGCGTTTTTAACAGTCTGAATTACATCCCCAAAGCTTTCAAAACAATTGAGTGTGTCTGCTGCATAAGCAGAATTGACCAAATTCAGGCACTTAAGAAAAATGCTGGAAAGCCATGACAACCTCTAATACAACCAGGCCGAGCCGAACTCGTTACGTTCCAGTGCTCCGAGCCATCTATGAAGACGATGCCTTTTTTTTTTTTTTTTTTTTTTTTTTTTTTTTTTTTTAAGAAAGGCCAACAGCACCAGCGGGTCTTAGGACCCAGCGGTGGTGGGCAGGGCGGGGGACCTGGCCCTGGTGGGCGGGCCAAGAAGCCCAAACCCAGCCGGTGGGGCGGGGAACCTAGCCTCTTCGCCGAGCCCAGATTCATTCTGCTTGTTCCCTTCCTCCAACTTTTTACTGGTATCATCTGGGGCTCCTGCTCCTGGAGTCCCTGGGACAGCCGATGCCCACCCCTAGATGGGCGATCCATTTTCATCTTTTCTTTCACCGCCCGCCCCCATCATGCTGCCTGCGTCTCGGCCACCCCTCCGGCTTTTCAGCCTTCCCCCGCCCCTCCCCGCCAATACGGGAGAAAGGATTGCAGGAGTAGGCGAACGCCTCCTCCTCCTCCCCCCACTCTCTCCAGGACCACTGGTCTATATTGGCAAATGGGGAGGAGAGGTTTTCCCGGGAATATGAAATTCCACCCTGGATTTGGGGTTCTTGGCACCACCCACGTCTGCCCAGGACAAAAGGGTGATCCTCGCTCTCTCCTGTGCCTCCCTCCCCCACGATACAAGGCGGAGAGGAGACTGGGCTGGTTGCAGGCTCCGAAGCAGGCGGCGAAGCGAAGGACGGAGCCTCTGAAGGCGGTGGGGGGCAGAGCGGAGCCGCTGCAGGGGCAAGTTGCGGAGCGGAGGTTGCAGCGTCCGCCGGAGCGGTCGCAGCAGCCGCCGCAGATTGCAGGGGTTACCCCGCCGTGGCGTGGTGCTCCGCCAGTCTCTGTGAAGCGCGCGGCGGCGCAGGGGGGCTGGCCCCGCAGCCGGGGGCCCAGCCACGGACCCCGCAGCTGGAGAGGCAGCGGCGGGCGCTGGCGTGGGGGGATAATCAGCGCGACGGCCACGGGTGCGCGAAAAAGCGCCGCGGCGGTTTCTCTCGGTCCCGGGGAGGGGGCGGCGCTGGCGGCGTCTCTGCTGCTGCCGAAGCGGGGCGCGGAGCTGGCGGCCGCGGTCGGTTCGGGGCCGGTCGAAACAAAGAAACACCGGCTGCTCCATCCGGAGCGGGGGGGGGGGGGGGTGAGCACCGGTGGCGGCTGCAACAGAGCGGCCCGCGGCGGAGGCGAGCCCACCAGTCCCTGCGGGGCAGCGAATGCCGAAAATGCCAGTGAGTGAAAAGGCACTCCTGCCGCCGCTCTCGATACGGGGAGAGTCGGAGCCGGCGGAAATGGAGCAGGACGGTCCGCCACAGCCGATCGGGACACGGTTCCCGGAGCCATCGCAGGCGAAAAACCTGTCGGCTTTGTCACTTTCCTGTTCCCTGGGATCTTGCGCCGAAGGGCTTTAGAAATGCGTCTCCAGGGAATGAACAGTGCGGAAGCGGTCGCATCGCCTGCGTCCTTCTGGCCACACTATTCCTGATACAGGTGTGGATGCTGTTTGCCTTCTTGGCCACCAGGGCACACTGCCGGCTCATGTTCAGTTGGCTGTTGACCAGTACCCCCAGGTCCCTTTCTGCCTGGGCACTGTCCAGATACGTTGCAGGGAGTTATTGTGGCCAAAATGTAGGACTCGTCACTTGGACTTATTAAACTTCATCTTATTGGACTCTGCCCATCTATCCAACCCTTCCGGGTCTCTTTGCAGAGCCCTCCCACCTTCCAACAGATCAACACATGCTGCCACCTTAGTGTCGTCTGTAAATCTACTAATGATAGACTCAATACCCTCATCCATGTAATCAATAAAAATATTGAACAGAACAGGCCCCAGCACATACTCCTGAGGAACACCACTGTTGGAATACCAGGCTCTTTTTTGCTCCGAGGTCAGGGCGAATAAAACTCAGGAGACGTTGTTTTTAAAGTCTCACTCTGAAGTTTATTATCCTCATCTATTACAAACTCACGAGATGTGAGCTCTCTCGAACAAGTCAAGAAAGTGAGCTAAAATGGTGTCTATTCAAGGCTATTTTAGTCCCAATTATCCAAAAAACAGTTGACATGTATATTATTTGTGAAAAATGCGTGTATTTTATGATTGGCTTTTCGCAAATATTAAAATGAATATTATATGTGTTGTGTTAGAAAGTAATGCTGTATTAGTTTTCTTAAGTACTGTGCTAAATATAGTTTTAAGTTATAAAAATTGTTAAAATAGAAACGATGCTATGTAGGATACTTTTTTAAAAAAGAAAAGACTCGCAGTGAGATAGCAGCCACAGGACACCTAAATCTTTCAGAGAAAAAGAATTTATGGCCCTCTTATCAGAAGAAACCCACTTCTTCCCGCCTCGAAGGCGCTGTTAGGATTTGGAGGAAGAAGTTGACGATGACCAGACAGAATCCTGTATTTGAATGGAATTTATGCATCATGTATGAAGTGTATGAATATGCAACAGGCTATTGTTTTTAAGGGTTAATCCTCTGTTAACGGGTGTCCTTTTTCGGGCTCGTGCTGCCCAGAAAAAGGTACCCGGACGTCCGTAACTCTTTGTCTTTATTGTCTCATATTGTCCTAATTCAGTTTGTCCAAATTATTATTACTCTAATTGTATTACTATTTTTATAACCATTTTATTACTATTAAACTTTTAAAATTTTGGAAACAAGTGATTGGCGTTTTTAACAGTCTGAATTACATCCCCAAAGCTTTCAAAACAATTGAGTGTGTCTGCTGCATAAGCAGAATTGACCAAATTCAGGCACTTAAGAAAAATGCTGGAAAGCCATGACAACCTCTAATACAACCAGGCCGAGCCGAACTCGTTACGTTCCAGTGCTCCGAGCCATCTATGAAGACGATGCCTTTTTTTTTTTTTTTTTTTTTTTTTTTTTTTTTTTTTTTTTTAGAAAGGCCAACAGCACCAGCGGGTCTTAGGACCCAGCGGTGGTGGGCAGGGCGGGGGACCTGGCCCTGGTGGGCGGGCCAAGAAGCCCAAACCCAGCCGGTGGGGCGGGGAACCTAGCCTCTTCGCCGAGCCCAGATTCATTCTGCTTGTTCCCTTCCTCCAACTTTTTACTGGTATCATCTGGGGCTCCTGCTCCTGGAGTCCCTGGGACAGCCGATGCCCACCCCTAGATGGGCGATCCATTTTCATCTTTTCTTTCACCGCCCGCCCCCATCATGCTGCCTGCGTCTCGGCCACCCCTCCGGCTTTTCAGCCTTCCCCCGCCCCTCCCCGCCAATACGGGAGAAAGGATTGCAGGAGTAGGCGAACGCCTCCTCCTCCTCCCCCCACTCTCTCCAGGACCACTGGTCTATATTGGCAAATGGGGAGGAGAGGTTTTCCCGGGAATATGAAATTCCACCCTGGATTTGGGGTTCTTGGCACCACCCACGTCTGCCCAGGACAAAAGGGTGATCCTCGCTCTCTCCTGTGCCTCCCTCCCCCACGATACAAGGCGGAGAGGAGACTGGGCTGGTTGCAGGCTCCGAAGCAGGCGGCGAAGCGAAGGACGGAGCCTCTGAAGGCGGTGGGGGGCAGAGCGGAGCCGCTGCAGGGGCAAGTTGCGGAGCGGAGGTTGCAGCGTCCGCCGGAGCGGTCGCAGCAGCCGCCGCAGATTGCAGGGGTTACCCCGCCGTGGCGTGGTGCTCCGCCAGTCTCTGTGAAGCGCGCGGCGGCGCAGGGGGGCTGGCCCCGCAGCCGGGGGCCCAGCCACGGACCCCGCAGCTGGAGAGGCAGCGGCGGGCGCTGGCGTGGGGGGATAATCAGCGCGACGGCCACGGGTGCGCGAAAAAGCGCCGCGGCGGTTTCTCTCGGTCCCGGGGAGGGGGCGGCGCTGGCGGCGTCTCTGCTGCTGCCGAAGCGGGGCGCGGAGCTGGCGGCCGCGGTCGGTTCGGGGCCGGTCGAAACAAAGAAACACCGGCTGCTCCATCCGGAGGGGAGGGGGGTGAGCACCGGTGGCGGCTGCAACAGGGCGGCCCGCGGCGGGGGCGAGCCCACCAGTCCCTGCGGGGCAGCGAATGCCGAAAATGCCAGTGAGTGAAAAGGCACTCCTGCCGCCGCTCTCGATACGGGGAGAGTCGGAGCCGGCGGAAATGGAGCAGGACGGTCCGCCACAGCCGATCGGGACACGGTTCCCGGAGCCATCGCAGGCGAAAAACCTGTCGGCTTTGTCACTTTCCTGTTCCCTGGGATCTTGCGCCGAAGGGCTTTAGAAATGCGTCTCCAGGGAATGAACAGTGCGGAAGCGGTCGCATCGCCTGCGTCCTTCTGGCCACACTATTCCTGATACAGGTGTGGATGCTGTTTGCCTTCTTGGCCACCAGGGCACACTGCCGGCTCATGTTCAGTTGGCTGTTGACCAGTACCCCCAGGTCCCTTTCTGCCTGGGCACTGTCCAGATACGTTGCAGGGAGTTATTGTGGCCAAAATGTAGGACTCGTCACTTGGACTTATTAAACTTCATCTTATTGGACTCTGCCCATCTATCCAACCCTTCCGGGTCTCTTTGCAGAGCCCTCCCACCTTCCAACAGATCAACACATGCTGCCACCTTAGTGTCGTCTGTAAATCTACTAATGATAGACTCAATACCCTCATCCATGTAATCAATAAAAATATTGAACAGAACAGGCCCCAGCACATACTCCTGAGGAACACCACTGTTGGAATACCAGGCTCTTTTTTGCTCCGAGGTCAGGGCGAATAAAACTCAGGAGACGTTGTTTTTAAAGTCTCACTCTGAAGTTTATTATCCTCATCTATTACAAACTCACGAGATGTGAGCTCTCTCGAACAAGTCAAGAAAGTGAGCTAAAATGGTGTCTATTCAAGGCTATTTTAGTCCCAATTATCCAAAAAACAGTTGACATGTATATTATTTGTGAAAAATGCGTGTATTTTATGATTGGCTTTTCGCAAATATTAAAATGAATATTATATGTGTTGTGTTAGAAAGTAATGCTGTATTAGTTTTCTTAAGTACTGTGCTAAATATAGTTTTAAGTTATAAAAATTGTTAAAATAGAAACGATGCTATGTAGGATACTTTTTTTAAAAAGAAAAGACTCGCAGTGAGATAGCAGCCACAGGACACCTAAATCTTTCAGAGAAAAAGAATTTATGGCCCTCTTATCAGAAGAAACCCACTTCTTCCCGCCTCGAAGGCGCTGTTAGGATTTGGAGGAAGAAGTTGACGATGACCAGACAGAATCCTGTATTTGAATGGAATTTATGCATCATGTATGAAGTGTATGAATATGCAACAGGCTATTGTTTTTAAGGGTTAATCCTCTGTTAACGGGTGTCCTTTTTCGGGCTCGTGCTGCCCAGAAAAAGGTACCCGGACGTCCGTAACTCTTTGTCTTTATTGTCTCATATTGTCCTAATTCAGTTTGTCCAAATTATTATTACTCTAATTGTATTACTATTTTTATAACCATTTTATTACTATTAAACTTTTAAAATTTTGGAAACAAGTGATTGGCGTTTTTAACAGTCTGAATTACATCCCCAAAGCTTTCAAAACAATTGAGTGTGTCTGCTGCATAAGCAGAATTGACCAAATTCAGGCACTTAAGAAAAATGCTGGAAAGCCATGACAACCTCTAATACAACCAGGCCGAGCCGAACTCGTTACGTTCCAGTGCTCCGAGCCATCTATGAAGACGATGCCTTTTTTTTTTTTTTTTTTTTTTTTTTTTTTTTTTTTTTTTTTTTAGAAAGGCCAACAGCACCAGCGGGTCTTAGGACCCAGCGGTGGTGGGCAGGGCGGGGGACCTGGCCCTGGTGGGCGGGCCAAGAAGCCCAAACCCAGCCGGTGGGGCGGGGAACCTAGCCTCTTCGCCGAGCCCAGATTCATTCTGCTTGTTCCCTTCCTCCAACTTTTTACTGGTATCATCTGGGGCTCCTGCTCCTGGAGTCCCTGGGACAGCCGATGCCCACCCCTAGATGGGCGATCCATTTTCATCTTTTCTTTCACCGCCCGCCCCCATCATGCTGCCTGCGTCTCGGCCACCCCTCCGGCTTTTCAGCCTTCCCCCGCCCCTCCCCGCCAATACGGGAGAAAGGATTGCAGGAGTAGGCGAACGCCTCCTCCTCCTCCCCCCACTCTCTCCAGGACCACTGGTCTATATTGGCAAATGGGGAGGAGAGGTTTTCCCGGGAATATGAAATTCCACCCTGGATTTGGGGTTCTTGGCACCACCCACGTCTGCCCAGGACAAAAGGGTGATCCTCGCTCTCTCCTGTGCCTCCCTCCCCCACGATACAAGGCGGAGAGGAGACTGGGCTGGTTGCAGGCTCCGAAGCAGGCGGCGAAGCGAAGGACGGAGCCTCTGAAGGCGGTGGGGGGCAGAGCGGAGCCGCTGCAGGGGCAAGTTGCGGAGCGGAGGTTGCAGCGTCCGCCGGAGCGGTCGCAGCAGCCGCCGCAGATTGCAGGGGTTACCCCGCCGTGGCGTGGTGCTCCGCCAGTCTCTGTGAAGCGCGCGGCGGCGCAGGGGGGCTGGCCCCGCAGCCGGGGGCCCAGCCACGGACCCCGCAGCTGGAGAGGCAGCGGCGGGCGCTGGCGTGGGGGGATAATCAGCGCGACGGCCACGGGTGCGCGAAAAAGCGCCGCGGCGGTTTCTCTCGGTCCCGGGGAGGGGGCGGCGCTGGCGGCGTCTCTGCTGCTGCCGAAGCGGGGCGCGGAGCTGGCGGCCGCGGTCGGTTCGGGGCCGGTCGAAACAAAGAAACACCGGCTGCTCCATCCGGAGGGGAGGGGGGTGAGCACCGGTGGCGGCTGCAACAGGGCGGCCCGCGGCGGGGGCGAGCCCACCAGTCCCTGCGGGGCAGCGAATGCCGAAAATGCCAGTGAGTGAAAAGGCACTCCTGCCGCCGCTCTCGATACGGGGAGAGTCGGAGCCGGCGGAAATGGAGCAGGACGGTCCGCCACAGCCGATCGGGACACGGTTCCCGGAGCCATCGCAGGCGAAAAACCTGTCGGCTTTGTCACTTTCCTGTTCCCTGGGATCTTGCGCCGAAGGGCTTTAGAAATGCGTCTCCAGGGAATGAACAGTGCGGAAGCGGTCGCATCGCCTGCGTCCTTCTGGCCACACTATTCCTGATACAGGTGTGGATGCTGTTTGCCTTCTTGGCCACCAGGGCACACTGCCGGCTCATGTTCAGTTGGCTGTTGACCAGTACCCCCAGGTCCCTTTCTGCCTGGGCACTGTCCAGATACGTTGCAGGGAGTTATTGTGGCCAAAATGTAGGACTCGTCACTTGGACTTATTAAACTTCATCTTATTGGACTCTGCCCATCTATCCAACCCTTCCGGGTCTCTTTGCAGAGCCCTCCCACCTTCCAACAGATCAACACATGCTGCCACCTTAGTGTCGTCTGTAAATCTACTAATGATAGACTCAATACCCTCATCCATGTAATCAATAAAAATATTGAACAGAACAGGCCCCAGCACATACTCCTGAGGAACACCACTGTTGGAATACCAGGCTCTTTTTTGCTCCGAGGTCAGGGCGAATAAAACTCAGGAGACGTTGTTTTTAAAGTCTCACTCTGAAGTTTATTATCCTCATCTATTACAAACTCACGAGATGTGAGCTCTCTCGAACAAGTCAAGAAAGTGAGCTAAAATGGTGTCTATTCAAGGCTATTTTAGTCCCAATTATCCAAAAAACAGTTGACATGTATATTATTTGTGAAAAATGCGTGTATTTTATGATTGGCTTTTCGCAAATATTAAAATGAATATTATATGTGTTGTGTTAGAAAGTAATGCTGTATTAGTTTTCTTAAGTACTGTGCTAAATATAGTTTTAAGTTATAAAAATTGTTAAAATAGAAACGATGCTATGTAGGATACTTTTTTAAAAAAGAAAAGACTCGCAGTGAGATAGCAGCCACAGGACACCTAAATCTTTCAGAGAAAAAGAATTTATGGCCCTCTTATCAGAAGAAACCCACTTCTTCCCGCCTCGAAGGCGCTGTTAGGATTTGGAGGAAGAAGTTGACGATGACCAGACAGAATCCTGTATTTGAATGGAATTTATGCATCATGTATGAAGTGTATGAATATGCAACAGGCTATTGTTTTTAAGGGTTAATCCTCTGTTAACGGGTGTCCTTTTTCGGGCTCGTGCTGCCCAGAAAAAGGTACCCGGACGTCCGTAACTCTTTGTCTTTATTGTCTCATATTGTCCTAATTCAGTTTGTCCAAATTATTATTACTCTAATTGTATTACTATTTTTATAACCATTTTATTACTATTAAACTTTTAAAATTTTGGAAACAAGTGATTGGCGTTTTTAACAGTCTGAATTACATCCCCAAAGCTTTCAAAACAATTGAGTGTGTCTGCTGCATAAGCAGAATTGACCAAATTCAGGCACTTAAGAAAAATGCTGGAAAGCCATGACAACCTCTAATACAACCAGGCCGAGCCGAACTCGTTACGTTCCAGTGCTCCGAGCCATCTATGAAGACGATGCCTTTTTTTTTTTTTTTTTTTTTTTTTTTTTTTTTTTTTTTTTTTAGAAAGGCCAACAGCACCAGCGGGTCTTAGGACCCAGCGGTGGTGGGCAGGGCGGGGGACCTGGCCCTGGTGGGCGGGCCAAGAAGCCCAAACCCAGCCGGTGGGGCGGGGAACCTAGCCTCTTCGCCGAGCCCAGATTCATTCTGCTTGTTCCCTTCCTCCAACTTTTTACTGGTATCATCTGGGGCTCCTGCTCCTGGAGTCCCTGGGACAGCCGATGCCCACCCCTAGATGGGCGATCCATTTTCATCTTTTCTTTCACCGCCCGCCCCCATCATGCTGCCTGCGTCTCGGCCACCCCTCCGGCTTTTCAGCCTTCCCCCGCCCCTCCCCGCCAATACGGGAGAAAGGATTGCAGGAGTAGGCGAACGCCTCCTCCTCCTCCCCCCACTCTCTCCAGGACCACTGGTCTATATTGGCAAATGGGGAGGAGAGGTTTTCCCGGGAATATGAAATTCCACCCTGGATTTGGGGTTCTTGGCACCACCCACGTCTGCCCAGGACAAAAGGGTGATCCTCGCTCTCTCCTGTGCCTCCCTCCCCCACGATACAAGGCGGAGAGGAGACTGGGCTGGTTGCAGGCTCCGAAGCAGGCGGCGAAGCGAAGGACGGAGCCTCTGAAGGCGGTGGGGGGCAGAGCGGAGCCGCTGCAGGGGCAAGTTGCGGAGCGGAGGTTGCAGCGTCCGCCGGAGCGGTCGCAGCAGCCGCCGCAGATTGCAGGGGTTACCCCGCCGTGGCGTGGTGCTCCGCCAGTCTCTGTGAAGCGCGCGGCGGCGCAGGGGGGCTGGCCCCGCAGCCGGGGGCCCAGCCACGGACCCCGCAGCTGGAGAGGCAGCGGCGGGCGCTGGCGTGGGGGGATAATCAGCGCGACGGCCACGGGTGCGCGAAAAAGCGCCGCGGCGGTTTCTCTCGGTCCCGGGGAGGGGGCGGCGCTGGCGGCGTCTCTGCTGCTGCCGAAGCGGGGCGCGGAGCTGGCGGCCGCGGTCGGTTCGGGGCCGGTCGAAACAAAGAAACACCGGCTGCTCCATCCGGAGGGGAGGGGGGTGAGCACCGGTGGCGGCTGCAACAGGGCGGCCCGCGGCGGGGGCGAGCCCACCAGTCCCTGCGGGGCAGCGAATGCCGAAAATGCCAGTGAGTGAAAAGGCACTCCTGCCGCCGCTCTCGATACGGGGAGAGTCGGAGCCGGCGGAAATGGAGCAGGACGGTCCGCCACAGCCGATCGGGACACGGTTCCCGGAGCCATCGCAGGCGAAAAACCTGTCGGCTTTGTCACTTTCCTGTTCCCTGGGATCTTGCGCCGAAGGGCTTTAGAAATGCGTCTCCAGGGAATGAACAGTGCGGAAGCGGTCGCATCGCCTGCGTCCTTCTGGCCACACTATTCCTGATACAGGTGTGGATGCTGTTTGCCTTCTTGGCCACCAGGGCACACTGCCGGCTCATGTTCAGTTGGCTGTTGACCAGTACCCCCAGGTCCCTTTCTGCCTGGGCACTGTCCAGATACGTTGCAGGGAGTTATTGTGGCCAAAATGTAGGACTCGTCACTTGGACTTATTAAACTTCATCTTATTGGACTCTGCCCATCTATCCAACCCTTCCGGGTCTCTTTGCAGAGCCCTCCCACCTTCCAACAGATCAACACATGCTGCCACCTTAGTGTCGTCTGTAAATCTACTAATGATAGACTCAATACCCTCATCCATGTAATCAATAAAAATATTGAACAGAACAGGCCCCAGCACATACTCCTGAGGAACACCACTGTTGGAATACCAGGCTCTTTTTTGCTCCGAGGTCAGGGCGAATAAAACTCAGGAGACGTTGTTTTTAAAGTCTCACTCTGAAGTTTATTATCCTCATCTATTACAAACTCACGAGATGTGAGCTCTCTCGAACAAGTCAAGAAAGTGAGCTAAAATGGTGTCTATTCAAGGCTATTTTAGTCCCAATTATCCAAAAAACAGTTGACATGTATATTATTTGTGAAAAATGCGTGTATTTTATGATTGGCTTTTCGCAAATATTAAAATGAATATTATATGTGTTGTGTTAGAAAGTAATGCTGTATTAGTTTTCTTAAGTACTGTGCTAAATATAGTTTTAAGTTATAAAAATTGTTAAAATAGAAACGATGCTATGTAGGATACTTTTTTTAAAAAGAAAAGACTCGCAGTGAGATAGCAGCCACAGGACACCTAAATCTTTCAGAGAAAAAGAATTTATGGCCCTCTTATCAGAAGAAACCCACTTCTTCCCGCCTCGAAGGCGCTGTTAGGATTTGGAGGAAGAAGTTGACGATGACCAGACAGAATCCTGTATTTGAATGGAATTTATGCATCATGTATGAAGTGTATGAATATGCAACAGGCTATTGTTTTTAAGGGTTAATCCTCTGTTAACGGGTGTCCTTTTTCGGGCTCGTGCTGCCCAGAAAAAGGTACCCGGACGTCCGTAACTCTTTGTCTTTATTGTCTCATATTGTCCTAATTCAGTTTGTCCAAATTATTATTACTCTAATTGTATTACTATTTTTATAACCATTTTATTACTATTAAACTTTTAAAATTTTGGAAACAAGTGATTGGCGTTTTTAACAGTCTGAATTACATCCCCAAAGCTTTCAAAACAATTGAGTGTGTCTGCTGCATAAGCAGAATTGACCAAATTCAGGCACTTAAGAAAAATGCTGGAAAGCCATGACAACCTCTAATACAACCAGGCCGAGCCGAACTCGTTACGTTCCAGTGCTCCGAGCCATCTATGAAGACGATGCCTTTTTTTTTTTTTTTTTTTTTTTTTTTTTTTTTTTTTTTTTTTTTAGAAAGGCCAACAGCACCAGCGGGTCTTAGGACCCAGCGGTGGTGGGCAGGGCGGGGGACCTGGCCCTGGTGGGCGGGCCAAGAAGCCCAAACCCAGCCGGTGGGGCGGGGAACCTAGCCTCTTCGCCGAGCCCAGATTCATTCTGCTTGTTCCCTTCCTCCAACTTTTTACTGGTATCATCTGGGGCTCCTGCTCCTGGAGTCCCTGGGACAGCCGATGCCCACCCCTAGATGGGCGATCCATTTTCATCTTTTCTTTCACCGCCCGCCCCCATCATGCTGCCTGCGTCTCGGCCACCCCTCCGGCTTTTCAGCCTTCCCCCGCCCCTCCCCGCCAATACGGGAGAAAGGATTGCAGGAGTAGGCGAACGCCTCCTCCTCCTCCCCCCACTCTCTCCAGGACCACTGGTCTATATTGGCAAATGGGGAGGAGAGGTTTTCCCGGGAATATGAAATTCCACCCTGGATTTGGGGTTCTTGGCACCACCCACGTCTGCCCAGGACAAAAGGGTGATCCTCGCTCTCTCCTGTGCCTCCCTCCCCCACGATACAAGGCGGAGAGGAGACTGGGCTGGTTGCAGGCTCCGAAGCAGGCGGCGAAGCGAAGGACGGAGCCTCTGAAGGCGGTGGGGGGCAGAGCGGAGCCGCTGCAGGGGCAAGTTGCGGAGCGGAGGTTGCAGCGTCCGCCGGAGCGGTCGCAGCAGCCGCCGCAGATTGCAGGGGTTACCCCGCCGTGGCGTGGTGCTCCGCCAGTCTCTGTGAAGCGCGCGGCGGCGCAGGGGGGCTGGCCCCGCAGCCGGGGGCCCAGCCACGGACCCCGCAGCTGGAGAGGCAGCGGCGGGCGCTGGCGTGGGGGGATAATCAGCGCGACGGCCACGGGTGCGCGAAAAAGCGCCGCGGCGGTTTCTCTCGGTCCCGGGGAGGGGGCGGCGCTGGCGGCGTCTCTGCTGCTGCCGAAGCGGGGCGCGGAGCTGGCGGCCGCGGTCGGTTCGGGGCCGGTCGAAACAAAGAAACACCGGCTGCTCCATCCGGAGGGGAGGGGGGTGAGCACCGGTGGCGGCTGCAACAGGGCGGCCCGCGGCGGGGGCGAGCCCACCAGTCCCTGCGGGGCAGCGAATGCCGAAAATGCCAGTGAGTGAAAAGGCACTCCTGCCGCCGCTCTCGATACGGGGAGAGTCGGAGCCGGCGGAAATGGAGCAGGACGGTCCGCCACAGCCGATCGGGACACGGTTCCCGGAGCCATCGCAGGCGAAAAACCTGTCGGCTTTGTCACTTTCCTGTTCCCTGGGATCTTGCGCCGAAGGGCTTTAGAAATGCGTCTCCAGGGAATGAACAGTGCGGAAGCGGTCGCATCGCCTGCGTCCTTCTGGCCACACTATTCCTGATACAGGTGTGGATGCTGTTTGCCTTCTTGGCCACCAGGGCACACTGCCGGCTCATGTTCAGTTGGCTGTTGACCAGTACCCCCAGGTCCCTTTCTGCCTGGGCACTGTCCAGATACGTTGCAGGGAGTTATTGTGGCCAAAATGTAGGACTCGTCACTTGGACTTATTAAACTTCATCTTATTGGACTCTGCCCATCTATCCAACCCTTCCGGGTCTCTTTGCAGAGCCCTCCCACCTTCCAACAGATCAACACATGCTGCCACCTTAGTGTCGTCTGTAAATCTACTAATGATAGACTCAATACCCTCATCCATGTAATCAATAAAAATATTGAACAGAACAGGCCCCAGCACATACTCCTGAGGAACACCACTGTTGGAATACCAGGCTCTTTTTTGCTCCGAGGTCAGGGCGAATAAAACTCAGGAGACGTTGTTTTTAAAGTCTCACTCTGAAGTTTATTATCCTCATCTATTACAAACTCACGAGATGTGAGCTCTCTCGAACAAGTCAAGAAAGTGAGCTAAAATGGTGTCTATTCAAGGCTATTTTAGTCCCAATTATCCAAAAAACAGTTGACATGTATATTATTTGTGAAAAATGCGTGTATTTTATGATTGGCTTTTCGCAAATATTAAAATGAATATTATATGTGTTGTGTTAGAAAGTAATGCTGTATTAGTTTTCTTAAGTACTGTGCTAAATATAGTTTTAAGTTATAAAAATTGTTAAAATAGAAACGATGCTATGTAGGATACTTTTTTAAAAAAGAAAAGACTCGCAGTGAGATAGCAGCCACAGGACACCTAAATCTTTCAGAGAAAAAGAATTTATGGCCCTCTTATCAGAAGAAACCCACTTCTTCCCGCCTCGAAGGCGCTGTTAGGATTTGGAGGAAGAAGTTGACGATGACCAGACAGAATCCTGTATTTGAATGGAATTTATGCATCATGTATGAAGTGTATGAATATGCAACAGGCTATTGTTTTTAAGGGTTAATCCTCTGTTAACGGGTGTCCTTTTTCGGGCTCGTGCTGCCCAGAAAAAGGTACCCGGACGTCCGTAACTCTTTGTCTTTATTGTCTCATATTGTCCTAATTCAGTTTGTCCAAATTATTATTACTCTAATTGTATTACTATTTTTATAACCATTTTATTACTATTAAACTTTTAAAATTTTGGAAACAAGTGATTGGCGTTTTTAACAGTCTGAATTACATCCCCAAAGCTTTCAAAACAATTGAGTGTGTCTGCTGCATAAGCAGAATTGACCAAATTCAGGCACTTAAGAAAAATGCTGGAAAGCCATGACAACCTCTAATACAACCAGGCCGAGCCGAACTCGTTACGTTCCAGTGCTCCGAGCCATCTATGAAGACGATGCCTTTTTTTTTTTTTTTTTTTTTTTTTTTTTTTTTTTTTTTTTTTTTTAGAAAGGCCAACAGCACCAGCGGGTCTTAGGACCCAGCGGTGGTGGGCAGGGCGGGGGACCTGGCCCTGGTGGGCGGGCCAAGAAGCCCAAACCCAGCCGGTGGGGCGGGGAACCTAGCCTCTTCGCCGAGCCCAGATTCATTCTGCTTGTTCCCTTCCTCCAACTTTTTACTGGTATCATCTGGGGCTCCTGCTCCTGGAGTCCCTGGGACAGCCGATGCCCACCCCTAGATGGGCGATCCATTTTCATCTTTTCTTTCACCGCCCGCCCCCATCATGCTGCCTGCGTCTCGGCCACCCCTCCGGCTTTTCAGCCTTCCCCCGCCCCTCCCCGCCAATACGGGAGAAAGGATTGCAGGAGTAGGCGAACGCCTCCTCCTCCTCCCCCCACTCTCTCCAGGACCACTGGTCTATATTGGCAAATGGGGAGGAGAGGTTTTCCCGGGAATATGAAATTCCACCCTGGATTTGGGGTTCTTGGCACCACCCACGTCTGCCCAGGACAAAAGGGTGATCCTCGCTCTCTCCTGTGCCTCCCTCCCCCACGATACAAGGCGGAGAGGAGACTGGGCTGGTTGCAGGCTCCGAAGCAGGCGGCGAAGCGAAGGACGGAGCCTCTGAAGGCGGTGGGGGGCAGAGCGGAGCCGCTGCAGGGGCAAGTTGCGGAGCGGAGGTTGCAGCGTCCGCCGGAGCGGTCGCAGCAGCCGCCGAAGATTGCAGGGGTTACCCCGCCGTGGCGTGGTGCTCCGCCAGTCTCTGTGAAGCGCGCGGCGGCGCAGGGGGGCTGGCCCCGCAGCCGGGGGCCCAGCCACGGACCCCGCAGCTGGAGAGGCAGCGGCGGGCGCTGGCGTGGGGGGATAATCAGCGCGACGGCCACGGGTGCGCGAAAAAGCGCCGCGGCGGTTTCTCTCGGTCCCGGGGAGGGGGCGGCGCTGGCGGCGTCTCTGCTGCTGCCGAAGCGGGGCGCGGAGCTGGCGGCCGCGGTCGGTTCGGGGCCGGTCGAAACAAAGAAACACCGGCTGCTCCATCCGGAGGGGAGGGGGGTGAGCACCGGTGGCGGCTGCAACAGGGCGGCCCGCGGCGGGGGCGAGCCCACCAGTCCCTGCGGGGCAGCGAATGCCGAAAATGCCAGTGAGTGAAAAGGCACTCCTGCCGCCGCTCTCGATACGGGGAGAGTCGGAGCCGGCGGAAATGGAGCAGGACGGTCCGCCACAGCCGATCGGGACACGGTTCCCGGAGCCATCGCAGGCGAAAAACCTGTCGGCTTTGTCACTTTCCTGTTCCCTGGGATCTTGCGCCGAAGGGCTTTAGAAATGCGTCTCCAGGGAATGAACAGTGCGGAAGCGGTCGCATCGCCTGCGTCCTTCTGGCCACACTATTCCTGATACAGGTGTGGATGCTGTTTGCCTTCTTGGCCACCAGGGCACACTGCCGGCTCATGTTCAGTTGGCTGTTGACCAGTACCCCCAGGTCCCTTTCTGCCTGGGCACTGTCCAGATACGTTGCAGGGAGTTATTGTGGCCAAAATGTAGGACTCGTCACTTGGACTTATTAAACTTCATCTTATTGGACTCTGCCCATCTATCCAACCCTTCCGGGTCTCTTTGCAGAGCCCTCCCACCTTCCAACAGATCAACACATGCTGCCACCTTAGTGTCGTCTGTAAATCTACTAATGATAGACTCAATACCCTCATCCATGTAATCAATAAAAATATTGAACAGAACAGGCCCCAGCACATACTCCTGAGGAACACCACTGTTGGAATACCAGGCTCTTTTTTGCTCCGAGGTCAGGGCGAATAAAACTCAGGAGACGTTGTTTTTAAAGTCTCACTCTGAAGTTTATTATCCTCATCTATTACAAACTCACGAGATGTGAGCTCTCTCGAACAAGTCAAGAAAGTGAGCTAAAATGGTGTCTATTCAAGGCTATTTTAGTCCCAATTATCCAAAAAACAGTTGACATGTATATTATTTGTGAAAAATGCGTGTATTTTATGATTGGCTTTTCGCAAATATTAAAATGAATATTATATGTGTTGTGTTAGAAAGTAATGCTGTATTAGTTTTCTTAAGTACTGTGTTAAATATAGTTTTAGGTTATAAAAATTGTTAAAATAGAAACGATGCTATGTAGGATACTTTTTTTAAAAAGAAAAGACTCGCAGTGAGATAGCAGCCACAGGACACCTAAATCTTTCAGAGAAAAAGAATTTATGGCCCTCTTATCAGAAGAAACCCACTTCTTCCCGCCTCGAAGGCGCTGTTAGGATTTGGAGGAAGAAGTTGACGATGACCAGACAGAATCCTGTATTTGAATGGAATTTATGCATCATGTATGAAGTGTATGAATATGCAACAGGCTATTGTTTTTAAGGGTTAATCCTCTGTTAACGGGTGTCCTTTTTTCGGGCTCGTGCTGCCCAGAAAAAGGTACCCGGACGTCCGTAACTCTTTGTCTTTATTGTCTCATATTGTCCTAATTCAGTTTGTCCAAATTATTATTACTCTAATTGTATTACTATTTTTATAACCATTTTATTACTATTAAACTTTTAAAATTTTGGAAACAAGTGATTGGCGTTTTTAACAGTCTGAATTACATCCCCAAAGCTTTCAAAGCAGAATTGACCAAATTCAGGCACTTAAGAAAAATGCTGGAAAGCCATGACAACCTCTAATACAACCAGGCCGAGCCGAACTCGTTACGTTCCAGTGCTCCGAGCCATCTATGAAGACGATGCCTTTTTTTTTTTTTTTTTTTTTTTTTTTAAGAAAGGCCAACAGCACCAGCGGGTCTTAGGACCCAGCGGTGGTGGGCATGGCGGGGGACCTGGCCCTGGTGGGCGGGCCAAGAAGCCCAAACCCAGCCGGTGGGGCGGGGAACCTAGCCTCTTCGCCGAGCCCAGATTCATTCTGCTTGTTCCCTTCCTCCAACTTTTTACTGGTATCATCTGGGGCTCCTGCTCCTGGAGTCCCTGGGGCAGCCGATGCCCACCCCTAGATGGGCGATCCATTTTCATCTTTTCTTTCACCGCCCGCCCCCATCATGCTGCCTGCGTCTCGGCCACCCCTCCGGCTTTTCAGCCTTCCCCCGCCCCTCCCCGCCAATACGGGAGAAAGGATTGCAGGAGTAGGCGAACGCCTCCTCCTCCTCCCCCCACTCTCTCCAGGACCACTGGTCTATATTGGCAAATGGGGAGGAGAGGTTTTCCCGGGAATATGAAATTCCACCCTGGATTTGGGGTTCTTGGCACCACCCACGTCTGCCCAGGACAAAAGGGTGATCCTCGCTCTCTCCTGTGCCTCCCTCCCCCACGATACAAGGCGGAGAGGAGACTGGGCTGGTTGCAGGCTCCGAAGCAGGCGGCGAAGCGAAGGACGGAGCCTCTGAAGGCGGTGGGGGGCAGAGCGGAGCCGCTGCAGGGGCAAGTTGCGGAGCGGAGGTTGCAGCGTCCGCCGGAGCGGTCGCAGCAGCCGCCGCAGATTGCAGGGGTTACCCCGCCGTGGCGTGGTGCTCCGCCAGTCTCTGTGAAGCGCGCGGCGGCGCAGGGGGGCTGGCCCCGCAGCCGGGGGCCCAGCCACGGACCCCGCAGCTGGAGAGGCAGCGGCGGGCGCTGGCGTGGGGGGATAATCAGCGCGACGGCCACGGGTGCGCGAAAAAGCGCCGCGGCGGTTTCTCTCGGTCCCGGGGAGGGGGCGGCGCTGGCGGCGTCTCTGCTGCTGCCGAAGCGGGGCGCGGAGCTGGCGGCCGCGGTCGGTTCGGGGCCGGTCGAAACAAAGAAACACCGGCTGCTCCATCCGGAGCGGGGGGGGGGGGGGTGAGCACCGGTGGCGGCTGCAACAGAGCGGCCCGCGGCGGAGGCGAGCCCACCAGTCCCTGCGGGGCAGCGAATGCCGAAAATGCCAGTGAGTGAAAAGGCACTCCTGCCGCCGCTCTCGATACGGGGAGAGTCGGAGCCGGCGGAAATGGAGCAGGACGGTCCGCCACAGCCGATCGGGACACGGTTCCCGGAGCCATCGCAGGCGAAAAACCTGTCGGCTTTGTCACTTTCCTGTTCCCTGGGATCTTGCGCCGAAGGGCTTTAGAAATGCGTCTCCAGGGAATGAACAGTGCGGAAGCGGTCGCATCGCCTGCGTCCTTCTGGCCACACTATTCCTGATACAGGTGTGGATGCTGTTTGCCTTCTTGGCCACCAGGGCACACTGCCGGCTCATGTTCAGTTGGCTGTTGACCAGTACCCCCAGGTCCCTTTCTGCCTGGGCACTGTCCAGATACGTTGCAGGGAGTTATTGTGGCCAAAATGTAGGACTCGTCACTTGGACTTATTAAACTTCATCTTATTGGACTCTGCCCATCTATCCAACCCTTCCGGGTCTCTTTGCAGAGCCCTCCCACCTTCCAACAGATCAACACATGCTGCCACCTTAGTGTCGTCTGTAAATCTACTAATGATAGACTCAATACCCTCATCCATGTAATCAATAAAAATATTGAACAGAACAGGCCCCAGCACATACTCCTGAGGAACACCACTGTTGGAATACCAGGCTCTTTTTTGCTCCGAGGTCAGGGCGAATAAAACTCAGGAGACGTTGTTTTTAAAGTCTCACTCTGAAGTTTATTATCCTCATCTATTACAAACTCACGAGATGTGAGCTCTCTCGAACAAGTCAAGAAAGTGAGCTAAAATGGTGTCTATTCAAGGCTATTTTAGTCCCAATTATCCAAAAAACAGTTGACATGTATATTATTTGTGAAAAATGCGTGTATTTTATGATTGGCTTTTCGCAAATATTAAAATGAATATTATATGTGTTGTGTTAGAAAGTAATGCTGTATTAGTTTTCTTAAGTACTGTGCTAAATATAGTTTTAAGTTATAAAAATTGTTAAAATAGAAACGATGCTATGTAGGATACTTTTTTTAAAAAGAAAAGACTCGCAGTGAGATAGCAGCCACAGGACACCTAAATCTTTCAGAGAAAAAGAATTTATGGCCCTCTTATCAGAAGAAACCCACTTCTTCCCGCCTCGAAGGCGCTGTTAGGATTTGGAGGAAGAAGTTGACGATGACCAGACAGAATCCTGTATTTGAATGGAATTTATGCATCATGTATGAAGTGTATGAATATGCAACAGGCTATTGTTTTTAAGGGTTAATCCTCTGTTAACGGGTGTCCTTTTTCGGGCTCGTGCTGCCCAGAAAAAGGTACCCGGACGTCCGTAACTCTTTGTCTTTATTGTCTCATATTGTCCTAATTCAGTTTGTCCAAATTATTATTACTCTAATTGTATTACTATTTTTATAACCATTTTATTACTATTAAACTTTTAAAATTTTGGAAACAAGTGATTGGCGTTTTTAACAGTCTGAATTACATCCCCAAAGCTTTCAAAACAATTGAGTGTGTCTGCTGCATAAGCAGAATTGACCAAATTCAGGCACTTAAGAAAAATGCTGGAAAGCCATGACAACCTCTAATACAACCAGGCCGAGCCGAACTCGTTACGTTCCAGTGCTCCGAGCCATCTATGAAGACGATGCCTTTTTTTTTTTTTTTTTTTTTTTTTTTTTTTTTTTTTTTTTAGAAAGGCCAACAGCACCAGCGGGTCTTAGGACCCAGCGGTGGTGGGCAGGGCGGGGGACCTGGCCCTGGTGGGCGGGCCAAGAAGCCCAAACCCAGCCGGTGGGGCGGGGAACCTAGCCTCTTCGCCGAGCCCAGATTCATTCTGCTTGTTCCCTTCCTCCAACTTTTTACTGGTATCATCTGGGGCTCCTGCTCCTGGAGTCCCTGGGACAGCCGATGCCCACCCCTAGATGGGCGATCCATTTTCATCTTTTCTTTCACCGCCCGCCCCCATCATGCTGCCTGCGTCTCGGCCACCCCTCCGGCTTTTCAGCCTTCCCCCGCCCCTCCCCGCCAATACGGGAGAAAGGATTGCAGGAGTAGGCGAACGCCTCCTCCTCCTCCCCCCACTCTCTCCAGGACCACTGGTCTATATTGGCAAATGGGGAGGAGAGGTTTTCCCGGGAATATGAAATTCCACCCTGGATTTGGGGTTCTTGGCACCACCCACGTCTGCCCAGGACAAAAGGGTGATCCTCGCTCTCTCCTGTGCCTCCCTCCCCCACGATACAAGGCGGAGAGGAGACTGGGCTGGTTGCAGGCTCCGAAGCAGGCGGCGAAGCGAAGGACGGAGCCTCTGAAGGCGGTGGGGGGCAGAGCGGAGCCGCTGCAGGGGCAAGTTGCGGAGCGGAGGTTGCAGCGTCCGCCGGAGCGGTCGCAGCAGCCGCCGCAGATTGCAGGGGTTACCCCGCCGTGGCGTGGTGCTCCGCCAGTCTCTGTGAAGCGCGCGGCGGCGCAGGGGGGCTGGCCCCGCAGCCGGGGGCCCAGCCACGGACCCCGCAGCTGGAGAGGCAGCGGCGGGCGCTGGCGTGGGGGGATAATCAGCGCGACGGCCACGGGTGCGCGAAAAAGCGCCGCGGCGGTTTCTCTCGGTCCCGGGGAGGGGGCGGCGCTGGCGGCGTCTCTGCTGCTGCCGAAGCGGGGCGCGGAGCTGGCGGCCGCGGTCGGTTCGGGGCCGGTCGAAACAAAGAAACACCGGCTGCTCCATCCGGAGGGGAGGGGGGTGAGCACCGGTGGCGGCTGCAACAGGGCGGCCCGCGGCGGGGGCGAGCCCACCAGTCCCTGCGGGGCAGCGAATGCCGAAAATGCCAGTGAGTGAAAAGGCACTCCTGCCGCCGCTCTCGATACGGGGAGAGTCGGAGCCGGCGGAAATGGAGCAGGACGGTCCGCCACAGCCGATCGGGACACGGTTCCCGGAGCCATCGCAGGCGAAAAACCTGTCGGCTTTGTCACTTTCCTGTTCCCTGGGATCTTGCGCCGAAGGGCTTTAGAAATGCGTCTCCAGGGAATGAACAGTGCGGAAGCGGTCGCATCGCCTGCGTCCTTCTGGCCACACTATTCCTGATACAGGTGTGGATGCTGTTTGCCTTCTTGGCCACCAGGGCACACTGCCGGCTCATGTTCAGTTGGCTGTTGACCAGTACCCCCAGGTCCCTTTCTGCCTGGGCACTGTCCAGATACGTTGCAGGGAGTTATTGTGGCCAAAATGTAGGACTCGTCACTTGGACTTATTAAACTTCATCTTATTGGACTCTGCCCATCTATCCAACCCTTCCGGGTCTCTTTGCAGAGCCCTCCCACCTTCCAACAGATCAACACATGCTGCCACCTTAGTGTCGTCTGTAAATCTACTAATGATAGACTCAATACCCTCATCCATGTAATCAATAAAAATATTGAACAGAACAGGCCCCAGCACATACTCCTGAGGAACACCACTGTTGGAATACCAGGCTCTTTTTTGCTCCGAGGTCAGGGCGAATAAAACTCAGGAGACGTTGTTTTTAAAGTCTCACTCTGAAGTTTATTATCCTCATCTATTACAAACTCACGAGATGTGAGCTCTCTCGAACAAGTCAAGAAAGTGAGCTAAAATGGTGTCTATTCAAGGCTATTTTAGTCCCAATTATCCAAAAAACAGTTGACATGTATATTATTTGTGAAAAATGCGTGTATTTTATGATTGGCTTTTCGCAAATATTAAAATGAATATTATATGTGTTGTGTTAGAAAGTAATGCTGTATTAGTTTTCTTAAGTACTGTGCTAAATATAGTTTTAAGTTATAAAAATTGTTAAAATAGAAACGATGCTATGTAGGATACTTTTTTAAAAAAGAAAAGACTCGCAGTGAGATAGCAGCCACAGGACACCTAAATCTTTCAGAGAAAAAGAATTTATGGCCCTCTTATCAGAAGAAACCCACTTCTTCCCGCCTCGAAGGCGCTGTTAGGATTTGGAGGAAGAAGTTGACGATGACCAGACAGAATCCTGTATTTGAATGGAATTTATGCATCATGTATGAAGTGTATGAATATGCAACAGGCTATTGTTTTTAAGGGTTAATCCTCTGTTAACGGGTGTCCTTTTTCGGGCTCGTGCTGCCCAGAAAAAGGTACCCGGACGTCCGTAACTCTTTGTCTTTATTGTCTCATATTGTCCTAATTCAGTTTGTCCAAATTATTATTACTCTAATTGTATTACTATTTTTATAACCATTTTATTACTATTAAACTTTTAAAATTTTGGAAACAAGTGATTGGCGTTTTTAACAGTCTGAATTACATCCCCAAAGCTTTCAAAACAATTGAGTGTGTCTGCTGCATAAGCAGAATTGACCAAATTCAGGCACTTAAGAAAAATGCTGGAAAGCCATGACAACCTCTAATACAACCAGGCCGAGCCGAACTCGTTACGTTCCAGTGCTCCGAGCCATCTATGAAGACGATGCCTTTTTTTTTTTTTTTTTTTTTTTTTTTTTTTTTTTTTAGAAAGGCCAACAGCACCAGCGGGTCTTAGGACCCAGCGGTGGTGGGCAGGGCGGGGGACCTGGCCCTGGTGGGCGGGCCAAGAAGCCCAAACCCAGCCGGTGGGGCGGGGAACCTAGCCTCTTCGCCGAGCCCAGATTCATTCTGCTTGTTCCCTTCCTCCAACTTTTTACTGGTATCATCTGGGGCTCCTGCTCCTGGAGTCCCTGGGACAGCCGATGCCCACCCCTAGATGGGCGATCCATTTTCATCTTTTCTTTCACCGCCCGCCCCCATCATGCTGCCTGCGTCTCGGCCACCCCTCCGGCTTTTCAGCCTTCCCCCGCCCCTCCCCGCCAATACGGGAGAAAGGATTGCAGGAGTAGGCGAAAGCCTCCTCCTCCTCCCCCCACTCTCTCCAGGACCACTGGTCTATATTGGCAAATGGGGAGGAGAGGTTTTCCCGGGAATATGAAATTCCACCCTGGATTTGGGGTTCTTGGCACCACCCACGTCTGCCCAGGACAAAAGGGTGATCCTCGCTCTCTCCTGTGCCTCCCTCCCCCACGATACAAGGCGGAGAGGAGACTGGGCTGGTTGCAGGCTCCGAAGCAGGCGGCGAAGCGAAGGACGGAGCCTCTGAAGGCGGTGGGGGGCAGAGCGGAGCCGCTGCAGGGGCAAGTTGCGGAGCGGAGGTTGCAGCGTCCGCCGGAGCGGTCGCAGCAGCCGCCGAAGATTGCAGGGGTTACCCCGCCGTGGCGTGGTGCTCCGCCAGTCTCTGTGAAGCGCGCGGCGGCGCAGGGGGGCTGGCCCCGCAGCCGGGGGCCCAGCCACGGACCCCGCAGCTGGAGAGGCAGCGGCGGGCGCTGGCGTGGGGGGATAATCAGCGCGACGGCCACGGGTGCGCGAAAAAGCGCCGCGGCGGTTTCTCTCGGTCCCGGGGAGGGGGCGGCGCTGGCGGCGTCTCTGCTGCTGCCGAAGCGGGGCGCGGAGCTGGCGGCCGCGGTCGGTTCGGGGCCGGTCGAAACAAAGAAACACCGGCTGCTCCATCCGGAGGGGAGGGGGGTGAGCACCGGTGGCGGCTGCAACAGGGCGGCCCGCGGCGGGGGCGAGCCCACCAGTCCCTGCGGGGCAGCGAATGCCGAAAATGCCAGTGAGTGAAAAGGCACTCCTGCCGCCGCTCTCGATACGGGGAGAGTCGGAGCCGGCGGAAATGGAGCAGGACGGTCCGCCACAGCCGATCGGGACACGGTTCCCGGAGCCATCGCAGGCGAAAAACCTGTCGGCTTTGTCACTTTCCTGTTCCCTGGGATCTTGCGCCGAAGGGCTTTAGAAATGCGTCTCCAGGGAATGAACAGTGCGGAAGCGGTCGCATCGCCTGCGTCCTTCTGGCCACACTATTCCTGATACAGGTGTGGATGCTGTTTGCCTTCTTGGCCACCAGGGCACACTGCCGGCTCATGTTCAGTTGGCTGTTGACCAGTACCCCCAGGTCCCTTTCTGCCTGGGCACTGTCCAGATACGTTGCAGGGAGTTATTGTGGCCAAAATGTAGGACTCGTCACTTGGACTTATTAAACTTCATCTTATTGGACTCTGCCCATCTATCCAACCCTTCCGGGTCTCTTTGCAGAGCCCTCCCACCTTCCAACAGATCAACACATGCTGCCACCTTAGTGTCGTCTGTAAATCTACTAATGATAGACTCAATACCCTCATCCATGTAATCAATAAAAATATTGAACAGAACAGGCCCCAGCACATACTCCTGAGGAACACCACTGTTGGAATACCAGGCTCTTTTTTGCTCCGAGGTCAGGGCGAATAAAACTCAGGAGACGTTGTTTTTAAAGTCTCACTCTGAAGTTTATTATCCTCATCTATTACAAACTCACGAGATGTGAGCTCTCTCGAACAAGTCAAGAAAGTGAGCTAAAATGGTGTCTATTCAAGGCTATTTTAGTCCCAATTATCCAAAAAACAGTTGACATGTATATTATTTGTGAAAAATGCGTGTATTTTATGATTGGCTTTTCGCAAATATTAAAATGAATATTATATGTGTTGTGTTAGAAAGTAATGCTGTATTAGTTTTCTTAAGTACTGTGTTAAATATAGTTTTAGGTTATAAAAATTGTTAAAATAGAAACGATGCTATGTAGGATACTTTTTTTAAAAAGAAAAGACTCGCAGTGAGATAGCAGCCACAGGACACCTAAATCTTTCAGAGAAAAAGAATTTATGGCCCTCTTATCAGAAGAAACCCACTTCTTCCCGCCTCGAAGGCGCTGTTAGGATTTGGAGGAAGAAGTTGACGATGACCAGACAGAATCCTGTATTTGAATGGAATTTATGCATCATGTATGAAGTGTATGAATATGCAACAGGCTATTGTTTTTAAGGGTTAATCCTCTGTTAACGGGTGTCCTTTTTTCGGGCTCGTGCTGCCCAGAAAAAGGTACCCGGACGTCCGTAACTCTTTGTCTTTATTGTCTCATATTGTCCTAATTCAGTTTGTCCAAATTATTATTACTCTAATTGTATTACTATTTTTATAACCATTTTATTACTATTAAACTTTTAAAATTTTGGAAACAAGTGATTGGCGTTTTTAACAGTCTGAATTACATCCCCAAAGCTTTCAAAGCAGAATTGACCAAATTCAGGCACTTAAGAAAAATGCTGGAAAGCCATGACAACCTCTAATACAACCAGGCCGAGCCGAACTCGTTACGTTCCAGTGCTCCGAGCCATCTATGAAGACGATGCCTTTTTTTTTTTTTTTTTTTTTTTTTTTAAGAAAGGCCAACAGCACCAGCGGGTCTTAGGACCCAGCGGTGGTGGGCATGGCGGGGGACCTGGCCCTGGTGGGCGGGCCAAGAAGCCCAAACCCAGCCGGTGGGGCGGGGAACCTAGCCTCTTCGCCGAGCCCAGATTCATTCTGCTTGTTCCCTTCCTCCAACTTTTTACTGGTATCATCTGGGGCTCCTGCTCCTGGAGTCCCTGGGGCAGCCGATGCCCACCCCTAGATGGGCGATCCATTTTCATCTTTTCTTTCACCGCCCGCCCCCATCATGCTGCCTGCGTCTCGGCCACCCCTCCGGCTTTTCAGCCTTCCCCCGCCCCTCCCCGCCAATACGGGAGAAAGGATTGCAGGAGTAGGCGAACGCCTCCTCCTCCTCCCCCCACTCTCTCCAGGACCACTGGTCTATATTGGCAAATGGGGAGGAGAGGTTTTCCCGGGAATATGAAATTCCACCCTGGATTTGGGGTTCTTGGCACCACCCACGTCTGCCCAGGACAAAAGGGTGATCCTCGCTCTCTCCTGTGCCTCCCTCCCCCACGATACAAGGCGGAGAGGAGACTGGGCTGGTTGCAGGCTCCGAAGCAGGCGGCGAAGCGAAGGACGGAGCCTCTGAAGGCGGTGGGGGGCAGAGCGGAGCCGCTGCAGGGGCAAGTTGCGGAGCGGAGGTTGCAGCGTCCGCCGGAGCGGTCGCAGCAGCCGCCGCAGATTGCAGGGGTTACCCCGCCGTGGCGTGGTGCTCCGCCAGTCTCTGTGAAGCGCGCGGCGGCGCAGGGGGGCTGGCCCCGCAGCCGGGGGCCCAGCCACGGACCCCGCAGCTGGAGAGGCAGCGGCGGGCGCTGGCGTGGGGGGATAATCAGCGCGACGGCCACGGGTGCGCGAAAAAGCGCCGCGGCGGTTTCTCTCGGTCCCGGGGAGGGGGCGGCGCTGGCGGCGTCTCTGCTGCTGCCGAAGCGGGGCGCGGAGCTGGCGGCCGCGGTCGGTTCGGGGCCGGTCGAAACAAAGAAACACCGGCTGCTCCATCCGGAGCGGGGGGGGGGGGGGGTGAGCACCGGTGGCGGCTGCAACAGAGCGGCCCGCGGCGGAGGCGAGCCCACCAGTCCCTGCGGGGCAGCGAATGCCGAAAATGCCAGTGAGTGAAAAGGCACTCCTGCCGCCGCTCTCGATACGGGGAGAGTCGGAGCCGGCGGAAATGGAGCAGGACGGTCCGCCACAGCCGATCGGGACACGGTTCCCGGAGCCATCGCAGGCGAAAAACCTGTCGGCTTTGTCACTTTCCTGTTCCCTGGGATCTTGCGCCGAAGGGCTTTAGAAATGCGTCTCCAGGGAATGAACAGTGCGGAAGCGGTCGCATCGCCTGCGTCCTTCTGGCCACACTATTCCTGATACAGGTGTGGATGCTGTTTGCCTTCTTGGCCACCAGGGCACACTGCCGGCTCATGTTCAGTTGGCTGTTGACCAGTACCCCCAGGTCCCTTTCTGCCTGGGCACTGTCCAGATACGTTGCAGGGAGTTATTGTGGCCAAAATGTAGGACTCGTCACTTGGACTTATTAAACTTCATCTTATTGGACTCTGCCCATCTATCCAACCCTTCCGGGTCTCTTTGCAGAGCCCTCCCACCTTCCAACAGATCAACACATGCTGCCACCTTAGTGTCGTCTGTAAATCTACTAATGATAGACTCAATACCCTCATCCATGTAATCAATAAAAATATTGAACAGAACAGGCCCCAGCACATACTCCTGAGGAACACCACTGTTGGAATACCAGGCTCTTTTTTGCTCCGAGGTCAGGGCGAATAAAACTCAGGAGACGTTGTTTTTAAAGTCTCACTCTGAAGTTTATTATCCTCATCTATTACAAACTCACGAGATGTGAGCTCTCTCGAACAAGTCAAGAAAGTGAGCTAAAATGGTGTCTATTCAAGGCTATTTTAGTCCCAATTATCCAAAAAACAGTTGACATGTATATTATTTGTGAAAAATGCGTGTATTTTATGATTGGCTTTTCGCAAATATTAAAATGAATATTATATGTGTTGTGTTAGAAAGTAATGCTGTATTAGTTTTCTTAAGTACTGTGTTAAATATAGTTTTAGGTTATAAAAATTGTTAAAATAGAAACGATGCTATGTAGGATACTTTTTTTAAAAAGAAAAGACTCGCAGTGAGATAGCAGCCACAGGACACCTAAATCTTTCAGAGAAAAAGAATTTATGGCCCTCTTATCAGAAGAAACCCACTTCTTCCCGCCTCGAAGGCGCTGTTAGGATTTGGAGGAAGAAGTTGACGATGACCAGACAGAATCCTGTATTTGAATGGAATTTATGCATCATGTATGAAGTGTATGAATATGCAACAGGCTATTGTTTTTAAGGGTTAATCCTCTGTTAACGGGTGTCCTTTTTCGGGCTCGTGCTGCCCAGAAAAAGGTACCCGGACGTCCGTAACTCTTTGTCTTTATTTGTCTTTATTGTCTCATATTGTCCTAATTCAGTTTGTCCAAATTATTATTACTCTAATTGTATTACTATTTTTATAACCATTTTATTACTATTAAACTTTTAAAATTTTGGAAACAAGTGATTGGCGTTTTTAACAGTCTGAATTACATCCCCAAAGCTTTCAAAACAATTGAGTGTGTCTGCTGCATAAGCAGAATTGACCAAATTCAGGCACTTAAGAAAAATGCTGGAAAGCCATGACAACCTCTAATACAACCAGGCCGAGCCGAACTCGTTACGTTCCAGTGCTCCGAGCCATCTATGAAGACGATGCCTTTTTTTTTTTTTTTTTTTTTTTTTTTTTTTTGTTTTTTTTAGAAAGGCCAACAGCACCAGCGGGTCTTAGGACCCAGCGGTGGTGGGCAGGGCGGGGGACCTGGCCCTGGTGGGCGGGCCAAGAAGCCCAAACCCAGCCGGTGGGGCGGGGAACCTAGCCTCTTCGCCGAGCCCAGATTCATTCGGCTTGTTCCCTTCCTCCAACTTTTTACTGGTATCATCTGGGGCTCCTGCTCCTGGAGTCCCTGGGACAGCCGATGCCCACCCCTAGATGGGCGATCCATTTTCATCTTTTCTTTCACCGCCCGCCCCCATCATGCTGCCTGCGTCTCGGCCACCCCTCCGGCTTTTCAGCCTTCCCCCGCCCCTCCCCGCCAATACGGGAGAAAGGATTGCAGGAGTAGGCGAACGCCTCCTCCTCCTCCCCCCACTCTCTCCAGGACCACTGGTCTATATTGGCAAATGGGGAGGAGAGGTTTTCCCGGGAATATGAAATTCCACCCTGGATTTGGGGTTCTTGGCACCACCCACGTCTGCCCAGGACAAAAGGGTGATCCTCGCTCTCTCCTGTGCCTCCCTCCCCCACGATACAAGGCGGAGAGGAGACTGGGCTGGTTGCAGGCTCCGAAGCAGGCGGCGAAGCGAAGGACGGAGCCTCTGAAGGCGGTGGGGGGCAGAGCGGAGCCGCTGCAGGGGCAAGTTGCGGAGCGGAGGTTGCAGCGTCCGCCGGAGCGGTCGCAGCAGCCGCCGCAGATTGCAGGGGTTACCCCGCCGTGGCGTGGTGCTCCGCCAGTCTCTGTGAAGCGCGCGGCGGCGCAGGGGGGCTGGCCCCGCAGCCGGGGGCCCAGCCACGGACCCCGCAGCTGGAGAGGCAGCGGCGGGCGCTGGCGTGGGGGGATAATCAGCGCGACGGCCACGGGTGCGCGAAAAAGCGCCGCGGCGGTTTCTCTCGGTCCCGGGGAGGGGGCGGCGCTGGCGGCGTCTCTGCTGCTGCCGAAGCGGGGCGCGGAGCTGGCGGCCGCGGTCGGTTCGGGGCCGGTCGAAACAAAGAAACACCGGCTGCTCCATCCGGAGGGGAGGGGGGTGAGCACCGGTGGCGGCTGCAACAGGGCGGCCCGCGGCGGGGGCGAGCCCACCAGTCCCTGCGGGGCAGCGAATGCCGAAAATGCCAGTGAGTGAAAAGGCACTCCTGCCGCCGCTCTCGATACGGGGAGAGTCGGAGCCGGCGGAAATGGAGCAGGACGGTCCGCCACAGCCGATCGGGACACGGTTCCCGGAGCCATCGCAGGCGAAAAACCTGTCGGCTTTGTCACTTTCCTGTTCCCTGGGATCTTGCGCCGAAGGGCTTTAGAAATGCGTCTCCAGGGAATGAACAGTGCGGAAGCGGTCGCATCGCCTGCGTCCTTCTGGCCACACTATTCCTGATACAGGTGTGGATGCTGTTTGCCTTCTTGGCCACCAGGGCACACTGCCGGCTCATGTTCAGTTGGCTGTTGACCAGTACCCCCAGGTCCCTTTCTGCCTGGGCACTGTCCAGATACGTTGCAGGGAGTTATTGTGGCCAAAATGTAGGACTCGTCACTTGGACTTATTAAACTTCATCTTATTGGACTCTGCCCATCTATCCAACCCTTCCGGGTCTCTTTGCAGAGCCCTCCCACCTTCCAACAGATCAACACATGCTGCCACCTTAGTGTCGTCTGTAAATCTACTAATGATAGACTCAATACCCTCATCCATGTAATCAATAAAAATATTGAACAGAACAGGCCCCAGCACATACTCCTGAGGAACACCACTGTTGGAATACCAGGCTCTTTTTTGCTCCGAGGTCAGGGCGAATAAAACTCAGGAGACGTTGTTTTTAAAGTCTCACTCTGAAGTTTATTATCCTCATCTATTACAAACTCACGAGATGTGAGCTCTCTCGAACAAGTCAAGAAAGTGAGCTAAAATGGTGTCTATTCAAGGCTATTTTAGTCCCAATTATCCAAAAAACAGTTGACATGTATATTATTTGTGAAAAATGCGTGTATTTTATGATTGGCTTTTCGCAAATATTAAAATGAATATTATATGTGTTGTGTTAGAAAGTAATGCTGTATTAGTTTTCTTAAGTACTGTGTTAAATATAGTTTTAGGTTATAAAAATTGTTAAAATAGAAACGATGCTATGTAGGATACTTTTTTTAAAAAGAAAAGACTCGCAGTGAGATAGCAGCCACAGGACACCTAAATCTTTCAGAGAAAAAGAATTTATGGCCCTCTTATCAGAAGAAACCCACTTCTTCCCGCCTCGAAGGCGCTGTTAGGATTTGGAGGAAGAAGTTGACGATGACCAGACAGAATCCTGTATTTGAATGGAATTTATGCATCATGTATGAAGTGTATGAATATGCAACAGGCTATTGTTTTTAAGGGTTAATCCTCTGTTAACGGGTGTCCTTTTTCGGGCTCGTGCTGCCCAGAAAAAGGTACCCGGACGTCCGTAACTCTTTGTCTTTATTGTCTCATATTGTCCTAATTCAGTTTGTCCAAATTATTATTACTCTAATTGTATTACTATTTTTATAACCATTTTATTACTATTAAACTTTTAAAATTTTGGAAACAAGTGATTGGCGTTTTTAACAGTCTGAATTACATCCCCAAAGCTTTCAAAACAATTGAGTGTGTCTGCTGCATAAGCAGAATTGACCAAATTCAGGCACTTAAGAAAAATGCTGGAAAGCCATGACAACCTCTAATACAACCAGGCCGAGCCGAACTCGTTACGTTCCAGTGCTCCGAGCCATCTATGAAGACGATGCCTTTTTTTTTTTTTTTTTAGAAAGGCCAACAGCACCAGCGGGTCTTAGGACCCAGCGGTGGTGGGCAGGGCGGGGGACCTGGCCCTGGTGGGCGGGCCAAGAAGCCCAAACCCAGCCGGTGGGGCGGGGAACCTAGCCTCTTCGCCGAGCCCAGATTCATTCTGCTTGTTCCCTTCCTCCAACTTTTTACTGGTATCATCTGGGGCTCCTGCTCCTGGAGTCCCTGGGACAGCCGATGCCCACCCCTAGATGGGCGATCCATTTTCATCTTTTCTTTCACCGCCCGCCCCCATCATGCTGCCTGCGTCTCGGCCACCCCTCCGGCTTTTCAGCCTTCCCCCGCCCCTCCCCGCCAATACGGGAGAAAGGATTGCAGGAGTAGGCGAACGCCTCCTCCTCCTCCCCCCACTCTCTCCAGGACCACTGGTCTATATTGGCAAATGGGGAGGAGAGGTTTTCCCGGGAATATGAAATTCCACCCTGGATTTGGGGTTCTTGGCACCACCCACGTCTGCCCAGGACAAAAGGGTGATCCTCGCTCTCTCCTGTGCCTCCCTCCCCCACGATACAAGGCGGAGAGGAGACTGGGCTGGTTGCAGGCTCCGAAGCAGGCGGCGAAGCGAAGGACGGAGCCTCTGAAGGCGGTGGGGGGCAGAGCGGAGCCGCTGCAGGGGCAAGTTGCGGAGCGGAGGTTGCAGCGTCCGCCGGAGCGGTCGCAGCAGCCGCCGCAGATTGCAGGGGTTACCCCGCCGTGGCGTGGTGCTCCGCCAGTCTCTGTGAAGCGCGCGGCGGCGCAGGGGGGCTGGCCCCGCAGCCGGGGGCCCAGCCACGGACCCCGCAGCTGGAGAGGCAGCGGCGGGCGCTGGCGTGGGGGGATAATCAGCGCGACGGCCACGGGTGCGCGAAAAAGCGCCGCGGCGGTTTCTCTCGGTCCCGGGGAGGGGGCGGCGCTGGCGGCGTCTCTGCTGCTGCCGAAGCGGGGCGCGGAGCTGGCGGCCGCGGTCGGTTCGGGGCCGGTCGAAACAAAGAAACACCGGCTGCTCCATCCGGAGGGGAGGGGGGTGAGCACCGGTGGCGGCTGCAACAGGGCGGCCCGCGGCGGGGGCGAGCCCACCAGTCCCTGCGGGGCAGCGAATGCCGAAAATGCCAGTGAGTGAAAAGGCACTCCTGCCGCCGCTCTCGATACGGGGAGAGTCGGAGCCGGCGGAAATGGAGCAGGACGGTCCGCCACAGCCGATCGGGACACGGTTCCCGGAGCCATCGCAGGCGAAAAACCTGTCGGCTTTGTCACTTTCCTGTTCCCTGGGATCTTGCGCCGAAGGGCTTTAGAAATGCGTCTCCAGGGAATGAACAGTGCGGAAGCGGTCGCATCGCCTGCGTCCTTCTGGCCACACTATTCCTGATACAGGTGTGGATGCTGTTTGCCTTCTTGGCCACCAGGGCACACTGCCGGCTCATGTTCAGTTGGCTGTTGACCAGTACCCCCAGGTCCCTTTCTGCCTGGGCACTGTCCAGATACGTTGCAGGGAGTTATTGTGGCCAAAATGTAGGACTCGTCACTTGGACTTATTAAACTTCATCTTATTGGACTCTGCCCATCTATCCAACCCTTCCGGGTCTCTTTGCAGAGCCCTCCCACCTTCCAACAGATCAACACATGCTGCCACCTTAGTGTCGTCTGTAAATCTACTAATGATAGACTCAATACCCTCATCCATGTAATCAATAAAAATATTGAACAGAACAGGCCCCAGCACATACTCCTGAGGAACACCACTGTTGGAATACCAGGCTCTTTTTTGCTCCGAGGTCAGGGCGAATAAAACTCAGGAGACGTTGTTTTTAAAGTCTCACTCTGAAGTTTATTATCCTCATCTATTACAAACTCACGAGATGTGAGCTCTCTCGAACAAGTCAAGAAAGTGAGCTAAAATGGTGTCTATTCAAGGCTATTTTAGTCCCAATTATCCAAAAAACAGTTGACATGTATATTATTTGTGAAAAATGCGTGTATTTTATGATTGGCTTTTCGCAAATATTAAAATGAATATTATATGTGTTGTGTTAGAAAGTAATGCTGTATTAGTTTTCTTAAGTACTGTGTTAAATATAGTTTTAGGTTATAAAAATTGTTAAAATAGAAACGATGCTATGTAGGATACTTTTTTTAAAAAGAAAAGACTCGCAGTGAGATAGCAGCCACAGGACACCTAAATCTTTCAGAGAAAAAGAATTTATGGCCCTCTTATCAGAAGAAACCCACTTCTTCCCGCCTCGAAGGCGCTGTTAGGATTTGGAGGAAGAAGTTGACGATGACCAGACAGAATCCTGTATTTGAATGGAATTTATGCATCATGTATGAAGTGTATGAATATGCAACAGGCTATTGTTTTTAAGGGTTAATCCTCTGTTAACGGGTGTCCTTTTTCGGGCTCGTGCTGCCCAGAAAAAGGTACCCGGACGTCCGTAACTCTTTGTCTTTATTGTCTCATATTGTCCTAATTCAGTTTGTCCAAATTATTATTACTCTAATTGTATTACTATTTTTATAACCATTTTATTACTATTAAACTTTTAAAATTTTGGAAACAAGTGATTGGCGTTTTTAACAGTCTGAATTACATCCCCAAAGCTTTCAAAACAATTGAGTGTGTCTGCTGCATAAGCAGAATTGACCAAATTCAGGCACTTAAGAAAAATGCTGGAAAGCCATGACAACCTCTAATACAACCAGGCCGAGCCGAACTCGTTACGTTCCAGTGCTCCGAGCCATCTATGAAGACGATGCCTTTTTTTTTTTTTTTTTTTTTTTTTTTTTTTTTTTTTTTAGAAAGGCCAACAGCACCAGCGGGTCTTAGGACCCAGCGGTGGTGGGCAGGGCGGGGGACCTGGCCCTGGTGGGCGGGCCAAGAAGCCCAAACCCAGCCGGTGGGGCGGGGAACCTAGCCTCTTCGCCGAGCCCAGATTCATTCTGCTTGTTCCCTTCCTCCAACTTTTTACTGGTATCATCTGGGGCTCCTGCTCCTGGAGTCCCTGGGACAGCCGATGCCCACCCCTAGATGGGCGATCCATTTTCATCTTTTCTTTCACCGCCCGCCCCCATCATGCTGCCTGCGTCTCGGCCACCCCTCCGGCTTTTCAGCCTTCCCCCGCCCCTCCCCGCCAATACGGGAGAAAGGATTGCAGGAGTAGGCGAACGCCTCCTCCTCCTCCCCCCACTCTCTCCAGGACCACTGGTCTATATTGGCAAATGGGGAGGAGAGGTTTTCCCGGGAATATGAAATTCCACCCTGGATTTGGGGTTCTTGGCACCACCCACGTCTGCCCAGGACAATAGGGTGATCCTCGCTCTCTCCTGTGCCTCCCTCCCCCACGATACAAGGCGGAGAGGAGACTGGGCTGGTTGCAGGCTCCGAAGCAGGCGGCGAAGCGAAGGACGGAGCCTCTGAAGGAGGTGGGGGGCAGAGCGGAGCCGCTGCAGGGGCAAGTTGCGGAGCGGAGGTTGCAGCGTCCGCCGGAGCGGTCGCAGCAGCCGCCGCAGATTGCAGGGGTTACCCCGCCGTGGCGTGGTGCTCCGCCAGTCTCTGTGAAGCGCGCGGCGGCGCAGGGGGGCTGGCCCCGCAGCCGGGGGCCCAGCCACGGACCCCGCAGCTGGAGAGGCAGCGGCGGGCGCTGGCGTGGGGGGATAATCAGCGCGACGGCCACGGGTGCGCGAAAAAGCGCCGCGGCGGTTTCTCTCGGTCCCGGGGAGGGGGCGGCGCTGGCGGCGTCTCTGCTGCTGCCGAAGCGGGGCGCGGAGCTGGCGGCCGCGGTCGGTTCGGGGCCGGTCGAAACAAAGAAACACCGGCTGCTCCATCCGGAGCGGGGGGGGGGGGGGGGGGTGAGCACCGGTGGCGGCTGCAACAGAGCGGCCCGCGGCGGAGGCGAGCCCACCAGTCCCTGCGGGGCAGCGAATGCCGAAAATGCCAGTGAGTGAAAAGGCACTCCTGCCGCCGCTCTCGATACGGGGAGAGTCGGAGCCGGCGGAAATGGAGCAGGACGGTCCGCCACAGCCGATCGGGACACGGTTCCCGGAGCCATCGCAGGCGAAAAACCTGTCGGCTTTGTCACTTTCCTGTTCCCTGGGATCTTGCGCCGAAGGGCTTTAGAAATGCGTCTCCAGGGAATGAACAGTGCGGAAGCGGTCGCATCGCCTGCGTCCTTCTGGCCACACTATTCCTGATACAGGTGTGGATGCTGTTTGCCTTCTTGGCCACCAGGGCACACTGCCGGCTCATGTTCAGTTGGCTGTTGACCAGTACCCCCAGGTCCCTTTCTGCCTGGGCACTGTCCAGATACGTTGCAGGGAGTTATTGTGGCCAAAATGTAGGACTCGTCACTTGGACTTATTAAACTTCATCTTATTGGACTCTGCCCATCTATCCAACCCTTCCAGGTCTCTTTGCAGAGCCCTCCCACCTTCCAACAGATCAACACATGCTGCCACCTTAGTGTCGTCTGTAAATCTACTAATGATAGACTCAATACCCTCATCCATGTAATCAATAAAAATATTGAACAGAACAGGCCCCAGCACATACTCCTGAGGAACACCACTGTTGGAATACCAGGCTCTTTTTTGCTCTGAGGTCAGGGCGAATAAAACTCAGGAGACGTTGTTTTTAAAGTCTCACTCTGAAGTTTATTATCCTCATCTATTACAAACTCACGAGATGTGAGCTCTCTCGAACAAGTCAAGAAAGTGAGCTAAAATGGTGTCTATTCAAGGCTATTTTAGTCCCAATTATCCAAAAAACAGTTGACATGTATATTATTTGTGAAAAATGCGTGTATTTTATGATTGGCTTTTCGCAAATATTAAAATGAATATTATATGTGTTGTGTTAGAAAGTAATGCTGTATTAGTTTTCTTAAGTACTGTGTTAAATATAGTTTTAGGTTATAAAAATTGTTAAAATAGAAACGATGCTATGTAGGATACTTTTTTTAAAAAGAAAAGACTCGCAGTGAGATAGCAGCCACAGGACACCTAAATCTTTCAGAGAAAAAGAATTTATGGCCCTCTTATCAGAAGAAACCCACTTCTTCCCGCCTCGAAGGCGCTGTTAGGATTTGGAGGAAGAAGTTGACGATGACCAGACAGAATCCTGTATTTGAATGGAATTTATGCATCATGTATGAAGTGTATGAATATGCAACAGGCTATTGTTTTTAAGGGTTAATCCTCTGTTAACGGGTGTCCTTTTTCGGGCTCGTGCTGCCCAGAAAAAGGTACCCGGACGTCCGTAACTCTTTGTCTTTATTGTCTCATATTGTCCTAATTCAGTTTGTCCAAATTATTATTACTCTAATTGTATTACTATTTTTATAACCATTTTATTACTATTAAACTTTTAAAATTTTGGAAACAAGTGATTGGCGTTTTTAACAGTCTGAATTACATCCCCAAAGCTTTCAAAACAATTGAGTGTGTCTGCTGCATAAGCAGAATTGACCAAATTCAGGCACTTAAGAAAAATGCTGGAAAGCCATGACAACCTCTAATACAACCAGGCCGAGCCGAACTCGTTACGTTCCAGTGCTCCGAGCCATCTATGAAGACGATGCCTTTTTTTTTTTTTTTTTAGAAAGGCCAACAGCACCAGCGGGTCTTAGGACCCAGCGGTGGTGGGCAGGGCGGGGGACCTGGCCCTGGTGGGCGGGCCAAGAAGCCCAAACCCAGCCGGTGGGGCGGGGAACCTAGCCTCTTCGCCGAGCCCAGATTCATTCGGCTTGTTCCCTTCCTCCAACTTTTTACTGGTATCATCTGGGGCTCCTGCTCCTGGAGTCCCTGGGACAGCCGATGCCCACCCCTAGATGGGCGATCCATTTTCATCTTTTCTTTCACCGCCCGCCCCCATCATGCTGCCTGCGTCTCGGCCACCCCTCCGGCTTTTCAGCCTTCCCCCGCCCCTCCCCGCCAATACGGGAGAAAGGATTGCAGGAGTAGGCGAACGCCTCCTCCTCCTCCCCCCACTCTCTCCAGGACCACTGGTCTATATTGGCAAATGGGGAGGAGAGGTTTTCCCGGGAATATGAAATTCCACCCTGGATTTGGGGTTCTTGGCACCACCCACGTCTGCCCAGGACAATAGGGTGATCCTCGCTCTCTCCTGTGCCTCCCTCCCCCACGATACAAGGCGGAGAGGAGACTGGGCTGGTTGCAGGCTCCGAAGCAGGCGGCGAAGCGAAGGACGGAGCCTCTGAAGGCGGTGGGGGGCAGAGCGGAGCCGCTGCAGGGGCAAGTTGCGGAGCGGAGGTTGCAGCGTCCGCCGGAGCGGTCGCAGCAGCCGCCGCAGATTGCAGGGGTTACCCCGCCGTGGCGTGGTGCTCCGCCAGTCTCTGTGAAGCGCGCGGCGGCGCAGGGGGGCTGGCCCCGCAGCCGGGGGCCCAGCCACGGACCCCGCAGCTGGAGAGGCAGCGGCGGGCGCTGGCGTGGGGGGATAATCAGCGCGACGGCCACGGGTGCGCGAAAAAGCGCCGCGGCGGTTTCTCTCGGTCCCGGGGAGGGGGCGGCGCTGGCGGCGTCTCTGCTGCTGCCGAAGCGGGGCGCGGAGCTGGCGGCCGCGGTCGGTTCGGGGCCGGTCGAAACAAAGAAACACCGGCTGCTCCATCCGGAGCGGGGGGGGGGTGAGCACCGGTGGCGGCTGCAACAGGGCGGCCCGCGGCGGGGGCGAGCCCACCAGTCCCTGCGGGGCAGCGAATGCCGAAAATGCCAGTGAGTGAAAAGGCACTCCTGCCGCCGCTCTCGATACGGGGAGAGTCGGAGCCGGCGGAAATGGAGCAGGACGGTCCGCCACAGCCGATCGGGACACGGTTCCCGGAGCCATCGCAGGCGAAAAACCTGTCGGCTTTGTCACTTTCCTGTTCCCTGGGATCTTGCGCCGAAGGGCTTTAGAAATGCGTCTCCAGGGAATGAACAGTGCGGAAGCGGTCGCATCGCCTGCGTCCTTCTGGCCACACTATTCCTGATACAGGTGTGGATGCTGTTTGCCTTCTTGGCCACCAGGGCACACTGCCGGCTCATGTTCAGTTGGCTGTTGACCAGTACCCCCAGGTCCCTTTCTGCCTGGGCACTGTCCAGATACGTTGCAGGGAGTTATTGTGGCCAAAATGTAGGACTCGTCACTTGGACTTATTAAACTTCATCTTATTGGACTCTGCCCATCTATCCAACCCTTCCAGGTCTCTTTGCAGAGCCCTCCCACCTTCCAACAGATCAACACATGCTGCCACCTTAGTGTCGTCTGTAAATCTACTAATGATAGACTCAATACCCTCATCCATGTAATCAATAAAAATATTGAACAGAACAGGCCCCAGCACATACTCCTGAGGAACACCACTGTTGGAATACCAGGCTCTTTTTTGCTCTGAGGTCAGGGCGAATAAAACTCAGGAGACGTTGTTTTTAAAGTCTCACTCTGAAGTTTATTATCCTCATCTATTACAAACTCACGAGATGTGAGCTCTCTCGAACAAGTCAAGAAAGTGAGCTAAAATGGTGTCTATTCAAGGCTATTTTAGTCCCAATTATCCAAAAAACAGTTGACATGTATATTATTTGTGAAAAATGCGTGTATTTTATGATTGGCTTTTCGCAAATATTAAAATGAATATTATATGTGTTGTGTTAGAAAGTAATGCTGTATTAGTTTTCTTAAGTACTGTGTTAAATATAGTTTTAGGTTATAAAAATTGTTAAAATAGAAACGATGCTATGTAGGATACTTTTTTTAAAAAGAAAAGACTCGCAGTGAGATAGCAGCCACAGGACACCTAAATCTTTCAGAGAAAAAGAATTTATGGCCCTCTTATCAGAAGAAACCCACTTCTTCCCGCCTCGAAGGCGCTGTTAGGATTTGGAGGAAGAAGTTGACGATGACCAGACAGAATCCTGTATTTGAATGGAATTTATGCATCATGTATGAAGTGTATGAATATGCAACAGGCTATTGTTTTTAAGGGTTAATCCTCTGTTAACGGGTGTCCTTTTTCGGGCTCGTGCTGCCCAGAAAAAGGTACCCGGACGTCCGTAACTCTTTGTCTTTATTGTCTCATATTGTCCTAATTCAGTTTGTCCAAATTATTATTACTCTAATTGTATTACTATTTTTATAACCATTTTATTACTATTAAACTTTTAAAATTTTGGAAACAAGTGATTGGCGTTTTTAACAGTCTGAATTACATCCCCAAAGCTTTCAAAACAATTGAGTGTGTCTGCTGCATAAGCAGAATTGACCAAATTCAGGCACTTAAGAAAAATGCTGGAAAGCCATGACAACCTCTAATACAACCAGGCCGAGCCGAACTCGTTACGTTCCAGTGCTCCGAGCCATCTATGAAGACGATGCCTTTTTTTTTTTTTTTTTAGAAAGGCCAACAGCACCAGCGGGTCTTAGGACCCAGCGGTGGTGGGCAGGGCGGGGGACCTGGCCCTGGTGGGCGGGCCAAGAAGCCCAAACCCAGCCGGTGGGGCGGGGAACCTAGCCTCTTCGCCGAGCCCAGATTCATTCGGCTTGTTCCCTTCCTCCAACTTTTTACTGGTATCATCTGGGGCTCCTGCTCCTGGAGTCCCTGGGACAGCCGATGCCCACCCCTAGATGGGCGATCCATTTTCATCTTTTCTTTCACCGCCCGCCCCCATCATGCTGCCTGCGTCTCGGCCACCCCTCCGGCTTTTCAGCCTTCCCCCGCCCCTCCCCGCCAATACGGGAGAAAGGATTGCAGGAGTAGGCGAACGCCTCCTCCTCCTCCCCCCACTCTCTCCAGGACCACTGGTCTATATTGGCAAATGGGGAGGAGAGGTTTTCCCGGGAATATGAAATTCCACCCTGGATTTGGGGTTCTTGGCACCACCCACGTCTGCCCAGGACAATAGGGTGATCCTCGCTCTCTCCTGTGCCTCCCTCCCCCACGATACAAGGCGGAGAGGAGACTGGGCTGGTTGCAGGCTCCGAAGCAGGCGGCGAAGCGAAGGACGGAGCCTCTGAAGGCGGTGGGGGGCAGAGCGGAGCCGCTGCAGGGGCAAGTTGCGGAGCGGAGGTTGCAGCGTCCGCCGGAGCGGTCGCAGCAGCCGCCGCAGATTGCAGGGGTTACCCCGCCGTGGCGTGGTGCTCCGCCAGTCTCTGTGAAGCGCGCGGCGGCGCAGGGGGGCTGGCCCCGCAGCCGGGGGCCCAGCCACGGACCCCGCAGCTGGAGAGGCAGCGGCGGGCGCTGGCGTGGGGGGATAATCAGCGCGACGGCCACGGGTGCGCGAAAAAGCGCCGCGGCGGTTTCTCTCGGTCCCGGGGAGGGGGCGGCGCTGGCGGCGTCTCTGCTGCTGCCGAAGCGGGGCGCGGAGCTGGCGGCCGCGGTCGGTTCGGGGCCGGTCGAAACAAAGAAACACCGGCTGCTCCATCCGGAGCGGGGGGGGGGGGGGGGGGGTGAGCACCGGTGGCGGCTGCAACAGAGCGGCCCGCGGCGGAGGCGAGCCCACCAGTCCCTGCGGGGCAGCGAATGCCGAAAATGCCAGTGAGTGAAAAGGCACTCCTGCCGCCGCTCTCGATACGGGGAGAGTCGGAGCCGGCGGAAATGGAGCAGGACGGTCCGCCACAGCCGATCGGGACACGGTTCCCGGAGCCATCGCAGGCGAAAAACCTGTCGGCTTTGTCACTTTCCTGTTCCCTGGGATCTTGCGCCGAAGGGCTTTAGAAATGCGTCTCCAGGGAATGAACAGTGCGGAAGCGGTCGCATCGCCTGCGTCCTTCTGGCCACACTATTCCTGATACAGGTGTGGATGCTGTTTGCCTTCTTGGCCACCAGGGCACACTGCCGGCTCATGTTCAGTTGGCTGTTGACCAGTACCCCCAGGTCCCTTTCTGCCTGGGCACTGTCCAGATACGTTGCAGGGAGTTATTGTGGCCAAAATGTAGGACTCGTCACTTGGACTTATTAAACTTCATCTTATTGGACTCTGCCCATCTATCCAACCCTTCCGGGTCTCTTTGCAGAGCCCTCCCACCTTCCAACAGATCAACACATGCTGCCACCTTAGTGTCGTCTGTAAATCTACTAATGATAGACTCAATACCCTCATCCATGTAATCAATAAAAATATTGAACAGAACAGGCCCCAGCACATACTCCTGAGGAACACCACTGTTGGAATACCAGGCTCTTTTTTGCTCCGAGGTCAGGGCGAATAAAACTCAGGAGACGTTGTTTTTAAAGTCTCACTCTGAAGTTTATTATCCTCATCTATTACAAACTCACGAGATGTGAGCTCTCTCGAACAAGTCAAGAAAGTGAGCTAAAATGGTGTCTATTCAAGGCTATTTTAGTCCCAATTATCCAAAAAACAGTTGACATGTATATTATTTGTGAAAAATGCGTGTATTTTATGATTGGCTTTTCGCAAATATTAAAATGAATATTATATGTGTTGTGTTAGAAAGTAATGCTGTATTAGTTTTCTTAAGTACTGTGCTAAATATAGTTTTAGGTTATAAAAATTGTTAAAATAGAAACGATGCTATGTAGGATACTTTTTTTAAAAAGAAAAGACTCGCAGTGAGATAGCAGCCACAGGACACCTAAATCTTTCAGAGAAAAAGAATTTATGGCCCTCTTATCAGAAGAAACCCACTTCTTCCCGCCTCGAAGGCGCTGTTAGGATTTGGAGGAAGAAGTTGACGATGACCAGACAGAATCCTGTATTTGAATGGAATTTATGCATCATGTATGAAGTGTATGAATATGCAACAGGCTATTGTTTTTAAGGGTTAATCCTCTGTTAACGGGTGTCCTTTTTCGGGCTCGTGCTGCCCAGAAAAAGGTACCCGGACGTCCGTAACTCTTTGTCTTTATTGTCTCATATTGTCCTAATTCAGTTTGTCCAAATTATTATTACTCTAATTGTATTACTATTTTTATAACCATTTTATTACTATTAAACTTTTAAAATTTTGGAAACAAGTGATTGGCGTTTTTAACAGTCTGAATTACATCCCCAAAGCTTTCAAAACAATTGAGTGTGTCTGCTGCATAAGCAGAATTGACCAAATTCAGGCACTTAAGAAAAATGCTGGAAAGCCATGACAACCTCTAATACAACCAGGCCGAGCCGAACTCGTTACGTTCCAGTGCTCCGAGCCATCTATGAAGACGATGCCTTTTTTTTTTTTTTTTTTTTTTTTTTTTTAGAAAGGCCAACAGCACCAGCGGGTCTTAGGACCCAGCGGTGGTGGGCAGGGCGGGGGACCTGGCCCTGGTGGGCGGGCCAAGAAGCCCAAACCCAGCCGGTGGGGCGGGGAACCTAGCCTCTTCGCCGAGCCCAGATTCATTCGGCTTGTTCCCTTCCTCCAACTTTTTACTGGTATCATCTGGGGCTCCTGCTCCTGGAGTCCCTGAGACAGCCGATGCCCACCCCTAGATGGGCGATCCATTTTCATCTTTTCTTTCACCGCCCGCCCCCATCATGCTGCCTGCGTCTCGGCCACCCCTCCGGCTTTTCAGCCTTCCCCCGCCCCTCCCCGCCAATACGGGAGAAAGGATTGCAGGAGTAGGCGAACGCCTCCTCCTCCTCCCCCCACTCTCTCCAGGACCACTGGTCTATATTGGCAAATGGGGAGGAGAGGTTTTCCCGGGAATATGAAATTCCACCCTGGATTTGGGGTTCTTGGCACCACCCACGTCTGCCCAGGACAAAAGGGTGATCCTCGCTCTCTCCTGTGCCTCCCTCCCCCACGATACAAGGCGGAGAGGAGACTGGGCTGGTTGCAGGCTCCGAAGCAGGCGGCGAAGCGAAGGACGGAGCCTCTGAAGGCGGTGGGGGGCAGAGCGGAGCCGCTGCAGGGGCAAGTTGCGGAGCGGAGGTTGCAGCGTCCGCCGGAGCGATGGCAGCAGCCGCCGCAGATTGCAGGGGTTACCCCGCCGTGGCGTGGTGCTCCGCCAGTCTCTGTGAAGCGCGCGGCGGCGCAGGGGGGCTGGCCCCGCAGCCGGGGGCCCAGCCACGGACCCCGCAGCTGGAGAGGCAGCGGCGGGCGCTGGCGTGGGGGGATAATCAGCGCGACGGCCACGGGTGCGCGAAAAAGCGCCGCGGCGGTTTCTCTCGGTCCCGGGGAGGGGGCGGCGCTGGCGGCGTCTCTGCTGCTGCCGAAGCGGGGCGCGGAGCTGGCGGCCGCGGTCGGTTCGGGGCCGGTCGAAACAAAGAAACACCGGCTGCTCCATCCGGAGGGGAGGGGGGTGAGCACCGGTGGCGGCTGCAACAGGGCGGCCCGCGGCGGGGGCGAGCCCACCAGTCCCTGCGGGGCAGCGAATGCCGAAAATGCCAGTGAGTGAAAAGGCACTCCTGCCGCCGCTCTCGATACGGGGAGAGTCGGAGCCGGCGGAAATGGAGCAGGACGGTCCGCCACAGCCGATCGGGACACGGTTCCCGGAGCCATCGCAGGCGAAAAACCTGTCGGCTTTGTCACTTTCCTGTTCCCTGGGATCTTGCGCCGAAGGGCTTTAGAAATGCGTCTCCAGGGAATGAACAGTGCGGAAGCGGTCGCATCGCCTGCGTCCTTCTGGCCACACTATTCCTGATACAGGTGTGGATGCTGTTTGCCTTCTTGGCCACCAGGGCACACTGCCGGCTCATGTTCAGTTGGCTGTTGACCAGTACCCCCAGGTCCCTTTCTGCCTGGGCACTGTCCAGATACGTTGCAGGGAGTTATTGTGGCCAAAATGTAGGACTCGTCACTTGGACTTATTAAACTTCATCTTATTGGACTCTGCCCATCTATCCAACCCTTCCAGGTCTCTTTGCAGAGCCCTCCCACCTTCCAACAGATCAACACATGCTGCCACCTTAGTGTCGTCTGTAAATCTACTAATGATAGACTCAATACCCTCATCCATGTAATCAATAAAAATATTGAACAGAACAGGCCCCAGCACATACTCCTGAGGAACACCACTGTTGGAATACCAGGCTCTTTTTTGCTCTGAGGTCAGGGCGAATAAAACTCAGGAGACGTTGTTTTTAAAGTCTCACTCTGAAGTTTATTATCCTCATCTATTACAAACTCACGAGATGTGAGCTCTCTCGAACAAGTCAAGAAAGTGAGCTAAAATGGTGTCTATTCAAGGCTATTTTAGTCCCAATTATCCAAAAAACAGTTGACATGTATATTATTTGTGAAAAATGCGTGTATTTTATGATTGGCTTTTCGCAAATATTAAAATGAATATTATATGTGTTGTGTTAGAAAGTAATGCTGTATTAGTTTTCTTAAGTACTGTGTTAAATATAGTTTTAGGTTATAAAAATTGTTAAAATAGAAACGATGCTATGTAGGATACTTTTTTTAAAAAGAAAAGACTCGCAGTGAGATAGCAGCCACAGGACACCTAAATCTTTCAGAGAAAAAGAATTTATGGCCCTCTTATCAGAAGAAACCCACTTCTTCCCGCCTCGAAGGCGCTGTTAGGATTTGGAGGAAGAAGTTGACGATGACCAGACAGAATCCTGTATTTGAATGGAATTTATGCATCATGTATGAAGTGTATGAATATGCAACAGGCTATTGTTTTTAAGGGTTAATCCTCTGTTAACGGGTGTCCTTTTTCGGGCTCGTGCTGCCCAGAAAAAGGTACCCGGACGTCCGTAACTCTTTGTCTTTATTGTCTCATATTGTCCTAATTCAGTTTGTCCAAATTATTATTACTCTAATTGTATTACTATTTTTATAACCATTTTATTACTATTAAACTTTTAAAATTTTGGAAACAAGTGATTGGCGTTTTTAACAGTCTGAATTACATCCCCAAAGCTTTCAAAACAATTGAGTGTGTCTGCTGCATAAGCAGAATTGACCAAATTCAGGCACTTAAGAAAAATGCTGGAAAGCCATGACAACCTCTAATACAACCAGGCCGAGCCGAACTCGTTACGTTCCAGTGCTCCGAGCCATCTATGAAGACGATGCCTTTTTTTTTTTTTTTTTTAGAAAGGCCAACAGCACCAGCGGGTCTTAGGACCCAGCGGTGGTGGGCAGGGCGGGGGACCTGGCCCTGGTGGGCGGGCCAAGAAGCCCAAACCCAGCCGGTGGGGCGGGGAACCTAGCCTCTTCGCCGAGCCCAGATTCATTCGGCTTGTTCCCTTCCTCCAACTTTTTACTGGTATCATCTGGGGCTCCTGCTCCTGGAGTCCCTGGGACAGCCGATGCCCACCCCTAGATGGGCGATCCATTTTCATCTTTTCTTTCACCGCCCGCCCCCATCATGCTGCCTGCGTCTCGGCCACCCCTCCGGCTTTTCAGCCTTCCCCCGCCCCTCCCCGCCAATACGGGAGAAAGGATTGCAGGAGTAGGCGAACGCCTCCTCCTCCTCCCCCCACTCTCTCCAGGACCACTGGTCTATATTGGCAAATGGGGAGGAGAGGTTTTCCCGGGAATATGAAATTCCACCCTGGATTTGGGGTTCTTGGCACCACCCACGTCTGCCCAGGACAATAGGGTGATCCTCGCTCTCTCCTGTGCCTCCCTCCCCCACGATACAAGGCGGAGAGGAGACTGGGCTGGTTGCAGGCTCCGAAGCAGGCGGCGAAGCGAAGGACGGAGCCTCTGAAGGCGGTGGGGGGCAGAGCGGAGCCGCTGCAGGGGCAAGTTGCGGAGCGGAGGTTGCAGCGTCCGCCGGAGCGGTCGCAGCAGCCGCCGCAGATTGCAGGGGTTACCCCGCCGTGGCGTGGTGCTCCGCCAGTCTCTGTGAAGCGCGCGGCGGCGCAGGGGGGCTGGCCCCGCAGCCGGGGGCCCAGCCACGGACCCCGCAGCTGGAGAGGCAGCGGCGGGCGCTGGCGTGGGGGGATAATCAGCGCGACGGCCACGGGTGCGCGAAAAAGCGCCGCGGCGGTTTCTCTCGGTCCCGGGGAGGGGGCGGCGCTGGCGGCGTCTCTGCTGCTGCCGAAGCGGGGCGCGGAGCTGGCGGCCGCGGTCGGTTCGGGGCCGGTCGAAACAAAGAAACACCGGCTGCTCCATCCGGAGCGGGGGGGGGGGGGGGGGGGGTGAGCACCGGTGGCGGCTGCAACAGAGCGGCCCGCGGCGGAGGCGAGCCCACCAGTCCCTGCGGGGCAGCGAATGCCGAAAATGCCAGTGAGTGAAAAGGCACTCCTGCCGCCGCTCTCGATACGGGGAGAGTCGGAGCCGGCGGAAATGGAGCAGGACGGTCCGCCACAGCCGATCGGGACACGGTTCCCGGAGCCATCGCAGGCGAAAAACCTGTCGGCTTTGTCACTTTCCTGTTCCCTGGGATCTTGCGCCGAAGGGCTTTAGAAATGCGTCTCCAGGGAATGAACAGTGCGGAAGCGGTCGCATCGCCTGCGTCCTTCTGGCCACACTATTCCTGATACAGGTGTGGATGCTGTTTGCCTTCTTGGCCACCAGGGCACACTGCCGGCTCATGTTCAGTTGGCTGTTGACCAGTACCCCCAGGTCCCTTTCTGCCTGGGCACTGTCCAGATACGTTGCAGGGAGTTATTGTGGCCAAAATGTAGGACTCGTCACTTGGACTTATTAAACTTCATCTTATTGGACTCTGCCCATCTATCCAACCCTTCCAGGTCTCTTTGCAGAGCCCTCCCACCTTCCAACAGATCAACACATGCTGCCACCTTAGTGTCGTCTGTAAATCTACTAATGATAGACTCAATACCCTCATCCATGTAATCAATAAAAATATTGAACAGAACAGGCCCCAGCACATACTCCTGAGGAACACCACTGTTGGAATACCAGGCTCTTTTTTGCTCCGAGGTCAGGGCGAATAAAACTCAGGAGACGTTGTTTTTAAAGTCTCACTCTGAAGTTTATTATCCTCATCTATTACAAACTCACGAGATGTGAGCTCTCTCGAACAAGTCAAGAAAGTGAGCTAAAATGGTGTCTATTCAAGGCTATTTTAGTCCCAATTATCCAAAAAACAGTTGACATGTATATTATTTGTGAAAAATGCGTGTATTTTATGATTGGCTTTTCGCAAATATTAAAATGAATATTATATGTGTTGTGTTAGAAAGTAATGCTGTATTAGTTTTCTTAAGTACTGTGTTAAATATAGTTTTAGGTTATAAAAATTGTTAAAATAGAAACGATGCTATGTAGGATACTTTTTTTAAAAAGAAAAGACTCGCAGTGAGATAGCAGCCACAGGACACCTAAATCTTTCAGAGAAAAAGAATTTATGGCCCTCTTATCAGAAGAAACCCACTTCTTCCCGCCTCGAAGGCGCTGTTAGGATTTGGAGGAAGAAGTTGACGATGACCAGACAGAATCCTGTATTTGAATGGAATTTATGCATCATGTATGAAGTGTATGAATATGCAACAGGCTATTGTTTTTAAGGGTTAATCCTCTGTTAACGGGTGTCCTTTTTCGGGCTCGTGCTGCCCAGAAAAAGGTACCCGGACGTCCGTAACTCTTTGTCTTTATTGTCTCATATTGTCCTAATTCAGTTTGTCCAAATTATTATTACTCTAATTGTATTACTATTTTTATAACCATTTTATTACTATTAAACTTTTAAAATTTTGGAAACAAGTGATTGGCGTTTTTAACAGTCTGAATTACATCCCCAAAGCTTTCAAAACAATTGAGTGTGTCTGCTGCATAAGCAGAATTGACCAAATTCAGGCACTTAAGAAAAATGCTGGAAAGCCATGACAACCTCTAATACAACCAGGCCGAGCCGAACTCGTTACGTTCCAGTGCTCCGAGCCATCTATGAAGACGATGCCTTTTTTTTTTTTTTTTTTTTTTTTTTTTTTTAGAAAGGCCAACAGCACCAGCGGGTCTTAGGACCCAGCGGTGGTGGGCAGGGCGGGGGACCTGGCCCTGGTGGGCGGGCCAAGAAGCCCAAACCCAGCCGGTGGGGCGGGGAACCTAGCCTCTTCGCCGAGCCCAGATTCATTCTGCTTGTTCCCTTCCTCCAACTTTTTACTGGTATCATCTGGGGCTCCTGCTCCTGGAGTCCCTGGGACAGCCGATGCCCACCCCTAGATGGGCGATCCATTTTCATCTTTTCTTTCACCGCCCGCCCCCATCATGCTGCCTGCGTCTCGGCCACCCCTCCGGCTTTTCAGCCTTCCCCCGCCCCTCCCCGCCAATACGGGAGAAAGGATTGCAGGAGTAGGCGAACGCCTCCTCCTCCTCCCCCCACTCTCTCCAGGACCACTGGTCTATATTGGCAAATGGGGAGGAGAGGTTTTCCCGGGAATATGAAATTCCACCCTGGATTTGGGGTTCTTGGCACCACCCACGTCTGCCCAGGACAATAGGGTGATCCTCGCTCTCTCCTGTGCCTCCCTCCCCCACGATACAAGGCGGAGAGGAGACTGGGCTGGTTGCAGGCTCCGAAGCAGGCGGCGAAGCGAAGGACGGAGCCTCTGAAGGCGGTGGGGGGCAGAGCGGAGCCGCTGCAGGGGCAAGTTGCGGAGCGGAGGTTGCAGCGTCCGCCGGAGCGGTCGCAGCAGCCGCCGCAGATTGCAGGGGTTACCCCGCCGTGGCGTGGTGCTCCGCCAGTCTCTGTGAAGCGCGCGGCGGCGCAGGGGGGCTGGCCCCGCAGCCGGGGGCCCAGCCACGGACCCCGCAGCTGGAGAGGCAGCGGCGGGCGCTGGCGTGGGGGGATAATCAGCGCGACGGCCACGGGTGCGCGAAAAAGCGCCGCGGCGGTTTCTCTCGGTCCCGGGGAGGGGGCGGCGCTGGCGGCGTCTCTGCTGCTGCCGAAGCGGGGCGCGGAGCTGGCGGCCGCGGTCGGTTCGGGGCCGGTCGAAACAAAGAAACACCGGCTGCTCCATCCGGAGCGGGGGGGGGGGGGGGGGGGGGGTGAGCACCGGTGGCGGCTGCAACAGAGCGGCCCGCGGCGGAGGCGAGCCCACCAGTCCCTGCGGGGCAGCGAATGCCGAAAATGCCAGTGAGTGAATAGGCACTCCTGCCGCCGCTCTCGATACGGGGAGAGTCGGAGCCGGCGGAAATGGAGCAGGACGGTCCGCCACAGCCGATCGGGACACGGTTCCCGGAGCCATCGCAGGCGAAAAACCTGTCGGCTTTGTCACTTTCCTGTTCCCTGGGATCTTGCGCCGAAGGGCTTTAGAAATGCGTCTCCAGGGAATGAACAGTGCGGAAGCGGTCGCATCGCCTGCGTCCTTCTGGCCACACTATTCCTGATACAGGTGTGGATGCTGTTTGCCTTCTTGGCCACCAGGGCACACTGCCGGCTCATGTTCAGTTGGCTGTTGACCAGTACCCCCAGGTCCCTTTCTGCCTGGGCACTGTCCAGATACGTTGCAGGGAGTTATTGTGGCCAAAATGTAGGACTCGTCACTTGGACTTATTAAACTTCATCTTATTGGACTCTGCCCATCTATCCAACCCTTCCAGGTCTCTTTGCAGAGCCCTCCCACCTTCCAACAGATCAACACATGCTGCCACCTTAGTGTCGTCTGTAAATCTACTAATGATAGACTCAATACCCTCATCCATGTAATCAATAAAAATATTGAACAGAACAGGCCCCAGCACATACTCCTGAGGAACACCACTGTTGGAATACCAGGCTCTTTTTTGCTCCGAGGTCAGGGCGAATAAAACTCAGGAGACGTTGTTTTTAAAGTCTCACTCTGAAGTTTATTATCCTCATCTATTACAAACTCACGAGATGTGAGCTCTCTCTAACAAGTCAAGAAAGTGAGCTAAAATGGTGTCTATTCAAGGCTATTTTAGTCCCAATTATCCAAAAAACAGTTGACATGTATATTATTTGTGAAAAATGCGTGTATTTTATGATTGGCTTTTCGCAAATATTAAAATGAATATTATATGTGTTGTGTTAGAAAGTAATGCTGTATTAGTTTTCTTAAGTACTGTGTTAAATATAGTTTTAGGTTATAAAAATTGTTAAAATAGAAACGATGCTATGTAGGATACTTTTTTTAAAAAGAAAAGACTCGCAGTGAGATAGCAGCCACAGGACACCTAAATCTTTCAGAGAAAAAGAATTTATGGCCCTCTTATCAGAAGAAACCCACTTCTTCCCGCCTCGAAGGCGCTGTTAGGATTTGGAGGAAGAAGTTGACGATGACCAGACAGAATCCTGTATTTGAATGGAATTTATGCATCATGTATGAAGTGTATGAATATGCAACAGGCTATTGTTTTTAAGGGTTAATCCTCTGTTAACGGGTGTCCTTTTTCGGGCTCGTGCTGCCCAGAAAAAGGTACCCGGACGTCCGTAACTCTTTGTCTTTATTGTCTCATATTGTCCTAATTCAGTTTGTCCAAATTATTATTACTCTAATTGTATTACTATTTTTATAACCATTTTATTACTATTAAACTTTTAAAATTTTGGAAACAAGTGATTGGCGTTTTTAACAGTCTGAATTACATCCCCAAAGCTTTCAAAACAATTGAGTGTGTCTGCTGCATAAGCAGAATTGACCAAATTCAGGCACTTAAGAAAAATGCTGGAAAGCCATGACAACCTCTAATACAACCAGGCCGAGCCGAACTCGTTACGTTCCAGTGCTCCGAGCCATCTATGAAGACGATGCCTTTTTTTTTTTTTTTTTAGAAAGGCCAACAGCACCAGCGGGTCTTAGGACCCAGCGGTGGTGGGCAGGGCGGGGGACCTGGCCCTGGTGGGCGGGCCAAGAAGCCCAAACCCAGCCGGTGGGGCGGGGAACCTAGCCTCTTCGCCGAGCCCAGATTCATTCTGCTTGTTCCCTTCCTCCAACTTTTTACTGGTATCATCTGGGGCTCCTGCTCCTGGAGTCCCTGGGACAGCCGATGCCCACCCCTAGATGGGCGATCCATTTTCATCTTTTCTTTCACCGCCCGCCCCCATCATGCTGCCTGCGTCTCGGCCACCCCTCCGGCTTTTCAGCCTTCCCCCGCCCCTCCCCGCCAATACGGGAGAAAGGATTGCAGGAGTAGGCGAACGCCTCCTCCTCCTCCCCCCACTCTCTCCAGGACCACTGGTCTATATTGGCAAATGGGGAGGAGAGGTTTTCCCGGGAATATGAAATTCCACCCTGGATTTGGGGTTCTTGGCACCACCCACGTCTGCCCAGGACAATAGGGTGATCCTCGCTCTCTCCTGTGCCTCCCTCCCCCACGATACAAGGCGGAGAGGAGACTGGGCTGGTTGCAGGCTCCGAAGCAGGCGGCGAAGCGAAGGACGGAGCCTCTGAAGGCGGTGGGGGGCAGAGCGGAGCCGCTGCAGGGGCAAGTTGCGGAGCGGAGGTTGCAGCGTCCGCCGGAGCGGTCGCAGCAGCCGCCGCAGATTGCAGGGGTTACCCCGCCGTGGCGTGGTGCTCCGCCAGTCTCTGTGAAGCGCGCGGCGGCGCAGGGGGGCTGGCCCCGCAGCCGGGGGCCCAGCCACGGACCCCGCAGCTGGAGAGGCAGCGGCGGGCGCTGGCGTGGGGGGATAATCAGCGCGACGGCCACGGGTGCGCGAAAAAGCGCCGCGGCGGTTTCTCTCGGTCCCGGGGAGGGGGCGGCGCTGGCGGCGTCTCTGCTGCTGCCGAAGCGGGGCGCGGAGCTGGCGGCCGCGGTCGGTTCGGGGCCGGTCGAAACAAAGAAACACCGGCTGCTCCATCCGGAGCGGGGGGGGGGGGGGGGGGTGAGCACCGGTGGCGGCTGCAACAGAGCGGCCCGCGGCGGAGGCGAGCCCACCAGTCCCTGCGGGGCAGCGAATGCCGAAAATGCCAGTGAGTGAAAAGGCACTCCTGCCGCCGCTCTCGATACGGGGAGAGTCGGAGCCGGCGGAAATGGAGCAGGACGGTCCGCCACAGCCGATCGGGACACGGTTCCCGGAGCCATCGCAGGCGAAAAACCTGTCGGCTTTGTCACTTTCCTGTTCCCTGGGATCTTGCGCCGAAGGGCTTTAGAAATGCGTCTCCAGGGAATGAACAGTGCGGAAGCGGTCGCATCGCCTGCGTCCTTCTGGCCACACTATTCCTGATACAGGTGTGGATGCTGTTTGCCTTCTTGGCCACCAGGGCACACTGCCGGCTCATGTTCAGTTGGCTGTTGACCAGTACCCCCAGGTCCCTTTCTGCCTGGGCACTGTCCAGATACGTTGCAGGGAGTTATTGTGGCCAAAATGTAGGACTCGTCACTTGGACTTATTAAACTTCATCTTATTGGACTCTGCCCATCTATCCAACCCTTCCAGGTCTCTTTGCAGAGCCCTCCCACCTTCCAACAGATCAACACATGCTGCCACCTTAGTGTCGTCTGTAAATCTACTAATGATAGACTCAATACCCTCATCCATGTAATCAATAAAAATATTGAACAGAACAGGCCCCAGCACATACTCCTGAGGAACACCACTGTTGGAATACCAGGCTCTTTTTTGCTCCGAGGTCAGGGCGAATAAAACTCAGGAGACGTTGTTTTTAAAGTCTCACTCTGAAGTTTATTATCCTCATCTATTACAAACTCACGAGATGTGAGCTCTCTCGAACAAGTCAAGAAAGTGAGCTAAAATGGTGTCTATTCAAGGCTATTTTAGTCCCAATTATCCAAAAAACAGTTGACATGTATATTATTTGTGAAAAATGCGTGTATTTTATGATTGGCTTTTCGCAAATATTAAAATGAATATTATATGTGTTGTGTTAGAAAGTAATGCTGTATTAGTTTTCTTAAGTACTGTGTTAAATATAGTTTTAGGTTATAAAAATTGTTAAAATAGAAACGATGCTATGTAGGATACTTTTTTTAAAAAGAAAAGACTCGCAGTGAGATAGCAGCCACAGGACACCTAAATCTTTCAGAGAAAAAGAATTTATGGCCCTCTTATCAGAAGAAACCCACTTCTTCCCGCCTCGAAGGCGCTGTTAGGATTTGGAGGAAGAAGTTGACGATGACCAGACAGAATCCTGTATTTGAATGGAATTTATGCATCATGTATGAAGTGTATGAATATGCAACAGGCTATTGTTTTTAAGGGTTAATCCTCTGTTAACGGGTGTCCTTTTTCGGGCTCGTGCTGCCCAGAAAAAGGTACCCGGACGTCCGTAACTCTTTGTCTTTATTGTCTCATATTGTCCTAATTCAGTTTGTCCAAATTATTATTACTCTAATTGTATTACTATTTTTATAACCATTTTATTACTATTAAACTTTTAAAATTTTGGAAACAAGTGATTGGCGTTTTTAACAGTCTGAATTACATCCCCAAAGCTTTCAAAACAATTGAGTGTGTCTGCTGCATAAGCAGAATTGACCAAATTCAGGCACTTAAGAAAAATGCTGGAAAGCCATGACAACCTCTAATACAACCAGGCCGAGCCGAACTCGTTACGTTCCAGTGCTCCGAGCCATCTATGAAGACGATGCCTTTTTTTTTTTTTTTTTTTTTTTTTTTTTTTTTTTTTTTTTAGAAAGGCCAACAGCACCAGCGGGTCTTAGGACCCAGCGGTGGTGGGCAGGGCGGGGGACCTGGCCCTGGTGGGCGGGCCAAGAAGCCCAAACCCAGCCGGTGGGGCGGGGAACCTAGCCTCTTCGCCGAGCCCAGATTCATTCGGCTTGTTCCCTTCCTCCAACTTTTTACTGGTATCATCTGGGGCTCCTGCTCCTGGAGTCCCTGGGACAGCCGATGCCCACCCCTAGATGGGCGATCCATTTTCATCTTTTCTTTCACCGCCCGCCCCCATCATGCTGCCTGCGTCTCGGCCACCCCTCCGGCTTTTCAGCCTTCCCCCGCCCCTCCCCGCCAATACGGGAGAAAGGATTGCAGGAGTAGGCGAACGCCTCCTCCTCCTCCCCCCACTCTCTCCAGGACCACTGGTCTATATTGGCAAATGGGGAGGAGAGGTTTTCCCGGGAATATGAAATTCCACCCTGGATTTGGGGTTCTTGGCACCACCCACGTCTGCCCAGGACAAAAGGGTGATCCTCGCTCTCTCCTGTGCCTCCCTCCCCCACGATACAAGGCGGAGAGGAGACTGGGCTGGTTGCAGGCTCCGAAGCAGGCGGCGAAGCGAAGGACGGAGCCTCTGAAGGCGGTGGGGGGCAGAGCGGAGCCGCTGCAGGGGCAAGTTGCGGAGCGGAGGTTGCAGCGTCCGCCGGAGCGGTCGCAGCAGCCGCCGCAGATTGCAGGGGTTACCCCGCCGTGGCGTGGTGCTCCGCCAGTCTCTGTGAAGCGCGCGGCGGCGCAGGGGGGCTGGCCCCGCAGCCGGGGGCCCAGCCACGGACCCCGCAGCTGGAGAGGCAGCGGCGGGCGCTGGCGTGGGGGGATAATCAGCGCGACGGCCACGGGTGCGCGAAAAAGCGCCGCGGCGGTTTCTCTCGGTCCCGGGGAGGGGGCGGCGCTGGCGGCGTCTCTGCTGCTGCCGAAGCGGGGCGCGGAGCTGGCGGCCGCGGTCGGTTCGGGGCCGGTCGAAACAAAGAAACACCGGCTGCTCCATCCGGAGCGGGGGGGGGGGGGGGGGGGGGGTGAGCACCGGTGGCGGCTGCAACAGAGCGGCCCGCGGCGGAGGCGAGCCCACCAGTCCCTGCGGGGCAGCGAATGCCGAAAATGCCAGTGAGTGAATAGGCACTCCTGCCGCCGCTCTCGATACGGGGAGAGTCGGAGCCGGCGGAAATGGAGCAGGACGGTCCGCCACAGCCGATCGGGACACGGTTCCCGGAGCCATCGCAGGCGAAAAACCTGTCGGCTTTGTCACTTTCCTGTTCCCTGGGATCTTGCGCCGAAGGGCTTTAGAAATGCGTCTCCAGGGAATGAACAGTGCGGAAGCGGTCGCATCGCCTGCGTCCTTCTGGCCACACTATTCCTGATACAGGTGTGGATGCTGTTTGCCTTCTTGGCCACCAGGGCACACTGCCGGCTCATGTTCAGTTGGCTGTTGACCAGTACCCCCAGGTCCCTTTCTGCCTGGGCACTGTCCAGATACGTTGCAGGGAGTTATTGTGGCCAAAATGTAGGACTCGTCACTTGGACTTATTAAACTTCATCTTATTGGACTCTGCCCATCTATCCAACCCTTCCAGGTCTCTTTGCAGAGCCCTCCCACCTTCCAACAGATCAACACATGCTGCCACCTTAGTGTCGTCTGTAAATCTACTAATGATAGACTCAATACCCTCATCCATGTAATCAATAAAAATATTGAACAGAACAGGCCCCAGCACATACTCCTGAGGAACACCACTGTTGGAATACCAGGCTCTTTTTTGCTCCGAGGTCAGGGCGAATAAAACTCAGGAGACGTTGTTTTTAAAGTCTCACTCTGAAGTTTATTATCCTCATCTATTACAAACTCACGAGATGTGAGCTCTCTCTAACAAGTCAAGAAAGTGAGCTAAAATGGTGTCTATTCAAGGCTATTTTAGTCCCAATTATCCAAAAAACAGTTGACATGTATATTATTTGTGAAAAATGCGTGTATTTTATGATTGGCTTTTCGCAAATATTAAAATGAATATTATATGTGTTGTGTTAGAAAGTAATGCTGTATTAGTTTTCTTAAGTACTGTGTTAAATATAGTTTTAGGTTATAAAAATTGTTAAAATAGAAACGATGCTATGTAGGATACTTTTTTTAAAAAGAAAAGACTCGCAGTGAGATAGCAGCCACAGGACACCTAAATCTTTCAGAGAAAAAGAATTTATGGCCCTCTTATCAGAAGAAACCCACTTCTTCCCGCCTCGAAGGCGCTGTTAGGATTTGGAGGAAGAAGTTGACGATGACCAGACAGAATCCTGTATTTGAATGGAATTTATGCATCATGTATGAAGTGTATGAATATGCAACAGGCTATTGTTTTTAAGGGTTAATCCTCTGTTAACGGGTGTCCTTTTTCGGGCTCGTGCTGCCCAGAAAAAGGTACCCGGACGTCCGTAACTCTTTGTCTTTATTGTCTCATATTGTCCTAATTCAGTTTGTCCAAATTATTATTACTCTAATTGTATTACTATTTTTATAACCATTTTATTACTATTAAACTTTTAAAATTTTGGAAACAAGTGATTGGCGTTTTTAACAGTCTGAATTACATCCCCAAAGCTTTCAAAACAATTGAGTGTGTCTGCTGCATAAGCAGAATTGACCAAATTCAGGCACTTAAGAAAAATGCTGGAAAGCCATGACAACCTCTAATACAACCAGGCCGAGCCGAACTCGTTACGTTCCAGTGCTCCGAGCCATCTATGAAGACGATGCCTTTTTTTTTTTTTTTTTAGAAAGGCCAACAGCACCAGCGGGTCTTAGGACCCAGCGGTGGTGGGCAGGGCGGGGGACCTGGCCCTGGTGGGCGGGCCAAGAAGCCCAAACCCAGCCGGTGGGGCGGGGAACCTAGCCTCTTCGCCGAGCCCAGATTCATTCGGCTTGTTCCCTTCCTCCAACTTTTTACTGGTATCATCTGGGGCTCCTGCTCCTGGAGTCCCTGGGACAGCCGATGCCCACCCCTAGATGGGCGATCCATTTTCATCTTTTCTTTCACCGCCCGCCCCCATCATGCTGCCTGCGTCTCGGCCACCCCTCCGGCTTTTCAGCCTTCCCCCGCCCCTCCCCGCCAATACGGGAGAAAGGATTGCAGGAGTAGGCGAACGCCTCCTCCTCCTCCCCCCACTCTCTCCAGGACCACTGGTCTATATTGGCAAATGGGGAGGAGAGGTTTTCCCGGGAATATGAAATTCCACCCTGGATTTGGGGTTCTTGGCACCACCCACGTCTGCCCAGGACAATAGGGTGATCCTCGCTCTCTCCTGTGCCTCCCTCCCCCACGATACAAGGCGGAGAGGAGACTGGGCTGGTTGCAGGCTCCGAAGCAGGCGGCGAAGCGAAGGACGGAGCCTCTGAAGGCGGTGGGGGGCAGAGCGGAGCCGCTGCAGGGGCAAGTTGCGGAGCGGAGGTTGCAGCGTCCGCCGGAGCGGTCGCAGCAGCCGCCGCAGATTGCAGGGGTTACCCCGCCGTGGCGTGGTGCTCCGCCAGTCTCTGTGAAGCGCGCGGCGGCGCAGGGGGGCTGGCCCCGCAGCCGGGGGCCCAGCCACGGACCCCGCAGCTGGAGAGGCAGCGGCGGGCGCTGGCGTGGGGGGATAATCAGCGCGACGGCCACGGGTGCGCGAAAAAGCGCCGCGGCGGTTTCTCTCGGTCCCGGGGAGGGGGCGGCGCTGGCGGCGTCTCTGCTGCTGCCGAAGCGGGGCGCGGAGCTGGCGGCCGCGGTCGGTTCGGGGCCGGTCGAAACAAAGAAACACCGGCTGCTCCATCCGGAGGGGAGGGGGGTGAGCACCGGTGGCGGCTGCAACAGAGCGGCCCGCGGCGGGGGCGAGCCCACCAGTCCCTGCGGGGCAGCGAATGCCGAAAATGCCAGTGAGTGAAAAGGCACTCCTGCCGCCGCTCTCGATACGGGGAGAGTCGGAGCCGGCGGAAATGGAGCAGGACGGTCCGCCACAGCCGATCGGGACACGGTTCCCGGAGCCATCGCAGGCGAAAAACCTGTCGGCTTTGTCACTTTCCTGTTCCCTGGGATCTTGCGCCGAAGGGCTTTAGAAATGCGTCTCCAGGGAATGAACAGTGCGGAAGCGGTCGCATCGCCTGCGTCCTTCTGGCCACACTATTCCTGATACAGGTGTGGATGCTGTTTGCCTTCTTGGCCACCAGGGCACACTGCCGGCTCATGTTCAGTTGGCTGTTGACCAGTACCCCCAGGTCCCTTTCTGCCTGGGCACTGTCCAGATACGTTGCAGGGAGTTATTGTGGCCAAAATGTAGGACTCGTCACTTGGACTTATTAAACTTCATCTTATTGGACTCTGCCCATCTATCCAACCCTTCCAGGTCTCTTTGCAGAGCCCTCCCACCTTCCAACAGATCAACACATGCTGCCACCTTAGTGTCGTCTGTAAATCTACTAATGATAGACTCAATACCCTCATCCATGTAATCAATAAAAATATTGAACAGAACAGGCCCCAGCACATACTCCTGAGGAACACCACTGTTGGAATACCAGGCTCTTTTTTGCTCCGAGGTCAGGGCGAATAAAACTCAGGAGACGTTGTTTTTAAAGTCTCACTCTGAAGTTTATTATCCTCATCTATTACAAACTCACGAGATGTGAGCTCTCTCTAACAAGTCAAGAAAGTGAGCTAAAATGGTGTCTATTCAAGGCTATTTTAGTCCCAATTATCCAAAAAACAGTTGACATGTATATTATTTGTGAAAAATGCGTGTATTTTATGATTGGCTTTTCGCAAATATTAAAATGAATATTATATGTGTTGTGTTAGAAAGTAATGCTGTATTAGTTTTCTTAAGTACTGTGTTAAATATAGTTTTAGGTTATAAAAATTGTTAAAATAGAAACGATGCTATGTAGGATACTTTTTTTAAAAAGAAAAGACTCGCAGTGAGATAGCAGCCACAGGACACCTAAATCTTTCAGAGAAAAAGAATTTATGGCCCTCTTATCAGAAGAAACCCACTTCTTCCCGCCTCGAAGGCGCTGTTAGGATTTGGAGGAAGAAGTTGACGATGACCAGACAGAATCCTGTATTTGAATGGAATTTATGCATCATGTATGAAGTGTATGAATATGCAACAGGCTATTGTTTTTAAGGGTTAATCCTCTGTTAACGGGTGTCCTTTTTCGGGCTCGTGCTGCCCAGAAAAAGGTACCCGGACGTCCGTAACTCTTTGTCTTTATTGTCTCATATTGTCCTAATTCAGTTTGTCCAAATTATTATTACTCTAATTGTATTACTATTTTTATAACCATTTTATTACTATTAAACTTTTAAAATTTTGGAAACAAGTGATTGGCGTTTTTAACAGTCTGAATTACATCCCCAAAGCTTTCAAAACAATTGAGTGTGTCTGCTGCATAAGCAGAATTGACCAAATTCAGGCACTTAAGAAAAATGCTGGAAAGCCATGACAACCTCTAATACAACCAGGCCGAGCCGAACTCGTTACGTTCCAGTGCTCCGAGCCATCTATGAAGACGATGCCTTTTTTTTTTTTTTTTTAGAAAGGCCAACAGCACCAGCGGGTCTTAGGACCCAGCGGTGGTGGGCAGGGCGGGGGACCTGGCCCTGGTGGGCGGGCCAAGAAGCCCAAACCCAGCCGGTGGGGCGGGGAACCTAGCCTCTTCGCCGAGCCCAGATTCATTCTGCTTGTTCCCTTCCTCCAACTTTTTACTGGTATCATCTGGGGCTCCTGCTCCTGGAGTCCCTGGGACAGCCGATGCCCACCCCTAGATGGGCGATCCATTTTCATCTTTTCTTTCACCGCCCGCCCCCATCATGCTGCCTGCGTCTCGGCCACCCCTCCGGCTTTTCAGCCTTCCCCCGCCCCTCCCCGCCAATACGGGAGAAAGGATTGCAGGAGTAGGCGAACGCCTCCTCCTCCTCCCCCCACTCTCTCCAGGACCACTGGTCTATATTGGCAAATGGGGAGGAGAGGTTTTCCCGGGAATATGAAATTCCACCCTGGATTTGGGGTTCTTGGCACCACCCACGTCTGCCCAGGACAAAAGGGTGATCCTCGCTCTCTCCTGTGCCTCCCTCCCCCACGATACAAGGCGGAGAGGAGACTGGGCTGGTTGCAGGCTCCGAAGCAGGCGGCGAAGCGAAGGACGGAGCCTCTGAAGGCGGTGGGGGGCAGAGCGGAGCCGCTGCAGGGGCAAGTTGCGGAGCGGAGGTTGCAGCGTCCGCCGGAGCGGTCGCAGCAGCCGCCGCAGATTGCAGGGGTTACCCCGCCGTGGCGTGGTGCTCCGCCAGTCTCTGTGAAGCGCGCGGCGGCGCAGGGGGGCTGGCCCCGCAGCCGGGGGCCCAGCCACGGACCCCGCAGCTGGAGAGGCAGCGGCGGGCGCTGGCGTGGGGGGATAATCAGCGCGACGGCCACGGGTGCGCGAAAAAGCGCCGCGGCGGTTTCTCTCGGTCCCGGGGAGGGGGCGGCGCTGGCGGCGTCTCTGCTGCTGCCGAAGCGGGGCGCGGAGCTGGCGGCCGCGGTCGGTTCGGGGCCGGTCGAAACAAAGAAACACCGGCTGCTCCATCCGGAGGGGAGGGGGGTGAGCACCGGTGGCGGCTGCAACAGGGCGGCCCGCGGCGGGGGCGAGCCCACCAGTCCCTGCGGGGCAGCGAATGCCGAAAATGCCAGTGAGTGAAAAGGCACTCCTGCCGCCGCTCTCGATACGGGGAGAGTCGGAGCCGGCGGAAATGGAGCAGGACGGTCCGCCACAGCCGATCGGGACACGGTTCCCGGAGCCATCGCAGGCGAAAAACCTGTCGGCTTTGTCACTTTCCTGTTCCCTGGGATCTTGCGCCGAAGGGCTTTAGAAATGCGTCTCCAGGGAATGAACAGTGCGGAAGCGGTCGCATCGCCTGCGTCCTTCTGGCCACACTATTCCTGATACAGGTGTGGATGCTGTTTGCCTTCTTGGCCACCAGGGCACACTGCCGGCTCATGTTCAGTTGGCTGTTGACCAGTACCCCCAGGTCCCTTTCTGCCTGGGCACTGTCCAGATACGTTGCAGGGAGTTATTGTGGCCAAAATGTAGGACTCGTCACTTGGACTTATTAAACTTCATCTTATTGGACTCTGCCCATCTATCCAACCCTTCCGGGTCTCTTTGCAGAGCCCTCCCACCTTCCAACAGATCAACACATGCTGCCACCTTAGTGTCGTCTGTAAATCTACTAATGATAGACTCAATACCCTCATCCATGTAATCAATAAAAATATTGAACAGAACAGGCCCCAGCACATACTCCTGAGGAACACCACTGTTGGAATACCAGGCTCTTTTTTGCTCCGAGGTCAGGGCGAATAAAACTCAGGAGACGTTGTTTTTAAAGTCTCACTCTGAAGTTTATTATCCTCATCTATTACAAACTCACGAGATGTGAGCTCTCTCGAACAAGTCAAGAAAGTGAGCTAAAATGGTGTCTATTCAAGGCTATTTTAGTCCCAATTATCCAAAAAACAGTTGACATGTATATTATTTGTGAAAAATGCGTGTATTTTATGATTGGCTTTTCGCAAATATTAAAATGAATATTATATGTGTTGTGTTAGAAAGTAATGCTGTATTAGTTTTCTTAAGTACTGTGTTAAATATAGTTTTAGGTTATAAAAATTGTTAAAATAGAAACGATGCTATGTAGGATACTTTTTTTAAAAAGAAAAGACTCGCAGTGAGATAGCAGCCACAGGACACCTAAATCTTTCAGAGAAAAAGAATTTATGGCCCTCTTATCAGAAGAAACCCACTTCTTCCCGCCTCGAAGGCGCTGTTAGGATTTGGAGGAAGAAGTTGACGATGACCAGACAGAATCCTGTATTTGAATGGAATTTATGCATCATGTATGAAGTGTATGAATATGCAACAGGCTATTGTTTTTAAGGGTTAATCCTCTGTTAACGGGTGTCCTTTTTCGGGCTCGTGCTGCCCAGAAAAAGGTACCCGGACGTCCGTAACTCTTTGTCTTTATTGTCTCATATTGTCCTAATTCAGTTTGTCCAAATTATTATTACTCTAATTGTATTACTATTTTTATAACCATTTTATTACTATTAAACTTTTAAAATTTTGGAAACAAGTGATTGGCGTTTTTAACAGTCTGAATTACATCCCCAAAGCTTTCAAAACAATTGAGTGTGTCTGCTGCATAAGCAGAATTGACCAAATTCAGGCACTTAAGAAAAATGCTGGAAAGCCATGACAACCTCTAATACAACCAGGCCGAGCCGAACTCGTTACGTTCCAGTGCTCCGAGCCATCTATGAAGACGATGCCTTTTTTTTTTTTTTTTTTAGAAAGGCCAACAGCACCAGCGGGTCTTAGGACCCAGCGGTGGTGGGCAGGGCGGGGGACCTGGCCCTGGTGGGCGGGCCAAGAAGCCCAAACCCAGCCGGTGGGGCGGGGAACCTAGCCTCTTCGCCGAGCCCAGATTCATTCGGCTTGTTCCCTTCCTCCAACTTTTTACTGGTATCATCTGGGGCTCCTGCTCCTGGAGTCCCTGGGACAGCCGATGCCCACCCCTAGATGGGCGATCCATTTTCATCTTTTCTTTCACCGCCCGCCCCCATCATGCTGCCTGCGTCTCGGCCACCCCTCCGGCTTTTCAGCCTTCCCCCGCCCCTCCCCGCCAATACGGGAGAAAGGATTGCAGGAGTAGGCGAACGCCTCCTCCTCCTCCCCCCACTCTCTCCAGGACCACTGGTCTATATTGGCAAATGGGGAGGAGAGGTTTTCCCGGGAATATGAAATTCCACCCTGGATTTGGGGTTCTTGGCACCACCCACGTCTGCCCAGGACAATAGGGTGATCCTCGCTCTCTCCTGTGCCTCCCTCCCCCACGATACAAGGCGGAGAGGAGACTGGGCTGGTTGCAGGCTCCGAAGCAGGCGGCGAAGCGAAGGACGGAGCCTCTGAAGGCGGTGGGGGGCAGAGCGGAGCCGCTGCAGGGGCAAGTTGCGGAGCGGAGGTTGCAGCGTCCGCCGGAGCGGTCGCAGCAGCCGCCGCAGATTGCAGGGGTTACCCCGCCGTGGCGTGGTGCTCCGCCAGTCTCTGTGAAGCGCGCGGCGGCGCAGGGGGGCTGGCCCCCGCAGCCGGGGGCCCAGCCACGGACCCCGCAGCTGGAGAGGCAGCGGCGGGCGCTGGCGTGGGGGGATAATCAGCGCGACGGCCACGGGTGCGCGAAAAAGCGCCGCGGCGGTTTCTCTCGGTCCCGGGGAGGGGGCGGCGCTGGCGGCGTCTCTGCTGCTGCCGAAGCGGGGCGCGGAGCTGGCGGCCGCGGTCGGTTCGGGGCCGGTCGAAACAAAGAAACACCGGCTGCTCCATCCGGAGCGGGGGGGGGGGGGGGGTGAGCACCGGTGGCGGCTGCAACAGAGCGGCCCGCGGCGGAGGCGAGCCCACCAGTCCCTGCGGGGCAGCGAATGCCGAAAATGCCAGTGAGTGAAAAGGCACTCCTGCCGCCGCTCTCGATACGGGGAGAGTCGGAGCCGGCGGAAATGGAGCAGGACGGTCCGCCACAGCCGATCGGGACACGGTTCCCGGAGCCATCGCAGGCGAAAAACCTGTCGGCTTTGTCACTTTCCTGTTCCCTGGGATCTTGCGCCGAAGGGCTTTAGAAATGCGTCTCCAGGGAATGAACAGTGCGGAAGCGGTCGCATCGCCTGCGTCCTTCTGGCCACACTATTCCTGATACAGGTGTGGATGCTGTTTGCCTTCTTGGCCACCAGGGCACACTGCCGGCTCATGTTCAGTTGGCTGTTGACCAGTACCCCCAGGTCCCTTTCTGCCTGGGCACTGTCCAGATACGTTGCAGGGAGTTATTGTGGCCAAAATGTAGGACTCGTCACTTGGACTTATTAAACTTCATCTTATTGGACTCTGCCCATCTATCCAACCCTTCCAGGTCTCTTTGCAGAGCCCTCCCACCTTCCAACAGATCAACACATGCTGCCACCTTAGTGTCGTCTGTAAATCTACTAATGATAGACTCAATACCCTCATCCATGTAATCAATAAAAATATTGAACAGAACAGGCCCCAGCACATACTCCTGAGGAACACCACTGTTGGAATACCAGGCTCTTTTTTGCTCCGAGGTCAGGGCGAATAAAACTCAGGAGACGTTGTTTTTAAAGTCTCACTCTGAAGTTTATTATCCTCATCTATTACAAACTCACGAGATGTGAGCTCTCTCGAACAAGTCAAGAAAGTGAGCTAAAATGGTGTCTATTCAAGGCTATTTTAGTCCCAATTATCCAAAAAACAGTTGACATGTATATTATTTGTGAAAAATGCGTGTATTTTATGATTGGCTTTTCGCAAATATTAAAATGAATATTATATGTGTTGTGTTAGAAAGTAATGCTGTATTAGTTTTCTTAAGTACTGTGTTAAATATAGTTTTAGGTTATAAAAATTGTTAAAATAGAAACGATGCTATGTAGGATACTTTTTTTAAAAAGAAAAGACTCGCAGTGAGATAGCAGCCACAGGACACCTAAATCTTTCAGAGAAAAAGAATTTATGGCCCTCTTATCAGAAGAAACCCACTTCTTCCCGCCTCGAAGGCGCTGTTAGGATTTGGAGGAAGAAGTTGACGATGACCAGACAGAATCCTGTATTTGAATGGAATTTATGCATCATGTATGAAGTGTATGAATATGCAACAGGCTATTGTTTTTAAGGGTTAATCCTCTGTTAACGGGTGTCCTTTTTCGGGCTCGTGCTGCCCAGAAAAAGGTACCCGGACGTCCGTAACTCTTTGTCTTTATTGTCTCATATTGTCCTAATTCAGTTTGTCCAAATTATTATTACTCTAATTGTATTACTATTTTTATAACCATTTTATTACTATTAAACTTTTAAAATTTTGGAAACAAGTGATTGGCGTTTTTAACAGTCTGAATTACATCCCCAAAGCTTTCAAAACAATTGAGTGTGTCTGCTGCATAAGCAGAATTGACCAAATTCAGGCACTTAAGAAAAATGCTGGAAAGCCATGACAACCTCTAATACAACCAGGCCGAGCCGAACTCGTTACGTTCCAGTGCTCCGAGCCATCTATGAAGACGATGCCTTTTTTTTTTTTTTTTTTTTTTTTTTTTTTTTAGAAAGGCCAACAGCACCAGCGGGTCTTAGGACCCAGCGGTGGTGGGCAGGGCGGGGGACCTGGCCCTGGTGGGCGGGCCAAGAAGCCCAAACCCAGCCGGTGGGGCGGGGAACCTAGCCTCTTCGCCGAGCCCAGATTCATTCGGCTTGTTCCCTTCCTCCAACTTTTTACTGGTATCATCTGGGGCTCCTGCTCCTGGAGTCCCTGGGACAGCCGATGCCCACCCCTAGATGGGCGATCCATTTTCATCTTTTCTTTCACCGCCCGCCCCCATCATGCTGCCTGCGTCTCGGCCACCCCTCCGGCTTTTCAGCCTTCCCCCGCCCCTCCCCGCCAATACGGGAGAAAGGATTGCAGGAGTAGGCGAACGCCTCCTCCTCCTCCCCCCACTCTCTCCAGGACCACTGGTCTATATTGGCAAATGGGGAGGAGAGGTTTTCCCGGGAATATGAAATTCCACCCTGGATTTGGGGTTCTTGGCACCACCCACGTCTGCCCAGGACAAAAGGGTGATCCTCGCTCTCTCCTGTGCCTCCCTCCCCCACGATACAAGGCGGAGAGGAGACTGGGCTGGTTGCAGGCTCCGAAGCAGGCGGCGAAGCGAAGGACGGAGCCTCTGAAGGCGGTGGGGGGCAGAGCGGAGCCGCTGCAGGGGCAAGTTGCGGAGCGGAGGTTGCAGCGTCCGCCGGAGCGATGGCAGCAGCCGCCGCAGATTGCAGGGGTTACCCCGCCGTGGCGTGGTGCTCCGCCAGTCTCTGTGAAGCGCGCGGCGGCGCAGGGGGGCTGGCCCCGCAGCCGGGGGCCCAGCCACGGACCCCGCAGCTGGAGAGGCAGCGGCGGGCGCTGGCGTGGGGGGATAATCAGCGCGACGGCCACGGGTGCGCGAAAAAGCGCCGCGGCGGTTTCTCTCGGTCCCGGGGAGGGGGCGGCGCTGGCGGCGTCTCTGCTGCTGCCGAAGCGGGGCGCGGAGCTGGCGGCCGCGGTCGGTTCGGGGCCGGTCGAAACAAAGAAACACCGGCTGCTCCATCCGGAGGGGAGGGGGGTGAGCACCGGTGGCGGCTGCAACAGGGCGGCCCGCGGCGGGGGCGAGCCCACCAGTCCCTGCGGGGCAGCGAATGCCGAAAATGCCAGTGAGTGAAAAGGCACTCCTGCCGCCGCTCTCGATACGGGGAGAGTCGGAGCCGGCGGAAATGGAGCAGGACGGTCCGCCACAGCCGATCGGGACACGGTTCCCGGAGCCATCGCAGGCGAAAAACCTGTCGGCTTTGTCACTTTCCTGTTCCCTGGGATCTTGCGCCGAAGGGCTTTAGAAATGCGTCTCCAGGGAATGAACAGTGCGGAAGCGGTCGCATCGCCTGCGTCCTTCTGGCCACACTATTCCTGATACAGGTGTGGATGCTGTTTGCCTTCTTGGCCACCAGGGTACACTGCCGGCTCATGTTCAGTTGGCTGTTGACCAGTACCCCCAGGTCCCTTTCTGCCTGGGCACTGTCCAGATACGTTGCAGGGAGTTATTGTGGCCAAAATGTAGGACTCGTCACTTGGACTTATTAAACTTCATCTTATTGGACTCTGCCCATCTATCCAACCCTTCCAGGTCTCTTTGCAGAGCCCTCCCACCTTCCAACAGATCAACACATGCTGCCACCTTAGTGTCGTCTGTAAATCTACTAATGATAGACTCAATACCCTCATCCATGTAATCAATAAAAATATTGAACAGAACAGGCCCCAGCACATACTCCTGAGGAACACCACTGTTGGAATACCAGGCTCTTTTTTGCTCCGAGGTCAGGGCGAATAAAACTCAGGAGACGTTGTTTTTAAAGTCTCACTCTGAAGTTTATTATCCTCATCTATTACAAACTCACGAGATGTGAGCTCTCTCTAACAAGTCAAGAAAGTGAGCTAAAATGGTGTCTATTCAAGGCTATTTTAGTCCCAATTATCCAAAAAACAGTTGACATGTATATTATTTGTGAAAAATGCGTGTATTTTATGATTGGCTTTTCGCAAATATTAAAATGAATATTATATGTGTTGTGTTAGAAAGTAATGCTGTATTAGTTTTCTTAAGTACTGTGTTAAATATAGTTTTAGGTTATAAAAATTGTTAAAATAGAAACGATGCTATGTAGGATACTTTTTTTAAAAAGAAAAGACTCGCAGTGAGATAGCAGCCACAGGACACCTAAATCTTTCAGAGAAAAAGAATTTATGGCCCTCTTATCAGAAGAAACCCACTTCTTCCCGCCTCGAAGGCGCTGTTAGGATTTGGAGGAAGAAGTTGACGATGACCAGACAGAATCCTGTATTTGAATGGAATTTATGCATCATGTATGAAGTGTATGAATATGCAACAGGCTATTGTTTTTAAGGGTTAATCCTCTGTTAACGGGTGTCCTTTTTCGGGCTCGTGCTGCCCAGAAAAAGGTACCCGGACGTCCGTAACTCTTTGTCTTTATTGTCTCATATTGTCCTAATTCAGTTTGTCCAAATTATTATTACTCTAATTGTATTACTATTTTTATAACCATTTTATTACTATTAAACTTTTAAAATTTTGGAAACAAGTGATTGGCGTTTTTAACAGTCTGAATTACATCCCCAAAGCTTTCAAAACAATTGAGTGTGTCTGCTGCATAAGCAGAATTGACCAAATTCAGGCACTTAAGAAAAATGCTGGAAAGCCATGACAACCTCTAATACAACCAGGCCGAGCCGAACTCGTTACGTTCCAGTGCTCCGAGCCATCTATGAAGACGATGCCTTTTTTTTTTTTTTTTTAGAAAGGCCAACAGCACCAGCGGGTCTTAGGACCCAGCGGTGGTGGGCAGGGCGGGGGACCTGGCCCTGGTGGGCGGGCCAAGAAGCCCAAACCCAGCCGGTGGGGCGGGGAACCTAGCCTCTTCGCCGAGCCCAGATTCATTCTGCTTGTTCCCTTCCTCCAACTTTTTACTGGTATCATCTGGGGCTCCTGCTCCTGGAGTCCCTGGGACAGCCGATGCCCACCCCTAGATGGGCGATCCATTTTCATCTTTTCTTTCACCGCCCGCCCCCATCATGCTGCCTGCGTCTCGGCCACCCCTCCGGCTTTTCAGCCTTCCCCCGCCCCTCCCCGCCAATACGGGAGAAAGGATTGCAGGAGTAGGCGAACGCCTCCTCCTCCTCCCCCCACTCTCTCCAGGACCACTGGTCTATATTGGCAAATGGGGAGGAGAGGTTTTCCCGGGAATATGAAATTCCACCCTGGATTTGGGGTTCTTGGCACCACCCACGTCTGCCCAGGACAATAGGGTGATCCTCGCTCTCTCCTGTGCCTCCCTCCCCCACGATACAAGGCGGAGAGGAGACTGGGCTGGTTGCAGGCTCCGAAGCAGGCGGCGAAGCGAAGGACGGAGCCTCTGAAGGCGGTGGGGGGCAGAGCGGAGCCGCTGCAGGGGCAAGTTGCGGAGCGGAGGTTGCAGCGTCCGCCGGAGCGGTCGCAGCAGCCGCCGCAGATTGCAGGGGTTACCCCGCCGTGGCGTGGTGCTCCGCCAGTCTCTGTGAAGCGCGCGGCGGCGCAGGGGGGCTGGCCCCGCAGCCGGGGGCCCAGCCACGGACCCCGCAGCTGGAGAGGCAGCGGCGGGCGCTGGCGTGGGGGGATAATCAGCGCGACGGCCACGGGTGCGCGAAAAAGCGCCGCGGCGGTTTCTTTCGGTCCCGGGGAGGGGGCGGCGCTGGCGGCGTCTCTGCTGCTGCCGAAGCGGGGCGCGGAGCTGGCGGCCGCGGTCGGTTCGGGGCCGGTCGAAACAAAGAAACACCGGCTGCTCCATCCGGAGCGGGGGGGGGGGGGGGGGGGGTGAGCACCGGTGGCGGCTGCAACAGAGCGGCCCGCGGCGGAGGCGAGCCCACCAGTCCCTGCGGGGCAGCGAATGCCGAAAATGCCAGTGAGTGAATAGGCACTCCTGCCGCCGCTCTCGATACGGGGAGAGTCGGAGCCGGCGGAAATGGAGCAGGACGGTCCGCCACAGCCGATCGGGACACGGTTCCCGGAGCCATCGCAGGCGAAAAACCTGTCGGCTTTGTCACTTTCCTGTTCCCTGGGATCTTGCGCCGAAGGGCTTTAGAAATGCGTCTCCAGGGAATGAACAGTGCGGAAGCGGTCGCATCGCCTGCGTCCTTCTGGCCACACTATTCCTGATACAGGTGTGGATGCTGTTTGCCTTCTTGGCCACCAGGGCACACTGCCGGCTCATGTTCAGTTGGCTGTTGACCAGTACCCCCAGGTCCCTTTCTGCCTGGGCACTGTCCAGATACGTTGCAGGGAGTTATTGTGGCCAAAATGTAGGACTCGTCACTTGGACTTATTAAACTTCATCTTATTGGACTCTGCCCATCTATCCAACCCTTCCAGGTCTCTTTGCAGAGCCCTCCCACCTTCCAACAGATCAACACATGCTGCCACCTTAGTGTCGTCTGTAAATCTACTAATGATAGACTCAATACCCTCATCCATGTAATCAATAAAAATATTGAACAGAACAGGCCCCAGCACATACTCCTGAGGAACACCACTGTTGGAATACCAGGCTCTTTTTTGCTCCGAGGTCAGGGCGAATAAAACTCAGGAGACGTTGTTTTTAAAGTCTCACTCTGAAGTTTATTATCCTCATCTATTACAAACTCACGAGATGTGAGCTCTCTCTAACAAGTCAAGAAAGTGAGCTAAAATGGTGTCTATTCAAGGCTATTTTAGTCCCAATTATCCAAAAAACAGTTGACATGTATATTATTTGTGAAAAATGCGTGTATTTTATGATTGGCTTTTCGCAAATATTAAAATGAATATTATATGTGTTGTGTTAGAAAGTAATGCTGTATTAGTTTTCTTAAGTACTGTGTTAAATATAGTTTTAGGTTATAAAAATTGTTAAAATAGAAACGATGCTATGTAGGATACTTTTTTTAAAAAGAAAAGACTCGCAGTGAGATAGCAGCCACAGGACACCTAAATCTTTCAGAGAAAAAGAATTTATGGCCCTCTTATCAGAAGAAACCCACTTCTTCCCGCCTCGAAGGCGCTGTTAGGATTTGGAGGAAGAAGTTGACGATGACCAGACAGAATCCTGTATTTGAATGGAATTTATGCATCATGTATGAAGTGTATGAATATGCAACAGGCTATTGTTTTTAAGGGTTAATCCTCTGTTAACGGGTGTCCTTTTTCGGGCTCGTGCTGCCCAGAAAAAGGTACCCGGACGTCCGTAACTCTTTGTCTTTATTGTCTCATATTGTCCTAATTCAGTTTGTCCAAATTATTATTACTCTAATTGTATTACTATTTTTATAACCATTTTATTACTATTAAACTTTTAAAATTTTGGAAACAAGTGATTGGCGTTTTTAACAGTCTGAATTACATCCCCAAAGCTTTCAAAACAATTGAGTGTGTCTGCTGCATAAGCAGAATTGACCAAATTCAGGCACTTAAGAAAAATGCTGGAAAGCCATGACAACCTCTAATACAACCAGGCCGAGCCGAACTCGTTACGTTCCAGTGCTCCGAGCCATCTATGAAGACGATGCCTTTTTTTTTTTTTTTTTAGAAAGGCCAACAGCACCAGCGGGTCTTAGGACCCAGCGGTGGTGGGCAGGGCGGGGGACCTGGCCCTGGTGGGCGGGCCAAGAAGCCCAAACCCAGCCGGTGGGGCGGGGAACCTAGCCTCTTCGCCGAGCCCAGATTCATTCTGCTTGTTCCCTTCCTCCAACTTTTTACTGGTATCATCTGGGGCTCCTGCTCCTGGAGTCCCTGGGACAGCCGATGCCCACCCCTAGATGGGCGATCCATTTTCATCTTTTCTTTCACCGCCCGCCCCCATCATGCTGCCTGCGTCTCGGCCACCCCTCCGGCTTTTCAGCCTTCCCCCGCCCCTCCCCGCCAATACGGGAGAAAGGATTGCAGGAGTAGGCGAACGCCTCCTCCTCCTCCCCCCACTCTCTCCAGGACCACTGGTCTATATTGGCAAATGGGGAGGAGAGGTTTTCCCGGGAATATGAAATTCCACCCTGGATTTGGGGTTCTTGGCACCACCCACGTCTGCCCAGGACAATAGGGTGATCCTCGCTCTCTCCTGTGCCTCCCTCCCCCACGATACAAGGCGGAGAGGAGACTGGGCTGGTTGCAGGCTCCGAAGCAGGCGGCGAAGCGAAGGACGGAGCCTCTGAAGGCGGTGGGGGGCAGAGCGGAGCCGCTGCAGGGGCAAGTTGCGGAGCGGAGGTTGCAGCGTCCGCCGGAGCGGTCGCAGCAGCCGCCGCAGATTGCAGGGGTTACCCCGCCGTGGCGTGGTGCTCCGCCAGTCTCTGTGAAGCGCGCGGCGGCGCAGGGGGGCTGGCCCCGCAGCCGGGGGCCCAGCCACGGACCCCGCAGCTGGAGAGGCAGCGGCGGGCGCTGGCGTGGGGGGATAATCAGCGCGACGGCCACGGGTGCGCGAAAAAGCGCCGCGGCGGTTTCTCTCGGTCCCGGGGAGGGGGCGGCGCTGGCGGCGTCTCTGCTGCTGCCGAAGCGGGGCGCGGAGCTGGCGGCCGCGGTCGGTTCGGGGCCGGTCGAAACAAAGAAACACCGGCTGCTCCATCCGGAGCGGGGGGGGGGGGGTGAGCACCGGTGGCGGCTGCAACAGAGCGGCCCGCGGCGGAGGCGAGCCCACCAGTCCCTGCGGGGCAGCGAATGCCGAAAATGCCAGTGAGTGAAAAGGCACTCCTGCCGCCGCTCTCGATACGGGGAGAGTCGGAGCCGGCGGAAATGGAGCAGGACGGTCCGCCACAGCCGATCGGGACACGGTTCCCGGAGCCATCGCAGGCGAAAAACCTGTCGGCTTTGTCACTTTCCTGTTCCCTGGGATCTTGCGCCGAAGGGCTTTAGAAATGCGTCTCCAGGGAATGAACAGTGCGGAAGCGGTCGCATCGCCTGCGTCCTTCTGGCCACACTATTCCTGATACAGGTGTGGATGCTGTTTGCCTTCTTGGCCACCAGGGCACACTGCCGGCTCATGTTCAGTTGGCTGTTGACCAGTACCCCCAGGTCCCTTTCTGCCTGGGCACTGTCCAGATACGTTGCAGGGAGTTATTGTGGCCAAAATGTAGGACTCGTCACTTGGACTTATTAAACTTCATCTTATTGGACTCTGCCCATCTATCCAACCCTTCCGGGTCTCTTTGCAGAGCCCTCCCACCTTCCAACAGATCAACACATGCTGCCACCTTAGTGTCGTCTGTAAATCTACTAATGATAGACTCAATACCCTCATCCATGTAATCAATAAAAATATTGAACAGAACAGGCCCCAGCACATACTCCTGAGGAACACCACTGTTGGAATACCAGGCTCTTTTTTGCTCCGAGGTCAGGGCGAATAAAACTCAGGAGACGTTGTTTTTAAAGTCTCACTCTGAAGTTTATTATCCTCATCTATTACAAACTCACGAGATGTGAGCTCTCTCGAACAAGTCAAGAAAGTGAGCTAAAATGGTGTCTATTCAAGGCTATTTTAGTCCCAATTATCCAAAAAACAGTTGACATGTATATTATTTGTGAAAAATGCGTGTATTTTATGATTGGCTTTTCGCAAATATTAAAATGAATATTATATGTGTTGTGTTAGAAAGTAATGCTGTATTAGTTTTCTTAAGTACTGTGTTAAATATAGTTTTAGGTTATAAAAATTGTTAAAATAGAAACGATGCTATGTAGGATACTTTTTTTAAAAAGAAAAGACTCGCAGTGAGATAGCAGCCACAGGACACCTAAATCTTTCAGAGAAAAAGAATTTATGGCCCTCTTATCAGAAGAAACCCACTTCTTCCCGCCTCGAAGGCGCTGTTAGGATTTGGAGGAAGAAGTTGACGATGACCAGACAGAATCCTGTATTTGAATGGAATTTATGCATCATGTATGAAGTGTATGAATATGCAACAGGCTATTGTTTTTAAGGGTTAATCCTCTGTTAACGGGTGTCCTTTTTTCGGGCTCGTGCTGCCCAGAAAAAGGTACCCGGACGTCCGTAACTCTTTGTCTTTATTGTCTCATATTGTCCTAATTCAGTTTGTCCAAATTATTATTACTCTAATTGTATTACTATTTTTATAACCATTTTATTACTATTGAACTTTTAAAATTTTGGAAACAAGTGATTGGCGTTTTTAACAGTCTGAATTACATCCCCAAAGCTTTCAAAACAATTGAGTGTGTCTGCTGCATAAGCAGAATTGACCAAATTCAGGCACTTAAGAAAAATGCTGGAAAGCCATGACAACCTCTAATACAACCAGGCCGAGCCGAACTCGTTACGTTCCAGTGCTCCGAGCCATCTATGAAGACGATGCCTTTTTTTTTTTTTTTTTTTTTAGAAAGGCCAACAGCACCAGCGGGTCTTAGGACCCAGCGGTGGTGGGCAGGGCGGGGGACCTGGCCCTGGTGGGCGGGCCAAGAAGCCCAAACCCAGCCGGTGGGGCGGGGAACCTAGCCTCTTCGCCGAGCCCAGATTCATTCGGCTTGTTCCCTTCCTCCAACTTTTTACTGGTATCATCTGGGGCTCCTGCTCCTGGAGTCCCTGGGACAGCCGATGCCCACCCCTAGATGGGCGATCCATTTTCATCTTTTCTTTCACCGCCCGCCCCCATCATGCTGCCTGCGTCTCGGCCACCCCTCCGGCTTTTCAGCCTTCCCCCGCCCCTCCCCGCCAATACGGGAGAAAGGATTGCAGGAGTAGGCGAACGCCTCCTCCTCCTCCCCCCACTCTCTCCAGGACCACTGGTCTATATTGGCAAATGGGGAGGAGAGGTTTTCCCGGGAATATGAAATTCCACCCTGGATTTGGGGTTCTTGGCACCACCCACGTCTGCCCAGGACAATAGGGTGATCCTCGCTCTCTCCTGTGCCTCCCTCCCCCACGATACAAGGCGGAGAGGAGACTGGGCTGGTTGCAGGCTCCGAAGCAGGCGGCGAAGCGAAGGACGGAGCCTCTGAAGGCGGTGGGGGGCAGAGCGGAGCCGCTGCAGGGGCAAGTTGCGGAGCGGAGGTTGCAGCGTCCGCCGGAGCGGTCGCAGCAGCCGCCGCAGATTGCAGGGGTTACCCCGCCGTGGCGTGGTGCTCCGCCAGTCTCTGTGAAGCGCGCGGCGGCGCAGGGGGGCTGGCCCCGCAGCCGGGGGCCCAGCCACGGACCCCGCAGCTGGAGAGGCAGCGGCGGGCGCTGGCGTGGGGGGATAATCAGCGCGACGGCCACGGGTGCGCGAAAAAGCGCCGCGGCGGTTTCTCTCGGTCCCGGGGAGGGGGCGGCGCTGGCGGCGTCTCTGCTGCTGCCGAAGCGGGGCGCGGAGCTGGCGGCCGCGGTCGGTTCGGGGCCGGTCGAAACAAAGAAACACCGGCTGCTCCATCCGGAGCGGGGGGGGGGGGGGGGGTGAGCACCGGTGGCGGCTGCAACAGAGCGGCCCGCGGCGGAGGCGAGCCCACCAGTCCCTGCGGGGCAGCGAATGCCGAAAATGCCAGTGAGTGAAAAGGCACTCCTGCCGCCGCTCTCGATACGGGGAGAGTCGGAGCCGGCGGAAATGGAGCAGGACGGTCCGCCACAGCCGATCGGGACACGGTTCCCGGAGCCATCGCAGGCGAAAAACCTGTCGGCTTTGTCACTTTCCTGTTCCCTGGGATCTTGCGCCGAAGGGCTTTAGAAATGCGTCTCCAGGGAATGAACAGTGCGGAAGCGGTCGCATCGCCTGCGTCCTTCTGGCCACACTATTCCTGATACAGGTGTGGATGCTGTTTGCCTTCTTGGCCACCAGGGCACACTGCCGGCTCATGTTCAGTTGGCTGTTGACCAGTACCCCCAGGTCCCTTTCTGCCTGGGCACTGTCCAGATACGTTGCAGGGAGTTATTGTGGCCAAAATGTAGGACTCGTCACTTGGACTTATTAAACTTCATCTTATTGGACTCTGCCCATCTATCCAACCCTTCCAGGTCTCTTTGCAGAGCCCTCCCACCTTCCAACAGATCAACACATGCTGCCACCTTAGTGTCGTCTGTAAATCTACTAATGATAGACTCAATACCCTCATCCATGTAATCAATAAAAATATTGAACAGAACAGGCCCCAGCACATACTCCTGAGGAACACCACTGTTGGAATACCAGGCTCTTTTTTGCTCCGAGGTCAGGGCGAATAAAACTCAGGAGACGTTGTTTTTAAAGTCTCACTCTGAAGTTTATTATCCTCATCTATTACAAACTCACGAGATGTGAGCTCTCTCGAACAAGTCAAGAAAGTGAGCTAAAATGGTGTCTATTCAAGGCTATTTTAGTCCCAATTATCCAAAAAACAGTTGACATGTATATTATTTGTGAAAAATGCGTGTATTTTATGATTGGCTTTTCGCAAATATTAAAATGAATATTATATGTGTTGTGTTAGAAAGTAATGCTGTATTAGTTTTCTTAAGTACTGTGTTAAATATAGTTTTAGGTTATAAAAATTGTTAAAATAGAAACGATGCTATGTAGGATACTTTTTTTAAAAAGAAAAGACTCGCAGTGAGATAGCAGCCACAGGACACCTAAATCTTTCAGAGAAAAAGAATTTATGGCCCTCTTATCAGAAGAAACCCACTTCTTCCCGCCTCGAAGGCGCTGTTAGGATTTGGAGGAAGAAGTTGACGATGACCAGACAGAATCCTGTATTTGAATGGAATTTATGCATCATGTATGAAGTGTATGAATATGCAACAGGCTATTGTTTTTAAGGGTTAATCCTCTGTTAACGGGTGTCCTTTTTCGGGCTCGTGCTGCCCAGAAAAAGGTACCCGGACGTCCGTAACTCTTTGTCTTTATTGTCTCATATTGTCCTAATTCAGTTTGTCCAAATTATTATTACTCTAATTGTATTACTATTTTTATAACCATTTTATTACTATTAAACTTTTAAAATTTTGGAAACAAGTGATTGGCGTTTTTAACAGTCTGAATTACATCCCCAAAGCTTTCAAAACAATTGAGTGTGTCTGCTGCATAAGCAGAATTGACCTAATTCAGGCACTTAAGAAAAATGCTGGAAAGCCATGACAACCTCTAATACAACCAGGCCGAGCCGAACTCGTTACGTTCCAGTGCTCCGAGCCATCTATGAAGACGATGCCTTTTTTTTTTTTTTTTTAGAAAGGCCAACAGCACCAGCGGGTCTTAGGACCCAGCGGTGGTGGGCAGGGCGGGGGACCTGGCCCTGGTGGGCGGGCCAAGAAGCCCAAACCCAGCCGGTGGGGCGGGGAACCTAGCCTCTTCGCCGAGCCCAGATTCATTCTGCTTGTTCCCTTCCTCCAACTTTTTACTGGTATCATCTGGGGCTCCTGCTCCTGGAGTCCCTGGGACAGCCGATGCCCACCCCTAGATGGGCGATCCATTTTCATCTTTTCTTTCACCGCCCGCCCCCATCATGCTGCCTGCGTCTCGGCCACCCCTCCGGCTTTTCAGCCTTCCCCCGCCCCTCCCCGCCAATACGGGAGAAAGGATTGCAGGAGTAGGCGAACGCCTCCTCCTCCTCCCCCCACTCTCTCCAGGACCACTGGTCTATATTGGCAAATGGGGAGGAGAGGTTTTCCCGGGAATATGAAATTCCACCCTGGATTTGGGGTTCTTGGCACCACCCACGTCTGCCCAGGACAAAAGGGTGATCCTCGCTCTCTCCTGTGCCTCCCTCCCCCACGATACAAGGCGGAGAGGAGACTGGGCTGGTTGCAGGCTCCGAAGCAGGCGGCGAAGCGAAGGACGGAGCCTCTGAAGGCGGTGGGGGGCAGAGCGGAGCCGCTGCAGGGGCAAGTTGCGGAGCGGAGGTTGCAGCGTCCGCCGGAGCGGTCGCAGCAGCCGCCGCAGATTGCAGGGGTTACCCCGCCGTGGCGTGGTGCTCCGCCAGTCTCTGTGAAGCGCGCGGCGGCGCAGGGGGGCTGGCCCCGCAGCCGGGGGCCCAGCCACGGACCCCGCAGCTGGAGAGGCAGCGGCGGGCGCTGGCGTGGGGGGATAATCAGCGCGACGGCCACGGGTGCGCGAAAAAGCGCCGCGGCGGTTTCTCTCGGTCCCGGGGAGGGGGCGGCGCTGGCGGCGTCTCTGCTGCTGCCGAAGCGGGGCGCGGAGCTGGCGGCCGCGGTCGGTTCGGGGCCGGTCGAAACAAAGAAACACCGGCTGCTCCATCCGGAGCGGGGGGGGGGGGGGGGGTGAGCACCGGTGGCGGCTGCAACAGAGCGGCCCGCGGCGGAGGCGAGCCCACCAGTCCCTGCGGGGCAGCGAATGCCGAAAATGCCAGTGAGTGAAAAGGCACTCCTGCCGCCGCTCTCGATACGGGGAGAGTCGGAGCCGGCGGAAATGGAGCAGGACGGTCCGCCACAGCCGATCGGGACACGGTTCCCGGAGCCATCGCAGGCGAAAAACCTGTCGGCTTTGTCACTTTCCTGTTCCCTGGGATCTTGCGCCGAAGGGCTTTAGAAATGCGTCTCCAGGGAATGAACAGTGCGGAAGCGGTCGCATCGCCTGCGTCCTTCTGGCCACACTATTCCTGATACAGGTGTGGATGCTGTTTGCCTTCTTGGCCACCAGGGCACACTGCCGGCTCATGTTCAGTTGGCTGTTGACCAGTACCCCCAGGTCCCTTTCTGCCTGGGCACTGTCCAGATACGTTGCAGGGAGTTATTGTGGCCAAAATGTAGGACTCGTCACTTGGACTTATTAAACTTCATCTTATTGGACTCTGCCCATCTATCCAACCCTTCCAGGTCTCTTTGCAGAGCCCTCCCACCTTCCAACAGATCAACACATGCTGCCACCTTAGTGTCGTCTGTAAATCTACTAATGATAGACTCAATACCCTCATCCATGTAATCAATAAAAATATTGAACAGAACAGGCCCCAGCACATACTCCTGAGGAACACCACTGTTGGAATACCAGGCTCTTTTTTGCTCCGAGGTCAGGGCGAATAAAACTCAGGAGACGTTGTTTTTAAAGTCTCACTCTGAAGTTTATTATCCTCATCTATTACAAACTCACGAGATGTGAGCTCTCTCTAACAAGTCAAGAAAGTGAGCTAAAATGGTGTCTATTCAAGGCTATTTTAGTCCCAATTATCCAAAAAACAGTTGACATGTATATTATTTGTGAAAAATGCGTGTATTTTATGATTGGCTTTTCGCAAATATTAAAATGAATATTATATGTGTTGTGTTAGAAAGTAATGCTGTATTAGTTTTCTTAAGTACTGTGCTAAATATAGTTTTAGGTTATAAAAATTGTTAAAATAGAAACGATGCTATGTAGGATACTTTTTTTAAAAAGAAAAGACTCGCAGTGAGATAGCAGCCACAGGACACCTAAATCTTTCAGAGAAAAAGAATTTATGGCCCTCTTATCAGAAGAAACCCACTTCTTCCCGCCTCGAAGGCGCTGTTAGGATTTGGAGGAAGAAGTTGACGATGACCAGACAGAATCCTGTATTTGAATGGAATTTATGCATCATGTATGAAGTGTATGAATATGCAACAGGCTATTGTTTTTAAGGGTTAATCCTCTGTTAACGGGTGTCCTTTTTCGGGCTCGTGCTGCCCAGAAAAAGGTACCCGGACGTCCGTAACTCTTTGTCTTTATTGTCTCATATTGTCCTAATTCAGTTTGTCCAAATTATTATTACTCTAATTGTATTACTATTTTTATAACCATTTTATTACTATTAAACTTTTAAAATTTTGGAAACAAGTGATTGGCGTTTTTAACAGTCTGAATTACATCCCCAAAGCTTTCAAAACAATTGAGTGTGTCTGCTGCATAAGCAGAATTGACCAAATTCAGGCACTTAAGAAAAATGCTGGAAAGCCATGACAACCTCTAATACAACCAGGCCGAGCCGAACTCGTTACGTTCCAGTGCTCCGAGCCATCTATGAAGACGATGCCTTTTTTTTTTTTTTTTTTAGAAAGGCCAACAGCACCAGCGGGTCTTAGGACCCAGCGGTGGTGGGCAGGGCGGGGGACCTGGCCCTGGTGGGCGGGCCAAGAAGCCCAAACCCAGCCGGTGGGGCGGGGAACCTAGCCTCTTCGCCGAGCCCAGATTCATTCTGCTTGTTCCCTTCCTCCAACTTTTTACTGGTATCATCTGGGGCTCCTGCTCCTGGAGTCCCTGGGACAGCCGATGCCCACCCCTAGATGGGCGATCCATTTTCATCTTTTCTTTCACCGCCCGCCCCCATCATGCTGCCTGCGTCTCGGCCACCCCTCCGGCTTTTCAGCCTTCCCCCGCCCCTCCCCGCCAATACGGGAGAAAGGATTGCAGGAGTAGGCGAACGCCTCCTCCTCCTCCCCCCACTCTCTCCAGGACCACTGGTCTATATTGGCAAATGGGGAGGAGAGGTTTTCCCGGGAATATGAAATTCCACCCTGGATTTGGGGTTCTTGGCACCACCCACGTCTGCCCAGGACAATAGGGTGATCCTCGCTCTCTCCTGTGCCTCCCTCCCCCACGATACAAGGCGGAGAGGAGACTGGGCTGGTTGCAGGCTCCGAAGCAGGCGGCGAAGCGAAGGACGGAGCCTCTGAAGGCGGTGGGGGGCAGAGCGGAGCCGCTGCAGGGGCAAGTTGCGGAGCGGAGGTTGCAGCGTCCGCCGGAGCGGTCGCAGCAGCCGCCGCAGATTGCAGGGGTTACCCCGCCGTGGCGTGGTGCTCCGCCAGTCTCTGTGAAGCGCGCGGCGGCGCAGGGGGGCTGGCCCCGCAGCCGGGGGCCCAGCCACGGACCCCGCAGCTGGAGAGGCAGCGGCGGGCGCTGGCGTGGGGGGATAATCAGCGCGACGGCCACGGGTGCGCGAAAAAGCGCCGCGGCGGTTTCTCTCGGTCCCGGGGAGGGGGCGGCGCTGGCGGCGTCTCTGCTGCTGCCGAAGCGGGGCGCGGAGCTGGCGGCCGCGGTCGGTTCGGGGCCGGTCGAAACAAAGAAACACCGGCTGCTCCATCCGGAGCGGGGGGGGGGGTGAGCACCGGTGGCGGCTGCAACAGAGCGGCCCGCGGCGGAGGCGAGCCCACCAGTCCCTGCGGGGCAGCGAATGCCGAAAATGCCAGTGAGTGAAAAGGCACTCCTGCCGCCGCTCTCGATACGGGGAGAGTCGGAGCCGGCGGAAATGGAGCAGGACGGTCCGCCACAGCCGATCGGGACACGGTTCCCGGAGCCATCGCAGGCGAAAAACCTGTCGGCTTTGTCACTTTCCTGTTCCCTGGGATCTTGCGCCGAAGGGCTTTAGAAATGCGTCTCCAGGGAATGAACAGTGCGGAAGCGGTCGCATCGCCTGCGTCCTTCTGGCCACACTATTCCTGATACAGGTGTGGATGCTGTTTGCCTTCTTGGCCACCAGGGCACACTGCCGGCTCATGTTCAGTTGGCTGTTGACCAGTACCCCCAGGTCCCTTTCTGCCTGGGCACTGTCCAGATACGTTGCAGGGAGTTATTGTGGCCAAAATGTAGGACTCGTCACTTGGACTTATTAAACTTCATCTTATTGGACTCTGCCCATCTATCCAACCCTTCCGGGTCTCTTTGCAGAGCCCTCCCACCTTCCAACAGATCAACACATGCTGCCACCTTAGTGTCGTCTGTAAATCTACTAATGATAGACTCAATACCCTCATCCATGTAATCAATAAAAATATTGAACAGAACAGGCCCCAGCACATACTCCTGAGGAACACCACTGTTGGAATACCAGGCTCTTTTTTGCTCCGAGGTCAGGGCGAATAAAACTCAGGAGACGTTGTTTTTAAAGTCTCACTCTGAAGTTTATTATCCTCATCTATTACAAACTCACGAGATGTGAGCTCTCTCTAACAAGTCAAGAAAGTGAGCTAAAATGGTGTCTATTCAAGGCTATTTTAGTCCCAATTATCCAAAAAACAGTTGACATGTATATTATTTGTGAAAAATGCGTGTATTTTATGATTGGCTTTTCGCAAATATTAAAATGAATATTATATGTGTTGTGTTAGAAAGTAATGCTGTATTAGTTTTCTTAAGTACTGTGTTAAATATAGTTTTAGGTTATAAAAATTGTTAAAATAGAAACGATGCTATGTAGGATACTTTTTTTAAAAAGAAAAGACTCGCAGTGAGATAGCAGCCACAGGACACCTAAATCTTTCAGAGAAAAAGAATTTATGGCCCTCTTATCAGAAGAAACCCACTTCTTCCCGCCTCGAAGGCGCTGTTAGGATTTGGAGGAAGAAGTTGACGATGACCAGACAGAATCCTGTATTTGAATGGAATTTATGCATCATGTATGAAGTGTATGAATATGCAACAGGCTATTGTTTTTAAGGGTTAATCCTCTGTTAACGGGTGTCCTTTTTTCGGGCTCGTGCTGCCCAGAAAAAGGTACCCGGACGTCCGTAACTCTTTGTCTTTATTGTCTCATATTGTCCTAATTCAGTTTGTCCAAATTATTATTACTCTAATTGTATTACTATTTTTATAACCATTTTATTACTATTGAACTTTTAAAATTTTGGAAACAAGTGATTGGCGTTTTTAACAGTCTGAATTACATCCCCAAAGCTTTCAAAACAATTGAGTGTGTCTGCTGCATAAGCAGAATTGACCAAATTCAGGCACTTAAGAAAAATGCTGGAAAGCCATGACAACCTCTAATACAACCAGGCCGAGCCGAACTCGTTACGTTCCAGTGCTCCGAGCCATCTATGAAGACGATGCCTTTTTTTTTTTTTTTTTTTTTTAGAAAGGCCAACAGCACCAGCGGGTCTTAGGACCCAGCGGTGGTGGGCAGGGCGGGGGACCTGGCCCTGGTGGGCGGGCCAAGAAGCCCAAACCCAGCCGGTGGGGCGGGGAACCTAGCCTCTTCGCCGAGCCCAGATTCATTCGGCTTGTTCCCTTCCTCCAACTTTTTACTGGTATCATCTGGGGCTCCTGCTCCTGGAGTCCCTGGGACAGCCGATGCCCACCCCTAGATGGGCGATCCATTTTCATCTTTTCTTTCACCGCCCGCCCCCATCATGCTGCCTGCGTCTCGGCCACCCCTCCGGCTTTTCAGCCTTCCCCCGCCCCTCCCCGCCAATACGGGAGAAAGGATTGCAGGAGTAGGCGAACGCCTCCTCCTCCTCCCCCCACTCTCTCCAGGACCACTGGTCTATATTGGCAAATGGGGAGGAGAGGTTTTCCCGGGAATATGAAATTCCACCCTGGATTTGGGGTTCTTGGCACCACCCACGTCTGCCCAGGACAATAGGGTGATCCTCGCTCTCTCCTGTGCCTCCCTCCCCCACGATACAAGGCGGAGAGGAGACTGGGCTGGTTGCAGGCTCCGAAGCAGGCGGCGAAGCGAAGGACGGAGCCTCTGAAGGCGGTGGGGGGCAGAGCGGAGCCGCTGCAGGGGCAAGTTGCGGAGCGGAGGTTGCAGCGTCCGCCGGAGCGGTCGCAGCAGCCGCCGCAGATTGCAGGGGTTACCCCGCCGTGGCGTGGTGCTCCGCCAGTCTCTGTGAAGCGCGCGGCGGCGCAGGGGGGCTGGCCCCGCAGCCGGGGGCCCAGCCACGGACCCCGCAGCTGGAGAGGCAGCGGCGGGCGCTGGCGTGGGGGGATAATCAGCGCGACGGCCACGGGTGCGCGAAAAAGCGCCGCGGCGGTTTCTCTCGGTCCCGGGGAGGGGGCGGCGCTGGCGGCGTCTCTGCTGCTGCCGAAGCGGGGCGCGGAGCTGGCGGCCGCGGTCGGTTCGGGGCCGGTCGAAACAAAGAAACACCGGCTGCTCCATCCGGAGCGGGGGGGGGGGGGGGGTGAGCACCGGTGGCGGCTGCAACAGAGCGGCCCGCGGCGGAGGCGAGCCCACCAGTCCCTGCGGGGCAGCGAATGCCGAAAATGCCAGTGAGTGAAAAGGCACTCCTGCCGCCGCTCTCGATACGGGGAGAGTCGGAGCCGGCGGAAATGGAGCAGGACGGTCCGCCACAGCCGATCGGGACACGGTTCCCGGAGCCATCGCAGGCGAAAAACCTGTCGGCTTTGTCACTTTCCTGTTCCCTGGGATCTTGCGCCGAAGGGCTTTAGAAATGCGTCTCCAGGGAATGAACAGTGCGGAAGCGGTCGCATCGCCTGCGTCCTTCTGGCCACACTATTCCTGATACAGGTGTGGATGCTGTTTGCCTTCTTGGCCACCAGGGCACACTGCCGGCTCATGTTCAGTTGGCTGTTGACCAGTACCCCCAGGTCCCTTTCTGCCTGGGCACTGTCCAGATACGTTGCAGGGAGTTATTGTGGCCAAAATGTAGGACTCGTCACTTGGACTTATTAAACTTCATCTTATTGGACTCTGCCCATCTATCCAACCCTTCCGGGTCTCTTTGCAGAGCCCTCCCACCTTCCAACAGATCAACACATGCTGCCACCTTAGTGTCGTCTGTAAATCTACTAATGATAGACTCAATACCCTCATCCATGTAATCAATAAAAATATTGAACAGAACAGGCCCCAGCACATACTCCTGAGGAACACCACTGTTGGAATACCAGGCTCTTTTTTGCTCCGAGGTCAGGGCGAATAAAACTCAGGAGACGTTGTTTTTAAAGTCTCACTCTGAAGTTTATTATCCTCATCTATTACAAACTCACGAGATGTGAGCTCTCTCGAACAAGTCAAGAAAGTGAGCTAAAATGGTGTCTATTCAAGGCTATTTTAGTCCCAATTATCCAAAAAACAGTTGACATGTATATTATTTGTGAAAAATGCGTGTATTTTATGATTGGCTTTTCGCAAATATTAAAATGAATATTATATGTGTTGTGTTAGAAAGTAATGCTGTATTAGTTTTCTTAAGTACTGTGTTAAATATAGTTTTAGGTTATAAAAATTGTTAAAATAGAAACGATGCTATGTAGGATACTTTTTTTAAAAAGAAAAGACTCGCAGTGAGATAGCAGCCACAGGACACCTAAATCTTTCAGAGAAAAAGAATTTATGGCCCTCTTATCAGAAGAAACCCACTTCTTCCCGCCTCGAAGGCGCTGTTAGGATTTGGAGGAAGAAGTTGACGATGACCAGACAGAATCCTGTATTTGAATGGAATTTATGCATCATGTATGAAGTGTATGAATATGCAACAGGCTATTGTTTTTAAGGGTTAATCCTCTGTTAACGGGTGTCCTTTTTCGGGCTCGTGCTGCCCAGAAAAAGGTACCCGGACGTCCGTAACTCTTTGTCTTTATTGTCTCATATTGTCCTAATTCAGTTTGTCCAAATTATTATTACTCTAATTGTATTACTATTTTTATAACCATTTTATTACTATTAAACTTTTAAAATTTTGGAAACAAGTGATTGGCGTTTTTAACAGTCTGAATTACATCCCCAAAGCTTTCAAAACAATTGAGTGTGTCTGCTGCATAAGCAGAATTGACCAAATTCAGGCACTTAAGAAAAATGCTGGAAAGCCATGACAACCTCTAATACAACCAGGCCGAGCCGAACTCGTTACGTTCCAGTGCTCCGAGCCATCTATGAAGACGATGCCTTTTTTTTTTTTTTTTTAGAAAGGCCAACAGCACCAGCGGGTCTTAGGACCCAGCGGTGGTGGGCAGGGCGGGGGACCTGGCCCTGGTGGGCGGGCCAAGAAGCCCAAACCCAGCCGGTGGGGCGGGGAACCTAGCCTCTTCGCCGAGCCCAGATTCATTCTGCTTGTTCCCTTCCTCCAACTTTTTACTGGTATCATCTGGGGCTCCTGCTCCTGGAGTCCCTGGGACAGCCGATGCCCACCCCTAGATGGGCGATCCATTTTCATCTTTTCTTTCACCGCCCGCCCCCATCATGCTGCCTGCGTCTCGGCCACCCCTCCGGCTTTTCAGCCTTCCCCCGCCCCTCCCCGCCAATACGGGAGAAAGGATTGCAGGAGTAGGCGAACGCCTCCTCCTCCTCCCCCCACTCTCTCCAGGACCACTGGTCTATATTGGCAAATGGGGAGGAGAGGTTTTCCCGGGAATATGAAATTCCACCCTGGATTTGGGGTTCTTGGCACCACCCACGTCTGCCCAGGACAAAAGGGTGATCCTCGCTCTCTCCTGTGCCTCCCTCCCCCACGATACAAGGCGGAGAGGAGACTGGGCTGGTTGCAGGCTCCGAAGCAGGCGGCGAAGCGAAGGACGGAGCCTCTGAAGGCGGTGGGGGGCAGAGCGGAGCCGCTGCAGGGGCAAGTTGCGGAGCGGAGGTTGCAGCGTCCGCCGGAGCGGTCGCAGCAGCCGCCGCAGATTGCAGGGGTTACCCCGCCGTGGCGTGGTGCTCCGCCAGTCTCTGTGAAGCGCGCGGCGGCGCAGGGGGGCTGGCCCCGCAGCCGGGGGCCCAGCCACGGACCCCGCAGCTGGAGAGGCAGCGGCGGGCGCTGGCGTGGGGGGATAATCAGCGCGACGGCCACGGGTGCGCGAAAAAGCGCCGCGGCGGTTTCTCTCGGTCCCGGGGAGGGGGCGGCGCTGGCGGCGTCTCTGCTGCTGCCGAAGCGGGGCGCGGAGCTGGCGGCCGCGGTCGGTTCGGGGCCGGTCGAAACAAAGAAACACCGGCTGCTCCATCCGGAGCGGGGGGGGGGGTGAGCACCGGTGGCGGCTGCAACAGAGCGGCCCGCGGCGGAGGCGAGCCCACCAGTCCCTGCGGGGCAGCGAATGCCGAAAATGCCAGTGAGTGAAAAGGCACTCCTGCCGCCGCTCTCGATACGGGGAGAGTCGGAGCCGGCGGAAATGGAGCAGGACGGTCCGCCACAGCCGATCGGGACACGGTTCCCGGAGCCATCGCAGGCGAAAAACCTGTCGGCTTTGTCACTTTCCTGTTCCCTGGGATCTTGCGCCGAAGGGCTTTAGAAATGCGTCTCCAGGGAATGAACAGTGCGGAAGCGGTCGCATCGCCTGCGTCCTTCTGGCCACACTATTCCTGATACAGGTGTGGATGCTGTTTGCCTTCTTGGCCACCAGGGCACACTGCCGGCTCATGTTCAGTTGGCTGTTGACCAGTACCCCCAGGTCCCTTTCTGCCTGGGCACTGTCCAGATACGTTGCAGGGAGTTATTGTGGCCAAAATGTAGGACTCGTCACTTGGACTTATTAAACTTCATCTTATTGGACTCTGCCCATCTATCCAACCCTTCCAGGTCTCTTTGCAGAGCCCTCCCACCTTCCAACAGATCAACACATGCTGCCACCTTAGTGTCGTCTGTAAATCTACTAATGATAGACTCAATACCCTCATCCATGTAATCAATAAAAATATTGAACAGAACAGGCCCCAGCACATACTCCTGAGGAACACCACTGTTGGAATACCAGGCTCTTTTTTGCTCCGAGGTCAGGGCGAATAAAACTCAGGAGACGTTGTTTTTAAAGTCTCACTCTGAAGTTTATTATCCTCATCTATTACAAACTCACGAGATGTGAGCTCTCTCTAACAAGTCAAGAAAGTGAGCTAAAATGGTGTCTATTCAAGGCTATTTTAGTCCCAATTATCCAAAAAACAGTTGACATGTATATTATTTGTGAAAAATGCGTGTATTTTATGATTGGCTTTTCGCAAATATTAAAATGAATATTATATGTGTTGTGTTAGAAAGTAATGCTGTATTAGTTTTCTTAAGTACTGTGTTAAATATAGTTTTAGGTTATAAAAATTGTTAAAATAGAAACGATGCTATGTAGGATACTTTTTTTAAAAAGAAAAGACTCGCAGTGAGATAGCAGCCACAGGACACCTAAATCTTTCAGAGAAAAAGAATTTATGGCCCTCTTATCAGAAGAAACCCACTTCTTCCCGCCTCGAAGGCGCTGTTAGGATTTGGAGGAAGAAGTTGACGATGACCAGACAGAATCCTGTATTTGAATGGAATTTATGCATCATGTATGAAGTGTATGAATATGCAACAGGCTATTGTTTTTAAGGGTTAATCCTCTGTTAACGGGTGTCCTTTTTCGGGCTCGTGCTGCCCAGAAAAAGGTACCCGGACGTCCGTAACTCTTTGTCTTTATTGTCTCATATTGTCCTAATTCAGTTTGTCCAAATTATTATTACTCTAATTGTATTACTATTTTTATAACCATTTTATTACTATTAAACTTTTAAAATTTTGGAAACAAGTGATTGGCGTTTTTAACAGTCTGAATTACATCCCCAAAGCTTTCAAAACAATTGAGTGTGTCTGCTGCATAAGCAGAATTGACCAAATTCAGGCACTTAAGAAAAATGCTGGAAAGCCATGACAACCTCTAATACAACCAGGCCGAGCCGAACTCGTTACGTTCCAGTGCTCCGAGCCATCTATGAAGACGATGCCTTTTTTTTTTTTTTTTTAGAAAGGCCAACAGCACCAGCGGGTCTTAGGACCCAGCGGTGGTGGGCAGGGCGGGGGACCTGGCCCTGGTGGGCGGGCCAAGAAGCCCAAACCCAGCCGGTGGGGCGGGGAACCTAGCCTCTTCGCCGAGCCCAGATTCATTCGGCTTGTTCCCTTCCTCCAACTTTTTACTGGTATCATCTGGGGCTCCTGCTCCTGGAGTCCCTGGGACAGCCGATGCCCACCCCTAGATGGGCGATCCATTTTCATCTTTTCTTTCACCGCCCGCCCCCATCATGCTGCCTGCGTCTCGGCCACCCCTCCGGCTTTTCAGCCTTCCCCCGCCCCTCCCCGCCAATACGGGAGAAAGGATTGCAGGAGTAGGCGAACGCCTCCTCCTCCTCCCCCCACTCTCTCCAGGACCACTGGTCTATATTGGCAAATGGGGAGGAGAGGTTTTCCCGGGAATATGAAATTCCACCCTGGATTTGGGGTTCTTGGCACCACCCACGTCTGCCCAGGACAATAGGGTGATCCTCGCTCTCTCCTGTGCCTCCCTCCCCCACGATACAAGGCGGAGAGGAGACTGGGCTGGTTGCAGGCTCCGAAGCAGGCGGCGAAGCGAAGGACGGAGCCTCTGAAGGCGGTGGGGGGCAGAGCGGAGCCGCTGCAGGGGCAAGTTGCGGAGCGGAGGTTGCAGCGTCCGCCGGAGCGGTCGCAGCAGCCGCCGCAGATTGCAGGGGTTACCCCGCCGTGGCGTGGTGCTCCGCCAGTCTCTGTGAAGCGCGCGGCGGCGCAGGGGGGCTGGCCCCGCAGCCGGGGGCCCAGCCACGGACCCCGCAGCTGGAGAGGCAGCGGCGGGCGCTGGCGTGGGGGGATAATCAGCGCGACGGCCACGGGTGCGCGAAAAAGCGCCGCGGCGGTTTCTCTCGGTCCCGGGGAGGGGGCGGCGCTGGCGGCGTCTCTGCTGCTGCCGAAGCGGGGCGCGGAGCTGGCGGCCGCGGTCGGTTCGGGGCCGGTCGAAACAAAGAAACACCGGCTGCTCCATCCGGAGCGGGGGGGGGGGGGGGTGAGCACCGGTGGCGGCTGCAACAGAGCGGCCCGCGGCGGAGGCGAGCCCACCAGTCCCTGCGGGGCAGCGAATGCCGAAAATGCCAGTGAGTGAAAAGGCACTCCTGCCGCCGCTCTCGATACGGGGAGAGTCGGAGCCGGCGGAAATGGAGCAGGACGGTCCGCCACAGCCGATCGGGACACGGTTCCCGGAGCCATCGCAGGCGAAAAACCTGTCGGCTTTGTCACTTTCCTGTTCCCTGGGATCTTGCGCCGAAGGGCTTTAGAAATGCGTCTCCAGGGAATGAACAGTGCGGAAGCGGTCGCATCGCCTGCGTCCTTCTGGCCACACTATTCCTGATACAGGTGTGGATGCTGTTTGCCTTCTTGGCCACCAGGGCACACTGCCGGCTCATGTTCAGTTGGCTGTTGACCAGTACCCCCAGGTCCCTTTCTGCCTGGGCACTGTCCAGATACGTTGCAGGGAGTTATTGTGGCCAAAATGTAGGACTCGTCACTTGGACTTATTAAACTTCATCTTATTGGACTCTGCCCATCTATCCAACCCTTCCAGGTCTCTTTGCAGAGCCCTCCCACCTTCCAACAGATCAACACATGCTGCCACCTTAGTGTCGTCTGTAAATCTACTAATGATAGACTCAATACCCTCATCCATGTAATCAATAAAAATATTGAACAGAACAGGCCCCAGCACATACTCCTGAGGAACACCACTGTTGGAATACCAGGCTCTTTTTTGCTCCGAGGTCAGGGCGAATAAAACTCAGGAGACGTTGTTTTTAAAGTCTCACTCTGAAGTTTATTATCCTCATCTATTACAAACTCACGAGATGTGAGCTCTCTCTAACAAGTCAAGAAAGTGAGCTAAAATGGTGTCTATTCAAGGCTATTTTAGTCCCAATTATCCAAAAAACAGTTGACATGTATATTATTTGTGAAAAATGCGTGTATTTTATGATTGGCTTTTCGCAAATATTAAAATGAATATTATATGTGTTGTGTTAGAAAGTAATGCTGTATTAGTTTTCTTAAGTACTGTGTTAAATATAGTTTTAGGTTATAAAAATTGTTAAAATAGAAACGATGCTATGTAGGATACTTTTTTTAAAAAGAAAAGACTCGCAGTGAGATAGCAGCCACAGGACACCTAAATCTTTCAGAGAAAAAGAATTTATGGCCCTCTTATCAGAAGAAACCCACTTCTTCCCGCCTCGAAGGCGCTGTTAGGATTTGGAGGAAGAAGTTGACGATGACCAGACAGAATCCTGTATTTGAATGGAATTTATGCATCATGTATGAAGTGTATGAATATGCAACAGGCTATTGTTTTTAAGGGTTAATCCTCTGTTAACGGGTGTCCTTTTTCGGGCTCGTGCTGCCCAGAAAAAGGTACCCGGACGTCCGTAACTCTTTGTCTTTATTGTCTCATATTGTCCTAATTCAGTTTGTCCAAATTATTATTACTCTAATTGTATTACTATTTTTATAACCATTTTATTACTATTAAACTTTTAAAATTTTGGAAACAAGTGATTGGCGTTTTTAACAGTCTGAATTACATCCCCAAAGCTTTCAAAACAATTGAGTGTGTCTGCTGCATAAGCAGAATTGACCAAATTCAGGCACTTAAGAAAAATGCTGGAAAGCCATGACAACCTCTAATACAACCAGGCCGAGCCGAACTCGTTACGTTCCAGTGCTCCGAGCCATCTATGAAGACGATGCCTTTTTTTTTTTTTTTTTTAGAAAGGCCAACAGCACCAGCGGGTCTTAGGACCCAGCGGTGGTGGGCAGGGCGGGGGACCTGGCCCTGGTGGGCGGGCCAAGAAGCCCAAACCCAGCCGGTGGGGCGGGGAACCTAGCCTCTTCGCCGAGCCCAGATTCATTCTGCTTGTTCCCTTCCTCCAACTTTTTACTGGTATCATCTGGGGCTCCTGCTCCTGGAGTCCCTGGGACAGCCGATGCCCACCCCTAGATGGGCGATCCATTTTCATCTTTTCTTTCACCGCCCGCCCCCATCATGCTGCCTGCGTCTCGGCCACCCCTCCGGCTTTTCAGCCTTCCCCCGCCCCTCCCCGCCAATACGGGAGAAAGGATTGCAGGAGTAGGCGAACGCCTCCTCCTCCTCCCCCCACTCTCTCCAGGACCACTGGTCTATATTGGCAAATGGGGAGGAGAGGTTTTCCCGGGAATATGAAATTCCACCCTGGATTTGGGGTTCTTGGCACCACCCACGTCTGCCCAGGACAATAGGGTGATCCTCGCTCTCTCCTGTGCCTCCCTCCCCCACGATACAAGGCGGAGAGGAGACTGGGCTGGTTGCAGGCTCCGAAGCAGGCGGCGAAGCGAAGGACGGAGCCTCTGAAGGCGGTGGGGGGCAGAGCGGAGCCGCTGCAGGGGCAAGTTGCGGAGCGGAGGTTGCAGCGTCCGCCGGAGCGGTCGCAGCAGCCGCCGCAGATTGCAGGGGTTACCCCGCCGTGGCGTGGTGCTCCGCCAGTCTCTGTGAAGCGCGCGGCGGCGCAGGGGGGCTGGCCCCGCAGCCGGGGGCCCAGCCACGGACCCCGCAGCTGGAGAGGCAGCGGCGGGCGCTGGCGTGGGGGGATAATCAGCGCGACGGCCACGGGTGCGCGAAAAAGCGCCGCGGCGGTTTCTCTCGGTCCCGGGGAGGGGGCGGCGCTGGCGGCGTCTCTGCTGCTGCCGAAGCGGGGCGCGGAGCTGGCGGCCGCGGTCGGTTCGGGGCCGGTCGAAACAAAGAAACACCGGCTGCTCCATCCGGAGCGGGGGGGGGGGGGTGAGCACCGGTGGCGGCTGCAACAGAGCGGCCCGCGGCGGAGGCGAGCCCACCAGTCCCTGCGGGGCAGCGAATGCCGAAAATGCCAGTGAGTGAAAAGGCACTCCTGCCGCCGCTCTCGATACGGGGAGAGTCGGAGCCGGCGGAAATGGAGCAGGACGGTCCGCCACAGCCGATCGGGACACGGTTCCCGGAGCCATCGCAGGCGAAAAACCTGTCGGCTTTGTCACTTTCCTGTTCCCTGGGATCTTGCGCCGAAGGGCTTTAGAAATGCGTCTCCAGGGAATGAACAGTGCGGAAGCGGTCGCATCGCCTGCGTCCTTCTGGCCACACTATTCCTGATACAGGTGTGGATGCTGTTTGCCTTCTTGGCCACCAGGGCACACTGCCGGCTCATGTTCAGTTGGCTGTTGACCAGTACCCCCAGGTCCCTTTCTGCCTGGGCACTGTCCAGATACGTTGCAGGGAGTTATTGTGGCCAAAATGTAGGACTCGTCACTTGGACTTATTAAACTTCATCTTATTGGACTCTGCCCATCTATCCAACCCTTCCGGGTCTCTTTGCAGAGCCCTCCCACCTTCCAACAGATCAACACATGCTGCCACCTTAGTGTCGTCTGTAAATCTACTAATGATAGACTCAATACCCTCATCCATGTAATCAATAAAAATATTGAACAGAACAGGCCCCAGCACATACTCCTGAGGAACACCACTGTTGGAATACCAGGCTCTTTTTTGCTCCGAGGTCAGGGCGAATAAAACTCAGGAGACGTTGTTTTTAAAGTCTCACTCTGAAGTTTATTATCCTCATCTATTACAAACTCACGAGATGTGAGCTCTCTCTAACAAGTCAAGAAAGTGAGCTAAAATGGTGTCTATTCAAGGCTATTTTAGTCCCAATTATCCAAAAAACAGTTGACATGTATATTATTTGTGAAAAATGCGTGTATTTTATGATTGGCTTTTCGCAAATATTAAAATGAATATTATATGTGTTGTGTTAGAAAGTAATGCTGTATTAGTTTTCTTAAGTACTGTGTTAAATATAGTTTTAGGTTATAAAAATTGTTAAAATAGAAACGATGCTATGTAGGATACTTTTTTTAAAAAGAAAAGACTCGCAGTGAGATAGCAGCCACAGGACACCTAAATCTTTCAGAGAAAAAGAATTTATGGCCCTCTTATCAGAAGAAACCCACTTCTTCCCGCCTCGAAGGCGCTGTTAGGATTTGGAGGAAGAAGTTGACGATGACCAGACAGAATCCTGTATTTGAATGGAATTTATGCATCATGTATGAAGTGTATGAATATGCAACAGGCTATTGTTTTTAAGGGTTAATCCTCTGTTAACGGGTGTCCTTTTTTCGGGCTCGTGCTGCCCAGAAAAAGGTACCCGGACGTCCGTAACTCTTTGTCTTTATTGTCTCATATTGTCCTAATTCAGTTTGTCCAAATTATTATTACTCTAATTGTATTACTATTTTTATAACCATTTTATTACTATTAAACTTTTAAAATTTTGGAAACAAGTGATTGGCGTTTTTAACAGTCTGAATTACATCCCCAAAGCTTTCAAAACAATTGAGTGTGTCTGCTGCATAAGCAGAATTGACCAAATTCAGGCACTTAAGAAAAATGCTGGAAAGCCATGACAACCTCTAATACAACCAGGCCGAGCCGAACTCGTTACGTTCCAGTGCTCCGAGCCATCTATGAAGACGATGCCTTTTTTTTTTTTTTTTTTTTTTAGAAAGGCCAACAGCACCAGCGGGTCTTAGGACCCAGCGGTGGTGGGCAGGGCGGGGGACCTGGCCCTGGTGGGCGGGCCAAGAAGCCCAAACCCAGCCGGTGGGGCGGGGAACCTAGCCTCTTCGCCGAGCCCAGATTCATTCGGCTTGTTCCCTTCCTCCAACTTTTTACTGGTATCATCTGGGGCTCCTGCTCCTGGAGTCCCTGGGACAGCCGATGCCCACCCCTAGATGGGCGATCCATTTTCATCTTTTCTTTCACCGCCCGCCCCCATCATGCTGCCTGCGTCTCGGCCACCCCTCCGGCTTTTCAGCCTTCCCCCGCCCCTCCCCGCCAATACGGGAGAAAGGATTGCAGGAGTAGGCGAACGCCTCCTCCTCCTCCCCCCACTCTCTCCAGGACCACTGGTCTATATTGGCAAATGGGGAGGAGAGGTTTTCCCGGGAATATGAAATTCCACCCTGGATTTGGGGTTCTTGGCACCACCCACGTCTGCCCAGGACAATAGGGTGATCCTCGCTCTCTCCTGTGCCTCCCTCCCCCACGATACAAGGCGGAGAGGAGACTGGGCTGGTTGCAGGCTCCGAAGCAGGCGGCGAAGCGAAGGACGGAGCCTCTGAAGGCGGTGGGGGGCAGAGCGGAGCCGCTGCAGGGGCAAGTTGCGGAGCGGAGGTTGCAGCGTCCGCCGGAGCGGTCGCAGCAGCCGCCGCAGATTGCAGGGGTTACCCCGCCGTGGCGTGGTGCTCCGCCAGTCTCTGTGAAGCGCGCGGCGGCGCAGGGGGGCTGGCCCCGCAGCCGGGGGCCCAGCCACGGACCCCGCAGCTGGAGAGGCAGCGGCGGGCGCTGGCGTGGGGGGATAATCAGCGCGACGGCCACGGGTGCGCGAAAAAGCGCCGCGGCGGTTTCTCTCGGTCCCGGGGAGGGGGCGGCGCTGGCGGCGTCTCTGCTGCTGCCGAAGCGGGGCGCGGAGCTGGCGGCCGCGGTCGGTTCGGGGCCGGTCGAAACAAAGAAACACCGGCTGCTCCATCCGGAGCGGGGGGGGGGGGGGGTGAGCACCGGTGGCGGCTGCAACAGAGCGGCCCGCGGCGGAGGCGAGCCCACCAGTCCCTGCGGGGCAGCGAATGCCGAAAATGCCAGTGAGTGAAAAGGCACTCCTGCCGCCGCTCTCGATACGGGGAGAGTCGGAGCCGGCGGAAATGGAGCAGGACGGTCCGCCACAGCCGATCGGGACACGGTTCCCGGAGCCATCGCAGGCGAAAAACCTGTCGGCTTTGTCACTTTCCTGTTCCCTGGGATCTTGCGCCGAAGGGCTTTAGAAATGCGTCTCCAGGGAATGAACAGTGCGGAAGCGGTCGCATCGCCTGCGTCCTTCTGGCCACACTATTCCTGATACAGGTGTGGATGCTGTTTGCCTTCTTGGCCACCAGGGCACACTGCCGGCTCATGTTCAGTTGGCTGTTGACCAGTACCCCCAGGTCCCTTTCTGCCTGGGCACTGTCCAGATACGTTGCAGGGAGTTATTGTGGCCAAAATGTAGGACTCGTCACTTGGACTTATTAAACTTCATCTTATTGGACTCTGCCCATCTATCCAACCCTTCCGGGTCTCTTTGCAGAGCCCTCCCACCTTCCAACAGATCAACACATGCTGCCACCTTAGTGTCGTCTGTAAATCTACTAATGATAGACTCAATACCCTCATCCATGTAATCAATAAAAATATTGAACAGAACAGGCCCCAGCACATACTCCTGAGGAACACCACTGTTGGAATACCAGGCTCTTTTTTGCTCCGAGGTCAGGGCGAATAAAACTCAGGAGACGTTGTTTTTAAAGTCTCACTCTGAAGTTTATTATCCTCATCTATTACAAACTCACGAGATGTGAGCTCTCTCTAACAAGTCAAGAAAGTGAGCTAAAATGGTGTCTATTCAAGGCTATTTTAGTCCCAATTATCCAAAAAACAGTTGACATGTATATTATTTGTGAAAAATGCGTGTATTTTATGATTGGCTTTTCGCAAATATTAAAATGAATATTATATGTGTTGTGTTAGAAAGTAATGCTGTATTAGTTTTCTTAAGTACTGTGTTAAATATAGTTTTAGGTTATAAAAATTGTTAAAATAGAAACGATGCTATGTAGGATACTTTTTTTAAAAAGAAAAGACTCGCAGTGAGATAGCAGCCACAGGACACCTAAATCTTTCAGAGAAAAAGAATTTATGGCCCTCTTATCAGAAGAAACCCACTTCTTCCCGCCTCGAAGGCGCTGTTAGGATTTGGAGGAAGAAGTTGACGATGACCAGACAGAATCCTGTATTTGAATGGAATTTATGCATCATGTATGAAGTGTATGAATATGCAACAGGCTATTGTTTTTAAGGGTTAATCCTCTGTTAACGGGTGTCCTTTTTCGGGCTCGTGCTGCCCAGAAAAAGGTACCCGGACGTCCGTAACTCTTTGTCTTTATTGTCTCATATTGTCCTAATTCAGTTTGTCCAAATTATTATTACTCTAATTGTATTACTATTTTTATAACCATTTTATTACTATTAAACTTTTAAAATTTTGGAAACAAGTGATTGGCGTTTTTAACAGTCTGAATTACATCCCCAAAGCTTTCAAAACAATTGAGTGTGTCTGCTGCATAAGCAGAATTGACCAAATTCAGGCACTTAAGAAAAATGCTGGAAAGCCATGACAACCTCTAATACAACCAGGCCGAGCCGAACTCGTTACGTTCCAGTGCTCCGAGCCATCTATGAAGACGATGCCTTTTTTTTTTTTTTTTTAGAAAGGCCAACAGCACCAGAGGGTCTTAGGACCCAGCGGTGGTGGGCAGGGCGGGGGACCTGGCCCTGGTGGGCGGGCCAAGAAGCCCAAACCCAGCCGGTGGGGCGGGGAACCTAGCCTCTTCGCCGAGCCCAGATTCATTCGGCTTGTTCCCTTCCTCCAACTTTTTACTGGTATCATCTGGGGCTCCTGCTCCTGGAGTCCCTGGGACAGCCGATGCCCACCCCTAGATGGGCGATCCATTTTCATCTTTTCTTTCACCGCCCGCCCCCATCATGCTGCCTGCGTCTCGGCCACCCCTCCGGCTTTTCAGCCTTCCCCCGCCCCTCCCCGCCAATACGGGAGAAAGGATTGCAGGAGTAGGCGAACGCCTCCTCCTCCTCCCCCCACTCTCTCCAGGACCACTGGTCTATATTGGCAAATGGGGAGGAGAGGTTTTCCCGGGAATATGAAATTCCACCCTGGATTTGGGGTTCTTGGCACCACCCACGTCTGCCCAGGACAAAAGGGTGATCCTCGCTCTCTCCTGTGCCTCCCTCCCCCACGATACAAGGCGGAGAGGAGACTGGGCTGGTTGCAGGCTCCGAAGCAGGCGGCGAAGCGAAGGACGGAGCCTCTGAAGGCGGTGGGGGGCAGAGCGGAGCCGCTGCAGGGGCAAGTTGCGGAGCGGAGGTTGCAGCGTCCGCCGGAGCGGTCGCAGCAGCCGCCGCAGATTGCAGGGGTTACCCCGCCGTGGCGTGGTGCTCCGCCAGTCTCTGTGAAGCGCGCGGCGGCGCAGGGGGGCTGGCCCCGCAGCCGGGGGCCCAGCCACGGACCCCGCAGCTGGAGAGGCAGCGGCGGGCGCTGGCGTGGGGGGATAATCAGCGCGACGGCCACGGGTGCGCGAAAAAGCGCCGCGGCGGTTTCTCTCGGTCCCGGGGAGGGGGCGGCGCTGGCGGCGTCTCTGCTGCTGCCGAAGCGGGGCGCGGAGCTGGCGGCCGCGGTCGGTTCGGGGCCGGTCGAAACAAAGAAACACCGGCTGCTCCATCCGGAGCGGGGGGGGGGGGGGGGTGAGCACCGGTGGCGGCTGCAACAGAGCGGCCCGCGGCGGAGGCGAGCCCACCAGTCCCTGCGGGGCAGCGAATGCCGAAAATGCCAGTGAGTGAAAAGGCACTCCTGCCGCCGCTCTCGATACGGGGAGAGTCGGAGCCGGCGGAAATGGAGCAGGACGGTCCGCCACAGCCGATCGGGACACGGTTCCCGGAGCCATCGCAGGCGAAAAACCTGTCGGCTTTGTCACTTTCCTGTTCCCTGGGATCTTGCGCCGAAGGGCTTTAGAAATGCGTCTCCAGGGAATGAACAGTGCGGAAGCGGTCGCATCGCCTGCGTCCTTCTGGCCACACTATTCCTGATACAGGTGTGGATGCTGTTTGCCTTCTTGGCCACCAGGGCACACTGCCGGCTCATGTTCAGTTGGCTGTTGACCAGTACCCCCAGGTCCCTTTCTGCCTGGGCACTGTCCAGATACGTTGCAGGGAGTTATTGTGGCCAAAATGTAGGACTCGTCACTTGGACTTATTAAACTTCATCTTATTGGACTCTGCCCATCTATCCAACCCTTCCAGGTCTCTTTGCAGAGCCCTCCCACCTTCCAACAGATCAACACATGCTGCCACCTTAGTGTCGTCTGTAAATCTACTAATGATAGACTCAATACCCTCATCCATGTAATCAATAAAAATATTGAACAGAACAGGCCCCAGCACATACTCCTGAGGAACACCACTGTTGGAATACCAGGCTCTTTTTTGCTCCGAGGTCAGGGCGAATAAAACTCAGGAGACGTTGTTTTTAAAGTCTCACTCTGAAGTTTATTATCCTCATCTATTACAAACTCACGAGATGTGAGCTCTCTCGAACAAGTCAAGAAAGTGAGCTAAAATGGTGTCTATTCAAGGCTATTTTAGTCCCAATTATCCAAAAAACAGTTGACATGTATATTATTTGTGAAAAATGCGTGTATTTTATGATTGGCTTTTCGCAAATATTAAAATGAATATTATATGTGTTGTGTTAGAAAGTAATGCTGTATTAGTTTTCTTAAGTACTGTGCTAAATATAGTTTTAGGTTATAAAAATTGTTAAAATAGAAACGATGCTATGTAGGATACTTTTTTTAAAAAGAAAAGACTCGCAGTGAGATAGCAGCCACAGGACACCTAAATCTTTCAGAGAAAAAGAATTTATGGCCCTCTTATCAGAAGAAACCCACTTCTTCCCGCCTCGAAGGCGCTGTTAGGATTTGGAGGAAGAAGTTGACGATGACCAGACAGAATCCTGTATTTGAATGGAATTTATGCATCATGTATGAAGTGTATGAATATGCAACAGGCTATTGTTTTTAAGGGTTAATCCTCTGTTAACGGGTGTCCTTTTTCGGGCTCGTGCTGCCCAGAAAAAGGTACCCGGACGTCCGTAACTCTTTGTCTTTATTGTCTCATATTGTCCTAATTCAGTTTGTCCAAATTATTATTACTCTAATTGTATTACTATTTTTATAACCATTTTATTACTATTAAACTTTTAAAATTTTGGAAACAAGTGATTGGCGTTTTTAACAGTCTGAATTACATCCCCAAAGCTTTCAAAACAATTGAGTGTGTCTGCTGCATAAGCAGAATTGACCAAATTCAGGCACTTAAGAAAAATGCTGGAAAGCCATGACAACCTCTAATACAACCAGGCCGAGCCGAACTCGTTACGTTCCAGTGCTCCGAGCCATCTATGAAGACGATGCCTTTTTTTTTTTTTTTTTTAGAAAGGCCAACAGCACCAGCGGGTCTTAGGACCCAGCGGTGGTGGGCAGGGCGGGGGACCTGGCCCTGGTGGGCGGGCCAAGAAGCCCAAACCCAGCCGGTGGGGCGGGGAACCTAGCCTCTTCGCCGAGCCCAGATTCATTCTGCTTGTTCCCTTCCTCCAACTTTTTACTGGTATCATCTGGGGCTCCTGCTCCTGGAGTCCCTGGGACAGCCGATGCCCACCCCTAGATGGGCGATCCATTTTCATCTTTTCTTTCACCGCCCGCCCCCATCATGCTGCCTGCGTCTCGGCCACCCCTCCGGCTTTTCAGCCTTCCCCCGCCCCTCCCCGCCAATACGGGAGAAAGGATTGCAGGAGTAGGCGAACGCCTCCTCCTCCTCCCCCCACTCTCTCCAGGACCACTGGTCTATATTGGCAAATGGGGAGGAGAGGTTTTCCCGGGAATATGAAATTCCACCCTGGATTTGGGGTTCTTGGCACCACCCACGTCTGCCCAGGACAAAAGGGTGATCCTCGCTCTCTCCTGTGCCTCCCTCCCCCACGATACAAGGCGGAGAGGAGACTGGGCTGGTTGCAGGCTCCGAAGCAGGCGGCGAAGCGAAGGACGGAGCCTCTGAAGGCGGTGGGGGGCAGAGCGGAGCCGCTGCAGGGGCAAGTTGCGGAGCGGAGGTTGCAGCGTCCGCCGGAGCGGTCGCAGCAGCCGCCGCAGATTGCAGGGGTTACCCCGCCGTGGCGTGGTGCTCCGCCAGTCTCTGTGAAGCGCGCGGCGGCGCAGGGGGGCTGGCCCCGCAGCCGGGGGCCCAGCCACGGACCCCGCAGCTGGAGAGGCAGCGGCGGGCGCTGGCGTGGGGGGATAATCAGCGCGACGGCCACGGGTGCGCGAAAAAGCGCCGCGGCGGTTTCTCTCGGTCCCGGGGAGGGGGCGGCGCTGGCGGCGTCTCTGCTGCTGCCGAAGCGGGGCGCGGAGCTGGCGGCCGCGGTCGGTTCGGGGCCGGTCGAAACAAAGAAACACCGGCTGCTCCATCCGGAGCGGGGGGGGGGGGGTGAGCACCGGTGGCGGCTGCAACAGAGCGGCCCGCGGCGGAGGCGAGCCCACCAGTCCCTGCGGGGCAGCGAATGCCGAAAATGCCAGTGAGTGAAAAGGCACTCCTGCCGCCGCTCTCGATACGGGGAGAGTCGGAGCCGGCGGAAATGGAGCAGGACGGTCCGCCACAGCCGATCGGGACACGGTTCCCGGAGCCATCGCAGGCGAAAAACCTGTCGGCTTTGTCACTTTCCTGTTCCCTGGGATCTTGCGCCGAAGGGCTTTAGAAATGCGTCTCCAGGGAATGAACAGTGCGGAAGCGGTCGCATCGCCTGCGTCCTTCTGGCCACACTATTCCTGATACAGGTGTGGATGCTGTTTGCCTTCTTGGCCACCAGGGCACACTGCCGGCTCATGTTCAGTTGGCTGTTGACCAGTACCCCCAGGTCCCTTTCTGCCTGGGCACTGTCCAGATACGTTGCAGGGAGTTATTGTGGCCAAAATGTAGGACTCGTCACTTGGACTTATTAAACTTCATCTTATTGGACTCTGCCCATCTATCCAACCCTTCCGGGTCTCTTTGCAGAGCCCTCCCACCTTCCAACAGATCAACACATGCTGCCACCTTAGTGTCGTCTGTAAATCTACTAATGATAGACTCAATACCCTCATCCATGTAATCAATAAAAATATTGAACAGAACAGGCCCCAGCACATACTCCTGAGGAACACCACTGTTGGAATACCAGGCTCTTTTTTGCTCCGAGGTCAGGGCGAATAAAACTCAGGAGACGTTGTTTTTAAAGTCTCACTCTGAAGTTTATTATCCTCATCTATTACAAACTCACGAGATGTGAGCTCTCTCTAACAAGTCAAGAAAGTGAGCTAAAATGGTGTCTATTCAAGGCTATTTTAGTCCCAATTATCCAAAAAACAGTTGACATGTATATTATTTGTGAAAAATGCGTGTATTTTATGATTGGCTTTTCGCAAATATTAAAATGAATATTATATGTGTTGTGTTAGAAAGTAATGCTGTATTAGTTTTCTTAAGTACTGTGTTAAATATAGTTTTAGGTTATAAAAATTGTTAAAATAGAAACGATGCTATGTAGGATACTTTTTTTAAAAAGAAAAGACTCGCAGTGAGATAGCAGCCACAGGACACCTAAATCTTTCAGAGAAAAAGAATTTATGGCCCTCTTATCAGAAGAAACCCACTTCTTCCCGCCTCGAAGGCGCTGTTAGGATTTGGAGGAAGAAGTTGACGATGACCAGACAGAATCCTGTATTTGAATGGAATTTATGCATCATGTATGAAGTGTATGAATATGCAACAGGCTATTGTTTTTAAGGGTTAATCCTCTGTTAACGGGTGTCCTTTTTTCGGGCTCGTGCTGCCCAGAAAAAGGTACCCGGACGTCCGTAACTCTTTGTCTTTATTGTCTCATATTGTCCTAATTCAGTTTGTCCAAATTATTATTACTCTAATTGTATTACTATTTTTATAACCATTTTATTACTATTGAACTTTTAAAATTTTGGAAACAAGTGATTGGCGTTTTTAACAGTCTGAATTACATCCCCAAAGCTTTCAAAACAATTGAGTGTGTCTGCTGCATAAGCAGAATTGACCAAATTCAGGCACTTAAGAAAAATGCTGGAAAGCCATGACAACCTCTAATACAACCAGGCCGAGCCGAACTCGTTACGTTCCAGTGCTCCGAGCCATCTATGAAGACGATGCCTTTTTTTTTTTTTTTTTTTTTTAGAAAGGCCAACAGCACCAGCGGGTCTTAGGACCCAGCGGTGGTGGGCAGGGCGGGGGACCTGGCCCTGGTGGGCGGGCCAAGAAGCCCAAACCCAGCCGGTGGGGCGGGGAACCTAGCCTCTTCGCCGAGCCCAGATTCATTCGGCTTGTTCCCTTCCTCCAACTTTTTACTGGTATCATCTGGGGCTCCTGCTCCTGGAGTCCCTGGGACAGCCGATGCCCACCCCTAGATGGGCGATCCATTTTCATCTTTTCTTTCACCGCCCGCCCCCATCATGCTGCCTGCGTCTCGGCCACCCCTCCGGCTTTTCAGCCTTCCCCCGCCCCTCCCCGCCAATACGGGAGAAAGGATTGCAGGAGTAGGCGAACGCCTCCTCCTCCTCCCCCCACTCTCTCCAGGACCACTGGTCTATATTGGCAAATGGGGAGGAGAGGTTTTCCCGGGAATATGAAATTCCACCCTGGATTTGGGGTTCTTGGCACCACCCACGTCTGCCCAGGACAATAGGGTGATCCTCGCTCTCTCCTGTGCCTCCCTCCCCCACGATACAAGGCGGAGAGGAGACTGGGCTGGTTGCAGGCTCCGAAGCAGGCGGCGAAGCGAAGGACGGAGCCTCTGAAGGCGGTGGGGGGCAGAGCGGAGCCGCTGCAGGGGCAAGTTGCGGAGCGGAGGTTGCAGCGTCCGCCGGAGCGGTCGCAGCAGCCGCCGCAGATTGCAGGGGTTACCCCGCCGTGGCGTGGTGCTCCGCCAGTCTCTGTGAAGCGCGCGGCGGCGCAGGGGGGCTGGCCCCGCAGCCGGGGGCCCAGCCACGGACCCCGCAGCTGGAGAGGCAGCGGCGGGCGCTGGCGTGGGGGGATAATCAGCGCGACGGCCACGGGTGCGCGAAAAAGCGCCGCGGCGGTTTCTCTCGGTCCCGGGGAGGGGGCGGCGCTGGCGGCGTCTCTGCTGCTGCCGAAGCGGGGCGCGGAGCTGGCGGCCGCGGTCGGTTCGGGGCCGGTCGAAACAAAGAAACACCGGCTGCTCCATCCGGAGCGGGGGGGGGGGGGGGGTGAGCACCGGTGGCGGCTGCAACAGAGCGGCCCGCGGCGGAGGCGAGCCCACCAGTCCCTGCGGGGCAGCGAATGCCGAAAATGCCAGTGAGTGAAAAGGCACTCCTGCCGCCGCTCTCGATACGGGGAGAGTCGGAGCCGGCGGAAATGGAGCAGGACGGTCCGCCACAGCCGATCGGGACACGGTTCCCGGAGCCATCGCAGGCGAAAAACCTGTCGGCTTTGTCACTTTCCTGTTCCCTGGGATCTTGCGCCGAAGGGCTTTAGAAATGCGTCTCCAGGGAATGAACAGTGCGGAAGCGGTCGCATCGCCTGCGTCCTTCTGGCCACACTATTCCTGATACAGGTGTGGATGCTGTTTGCCTTCTTGGCCACCAGGGCACACTGCCGGCTCATGTTCAGTTGGCTGTTGACCAGTACCCCCAGGTCCCTTTCTGCCTGGGCACTGTCCAGATACGTTGCAGGGAGTTATTGTGGCCAAAATGTAGGACTCGTCACTTGGACTTATTAAACTTCATCTTATTGGACTCTGCCCATCTATCCAACCCTTCCGGGTCTCTTTGCAGAGCCCTCCCACCTTCCAACAGATCAACACATGCTGCCACCTTAGTGTCGTCTGTAAATCTACTAATGATAGACTCAATACCCTCATCCATGTAATCAATAAAAATATTGAACAGAACAGGCCCCAGCACATACTCCTGAGGAACACCACTGTTGGAATACCAGGCTCTTTTTTGCTCCGAGGTCAGGGCGAATAAAACTCAGGAGACGTTGTTTTTAAAGTCTCACTCTGAAGTTTATTATCCTCATCTATTACAAACTCACGAGATGTGAGCTCTCTCTAACAAGTCAAGAAAGTGAGCTAAAATGGTGTCTATTCAAGGCTATTTTAGTCCCAATTATCCAAAAAACAGTTGACATGTATATTATTTGTGAAAAATGCGTGTATTTTATGATTGGCTTTTCGCAAATATTAAAATGAATATTATATGTGTTGTGTTAGAAAGTAATGCTGTATTAGTTTTCTTAAGTACTGTGTTAAATATAGTTTTAGGTTATAAAAATTGTTAAAATAGAAACGATGCTATGTAGGATACTTTTTTTAAAAAGAAAAGACTCGCAGTGAGATAGCAGCCACAGGACACCTAAATCTTTCAGAGAAAAAGAATTTATGGCCCTCTTATCAGAAGAAACCCACTTCTTCCCGCCTCGAAGGCGCTGTTAGGATTTGGAGGAAGAAGTTGACGATGACCAGACAGAATCCTGTATTTGAATGGAATTTATGCATCATGTATGAAGTGTATGAATATGCAACAGGCTATTGTTTTTAAGGGTTAATCCTCTGTTAACGGGTGTCCTTTTTCGGGCTCGTGCTGCCCAGAAAAAGGTACCCGGACGTCCGTAACTCTTTGTCTTTATTGTCTCATATTGTCCTAATTCAGTTTGTCCAAATTATTATTACTCTAATTGTATTACTATTTTTATAACCATTTTATTACTATTAAACTTTTAAAATTTTGGAAACAAGTGATTGGCGTTTTTAACAGTCTGAATTACATCCCCAAAGCTTTCAAAACAATTGAGTGTGTCTGCTGCATAAGCAGAATTGACCAAATTCAGGCACTTAAGAAAAATGCTGGAAAGCCATGACAACCTCTAATACAACCAGGCCGAGCCGAACTCGTTACGTTCCAGTGCTCCGAGCCATCTATGAAGACGATGCCTTTTTTTTTTTTTTTTTAGAAAGGCCAACAGCACCAGCGGGTCTTAGGACCCAGCGGTGGTGGGCAGGGCGGGGGACCTGGCCCTGGTGGGCGGGCCAAGAAGCCCAAACCCAGCCGGTGGGGCGGGGAACCTAGCCTCTTCGCCGAGCCCAGATTCATTCGGCTTGTTCCCTTCCTCCAACTTTTTACTGGTATCATCTGGGGCTCCTGCTCCTGGAGTCCCTGGGACAGCCGATGCCCACCCCTAGATGGGCGATCCATTTTCATCTTTTCTTTCACCGCCCGCCCCCATCATGCTGCCTGCGTCTCGGCCACCCCTCCGGCTTTTCAGCCTTCCCCCGCCCCTCCCCGCCAATACGGGAGAAAGGATTGCAGGAGTAGGCGAACGCCTCCTCCTCCTCCCCCCACTCTCTCCAGGACCACTGGTCTATATTGGCAAATGGGGAGGAGAGGTTTTCCCGGGAATATGAAATTCCACCCTGGATTTGGGGTTCTTGGCACCACCCACGTCTGCCCAGGACAAAAGGCTGATCCTCGTTCTCTCCTGTGCCTCCCTCCCCCACGATACAAGGCGGAGAGGAGACTGGGCTGGTTGCAGGCTCCGAAGCAGGCGGCGAAGCGAAGGACGGAGCCTCTGAAGGCGGTGGGGGGCAGAGCGGAGCCGCTGCAGGGGCAAGTTGCGGAGCGGAGGTTGCAGCGTCCGCCGGAGCGGTCGCAGCAGCCGCCGCAGATTGCAGGGGTTACCCCGCCGTGGCGTGGTGCTCCGCCAGTCTCTGTGAAGCGCGCGGCGGCGCAGGGGGGCTGGCCCCGCAGCCGGGGGCCCAGCCACGGACCCCGCAGCTGGAGAGGCAGCGGCGGGCGCTGGCGTGGGGGGATAATCAGCGCGACGGCCACGGGTGCGCGAAAAAGCGCCGCGGCGGTTTCTCTCGGTCCCGGGGAGGGGGCGGCGCTGGCGGCGTCTCTGCTGCTGCCGAAGCGGGGCGCGGAGCTGGCGGCCGCGGTCGGTTCGGGGCCGGTCGAAACAAAGAAACACCGGCTGCTCCATCCGGAGCGGGGGGGGGGGGGTGAGCACCGGTGGCGGCTGCAACAGAGCGGCCCGCGGCGGAGGCGAGCCCACCAGTCCCTGCGGGGCAGCGAATGCCGAAAATGCCAGTGAGTGAAAAGGCACTCCTGCCGCCGCTCTCGATACGGGGAGAGTCGGAGCCGGCGGAAATGGAGCAGGACGGTCCGCCACAGCCGATCGGGACACGGTTCCCGGAGCCATCGCAGGCGAAAAACCTGTCGGCTTTGTCACTTTCCTGTTCCCTGGGATCTTGCGCCGAAGGGCTTTAGAAATGCGTCTCCAGGGAATGAACAGTGCGGAAGCGGTCGCATCGCCTGCGTCCTTCTGGCCACACTATTCCTGATACAGGTGTGGATGCTGTTTGCCTTCTTGGCCACCAGGGCACACTGCCGGCTCATGTTCAGTTGGCTGTTGACCAGTACCCCCAGGTCCCTTTCTGCCTGGGCACTGTCCAGATACGTTGCAGGGAGTTATTGTGGCCAAAATGTAGGACTCGTCACTTGGACTTATTAAACTTCATCTTATTGGACTCTGCCCATCTATCCAACCCTTCCGGGTCTCTTTGCAGAGCCCTCCCACCTTCCAACAGATCAACACATGCTGCCACCTTAGTGTCGTCTGTAAATCTACTAATGATAGACTCAATACCCTCATCCATGTAATCAATAAAAATATTGAACAGAACAGGCCCCAGCACATACTCCTGAGGAACACCACTGTTGGAATACCAGGCTCTTTTTTGCTCCGAGGTCAGGGCGAATAAAACTCAGGAGACGTTGTTTTTAAAGTCTCACTCTGAAGTTTATTATCCTCATCTATTACAAACTCACGAGATGTGAGCTCTCTCGAACAAGTCAAGAAAGTGAGCTAAAATGGTGTCTATTCAAGGCTATTTTAGTCCCAATTATCCAAAAAACAGTTGACATGTATATTATTTGTGAAAAATGCGTGTATTTTATGATTGGCTTTTCGCAAATATTAAAATGAATATTATATGTGTTGTGTTAGAAAGTAATGCTGTATTAGTTTTCTTAAGTACTGTGTTAAATATAGTTTTAGGTTATAAAAATTGTTAAAATAGAAACGATGCTATGTAGGATACTTTTTTTAAAAAGAAAAGACTCGCAGTGAGATAGCAGCCACAGGACACCTAAATCTTTCAGAGAAAAAGAATTTATGGCCCTCTTATCAGAAGAAACCCACTTCTTCCCGCCTCGAAGGCGCTGTTAGGATTTGGAGGAAGAAGTTGACGATGACCAGACAGAATCCTGTATTTGAATGGAATTTATGCATCATGTATGAAGTGTATGAATATGCAACAGGCTATTGTTTTTAAGGGTTAATCCTCTGTTAACGGGTGTCCTTTTTTCGGGCTCGTGCTGCCCAGAAAAAGGTACCCGGACGTCCGTAACTCTTTGTCTTTATTGTCTCATATTGTCCTAATTCAGTTTGTCCAAATTATTATTACTCTAATTGTATTACTATTTTTATAACCATTTTATTACTATTGAACTTTTAAAATTTTGGAAACAAGTGATTGGCGTTTTTAACAGTCTGAATTACATCCCCAAAGCTTTCAAAACAATTGAGTGTGTCTGCTGCATAAGCAGAATTGACCAAATTCAGGCACTTAAGAAAAATGCTGGAAAGCCATGACAACCTCTAATACAACCAGGCCGAGCCGAACTCGTTACGTTCCAGTGCTCCGAGCCATCTATGAAGACGATGCCTTTTTTTTTTTTTTTTTTTTTTAGAAAGGCCAACAGCACCAGCGGGTCTTAGGACCCAGCGGTGGTGGGCAGGGCGGGGGACCTGGCCCTGGTGGGCGGGCCAAGAAGCCCAAACCCAGCCGGTGGGGCGGGGAACCTAGCCTCTTCGCCGAGCCCAGATTCATTCGGCTTGTTCCCTTCCTCCAACTTTTTACTGGTATCATCTGGGGCTCCTGCTCCTGGAGTCCCTGGGACAGCCGATGCCCACCCCTAGATGGGCGATCCATTTTCATCTTTTCTTTCACCGCCCGCCCCCATCATGCTGCCTGCGTCTCGGCCACCCCTCCGGCTTTTCAGCCTTCCCCCGCCCCTCCCCGCCAATACGGGAGAAAGGATTGCAGGAGTAGGCGAACGCCTCCTCCTCCTCCCCCCACTCTCTCCAGGACCACTGGTCTATATTGGCAAATGGGGAGGAGAGGTTTTCCCGGGAATATGAAATTCCACCCTGGATTTGGGGTTCTTGGCACCACCCACGTCTGCCCAGGACAATAGGGTGATCCTCGCTCTCTCCTGTGCCTCCCTCCCCCACGATACAAGGCGGAGAGGAGACTGGGCTGGTTGCAGGCTCCGAAGCAGGCGGCGAAGCGAAGGACGGAGCCTCTGAAGGCGGTGGGGGGCAGAGCGGAGCCGCTGCAGGGGCAAGTTGCGGAGCGGAGGTTGCAGCGTCCGCCGGAGCGGTCGCAGCAGCCGCCGCAGATTGCAGGGGTTACCCCGCCGTGGCGTGGTGCTCCGCCAGTCTCTGTGAAGCGCGCGGCGGCGCAGGGGGGCTGGCCCCGCAGCCGGGGGCCCAGCCACGGACCCCGCAGCTGGAGAGGCAGCGGCGGGCGCTGGCGTGGGGGGATAATCAGCGCGACGGCCACGGGTGCGCGAAAAAGCGCCGCGGCGGTTTCTCTCGGTCCCGGGGAGGGGGCGGCGCTGGCGGCGTCTCTGCTGCTGCCGAAGCGGGGCGCGGAGCTGGCGGCCGCGGTCGGTTCGGGGCCGGTCGAAACAAAGAAACACCGGCTGCTCCATCCGGAGCGGGGGGGGGGGGGGGTGAGCACCGGTGGCGGCTGCAACAGAGCGGCCCGCGGCGGAGGCGAGCCCACCAGTCCCTGCGGGGCAGCGAATGCCGAAAATGCCAGTGAGTGAAAAGGCACTCCTGCCGCCGCTCTCGATACGGGGAGAGTCGGAGCCGGCGGAAATGGAGCAGGACGGTCCGCCACAGCCGATCGGGACACGGTTCCCGGAGCCATCGCAGGCGAAAAACCTGTCGGCTTTGTCACTTTCCTGTTCCCTGGGATCTTGCGCCGAAGGGCTTTAGAAATGCGTCTCCAGGGAATGAACAGTGCGGAAGCGGTCGCATCGCCTGCGTCCTTCTGGCCACACTATTCCTGATACAGGTGTGGATGCTGTTTGCCTTCTTGGCCACCAGGGCACACTGCCGGCTCATGTTCAGTTGGCTGTTGACCAGTACCCCCAGGTCCCTTTCTGCCTGGGCACTGTCCAGATACGTTGCAGGGAGTTATTGTGGCCAAAATGTAGGACTCGTCACTTGGACTTATTAAACTTCATCTTATTGGACTCTGCCCATCTATCCAACCCTTCCGGGTCTCTTTGCAGAGCCCTCCCACCTTCCAACAGATCAACACATGCTGCCACCTTAGTGTCGTCTGTAAATCTACTAATGATAGACTCAATACCCTCATCCATGTAATCAATAAAAATATTGAACAGAACAGGCCCCAGCACATACTCCTGAGGAACACCACTGTTGGAATACCAGGCTCTTTTTTGCTCCGAGGTCAGGGCGAATAAAACTCAGGAGACGTTGTTTTTAAAGTCTCACTCTGAAGTTTATTATCCTCATCTATTACAAACTCACGAGATGTGAGCTCTCTCTAACAAGTCAAGAAAGTGAGCTAAAATGGTGTCTATTCAAGGCTATTTTAGTCCCAATTATCCAAAAAACAGTTGACATGTATATTATTTGTGAAAAATGCGTGTATTTTATGATTGGCTTTTCGCAAATATTAAAATGAATATTATATGTGTTGTGTTAGAAAGTAATGCTGTATTAGTTTTCTTAAGTACTGTGTTAAATATAGTTTTAGGTTATAAAAATTGTTAAAATAGAAACGATGCTATGTAGGATACTTTTTTTAAAAAGAAAAGACTCGCAGTGAGATAGCAGCCACAGGACACCTAAATCTTTCAGAGAAAAAGAATTTATGGCCCTCTTATCAGAAGAAACCCACTTCTTCCCGCCTCGAAGGCGCTGTTAGGATTTGGAGGAAGAAGTTGACGATGACCAGACAGAATCCTGTATTTGAATGGAATTTATGCATCATGTATGAAGTGTATGAATATGCAACAGGCTATTGTTTTTAAGGGTTAATCCTCTGTTAACGGGTGTCCTTTTTCGGGCTCGTGCTGCCCAGAAAAAGGTACCCGGACGTCCGTAACTCTTTGTCTTTATTGTCTCATATTGTCCTAATTCAGTTTGTCCAAATTATTATTACTCTAATTGTATTACTATTTTTATAACCATTTTATTACTATTAAACTTTTAAAATTTTGGAAACAAGTGATTGGCGTTTTTAACAGTCTGAATTACATCCCCAAAGCTTTCAAAACAATTGAGTGTGTCTGCTGCATAAGCAGAATTGACCAAATTCAGGCACTTAAGAAAAATGCTGGAAAGCCATGACAACCTCTAATACAACCAGGCCGAGCCGAACTCGTTACGTTCCAGTGCTCCGAGCCATCTATGAAGACGATGCCTTTTTTTTTTTTTTTTTAGAAAGGCCAACAGCACCAGCGGGTCTTAGGACCCAGCGGTGGTGGGCAGGGCGGGGGACCTGGCCCTGGTGGGCGGGCCAAGAAGCCCAAACCCAGCCGGTGGGGCGGGGAACCTAGCCTCTTCGCCGAGCCCAGATTCATTCTGCTTGTTCCCTTCCTCCAACTTTTTACTGGTATCATCTGGGGCTCCTGCTCCTGGAGTCCCTGGGACAGCCGATGCCCACCCCTAGATGGGCGATCCATTTTCATCTTTTCTTTCACCGCCCGCCCCCATCATGCTGCCTGCGTCTCGGCCACCCCTCCGGCTTTTCAGCCTTCCCCCGCCCCTCCCCGCCAATACGGGAGAAAGGATTGCAGGAGTAGGCGAACGCCTCCTCCTCCTCCCCCCACTCTCTCCAGGACCACTGGTCTATATTGGCAAATGGGGAGGAGAGGTTTTCCCGGGAATATGAAATTCCACCCTGGATTTGGGGTTCTTGGCACCACCCACGTCTGCCCAGGACAAAAGGGTGATCCTCGCTCTCTCCTGTGCCTCCCTCCCCCACGATACAAGGCGGAGAGGAGACTGGGCTGGTTGCAGGCTCCGAAGCAGGCGGCGAAGCGAAGGACGGAGCCTCTGAAGGCGGTGGGGGGCAGAGCGGAGCCGCTGCAGGGGCAAGTTGCGGAGCGGAGGTTGCAGCGTCCGCCGGAGCGGTCGCAGCAGCCGCCGCAGATTGCAGGGGTTACCCCGCCGTGGCGTGGTGCTCCGCCAGTCTCTGTGAAGCGCGCGGCGGCGCAGGGGGGCTGGCCCCGCAGCCGGGGGCCCAGCCACGGACCCCGCAGCTGGAGAGGCAGCGGCGGGCGCTGGCGTGGGGGGATAATCAGCGCGACGGCCACGGGTGCGCGAAAAAGCGCCGCGGCGGTTTCTCTCGGTCCCGGGGAGGGGGCGGCGCTGGCGGCGTCTCTGCTGCTGCCGAAGCGGGGCGCGGAGCTGGCGGCCGCGGTCGGTTCGGGGCCGGTCGAAACAAAGAAACACCGGCTGCTCCATCCGGAGCGGGGGGGGGGGGGGGGTGAGCACCGGTGGCGGCTGCAACAGAGCGGCCCGCGGCGGAGGCGAGCCCACCAGTCCCTGCGGGGCAGCGAATGCCGAAAATGCCAGTGAGTGAAAAGGCACTCCTGCCGCCGCTCTCGATACGGGGAGAGTCGGAGCCGGCGGAAATGGAGCAGGACGGTCCGCCACAGCCGATCGGGACACGGTTCCCGGAGCCATCGCAGGCGAAAAACCTGTCGGCTTTGTCACTTTCCTGTTCCCTGGGATCTTGCGCCGAAGGGCTTTAGAAATGCGTCTCCAGGGAATGAACAGTGCGGAAGCGGTCGCATCGCCTGCGTCCTTCTGGCCACACTATTCCTGATACAGGTGTGGATGCTGTTTGCCTTCTTGGCCACCAGGGCACACTGCCGGCTCATGTTCAGTTGGCTGTTGACCAGTACCCCCAGGTCCCTTTCTGCCTGGGCACTGTCCAGATACGTTGCAGGGAGTTATTGTGGCCAAAATGTAGGACTCGTCACTTGGACTTATTAAACTTCATCTTATTGGACTCTGCCCATCTATCCAACCCTTCCAGGTCTCTTTGCAGAGCCCTCCCACCTTCCAACAGATCAACACATGCTGCCACCTTAGTGTCGTCTGTAAATCTACTAATGATAGACTCAATACCCTCATCCATGTAATCAATAAAAATATTGAACAGAACAGGCCCCAGCACATACTCCTGAGGAACACCACTGTTGGAATACCAGGCTCTTTTTTGCTCCGAGGTCAGGGCGAATAAAACTCAGGAGACGTTGTTTTTAAAGTCTCACTCTGAAGTTTATTATCCTCATCTATTACAAACTCACGAGATGTGAGCTCTCTCTAACAAGTCAAGAAAGTGAGCTAAAATGGTGTCTATTCAAGGCTATTTTAGTCCCAATTATCCAAAAAACAGTTGACATGTATATTATTTGTGAAAAATGCGTGTATTTTATGATTGGCTTTTCGCAAATATTAAAATGAATATTATATGTGTTGTGTTAGAAAGTAATGCTGTATTAGTTTTCTTAAGTACTGTGTTAAATATAGTTTTAGGTTATAAAAATTGTTAAAATAGAAACGATGCTATGTAGGATACTTTTTTTAAAAAGAAAAGACTCGCAGTGAGATAGCAGCCACAGGACACCTAAATCTTTCAGAGAAAAAGAATTTATGGCCCTCTTATCAGAAGAAACCCACTTCTTCCCGCCTCGAAGGCGCTGTTAGGATTTGGAGGAAGAAGTTGACGATGACCAGACAGAATCCTGTATTTGAATGGAATTTATGCATCATGTATGAAGTGTATGAATATGCAACAGGCTATTGTTTTTAAGGGTTAATCCTCTGTTAACGGGTGTCCTTTTTCGGGCTCGTGCTGCCCAGAAAAAGGTACCCGGACGTCCGTAACTCTTTGTCTTTATTGTCTCATATTGTCCTAATTCAGTTTGTCCAAATTATTATTACTCTAATTGTATTACTATTTTTATAACCATTTTATTACTATTAAACTTTTAAAATTTTGGAAACAAGTGATTGGCGTTTTTAACAGTCTGAATTACATCCCCAAAGCTTTCAAAACAATTGAGTGTGTCTGCTGCATAAGCAGAATTGACCAAATTCAGGCACTTAAGAAAAATGCTGGAAAGCCATGACAACCTCTAATACAACCAGGCCGAGCCGAACTCGTTACGTTCCAGTGCTCCGAGCCATCTATGAAGACGATGCCTTTTTTTTTTTTTTTTTTAGAAAGGCCAACAGCACCAGCGGGTCTTAGGACCCAGCGGTGGTGGGCAGGGCGGGGGACCTGGCCCTGGTGGGCGGGCCAAGAAGCCCAAACCCAGCCGGTGGGGCGGGGAACCTAGCCTCTTCGCCGAGCCCAGATTCATTCGGCTTGTTCCCTTCCTCCAACTTTTTACTGGTATCATCTGGGGCTCCTGCTCCTGGAGTCCCTGGGACAGCCGATGCCCACCCCTAGATGGGCGATCCATTTTCATCTTTTCTTTCACCGCCCGCCCCCATCATGCTGCCTGCGTCTCGGCCACCCCTCCGGCTTTTCAGCCTTCCCCCGCCCCTCCCCGCCAATACGGGAGAAAGGATTGCAGGAGTAGGCGAACGCCTCCTCCTCCTCCCCCCACTCTCTCCAGGACCACTGGTCTATATTGGCAAATGGGGAGGAGAGGTTTTCCCGGGAATATGAAATTCCACCCTGGATTTGGGGTTCTTGGCACCACCCACGTCTGCCCAGGACAAAAGGGTGATCCTCGCTCTCTCCTGTGCCTCCCTCCCCCACGATACAAGGCGGAGAGGAGACTGGGCTGGTTGCAGGCTCCGAAGCAGGCGGCGAAGCGAAGGACGGAGCCTCTGAAGGCGGTGGGGGGCAGAGCGGAGCCGCTGCAGGGGCAAGTTGCGGAGCGGAGGTTGCAGCGTCCGCCGGAGCGGTCGCAGCAGCCGCCGCAGATTGCAGGGGTTACCCCGCCGTGGCGTGGTGCTCCGCCAGTCTCTGTGAAGCGCGCGGCGGCGCAGGGGGGCTGGCCCCGCAGCCGGGGGCCCAGCCACGGACCCCGCAGCTGGAGAGGCAGCGGCGGGCGCTGGCGTGGGGGGATAATCAGCGCGACGGCCACGGGTGCGCGAAAAAGCGCCGCGGCGGTTTCTCTCGGTCCCGGGGAGGGGGCGGCGCTGGCGGCGTCTCTGCTGCTGCCGAAGCGGGGCGCGGAGCTGGCGGCCGCGGTCGGTTCGGGGCCGGTCGAAACAAAGAAACACCGGCTGCTCCATCCGGAGCGGGGGGGGGGGGTGAGCACCGGTGGCGGCTGCAACAGAGCGGCCCGCGGCGGAGGCGAGCCCACCAGTCCCTGCGGGGCAGCGAATGCCGAAAATGCCAGTGAGTGAAAAGGCACTCCTGCCGCCGCTCTCGATACGGGGAGAGTCGGAGCCGGCGGAAATGGAGCAGGACGGTCCGCCACAGCCGATCGGGACACGGTTCCCGGAGCCATCGCAGGCGAAAAACCTGTCGGCTTTGTCACTTTCCTGTTCCCTGGGATCTTGCGCCGAAGGGCTTTAGAAATGCGTCTCCAGGGAATGAACAGTGCGGAAGCGGTCGCATCGCCTGCGTCCTTCTGGCCACACTATTCCTGATACAGGTGTGGATGCTGTTTGCCTTCTTGGCCACCAGGGCACACTGCCGGCTCATGTTCAGTTGGCTGTTGACCAGTACCCCCAGGTCCCTTTCTGCCTGGGCACTGTCCAGATACGTTGCAGGGAGTTATTGTGGCCAAAATGTAGGACTCGTCACTTGGACTTATTAAACTTCATCTTATTGGACTCTGCCCATCTATCCAACCCTTCCGGGTCTCTTTGCAGAGCCCTCCCACCTTCCAACAGATCAACACATGCTGCCACCTTAGTGTCGTCTGTAAATCTACTAATGATAGACTCAATACCCTCATCCATGTAATCAATAAAAATATTGAACAGAACAGGCCCCAGCACATACTCCTGAGGAACACCACTGTTGGAATACCAGGCTCTTTTTTGCTCCGAGGTCAGGGCGAATAAAACTCAGGAGACGTTGTTTTTAAAGTCTCACTCTGAAGTTTATTATCCTCATCTATTACAAACTCACGAGATGTGAGCTCTCTCGAACAAGTCAAGAAAGTGAGCTAAAATGGTGTCTATTCAAGGCTATTTTAGTCCCAATTATCCAAAAAACAGTTGACATGTATATTATTTGTGAAAAATGCGTGTATTTTATGATTGGCTTTTCGCAAATATTAAAATGAATATTATATGTGTTGTGTTAGAAAGTAATGCTGTATTAGTTTTCTTAAGTACTGTGTTAAATATAGTTTTAGGTTATAAAAATTGTTAAAATAGAAACGATGCTATGTAGGATACTTTTTTTAAAAAGAAAAGACTCGCAGTGAGATAGCAGCCACAGGACACCTAAATCTTTCAGAGAAAAAGAATTTATGGCCCTCTTATCAGAAGAAACCCACTTCTTCCCGCCTCGAAGGCGCTGTTAGGATTTGGAGGAAGAAGTTGACGATGACCAGACAGAATCCTGTATTTGAATGGAATTTATGCATCATGTATGAAGTGTATGAATATGCAACAGGCTATTGTTTTTAAGGGTTAATCCTCTGTTAACGGGTGTCCTTTTTCGGGCTCGTGCTGCCCAGAAAAAGGTACCCGGACGTCCGTAACTCTTTGTCTTTATTGTCTCATATTGTCCTAATTCAGTTTGTCCAAATTATTATTACTCTAATTGTATTACTATTTTTATAACCATTTTATTACTATTAAACTTTTAAAATTTTGGAAACAAGTGATTGGCGTTTTTAACAGTCTGAATTACATCCCCAAAGCTTTCAAAACAATTGAGTGTGTCTGCTGCATAAGCAGAATTGACCAAATTCAGGCACTTAAGAAAAATGCTGGAAAGCCATGACAACCTCTAATACAACCAGGCCGAGCCGAACTCGTTACGTTCCAGTGCTCCGAGCCATCTATGAAGACGATGCCTTTTTTTTTTTTTTTTTTAGAAAGGCCAACAGCACCAGCGGGTCTTAGGACCCAGCGGTGGTGGGCAGGGCGGGGGACCTGGCCCTGGTGGGCGGGCCAAGAAGCCCAAACCCAGCCGGTGGGGCGGGGAACCTAGCCTCTTCGCCGAGCCCAGATTCATTCGGCTTGTTCCCTTCCTCCAACTTTTTACTGGTATCATCTGGGGCTCCTGCTCCTGGAGTCCCTGGGACAGCCGATGCCCACCCCTAGATGGGCGATCCATTTTCATCTTTTCTTTCACCGCCCGCCCCCATCATGCTGCCTGCGTCTCGGCCACCCCTCCGGCTTTTCAGCCTTCCCCCGCCCCTCCCCGCCAATACGGGAGAAAGGATTGCAGGAGTAGGCGAACGCCTCCTCCTCCTCCCCCCACTCTCTCCAGGACCACTGGTCTATATTGGCAAATGGGGAGGAGAGGTTTTCCCGGGAATATGAAATTCCACCCTGGATTTGGGGTTCTTGGCACCACCCACGTCTGCCCAGGACAATAGGGTGATCCTCGCTCTCTCCTGTGCCTCCCTCCCCCACGATACAAGGCGGAGAGGAGACTGGGCTGGTTGCAGGCTCCGAAGCAGGCGGCGAAGCGAAGGACGGAGCCTCTGAAGGCGGTGGGGGGCAGAGCGGAGCCGCTGCAGGGGCAAGTTGCGGAGCGGAGGTTGCAGCGTCCGCCGGAGCGGTCGCAGCAGCCGCCGCAGATTGCAGGGGTTACCCCGCCGTGGCGTGGTGCTCCGCCAGTCTCTGTGAAGCGCGCGGCGGCGCAGGGGGGCTGGCCCCCGCAGCCGGGGGCCCAGCCGCGGACCCCGCAGCTGGAGAGGCAGCGGCGGGCGCTGGCGTGGGGGGATAATCAGCGCGACGGCCACGGGTGCGCGAAAAAGCGCCGCGGCGGTTTCTCTCGGTCCCGGGGAGGGGGCGGCGCTGGCGGCGTCTCTGCTGCTGCCGAAGCGGGGCGCGGAGCTGGCGGCCGCGGTCGGTTCGGGGCCGGTCGAAACAAAGAAACACCGGCTGCTCCATCCGGAGCGGGGGGGGGGGGGGGGGTGAGCACCGGTGGCGGCTGCAACAGAGCGGCCCGCGGCGGAGGCGAGCCCACCAGTCCCTGCGGGGCAGCGAATGCCGAAAATGCCAGTGAGTGAAAAGGCACTCCTGCCGCCGCTCTCGATACGGGGAGAGTCGGAGCCGGCGGAAATGGAGCAGGACGGTCCGCCACAGCCGATCGGGACACGGTTCCCGGAGCCATCGCAGGCGAAAAACCTGTCGGCTTTGTCACTTTCCTGTTCCCTGGGATCTTGCGCCGAAGGGCTTTAGAAATGCGTCTCCAGGGAATGAACAGTGCGGAAGCGGTCGCATCGCCTGCGTCCTTCTGGCCACACTATTCCTGATACAGGTGTGGATGCTGTTTGCCTTCTTGGCCACCAGGGTACACTGCCGGCTCATGTTCAGTTGGCTGTTGACCAGTACCCCCAGGTCCCTTTCTGCCTGGGCACTGTCCAGATACGTTGCAGGGAGTTATTGTGGCCAAAATGTAGGACTCGTCACTTGGACTTATTAAACTTCATCTTATTGGACTCTGCCCATCTATCCAACCCTTCCGGGTCTCTTTGCAGAGCCCTCCCACCTTCCAACAGATCAACACATGCTGCCACCTTAGTGTCGTCTGTAAATCTACTAATGATAGACTCAATACCCTCATCCATGTAATCAATAAAAATATTGAACAGAACAGGCCCCAGCACATACTCCTGAGGAACACCACTGTTGGAATACCAGGCTCTTTTTTGCTCCGAGGTCAGGGCGAATAAAACTCAGGAGACGTTGTTTTTAAAGTCTCACTCTGAAGTTTATTATCCTCATCTATTACAAACTCACGAGATGTGAGCTCTCTCGAACAAGTCAAGAAAGTGAGCTAAAATGGTGTCTATTCAAGGCTATTTTAGTCCCAATTATCCAAAAAACAGTTGACATGTATATTATTTGTGAAAAATGCGTGTATTTTATGATTGGCTTTTCGCAAATATTAAAATGAATATTATATGTGTTGTGTTAGAAAGTAATGCTGTATTAGTTTTCTTAAGTACTGTGTTAAATATAGTTTTAGGTTATAAAAATTGTTAAAATAGAAACGATGCTATGTAGGATACTTTTTTTAAAAAGAAAAGACTCGCAGTGAGATAGCAGCCACAGGACACCTAAATCTTTCAGAGAAAAAGAATTTATGGCCCTCTTATCAGAAGAAACCCACTTCTTCCCGCCTCGAAGGCGCTGTTAGGATTTGGAGGAAGAAGTTGACGATGACCAGACAGAATCCTGTATTTGAATGGAATTTATGCATCATGTATGAAGTGTATGAATATGCAACAGGCTATTGTTTTTAAGGGTTAATCCTCTGTTAACGGGTGTCCTTTTTCGGGCTCGTGCTGCCCAGAAAAAGGTACCCGGACGTCCGTAACTCTTTGTCTTTATTGTCTCATATTGTCCTAATTCAGTTTGTCCAAATTATTATTACTCTAATTGTATTACTATTTTTATAACCATTTTATTACTATTAAACTTTTAAAATTTTGGAAACAAGTGATTGGCGTTTTTAACAGTCTGAATTACATCCCCAAAGCTTTCAAAACAATTGAGTGTGTCTGCTGCATAAGCAGAATTGACCAAATTCAGGCACTTAAGAAAAATGCTGGAAAGCCATGACAACCTCTAATACAACCAGGCCGAGCCGAACTCGTTACGTTCCAGTGCTCCGAGCCATCTATGAAGACGATGCCTTTTTTTTTTTTTTTTTTAGAAAGGCCAACAGCACCAGCGGGTCTTAGGACCCAGCGGTGGTGGGCAGGGCGGGGGACCTGGCCCTGGTGGGCGGGCCAAGAAGCCCAAACCCAGCCGGTGGGGCGGGGAACCTAGCCTCTTCGCCGAGCCCAGATTCATTCGGCTTGTTCCCTTCCTCCAACTTTTTACTGGTATCATCTGGGGCTCCTGCTCCTGGAGTCCCTGGGACAGCCGATGCCCACCCCTAGATGGGCGATCCATTTTCATCTTTTCTTTCACCGCCCGCCCCCATCATGCTGCCTGCGTCTCGGCCACCCCTCCGGCTTTTCAGCCTTCCCCCGCCCCTCCCCGCCAATACGGGAGAAAGGATTGCAGGAGTAGGCGAACGCCTCCTCCTCCTCCCCCCACTCTCTCCAGGACCACTGGTCTATATTGGCAAATGGGGAGGAGAGGTTTTCCCGGGAATATGAAATTCCACCCTGGATTTGGGGTTCTTGGCACCACCCACGTCTGCCCAGGACAATAGGGTGATCCTCGCTCTCTCCTGTGCCTCCCTCCCCCACGATACAAGGCGGAGAGGAGACTGGGCTGGTTGCAGGCTCCGAAGCAGGCGGCGAAGCGAAGGACGGAGCCTCTGAAGGCGGTGGGGGGCAGAGCGGAGCCGCTGCAGGGGCAAGTTGCGGAGCGGAGGTTGCAGCGTCCGCCGGAGCGGTCGCAGCAGCCGCCGCAGATTGCAGGGGTTACCCCGCCGTGGCGTGGTGCTCCGCCAGTCTCTGTGAAGCGCGCGGCGGCGCAGGGGGGCTGGCCCCCGCAGCCGGGGGCCCAGCCGCGGACCCCGCAGCTGGAGAGGCAGCGGCGGGCGCTGGCGTGGGGGGATAATCAGCGCGACGGCCACGGGTGCGCGAAAAAGCGCCGCGGCGGTTTCTCTCGGTCCCGGGGAGGGGGCGGCGCTGGCGGCGTCTCTGCTGCTGCCGAAGCGGGGCGCGGAGCTGGCGGCCGCGGTCGGTTCGGGGCCGGTCGAAACAAAGAAACACCGGCTGCTCCATCCGGAGCGGGGGGGGGGGGGGGGTGAGCACCGGTGGCGGCTGCAACAGAGCGGCCCGCGGCGGAGGCGAGCCCACCAGTCCCTGCGGGGCAGCGAATGCCGAAAATGCCAGTGAGTGAAAAGGCACTCCTGCCGCCGCTCTCGATACGGGGAGAGTCGGAGCCGGCGGAAATGGAGCAGGACGGTCCGCCACAGCCGATCGGGACACGGTTCCCGGAGCCATCGCAGGCGAAAAACCTGTCGGCTTTGTCACTTTCCTGTTCCCTGGGATCTTGCGCCGAAGGGCTTTAGAAATGCGTCTCCAGGGAATGAACAGTGCGGAAGCGGTCGCATCGCCTGCGTCCTTCTGGCCACACTATTCCTGATACAGGTGTGGATGCTGTTTGCCTTCTTGGCCACCAGGGTACACTGCCGGCTCATGTTCAGTTGGCTGTTGACCAGTACCCCCAGGTCCCTTTCTGCCTGGGCACTGTCCAGATACGTTGCAGGGAGTTATTGTGGCCAAAATGTAGGACTCGTCACTTGGACTTATTAAACTTCATCTTATTGGACTCTGCCCATCTATCCAACCCTTCCGGGTCTCTTTGCAGAGCCCTCCCACCTTCCAACAGATCAACACATGCTGCCACCTTAGTGTCGTCTGTAAATCTACTAATGATAGACTCAATACCCTCATCCATGTAATCAATAAAAATATTGAACAGAACAGGCCCCAGCACATACTCCTGAGGAACACCACTGTTGGAATACCAGGCTCTTTTTTGCTCCGAGGTCAGGGCGAATAAAACTCAGGAGACGTTGTTTTTAAAGTCTCACTCTGAAGTTTATTATCCTCATCTATTACAAACTCACGAGATGTGAGCTCTCTCGAACAAGTCAAGAAAGTGAGCTAAAATGGTGTCTATTCAAGGCTATTTTAGTCCCAATTATCCAAAAAACAGTTGACATGTATATTATTTGTGAAAAATGCGTGTATTTTATGATTGGCTTTTCGCAAATATTAAAATGAATATTATATGTGTTGTGTTAGAAAGTAATGCTGTATTAGTTTTCTTAAGTACTGTGTTAAATATAGTTTTAGGTTATAAAAATTGTTAAAATAGAAACGATGCTATGTAGGATACTTTTTTTAAAAAGAAAAGACTCGCAGTGAGATAGCAGCCACAGGACACCTAAATCTTTCAGAGAAAAAGAATTTATGGCCCTCTTATCAGAAGAAACCCACTTCTTCCCGCCTCGAAGGCGCTGTTAGGATTTGGAGGAAGAAGTTGACGATGACCAGACAGAATCCTGTATTTGAATGGAATTTATGCATCATGTATGAAGTGTATGAATATGCAACAGGCTATTGTTTTTAAGGGTTAATCCTCTGTTAACGGGTGTCCTTTTTCGGGCTCGTGCTGCCCAGAAAAAGGTACCCGGACGTCCGTAACTCTTTGTCTTTATTGTCTCATATTGTCCTAATTCAGTTTGTCCAAATTATTATTACTCTAATTGTATTACTATTTTTATAACCATTTTATTACTATTAAACTTTTAAAATTTTGGAAACAAGTGATTGGCGTTTTTAACAGTCTGAATTACATCCCCAAAGCTTTCAAAACAATTGAGTGTGTCTGCTGCATAAGCAGAATTGACCAAATTCAGGCACTTAAGAAAAATGCTGGAAAGCCATGACAACCTCTAATACAACCAGGCCGAGCCGAACTCGTTACGTTCCAGTGCTCCGAGCCATCTATGAAGACGATGCCTTTTTTTTTTTTTTTTTTTTTTTTTTTTTTTTTAGAAAGGCCAACAGCACCAGCGGGTCTTAGGACCCAGCGGTGGTGGGCAGGGCGGGGGACCTGGCCCTGGTGGGCGGGCCAAGAAGCCCAAACCCAGCCGGTGGGGCGGGGAACCTAGCCTCTTCGCCGAGCCCAGATTCATTCGGCTTGTTCCCTTCCTCCAACTTTTTACTGGTATCATCTGGGGCTCCTGCTCCTGGAGTCCCTGGGACAGCCGATGCCCACCCCTAGATGGGCGATCCATTTTCATCTTTTCTTTCACCGCCCGCCCCCATCATGCTGCCTGCGTCTCGGCCACCCCTCCGGCTTTTCAGCCTTCCCCCGCCCCTCCCCGCCAATACGGGAGAAAGGATTGCAGGAGTAGGCGAACGCCTCCTCCTCCTCCCCCCACTCTCTCCAGGACCACTGGTCTATATTGGCAAATGGGGAGGAGAGGTTTTCCCGGGAATATGAAATTCCACCCTGGATTTGGGGTTCTTGGCACCACCCACGTCTGCCCAGGACAAAAGGGTGATCCTCGCTCTCTCCTGTGCCTCCCTCCCCCACGATACAAGGCGGAGAGGAGACTGGGCTGGTTGCAGGCTCCGAAGCAGGCGGCGAAGCGAAGGACGGAGCCTCTGAAGGCGGTGGGGGGCAGAGCGGAGCCGCTGCAGGGGCAAGTTGCGGAGCGGAGGTTGCAGCGTCCGCCGGAGCGATGGCAGCAGCCGCCGCAGATTGCAGGGGTTACCCCGCCGTGGCGTGGTGCTCCGCCAGTCTCTGTGAAGCGCGCGGCGGCGCAGGGGGGCTGGCCCCGCAGCCGGGGGCCCAGCCACGGACCCCGCAGCTGGAGAGGCAGCGGCGGGCGCTGGCGTGGGGGGATAATCAGCGCGACGGCCACGGGTGCGCGAAAAAGCGCCGCGGCGGTTTCTCTCGGTCCCGGGGAGGGGGCGGCGCTGGCGGCGTCTCTGCTGCTGCCGAAGCGGGGCGCGGAGCTGGCGGCCGCGGTCGGTTCGGGGCCGGTCGAAACAAAGAAACACCGGCTGCTCCATCCGGAGCGGGGGGGGGGGGGGGGTGAGCACCGGTGGCGGCTGCAACAGAGCGGCCCGCGGCGGAGGCGAGCCCACCAGTCCCTGCGGGGCAGCGAATGCCGAAAATGCCAGTGAGTGAAAAGGCACTCCTGCCGCCGCTCTCGATACGGGGAGAGTCGGAGCCGGCGGAAATGGAGCAGGACGGTCCGCCACAGCCGATCGGGACACGGTTCCCGGAGCCATCGCAGGCGAAAAACCTGTCGGCTTTGTCACTTTCCTGTTCCCTGGGATCTTGCGCCGAAGGGCTTTAGAAATGCGTCTCCAGGGAATGAACAGTGCGGAAGCGGTCGCATCGCCTGCGTCCTTCTGGCCACACTATTCCTGATACAGGTGTGGATGCTGTTTGCCTTCTTGGCCACCAGGGCACACTGCCGGCTCATGTTCAGTTGGCTGTTGACCAGTACCCCCAGGTCCCTTTCTGCCTGGGCACTGTCCAGATACGTTGCAGGGAGTTATTGTGGCCAAAATGTAGGACTCGTCACTTGGACTTATTAAACTTCATCTTATTGGACTCTGCCCATCTATCCAACCCTTCCGGGTCTCTTTGCAGAGCCCTCCCACCTTCCAACAGATCAACACATGCTGCCACCTTAGTGTCGTCTGTAAATCTACTAATGATAGACTCAATACCCTCATCCATGTAATCAATAAAAATATTGAACAGAACAGGCCCCAGCACATACTCCTGAGGAACACCACTGTTGGAATACCAGGCTCTTTTTTGCTCCGAGGTCAGGGCGAATAAAACTCAGGAGACGTTGTTTTTAAAGTCTCACTCTGAAGTTTATTATCCTCATCTATTACAAACTCACGAGATGTGAGCTCTCTCGAACAAGTCAAGAAAGTGAGCTAAAATGGTGTCTATTCAAGGCTATTTTAGTCCCAATTATCCAAAAAACAGTTGACATGTATATTATTTGTGAAAAATGCGTGTATTTTATGATTGGCTTTTCGCAAATATTAAAATGAATATTATATGTGTTGTGTTAGAAAGTAATGCTGTATTAGTTTTCTTAAGTACTGTGTTAAATATAGTTTTAGGTTATAAAAATTGTTAAAATAGAAACGATGCTATGTAGGATACTTTTTTTAAAAAGAAAAGACTCGCAGTGAGATAGCAGCCACAGGACACCTAAATCTTTCAGAGAAAAAGAATTTATGGCCCTCTTATCAGAAGAAACCCACTTCTTCCCGCCTCGAAGGCGCTGTTAGGATTTGGAGGAAGAAGTTGACGATGACCAGACAGAATCCTGTATTTGAATGGAATTTATGCATCATGTATGAAGTGTATGAATATGCAACAGGCTATTGTTTTTAAGGGTTAATCCTCTGTTAACGGGTGTCCTTTTTCGGGCTCGTGCTGCCCAGAAAAAGGTACCCGGACGTCCGTAACTCTTTGTCTTTATTGTCTCATATTGTCCTAATTCAGTTTGTCCAAATTATTATTACTCTAATTGTATTACTATTTTTATAACCATTTTATTACTATTAAACTTTTAAAATTTTGGAAACAAGTGATTGGCGTTTTTAACAGTCTGAATTACATCCCCAAAGCTTTCAAAACAATTGAGTGTGTCTGCTGCATAAGCAGAATTGACCAAATTCAGGCACTTAAGAAAAATGCTGGAAAGCCATGACAACCTCTAATACAACCAGGCCGAGCCGAACTCGTTACGTTCCAGTGCTCCGAGCCATCTATGAAGACGATGCCTTTTTTTTTTTTTTTTTAGAAAGGCCAACAGCACCAGCGGGTCTTAGGACCCAGCGGTGGTGGGCAGGGCGGGGGACCTGGCCCTGGTGGGCGGGCCAAGAAGCCCAAACCCAGCCGGTGGGGCGGGGAACCTAGCCTCTTCGCCGAGCCCAGATTCATTCGGCTTGTTCCCTTCCTCCAACTTTTTACTGGTATCATCTGGGGCTCCTGCTCCTGGAGTCCCTGGGACAGCCGATGCCCACCCCTAGATGGGCGATCCATTTTCATCTTTTCTTTCACCGCCCGCCCCCATCATGCTGCCTGCGTCTCGGCCACCCCTCCGGCTTTTCAGCCTTCCCCCGCCCCTCCCCGCCAATACGGGAGAAAGGATTGCAGGAGTAGGCGAACGCCTCCTCCTCCTCCCCCCACTCTCTCCAGGACCACTGGTCTATATTGGCAAATGGGGAGGAGAGGTTTTCCCGGGAATATGAAATTCCACCCTGGATTTGGGGTTCTTGGCACCACCCACGTCTGCCCAGGACAAAAGGCTGATCCTCGTTCTCTCCTGTGCCTCCCTCCCCCACGATACAAGGCGGAGAGGAGACTGGGCTGGTTGCAGGCTCCGAAGCAGGCGGCGAAGCGAAGGACGGAGCCTCTGAAGGCGGTGGGGGGCAGAGCGGAGCCGCTGCAGGGGCAAGTTGCGGAGCGGAGGTTGCAGCGTCCGCCGGAGCGGTCGCAGCAGCCGCCGCAGATTGCAGGGGTTACCCCGCCGTGGCGTGGTGCTCCGCCAGTCTCTGTGAAGCGCGCGGCGGCGCAGGGGGGCTGGCCCCGCAGCCGGGGGCCCAGCCACGGACCCCGCAGCTGGAGAGGCAGCGGCGGGCGCTGGCGTGGGGGGATAATCAGCGCGACGGCCACGGGTGCGCGAAAAAGCGCCGCGGCGGTTTCTCTCGGTCCCGGGGAGGGGGCGGCGCTGGCGGCGTCTCTGCTGCTGCCGAAGCGGGGCGCGGAGCTGGCGGCCGCGGTCGGTTCGGGGCCGGTCGAAACAAAGAAACACCGGCTGCTCCATCCGGAGCGGGGGGGGGGGGGTGAGCACCGGTGGCGGCTGCAACAGAGCGGCCCGCGGCGGAGGCGAGCCCACCAGTCCCTGCGGGGCAGCGAATGCCGAAAATGCCAGTGAGTGAAAAGGCACTCCTGCCGCCGCTCTCGATACGGGGAGAGTCGGAGCCGGCGGAAATGGAGCAGGACGGTCCGCCACAGCCGATCGGGACACGGTTCCCGGAGCCATCGCAGGCGAAAAACCTGTCGGCTTTGTCACTTTCCTGTTCCCTGGGATCTTGCGCCGAAGGGCTTTAGAAATGCGTCTCCAGGGAATGAACAGTGCGGAAGCGGTCGCATCGCCTGCGTCCTTCTGGCCACACTATTCCTGATACAGGTGTGGATGCTGTTTGCCTTCTTGGCCACCAGGGCACACTGCCGGCTCATGTTCAGTTGGCTGTTGACCAGTACCCCCAGGTCCCTTTCTGCCTGGGCACTGTCCAGATACGTTGCAGGGAGTTATTGTGGCCAAAATGTAGGACTCGTCACTTGGACTTATTAAACTTCATCTTATTGGACTCTGCCCATCTATCCAACCCTTCCGGGTCTCTTTGCAGAGCCCTCCCACCTTCCAACAGATCAACACATGCTGCCACCTTAGTGTCGTCTGTAAATCTACTAATGATAGACTCAATACCCTCATCCATGTAATCAATAAAAATATTGAACAGAACAGGCCCCAGCACATACTCCTGAGGAACACCACTGTTGGAATACCAGGCTCTTTTTTGCTCCGAGGTCAGGGCGAATAAAACTCAGGAGACGTTGTTTTTAAAGTCTCACTCTGAAGTTTATTATCCTCATCTATTACAAACTCACGAGATGTGAGCTCTCTCGAACAAGTCAAGAAAGTGAGCTAAAATGGTGTCTATTCAAGGCTATTTTAGTCCCAATTATCCAAAAAACAGTTGACATGTATATTATTTGTGAAAAATGCGTGTATTTTATGATTGGCTTTTCGCAAATATTAAAATGAATATTATATGTGTTGTGTTAGAAAGTAATGCTGTATTAGTTTTCTTAAGTACTGTGTTAAATATAGTTTTAGGTTATAAAAATTGTTAAAATAGAAACGATGCTATGTAGGATACTTTTTTTAAAAAGAAAAGACTCGCAGTGAGATAGCAGCCACAGGACACCTAAATCTTTCAGAGAAAAAGAATTTATGGCCCTCTTATCAGAAGAAACCCACTTCTTCCCGCCTCGAAGGCGCTGTTAGGATTTGGAGGAAGAAGTTGACGATGACCAGACAGAATCCTGTATTTGAATGGAATTTATGCATCATGTATGAAGTGTATGAATATGCAACAGGCTATTGTTTTTAAGGGTTAATCCTCTGTTAACGGGTGTCCTTTTTTCGGGCTCGTGCTGCCCAGAAAAAGGTACCCGGACGTCCGTAACTCTTTGTCTTTATTGTCTCATATTGTCCTAATTCAGTTTGTCCAAATTATTATTACTCTAATTGTATTACTATTTTTATAACCATTTTATTACTATTGAACTTTTAAAATTTTGGAAACAAGTGATTGGCGTTTTTAACAGTCTGAATTACATCCCCAAAGCTTTCAAAACAATTGAGTGTGTCTGCTGCATAAGCAGAATTGACCAAATTCAGGCACTTAAGAAAAATGCTGGAAAGCCATGACAACCTCTAATACAACCAGGCCGAGCCGAACTCGTTACGTTCCAGTGCTCCGAGCCATCTATGAAGACGATGCCTTTTTTTTTTTTTTTTTTTTTTAGAAAGGCCAACAGCACCAGCGGGTCTTAGGACCCAGCGGTGGTGGGCAGGGCGGGGGACCTGGCCCTGGTGGGCGGGCCAAGAAGCCCAAACCCAGCCGGTGGGGCGGGGAACCTAGCCTCTTCGCCGAGCCCAGATTCATTCGGCTTGTTCCCTTCCTCCAACTTTTTACTGGTATCATCTGGGGCTCCTGCTCCTGGAGTCCCTGGGACAGCCGATGCCCACCCCTAGATGGGCGATCCATTTTCATCTTTTCTTTCACCGCCCGCCCCCATCATGCTGCCTGCGTCTCGGCCACCCCTCCGGCTTTTCAGCCTTCCCCCGCCCCTCCCCGCCAATACGGGAGAAAGGATTGCAGGAGTAGGCGAACGCCTCCTCCTCCTCCCCCCACTCTCTCCAGGACCACTGGTCTATATTGGCAAATGGGGAGGAGAGGTTTTCCCGGGAATATGAAATTCCACCCTGGATTTGGGGTTCTTGGCACCACCCACGTCTGCCCAGGACAATAGGGTGATCCTCGCTCTCTCCTGTGCCTCCCTCCCCCACGATACAAGGCGGAGAGGAGACTGGGCTGGTTGCAGGCTCCGAAGCAGGCGGCGAAGCGAAGGACGGAGCCTCTGAAGGCGGTGGGGGGCAGAGCGGAGCCGCTGCAGGGGCAAGTTGCGGAGCGGAGGTTGCAGCGTCCGCCGGAGCGGTCGCAGCAGCCGCCGCAGATTGCAGGGGTTACCCCGCCGTGGCGTGGTGCTCCGCCAGTCTCTGTGAAGCGCGCGGCGGCGCAGGGGGGCTGGCCCCGCAGCCGGGGGCCCAGCCACGGACCCCGCAGCTGGAGAGGCAGCGGCGGGCGCTGGCGTGGGGGGATAATCAGCGCGACGGCCACGGGTGCGCGAAAAAGCGCCGCGGCGGTTTCTCTCGGTCCCGGGGAGGGGGCGGCGCTGGCGGCGTCTCTGCTGCTGCCGAAGCGGGGCGCGGAGCTGGCGGCCGCGGTCGGTTCGGGGCCGGTCGAAACAAAGAAACACCGGCTGCTCCATCCGGAGCGGGGGGGGGGGGGGGTGAGCACCGGTGGCGGCTGCAACAGAGCGGCCCGCGGCGGAGGCGAGCCCACCAGTCCCTGCGGGGCAGCGAATGCCGAAAATGCCAGTGAGTGAAAAGGCACTCCTGCCGCCGCTCTCGATACGGGGAGAGTCGGAGCCGGCGGAAATGGAGCAGGACGGTCCGCCACAGCCGATCGGGACACGGTTCCCGGAGCCATCGCAGGCGAAAAACCTGTCGGCTTTGTCACTTTCCTGTTCCCTGGGATCTTGCGCCGAAGGGCTTTAGAAATGCGTCTCCAGGGAATGAACAGTGCGGAAGCGGTCGCATCGCCTGCGTCCTTCTGGCCACACTATTCCTGATACAGGTGTGGATGCTGTTTGCCTTCTTGGCCACCAGGGCACACTGCCGGCTCATGTTCAGTTGGCTGTTGACCAGTACCCCCAGGTCCCTTTCTGCCTGGGCACTGTCCAGATACGTTGCAGGGAGTTATTGTGGCCAAAATGTAGGACTCGTCACTTGGACTTATTAAACTTCATCTTATTGGACTCTGCCCATCTATCCAACCCTTCCGGGTCTCTTTGCAGAGCCCTCCCACCTTCCAACAGATCAACACATGCTGCCACCTTAGTGTCGTCTGTAAATCTACTAATGATAGACTCAATACCCTCATCCATGTAATCAATAAAAATATTGAACAGAACAGGCCCCAGCACATACTCCTGAGGAACACCACTGTTGGAATACCAGGCTCTTTTTTGCTCCGAGGTCAGGGCGAATAAAACTCAGGAGACGTTGTTTTTAAAGTCTCACTCTGAAGTTTATTATCCTCATCTATTACAAACTCACGAGATGTGAGCTCTCTCTAACAAGTCAAGAAAGTGAGCTAAAATGGTGTCTATTCAAGGCTATTTTAGTCCCAATTATCCAAAAAACAGTTGACATGTATATTATTTGTGAAAAATGCGTGTATTTTATGATTGGCTTTTCGCAAATATTAAAATGAATATTATATGTGTTGTGTTAGAAAGTAATGCTGTATTAGTTTTCTTAAGTACTGTGTTAAATATAGTTTTAGGTTATAAAAATTGTTAAAATAGAAACGATGCTATGTAGGATACTTTTTTTAAAAAGAAAAGACTCGCAGTGAGATAGCAGCCACAGGACACCTAAATCTTTCAGAGAAAAAGAATTTATGGCCCTCTTATCAGAAGAAACCCACTTCTTCCCGCCTCGAAGGCGCTGTTAGGATTTGGAGGAAGAAGTTGACGATGACCAGACAGAATCCTGTATTTGAATGGAATTTATGCATCATGTATGAAGTGTATGAATATGCAACAGGCTATTGTTTTTAAGGGTTAATCCTCTGTTAACGGGTGTCCTTTTTCGGGCTCGTGCTGCCCAGAAAAAGGTACCCGGACGTCCGTAACTCTTTGTCTTTATTGTCTCATATTGTCCTAATTCAGTTTGTCCAAATTATTATTACTCTAATTGTATTACTATTTTTATAACCATTTTATTACTATTAAACTTTTAAAATTTTGGAAACAAGTGATTGGCGTTTTTAACAGTCTGAATTACATCCCCAAAGCTTTCAAAACAATTGAGTGTGTCTGCTGCATAAGCAGAATTGACCAAATTCAGGCACTTAAGAAAAATGCTGGAAAGCCATGACAACCTCTAATACAACCAGGCCGAGCCGAACTCGTTACGTTCCAGTGCTCCGAGCCATCTATGAAGACGATGCCTTTTTTTTTTTTTTTTAGAAAGGCCAACAGCACCAGCGGGTCTTAGGACCCAGCGGTGGTGGGCAGGGCGGGGGACCTGGCCCTGGTGGGCGGGCCAAGAAGCCCAAACCCAGCCGGTGGGGCGGGGAACCTAGCCTCTTCGCCGAGCCCAGATTCATTCTGCTTGTTCCCTTCCTCCAACTTTTTACTGGTATCATCTGGGGCTCCTGCTCCTGGAGTCCCTGGGACAGCCGATGCCCACCCCTAGATGGGCGATCCATTTTCATCTTTTCTTTCACCGCCCGCCCCCATCATGCTGCCTGCGTCTCGGCCACCCCTCCGGCTTTTCAGCCTTCCCCCGCCCCTCCCCGCCAATACGGGAGAAAGGATTGCAGGAGTAGGCGAACGCCTCCTCCTCCTCCCCCCACTCTCTCCAGGACCACTGGTCTATATTGGCAAATGGGGAGGAGAGGTTTTCCCGGGAATATGAAATTCCACCCTGGATTTGGGGTTCTTGGCACCACCCACGTCTGCCCAGGACAAAAGGGTGATCCTCGCTCTCTCCTGTGCCTCCCTCCCCCACGATACAAGGCGGAGAGGAGACTGGGCTGGTTGCAGGCTCCGAAGCAGGCGGCGAAGCGAAGGACGGAGCCTCTGAAGGCGGTGGGGGGCAGAGCGGAGCCGCTGCAGGGGCAAGTTGCGGAGCGGAGGTTGCAGCGTCCGCCGGAGCGGTCGCAGCAGCCGCCGCAGATTGCAGGGGTTACCCCGCCGTGGCGTGGTGCTCCGCCAGTCTCTGTGAAGCGCGCGGCGGCGCAGGGGGGCTGGCCCCGCAGCCGGGGGCCCAGCCACGGACCCCGCAGCTGGAGAGGCAGCGGCGGGCGCTGGCGTGGGGGGATAATCAGCGCGACGGCCACGGGTGCGCGAAAAAGCGCCGCGGCGGTTTCTCTCGGTCCCGGGGAGGGGGCGGCGCTGGCGGCGTCTCTGCTGCTGCCGAAGCGGGGCGCGGAGCTGGCGGCCGCGGTCGGTTCGGGGCCGGTCGAAACAAAGAAACACCGGCTGCTCCATCCGGAGCGGGGGGGGGGGGGGGGGGTGAGCACCGGTGGCGGCTGCAACAGAGCGGCCCGCGGCGGAGGCGAGCCCACCAGTCCCTGCGGGGCAGCGAATGCCGAAAATGCCAGTGAGTGAAAAGGCACTCCTGCCGCCGCTCTCGATACGGGGAGAGTCGGAGCCGGCGGAAATGGAGCAGGACGGTCCGCCACAGCCGATCGGGACACGGTTCCCGGAGCCATCGCAGGCGAAAAACCTGTCGGCTTTGTCACTTTCCTGTTCCCTGGGATCTTGCGCCGAAGGGCTTTAGAAATGCGTCTCCAGGGAATGAACAGTGCGGAAGCGGTCGCATCGCCTGCGTCCTTCTGGCCACACTATTCCTGATACAGGTGTGGATGCTGTTTGCCTTCTTGGCCACCAGGGCACACTGCCGGCTCATGTTCAGTTGGCTGTTGACCAGTACCCCCAGGTCCCTTTCTGCCTGGGCACTGTCCAGATACGTTGCAGGGAGTTATTGTGGCCAAAATGTAGGACTCGTCACTTGGACTTATTAAACTTCATCTTATTGGACTCTGCCCATCTATCCAACCCTTCCAGGTCTCTTTGCAGAGCCCTCCCACCTTCCAACAGATCAACACATGCTGCCACCTTAGTGTCGTCTGTAAATCTACTAATGATAGACTCAATACCCTCATCCATGTAATCAATAAAAATATTGAACAGAACAGGCCCCAGCACATACTCCTGAGGAACACCACTGTTGGAATACCAGGCTCTTTTTTGCTCCGAGGTCAGGGCGAATAAAACTCAGGAGACGTTGTTTTTAAAGTCTCACTCTGAAGTTTATTATCCTCATCTATTACAAACTCACGAGATGTGAGCTCTCTCGAACAAGTCAAGAAAGTGAGCTAAAATGGTGTCTATTCAAGGCTATTTTAGTCCCAATTATCCAAAAAACAGTTGACATGTATATTATTTGTGAAAAATGCGTGTATTTTATGATTGGCTTTTCGCAAATATTAAAATGAATATTATATGTGTTGTGTTAGAAAGTAATGCTGTATTAGTTTTCTTAAGTACTGTGTTAAATATAGTTTTAGGTTATAAAAATTGTTAAAATAGAAACGATGCTATGTAGGATACTTTTTTTAAAAAGAAAAGACTCGCAGTGAGATAGCAGCCACAGGACACCTAAATCTTTCAGAGAAAAAGAATTTATGGCCCTCTTATCAGAAGAAACCCACTTCTTCCCGCCTCGAAGGCGCTGTTAGGATTTGGAGGAAGAAGTTGACGATGACCAGACAGAATCCTGTATTTGAATGGAATTTATGCATCATGTATGAAGTGTATGAATATGCAACAGGCTATTGTTTTTAAGGGTTAATCCTCTGTTAACGGGTGTCCTTTTTCGGGCTCGTGCTGCCCAGAAAAAGGTACCCGGACGTCCGTAACTCTTTGTCTTTATTGTCTCATATTGTCCTAATTCAGTTTGTCCAAATTATTATTACTCTAATTGTATTACTATTTTTATAACCATTTTATTACTATTAAACTTTTAAAATTTTGGAAACAAGTGATTGGCGTTTTTAACAGTCTGAATTACATCCCCAAAGCTTTCAAAACAATTGAGTGTGTCTGCTGCATAAGCAGAATTGACCAAATTCAGGCACTTAAGAAAAATGCTGGAAAGCCATGACAACCTCTAATACAACCAGGCCGAGCCGAACTCGTTACGTTCCAGTGCTCCGAGCCATCTATGAAGACGATGCCTTTTTTTTTTTTTTTTTTAGAAAGGCCAACAGCACCAGCGGGTCTTAGGACCCAGCGGTGGTGGGCAGGGCGGGGGACCTGGCCCTGGTGGGCGGGCCAAGAAGCCCAAACCCAGCCGGTGGGGCGGGGAACCTAGCCTCTTCGCCGAGCCCAGATTCATTCGGCTTGTTCCCTTCCTCCAACTTTTTACTGGTATCATCTGGGGCTCCTGCTCCTGGAGTCCCTGGGACAGCCGATGCCCACCCCTAGATGGGCGATCCATTTTCATCTTTTCTTTCACCGCCCGCCCCCATCATGCTGCCTGCGTCTCGGCCACCCCTCCGGCTTTTCAGCCTTCCCCCGCCCCTCCCCGCCAATACGGGAGAAAGGATTGCAGGAGTAGGCGAACGCCTCCTCCTCCTCCCCCCACTCTCTCCAGGACCACTGGTCTATATTGGCAAATGGGGAGGAGAGGTTTTCCCGGGAATATGAAATTCCACCCTGGATTTGGGGTTCTTGGCACCACCCACGTCTGCCCAGGACAAAAGGGTGATCCTCGCTCTCTCCTGTGCCTCCCTCCCCCACGATACAAGGCGGAGAGGAGACTGGGCTGGTTGCAGGCTCCGAAGCAGGCGGCGAAGCGAAGGACGGAGCCTCTGAAGGCGGTGGGGGGCAGAGCGGAGCCGCTGCAGGGGCAAGTTGCGGAGCGGAGGTTGCAGCGTCCGCCGGAGCGGTCGCAGCAGCCGCCGCAGATTGCAGGGGTTACCCCGCCGTGGCGTGGTGCTCCGCCAGTCTCTGTGAAGCGCGCGGCGGCGCAGGGGGGCTGGCCCCGCAGCCGGGGGCCCAGCCACGGACCCCGCAGCTGGAGAGGCAGCGGCGGGCGCTGGCGTGGGGGGATAATCAGCGCGACGGCCACGGGTGCGCGAAAAAGCGCCGCGGCGGTTTCTCTCGGTCCCGGGGAGGGGGCGGCGCTGGCGGCGTCTCTGCTGCTGCCGAAGCGGGGCGCGGAGCTGGCGGCCGCGGTCGGTTCGGGGCCGGTCGAAACAAAGAAACACCGGCTGCTCCATCCGGAGCGGGGGGGGGGGGTGAGCACCGGTGGCGGCTGCAACAGAGCGGCCCGCGGCGGAGGCGAGCCCACCAGTCCCTGCGGGGCAGCGAATGCCGAAAATGCCAGTGAGTGAAAAGGCACTCCTGCCGCCGCTCTCGATACGGGGAGAGTCGGAGCCGGCGGAAATGGAGCAGGACGGTCCGCCACAGCCGATCGGGACACGGTTCCCGGAGCCATCGCAGGCGAAAAACCTGTCGGCTTTGTCACTTTCCTGTTCCCTGGGATCTTGCGCCGAAGGGCTTTAGAAATGCGTCTCCAGGGAATGAACAGTGCGGAAGCGGTCGCATCGCCTGCGTCCTTCTGGCCACACTATTCCTGATACAGGTGTGGATGCTGTTTGCCTTCTTGGCCACCAGGGCACACTGCCGGCTCATGTTCAGTTGGCTGTTGACCAGTACCCCCAGGTCCCTTTCTGCCTGGGCACTGTCCAGATACGTTGCAGGGAGTTATTGTGGCCAAAATGTAGGACTCGTCACTTGGACTTATTAAACTTCATCTTATTGGACTCTGCCCATCTATCCAACCCTTCCGGGTCTCTTTGCAGAGCCCTCCCACCTTCCAACAGATCAACACATGCTGCCACCTTAGTGTCGTCTGTAAATCTACTAATGATAGACTCAATACCCTCATCCATGTAATCAATAAAAATATTGAACAGAACAGGCCCCAGCACATACTCCTGAGGAACACCACTGTTGGAATACCAGGCTCTTTTTTGCTCCGAGGTCAGGGCGAATAAAACTCAGGAGACGTTGTTTTTAAAGTCTCACTCTGAAGTTTATTATCCTCATCTATTACAAACTCACGAGATGTGAGCTCTCTCGAACAAGTCAAGAAAGTGAGCTAAAATGGTGTCTATTCAAGGCTATTTTAGTCCCAATTATCCAAAAAACAGTTGACATGTATATTATTTGTGAAAAATGCGTGTATTTTATGATTGGCTTTTCGCAAATATTAAAATGAATATTATATGTGTTGTGTTAGAAAGTAATGCTGTATTAGTTTTCTTAAGTACTGTGTTAAATATAGTTTTAGGTTATAAAAATTGTTAAAATAGAAACGATGCTATGTAGGATACTTTTTTTAAAAAGAAAAGACTCGCAGTGAGATAGCAGCCACAGGACACCTAAATCTTTCAGAGAAAAAGAATTTATGGCCCTCTTATCAGAAGAAACCCACTTCTTCCCGCCTCGAAGGCGCTGTTAGGATTTGGAGGAAGAAGTTGACGATGACCAGACAGAATCCTGTATTTGAATGGAATTTATGCATCATGTATGAAGTGTATGAATATGCAACAGGCTATTGTTTTTAAGGGTTAATCCTCTGTTAACGGGTGTCCTTTTTCGGGCTCGTGCTGCCCAGAAAAAGGTACCCGGACGTCCGTAACTCTTTGTCTTTATTGTCTCATATTGTCCTAATTCAGTTTGTCCAAATTATTATTACTCTAATTGTATTACTATTTTTATAACCATTTTATTACTATTAAACTTTTAAAATTTTGGAAACAAGTGATTGGCGTTTTTAACAGTCTGAATTACATCCCCAAAGCTTTCAAAACAATTGAGTGTGTCTGCTGCATAAGCAGAATTGACCAAATTCAGGCACTTAAGAAAAATGCTGGAAAGCCATGACAACCTCTAATACAACCAGGCCGAGCCGAACTCGTTACGTTCCAGTGCTCCGAGCCATCTATGAAGACGATGCCTTTTTTTTTTTTTTTTTTAGAAAGGCCAACAGCACCAGCGGGTCTTAGGACCCAGCGGTGGTGGGCAGGGCGGGGGACCTGGCCCTGGTGGGCGGGCCAAGAAGCCCAAACCCAGCCGGTGGGGCGGGGAACCTAGCCTCTTCGCCGAGCCCAGATTCATTCGGCTTGTTCCCTTCCTCCAACTTTTTACTGGTATCATCTGGGGCTCCTGCTCCTGGAGTCCCTGGGACAGCCGATGCCCACCCCTAGATGGGCGATCCATTTTCATCTTTTCTTTCACCGCCCGCCCCCATCATGCTGCCTGCGTCTCGGCCACCCCTCCGGCTTTTCAGCCTTCCCCCGCCCCTCCCCGCCAATACGGGAGAAAGGATTGCAGGAGTAGGCGAACGCCTCCTCCTCCTCCCCCCACTCTCTCCAGGACCACTGGTCTATATTGGCAAATGGGGAGGAGAGGTTTTCCCGGGAATATGAAATTCCACCCTGGATTTGGGGTTCTTGGCACCACCCACGTCTGCCCAGGACAATAGGGTGATCCTCGCTCTCTCCTGTGCCTCCCTCCCCCACGATACAAGGCGGAGAGGAGACTGGGCTGGTTGCAGGCTCCGAAGCAGGCGGCGAAGCGAAGGACGGAGCCTCTGAAGGCGGTGGGGGGCAGAGCGGAGCCGCTGCAGGGGCAAGTTGCGGAGCGGAGGTTGCAGCGTCCGCCGGAGCGGTCGCAGCAGCCGCCGCAGATTGCAGGGGTTACCCCGCCGTGGCGTGGTGCTCCGCCAGTCTCTGTGAAGCGCGCGGCGGCGCAGGGGGGCTGGCCCCCGCAGCCGGGGGCCCAGCCGCGGACCCCGCAGCTGGAGAGGCAGCGGCGGGCGCTGGCGTGGGGGGATAATCAGCGCGACGGCCACGGGTGCGCGAAAAAGCGCCGCGGCGGTTTCTCTCGGTCCCGGGGAGGGGGCGGCGCTGGCGGCGTCTCTGCTGCTGCCGAAGCGGGGCGCGGAGCTGGCGGCCGCGGTCGGTTCGGGGCCGGTCGAAACAAAGAAACACCGGCTGCTCCATCCGGAGCGGGGGGGGGGGGGGGGTGAGCACCGGTGGCGGCTGCAACAGAGCGGCCCGCGGCGGAGGCGAGCCCACCAGTCCCTGCGGGGCAGCGAATGCCGAAAATGCCAGTGAGTGAAAAGGCACTCCTGCCGCCGCTCTCGATACGGGGAGAGTCGGAGCCGGCGGAAATGGAGCAGGACGGTCCGCCACAGCCGATCGGGACACGGTTCCCGGAGCCATCGCAGGCGAAAAACCTGTCGGCTTTGTCACTTTCCTGTTCCCTGGGATCTTGCGCCGAAGGGCTTTAGAAATGCGTCTCCAGGGAATGAACAGTGCGGAAGCGGTCGCATCGCCTGCGTCCTTCTGGCCACACTATTCCTGATACAGGTGTGGATGCTGTTTGCCTTCTTGGCCACCAGGGTACACTGCCGGCTCATGTTCAGTTGGCTGTTGACCAGTACCCCCAGGTCCCTTTCTGCCTGGGCACTGTCCAGATACGTTGCAGGGAGTTATTGTGGCCAAAATGTAGGACTCGTCACTTGGACTTATTAAACTTCATCTTATTGGACTCTGCCCATCTATCCAACCCTTCCGGGTCTCTTTGCAGAGCCCTCCCACCTTCCAACAGATCAACACATGCTGCCACCTTAGTGTCGTCTGTAAATCTACTAATGATAGACTCAATACCCTCATCCATGTAATCAATAAAAATATTGAACAGAACAGGCCCCAGCACATACTCCTGAGGAACACCACTGTTGGAATACCAGGCTCTTTTTTGCTCCGAGGTCAGGGCGAATAAAACTCAGGAGACGTTGTTTTTAAAGTCTCACTCTGAAGTTTATTATCCTCATCTATTACAAACTCACGAGATGTGAGCTCTCTCGAACAAGTCAAGAAAGTGAGCTAAAATGGTGTCTATTCAAGGCTATTTTAGTCCCAATTATCCAAAAAACAGTTGACATGTATATTATTTGTGAAAAATGCGTGTATTTTATGATTGGCTTTTCGCAAATATTAAAATGAATATTATATGTGTTGTGTTAGAAAGTAATGCTGTATTAGTTTTCTTAAGTACTGTGTTAAATATAGTTTTAGGTTATAAAAATTGTTAAAATAGAAACGATGCTATGTAGGATACTTTTTTTAAAAAGAAAAGACTCGCAGTGAGATAGCAGCCACAGGACACCTAAATCTTTCAGAGAAAAAGAATTTATGGCCCTCTTATCAGAAGAAACCCACTTCTTCCCGCCTCGAAGGCGCTGTTAGGATTTGGAGGAAGAAGTTGACGATGACCAGACAGAATCCTGTATTTGAATGGAATTTATGCATCATGTATGAAGTGTATGAATATGCAACAGGCTATTGTTTTTAAGGGTTAATCCTCTGTTAACGGGTGTCCTTTTTCGGGCTCGTGCTGCCCAGAAAAAGGTACCCGGACGTCCGTAACTCTTTGTCTTTATTGTCTCATATTGTCCTAATTCAGTTTGTCCAAATTATTATTACTCTAATTGTATTACTATTTTTATAACCATTTTATTACTATTAAACTTTTAAAATTTTGGAAACAAGTGATTGGCGTTTTTAACAGTCTGAATTACATCCCCAAAGCTTTCAAAACAATTGAGTGTGTCTGCTGCATAAGCAGAATTGACCAAATTCAGGCACTTAAGAAAAATGCTGGAAAGCCATGACAACCTCTAATACAACCAGGCCGAGCCGAACTCGTTACGTTCCAGTGCTCCGAGCCATCTATGAAGACGATGCCTTTTTTTTTTTTTTTTTTTTTTTTTTTTTTTTAGAAAGGCCAACAGCACCAGCGGGTCTTAGGACCCAGCGGTGGTGGGCAGGGCGGGGGACCTGGCCCTGGTGGGCGGGCCAAGAAGCCCAAACCCAGCCGGTGGGGCGGGGAACCTAGCCTCTTCGCCGAGCCCAGATTCATTCGGCTTGTTCCCTTCCTCCAACTTTTTACTGGTATCATCTGGGGCTCCTGCTCCTGGAGTCCCTGGGACAGCCGATGCCCACCCCTAGATGGGCGATCCATTTTCATCTTTTCTTTCACCGCCCGCCCCCATCATGCTGCCTGCGTCTCGGCCACCCCTCCGGCTTTTCAGCCTTCCCCCGCCCCTCCCCGCCAATACGGGAGAAAGGATTGCAGGAGTAGGCGAACGCCTCCTCCTCCTCCCCCCACTCTCTCCAGGACCACTGGTCTATATTGGCAAATGGGGAGGAGAGGTTTTCCCGGGAATATGAAATTCCACCCTGGATTTGGGGTTCTTGGCACCACCCACGTCTGCCCAGGACAAAAGGGTGATCCTCGCTCTCTCCTGTGCCTCCCTCCCCCACGATACAAGGCGGAGAGGAGACTGGGCTGGTTGCAGGCTCCGAAGCAGGCGGCGAAGCGAAGGACGGAGCCTCTGAAGGCGGTGGGGGGCAGAGCGGAGCCGCTGCAGGGGCAAGTTGCGGAGCGGAGGTTGCAGCGTCCGCCGGAGCGATGGCAGCAGCCGCCGCAGATTGCAGGGGTTACCCCGCCGTGGCGTGGTGCTCCGCCAGTCTCTGTGAAGCGCGCGGCGGCGCAGGGGGGCTGGCCCCGCAGCCGGGGGCCCAGCCACGGACCCCGCAGCTGGAGAGGCAGCGGCGGGCGCTGGCGTGGGGGGATAATCAGCGCGACGGCCACGGGTGCGCGAAAAAGCGCCGCGGCGGTTTCTCTCGGTCCCGGGGAGGGGGCGGCGCTGGCGGCGTCTCTGCTGCTGCCGAAGCGGGGCGCGGAGCTGGCGGCCGCGGTCGGTTCGGGGCCGGTCGAAACAAAGAAACACCGGCTGCTCCATCCGGAGGGGAGGGGGGTGAGCACCGGTGGCGGCTGCAACAGGGCGGCCCGCGGCGGGGGCGAGCCCACCAGTCCCTGCGGGGCAGCGAATGCCGAAAATGCCAGTGAGTGAAAAGGCACTCCTGCCGCCGCTCTCGATACGGGGAGAGTCGGAGCCGGCGGAAATGGAGCAGGACGGTCCGCCACAGCCGATCGGGACACGGTTCCCGGAGCCATCGCAGGCGAAAAACCTGTCGGCTTTGTCACTTTCCTGTTCCCTGGGATCTTGCGCCGAAGGGCTTTAGAAATGCGTCTCCAGGGAATGAACAGTGCGGAAGCGGTCGCATCGCCTGCGTCCTTCTGGCCACACTATTCCTGATACAGGTGTGGATGCTGTTTGCCTTCTTGGCCACCAGGGTACACTGCCGGCTCATGTTCAGTTGGCTGTTGACCAGTACCCCCAGGTCCCTTTCTGCCTGGGCACTGTCCAGATACGTTGCAGGGAGTTATTGTGGCCAAAATGTAGGACTCGTCACTTGGACTTATTAAACTTCATCTTATTGGACTCTGCCCATCTATCCAACCCTTCCAGGTCTCTTTGCAGAGCCCTCCCACCTTCCAACAGATCAACACATGCTGCCACCTTAGTGTCGTCTGTAAATCTACTAATGATAGACTCAATACCCTCATCCATGTAATCAATAAAAATATTGAACAGAACAGGCCCCAGCACATACTCCTGAGGAACACCACTGTTGGAATACCAGGCTCTTTTTTGCTCCGAGGTCAGGGCGAATAAAACTCAGGAGACGTTGTTTTTAAAGTCTCACTCTGAAGTTTATTATCCTCATCTATTACAAACTCACGAGATGTGAGCTCTCTCGAACAAGTCAAGAAAGTGAGCTAAAATGGTGTCTATTCAAGGCTATTTTAGTCCCAATTATCCAAAAAACAGTTGACATGTATATTATTTGTGAAAAATGCGTGTATTTTATGATTGGCTTTTCGCAAATATTAAAATGAATATTATATGTGTTGTGTTAGAAAGTAATGCTGTATTAGTTTTCTTAAGTACTGTGTTAAATATAGTTTTAGGTTATAAAAATTGTTAAAATAGAAACGATGCTATGTAGGATACTTTTTTTAAAAAGAAAAGACTCGCAGTGAGATAGCAGCCACAGGACACCTAAATCTTTCAGAGAAAAAGAATTTATGGCCCTCTTATCAGAAGAAACCCACTTCTTCCCGCCTCGAAGGCGCTGTTAGGATTTGGAGGAAGAAGTTGACGATGACCAGACAGAATCCTGTATTTGAATGGAATTTATGCATCATGTATGAAGTGTATGAATATGCAACAGGCTATTGTTTTTAAGGGTTAATCCTCTGTTAACGGGTGTCCTTTTTCGGGCTCGTGCTGCCCAGAAAAAGGTACCCGGACGTCCGTAACTCTTTGTCTTTATTGTCTCATATTGTCCTAATTCAGTTTGTCCAAATTATTATTACTCTAATTGTATTACTATTTTTATAACCATTTTATTACTATTAAACTTTTAAAATTTTGGAAACAAGTGATTGGCGTTTTTAACAGTCTGAATTACATCCCCAAAGCTTTCAAAACAATTGAGTGTGTCTGCTGCATAAGCAGAATTGACCAAATTCAGGCACTTAAGAAAAATGCTGGAAAGCCATGACAACCTCTAATACAACCAGGCCGAGCCGAACTCGTTACGTTCCAGTGCTCCGAGCCATCTATGAAGACGATGCCTTTTTTTTTTTTTTTTTAGAAAGGCCAACAGCACCAGCGGGTCTTAGGACCCAGCGGTGGTGGGCAGGGCGGGGGACCTGGCCCTGGTGGGCGGGCCAAGAAGCCCAAACCCAGCCGGTGGGGCGGGGAACCTAGCCTCTTCGCCGAGCCCAGATTCATTCTGCTTGTTCCCTTCCTCCAACTTTTTACTGGTATCATCTGGGGCTCCTGCTCCTGGAGTCCCTGGGACAGCCGATGCCCACCCCTAGATGGGCGATCCATTTTCATCTTTTCTTTCACCGCCCGCCCCCATCATGCTGCCTGCGTCTCGGCCACCCCTCCGGCTTTTCAGCCTTCCCCCGCCCCTCCCCGCCAATACGGGAGAAAGGATTGCAGGAGTAGGCGAACGCCTCCTCCTCCTCCCCCCACTCTCTCCAGGACCACTGGTCTATATTGGCAAATGGGGAGGAGAGGTTTTCCCGGGAATATGAAATTCCACCCTGGATTTGGGGTTCTTGGCACCACCCACGTCTGCCCAGGACAATAGGGTGATCCTCGCTCTCTCCTGTGCCTCCCTCCCCCACGATACAAGGCGGAGAGGAGACTGGGCTGGTTGCAGGCTCCGAAGCAGGCGGCGAAGCGAAGGACGGAGCCTCTGAAGGCGGTGGGGGGCAGAGCGGAGCCGCTGCAGGGGCAAGTTGCGGAGCGGAGGTTGCAGCGTCCGCCGGAGCGGTCGCAGCAGCCGCCGCAGATTGCAGGGGTTACCCCGCCGTGGCGTGGTGCTCCGCCAGTCTCTGTGAAGCGCGCGGCGGCGCAGGGGGGCTGGCCCCGCAGCCGGGGGCCCAGCCACGGACCCCGCAGCTGGAGAGGCAGCGGCGGGCGCTGGCGTGGGGGGATAATCAGCGCGACGGCCACGGGTGCGCGAAAAAGCGCCGCGGCGGTTTCTCTCGGTCCCGGGGAGGGGGCGGCGCTGGCGGCGTCTCTGCTGCTGCCGAAGCGGGGCGCGGAGCTGGCGGCCGCGGTCGGTTCGGGGCCGGTCGAAACAAAGAAACACCGGCTGCTCCATCCGGAGCGGGGGGGGGGGGGGGTGAGCACCGGTGGCGGCTGCAACAGAGCGGCCCGCGGCGGAGGCGAGCCCACCAGTCCCTGCGGGGCAGCGAATGCCGAAAATGCCAGTGAGTGAATAGGCACTCCTGCCGCCGCTCTCGATACGGGGAGAGTCGGAGCCGGCGGAAATGGAGCAGGACGGTCCGCCACAGCCGATCGGGACACGGTTCCCGGAGCCATCGCAGGCGAAAAACCTGTCGGCTTTGTCACTTTCCTGTTCCCTGGGATCTTGCGCCGAAGGGCTTTAGAAATGCGTCTCCAGGGAATGAACAGTGCGGAAGCGGTCGCATCGCCTGCGTCCTTCTGGCCACACTATTCCTGATACAGGTGTGGATGCTGTTTGCCTTCTTGGCCACCAGGGCACACTGCCGGCTCATGTTCAGTTGGCTGTTGACCAGTACCCCCAGGTCCCTTTCTGCCTGGGCACTGTCCAGATACGTTGCAGGGAGTTATTGTGGCCAAAATGTAGGACTCGTCACTTGGACTTATTAAACTTCATCTTATTGGACTCTGCCCATCTATCCAACCCTTCCAGGTCTCTTTGCAGAGCCCTCCCACCTTCCAACAGATCAACACATGCTGCCACCTTAGTGTCGTCTGTAAATCTACTAATGATAGACTCAATACCCTCATCCATGTAATCAATAAAAATATTGAACAGAACAGGCCCCAGCACATACTCCTGAGGAACACCACTGTTGGAATACCAGGCTCTTTTTTGCTCCGAGGTCAGGGCGAATAAAACTCAGGAGACGTTGTTTTTAAAGTCTCACTCTGAAGTTTATTATCCTCATCTATTACAAACTCACGAGATGTGAGCTCTCTCTAACAAGTCAAGAAAGTGAGCTAAAATGGTGTCTATTCAAGGCTATTTTAGTCCCAATTATCCAAAAAACAGTTGACATGTATATTATTTGTGAAAAATGCGTGTATTTTATGATTGGCTTTTCGCAAATATTAAAATGAATATTATATGTGTTGTGTTAGAAAGTAATGCTGTATTAGTTTTCTTAAGTACTGTGTTAAATATAGTTTTAGGTTATAAAAATTGTTAAAATAGAAACGATGCTATGTAGGATACTTTTTTTAAAAAGAAAAGACTCGCAGTGAGATAGCAGCCACAGGACACCTAAATCTTTCAGAGAAAAAGAATTTATGGCCCTCTTATCAGAAGAAACCCACTTCTTCCCGCCTCGAAGGCGCTGTTAGGATTTGGAGGAAGAAGTTGACGATGACCAGACAGAATCCTGTATTTGAATGGAATTTATGCATCATGTATGAAGTGTATGAATATGCAACAGGCTATTGTTTTTAAGGGTTAATCCTCTGTTAACGGGTGTCCTTTTTCGGGCTCGTGCTGCCCAGAAAAAGGTACCCGGACGTCCGTAACTCTTTGTCTTTATTGTCTCATATTGTCCTAATTCAGTTTGTCCAAATTATTATTACTCTAATTGTATTACTATTTTTATAACCATTTTATTACTATTAAACTTTTAAAATTTTGGAAACAAGTGATTGGCGTTTTTAACAGTCTGAATTACATCCCCAAAGCTTTCAAAACAATTGAGTGTGTCTGCTGCATAAGCAGAATTGACCAAATTCAGGCACTTAAGAAAAATGCTGGAAAGCCATGACAACCTCTAATACAACCAGGCCGAGCCGAACTCGTTACGTTCCAGTGCTCCGAGCCATCTATGAAGACGATGCCTTTTTTTTTTTTTTTTTTAGAAAGGCCAACAGCACCAGCGGGTCTTAGGACCCAGCGGTGGTGGGCAGGGCGGGGGACCTGGCCCTGGTGGGCGGGCCAAGAAGCCCAAACCCAGCCGGTGGGGCGGGGAACCTAGCCTCTTCGCCGAGCCCAGATTCATTCGGCTTGTTCCCTTCCTCCAACTTTTTACTGGTATCATCTGGGGCTCCTGCTCCTGGAGTCCCTGGGACAGCCGATGCCCACCCCTAGATGGGCGATCCATTTTCATCTTTTCTTTCACCGCCCGCCCCCATCATGCTGCCTGCGTCTCGGCCACCCCTCCGGCTTTTCAGCCTTCCCCCGCCCCTCCCCGCCAATACGGGAGAAAGGATTGCAGGAGTAGGCGAACGCCTCCTCCTCCTCCCCCCACTCTCTCCAGGACCACTGGTCTATATTGGCAAATGGGGAGGAGAGGTTTTCCCGGGAATATGAAATTCCACCCTGGATTTGGGGTTCTTGGCACCACCCACGTCTGCCCAGGACAAAAGGGTGATCCTCGCTCTCTCCTGTGCCTCCCTCCCCCACGATACAAGGCGGAGAGGAGACTGGGCTGGTTGCAGGCTCCGAAGCAGGCGGCGAAGCGAAGGACGGAGCCTCTGAAGGCGGTGGGGGGCAGAGCGGAGCCGCTGCAGGGGCAAGTTGCGGAGCGGAGGTTGCAGCGTCCGCCGGAGCGGTCGCAGCAGCCGCCGCAGATTGCAGGGGTTACCCCGCCGTGGCGTGGTGCTCCGCCAGTCTCTGTGAAGCGCGCGGCGGCGCAGGGGGGCTGGCCCCGCAGCCGGGGGCCCAGCCACGGACCCCGCAGCTGGAGAGGCAGCGGCGGGCGCTGGCGTGGGGGGATAATCAGCGCGACGGCCACGGGTGCGCGAAAAAGCGCCGCGGCGGTTTCTCTCGGTCCCGGGGAGGGGGCGGCGCTGGCGGCGTCTCTGCTGCTGCCGAAGCGGGGCGCGGAGCTGGCGGCCGCGGTCGGTTCGGGGCCGGTCGAAACAAAGAAACACCGGCTGCTCCATCCGGAGCGGGGGGGGGGGGGTGAGCACCGGTGGCGGCTGCAACAGAGCGGCCCGCGGCGGAGGCGAGCCCACCAGTCCCTGCGGGGCAGCGAATGCCGAAAATGCCAGTGAGTGAAAAGGCACTCCTGCCGCCGCTCTCGATACGGGGAGAGTCGGAGCCGGCGGAAATGGAGCAGGACGGTCCGCCACAGCCGATCGGGACACGGTTCCCGGAGCCATCGCAGGCGAAAAACCTGTCGGCTTTGTCACTTTCCTGTTCCCTGGGATCTTGCGCCGAAGGGCTTTAGAAATGCGTCTCCAGGGAATGAACAGTGCGGAAGCGGTCGCATCGCCTGCGTCCTTCTGGCCACACTATTCCTGATACAGGTGTGGATGCTGTTTGCCTTCTTGGCCACCAGGGCACACTGCCGGCTCATGTTCAGTTGGCTGTTGACCAGTACCCCCAGGTCCCTTTCTGCCTGGGCACTGTCCAGATACGTTGCAGGGAGTTATTGTGGCCAAAATGTAGGACTCGTCACTTGGACTTATTAAACTTCATCTTATTGGACTCTGCCCATCTATCCAACCCTTCCGGGTCTCTTTGCAGAGCCCTCCCACCTTCCAACAGATCAACACATGCTGCCACCTTAGTGTCGTCTGTAAATCTACTAATGATAGACTCAATACCCTCATCCATGTAATCAATAAAAATATTGAACAGAACAGGCCCCAGCACATACTCCTGAGGAACACCACTGTTGGAATACCAGGCTCTTTTTTGCTCCGAGGTCAGGGCGAATAAAACTCAGGAGACGTTGTTTTTAAAGTCTCACTCTGAAGTTTATTATCCTCATCTATTACAAACTCACGAGATGTGAGCTCTCTCGAACAAGTCAAGAAAGTGAGCTAAAATGGTGTCTATTCAAGGCTATTTTAGTCCCAATTATCCAAAAAACAGTTGACATGTATATTATTTGTGAAAAATGCGTGTATTTTATGATTGGCTTTTCGCAAATATTAAAATGAATATTATATGTGTTGTGTTAGAAAGTAATGCTGTATTAGTTTTCTTAAGTACTGTGTTAAATATAGTTTTAGGTTATAAAAATTGTTAAAATAGAAACGATGCTATGTAGGATACTTTTTTTAAAAAGAAAAGACTCGCAGTGAGATAGCAGCCACAGGACACCTAAATCTTTCAGAGAAAAAGAATTTATGGCCCTCTTATCAGAAGAAACCCACTTCTTCCCGCCTCGAAGGCGCTGTTAGGATTTGGAGGAAGAAGTTGACGATGACCAGACAGAATCCTGTATTTGAATGGAATTTATGCATCATGTATGAAGTGTATGAATATGCAACAGGCTATTGTTTTTAAGGGTTAATCCTCTGTTAACGGGTGTCCTTTTTCGGGCTCGTGCTGCCCAGAAAAAGGTACCCGGACGTCCGTAACTCTTTGTCTTTATTGTCTCATATTGTCCTAATTCAGTTTGTCCAAATTATTATTACTCTAATTGTATTACTATTTTTATAACCATTTTATTACTATTAAACTTTTAAAATTTTGGAAACAAGTGATTGGCGTTTTTAACAGTCTGAATTACATCCCCAAAGCTTTCAAAACAATTGAGTGTGTCTGCTGCATAAGCAGAATTGACCAAATTCAGGCACTTAAGAAAAATGCTGGAAAGCCATGACAACCTCTAATACAACCAGGCCGAGCCGAACTCGTTACGTTCCAGTGCTCCGAGCCATCTATGAAGACGATGCCTTTTTTTTTTTTTTTTTTAGAAAGGCCAACAGCACCAGCGGGTCTTAGGACCCAGCGGTGGTGGGCAGGGCGGGGGACCTGGCCCTGGTGGGCGGGCCAAGAAGCCCAAACCCAGCCGGTGGGGCGGGGAACCTAGCCTCTTCGCCGAGCCCAGATTCATTCTGCTTGTTCCCTTCCTCCAACTTTTTACTGGTATCATCTGGGGCTCCTGCTCCTGGAGTCCCTGGGACAGCCGATGCCCACCCCTAGATGGGCGATCCATTTTCATCTTTTCTTTCACCGCCCGCCCCCATCATGCTGCCTGCGTCTCGGCCACCCCTCCGGCTTTTCAGCCTTCCCCCGCCCCTCCCCGCCAATACGGGAGAAAGGATTGCAGGAGTAGGCGAACGCCTCCTCCTCCTCCCCCCACTCTCTCCAGGACCACTGGTCTATATTGGCAAATGGGGAGGAGAGGTTTTCCCGGGAATATGAAATTCCACCCTGGATTTGGGGTTCTTGGCACCACCCACGTCTGCCCAGGACAAAAGGGTGATCCTCGCTCTCTCCTGTGCCTCCCTCCCCCACGATACAAGGCGGAGAGGAGACTGGGCTGGTTGCAGGCTCCGAAGCAGGCGGCGAAGCGAAGGACGGAGCCTCTGAAGGCGGTGGGGGGCAGAGCGGAGCCGCTGCAGGGGCAAGTTGCGGAGCGGAGGTTGCAGCGTCCGCCGGAGCGGTCGCAGCAGCCGCCGCAGATTGCAGGGGTTACCCCGCCGTGGCGTGGTGCTCCGCCAGTCTCTGTGAAGCGCGCGGCGGCGCAGGGGGGCTGGCCCCGCAGCCGGGGGCCCAGCCACGGACCCCGCAGCTGGAGAGGCAGCGGCGGGCGCTGGCGTGGGGGGATAATCAGCGCGACGGCCACGGGTGCGCGAAAAAGCGCCGCGGCGGTTTCTCTCGGTCCCGGGGAGGGGGCGGCGCTGGCGGCGTCTCTGCTGCTGCCGAAGCGGGGCGCGGAGCTGGCGGCCGCGGTCGGTTCGGGGCCGGTCGAAACAAAGAAACACCGGCTGCTCCATCCGGAGCGGGGGGGGGGGGGGGGTGAGCACCGGTGGCGGCTGCAACAGAGCGGCCCGCGGCGGAGGCGAGCCCACCAGTCCCTGCGGGGCAGCGAATGCCGAAAATGCCAGTGAGTGAAAAGGCACTCCTGCCGCCGCTCTCGATACGGGGAGAGTCGGAGCCGGCGGAAATGGAGCAGGACGGTCCGCCACAGCCGATCGGGACACGGTTCCCGGAGCCATCGCAGGCGAAAAACCTGTCGGCTTTGTCACTTTCCTGTTCCCTGGGATCTTGCGCCGAAGGGCTTTAGAAATGCGTCTCCAGGGAATGAACAGTGCGGAAGCGGTCGCATCGCCTGCGTCCTTCTGGCCACACTATTCCTGATACAGGTGTGGATGCTGTTTGCCTTCTTGGCCACCAGGGCACACTGCCGGCTCATGTTCAGTTGGCTGTTGACCAGTACCCCCAGGTCCCTTTCTGCCTGGGCACTGTCCAGATACGTTGCAGGGAGTTATTGTGGCCAAAATGTAGGACTCGTCACTTGGACTTATTAAACTTCATCTTATTGGACTCTGCCCATCTATCCAACCCTTCCGGGTCTCTTTGCAGAGCCCTCCCACCTTCCAACAGATCAACACATGCTGCCACCTTAGTGTCGTCTGTAAATCTACTAATGATAGACTCAATACCCTCATCCATGTAATCAATAAAAATATTGAACAGAACAGGCCCCAGCACATACTCCTGAGGAACACCACTGTTGGAATACCAGGCTCTTTTTTGCTCCGAGGTCAGGGCGAATAAAACTCAGGAGACGTTGTTTTTAAAGTCTCACTCTGAAGTTTATTATCCTCATCTATTACAAACTCACGAGATGTGAGCTCTCTCGAACAAGTCAAGAAAGTGAGCTAAAATGGTGTCTATTCAAGGCTATTTTAGTCCCAATTATCCAAAAAACAGTTGACATGTATATTATTTGTGAAAAATGCGTGTATTTTATGATTGGCTTTTCGCAAATATTAAAATGAATATTATATGTGTTGTGTTAGAAAGTAATGCTGTATTAGTTTTCTTAAGTACTGTGTTAAATATAGTTTTAGGTTATAAAAATTGTTAAAATAGAAACGATGCTATGTAGGATACTTTTTTTAAAAAGAAAAGACTCGCAGTGAGATAGCAGCCACAGGACACCTAAATCTTTCAGAGAAAAAGAATTTATGGCCCTCTTATCAGAAGAAACCCACTTCTTCCCGCCTCGAAGGCGCTGTTAGGATTTGGAGGAAGAAGTTGACGATGACCAGACAGAATCCTGTATTTGAATGGAATTTATGCATCATGTATGAAGTGTATGAATATGCAACAGGCTATTGTTTTTAAGGGTTAATCCTCTGTTAACGGGTGTCCTTTTTTCGGGCTCGTGCTGCCCAGAAAAAGGTACCCGGACGTCCGTAACTCTTTGTCTTTATTGTCTCATATTGTCCTAATTCAGTTTGTCCAAATTATTATTACTCTAATTGTATTACTATTTTTATAACCATTTTATTACTATTGAACTTTTAAAATTTTGGAAACAAGTGATTGGCGTTTTTAACAGTCTGAATTACATCCCCAAAGCTTTCAAAACAATTGAGTGTGTCTGCTGCATAAGCAGAATTGACCAAATTCAGGCACTTAAGAAAAATGCTGGAAAGCCATGACAACCTCTAATACAACCAGGCCGAGCCGAACTCGTTACGTTCCAGTGCTCCGAGCCATCTATGAAGACGATGCCTTTTTTTTTTTTTTTTTAGAAAGGCCAACAGCACCAGCGGGTCTTAGGACCCAGCGGTGGTGGGCAGGGCGGGGGACCTGGCCCTGGTGGGCGGGCCAAGAAGCCCAAACCCAGCCGGTGGGGCGGGGAACCTAGCCTCTTCGCCGAGCCCAGATTCATTCGGCTTGTTCCCTTCCTCCAACTTTTTACTGGTATCATCTGGGGCTCCTGCTCCTGGAGTCCCTGGGACAGCCGATGCCCACCCCTAGATGGGCGATCCATTTTCATCTTTTCTTTCACCGCCCGCCCCCATCATGCTGCCTGCGTCTCGGCCACCCCTCCGGCTTTTCAGCCTTCCCCCGCCCCTCCCCGCCAATACGGGAGAAAGGATTGCAGGAGTAGGCGAACGCCTCCTCCTCCTCCCCCCACTCTCTCCAGGACCACTGGTCTATATTGGCAAATGGGGAGGAGAGGTTTTCCCGGGAATATGAAATTCCACCCTGGATTTGGGGTTCTTGGCACCACCCACGTCTGCCCAGGACAATAGGGTGATCCTCGCTCTCTCCTGTGCCTCCCTCCCCCACGATACAAGGCGGAGAGGAGACTGGGCTGGTTGCAGGCTCCGAAGCAGGCGGCGAAGCGAAGGACGGAGCCTCTGAAGGCGGTGGGGGGCAGAGCGGAGCCGCTGCAGGGGCAAGTTGCGGAGCGGAGGTTGCAGCGTCCGCCGGAGCGATGGCAGCAGCCGCCGCAGATTGCAGGGGTTACCCCGCCGTGGCGTGGTGCTCCGCCAGTCTCTGTGAAGCGCGCGGCGGCGCAGGGGGGCTGGCCCCGCAGCCGGGGGCCCAGTCACGGACCCCGCAGCTGGAGAGGCAGCGGCGGGCGCTGGCGTGGGGGGATAATCAGCGCGACGGCCACGGGTGCGCGAAAAAGCGCCGCGGCGGTTTCTCTCGGTCCCGGGGAGGGGGCGGCGCTGGCGGCGTCTCTGCTGCTGCCGAAGCGGGGCGCGGAGCTGGCGGCCGCGGTCGGTTCGGGGCCGGTCGAAACAAAGAAACACCGGCTGCTCCATCCGGAGCGGGGGGGGGGGGGGGGGTGAGCACCGGTGGCGGCTGCAACAGAGCGGCCCGCGGCGGAGGCGAGCCCACCAGTCCCTGCGGGGCAGCGAATGCCGAAAATGCCAGTGAGTGAAAAGGCACTCCTGCCGCCGCTCTCGATACGGGGAGAGTCGGAGCCGGCGGAAATGGAGCAGGACGGTCCGCCACAGCCGATCGGGACACGGTTCCCGGAGCCATCGCAGGCGAAAAACCTGTCGGCTTTGTCACTTTCCTGTTCCCTGGGATCTTGCGCCGAAGGGCTTTAGAAATGCGTCTCCAGGGAATGAACAGTGCGGAAGCGGTCGCATCGCCTGCGTCCTTCTGGCCACACTATTCCTGATACAGGTGTGGATGCTGTTTGCCTTCTTGGCCACCAGGGCACACTGCCGGCTCATGTTCAGTTGGCTGTTGACCAGTACCCCCAGGTCCCTTTCTGCCTGGGCACTGTCCAGATACGTTGCAGGGAGTTATTGTGGCCAAAATGTAGGACTCGTCACTTGGACTTATTAAACTTCATCTTATTGGACTCTGCCCATCTATCCAACCCTTCCAGGTCTCTTTGCAGAGCCCTCCCACCTTCCAACAGATCAACACATGCTGCCACCTTAGTGTCGTCTGTAAATCTACTAATGATAGACTCAATACCCTCATCCATGTAATCAATAAAAATATTGAACAGAACAGGCCCCAGCACATACTCCTGAGGAACACCACTGTTGGAATACCAGGCTCTTTTTTGCTCCGAGGTCAGGGCGAATAAAACTCAGGAGACGTTGTTTTTAAAGTCTCACTCTGAAGTTTATTATCCTCATCTATTACAAACTCACGAGATGTGAGCTCTCTCGAACAAGTCAAGAAAGTGAGCTAAAATGGTGTCTATTCAAGGCTATTTTAGTCCCAATTATCCAAAAAACAGTTGACATGTATATTATTTGTGAAAAATGCGTGTATTTTATGATTGGCTTTTCGCAAATATTAAAATGAATATTATATGTGTTGTGTTAGAAAGTAATGCTGTATTAGTTTTCTTAAGTACTGTGTTAAATATAGTTTTAGGTTATAAAAATTGTTAAAATAGAAACGATGCTATGTAGGATACTTTTTTTAAAAAGAAAAGACTCGCAGTGAGATAGCAGCCACAGGACACCTAAATCTTTCAGAGAAAAAGAATTTATGGCCCTCTTATCAGAAGAAACCCACTTCTTCCCGCCTCGAAGGCGCTGTTAGGATTTGGAGGAAGAAGTTGACGATGACCAGACAGAATCCTGTATTTGAATGGAATTTATGCATCATGTATGAAGTGTATGAATATGCAACAGGCTATTGTTTTTAAGGGTTAATCCTCTGTTAACGGGTGTCCTTTTTCGGGCTCGTGCTGCCCAGAAAAAGGTACCCGGACGTCCGTAACTCTTTGTCTTTATTGTCTCATATTGTCCTAATTCAGTTTGTCCAAATTATTATTACTCTAATTGTATTACTATTTTTATAACCATTTTATTACTATTAAACTTTTAAAATTTTGGAAACAAGTGATTGGCGTTTTTAACAGTCTGAATTACATCCCCAAAGCTTTCAAAACAATTGAGTGTGTCTGCTGCATAAGCAGAATTGACCAAATTCAGGCACTTAAGAAAAATGCTGGAAAGCCATGACAACCTCTAATACAACCAGGCCGAGCCGAACTCGTTACGTTCCAGTGCTCCGAGCCATCTATGAAGACGATGCCTTTTTTTTTTTTTTTTTTAGAAAGGCCAACAGCACCAGCGGGTCTTAGGACCCAGCGGTGGTGGGCAGGGCGGGGGACCTGGCCCTGGTGGGCGGGCCAAGAAGCCCAAACCCAGCCGGTGGGGCGGGGAACCTAGCCTCTTCGCCGAGCCCAGATTCATTCGGCTTGTTCCCTTCCTCCAACTTTTTACTGGTATCATCTGGGGCTCCTGCTCCTGGAGTCCCTGGGACAGCCGATGCCCACCCCTAGATGGGCGATCCATTTTCATCTTTTCTTTCACCGCCCGCCCCCATCATGCTGCCTGCGTCTCGGCCACCCCTCCGGCTTTTCAGCCTTCCCCCGCCCCTCCCCGCCAATACGGGAGAAAGGATTGCAGGAGTAGGCGAACGCCTCCTCCTCCTCCCCCCACTCTCTCCAGGACCACTGGTCTATATTGGCAAATGGGGAGGAGAGGTTTTCCCGGGAATATGAAATTCCACCCTGGATTTGGGGTTCTTGGCACCACCCACGTCTGCCCAGGACAAAAGGGTGATCCTCGCTCTCTCCTGTGCCTCCCTCCCCCACGATACAAGGCGGAGAGGAGACTGGGCTGGTTGCAGGCTCCGAAGCAGGCGGCGAAGCGAAGGACGGAGCCTCTGAAGGCGGTGGGGGGCAGAGCGGAGCCGCTGCAGGGGCAAGTTGCGGAGCGGAGGTTGCAGCGTCCGCCGGAGCGGTCGCAGCAGCCGCCGCAGATTGCAGGGGTTACCCCGCCGTGGCGTGGTGCTCCGCCAGTCTCTGTGAAGCGCGCGGCGGCGCAGGGGGGCTGGCCCCGCAGCCGGGGGCCCAGCCACGGACCCCGCAGCTGGAGAGGCAGCGGCGGGCGCTGGCGTGGGGGGATAATCAGCGCGACGGCCACGGGTGCGCGAAAAAGCGCCGCGGCGGTTTCTCTCGGTCCCGGGGAGGGGGCGGCGCTGGCGGCGTCTCTGCTGCTGCCGAAGCGGGGCGCGGAGCTGGCGGCCGCGGTCGGTTCGGGGCCGGTCGAAACAAAGAAACACCGGCTGCTCCATCCGGAGCGGGGGGGGGGGGGTGAGCACCGGTGGCGGCTGCAACAGAGCGGCCCGCGGCGGAGGCGAGCCCACCAGTCCCTGCGGGGCAGCGAATGCCGAAAATGCCAGTGAGTGAAAAGGCACTCCTGCCGCCGCTCTCGATACGGGGAGAGTCGGAGCCGGCGGAAATGGAGCAGGACGGTCCGCCACAGCCGATCGGGACACGGTTCCCGGAGCCATCGCAGGCGAAAAACCTGTCGGCTTTGTCACTTTCCTGTTCCCTGGGATCTTGCGCCGAAGGGCTTTAGAAATGCGTCTCCAGGGAATGAACAGTGCGGAAGCGGTCGCATCGCCTGCGTCCTTCTGGCCACACTATTCCTGATACAGGTGTGGATGCTGTTTGCCTTCTTGGCCACCAGGGCACACTGCCGGCTCATGTTCAGTTGGCTGTTGACCAGTACCCCCAGGTCCCTTTCTGCCTGGGCACTGTCCAGATACGTTGCAGGGAGTTATTGTGGCCAAAATGTAGGACTCGTCACTTGGACTTATTAAACTTCATCTTATTGGACTCTGCCCATCTATCCAACCCTTCCAGGTCTCTTTGCAGAGCCCTCCCACCTTCCAACAGATCAACACATGCTGCCACCTTAGTGTCGTCTGTAAATCTACTAATGATAGACTCAATACCCTCATCCATGTAATCAATAAAAATATTGAACAGAACAGGCCCCAGCACATACTCCTGAGGAACACCACTGTTGGAATACCAGGCTCTTTTTTGCTCCGAGGTCAGGGCGAATAAAACTCAGGAGACGTTGTTTTTAAAGTCTCACTCTGAAGTTTATTATCCTCATCTATTACAAACTCACGAGATGTGAGCTCTCTCGAACAAGTCAAGAAAGTGAGCTAAAATGGTGTCTATTCAAGGCTATTTTAGTCCCAATTATCCAAAAAACAGTTGACATGTATATTATTTGTGAAAAATGCGTGTATTTTATGATTGGCTTTTCGCAAATATTAAAATGAATATTATATGTGTTGTGTTAGAAAGTAATGCTGTATTAGTTTTCTTAAGTACTGTGTTAAATATAGTTTTAGGTTATAAAAATTGTTAAAATAGAAACGATGCTATGTAGGATACTTTTTTTAAAAAGAAAAGACTCGCAGTGAGATAGCAGCCACAGGACACCTAAATCTTTCAGAGAAAAAGAATTTATGGCCCTCTTATCAGAAGAAACCCACTTCTTCCCGCCTCGAAGGCGCTGTTAGGATTTGGAGGAAGAAGTTGACGATGACCAGACAGAATCCTGTATTTGAATGGAATTTATGCATCATGTATGAAGTGTATGAATATGCAACAGGCTATTGTTTTTAAGGGTTAATCCTCTGTTAACGGGTGTCCTTTTTCGGGCTCGTGCTGCCCAGAAAAAGGTACCCGGACGTCCGTAACTCTTTGTCTTTATTGTCTCATATTGTCCTAATTCAGTTTGTCCAAATTATTATTACTCTAATTGTATTACTATTTTTATAACCATTTTATTACTATTAAACTTTTAAAATTTTGGAAACAAGTGATTGGCGTTTTTAACAGTCTGAATTACATCCCCAAAGCTTTCAAAACAATTGAGTGTGTCTGCTGCATAAGCAGAATTGACCAAATTCAGGCACTTAAGAAAAATGCTGGAAAGCCATGACAACCTCTAATACAACCAGGCCGAGCCGAACTCGTTACGTTCCAGTGCTCCGAGCCATCTATGAAGACGATGCCTTTTTTTTTTTTTTTTTTAGAAAGGCCAACAGCACCAGCGGGTCTTAGGACCCAGCGGTGGTGGGCAGGGCGGGGGACCTGGCCCTGGTGGGCGGGCCAAGAAGCCCAAACCCAGCCGGTGGGGCGGGGAACCTAGCCTCTTCGCCGAGCCCAGATTCATTCGGCTTGTTCCCTTCCTCCAACTTTTTACTGGTATCATCTGGGGCTCCTGCTCCTGGAGTCCCTGGGACAGCCGATGCCCACCCCTAGATGGGCGATCCATTTTCATCTTTTCTTTCACCGCCCGCCCCCATCATGCTGCCTGCGTCTCGGCCACCCCTCCGGCTTTTCAGCCTTCCCCCGCCCCTCCCCGCCAATACGGGAGAAAGGATTGCAGGAGTAGGCGAACGCCTCCTCCTCCTCCCCCCACTCTCTCCAGGACCACTGGTCTATATTGGCAAATGGGGAGGAGAGGTTTTCCCGGGAATATGAAATTCCACCCTGGATTTGGGGTTCTTGGCACCACCCACGTCTGCCCAGGACAATAGGGTGATCCTCGCTCTCTCCTGTGCCTCCCTCCCCCACGATACAAGGCGGAGAGGAGACTGGGCTGGTTGCAGGCTCCGAAGCAGGCGGCGAAGCGAAGGACGGAGCCTCTGAAGGCGGTGGGGGGCAGAGCGGAGCCGCTGCAGGGGCAAGTTGCGGAGCGGAGGTTGCAGCGTCCGCCGGAGCGGTCGCAGCAGCCGCCGCAGATTGCAGGGGTTACCCCGCCGTGGCGTGGTGCTCCGCCAGTCTCTGTGAAGCGCGCGGCGGCGCAGGGGGGCTGGCCCCGCAGCCGGGGGCCCAGCCACGGACCCCGCAGCTGGAGAGGCAGCGGCGGGCGCTGGCGTGGGGGGATAATCAGCGCGACGGCCACGGGTGCGCGAAAAAGCGCCGCGGCGGTTTCTCTCGGTCCCGGGGAGGGGGCGGCGCTGGCGGCGTCTCTGCTGCTGCCGAAGCGGGGCGCGGAGCTGGCGGCCGCGGTCGGTTCGGGGCCGGTCGAAACAAAGAAACACCGGCTGCTCCATCCGGAGCGGGGGGGGGGGGGGTGAGCACCGGTGGCGGCTGCAACAGAGCGGCCCGCGGCGGAGGCGAGCCCACCAGTCCCTGCGGGGCAGCGAATGCCGAAAATGCCAGTGAGTGAAAAGGCACTCCTGCCGCCGCTCTCGATACGGGGAGAGTCGGAGCCGGCGGAAATGGAGCAGGACGGTCCGCCACAGCCGATCGGGACACGGTTCCCGGAGCCATCGCAGGCGAAAAACCTGTCGGCTTTGTCACTTTCCTGTTCCCTGGGATCTTGCGCCGAAGGGCTTTAGAAATGCGTCTCCAGGGAATGAACAGTGCGGAAGCGGTCGCATCGCCTGCGTCCTTCTGGCCACACTATTCCTGATACAGGTGTGGATGCTGTTTGCCTTCTTGGCCACCAGGGCACACTGCCGGCTCATGTTCAGTTGGCTGTTGACCAGTACCCCCAGGTCCCTTTCTGCCTGGGCACTGTCCAGATACGTTGCAGGGAGTTATTGTGGCCAAAATGTAGGACTCGTCACTTGGACTTATTAAACTTCATCTTATTGGACTCTGCCCATCTATCCAACCCTTCCGGGTCTCTTTGCAGAGCCCTCCCACCTTCCAACAGATCAACACATGCTGCCACCTTAGTGTCGTCTGTAAATCTACTAATGATAGACTCAATACCCTCATCCATGTAATCAATAAAAATATTGAACAGAACAGGCCCCAGCACATACTCCTGAGGAACACCACTGTTGGAATACCAGGCTCTTTTTTGCTCCGAGGTCAGGGCGAATAAAACTCAGGAGACGTTGTTTTTAAAGTCTCACTCTGAAGTTTATTATCCTCATCTATTACAAACTCACGAGATGTGAGCTCTCTCTAACAAGTCAAGAAAGTGAGCTAAAATGGTGTCTATTCAAGGCTATTTTAGTCCCAATTATCCAAAAAACAGTTGACATGTATATTATTTGTGAAAAATGCGTGTATTTTATGATTGGCTTTTCGCAAATATTAAAATGAATATTATATGTGTTGTGTTAGAAAGTAATGCTGTATTAGTTTTCTTAAGTACTGTGTTAAATATAGTTTTAGGTTATAAAAATTGTTAAAATAGAAACGATGCTATGTAGGATACTTTTTTTAAAAAGAAAAGACTCGCAGTGAGATAGCAGCCACAGGACACCTAAATCTTTCAGAGAAAAAGAATTTATGGCCCTCTTATCAGAAGAAACCCACTTCTTCCCGCCTCGAAGGCGCTGTTAGGATTTGGAGGAAGAAGTTGACGATGACCAGACAGAATCCTGTATTTGAATGGAATTTATGCATCATGTATGAAGTGTATGAATATGCAACAGGCTATTGTTTTTAAGGGTTAATCCTCTGTTAACGGGTGTCCTTTTTCGGGCTCGTGCTGCCCAGAAAAAGGTACCCGGACGTCCGTAACTCTTTGTCTTTATTGTCTCATATTGTCCTAATTCAGTTTGTCCAAATTATTATTACTCTAATTGTATTACTATTTTTATAACCATTTTATTACTATTAAACTTTTAAAATTTTGGAAACAAGTGATTGGCGTTTTTAACAGTCTGAATTACATCCCCAAAGCTTTCAAAACAATTGAGTGTGTCTGCTGCATAAGCAGAATTGACCAAATTCAGGCACTTAAGAAAAATGCTGGAAAGCCATGACAACCTCTAATACAACCAGGCCGAGCCGAACTCGTTACGTTCCAGTGCTCCGAGCCATCTATGAAGACGATGCCTTTTTTTTTTTTTTTTTTAGAAAGGCCAACAGCACCAGCGGGTCTTAGGACCCAGCGGTGGTGGGCAGGGCGGGGGACCTGGCCCTGGTGGGCGGGCCAAGAAGCCCAAACCCAGCCGGTGGGGCGGGGAACCTAGCCTCTTCGCCGAGCCCAGATTCATTCGGCTTGTTCCCTTCCTCCAACTTTTTACTGGTATCATCTGGGGCTCCTGCTCCTGGAGTCCCTGGGACAGCCGATGCCCACCCCTAGATGGGCGATCCATTTTCATCTTTTCTTTCACCGCCCGCCCCCATCATGCTGCCTGCGTCTCGGCCACCCCTCCGGCTTTTCAGCCTTCCCCCGCCCCTCCCCGCCAATACGGGAGAAAGGATTGCAGGAGTAGGCGAACGCCTCCTCCTCCTCCCCCCACTCTCTCCAGGACCACTGGTCTATATTGGCAAATGGGGAGGAGAGGTTTTCCCGGGAATATGAAATTCCACCCTGGATTTGGGGTTCTTGGCACCACCCACGTCTGCCCAGGACAATAGGGTGATCCTCGCTCTCTCCTGTGCCTCCCTCCCCCACGATACAAGGCGGAGAGGAGACTGGGCTGGTTGCAGGCTCCGAAGCAGGCGGCGAAGCGAAGGACGGAGCCTCTGAAGGCGGTGGGGGGCAGAGCGGAGCCGCTGCAGGGGCAAGTTGCGGAGCGGAGGTTGCAGCGTCCGCCGGAGCGGTCGCAGCAGCCGCCGCAGATTGCAGGGGTTACCCCGCCGTGGCGTGGTGCTCCGCCAGTCTCTGTGAAGCGCGCGGCGGCGCAGGGGGGCTGGCCCCCGCAGCCGGGGGCCCAGCCACGGACCCCGCAGCTGGAGAGGCAGCGGCGGGCGCTGGCGTGGGGGGATAATCAGCGCGACGGCCACGGGTGCGCGAAAAAGCGCCGCGGCGGTTTCTCTCGGTCCCGGGGAGGGGGCGGCGCTGGCGGCGTCTCTGCTGCTGCCGAAGCGGGGCGCGGAGCTGGCGGCCGCGGTCGGTTCGGGGCCGGTCGAAACAAAGAAACACCGGCTGCTCCATCCGGAGCGGGGGGGGGGGGGGGGGTGAGCACCGGTGGCGGCTGCAACAGAGCGGCCCGCGGCGGAGGCGAGCCCACCAGTCCCTGCGGGGCAGCGAATGCCGAAAATGCCAGTGAGTGAAAAGGCACTCCTGCCGCCGCTCTCGATACGGGGAGAGTCGGAGCCGGCGGAAATGGAGCAGGACGGTCCGCCACAGCCGATCGGGACACGGTTCCCGGAGCCATCGCAGGCGAAAAACCTGTCGGCTTTGTCACTTTCCTGTTCCCTGGGATCTTGCGCCGAAGGGCTTTAGAAATGCGTCTCCAGGGAATGAACAGTGCGGAAGCGGTCGCATCGCCTGCGTCCTTCTGGCCACACTATTCCTGATACAGGTGTGGATGCTGTTTGCCTTCTTGGCCACCAGGGCACACTGCCGGCTCATGTTCAGTTGGCTGTTGACCAGTACCCCCAGGTCCCTTTCTGCCTGGGCACTGTCCAGATACGTTGCAGGGAGTTATTGTGGCCAAAATGTAGGACTCGTCACTTGGACTTATTAAACTTCATCTTATTGGACTCTGCCCATCTATCCAACCCTTCCAGGTCTCTTTGCAGAGCCCTCCCACCTTCCAACAGATCAACACATGCTGCCACCTTAGTGTCGTCTGTAAATCTACTAATGATAGACTCAATACCCTCATCCATGTAATCAATAAAAATATTGAACAGAACAGGCCCCAGCACATACTCCTGAGGAACACCACTGTTGGAATACCAGGCTCTTTTTTGCTCCGAGGTCAGGGCGAATAAAACTCAGGAGACGTTGTTTTTAAAGTCTCACTCTGAAGTTTATTATCCTCATCTATTACAAACTCACGAGATGTGAGCTCTCTCGAACAAGTCAAGAAAGTGAGCTAAAATGGTGTCTATTCAAGGCTATTTTAGTCCCAATTATCCAAAAAACAGTTGACATGTATATTATTTGTGAAAAATGCGTGTATTTTATGATTGGCTTTTCGCAAATATTAAAATGAATATTATATGTGTTGTGTTAGAAAGTAATGCTGTATTAGTTTTCTTAAGTACTGTGTTAAATATAGTTTTAGGTTATAAAAATTGTTAAAATAGAAACGATGCTATGTAGGATACTTTTTTTAAAAAGAAAAGACTCGCAGTGAGATAGCAGCCACAGGACACCTAAATCTTTCAGAGAAAAAGAATTTATGGCCCTCTTATCAGAAGAAACCCACTTCTTCCCGCCTCGAAGGCGCTGTTAGGATTTGGAGGAAGAAGTTGACGATGACCAGACAGAATCCTGTATTTGAATGGAATTTATGCATCATGTATGAAGTGTATGAATATGCAACAGGCTATTGTTTTTAAGGGTTAATCCTCTGTTAACGGGTGTCCTTTTTCGGGCTCGTGCTGCCCAGAAAAAGGTACCCGGACGTCCGTAACTCTTTGTCTTTATTGTCTCATATTGTCCTAATTCAGTTTGTCCAAATTATTATTACTCTAATTGTATTACTATTTTTATAACCATTTTATTACTATTAAACTTTTAAAATTTTGGAAACAAGTGATTGGCGTTTTTAACAGTCTGAATTACATCCCCAAAGCTTTCAAAACAATTGAGTGTGTCTGCTGCATAAGCAGAATTGACCAAATTCAGGCACTTAAGAAAAATGCTGGAAAGCCATGACAACCTCTAATACAACCAGGCCGAGCCGAACTCGTTACGTTCCAGTGCTCCGAGCCATCTATGAAGACGATGCCTTTTTTTTTTTTTTTTTTAGAAAGGCCAACAGCACCAGCGGGTCTTAGGACCCAGCGGTGGTGGGCAGGGCGGGGGACCTGGCCCTGGTGGGCGGGCCAAGAAGCCCAAACCCAGCCGGTGGGGCGGGGAACCTAGCCTCTTCGCCGAGCCCAGATTCATTCGGCTTGTTCCCTTCCTCCAACTTTTTACTGGTATCATCTGGGGCTCCTGCTCCTGGAGTCCCTGGGACAGCCGATGCCCACCCCTAGATGGGCGATCCATTTTCATCTTTTCTTTCACCGCCCGCCCCCATCATGCTGCCTGCGTCTCGGCCACCCCTCCGGCTTTTCAGCCTTCCCCCGCCCCTCCCCGCCAATACGGGAGAAAGGATTGCAGGAGTAGGCGAACGCCTCCTCCTCCTCCCCCCACTCTCTCCAGGACCACTGGTCTATATTGGCAAATGGGGAGGAGAGGTTTTCCCGGGAATATGAAATTCCACCCTGGATTTGGGGTTCTTGGCACCACCCACGTCTGCCCAGGACAATAGGGTGATCCTCGCTCTCTCCTGTGCCTCCCTCCCCCACGATACAAGGCGGAGAGGAGACTGGGCTGGTTGCAGGCTCCGAAGCAGGCGGCGAAGCGAAGGACGGAGCCTCTGAAGGCGGTGGGGGGCAGAGCGGAGCCGCTGCAGGGGCAAGTTGCGGAGCGGAGGTTGCAGCGTCCGCCGGAGCGGTCGCAGCAGCCGCCGCAGATTGCAGGGGTTACCCCGCCGTGGCGTGGTGCTCCGCCAGTCTCTGTGAAGCGCGCGGCGGCGCAGGGGGGCTGGCCCCCGCAGCCGGGGGCCCAGCCACGGACCCCGCAGCTGGAGAGGCAGCGGCGGGCGCTGGCGTGGGGGGATAATCAGCGCGACGGCCACGGGTGCGCGAAAAAGCGCCGCGGCGGTTTCTCTCGGTCCCGGGGAGGGGGCGGCGCTGGCGGCGTCTCTGCTGCTGCCGAAGCGGGGCGCGGAGCTGGCGGCCGCGGTCGGTTCGGGGCCGGTCGAAACAAAGAAACACCGGCTGCTCCATCCGGAGCGGGGGGGGGGGGGGGGTGAGCACCGGTGGCGGCTGCAACAGAGCGGCCCGCGGCGGAGGCGAGCCCACCAGTCCCTGCGGGGCAGCGAATGCCGAAAATGCCAGTGAGTGAAAAGGCACTCCTGCCGCCGCTCTCGATACGGGGAGAGTCGGAGCCGGCGGAAATGGAGCAGGACGGTCCGCCACAGCCGATCGGGACACGGTTCCCGGAGCCATCGCAGGCGAAAAACCTGTCGGCTTTGTCACTTTCCTGTTCCCTGGGATCTTGCGCCGAAGGGCTTTAGAAATGCGTCTCCAGGGAATGAACAGTGCGGAAGCGGTCGCATCGCCTGCGTCCTTCTGGCCACACTATTCCTGATACAGGTGTGGATGCTGTTTGCCTTCTTGGCCACCAGGGCACACTGCCGGCTCATGTTCAGTTGGCTGTTGACCAGTACCCCCAGGTCCCTTTCTGCCTGGGCACTGTCCAGATACGTTGCAGGGAGTTATTGTGGCCAAAATGTAGGACTCGTCACTTGGACTTATTAAACTTCATCTTATTGGACTCTGCCCATCTATCCAACCCTTCCAGGTCTCTTTGCAGAGCCCTCCCACCTTCCAACAGATCAACACATGCTGCCACCTTAGTGTCGTCTGTAAATCTACTAATGATAGACTCAATACCCTCATCCATGTAATCAATAAAAATATTGAACAGAACAGGCCCCAGCACATACTCCTGAGGAACACCACTGTTGGAATACCAGGCTCTTTTTTGCTCCGAGGTCAGGGCGAATAAAACTCAGGAGACGTTGTTTTTAAAGTCTCACTCTGAAGTTTATTATCCTCATCTATTACAAACTCACGAGATGTGAGCTCTCTCGAACAAGTCAAGAAAGTGAGCTAAAATGGTGTCTATTCAAGGCTATTTTAGTCCCAATTATCCAAAAAACAGTTGACATGTATATTATTTGTGAAAAATGCGTGTATTTTATGATTGGCTTTTCGCAAATATTAAAATGAATATTATATGTGTTGTGTTAGAAAGTAATGCTGTATTAGTTTTCTTAAGTACTGTGTTAAATATAGTTTTAGGTTATAAAAATTGTTAAAATAGAAACGATGCTATGTAGGATACTTTTTTTAAAAAGAAAAGACTCGCAGTGAGATAGCAGCCACAGGACACCTAAATCTTTCAGAGAAAAAGAATTTATGGCCCTCTTATCAGAAGAAACCCACTTCTTCCCGCCTCGAAGGCGCTGTTAGGATTTGGAGGAAGAAGTTGACGATGACCAGACAGAATCCTGTATTTGAATGGAATTTATGCATCATGTATGAAGTGTATGAATATGCAACAGGCTATTGTTTTTAAGGGTTAATCCTCTGTTAACGGGTGTCCTTTTTCGGGCTCGTGCTGCCCAGAAAAAGGTACCCGGACGTCCGTAACTCTTTGTCTTTATTGTCTCATATTGTCCTAATTCAGTTTGTCCAAATTATTATTACTCTAATTGTATTACTATTTTTATAACCATTTTATTACTATTAAACTTTTAAAATTTTGGAAACAAGTGATTGGCGTTTTTAACAGTCTGAATTACATCCCCAAAGCTTTCAAAACAATTGAGTGTGTCTGCTGCATAAGCAGAATTGACCAAATTCAGGCACTTAAGAAAAATGCTGGAAAGCCATGACAACCTCTAATACAACCAGGCCGAGCCGAACTCGTTACGTTCCAGTGCTCCGAGCCATCTATGAAGACGATGCCTTTTTTTTTTTTTTTTTTAGAAAGGCCAACAGCACCAGCGGGTCTTAGGACCCAGCGGTGGTGGGCAGGGCGGGGGACCTGGCCCTGGTGGGCGGGCCAAGAAGCCCAAACCCAGCCGGTGGGGCGGGGAACCTAGCCTCTTCGCCGAGCCCAGATTCATTCGGCTTGTTCCCTTCCTCCAACTTTTTACTGGTATCATCTGGGGCTCCTGCTCCTGGAGTCCCTGGGACAGCCGATGCCCACCCCTAGATGGGCGATCCATTTTCATCTTTTCTTTCACCGCCCGCCCCCATCATGCTGCCTGCGTCTCGGCCACCCCTCCGGCTTTTCAGCCTTCCCCCGCCCCTCCCCGCCAATACGGGAGAAAGGATTGCAGGAGTAGGCGAACGCCTCCTCCTCCTCCCCCCACTCTCTCCAGGACCACTGGTCTATATTGGCAAATGGGGAGGAGAGGTTTTCCCGGGAATATGAAATTCCACCCTGGATTTGGGGTTCTTGGCACCACCCACGTCTGCCCAGGACAATAGGGTGATCCTCGCTCTCTCCTGTGCCTCCCTCCCCCACGATACAAGGCGGAGAGGAGACTGGGCTGGTTGCAGGCTCCGAAGCAGGCGGCGAAGCGAAGGACGGAGCCTCTGAAGGCGGTGGGGGGCAGAGCGGAGCCGCTGCAGGGGCAAGTTGCGGAGCGGAGGTTGCAGCGTCCGCCGGAGCGGTCGCAGCAGCCGCCGCAGATTGCAGGGGTTACCCCGCCGTGGCGTGGTGCTCCGCCAGTCTCTGTGAAGCGCGCGGCGGCGCAGGGGGGCTGGCCCCGCAGCCGGGGGCCCAGCCACGGACCCCGCAGCTGGAGAGGCAGCGGCGGGCGCTGGCGTGGGGGGATAATCAGCGCGACGGCCACGGGTGCGCGAAAAAGCGCCGCGGCGGTTTCTCTCGGTCCCGGGGAGGGGGCGGCGCTGGCGGCGTCTCTGCTGCTGCCGAAGCGGGGCGCGGAGCTGGCGGCCGCGGTCGGTTCGGGGCCGGTCGAAACAAAGAAACACCGGCTGCTCCATCCGGAGCGGGGGGGGGGGGGTGAGCACCGGTGGCGGCTGCAACAGAGCGGCCCGCGGCGGAGGCGAGCCCACCAGTCCCTGCGGGGCAGCGAATGCCGAAAATGCCAGTGAGTGAAAAGGCACTCCTGCCGCCGCTCTCGATACGGGGAGAGTCGGAGCCGGCGGAAATGGAGCAGGACGGTCCGCCACAGCCGATCGGGACACGGTTCCCGGAGCCATCGCAGGCGAAAAACCTGTCGGCTTTGTCACTTTCCTGTTCCCTGGGATCTTGCGCCGAAGGGCTTTAGAAATGCGTCTCCAGGGAATGAACAGTGCGGAAGCGGTCGCATCGCCTGCGTCCTTCTGGCCACACTATTCCTGATACAGGTGTGGATGCTGTTTGCCTTCTTGGCCACCAGGGCACACTGCCGGCTCATGTTCAGTTGGCTGTTGACCAGTACCCCCAGGTCCCTTTCTGCCTGGGCACTGTCCAGATACGTTGCAGGGAGTTATTGTGGCCAAAATGTAGGACTCGTCACTTGGACTTATTAAACTTCATCTTATTGGACTCTGCCCATCTATCCAACCCTTCCGGGTCTCTTTGCAGAGCCCTCCCACCTTCCAACAGATCAACACATGCTGCCACCTTAGTGTCGTCTGTAAATCTACTAATGATAGACTCAATACCCTCATCCATGTAATCAATAAAAATATTGAACAGAACAGGCCCCAGCACATACTCCTGAGGAACACCACTGTTGGAATACCAGGCTCTTTTTTGCTCCGAGGTCAGGGCGAATAAAACTCAGGAGACGTTGTTTTTAAAGTCTCACTCTGAAGTTTATTATCCTCATCTATTACAAACTCACGAGATGTGAGCTCTCTCTAACAAGTCAAGAAAGTGAGCTAAAATGGTGTCTATTCAAGGCTATTTTAGTCCCAATTATCCAAAAAACAGTTGACATGTATATTATTTGTGAAAAATGCGTGTATTTTATGATTGGCTTTTCGCAAATATTAAAATGAATATTATATGTGTTGTGTTAGAAAGTAATGCTGTATTAGTTTTCTTAAGTACTGTGTTAAATATAGTTTTAGGTTATAAAAATTGTTAAAATAGAAACGATGCTATGTAGGATACTTTTTTTAAAAAGAAAAGACTCGCAGTGAGATAGCAGCCACAGGACACCTAAATCTTTCAGAGAAAAAGAATTTATGGCCCTCTTATCAGAAGAAACCCACTTCTTCCCGCCTCGAAGGCGCTGTTAGGATTTGGAGGAAGAAGTTGACGATGACCAGACAGAATCCTGTATTTGAATGGAATTTATGCATCATGTATGAAGTGTATGAATATGCAACAGGCTATTGTTTTTAAGGGTTAATCCTCTGTTAACGGGTGTCCTTTTTCGGGCTCGTGCTGCCCAGAAAAAGGTACCCGGACGTCCGTAACTCTTTGTCTTTATTGTCTCATATTGTCCTAATTCAGTTTGTCCAAATTATTATTACTCTAATTGTATTACTATTTTTATAACCATTTTATTACTATTAAACTTTTAAAATTTTGGAAACAAGTGATTGGCGTTTTTAACAGTCTGAATTACATCCCCAAAGCTTTCAAAACAATTGAGTGTGTCTGCTGCATAAGCAGAATTGACCAAATTCAGGCACTTAAGAAAAATGCTGGAAAGCCATGACAACCTCTAATACAACCAGGCCGAGCCGAACTCGTTACGTTCCAGTGCTCCGAGCCATCTATGAAGACGATGCCTTTTTTTTTTTTTTTTTTAGAAAGGCCAACAGCACCAGCGGGTCTTAGGACCCAGCGGTGGTGGGCAGGGCGGGGGACCTGGCCCTGGTGGGCGGGCCAAGAAGCCCAAACCCAGCCGGTGGGGCGGGGAACCTAGCCTCTTCGCCGAGCCCAGATTCATTCGGCTTGTTCCCTTCCTCCAACTTTTTACTGGTATCATCTGGGGCTCCTGCTCCTGGAGTCCCTGGGACAGCCGATGCCCACCCCTAGATGGGCGATCCATTTTCATCTTTTCTTTCACCGCCCGCCCCCATCATGCTGCCTGCGTCTCGGCCACCCCTCCGGCTTTTCAGCCTTCCCCCGCCCCTCCCCGCCAATACGGGAGAAAGGATTGCAGGAGTAGGCGAACGCCTCCTCCTCCTCCCCCCACTCTCTCCAGGACCACTGGTCTATATTGGCAAATGGGGAGGAGAGGTTTTCCCGGGAATATGAAATTCCACCCTGGATTTGGGGTTCTTGGCACCACCCACGTCTGCCCAGGACAATAGGGTGATCCTCGCTCTCTCCTGTGCCTCCCTCCCCCACGATACAAGGCGGAGAGGAGACTGGGCTGGTTGCAGGCTCCGAAGCAGGCGGCGAAGCGAAGGACGGAGCCTCTGAAGGCGGTGGGGGGCAGAGCGGAGCCGCTGCAGGGGCAAGTTGCGGAGCGGAGGTTGCAGCGTCCGCCGGAGCGGTCGCAGCAGCCGCCGCAGATTGCAGGGGTTACCCCGCCGTGGCGTGGTGCTCCGCCAGTCTCTGTGAAGCGCGCGGCGGCGCAGGGGGGCTGGCCCCCGCAGCCGGGGGCCCAGCCACGGACCCCGCAGCTGGAGAGGCAGCGGCGGGCGCTGGCGTGGGGGGATAATCAGCGCGACGGCCACGGGTGCGCGAAAAAGCGCCGCGGCGGTTTCTCTCGGTCCCGGGGAGGGGGCGGCGCTGGCGGCGTCTCTGCTGCTGCCGAAGCGGGGCGCGGAGCTGGCGGCCGCGGTCGGTTCGGGGCCGGTCGAAACAAAGAAACACCGGCTGCTCCATCCGGAGCGGGGGGGGGGGGGGGGGTGAGCACCGGTGGCGGCTGCAACAGAGCGGCCCGCGGCGGAGGCGAGCCCACCAGTCCCTGCGGGGCAGCGAATGCCGAAAATGCCAGTGAGTGAAAAGGCACTCCTGCCGCCGCTCTCGATACGGGGAGAGTCGGAGCCGGCGGAAATGGAGCAGGACGGTCCGCCACAGCCGATCGGGACACGGTTCCCGGAGCCATCGCAGGCGAAAAACCTGTCGGCTTTGTCACTTTCCTGTTCCCTGGGATCTTGCGCCGAAGGGCTTTAGAAATGCGTCTCCAGGGAATGAACAGTGCGGAAGCGGTCGCATCGCCTGCGTCCTTCTGGCCACACTATTCCTGATACAGGTGTGGATGCTGTTTGCCTTCTTGGCCACCAGGGCACACTGCCGGCTCATGTTCAGTTGGCTGTTGACCAGTACCCCCAGGTCCCTTTCTGCCTGGGCACTGTCCAGATACGTTGCAGGGAGTTATTGTGGCCAAAATGTAGGACTCGTCACTTGGACTTATTAAACTTCATCTTATTGGACTCTGCCCATCTATCCAACCCTTCCGGGTCTCTTTGCAGAGCCCTCCCACCTTCCAACAGATCAACACATGCTGCCACCTTAGTGTCGTCTGTAAATCTACTAATGATAGACTCAATACCCTCATCCATGTAATCAATAAAAATATTGAACAGAACAGGCCCCAGCACATACTCCTGAGGAACACCACTGTTGGAATACCAGGCTCTTTTTTGCTCCGAGGTCAGGGCGAATAAAACTCAGGAGACGTTGTTTTTAAAGTCTCACTCTGAAGTTTATTATCCTCATCTATTACAAACTCACGAGATGTGAGCTCTCTCGAACAAGTCAAGAAAGTGAGCTAAAATGGTGTCTATTCAAGGCTATTTTAGTCCCAATTATCCAAAAAACAGTTGACATGTATATTATTTGTGAAAAATGCGTGTATTTTATGATTGGCTTTTCGCAAATATTAAAATGAATATTATATGTGTTGTGTTAGAAAGTAATGCTGTATTAGTTTTCTTAAGTACTGTGTTAAATATAGTTTTAGGTTATAAAAATTGTTAAAATAGAAACGATGCTATGTAGGATACTTTTTTTAAAAAGAAAAGACTCGCAGTGAGATAGCAGCCACAGGACACCTAAATCTTTCAGAGAAAAAGAATTTATGGCCCTCTTATCAGAAGAAACCCACTTCTTCCCGCCTCGAAGGCGCTGTTAGGATTTGGAGGAAGAAGTTGACGATGACCAGACAGAATCCTGTATTTGAATGGAATTTATGCATCATGTATGAAGTGTATGAATATGCAACAGGCTATTGTTTTTAAGGGTTAATCCTCTGTTAACGGGTGTCCTTTTTCGGGCTCGTGCTGCCCAGAAAAAGGTACCCGGACGTCCGTAACTCTTTGTCTTTATTGTCTCATATTGTCCTAATTCAGTTTGTCCAAATTATTATTACTCTAATTGTATTACTATTTTTATAACCATTTTATTACTATTAAACTTTTAAAATTTTGGAAACAAGTGATTGGCGTTTTTAACAGTCTGAATTACATCCCCAAAGCTTTCAAAACAATTGAGTGTGTCTGCTGCATAAGCAGAATTGACCAAATTCAGGCACTTAAGAAAAATGCTGGAAAGCCATGACAACCTCTAATACAACCAGGCCGAGCCGAACTCGTTACGTTCCAGTGCTCCGAGCCATCTATGAAGACGATGCCTTTTTTTTTTTTTTTTTTAGAAAGGCCAACAGCACCAGCGGGTCTTAGGACCCAGCGGTGGTGGGCAGGGCGGGGGACCTGGCCCTGGTGGGCGGGCCAAGAAGCCCAAACCCAGCCGGTGGGGCGGGGAACCTAGCCTCTTCGCCGAGCCCAGATTCATTCGGCTTGTTCCCTTCCTCCAACTTTTTACTGGTATCATCTGGGGCTCCTGCTCCTGGAGTCCCTGGGACAGCCGATGCCCACCCCTAGATGGGCGATCCATTTTCATCTTTTCTTTCACCGCCCGCCCCCATCATGCTGCCTGCGTCTCGGCCACCCCTCCGGCTTTTCAGCCTTCCCCCGCCCCTCCCCGCCAATACGGGAGAAAGGATTGCAGGAGTAGGCGAACGCCTCCTCCTCCTCCCCCCACTCTCTCCAGGACCACTGGTCTATATTGGCAAATGGGGAGGAGAGGTTTTCCCGGGAATATGAAATTCCACCCTGGATTTGGGGTTCTTGGCACCACCCACGTCTGCCCAGGACAATAGGGTGATCCTCGCTCTCTCCTGTGCCTCCCTCCCCCACGATACAAGGCGGAGAGGAGACTGGGCTGGTTGCAGGCTCCGAAGCAGGCGGCGAAGCGAAGGACGGAGCCTCTGAAGGCGGTGGGGGGCAGAGCGGAGCCGCTGCAGGGGCAAGTTGCGGAGCGGAGGTTGCAGCGTCCGCCGGAGCGGTCGCAGCAGCCGCCGCAGATTGCAGGGGTTACCCCGCCGTGGCGTGGTGCTCCGCCAGTCTCTGTGAAGCGCGCGGCGGCGCAGGGGGGCTGGCCCCCGCAGCCGGGGGCCCAGCCACGGACCCCGCAGCTGGAGAGGCAGCGGCGGGCGCTGGCGTGGGGGGATAATCAGCGCGACGGCCACGGGTGCGCGAAAAAGCGCCGCGGCGGTTTCTCTCGGTCCCGGGGAGGGGGCGGCGCTGGCGGCGTCTCTGCTGCTGCCGAAGCGGGGCGCGGAGCTGGCGGCCGCGGTCGGTTCGGGGCCGGTCGAAACAAAGAAACACCGGCTGCTCCATCCGGAGCGGGGGGGGGGGGGGGGGTGAGCACCGGTGGCGGCTGCAACAGAGCGGCCCGCGGCGGAGGCGAGCCCACCAGTCCCTGCGGGGCAGCGAATGCCGAAAATGCCAGTGAGTGAAAAGGCACTCCTGCCGCCGCTCTCGATACGGGGAGAGTCGGAGCCGGCGGAAATGGAGCAGGACGGTCCGCCACAGCCGATCGGGACACGGTTCCCGGAGCCATCGCAGGCGAAAAACCTGTCGGCTTTGTCACTTTCCTGTTCCCTGGGATCTTGCGCCGAAGGGCTTTAGAAATGCGTCTCCAGGGAATGAACAGTGCGGAAGCGGTCGCATCGCCTGCGTCCTTCTGGCCACACTATTCCTGATACAGGTGTGGATGCTGTTTGCCTTCTTGGCCACCAGGGCACACTGCCGGCTCATGTTCAGTTGGCTGTTGACCAGTACCCCCAGGTCCCTTTCTGCCTGGGCACTGTCCAGATACGTTGCAGGGAGTTATTGTGGCCAAAATGTAGGACTCGTCACTTGGACTTATTAAACTTCATCTTATTGGACTCTGCCCATCTATCCAACCCTTCCAGGTCTCTTTGCAGAGCCCTCCCACCTTCCAACAGATCAACACATGCTGCCACCTTAGTGTCGTCTGTAAATCTACTAATGATAGACTCAATACCCTCATCCATGTAATCAATAAAAATATTGAACAGAACAGGCCCCAGCACATACTCCTGAGGAACACCACTGTTGGAATACCAGGCTCTTTTTTGCTCCGAGGTCAGGGCGAATAAAACTCAGGAGACGTTGTTTTTAAAGTCTCACTCTGAAGTTTATTATCCTCATCTATTACAAACTCACGAGATGTGAGCTCTCTCGAACAAGTCAAGAAAGTGAGCTAAAATGGTGTCTATTCAAGGCTATTTTAGTCCCAATTATCCAAAAAACAGTTGACATGTATATTATTTGTGAAAAATGCGTGTATTTTATGATTGGCTTTTCGCAAATATTAAAATGAATATTATATGTGTTGTGTTAGAAAGTAATGCTGTATTAGTTTTCTTAAGTACTGTGTTAAATATAGTTTTAGGTTATAAAAATTGTTAAAATAGAAACGATGCTATGTAGGATACTTTTTTTAAAAAGAAAAGACTCGCAGTGAGATAGCAGCCACAGGACACCTAAATCTTTCAGAGAAAAAGAATTTATGGCCCTCTTATCAGAAGAAACCCACTTCTTCCCGCCTCGAAGGCGCTGTTAGGATTTGGAGGAAGAAGTTGACGATGACCAGACAGAATCCTGTATTTGAATGGAATTTATGCATCATGTATGAAGTGTATGAATATGCAACAGGCTATTGTTTTTAAGGGTTAATCCTCTGTTAACGGGTGTCCTTTTTCGGGCTCGTGCTGCCCAGAAAAAGGTACCCGGACGTCCGTAACTCTTTGTCTTTATTGTCTCATATTGTCCTAATTCAGTTTGTCCAAATTATTATTACTCTAATTGTATTACTATTTTTATAACCATTTTATTACTATTAAACTTTTAAAATTTTGGAAACAAGTGATTGGCGTTTTTAACAGTCTGAATTACATCCCCAAAGCTTTCAAAACAATTGAGTGTGTCTGCTGCATAAGCAGAATTGACCAAATTCAGGCACTTAAGAAAAATGCTGGAAAGCCATGACAACCTCTAATACAACCAGGCCGAGCCGAACTCGTTACGTTCCAGTGCTCCGAGCCATCTATGAAGACGATGCCTTTTTTTTTTTTTTTTTTAGAAAGGCCAACAGCACCAGCGGGTCTTAGGACCCAGCGGTGGTGGGCAGGGCGGGGGACCTGGCCCTGGTGGGCGGGCCAAGAAGCCCAAACCCAGCCGGTGGGGCGGGGAACCTAGCCTCTTCGCCGAGCCCAGATTCATTCGGCTTGTTCCCTTCCTCCAACTTTTTACTGGTATCATCTGGGGCTCCTGCTCCTGGAGTCCCTGGGACAGCCGATGCCCACCCCTAGATGGGCGATCCATTTTCATCTTTTCTTTCACCGCCCGCCCCCATCATGCTGCCTGCGTCTCGGCCACCCCTCCGGCTTTTCAGCCTTCCCCCGCCCCTCCCCGCCAATACGGGAGAAAGGATTGCAGGAGTAGGCGAACGCCTCCTCCTCCTCCCCCCACTCTCTCCAGGACCACTGGTCTATATTGGCAAATGGGGAGGAGAGGTTTTCCCGGGAATATGAAATTCCACCCTGGATTTGGGGTTCTTGGCACCACCCACGTCTGCCCAGGACAAAAGGGTGATCCTCGCTCTCTCCTGTGCCTCCCTCCCCCACGATACAAGGCGGAGAGGAGACTGGGCTGGTTGCAGGCTCCGAAGCAGGCGGCGAAGCGAAGGACGGAGCCTCTGAAGGCGGTGGGGGGCAGAGCGGAGCCGCTGCAGGGGCAAGTTGCGGAGCGGAGGTTGCAGCGTCCGCCGGAGCGGTCGCAGCAGCCGCCGCAGATTGCAGGGGTTACCCCGCCGTGGCGTGGTGCTCCGCCAGTCTCTGTGAAGCGCGCGGCGGCGCAGGGGGGCTGGCCCCGCAGCCGGGGGCCCAGCCACGGACCCCGCAGCTGGAGAGGCAGCGGCGGGCGCTGGCGTGGGGGGATAATCAGCGCGACGGCCACGGGTGCGCGAAAAAGCGCCGCGGCGGTTTCTCTCGGTCCCGGGGAGGGGGCGGCGCTGGCGGCGTCTCTGCTGCTGCCGAAGCGGGGCGCGGAGCTGGCGGCCGCGGTCGGTTCGGGGCCGGTCGAAACAAAGAAACACCGGCTGCTCCATCCGGAGCGGGGGGGGGGGGGGTGAGCACCGGTGGCGGCTGCAACAGAGCGGCCCGCGGCGGAGGCGAGCCCACCAGTCCCTGCGGGGCAGCGAATGCCGAAAATGCCAGTGAGTGAAAAGGCACTCCTGCCGCCGCTCTCGATACGGGGAGAGTCGGAGCCGGCGGAAATGGAGCAGGACGGTCCGCCACAGCCGATCGGGACACGGTTCCCGGAGCCATCGCAGGCGAAAAACCTGTCGGCTTTGTCACTTTCCTGTTCCCTGGGATCTTGCGCCGAAGGGCTTTAGAAATGCGTCTCCAGGGAATGAACAGTGCGGAAGCGGTCGCATCGCCTGCGTCCTTCTGGCCACACTATTCCTGATACAGGTGTGGATGCTGTTTGCCTTCTTGGCCACCAGGGCACACTGCCGGCTCATGTTCAGTTGGCTGTTGACCAGTACCCCCAGGTCCCTTTCTGCCTGGGCACTGTCCAGATACGTTGCAGGGAGTTATTGTGGCCAAAATGTAGGACTCGTCACTTGGACTTATTAAACTTCATCTTATTGGACTCTGCCCATCTATCCAACCCTTCCAGGTCTCTTTGCAGAGCCCTCCCACCTTCCAACAGATCAACACATGCTGCCACCTTAGTGTCGTCTGTAAATCTACTAATGATAGACTCAATACCCTCATCCATGTAATCAATAAAAATATTGAACAGAACAGGCCCCAGCACATACTCCTGAGGAACACCACTGTTGGAATACCAGGCTCTTTTTTGCTCCGAGGTCAGGGCGAATAAAACTCAGGAGACGTTGTTTTTAAAGTCTCACTCTGAAGTTTATTATCCTCATCTATTACAAACTCACGAGATGTGAGCTCTCTCTAACAAGTCAAGAAAGTGAGCTAAAATGGTGTCTATTCAAGGCTATTTTAGTCCCAATTATCCAAAAAACAGTTGACATGTATATTATTTGTGAAAAATGCGTGTATTTTATGATTGGCTTTTCGCAAATATTAAAATGAATATTATATGTGTTGTGTTAGAAAGTAATGCTGTATTAGTTTTCTTAAGTACTGTGTTAAATATAGTTTTAGGTTATAAAAATTGTTAAAATAGAAACGATGCTATGTAGGATACTTTTTTTAAAAAGAAAAGACTCGCAGTGAGATAGCAGCCACAGGACACCTAAATCTTTCAGAGAAAAAGAATTTATGGCCCTCTTATCAGAAGAAACCCACTTCTTCCCGCCTCGAAGGCGCTGTTAGGATTTGGAGGAAGAAGTTGACGATGACCAGACAGAATCCTGTATTTGAATGGAATTTATGCATCATGTATGAAGTGTATGAATATGCAACAGGCTATTGTTTTTAAGGGTTAATCCTCTGTTAACGGGTGTCCTTTTTCGGGCTCGTGCTGCCCAGAAAAAGGTACCCGGACGTCCGTAACTCTTTGTCTTTATTGTCTCATATTGTCCTAATTCAGTTTGTCCAAATTATTATTACTCTAATTGTATTACTATTTTTATAACCATTTTATTACTATTAAACTTTTAAAATTTTGGAAACAAGTGATTGGCGTTTTTAACAGTCTGAATTACATCCCCAAAGCTTTCAAAACAATTGAGTGTGTCTGCTGCATAAGCAGAATTGACCAAATTCAGGCACTTAAGAAAAATGCTGGAAAGCCATGACAACCTCTAATACAACCAGGCCGAGCCGAACTCGTTACGTTCCAGTGCTCCGAGCCATCTATGAAGACGATGCCTTTTTTTTTTTTTTTTTTAGAAAGGCCAACAGCACCAGCGGGTCTTAGGACCCAGCGGTGGTGGGCAGGGCGGGGGACCTGGCCCTGGTGGGCGGGCCAAGAAGCCCAAACCCAGCCGGTGGGGCGGGGAACCTAGCCTCTTCGCCGAGCCCAGATTCATTCTGCTTGTTCCCTTCCTCCAACTTTTTACTGGTATCATCTGGGGCTCCTGCTCCTGGAGTCCCTGGGACAGCCGATGCCCACCCCTAGATGGGCGATCCATTTTCATCTTTTCTTTCACCGCCCGCCCCCATCATGCTGCCTGCGTCTCGGCCACCCCTCCGGCTTTTCAGCCTTCCCCCGCCCCTCCCCGCCAATACGGGAGAAAGGATTGCAGGAGTAGGCGAACGCCTCCTCCTCCTCCCCCCACTCTCTCCAGGACCACTGGTCTATATTGGCAAATGGGGAGGAGAGGTTTTCCCGGGAATATGAAATTCCACCCTGGATTTGGGGTTCTTGGCACCACCCACGTCTGCCCAGGACAATAGGGTGATCCTCGCTCTCTCCTGTGCCTCCCTCCCCCACGATACAAGGCGGAGAGGAGACTGGGCTGGTTGCAGGCTCCGAAGCAGGCGGCGAAGCGAAGGACGGAGCCTCTGAAGGCGGTGGGGGGCAGAGCGGAGCCGCTGCAGGGGCAAGTTGCGGAGCGGAGGTTGCAGCGTCCGCCGGAGCGGTCGCAGCAGCCGCCGCAGATTGCAGGGGTTACCCCGCCGTGGCGTGGTGCTCCGCCAGTCTCTGTGAAGCGCGCGGCGGCGCAGGGGGGCTGGCCCCGCAGCCGGGGGCCCAGCCACGGACCCCGCAGCTGGAGAGGCAGCGGCGGGCGCTGGCGTGGGGGGATAATCAGCGCGACGGCCACGGGTGCGCGAAAAAGCGCCGCGGCGGTTTCTCTCGGTCCCGGGGAGGGGGCGGCGCTGGCGGCGTCTCTGCTGCTGCCGAAGCGGGGCGCGGAGCTGGCGGCCGCGGTCGGTTCGGGGCCGGTCGAAACAAAGAAACACCGGCTGCTCCATCCGGAGCGGGGGGGGGGGGGTGAGCACCGGTGGCGGCTGCAACAGAGCGGCCCGCGGCGGAGGCGAGCCCACCAGTCCCTGCGGGGCAGCGAATGCCGAAAATGCCAGTGAGTGAAAAGGCACTCCTGCCGCCGCTCTCGATACGGGGAGAGTCGGAGCCGGCGGAAATGGAGCAGGACGGTCCGCCACAGCCGATCGGGACACGGTTCCCGGAGCCATCGCAGGCGAAAAACCTGTCGGCTTTGTCACTTTCCTGTTCCCTGGGATCTTGCGCCGAAGGGCTTTAGAAATGCGTCTCCAGGGAATGAACAGTGCGGAAGCGGTCGCATCGCCTGCGTCCTTCTGGCCACACTATTCCTGATACAGGTGTGGATGCTGTTTGCCTTCTTGGCCACCAGGGCACACTGCCGGCTCATGTTCAGTTGGCTGTTGACCAGTACCCCCAGGTCCCTTTCTGCCTGGGCACTGTCCAGATACGTTGCAGGGAGTTATTGTGGCCAAAATGTAGGACTCGTCACTTGGACTTATTAAACTTCATCTTATTGGACTCTGCCCATCTATCCAACCCTTCCGGGTCTCTTTGCAGAGCCCTCCCACCTTCCAACAGATCAACACATGCTGCCACCTTAGTGTCGTCTGTAAATCTACTAATGATAGACTCAATACCCTCATCCATGTAATCAATAAAAATATTGAACAGAACAGGCCCCAGCACATACTCCTGAGGAACACCACTGTTGGAATACCAGGCTCTTTTTTGCTCCGAGGTCAGGGCGAATAAAACTCAGGAGACGTTGTTTTTAAAGTCTCACTCTGAAGTTTATTATCCTCATCTATTACAAACTCACGAGATGTGAGCTCTCTCTAACAAGTCAAGAAAGTGAGCTAAAATGGTGTCTATTCAAGGCTATTTTAGTCCCAATTATCCAAAAAACAGTTGACATGTATATTATTTGTGAAAAATGCGTGTATTTTATGATTGGCTTTTCGCAAATATTAAAATGAATATTATATGTGTTGTGTTAGAAAGTAATGCTGTATTAGTTTTCTTAAGTACTGTGTTAAATATAGTTTTAGGTTATAAAAATTGTTAAAATAGAAACGATGCTATGTAGGATACTTTTTTTAAAAAGAAAAGACTCGCAGTGAGATAGCAGCCACAGGACACCTAAATCTTTCAGAGAAAAAGAATTTATGGCCCTCTTATCAGAAGAAACCCACTTCTTCCCGCCTCGAAGGCGCTGTTAGGATTTGGAGGAAGAAGTTGACGATGACCAGACAGAATCCTGTATTTGAATGGAATTTATGCATCATGTATGAAGTGTATGAATATGCAACAGGCTATTGTTTTTAAGGGTTAATCCTCTGTTAACGGGTGTCCTTTTTCGGGCTCGTGCTGCCCAGAAAAAGGTACCCGGACGTCCGTAACTCTTTGTCTTTATTGTCTCATATTGTCCTAATTCAGTTTGTCCAAATTATTATTACTCTAATTGTATTACTATTTTTATAACCATTTTATTACTATTAAACTTTTAAAATTTTGGAAACAAGTGATTGGCGTTTTTAACAGTCTGAATTACATCCCCAAAGCTTTCAAAACAATTGAGTGTGTCTGCTGCATAAGCAGAATTGACCAAATTCAGGCACTTAAGAAAAATGCTGGAAAGCCATGACAACCTCTAATACAACCAGGCCGAGCCGAACTCGTTACGTTCCAGTGCTCCGAGCCATCTATGAAGACGATGCCTTTTTTTTTTTTTTTTTTAGAAAGGCCAACAGCACCAGCGGGTCTTAGGACCCAGCGGTGGTGGGCAGGGCGGGGGACCTGGCCCTGGTGGGCGGGCCAAGAAGCCCAAACCCAGCCGGTGGGGCGGGGAACCTAGCCTCTTCGCCGAGCCCAGATTCATTCTGCTTGTTCCCTTCCTCCAACTTTTTACTGGTATCATCTGGGGCTCCTGCTCCTGGAGTCCCTGGGACAGCCGATGCCCACCCCTAGATGGGCGATCCATTTTCATCTTTTCTTTCACCGCCCGCCCCCATCATGCTGCCTGCGTCTCGGCCACCCCTCCGGCTTTTCAGCCTTCCCCCGCCCCTCCCCGCCAATACGGGAGAAAGGATTGCAGGAGTAGGCGAACGCCTCCTCCTCCTCCCCCCACTCTCTCCAGGACCACTGGTCTATATTGGCAAATGGGGAGGAGAGGTTTTCCCGGGAATATGAAATTCCACCCTGGATTTGGGGTTCTTGGCACCACCCACGTCTGCCCAGGACAAAAGGGTGATCCTCGCTCTCTCCTGTGCCTCCCTCCCCCACGATACAAGGCGGAGAGGAGACTGGGCTGGTTGCAGGCTCCGAAGCAGGCGGCGAAGCGAAGGACGGAGCCTCTGAAGGCGGTGGGGGGCAGAGCGGAGCCGCTGCAGGGGCAAGTTGCGGAGCGGAGGTTGCAGCGTCCGCCGGAGCGGTCGCAGCAGCCGCCGCAGATTGCAGGGGTTACCCCGCCGTGGCGTGGTGCTCCGCCAGTCTCTGTGAAGCGCGCGGCGGCGCAGGGGGGCTGGCCCCGCAGCCGGGGGCCCAGCCACGGACCCCGCAGCTGGAGAGGCAGCGGCGGGCGCTGGCGTGGGGGGATAATCAGCGCGACGGCCACGGGTGCGCGAAAAAGCGCCGCGGCGGTTTCTCTCGGTCCCGGGGAGGGGGCGGCGCTGGCGGCGTCTCTGCTGCTGCCGAAGCGGGGCGCGGAGCTGGCGGCCGCGGTCGGTTCGGGGCCGGTCGAAACAAAGAAACACCGGCTGCTCCATCCGGAGCGGGGGGGGGGGGGGGGGTGAGCACCGGTGGCGGCTGCAACAGAGCGGCCCGCGGCGGAGGCGAGCCCACCAGTCCCTGCGGGGCAGCGAATGCCGAAAATGCCAGTGAGTGAAAAGGCACTCCTGCCGCCGCTCTCGATACGGGGAGAGTCGGAGCCGGCGGAAATGGAGCAGGACGGTCCGCCACAGCCGATCGGGACACGGTTCCCGGAGCCATCGCAGGCGAAAAACCTGTCGGCTTTGTCACTTTCCTGTTCCCTGGGATCTTGCGCCGAAGGGCTTTAGAAATGCGTCTCCAGGGAATGAACAGTGCGGAAGCGGTCGCATCGCCTGCGTCCTTCTGGCCACACTATTCCTGATACAGGTGTGGATGCTGTTTGCCTTCTTGGCCACCAGGGCACACTGCCGGCTCATGTTCAGTTGGCTGTTGACCAGTACCCCCAGGTCCCTTTCTGCCTGGGCACTGTCCAGATACGTTGCAGGGAGTTATTGTGGCCAAAATGTAGGACTCGTCACTTGGACTTATTAAACTTCATCTTATTGGACTCTGCCCATCTATCCAACCCTTCCGGGTCTCTTTGCAGAGCCCTCCCACCTTCCAACAGATCAACACATGCTGCCACCTTAGTGTCGTCTGTAAATCTACTAATGATAGACTCAATACCCTCATCCATGTAATCAATAAAAATATTGAACAGAACAGGCCCCAGCACATACTCCTGAGGAACACCACTGTTGGAATACCAGGCTCTTTTTTGCTCCGAGGTCAGGGCGAATAAAACTCAGGAGACGTTGTTTTTAAAGTCTCACTCTGAAGTTTATTATCCTCATCTATTACAAACTCACGAGATGTGAGCTCTCTCTAACAAGTCAAGAAAGTGAGCTAAAATGGTGTCTATTCAAGGCTATTTTAGTCCCAATTATCCAAAAAACAGTTGACATGTATATTATTTGTGAAAAATGCGTGTATTTTATGATTGGCTTTTCGCAAATATTAAAATGAATATTATATGTGTTGTGTTAGAAAGTAATGCTGTATTAGTTTTCTTAAGTACTGTGTTAAATATAGTTTTAGGTTATAAAAATTGTTAAAATAGAAACGATGCTATGTAGGATACTTTTTTTAAAAAGAAAAGACTCGCAGTGAGATAGCAGCCACAGGACACCTAAATCTTTCAGAGAAAAAGAATTTATGGCCCTCTTATCAGAAGAAACCCACTTCTTCCCGCCTCGAAGGCGCTGTTAGGATTTGGAGGAAGAAGTTGACGATGACCAGACAGAATCCTGTATTTGAATGGAATTTATGCATCATGTATGAAGTGTATGAATATGCAACAGGCTATTGTTTTTAAGGGTTAATCCTCTGTTAACGGGTGTCCTTTTTTCGGGCTCGTGCTGCCCAGAAAAAGGTACCCGGACGTCCGTAACTCTTTGTCTTTATTGTCTCATATTGTCCTAATTCAGTTTGTCCAAATTATTATTACTCTAATTGTATTACTATTTTTATAACCATTTTATTACTATTGAACTTTTAAAATTTTGGAAACAAGTGATTGGCGTTTTTAACAGTCTGAATTACATCCCCAAAGCTTTCAAAACAATTGAGTGTGTCTGCTGCATAAGCAGAATTGACCTAATTCAGGCACTTAAGAAAAATGCTGGAAAGCCATGACAACCTCTAATACAACCAGGCCGAGCCGAACTCGTTACGTTCCAGTGCTCCGAGCCATCTATGAAGACGATGCCTTTTTTTTTTTTTTTTTAGAAAGGCCAACAGCACCAGCGGGTCTTAGGACCCAGCGGTGGTGGGCAGGGCGGGGGACCTGGCCCTGGTGGGCGGGCCAAGAAGCCCAAACCCAGCCGGTGGGGCGGGGAACCTAGCCTCTTCGCCGAGCCCAGATTCATTCGGCTTGTTCCCTTCCTCCAACTTTTTACTGGTATCATCTGGGGCTCCTGCTCCTGGAGTCCCTGGGACAGCCGATGCCCACCCCTAGATGGGCGATCCATTTTCATCTTTTCTTTCACCGCCCGCCCCCATCATGCTGCCTGCGTCTCGGCCACCCCTCCGGCTTTTCAGCCTTCCCCCGCCCCTCCCCGCCAATACGGGAGAAAGGATTGCAGGAGTAGGCGAACGCCTCCTCCTCCTCCCCCCACTCTCTCCAGGACCACTGGTCTATATTGGCAAATGGGGAGGAGAGGTTTTCCCGGGAATATGAAATTCCACCCTGGATTTGGGGTTCTTGGCACCACCCACGTCTGCCCAGGACAATAGGGTGATCCTCGCTCTCTCCTGTGCCTCCCTCCCCCACGATACAAGGCGGAGAGGAGACTGGGCTGGTTGCAGGCTCCGAAGCAGGCGGCGAAGCGAAGGACGGAGCCTCTGAAGGCGGTGGGGGGCAGAGCGGAGCCGCTGCAGGGGCAAGTTGCGGAGCGGAGGTTGCAGCGTCCGCCGGAGCGATGGCAGCAGCCGCCGCAGATTGCAGGGGTTACCCCGCCGTGGCGTGGTGCTCCGCCAGTCTCTGTGAAGCGCGCGGCGGCGCAGGGGGGCTGGCCCCGCAGCCGGGGGCCCAGCCACGGACCCCGCAGCTGGAGAGGCAGCGGCGGGCGCTGGCGTGGGGGGATAATCAGCGCGACGGCCACGGGTGCGCGAAAAAGCGCCGCGGCGGTTTCTCTCGGTCCCGGGGAGGGGGCGGCGCTGGCGGCGTCTCTGCTGCTGCCGAAGCGGGGCGCGGAGCTGGCGGCCGCGGTCGGTTCGGGGCCGGTCGAAACAAAGAAACACCGGCTGCTCCATCCGGAGCGGGGGGGGGGGGGGGTGAGCACCGGTGGCGGCTGCAACAGAGCGGCCCGCGGCGGAGGCGAGCCCACCAGTCCCTGCGGGGCAGCGAATGCCGAAAATGCCAGTGAGTGAAAAGGCACTCCTGCCGCCGCTCTCGATACGGGGAGAGTCGGAGCCGGCGGAAATGGAGCAGGACGGTCCGCCACAGCCGATCGGGACACGGTTCCCGGAGCCATCGCAGGCGAAAAACCTGTCGGCTTTGTCACTTTCCTGTTCCCTGGGATCTTGCGCCGAAGGGCTTTAGAAATGCGTCTCCAGGGAATGAACAGTGCGGAAGCGGTCGCATCGCCTGCGTCCTTCTGGCCACACTATTCCTGATACAGGTGTGGATGCTGTTTGCCTTCTTGGCCACCAGGGCACACTGCCGGCTCATGTTCAGTTGGCTGTTGACCAGTACCCCCAGGTCCCTTTCTGCCTGGGCACTGTCCAGATACGTTGCAGGGAGTTATTGTGGCCAAAATGTAGGACTCGTCACTTGGACTTATTAAACTTCATCTTATTGGACTCTGCCCATCTATCCAACCCTTCCAGGTCTCTTTGCAGAGCCCTCCCACCTTCCAACAGATCAACACATGCTGCCACCTTAGTGTCGTCTGTAAATCTACTAATGATAGACTCAATACCCTCATCCATGTAATCAATAAAAATATTGAACAGAACAGGCCCCAGCACATACTCCTGAGGAACACCACTGTTGGAATACCAGGCTCTTTTTTGCTCCGAGGTCAGGGCGAATAAAACTCAGGAGACGTTGTTTTTAAAGTCTCACTCTGAAGTTTATTATCCTCATCTATTACAAACTCACGAGATGTGAGCTCTCTCGAACAAGTCAAGAAAGTGAGCTAAAATGGTGTCTATTCAAGGCTATTTTAGTCCCAATTATCCAAAAAACAGTTGACATGTATATTATTTGTGAAAAATGCGTGTATTTTATGATTGGCTTTTCGCAAATATTAAAATGAATATTATATGTGTTGTGTTAGAAAGTAATGCTGTATTAGTTTTCTTAAGTACTGTGTTAAATATAGTTTTAGGTTATAAAAATTGTTAAAATAGAAACGATGCTATGTAGGATACTTTTTTTAAAAAGAAAAGACTCGCAGTGAGATAGCAGCCACAGGACACCTAAATCTTTCAGAGAAAAAGAATTTATGGCCCTCTTATCAGAAGAAACCCACTTCTTCCCGCCTCGAAGGCGCTGTTAGGATTTGGAGGAAGAAGTTGACGATGACCAGACAGAATCCTGTATTTGAATGGAATTTATGCATCATGTATGAAGTGTATGAATATGCAACAGGCTATTGTTTTTAAGGGTTAATCCTCTGTTAACGGGTGTCCTTTTTCGGGCTCGTGCTGCCCAGAAAAAGGTACCCGGACGTCCGTAACTCTTTGTCTTTATTGTCTCATATTGTCCTAATTCAGTTTGTCCAAATTATTATTACTCTAATTGTATTACTATTTTTATAACCATTTTATTACTATTAAACTTTTAAAATTTTGGAAACAAGTGATTGGCGTTTTTAACAGTCTGAATTACATCCCCAAAGCTTTCAAAACAATTGAGTGTGTCTGCTGCATAAGCAGAATTGACCAAATTCAGGCACTTAAGAAAAATGCTGGAAAGCCATGACAACCTCTAATACAACCAGGCCGAGCCGAACTCGTTACGTTCCAGTGCTCCGAGCCATCTATGAAGACGATGCCTTTTTTTTTTTTTTTTTTAGAAAGGCCAACAGCACCAGCGGGTCTTAGGACCCAGCGGTGGTGGGCAGGGCGGGGGACCTGGCCCTGGTGGGCGGGCCAAGAAGCCCAAACCCAGCCGGTGGGGCGGGGAACCTAGCCTCTTCGCCGAGCCCAGATTCATTCGGCTTGTTCCCTTCCTCCAACTTTTTACTGGTATCATCTGGGGCTCCTGCTCCTGGAGTCCCTGGGACAGCCGATGCCCACCCCTAGATGGGCGATCCATTTTCATCTTTTCTTTCACCGCCCGCCCCCATCATGCTGCCTGCGTCTCGGCCACCCCTCCGGCTTTTCAGCCTTCCCCCGCCCCTCCCCGCCAATACGGGAGAAAGGATTGCAGGAGTAGGCGAACGCCTCCTCCTCCTCCCCCCACTCTCTCCAGGACCACTGGTCTATATTGGCAAATGGGGAGGAGAGGTTTTCCCGGGAATATGAAATTCCACCCTGGATTTGGGGTTCTTGGCACCACCCACGTCTGCCCAGGACAAAAGGGTGATCCTCGCTCTCTCCTGTGCCTCCCTCCCCCACGATACAAGGCGGAGAGGAGACTGGGCTGGTTGCAGGCTCCGAAGCAGGCGGCGAAGCGAAGGACGGAGCCTCTGAAGGCGGTGGGGGGCAGAGCGGAGCCGCTGCAGGGGCAAGTTGCGGAGCGGAGGTTGCAGCGTCCGCCGGAGCGGTCGCAGCAGCCGCCGCAGATTGCAGGGGTTACCCCGCCGTGGCGTGGTGCTCCGCCAGTCTCTGTGAAGCGCGCGGCGGCGCAGGGGGGCTGGCCCCGCAGCCGGGGGCCCAGCCACGGACCCCGCAGCTGGAGAGGCAGCGGCGGGCGCTGGCGTGGGGGGATAATCAGCGCGACGGCCACGGGTGCGCGAAAAAGCGCCGCGGCGGTTTCTCTCGGTCCCGGGGAGGGGGCGGCGCTGGCGGCGTCTCTGCTGCTGCCGAAGCGGGGCGCGGAGCTGGCGGCCGCGGTCGGTTCGGGGCCGGTCGAAACAAAGAAACACCGGCTGCTCCATCCGGAGCGGGGGGGGGGGGGGTGAGCACCGGTGGCGGCTGCAACAGAGCGGCCCGCGGCGGAGGCGAGCCCACCAGTCCCTGCGGGGCAGCGAATGCCGAAAATGCCAGTGAGTGAAAAGGCACTCCTGCCGCCGCTCTCGATACGGGGAGAGTCGGAGCTGGCGGAAATGGAGCAGGACGGTCCGCCACAGCCGATCGGGACACGGTTCCCGGAGCCATCGCAGGCGAAAAACCTGTCGGCTTTGTCACTTTCCTGTTCCCTGGGATCTTGCGCCGAAGGGCTTTAGAAATGCGTCTCCAGGGAATGAACAGTGCGGAAGCGGTCGCATCGCCTGCGTCCTTCTGGCCACACTATTCCTGATACAGGTGTGGATGCTGTTTGCCTTCTTGGCCACCAGGGCACACTGCCGGCTCATGTTCAGTTGGCTGTTGACCAGTACCCCCAGGTCCCTTTCTGCCTGGGCACTGTCCAGATACGTTGCAGGGAGTTATTGTGGCCAAAATGTAGGACTCGTCACTTGGACTTATTAAACTTCATCTTATTGGACTCTGCCCATCTATCCAACCCTTCCAGGTCTCTTTGCAGAGCCCTCCCACCTTCCAACAGATCAACACATGCTGCCACCTTAGTGTCGTCTGTAAATCTACTAATGATAGACTCAATACCCTCATCCATGTAATCAATAAAAATATTGAACAGAACAGGCCCCAGCACATACTCCTGAGGAACACCACTGTTGGAATACCAGGCTCTTTTTTGCTCCGAGGTCAGGGCGAATAAAACTCAGGAGACGTTGTTTTTAAAGTCTCACTCTGAAGTTTATTATCCTCATCTATTACAAACTCACGAGATGTGAGCTCTCTCTAACAAGTCAAGAAAGTGAGCTAAAATGGTGTCTATTCAAGGCTATTTTAGTCCCAATTATCCAAAAAACAGTTGACATGTATATTATTTGTGAAAAATGCGTGTATTTTATGATTGGCTTTTCGCAAATATTAAAATGAATATTATATGTGTTGTGTTAGAAAGTAATGCTGTATTAGTTTTCTTAAGTACTGTGTTAAATATAGTTTTAGGTTATAAAAATTGTTAAAATAGAAACGATGCTATGTAGGATACTTTTTTTAAAAAGAAAAGACTCGCAGTGAGATAGCAGCCACAGGACACCTAAATCTTTCAGAGAAAAAGAATTTATGGCCCTCTTATCAGAAGAAACCCACTTCTTCCCGCCTCGAAGGCGCTGTTAGGATTTGGAGGAAGAAGTTGACGATGACCAGACAGAATCCTGTATTTGAATGGAATTTATGCATCATGTATGAAGTGTATGAATATGCAACAGGCTATTGTTTTTAAGGGTTAATCCTCTGTTAACGGGTGTCCTTTTTCGGGCTCGTGCTGCCCAGAAAAAGGTACCCGGACGTCCGTAACTCTTTGTCTTTATTGTCTCATATTGTCCTAATTCAGTTTGTCCAAATTATTATTACTCTAATTGTATTACTATTTTTATAACCATTTTATTACTATTAAACTTTTAAAATTTTGGAAACAAGTGATTGGCGTTTTTAACAGTCTGAATTACATCCCCAAAGCTTTCAAAACAATTGAGTGTGTCTGCTGCATAAGCAGAATTGACCAAATTCAGGCACTTAAGAAAAATGCTGGAAAGCCATGACAACCTCTAATACAACCAGGCCGAGCCGAACTCGTTACGTTCCAGTGCTCCGAGCCATCTATGAAGACGATGCCTTTTTTTTTTTTTTTTTTAGAAAGGCCAACAGCACCAGCGGGTCTTAGGACCCAGCGGTGGTGGGCAGGGCGGGGGACCTGGCCCTGGTGGGCGGGCCAAGAAGCCCAAACCCAGCCGGTGGGGCGGGGAACCTAGCCTCTTCGCCGAGCCCAGATTCATTCGGCTTGTTCCCTTCCTCCAACTTTTTACTGGTATCATCTGGGGCTCCTGCTCCTGGAGTCCCTGGGACAGCCGATGCCCACCCCTAGATGGGCGATCCATTTTCATCTTTTCTTTCACCGCCCGCCCCCATCATGCTGCCTGCGTCTCGGCCACCCCTCCGGCTTTTCAGCCTTCCCCCGCCCCTCCCCGCCAATACGGGAGAAAGGATTGCAGGAGTAGGCGAACGCCTCCTCCTCCTCCCCCCACTCTCTCCAGGACCACTGGTCTATATTGGCAAATGGGGAGGAGAGGTTTTCCCGGGAATATGAAATTCCACCCTGGATTTGGGGTTCTTGGCACCACCCACGTCTGCCCAGGACAATAGGGTGATCCTCGCTCTCTCCTGTGCCTCCCTCCCCCACGATACAAGGCGGAGAGGAGACTGGGCTGGTTGCAGGCTCCGAAGCAGGCGGCGAAGCGAAGGACGGAGCCTCTGAAGGCGGTGGGGGGCAGAGCGGAGCCGCTGCAGGGGCAAGTTGCGGAGCGGAGGTTGCAGCGTCCGCCGGAGCGGTCGCAGCAGCCGCCGCAGATTGCAGGGGTTACCCCGCCGTGGCGTGGTGCTCCGCCAGTCTCTGTGAAGCGCGCGGCGGCGCAGGGGGGCTGGCCCCCGCAGCCGGGGGCCCAGCCACGGACCCCGCAGCTGGAGAGGCAGCGGCGGGCGCTGGCGTGGGGGGATAATCAGCGCGACGGCCACGGGTGCGCGAAAAAGCGCCGCGGCGGTTTCTCTCGGTCCCGGGGAGGGGGCGGCGCTGGCGGCGTCTCTGCTGCTGCCGAAGCGGGGCGCGGAGCTGGCGGCCGCGGTCGGTTCGGGGCCGGTCGAAACAAAGAAACACCGGCTGCTCCATCCGGAGCGGGGGGGGGGGGGGGGGGTGAGCACCGGTGGCGGCTGCAACAGAGCGGCCCGCGGCGGAGGCGAGCCCACCAGTCCCTGCGGGGCAGCGAATGCCGAAAATGCCAGTGAGTGAAAAGGCACTCCTGCCGCCGCTCTCGATACGGGGAGAGTCGGAGCCGGCGGAAATGGAGCAGGACGGTCCGCCACAGCCGATCGGGACACGGTTCCCGGAGCCATCGCAGGCGAAAAACCTGTCGGCTTTGTCACTTTCCTGTTCCCTGGGATCTTGCGCCGAAGGGCTTTAGAAATGCGTCTCCAGGGAATGAACAGTGCGGAAGCGGTCGCATCGCCTGCGTCCTTCTGGCCACACTATTCCTGATACAGGTGTGGATGCTGTTTGCCTTCTTGGCCACCAGGGCACACTGCCGGCTCATGTTCAGTTGGCTGTTGACCAGTACCCCCAGGTCCCTTTCTGCCTGGGCACTGTCCAGATACGTTGCAGGGAGTTATTGTGGCCAAAATGTAGGACTCGTCACTTGGACTTATTAAACTTCATCTTATTGGACTCTGCCCATCTATCCAACCCTTCCAGGTCTCTTTGCAGAGCCCTCCCACCTTCCAACAGATCAACACATGCTGCCACCTTAGTGTCGTCTGTAAATCTACTAATGATAGACTCAATACCCTCATCCATGTAATCAATAAAAATATTGAACAGAACAGGCCCCAGCACATACTCCTGAGGAACACCACTGTTGGAATACCAGGCTCTTTTTTGCTCCGAGGTCAGGGCGAATAAAACTCAGGAGACGTTGTTTTTAAAGTCTCACTCTGAAGTTTATTATCCTCATCTATTACAAACTCACGAGATGTGAGCTCTCTCTAACAAGTCAAGAAAGTGAGCTAAAATGGTGTCTATTCAAGGCTATTTTAGTCCCAATTATCCAAAAAACAGTTGACATGTATATTATTTGTGAAAAATGCGTGTATTTTATGATTGGCTTTTCGCAAATATTAAAATGAATATTATATGTGTTGTGTTAGAAAGTAATGCTGTATTAGTTTTCTTAAGTACTGTGTTAAATATAGTTTTAGGTTATAAAAATTGTTAAAATAGAAACGATGCTATGTAGGATACTTTTTTTAAAAAGAAAAGACTCGCAGTGAGATAGCAGCCACAGGACACCTAAATCTTTCAGAGAAAAAGAATTTATGGCCCTCTTATCAGAAGAAACCCACTTCTTCCCGCCTCGAAGGCGCTGTTAGGATTTGGAGGAAGAAGTTGACGATGACCAGACAGAATCCTGTATTTGAATGGAATTTATGCATCATGTATGAAGTGTATGAATATGCAACAGGCTATTGTTTTTAAGGGTTAATCCTCTGTTAACGGGTGTCCTTTTTCGGGCTCGTGCTGCCCAGAAAAAGGTACCCGGACGTCCGTAACTCTTTGTCTTTATTGTCTCATATTGTCCTAATTCAGTTTGTCCAAATTATTATTACTCTAATTGTATTACTATTTTTATAACCATTTTATTACTATTAAACTTTTAAAATTTTGGAAACAAGTGATTGGCGTTTTTAACAGTCTGAATTACATCCCCAAAGCTTTCAAAACAATTGAGTGTGTCTGCTGCATAAGCAGAATTGACCAAATTCAGGCACTTAAGAAAAATGCTGGAAAGCCATGACAACCTCTAATACAACCAGGCCGAGCCGAACTCGTTACGTTCCAGTGCTCCGAGCCATCTATGAAGACGATGCCTTTTTTTTTTTTTTTTTTTTTTTTTTTTTTTTAGAAAGGCCAACAGCACCAGCGGGTCTTAGGACCCAGCGGTGGTGGGCAGGGCGGGGGACCTGGCCCTGGTGGGCGGGCCAAGAAGCCCAAACCCAGCCGGTGGGGCGGGGAACCTAGCCTCTTCGCCGAGCCCAGATTCATTCGGCTTGTTCCCTTCCTCCAACTTTTTACTGGTATCATCTGGGGCTCCTGCTCCTGGAGTCCCTGGGACAGCCGATGCCCACCCCTAGATGGGCGATCCATTTTCATCTTTTCTTTCACCGCCCGCCCCCATCATGCTGCCTGCGTCTCGGCCACCCCTCCGGCTTTTCAGCCTTCCCCCGCCCCTCCCCGCCAATACGGGAGAAAGGATTGCAGGAGTAGGCGAACGCCTCCTCCTCCTCCCCCCACTCTCTCCAGGACCACTGGTCTATATTGGCAAATGGGGAGGAGAGGTTTTCCCGGGAATATGAAATTCCACCCTGGATTTGGGGTTCTTGGCACCACCCACGTCTGCCCAGGACAAAAGGGTGATCCTCGCTCTCTCCTGTGCCTCCCTCCCCCACGATACAAGGCGGAGAGGAGACTGGGCTGGTTGCAGGCTCCGAAGCAGGCGGCGAAGCGAAGGACGGAGCCTCTGAAGGCGGTGGGGGGCAGAGCGGAGCCGCTGCAGGGGCAAGTTGCGGAGCGGAGGTTGCAGCGTCCGCCGGAGCGATGGCAGCAGCCGCCGCAGATTGCAGGGGTTACCCCGCCGTGGCGTGGTGCTCCGCCAGTCTCTGTGAAGCGCGCGGCGGCGCAGGGGGGCTGGCCCCGCAGCCGGGGGCCCAGCCACGGACCCCGCAGCTGGAGAGGCAGCGGCGGGCGCTGGCGTGGGGGGATAATCAGCGCGACGGCCACGGGTGCGCGAAAAAGCGCCGCGGCGGTTTCTCTCGGTCCCGGGGAGGGGGCGGCGCTGGCGGCGTCTCTGCTGCTGCCGAAGCGGGGCGCGGAGCTGGCGGCCGCGGTCGGTTCGGGGCCGGTCGAAACAAAGAAACACCGGCTGCTCCATCCGGAGGGGAGGGGGGTGAGCACCGGTGGCGGCTGCAACAGGGCGGCCCGCGGCGGGGGCGAGCCCACCAGTCCTTGCGGGGCAGCGAATGCCGAAAATGCCAGTGAGTGAAAAGGCACTCCTGCCGCCGCTCTCGATACGGGGAGAGTCGGAGCCGGCGGAAATGGAGCAGGACGGTCCGCCACAGCCGATCGGGACACGGTTCCCGGAGCCATCGCAGGCGAAAAACCTGTCGGCTTTGTCACTTTCCTGTTCCCTGGGATCTTGCGCCGAAGGGCTTTAGAAATGCGTCTCCAGGGAATGAACAGTGCGGAAGCGGTCGCATCGCCTGCGTCCTTCTGGCCACACTATTCCTGATACAGGTGTGGATGCTGTTTGCCTTCTTGGCCACCAGGGTACACTGCCGGCTCATGTTCAGTTGGCTGTTGACCAGTACCCCCAGGTCCCTTTCTGCCTGGGCACTGTCCAGATACGTTGCAGGGAGTTATTGTGGCCAAAATGTAGGACTCGTCACTTGGACTTATTAAACTTCATCTTATTGGACTCTGCCCATCTATCCAACCCTTCCAGGTCTCTTTGCAGAGCCCTCCCACCTTCCAACAGATCAACACATGCTGCCACCTTAGTGTCGTCTGTAAATCTACTAATGATAGACTCAATACCCTCATCCATGTAATCAATAAAAATATTGAACAGAACAGGCCCCAGCACATACTCCTGAGGAACACCACTGTTGGAATACCAGGCTCTTTTTTGCTCCGAGGTCAGGGCGAATAAAACTCAGGAGACGTTGTTTTTAAAGTCTCACTCTGAAGTTTATTATCCTCATCTATTACAAACTCACGAGATGTGAGCTCTCTCGAACAAGTCAAGAAAGTGAGCTAAAATGGTGTCTATTCAAGGCTATTTTAGTCCCAATTATCCAAAAAACAGTTGACATGTATATTATTTGTGAAAAATGCGTGTATTTTATGATTGGCTTTTCGCAAATATTAAAATGAATATTATATGTGTTGTGTTAGAAAGTAATGCTGTATTAGTTTTCTTAAGTACTGTGTTAAATATAGTTTTAGGTTATAAAAATTGTTAAAATAGAAACGATGCTATGTAGGATACTTTTTTTAAAAAGAAAAGACTCGCAGTGAGATAGCAGCCACAGGACACCTAAATCTTTCAGAGAAAAAGAATTTATGGCCCTCTTATCAGAAGAAACCCACTTCTTCCCGCCTCGAAGGCGCTGTTAGGATTTGGAGGAAGAAGTTGACGATGACCAGACAGAATCCTGTATTTGAATGGAATTTATGCATCATGTATGAAGTGTATGAATATGCAACAGGCTATTGTTTTTAAGGGTTAATCCTCTGTTAACGGGTGTCCTTTTTCGGGCTCGTGCTGCCCAGAAAAAGGTACCCGGACGTCCGTAACTCTTTGTCTTTATTGTCTCATATTGTCCTAATTCAGTTTGTCCAAATTATTATTACTCTAATTGTATTACTATTTTTATAACCATTTTATTACTATTAAACTTTTAAAATTTTGGAAACAAGTGATTGGCGTTTTTAACAGTCTGAATTACATCCCCAAAGCTTTCAAAACAATTGAGTGTGTCTGCTGCATAAGCAGAATTGACCAAATTCAGGCACTTAAGAAAAATGCTGGAAAGCCATGACAACCTCTAATACAACCAGGCCGAGCCGAACTCGTTACGTTCCAGTGCTCCGAGCCATCTATGAAGACGATGCCTTTTTTTTTTTTTTTTTAGAAAGGCCAACAGCACCAGCGGGTCTTAGGACCCAGCGGTGGTGGGCAGGGCGGGGGACCTGGCCCTGGTGGGCGGGCCAAGAAGCCCAAACCCAGCCGGTGGGGCGGGGAACCTAGCCTCTTCGCCGAGCCCAGATTCATTCTGCTTGTTCCCTTCCTCCAACTTTTTACTGGTATCATCTGGGGCTCCTGCTCCTGGAGTCCCTGGGACAGCCGATGCCCACCCCTAGATGGGCGATCCATTTTCATCTTTTCTTTCACCGCCCGCCCCCATCATGCTGCCTGCGTCTCGGCCACCCCTCCGGCTTTTCAGCCTTCCCCCGCCCCTCCCCGCCAATACGGGAGAAAGGATTGCAGGAGTAGGCGAACGCCTCCTCCTCCTCCCCCCACTCTCTCCAGGACCACTGGTCTATATTGGCAAATGGGGAGGAGAGGTTTTCCCGGGAATATGAAATTCCACCCTGGATTTGGGGTTCTTGGCACCACCCACGTCTGCCCAGGACAATAGGGTGATCCTCGCTCTCTCCTGTGCCTCCCTCCCCCACGATACAAGGCGGAGAGGAGACTGGGCTGGTTGCAGGCTCCGAAGCAGGCGGCGAAGCGAAGGACGGAGCCTCTGAAGGCGGTGGGGGGCAGAGCGGAGCCGCTGCAGGGGCAAGTTGCGGAGCGGAGGTTGCAGCGTCCGCCGGAGCGGTCGCAGCAGCCGCCGCAGATTGCAGGGGTTACCCCGCCGTGGCGTGGTGCTCCGCCAGTCTCTGTGAAGCGCGCGGCGGCGCAGGGGGGCTGGCCCCGCAGCCGGGGGCCCAGCCACGGACCCCGCAGCTGGAGAGGCAGCGGCGGGCGCTGGCGTGGGGGGATAATCAGCGCGACGGCCACGGGTGCGCGAAAAAGCGCCGCGGCGGTTTCTCTCGGTCCCGGGGAGGGGGCGGCGCTGGCGGCGTCTCTGCTGCTGCCGAAGCGGGGCGCGGAGCTGGCGGCCGCGGTCGGTTCGGGGCCGGTCGAAACAAAGAAACACCGGCTGCTCCATCCGGAGCGGGGGGGGGGGGGGGGGGGGGTGAGCACCGGTGGCGGCTGCAACAGAGCGGCCCGCGGCGGAGGCGAGCCCACCAGTCCCTGCGGGGCAGCGAATGCCGAAAATGCCAGTGAGTGAATAGGCACTCCTGCCGCCGCTCTCGATACGGGGAGAGTCGGAGCCGGCGGAAATGGAGCAGGACGGTCCGCCACAGCCGATCGGGACACGGTTCCCGGAGCCATCGCAGGCGAAAAACCTGTCGGCTTTGTCACTTTCCTGTTCCCTGGGATCTTGCGCCGAAGGGCTTTAGAAATGCGTCTCCAGGGAATGAACAGTGCGGAAGCGGTCGCATCGCCTGCGTCCTTCTGGCCACACTATTCCTGATACAGGTGTGGATGCTGTTTGCCTTCTTGGCCACCAGGGCACACTGCCGGCTCATGTTCAGTTGGCTGTTGACCAGTACCCCCAGGTCCCTTTCTGCCTGGGCACTGTCCAGATACGTTGCAGGGAGTTATTGTGGCCAAAATGTAGGACTCGTCACTTGGACTTATTAAACTTCATCTTATTGGACTCTGCCCATCTATCCAACCCTTCCAGGTCTCTTTGCAGAGCCCTCCCACCTTCCAACAGATCAACACATGCTGCCACCTTAGTGTCGTCTGTAAATCTACTAATGATAGACTCAATACCCTCATCCATGTAATCAATAAAAATATTGAACAGAACAGGCCCCAGCACATACTCCTGAGGAACACCACTGTTGGAATACCAGGCTCTTTTTTGCTCCGAGGTCAGGGCGAATAAAACTCAGGAGACGTTGTTTTTAAAGTCTCACTCTGAAGTTTATTATCCTCATCTATTACAAACTCACGAGATGTGAGCTCTCTCTAACAAGTCAAGAAAGTGAGCTAAAATGGTGTCTATTCAAGGCTATTTTAGTCCCAATTATCCAAAAAACAGTTGACATGTATATTATTTGTGAAAAATGCGTGTATTTTATGATTGGCTTTTCGCAAATATTAAAATGAATATTATATGTGTTGTGTTAGAAAGTAATGCTGTATTAGTTTTCTTAAGTACTGTGTTAAATATAGTTTTAGGTTATAAAAATTGTTAAAATAGAAACGATGCTATGTAGGATACTTTTTTTAAAAAGAAAAGACTCGCAGTGAGATAGCAGCCACAGGACACCTAAATCTTTCAGAGAAAAAGAATTTATGGCCCTCTTATCAGAAGAAACCCACTTCTTCCCGCCTCGAAGGCGCTGTTAGGATTTGGAGGAAGAAGTTGACGATGACCAGACAGAATCCTGTATTTGAATGGAATTTATGCATCATGTATGAAGTGTATGAATATGCAACAGGCTATTGTTTTTAAGGGTTAATCCTCTGTTAACGGGTGTCCTTTTTCGGGCTCGTGCTGCCCAGAAAAAGGTACCCGGACGTCCGTAACTCTTTGTCTTTATTGTCTCATATTGTCCTAATTCAGTTTGTCCAAATTATTATTACTCTAATTGTATTACTATTTTTATAACCATTTTATTACTATTAAACTTTTAAAATTTTGGAAACAAGTGATTGGCGTTTTTAACAGTCTGAATTACATCCCCAAAGCTTTCAAAACAATTGAGTGTGTCTGCTGCATAAGCAGAATTGACCAAATTCAGGCACTTAAGAAAAATGCTGGAAAGCCATGACAACCTCTAATACAACCAGGCCGAGCCGAACTCGTTACGTTCCAGTGCTCCGAGCCATCTATGAAGACGATGCCTTTTTTTTTTTTTTTTTAGAAAGGCCAACAGCACCAGCGGGTCTTAGGACCCAGCGGTGGTGGGCAGGGCGGGGGACCTGGCCCTGGTGGGCGGGCCAAGAAGCCCAAACCCAGCCGGTGGGGCGGGGAACCTAGCCTCTTCGCCGAGCCCAGATTCATTCTGCTTGTTCCCTTCCTCCAACTTTTTACTGGTATCATCTGGGGCTCCTGCTCCTGGAGTCCCTGGGACAGCCGATGCCCACCCCTAGATGGGCGATCCATTTTCATCTTTTCTTTCACCGCCCGCCCCCATCATGCTGCCTGCGTCTCGGCCACCCCTCCGGCTTTTCAGCCTTCCCCCGCCCCTCCCCGCCAATACGGGAGAAAGGATTGCAGGAGTAGGCGAACGCCTCCTCCTCCTCCCCCCACTCTCTCCAGGACCACTGGTCTATATTGGCAAATGGGGAGGAGAGGTTTTCCCGGGAATATGAAATTCCACCCTGGATTTGGGGTTCTTGGCACCACCCACGTCTGCCCAGGACAATAGGGTGATCCTCGCTCTCTCCTGTGCCTCCCTCCCCCACGATACAAGGCGGAGAGGAGACTGGGCTGGTTGCAGGCTCCGAAGCAGGCGGCGAAGCGAAGGACGGAGCCTCTGAAGGCGGTGGGGGGCAGAGCGGAGCCGCTGCAGGGGCAAGTTGCGGAGCGGAGGTTGCAGCGTCCGCCGGAGCGATGGCAGCAGCCGCCGCAGATTGCAGGGGTTACCCCGCCGTGGCGTGGTGCTCCGCCAGTCTCTGTGAAGCGCGCGGCGGCGCAGGGGGGCTGGCCCTGCAGCCGGGGGCCCAGCCACGGACCCCGCAGCTGGAGAGGCAGCGGCGGGCGCTGGCGTGGGGGGATAATCAGCGCGACGGCCACGGGTGCGCGAAAAAGCGCCGCGGCGGTTTCTCTCGGTCCCGGGGAGGGGGCGGCGCTGGCGGCGTCTCTGCTGCTGCCGAAGCGGGGCGCGGAGCTGGCGGCCGCGGTCGGTTCGGGGCCGGTCGAAACAAAGAAACACCGGCTGCTCCATCCGGAGCGGGGGGGGGGGGGGGGGGGTGAGCACCGGTGGCGGCTGCAACAGAGCGGCCCGCGGCGGAGGCGAGCCCACCAGTCCCTGCGGGGCAGCGAATGCCGAAAATGCCAGTGAGTGAAAAGGCACTCCTGCCGCCGCTCTCGATACGGGGAGAGTCGGAGCCGGCGGAAATGGAGCAGGACGGTCCGCCACAGCCGATCGGGACACGGTTCCCGGAGCCATCGCAGGCGAAAAACCTGTCGGCTTTGTCACTTTCCTGTTCCCTGGGATCTTGCGCCGAAGGGCTTTAGAAATGCGTCTCCAGGGAATGAACAGTGCGGAAGCGGTCGCATCGCCTGCGTCCTTCTGGCCACACTATTCCTGATACAGGTGTGGATGCTGTTTGCCTTCTTGGCCACCAGGGCACACTGCCGGCTCATGTTCAGTTGGCTGTTGACCAGTACCCCCAGGTCCCTTTCTGCCTGGGCACTGTCCAGATACGTTGCAGGGAGTTATTGTGGCCAAAATGTAGGACTCGTCACTTGGACTTATTAAACTTCATCTTATTGGACTCTGCCCATCTATCCAACCCTTCCGGGTCTCTTTGCAGAGCCCTCCCACCTTCCAACAGATCAACACATGCTGCCACCTTAGTGTCGTCTGTAAATCTACTAATGATAGACTCAATACCCTCATCCATGTAATCAATAAAAATATTGAACAGAACAGGCCCCAGCACATACTCCTGAGGAACACCACTGTTGGAATACCAGGCTCTTTTTTGCTCCGAGGTCAGGGCGAATAAAACTCAGGAGACGTTGTTTTTAAAGTCTCACTCTGAAGTTTATTATCCTCATCTATTACAAACTCACGAGATGTGAGCTCTCTCTAACAAGTCAAGAAAGTGAGCTAAAATGGTGTCTATTCAAGGCTATTTTAGTCCCAATTATCCAAAAAACAGTTGACATGTATATTATTTGTGAAAAATGCGTGTATTTTATGATTGGCTTTTCGCAAATATTAAAATGAATATTATATGTGTTGTGTTAGAAAGTAATGCTGTATTAGTTTTCTTAAGTACTGTGTTAAATATAGTTTTAGGTTATAAAAATTGTTAAAATAGAAACGATGCTATGTAGGATACTTTTTTTAAAAAGAAAAGACTCGCAGTGAGATAGCAGCCACAGGACACCTAAATCTTTCAGAGAAAAAGAATTTATGGCCCTCTTATCAGAAGAAACCCACTTCTTCCCGCCTCGAAGGCGCTGTTAGGATTTGGAGGAAGAAGTTGACGATGACCAGACAGAATCCTGTATTTGAATGGAATTTATGCATCATGTATGAAGTGTATGAATATGCAACAGGCTATTGTTTTTAAGGGTTAATCCTCTGTTAACGGGTGTCCTTTTTCGGGCTCGTGCTGCCCAGAAAAAGGTACCCGGACGTCCGTAACTCTTTGTCTTTATTGTCTCATATTGTCCTAATTCAGTTTGTCCAAATTATTATTACTCTAATTGTATTACTATTTTTATAACCATTTTATTACTATTAAACTTTTAAAATTTTGGAAACAAGTGATTGGCGTTTTTAACAGTCTGAATTACATCCCCAAAGCTTTCAAAACAATTGAGTGTGTCTGCTGCATAAGCAGAATTGACCAAATTCAGGCACTTAAGAAAAATGCTGGAAAGCCATGACAACCTCTAATACAACCAGGCCGAGCCGAACTCGTTACGTTCCAGTGCTCCGAGCCATCTATGAAGACGATGCCTTTTTTTTTTTTTTTTTAGAAAGGCCAACAGCACCAGCGGGTCTTAGGACCCAGCGGTGGTGGGCAGGGCGGGGGACCTGGCCCTGGTGGGCGGGCCAAGAAGCCCAAACCCAGCCGGTGGGGCGGGGAACCTAGCCTCTTCGCCGAGCCCAGATTCATTCGGCTTGTTCCCTTCCTCCAACTTTTTACTGGTATCATCTGGGGCTCCTGCTCCTGGAGTCCCTGGGACAGCCGATGCCCACCCCTAGATGGGCGATCCATTTTCATCTTTTCTTTCACCGCCCGCCCCCATCATGCTGCCTGCGTCTCGGCCACCCCTCCGGCTTTTCAGCCTTCCCCCGCCCCTCCCCGCCAATACGGGAGAAAGGATTGCAGGAGTAGGCGAACGCCTCCTCCTCCTCCCCCCACTCTCTCCAGGACCACTGGTCTATATTGGCAAATGGGGAGGAGAGGTTTTCCCGGGAATATGAAATTCCACCCTGGATTTGGGGTTCTTGGCACCACCCACGTCTGCCCAGGACAAAAGGGTGATCCTCGCTCTCTCCTGTGCCTCCCTCCCCCACGATACAAGGCGGAGAGGAGACTGGGCTGGTTGCAGGCTCCGAAGCAGGCGGCGAAGCGAAGGACGGAGCCTCTGAAGGCGGTGGGGGGCAGAGCGGAGCCGCTGCAGGGGCAAGTTGCGGAGCGGAGGTTGCAGCGTCCGCCGGAGCGGTCGCAGCAGCCGCCGCAGATTGCAGGGGTTACCCCGCCGTGGCGTGGTGCTCCGCCAGTCTCTGTGAAGCGCGCGGCGGCGCAGGGGGGCTGGCCCCGCAGCCGGGGGCCCAGCCACGGACCCCGCAGCTGGAGAGGCAGCGGCGGGCGCTGGCGTGGGGGGATAATCAGCGCGACGGCCACGGGTGCGCGAAAAAGCGCCGCGGCGGTTTCTCTCGGTCCCGGGGAGGGGGCGGCGCTGGCGGCGTCTCTGCTGCTGCCGAAGCGGGGCGCGGAGCTGGCGGCCGCGGTCGGTTCGGGGCCGGTCGAAACAAAGAAACACCGGCTGCTCCATCCGGAGCGGGGGGGGGGGGGGGGGGTGAGCACCGGTGGCGGCTGCAACAGAGCGGCCCGCGGCGGAGGCGAGCCCACCAGTCCCTGCGGGGCAGCGAATGCCGAAAATGCCAGTGAGTGAAAAGGCACTCCTGCCGCCGCTCTCGATACGGGGAGAGTCGGAGCCGGCGGAAATGGAGCAGGACGGTCCGCCACAGCCGATCGGGACACGGTTCCCGGAGCCATCGCAGGCGAAAAACCTGTCGGCTTTGTCACTTTCCTGTTCCCTGGGATCTTGCGCCGAAGGGCTTTAGAAATGCGTCTCCAGGGAATGAACAGTGCGGAAGCGGTCGCATCGCCTGCGTCCTTCTGGCCACACTATTCCTGATACAGGTGTGGATGCTGTTTGCCTTCTTGGCCACCAGGGCACACTGCCGGCTCATGTTCAGTTGGCTGTTGACCAGTACCCCCAGGTCCCTTTCTGCCTGGGCACTGTCCAGATACGTTGCAGGGAGTTATTGTGGCCAAAATGTAGGACTCGTCACTTGGACTTATTAAACTTCATCTTATTGGACTCTGCCCATCTATCCAACCCTTCCGGGTCTCTTTGCAGAGCCCTCCCACCTTCCAACAGATCAACACATGCTGCCACCTTAGTGTCGTCTGTAAATCTACTAATGATAGACTCAATACCCTCATCCATGTAATCAATAAAAATATTGAACAGAACAGGCCCCAGCACATACTCCTGAGGAACACCACTGTTGGAATACCAGGCTCTTTTTTGCTCCGAGGTCAGGGCGAATAAAACTCAGGAGACGTTGTTTTTAAAGTCTCACTCTGAAGTTTATTATCCTCATCTATTACAAACTCACGAGATGTGAGCTCTCTCGAACAAGTCAAGAAAGTGAGCTAAAATGGTGTCTATTCAAGGCTATTTTAGTCCCAATTATCCAAAAAACAGTTGACATGTATATTATTTGTGAAAAATGCGTGTATTTTATGATTGGCTTTTCGCAAATATTAAAATGAATATTATATGTGTTGTGTTAGAAAGTAATGCTGTATTAGTTTTCTTAAGTACTGTGTTAAATATAGTTTTAGGTTATAAAAATTGTTAAAATAGAAACGATGCTATGTAGGATACTTTTTTTAAAAAGAAAAGACTCGCAGTGAGATAGCAGCCACAGGACACCTAAATCTTTCAGAGAAAAAGAATTTATGGCCCTCTTATCAGAAGAAACCCACTTCTTCCCGCCTCGAAGGCGCTGTTAGGATTTGGAGGAAGAAGTTGACGATGACCAGACAGAATCCTGTATTTGAATGGAATTTATGCATCATGTATGAAGTGTATGAATATGCAACAGGCTATTGTTTTTAAGGGTTAATCCTCTGTTAACGGGTGTCCTTTTTTCGGGCTCGTGCTGCCCAGAAAAAGGTACCCGGACGTCCGTAACTCTTTGTCTTTATTGTCTCATATTGTCCTAATTCAGTTTGTCCAAATTATTATTACTCTAATTGTATTACTATTTTTATAACCATTTTATTACTATTGAACTTTTAAAATTTTGGAAACAAGTGATTGGCGTTTTTAACAGTCTGAATTACATCCCCAAAGCTTTCAAAACAATTGAGTGTGTCTGCTGCATAAGCAGAATTGACCAAATTCAGGCACTTAAGAAAAATGCTGGAAAGCCATGACAACCTCTAATACAACCAGGCCGAGCCGAACTCGTTACGTTCCAGTGCTCCGAGCCATCTATGAAGACGATGCCTTTTTTTTTTTTTTTTTTTTTTAGAAAGGCCAACAGCACCAGCGGGTCTTAGGACCCAGCGGTGGTGGGCAGGGCGGGGGACCTGGCCCTGGTGGGCGGGCCAAGAAGCCCAAACCCAGCCGGTGGGGCGGGGAACCTAGCCTCTTCGCCGAGCCCAGATTCATTCGGCTTGTTCCCTTCCTCCAACTTTTTACTGGTATCATCTGGGGCTCCTGCTCCTGGAGTCCCTGGGACAGCCGATGCCCACCCCTAGATGGGCGATCCATTTTCATCTTTTCTTTCACCGCCCGCCCCCATCATGCTGCCTGCGTCTCGGCCACCCCTCCGGCTTTTCAGCCTTCCCCCGCCCCTCCCCGCCAATACGGGAGAAAGGATTGCAGGAGTAGGCGAACGCCTCCTCCTCCTCCCCCCACTCTCTCCAGGACCACTGGTCTATATTGGCAAATGGGGAGGAGAGGTTTTCCCGGGAATATGAAATTCCACCCTGGATTTGGGGTTCTTGGCACCACCCACGTCTGCCCAGGACAAAAGGGTGATCCTCGCTCTCTCCTGTGCCTCCCTCCCCCACGATACAAGGCGGAGAGGAGACTGGGCTGGTTGCAGGCTCCGAAGCAGGCGGCGAAGCGAAGGACGGAGCCTCTGAAGGCGGTGGGGGGCAGAGCGGAGCCGCTGCAGGGGCAAGTTGCGGAGCGGAGGTTGCAGCGTCCGCCGGAGCGGTCGCAGCAGCCGCCGCAGATTGCAGGGGTTACCCCGCCGTGGCGTGGTGCTCCGCCAGTCTCTGTGAAGCGCGCGGCGGCGCAGGGGGGCTGGCCCCGCAGCCGGGGGCCCAGCCACGGACCCCGCAGCTGGAGAGGCAGCGGCGGGCGCTGGCGTGGGGGGATAATCAGCGCGACGGCCACGGGTGCGCGAAAAAGCGCCGCGGCGGTTTCTCTCGGTCCCGGGGAGGGGGCGGCGCTGGCGGCGTCTCTGCTGCTGCCGAAGCGGGGCGCGGAGCTGGCGGCCGCGGTCGGTTCGGGGCCGGTCGAAACAAAGAAACACCGGCTGCTCCATCCGGAGCGGGGGGGGGGGGGGGGGGTGAGCACCGGTGGCGGCTGCAACAGAGCGGCCCGCGGCGGAGGCGAGCCCACCAGTCCCTGCGGGGCAGCGAATGCCGAAAATGCCAGTGAGTGAAAAGGCACTCCTGCCGCCGCTCTCGATACGGGGAGAGTCGGAGCCGGCGGAAATGGAGCAGGACGGTCCGCCACAGCCGATCGGGACACGGTTCCCGGAGCCATCGCAGGCGAAAAACCTGTCGGCTTTGTCACTTTCCTGTTCCCTGGGATCTTGCGCCGAAGGGCTTTAGAAATGCGTCTCCAGGGAATGAACAGTGCGGAAGCGGTCGCATCGCCTGCGTCCTTCTGGCCACACTATTCCTGATACAGGTGTGGATGCTGTTTGCCTTCTTGGCCACCAGGGCACACTGCCGGCTCATGTTCAGTTGGCTGTTGACCAGTACCCCCAGGTCCCTTTCTGCCTGGGCACTGTCCAGATACGTTGCAGGGAGTTATTGTGGCCAAAATGTAGGACTCGTCACTTGGACTTATTAAACTTCATCTTATTGGACTCTGCCCATCTATCCAACCCTTCCGGGTCTCTTTGCAGAGCCCTCCCACCTTCCAACAGATCAACACATGCTGCCACCTTAGTGTCGTCTGTAAATCTACTAATGATAGACTCAATACCCTCATCCATGTAATCAATAAAAATATTGAACAGAACAGGCCCCAGCACATACTCCTGAGGAACACCACTGTTGGAATACCAGGCTCTTTTTTGCTCCGAGGTCAGGGCGAATAAAACTCAGGAGACGTTGTTTTTAAAGTCTCACTCTGAAGTTTATTATCCTCATCTATTACAAACTCACGAGATGTGAGCTCTCTCTAACAAGTCAAGAAAGTGAGCTAAAATGGTGTCTATTCAAGGCTATTTTAGTCCCAATTATCCAAAAAACAGTTGACATGTATATTATTTGTGAAAAATGCGTGTATTTTATGATTGGCTTTTCGCAAATATTAAAATGAATATTATATGTGTTGTGTTAGAAAGTAATGCTGTATTAGTTTTCTTAAGTACTGTGTTAAATATAGTTTTAGGTTATAAAAATTGTTAAAATAGAAACGATGCTATGTAGGATACTTTTTTTAAAAAGAAAAGACTCGCAGTGAGATAGCAGCCACAGGACACCTAAATCTTTCAGAGAAAAAGAATTTATGGCCCTCTTATCAGAAGAAACCCACTTCTTCCCGCCTCGAAGGCGCTGTTAGGATTTGGAGGAAGAAGTTGACGATGACCAGACAGAATCCTGTATTTGAATGGAATTTATGCATCATGTATGAAGTGTATGAATATGCAACAGGCTATTGTTTTTAAGGGTTAATCCTCTGTTAACGGGTGTCCTTTTTTCGGGCTCGTGCTGCCCAGAAAAAGGTACCCGGACGTCCGTAACTCTTTGTCTTTATTGTCTCATATTGTCCTAATTCAGTTTGTCCAAATTATTATTACTCTAATTGTATTACTATTTTTATAACCATTTTATTACTATTGAACTTTTAAAATTTTGGAAACAAGTGATTGGCGTTTTTAACAGTCTGAATTACATCCCCAAAGCTTTCAAAACAATTGAGTGTGTCTGCTGCATAAGCAGAATTGACCAAATTCAGGCACTTAAGAAAAATGCTGGAAAGCCATGACAACCTCTAATACAACCAGGCCGAGCCGAACTCGTTACGTTCCAGTGCTCCGAGCCATCTATGAAGACGATGCCTTTTTTTTTTTTTTTTTTTTTAGAAAGGCCAACAGCACCAGCGGGTCTTAGGACCCAGCGGTGGTGGGCAGGGCGGGGGACCTGGCCCTGGTGGGCGGGCCAAGAAGCCCAAACCCAGCCGGTGGGGCGGGGAACCTAGCCTCTTCGCCGAGCCCAGATTCATTCGGCTTGTTCCCTTCCTCCAACTTTTTACTGGTATCATCTGGGGCTCCTGCTCCTGGAGTCCCTGGGACAGCCGATGCCCACCCCTAGATGGGCGATCCATTTTCATCTTTTCTTTCACCGCCCGCCCCCATCATGCTGCCTGCGTCTCGGCCACCCCTCCGGCTTTTCAGCCTTCCCCCGCCCCTCCCCGCCAATACGGGAGAAAGGATTGCAGGAGTAGGCGAACGCCTCCTCCTCCTCCCCCCACTCTCTCCAGGACCACTGGTCTATATTGGCAAATGGGGAGGAGAGGTTTTCCCGGGAATATGAAATTCCACCCTGGATTTGGGGTTCTTGGCACCACCCACGTCTGCCCAGGACAATAGGGTGATCCTCGCTCTCTCCTGTGCCTCCCTCCCCCACGATACAAGGCGGAGAGGAGACTGGGCTGGTTGCAGGCTCCGAAGCAGGCGGCGAAGCGAAGGACGGAGCCTCTGAAGGCGGTGGGGGGCAGAGCGGAGCCGCTGCAGGGGCAAGTTGCGGAGCGGAGGTTGCAGCGTCCGCCGGAGCGGTCGCAGCAGCCGCCGCAGATTGCAGGGGTTACCCCGCCGTGGCGTGGTGCTCCGCCAGTCTCTGTGAAGCGCGCGGCGGCGCAGGGGGGCTGGCCCCGCAGCCGGGGGCCCAGCCACGGACCCCGCAGCTGGAGAGGCAGCGGCGGGCGCTGGCGTGGGGGGATAATCAGCGCGACGGCCACGGGTGCGCGAAAAAGCGCCGCGGCGGTTTCTCTCGGTCCCGGGGAGGGGGCGGCGCTGGCGGCGTCTCTGCTGCTGCCGAAGCGGGGCGCGGAGCTGGCGGCCGCGGTCGGTTCGGGGCCGGTCGAAACAAAGAAACACCGGCTGCTCCATCCGGAGCGGGGGGGGGGGGGGGGGTGAGCACCGGTGGCGGCTGCAACAGAGCGGCCCGCGGCGGAGGCGAGCCCACCAGTCCCTGCGGGGCAGCGAATGCCGAAAATGCCAGTGAGTGAAAAGGCACTCCTGCCGCCGCTCTCGATACGGGGAGAGTCGGAGCCGGCGGAAATGGAGCAGGACGGTCCGCCACAGCCGATCGGGACACGGTTCCCGGAGCCATCGCAGGCGAAAAACCTGTCGGCTTTGTCACTTTCCTGTTCCCTGGGATCTTGCGCCGAAGGGCTTTAGAAATGCGTCTCCAGGGAATGAACAGTGCGGAAGCGGTCGCATCGCCTGCGTCCTTCTGGCCACACTATTCCTGATACAGGTGTGGATGCTGTTTGCCTTCTTGGCCACCAGGGCACACTGCCGGCTCATGTTCAGTTGGCTGTTGACCAGTACCCCCAGGTCCCTTTCTGCCTGGGCACTGTCCAGATACGTTGCAGGGAGTTATTGTGGCCAAAATGTAGGACTCGTCACTTGGACTTATTAAACTTCATCTTATTGGACTCTGCCCATCTATCCAACCCTTCCGGGTCTCTTTGCAGAGCCCTCCCACCTTCCAACAGATCAACACATGCTGCCACCTTAGTGTCGTCTGTAAATCTACTAATGATAGACTCAATACCCTCATCCATGTAATCAATAAAAATATTGAACAGAACAGGCCCCAGCACATACTCCTGAGGAACACCACTGTTGGAATACCAGGCTCTTTTTTGCTCCGAGGTCAGGGCGAATAAAACTCAGGAGACGTTGTTTTTAAAGTCTCACTCTGAAGTTTATTATCCTCATCTATTACAAACTCACGAGATGTGAGCTCTCTCGAACAAGTCAAGAAAGTGAGCTAAAATGGTGTCTATTCAAGGCTATTTTAGTCCCAATTATCCAAAAAACAGTTGACATGTATATTATTTGTGAAAAATGCGTGTATTTTATGATTGGCTTTTCGCAAATATTAAAATGAATATTATATGTGTTGTGTTAGAAAGTAATGCTGTATTAGTTTTCTTAAGTACTGTGTTAAATATAGTTTTAGGTTATAAAAATTGTTAAAATAGAAACGATGCTATGTAGGATACTTTTTTTAAAAAGAAAAGACTCGCAGTGAGATAGCAGCCACAGGACACCTAAATCTTTCAGAGAAAAAGAATTTATGGCCCTCTTATCAGAAGAAACCCACTTCTTCCCGCCTCGAAGGCGCTGTTAGGATTTGGAGGAAGAAGTTGACGATGACCAGACAGAATCCTGTATTTGAATGGAATTTATGCATCATGTATGAAGTGTATGAATATGCAACAGGCTATTGTTTTTAAGGGTTAATCCTCTGTTAACGGGTGTCCTTTTTCGGGCTCGTGCTGCCCAGAAAAAGGTACCCGGACGTCCGTAACTCTTTGTCTTTATTGTCTCATATTGTCCTAATTCAGTTTGTCCAAATTATTATTACTCTAATTGTATTACTATTTTTATAACCATTTTATTACTATTAAACTTTTAAAATTTTGGAAACAAGTGATTGGCGTTTTTAACAGTCTGAATTACATCCCCAAAGCTTTCAAAACAATTGAGTGTGTCTGCTGCATAAGCAGAATTGACCAAATTCAGGCACTTAAGAAAAATGCTGGAAAGCCATGACAACCTCTAATACAACCAGGCCGAGCCGAACTCGTTACGTTCCAGTGCTCCGAGCCATCTATGAAGACGATGCCTTTTTTTTTTTTTTTTTTTTTTAGAAAGGCCAACAGCACCAGCGGGTCTTAGGACCCAGCGGTGGTGGGCAGGGCGGGGGACCTGGCCCTGGTGGGCGGGCCAAGAAGCCCAAACCCAGCCGGTGGGGCGGGGAACCTAGCCTCTTCGCCGAGCCCAGATTCATTCTGCTTGTTCCCTTCCTCCAACTTTTTACTGGTATCATCTGGGGCTCCTGCTCCTGGAGTCCCTGGGACAGCCGATGCCCACCCCTAGATGGGCGATCCATTTTCATCTTTTCTTTCACCGCCCGCCCCCATCATGCTGCCTGCGTCTCGGCCACCCCTCCGGCTTTTCAGCCTTCCCCCGCCCCTCCCCGCCAATACGGGAGAAAGGATTGCAGGAGTAGGCGAACGCCTCCTCCTCCTCCCCCCACTCTCTCCAGGACCACTGGTCTATATTGGCAAATGGGGAGGAGAGGTTTTCCCGGGAATATGAAATTCCACCCTGGATTTGGGGTTCTTGGCACCACCCACGTCTGCCCAGGACAAAAGGGTGATCCTCGCTCTCTCCTGTGCCTCCCTCCCCCACGATACAAGGCGGAGAGGAGACTGGGCTGGTTGCAGGCTCCGAAGCAGGCGGCGAAGCGAAGGACGGAGCCTCTGAAGGCGGTGGGGGGCAGAGCGGAGCCGCTGCAGGGGCAAGTTGCGGAGCGGAGGTTGCAGCGTCCGCCGGAGCGATGGCAGCAGCCGCCGCAGATTGCAGGGGTTACCCCGCCGTGGCGTGGTGCTCCGCCAGTCTCTGTGAAGCGCGCGGCGGCGCAGGGGGGCTGGCCCCGCAGCCGGGGGCCCAGCCACGGACCCCGCAGCTGGAGAGGCAGCGGCGGGCGCTGGCGTGGGGGGATAATCAGCGCGACGGCCACGGGTGCGCGAAAAAGCGCCGCGGCGGTTTCTCTCGGTCCCGGGGAGGGGGCGGCGCTGGCGGCGTCTCTGCTGCTGCCGAAGCGGGGCGCGGAGCTGGCGGCCGCGGTCGGTTCGGGGCCGGTCGAAACAAAGAAACACCGGCTGCTCCATCCGGAGCGGGGGGGGGGGGGTGAGCACCGGTGGCGGCTGCAACAGAGCGGCCCGCGGCGGAGGCGAGCCCACCAGTCCCTGCGGGGCAGCGAATGCCGAAAATGCCAGTGAGTGAAAAGGCACTCCTGCCGCCGCTCTCGATACGGGGAGAGTCGGAGCCGGCGGAAATGGAGCAGGACGGTCCGCCACAGCCGATCGGGACACGGTTCCCGGAGCCATCGCAGGCGAAAAACCTGTCGGCTTTGTCACTTTCCTGTTCCCTGGGATCTTGCGCCGAAGGGCTTTAGAAATGCGTCTCCAGGGAATGAACAGTGCGGAAGCGGTCGCATCGCCTGCGTCCTTCTGGCCACACTATTCCTGATACAGGTGTGGATGCTGTTTGCCTTCTTGGCCACCAGGGCACACTGCCGGCTCATGTTCAGTTGGCTGTTGACCAGTACCCCCAGGTCCCTTTCTGCCTGGGCACTGTCCAGATACGTTGCAGGGAGTTATTGTGGCCAAAATGTAGGACTCGTCACTTGGACTTATTAAACTTCATCTTATTGGACTCTGCCCATCTATCCAACCCTTCCAGGTCTCTTTGCAGAGCCCTCCCACCTTCCAACAGATCAACACATGCTGCCACCTTAGTGTCGTCTGTAAATCTACTAATGATAGACTCAATACCCTCATCCATGTAATCAATAAAAATATTGAACAGAACAGGCCCCAGCACATACTCCTGAGGAACACCACTGTTGGAATACCAGGCTCTTTTTTGCTCCGAGGTCAGGGCGAATAAAACTCAGGAGACGTTGTTTTTAAAGTCTCACTCTGAAGTTTATTATCCTCATCTATTACAAACTCACGAGATGTGAGCTCTCTCGAACAAGTCAAGAAAGTGAGCTAAAATGGTGTCTATTCAAGGCTATTTTAGTCCCAATTATCCAAAAAACAGTTGACATGTATATTATTTGTGAAAAATGCGTGTATTTTATGATTGGCTTTTCGCAAATATTAAAATGAATATTATATGTGTTGTGTTAGAAAGTAATGCTGTATTAGTTTTCTTAAGTACTGTGCTAAATATAGTTTTAGGTTATAAAAATTGTTAAAATAGAAACGATGCTATGTAGGATACTTTTTTTAAAAAGAAAAGACTCGCAGTGAGATAGCAGCCACAGGACACCTAAATCTTTCAGAGAAAAAGAATTTATGGCCCTCTTATCAGAAGAAACCCACTTCTTCCCGCCTCGAAGGCGCTGTTAGGATTTGGAGGAAGAAGTTGACGATGACCAGACAGAATCCTGTATTTGAATGGAATTTATGCATCATGTATGAAGTGTATGAATATGCAACAGGCTATTGTTTTTAAGGGTTAATCCTCTGTTAACGGGTGTCCTTTTTCGGGCTCGTGCTGCCCAGAAAAAGGTACCCGGACGTCCGTAACTCTTTGTCTTTATTGTCTCATATTGTCCTAATTCAGTTTGTCCAAATTATTATTACTCTAATTGTATTACTATTTTTATAACCATTTTATTACTATTAAACTTTTAAAATTTTGGAAACAAGTGATTGGCGTTTTTAACAGTCTGAATTACATCCCCAAAGCTTTCAAAACAATTGAGTGTGTCTGCTGCATAAGCAGAATTGACCAAATTCAGGCACTTAAGAAAAATGCTGGAAAGCCATGACAACCTCTAATACAACCAGGCCGAGCCGAACTCGTTACGTTCCAGTGCTCCGAGCCATCTATGAAGACGATGCCTTTTTTTTTTTTTTTTTTTTTTAGAAAGGCCAACAGCACCAGCGGGTCTTAGGACCCAGCGGTGGTGGGCAGGGCGGGGGACCTGGCCCTGGTGGGCGGGCCAAGAAGCCCAAACCCAGCCGGTGGGGCGGGGAACCTAGCCTCTTCGCCGAGCCCAGATTCATTCTGCTTGTTCCCTTCCTCCAACTTTTTACTGGTATCATCTGGGGCTCCTGCTCCTGGAGTCCCTGGGACAGCCGATGCCCACCCCTAGATGGGCGATCCATTTTCATCTTTTCTTTCACCGCCCGCCCCCATCATGCTGCCTGCGTCTCGGCCACCCCTCCGGCTTTTCAGCCTTCCCCCGCCCCCCCCCGCCAATACGGGAGAAAGGATTGCAGGAGTAGGCGAACGCCTCCTCCTCCTCCCCCCACTCTCTCCAGGACCACTGGTCTATATTGGCAAATGGGGAGGAGAGGTTTTCCCGGGAATATGAAATTCCACCCTGGATTTGGGGTTCTTGGCACCACCCACGTCTGCCCAGGACAAAAGGGTGATCCTCGCTCTCTCCTGTGCCTCCCTCCCCCACGATACAAGGCGGAGAGGAGACTGGGCTGGTTGCAGGCTCCGAAGCAGGCGGCGAAGCGAAGGACGGAGCCTCTGAAGGCGGTGGGGGGCAGAGCGGAGCCGCTGCAGGGGCAAGTTGCGGAGCGGAGGTTGCAGCGTCCGCCGGAGCGGTCGCAGCAGCCGCCGCAGATTGCAGGGGTTACCCCGCCGTGGCGTGGTGCTCCGCCAGTCTCTGTGAAGCGCGCGGCGGCGCAGGGGGGCTGGCCCCGCAGCCGGGGGCCCAGCCACGGACCCCGCAGCTGGAGAGGCAGCGGCGGGCGCTGGCGTGGGGGGATAATCAGCGCGACGGCCACGGGTGCGCGAAAAAGCGCCGCGGCGGTTTCTCTCGGTCCCGGGGAGGGGGCGGCGCTGGCGGCGTCTCTGCTGCTGCCGAAGCGGGGCGCGGAGCTGGCGGCCGCGGTCGGTTCGGGGCCGGTCGAAACAAAGAAACACCGGCTGCTCCATCCGGAGGGGAGGGGGGTGAGCACCGGTGGCGGCTGCAACAGGGCGGCCCGCGGCGGGGGCGAGCCCACCAGTCCCTGCGGGGCAGCGAATGCCGAAAATGCCAGTGAGTGAAAAGGCACTCCTGCCGCCGCTCTCGATACGGGGAGAGTCGGAGCCGGCGGAAATGGAGCAGGACGGTCCGCCACAGCCGATCGGGACACGGTTCCCGGAGCCATCGCAGGCGAAAAACCTGTCGGCTTTGTCACTTTCCTGTTCCCTGGGATCTTGCGCCGAAGGGCTTTAGAAATGCGTCTCCAGGGAATGAACAGTGCGGAAGCGGTCGCATCGCCTGCGTCCTTCTGGCCACACTATTCCTGATACAGGTGTGGATGCTGTTTGCCTTCTTGGCCACCAGGGCACACTGCCGGCTCATGTTCAGTTGGCTGTTGACCAGTACCCCCAGGTCCCTTTCTGCCTGGGCACTGTCCAGATACGTTGCAGGGAGTTATTGTGGCCAAAATGTAGGACTCGTCACTTGGACTTATTAAACTTCATCTTATTGGACTCTGCCCATCTATCCAACCCTTCCGGGTCTCTTTGCAGAGCCCTCCCACCTTCCAACAGATCAACACATGCTGCCACCTTAGTGTCGTCTGTAAATCTACTAATGATAGACTCAATACCCTCATCCATGTAATCAATAAAAATATTGAACAGAACAGGCCCCAGCACATACTCCTGAGGAACACCACTGTTGGAATACCAGGCTCTTTTTTGCTCCGAGGTCAGGGCGAATAAAACTCAGGAGACGTTGTTTTTAAAGTCTCACTCTGAAGTTTATTATCCTCATCTATTACAAACTCACGAGATGTGAGCTCTCTCTAACAAGTCAAGAAAGTGAGCTAAAATGGTGTCTATTCAAGGCTATTTTAGTCCCAATTATCCAAAAAACAGTTGACATGTATATTATTTGTGAAAAATGCGTGTATTTTATGATTGGCTTTTCGCAAATATTAAAATGAATATTATATGTGTTGTGTTAGAAAGTAATGCTGTATTAGTTTTCTTAAGTACTGTGTTAAATATAGTTTTAGGTTATAAAAATTGTTAAAATAGAAACGATGCTATGTAGGATACTTTTTTTAAAAAGAAAAGACTCGCAGTGAGATAGCAGCCACAGGACACCTAAATCTTTCAGAGAAAAAGAATTTATGGCCCTCTTATCAGAAGAAACCCACTTCTTCCCGCCTCGAAGGCGCTGTTAGGATTTGGAGGAAGAAGTTGACGATGACCAGACAGAATCCTGTATTTGAATGGAATTTATGCATCATGTATGAAGTGTATGAATATGCAACAGGCTATTGTTTTTAAGGGTTAATCCTCTGTTAACGGGTGTCCTTTTTTCGGGCTCGTGCTGCCCAGAAAAAGGTACCCGGACGTCCGTAACTCTTTGTCTTTATTGTCTCATATTGTCCTAATTCAGTTTGTCCAAATTATTATTACTCTAATTGTATTACTATTTTTATAACCATTTTATTACTATTAAACTTTTAAAATTTTGGAAACAAGTGATTGGCGTTTTTAACAGTCTGAATTACATCCCCAAAGCTTTCAAAACAATTGAGTGTGTCTGCTGCATAAGCAGAATTGACCAAATTCAGGCACTTAAGAAAAATGCTGGAAAGCCATGACAACCTCTAATACAACCAGGCCGAGCCGAACTCGTTACGTTCCAGTGCTCCGAGCCATCTATGAAGACGATGCCTTTTTTTTTTTTTTTTTTTTTTAGAAAGGCCAACAGCACCAGCGGGTCTTAGGACCCAGCGGTGGTGGGCAGGGCGGGGGACCTGGCCCTGGTGGGCGGGCCAAGAAGCCCAAACCCAGCCGGTGGGGCGGGGAACCTAGCCTCTTCGCCGAGCCCAGATTCATTCGGCTTGTTCCCTTCCTCCAACTTTTTACTGGTATCATCTGGGGCTCCTGCTCCTGGAGTCCCTGGGACAGCCGATGCCCACCCCTAGATGGGCGATCCATTTTCATCTTTTCTTTCACCGCCCGCCCCCATCATGCTGCCTGCGTCTCGGCCACCCCTCCGGCTTTTCAGCCTTCCCCCGCCCCTCCCCGCCAATACGGGAGAAAGGATTGCAGGAGTAGGCGAACGCCTCCTCCTCCTCCCCCCACTCTCTCCAGGACCACTGGTCTATATTGGCAAATGGGGAGGAGAGGTTTTCCCGGGAATATGAAATTCCACCCTGGATTTGGGGTTCTTGGCACCACCCACGTCTGCCCAGGACAATAGGGTGATCCTCGCTCTCTCCTGTGCCTCCCTCCCCCACGATACAAGGCGGAGAGGAGACTGGGCTGGTTGCAGGCTCCGAAGCAGGCGGCGAAGCGAAGGACGGAGCCTCTGAAGGCGGTGGGGGGCAGAGCGGAGCCGCTGCAGGGGCAAGTTGCGGAGCGGAGGTTGCAGCGTCCGCCGGAGCGGTCGCAGCAGCCGCCGCAGATTGCAGGGGTTACCCCGCCGTGGCGTGGTGCTCCGCCAGTCTCTGTGAAGCGCGCGGCGGCGCAGGGGGGCTGGCCCCGCAGCCGGGGGCCCAGCCACGGACCCCGCAGCTGGAGAGGCAGCGGCGGGCGCTGGCGTGGGGGGATAATCAGCGCGACGGCCACGGGTGCGCGAAAAAGCGCCGCGGCGGTTTCTCTCGGTCCCGGGGAGGGGGCGGCGCTGGCGGCGTCTCTGCTGCTGCCGAAGCGGGGCGCGGAGCTGGCGGCCGCGGTCGGTTCGGGGCCGGTCGAAACAAAGAAACACCGGCTGCTCCATCCGGAGCGGGGGGGGGGGGGTGAGCACCGGTGGCGGCTGCAACAGAGCGGCCCGCGGCGGAGGCGAGCCCACCAGTCCCTGCGGGGCAGCGAATGCCGAAAATGCCAGTGAGTGAAAAGGCACTCCTGCCGCCGCTCTCGATACGGGGAGAGTCGGAGCCGGCGGAAATGGAGCAGGACGGTCCGCCACAGCCGATCGGGACACGGTTCCCGGAGCCATCGCAGGCGAAAAACCTGTCGGCTTTGTCACTTTCCTGTTCCCTGGGATCTTGCGCCGAAGGGCTTTAGAAATGCGTCTCCAGGGAATGAACAGTGCGGAAGCGGTCGCATCGCCTGCGTCCTTCTGGCCACACTATTCCTGATACAGGTGTGGATGCTGTTTGCCTTCTTGGCCACCAGGGCACACTGCCGGCTCATGTTCAGTTGGCTGTTGACCAGTACCCCCAGGTCCCTTTCTGCCTGGGCACTGTCCAGATACGTTGCAGGGAGTTATTGTGGCCAAAATGTAGGACTCGTCACTTGGACTTATTAAACTTCATCTTATTGGACTCTGCCCATCTATCCAACCCTTCCGGGTCTCTTTGCAGAGCCCTCCCACCTTCCAACAGATCAACACATGCTGCCACCTTAGTGTCGTCTGTAAATCTACTAATGATAGACTCAATACCCTCATCCATGTAATCAATAAAAATATTGAACAGAACAGGCCCCAGCACATACTCCTGAGGAACACCACTGTTGGAATACCAGGCTCTTTTTTGCTCCGAGGTCAGGGCGAATAAAACTCAGGAGACGTTGTTTTTAAAGTCTCACTCTGAAGTTTATTATCCTCATCTATTACAAACTCACGAGATGTGAGCTCTCTCTAACAAGTCAAGAAAGTGAGCTAAAATGGTGTCTATTCAAGGCTATTTTAGTCCCAATTATCCAAAAAACAGTTGACATGTATATTATTTGTGAAAAATGCGTGTATTTTATGATTGGCTTTTCGCAAATATTAAAATGAATATTATATGTGTTGTGTTAGAAAGTAATGCTGTATTAGTTTTCTTAAGTACTGTGTTAAATATAGTTTTAGGTTATAAAAATTGTTAAAATAGAAACGATGCTATGTAGGATACTTTTTTTAAAAAGAAAAGACTCGCAGTGAGATAGCAGCCACAGGACACCTAAATCTTTCAGAGAAAAAGAATTTATGGCCCTCTTATCAGAAGAAACCCACTTCTTCCCGCCTCGAAGGCGCTGTTAGGATTTGGAGGAAGAAGTTGACGATGACCAGACAGAATCCTGTATTTGAATGGAATTTATGCATCATGTATGAAGTGTATGAATATGCAACAGGCTATTGTTTTTAAGGGTTAATCCTCTGTTAACGGGTGTCCTTTTTTCGGGCTCGTGCTGCCCAGAAAAAGGTACCCGGACGTCCGTAACTCTTTGTCTTTATTGTCTCATATTGTCCTAATTCAGTTTGTCCAAATTATTATTACTCTAATTGTATTACTATTTTTATAACCATTTTATTACTATTAAACTTTTAAAATTTTGGAAACAAGTGATTGGCGTTTTTAACAGTCTGAATTACATCCCCAAAGCTTTAAAACAATTGAGTGTGTCTGCTGCATAAGCAGAATTGACCAAATTCAGGCACTTAAGAAAAATGCTGGAAAGCCATGACAACCTCTAATACAACCAGGCCGAGCCGAACTCGTTACGTTCCAGTGCTCCGAGCCATCTATGAAGACGATGCCTTTTTTTTTTTTTTTTTTTTTTTTTTAGAAAGGCCAACAGCACCAGCGGGTCTTAGGACCCAGCGGTGGTGGGCAGGGCGGGGGACCTGGCCCTGGTGGGCGGGCCAAGAAGCCCAAACCCAGCCGGTGGGGCGGGGAACCTAGCCTCTTCGCCGAGCCCAGATTCATTCTGCTTGTTCCCTTCCTCCAACTTTTTACTGGTATCATCTGGGGCTCCTGCTCCTGGAGTCCCTGGGACAGCCGATGCCCACCCCTAGATGGGCGATCCATTTTCATCTTTTCTTTCACCGCCCGCCCCCATCATGCTGCCTGCGTCTCGGCCACCCCTCCGGCTTTTCAGCCTTCCCCCGCCCCCCCCCCGCCAATACGGGAGAAAGGATTGCAGGAGTAGGCGAACGCCTCCTCCTCCTCCCCCCACTCTCTCCAGGACCACTGGTCTATATTGGCAAATGGGGAGGAGAGGTTTTCCCGGGAATATGAAATTCCACCCTGGATTTGGGGTTCTTGGCACCACCCACGTCTGCCCAGGACAAAAGGGTGATCCTCGCTCTCTCCTGTGCCTCCCTCCCCCACGATACAAGGCGGAGAGGAGACTGGGCTGGTTGCAGGCTCCGAAGCAGGCGGCGAAGCGAAGGACGGAGCCTCTGAAGGCGGTGGGGGGCAGAGCGGAGCCGCTGCAGGGGCAAGTTGCGGAGCGGAGGTTGCAGCGTCCGCCGGAGCGGTCGCAGCAGCCGCCGCAGATTGCAGGGGTTACCCCGCCGTGGCGTGGTGCTCCGCCAGTCTCTGTGAAGCGCGCGGCGGCGCAGGGGGGCTGGCCCCGCAGCCGGGGGCCCAGCCACGGACCCCGCAGCTGGAGAGGCAGCGGCGGGCGCTGGCGTGGGGGGATAATCAGCGCGACGGCCACGGGTGCGCGAAAAAGCGCCGCGGCGGTTTCTCTCGGTCCCGGGGAGGGGGCGGCGCTGGCGGCGTCTCTGCTGCTGCCGAAGCGGGGCGCGGAGCTGGCGGCCGCGGTCGGTTCGGGGCCGGTCGAAACAAAGAAACACCGGCTGCTCCATCCGGAGCGGGGGGGGGGGGGTGAGCACCGGTGGCGGCTGCAACAGAGCGGCCCGCGGCGGAGGCGAGCCCACCAGTCCCTGCGGGGCAGCGAATGCCGAAAATGCCAGTGAGTGAAAAGGCACTCCTGCCGCCGCTCTCGATACGGGGAGAGTCGGAGCCGGCGGAAATGGAGCAGGACGGTCCGCCACAGCCGATCGGGACACGGTTCCCGGAGCCATCGCAGGCGAAAAACCTGTCGGCTTTGTCACTTTCCTGTTCCCTGGGATCTTGCGCCGAAGGGCTTTAGAAATGCGTCTCCAGGGAATGAACAGTGCGGAAGCGGTCGCATCGCCTGCGTCCTTCTGGCCACACTATTCCTGATACAGGTGTGGATGCTGTTTGCCTTCTTGGCCACCAGGGCACACTGCCGGCTCATGTTCAGTTGGCTGTTGACCAGTACCCCCAGGTCCCTTTCTGCCTGGGCACTGTCCAGATACGTTGCAGGGAGTTATTGTGGCCAAAATGTAGGACTCGTCACTTGGACTTATTAAACTTCATCTTATTGGACTCTGCCCATCTATCCAACCCTTCCGGGTCTCTTTGCAGAGCCCTCCCACCTTCCAACAGATCAACACATGCTGCCACCTTAGTGTCGTCTGTAAATCTACTAATGATAGACTCAATACCCTCATCCATGTAATCAATAAAAATATTGAACAGAACAGGCCCCAGCACATACTCCTGAGGAACACCACTGTTGGAATACCAGGCTCTTTTTTGCTCCGAGGTCAGGGCGAATAAAACTCAGGAGACGTTGTTTTTAAAGTCTCACTCTGAAGTTTATTATCCTCATCTATTACAAACTCACGAGATGTGAGCTCTCTCGAACAAGTCAAGAAAGTGAGCTAAAATGGTGTCTATTCAAGGCTATTTTAGTCCCAATTATCCAAAAAACAGTTGACATGTATATTATTTGTGAAAAATGCGTGTATTTTATGATTGGCTTTTCGCAAATATTAAAATGAATATTATATGTGTTGTGTTAGAAAGTAATGCTGTATTAGTTTTCTTAAGTACTGTGTTAAATATAGTTTTAGGTTATAAAAATTGTTAAAATAGAAACGATGCTATGTAGGATACTTTTTTTAAAAAGAAAAGACTCGCAGTGAGATAGCAGCCACAGGACACCTAAATCTTTCAGAGAAAAAGAATTTATGGCCCTCTTATCAGAAGAAACCCACTTCTTCCCGCCTCGAAGGCGCTGTTAGGATTTGGAGGAAGAAGTTGACGATGACCAGACAGAATCCTGTATTTGAATGGAATTTATGCATCATGTATGAAGTGTATGAATATGCAACAGGCTATTGTTTTTAAGGGTTAATCCTCTGTTAACGGGTGTCCTTTTTCGGGCTCGTGCTGCCCAGAAAAAGGTACCCGGACGTCCGTAACTCTTTGTCTTTATTGTCTCATATTGTCCTAATTCAGTTTGTCCAAATTATTATTACTCTAATTGTATTACTATTTTTATAACCATTTTATTACTATTAAACTTTTAAAATTTTGGAAACAAGTGATTGGCGTTTTTAACAGTCTGAATTACATCCCCAAAGCTTTCAAAACAATTGAGTGTGTCTGCTGCATAAGCAGAATTGACCAAATTCAGGCACTTAAGAAAAATGCTGGAAAGCCATGACAACCTCTAATACAACCAGGCCGAGCCGAACTCGTTACGTTCCAGTGCTCCGAGCCATCTATGAAGACGATGCCTTTTTTTTTTTTTTTTTAGAAAGGCCAACAGCACCAGCGGGTCTTAGGACCCAGCGGTGGTGGGCAGGGCGGGGGACCTGGCCCTGGTGGGCGGGCCAAGAAGCCCAAACCCAGCCGGTGGGGCGGGGAACCTAGCCTCTTCGCCGAGCCCAGATTCATTCTGCTTGTTCCCTTCCTCCAACTTTTTACTGGTATCATCTGGGGCTCCTGCTCCTGGAGTCCCTGGGACAGCCGATGCCCACCCCTAGATGGGCGATCCATTTTCATCTTTTCTTTCACCGCCCGCCCCCATCATGCTGCCTGCGTCTCGGCCACCCCTCCGGCTTTTCAGCCTTCCCCCGCCCCTCCCCGCCAATACGGGAGAAAGGATTGCAGGAGTAGGCGAACGCCTCCTCCTCCTCCCCCCACTCTCTCCAGGACCACTGGTCTATATTGGCAAATGGGGAGGAGAGGTTTTCCCGGGAATATGAAATTCCACCCTGGATTTGGGGTTCTTGGCACCACCCACGTCTGCCCAGGACAAAAGGGTGATCCTCGCTCTCTCCTGTGCCTCCCTCCCCCACGATACAAGGCGGAGAGGAGACTGGGCTGGTTGCAGGCTCCGAAGCAGGCGGCGAAGCGAAGGACGGAGCCTCTGAAGGCGGTGGGGGGCAGAGCGGAGCCGCTGCAGGGGCAAGTTGCGGAGCGGAGGTTGCAGCGTCCGCCGGAGCGGTCGCAGCAGCCGCCGCAGATTGCAGGGGTTACCCCGCCGTGGCGTGGTGCTCCGCCAGTCTCTGTGAAGCGCGCGGCGGCGCAGGGGGGCTGGCCCCGCAGCCGGGGGCCCAGCCACGGACCCCGCAGCTGGAGAGGCAGCGGCGGGCGCTGGCGTGGGGGGATAATCAGCGCGACGGCCACGGGTGCGCGAAAAAGCGACGCGGCGGTTTCTCTCGGTCCCGGGGAGGGGGCGGCGCTGGCGGCGTCTCTGCTGCTGCCGAAGCGGGGCGCGGAGCTGGCGGCCGCGGTCGGTTCGGGGCCGGTCGAAACAAAGAAACACCGGCTGCTCCATCCGGAGCGGGGGGGGGGGGGGTGAGCACCGGTGGCGGCTGCAACAGAGCGGCCCGCGGCGGAGGCGAGCCCACCAGTCCCTGCGGGGCAGCGAATGCCGAAAATGCCAGTGAGTGAAAAGGCACTCCTGCCGCCGCTCTCGATACGGGGAGAGTCGGAGCCGGCGGAAATGGAGCAGGACGGTCCGCCACAGCCGATCGGGACACGGTTCCCGGAGCCATCGCAGGCGAAAAACCTGTCGGCTTTGTCACTTTCCTGTTCCCTGGGATCTTGCGCCGAAGGGCTTTAGAAATGCGTCTCCAGGGAATGAACAGTGCGGAAGCGGTCGCATCGCCTGCGTCCTTCTGGCCACACTATTCCTGATACAGGTGTGGATGCTGTTTGCCTTCTTGGCCACCAGGGCACACTGCCGGCTCATGTTCAGTTGGCTGTTGACCAGTACCCCCAGGTCCCTTTCTGCCTGGGCACTGTCCAGATACGTTGCAGGGAGTTATTGTGGCCAAAATGTAGGACTCGTCACTTGGACTTATTAAACTTCATCTTATTGGACTCTGCCCATCTATCCAACCCTTCCAGGTCTCTTTGCAGAGCCCTCCCACCTTCCAACAGATCAACACATGCTGCCACCTTAGTGTCGTCTGTAAATCTACTAATGATAGACTCAATACCCTCATCCATGTAATCAATAAAAATATTGAACAGAACAGGCCCCAGCACATACTCCTGAGGAACACCACTGTTGGAATACCAGGCTCTTTTTTGCTCCGAGGTCAGGGCGAATAAAACTCAGGAGACGTTGTTTTTAAAGTCTCACTCTGAAGTTTATTATCCTCATCTATTACAAACTCACGAGATGTGAGCTCTCTCTAACAAGTCAAGAAAGTGAGCTAAAATGGTGTCTATTCAAGGCTATTTTAGTCCCAATTATCCAAAAAACAGTTGACATGTATATTATTTGTGAAAAATGCGTGTATTTTATGATTGGCTTTTCGCAAATATTAAAATGAATATTATATGTGTTGTGTTAGAAAGTAATGCTGTATTAGTTTTCTTAAGTACTGTGTTAAATATAGTTTTAGGTTATAAAAATTGTTAAAATAGAAACGATGCTATGTAGGATACTTTTTTTAAAAAGAAAAGACTCGCAGTGAGATAGCAGCCACAGGACACCTAAATCTTTCAGAGAAAAAGAATTTATGGCCCTCTTATCAGAAGAAACCCACTTCTTCCCGCCTCGAAGGCGCTGTTAGGATTTGGAGGAAGAAGTTGACGATGACCAGACAGAATCCTGTATTTGAATGGAATTTATGCATCATGTATGAAGTGTATGAATATGCAACAGGCTATTGTTTTTAAGGGTTAATCCTCTGTTAACGGGTGTCCTTTTTTCGGGCTCGTGCTGCCCAGAAAAAGGTACCCGGACGTCCGTAACTCTTTGTCTTTATTGTCTCATATTGTCCTAATTCAGTTTGTCCAAATTATTATTACTCTAATTGTATTACTATTTTTATAACCATTTTATTACTATTAAACTTTTAAAATTTTGGAAACAAGTGATTGGCGTTTTTAACAGTCTGAATTACATCCCCAAAGCTTTAAAACAATTGAGTGTGTCTGCTGCATAAGCAGAATTGACCAAATTCAGGCACTTAAGAAAAATGCTGGAAAGCCATGACAACCTCTAATACAACCAGGCCGAGCCGAACTCGTTACGTTCCAGTGCTCCGAGCCATCTATGAAGACGATGCCTTTTTTTTTTTTTTTTTTTTTTTTTAGAAAGGCCAACAGCACCAGCGGGTCTTAGGACCCAGCGGTGGTGGGCAGGGCGGGGGACCTGGCCCTGGTGGGCGGGCCAAGAAGCCCAAACCCAGCCGGTGGGGCGGGGAACCTAGCCTCTTCGCCGAGCCCAGATTCATTCTGCTTGTTCCCTTCCTCCAACTTTTTACTGGTATCATCTGGGGCTCCTGCTCCTGGAGTCCCTGGGACAGCCGATGCCCACCCCTAGATGGGCGATCCATTTTCATCTTTTCTTTCACCGCCCGCCCCCATCATGCTGCCTGCGTCTCGGCCACCCCTCCGGCTTTTCAGCCTTCCCCCGCCCCCCCCCCGCCAATACGGGAGAAAGGATTGCAGGAGTAGGCGAACGCCTCCTCCTCCTCCCCCCACTCTCTCCAGGACCACTGGTCTATATTGGCAAATGGGGAGGAGAGGTTTTCCCGGGAATATGAAATTCCACCCTGGATTTGGGGTTCTTGGCACCACCCACGTCTGCCCAGGACAAAAGGGTGATCCTCGCTCTCTCCTGTGCCTCCCTCCCCCACGATACAAGGCGGAGAGGAGACTGGGCTGGTTGCAGGCTCCGAAGCAGGCGGCGAAGCGAAGGACGGAGCCTCTGAAGGCGGTGGGGGGCAGAGCGGAGCCGCTGCAGGGGCAAGTTGCGGAGCGGAGGTTGCAGCGTCCGCCGGAGCGGTCGCAGCAGCCGCCGCAGATTGCAGGGGTTACCCCGCCGTGGCGTGGTGCTCCGCCAGTCTCTGTGAAGCGCGCGGCGGCGCAGGGGGGCTGGCCCCGCAGCCGGGGGCCCAGCCACGGACCCCGCAGCTGGAGAGGCAGCGGCGGGCGCTGGCGTGGGGGGATAATCAGCGCGACGGCCACGGGTGCGCGAAAAAGCGCCGCGGCGGTTTCTCTCGGTCCCGGGGAGGGGGCGGCGCTGGCGGCGTCTCTGCTGCTGCCGAAGCGGGGCGCGGAGCTGGCGGCCGCGGTCGGTTCGGGGCCGGTCGAAACAAAGAAACACCGGCTGCTCCATCCGGAGCGGGGGGGGGGGGGGTGAGCACCGGTGGCGGCTGCAACAGAGCGGCCCGCGGCGGAGGCGAGCCCACCGGTCCCTGCGGGGCAGCGAATGCCGAAAATGCCAGTGAGTGAAAAGGCACTCCTGCCGCCGCTCTCGATACGGGGAGAGTCGGAGCCGGCGGAAATGGAGCAGGACGGTCCGCCACAGCCGATCGGGACACGGTTCCCGGAGCCATCGCAGGCGAAAAACCTGTCGGCTTTGTCACTTTCCTGTTCCCTGGGATCTTGCGCCGAAGGGCTTTAGAAATGCGTCTCCAGGGAATGAACAGTGCGGAAGCGGTCGCATCGCCTGCGTCCTTCTGGCCACACTATTCCTGATACAGGTGTGGATGCTGTTTGCCTTCTTGGCCACCAGGGCACACTGCCGGCTCATGTTCAGTTGGCTGTTGACCAGTACCCCCAGGTCCCTTTCTGCCTGGGCACTGTCCAGATACGTTGCAGGGAGTTATTGTGGCCAAAATGTAGGACTCGTCACTTGGACTTATTAAACTTCATCTTATTGGACTCTGCCCATCTATCCAACCCTTCCAGGTCTCTTTGCAGAGCCCTCCCACCTTCCAACAGATCAACACATGCTGCCACCTTAGTGTCGTCTGTAAATCTACTAATGATAGACTCAATACCCTCATCCATGTAATCAATAAAAATATTGAACAGAACAGGCCCCAGCACATACTCCTGAGGAACACCACTGTTGGAATACCAGGCTCTTTTTTGCTCCGAGGTCAGGGCGAATAAAACTCAGGAGACGTTGTTTTTAAAGTCTCACTCTGAAGTTTATTATCCTCATCTATTACAAACTCACGAGATGTGAGCTCTCTCTAACAAGTCAAGAAAGTGAGCTAAAATGGTGTCTATTCAAGGCTATTTTAGTCCCAATTATCCAAAAAACAGTTGACATGTATATTATTTGTGAAAAATGCGTGTATTTTATGATTGGCTTTTCGCAAATATTAAAATGAATATTATATGTGTTGTGTTAGAAAGTAATGCTGTATTAGTTTTCTTAAGTACTGTGTTAAATATAGTTTTAGGTTATAAAAATTGTTAAAATAGAAACGATGCTATGTAGGATACTTTTTTTAAAAAGAAAAGACTCGCAGTGAGATAGCAGCCACAGGACACCTAAATCTTTCAGAGAAAAAGAATTTATGGCCCTCTTATCAGAAGAAACCCACTTCTTCCCGCCTCGAAGGCGCTGTTAGGATTTGGAGGAAGAGGTTGACGATGACCAGACAGAATCCTGTATTTGAATGGAATTTATGCATCATGTATGAAGTGTATGAATATGCAACAGGCTATTGTTTTTAAGGGTTAATCCTCTGTTAACGGGTGTCCTTTTTCGGGCTCGTGCTGCCCAGAAAAAGGTACCCGGACGTCCGTAACTCTTTGTCTTTATTGTCTCATATTGTCCTAATTCAGTTTGTCCAAATTATTATTACTCTAATTGTATTACTATTTTTATAACCATTTTATTACTATTGAACTTTTAAAATTTTGGAAACAAGTGATTGGCGTTTTTAACAGTCTGAATTACATCCCCAAAGCTTTCAAAACAATTGAGTGTGTCTGCTGCATAAGCAGAATTGACCAAATTCAGGCACTTAAGAAAAATGCTGGAAAGCCATGACAACCTCTAATACAACCAGGCCGAGCCGAACTCGTTACGTTCCAGTGCTCCGAGCCATCTATGAAGACGATGCCTTTTTTTTTTTTTTTTTTTTTAGAAAGGCCAACAGCACCAGCGGGTCTTAGGACCCAGCGGTGGTGGGCAGGGCGGGGGACCTGGCCCTGGTGGGCGGGCCAAGAAGCCCAAACCCAGCCGGTGGGGCGGGGAACCTAGCCTCTTCGCCGAGCCCAGATTCATTCGGCTTGTTCCCTTCCTCCAACTTTTTACTGGTATCATCTGGGGCTCCTGCTCCTGGAGTCCCTGGGACAGCCGATGCCCACCCCTAGATGGGCGATCCATTTTCATCTTTTCTTTCACCGCCCGCCCCCATCATGCTGCCTGCGTCTCGGCCACCCCTCCGGCTTTTCAGCCTTCCCCCGCCCCTCCCCGCCAATACGGGAGAAAGGATTGCAGGAGTAGGCGAACGCCTCCTCCTCCTCCCCCCACTCTCTCCAGGACCACTGGTCTATATTGGCAAATGGGGAGGAGAGGTTTTCCCGGGAATATGAAATTCCACCCTGGATTTGGGGTTCTTGGCACCACCCACGTCTGCCCAGGACAAAAGGGTGATCCTCGCTCTCTCCTGTGCCTCCCTCCCCCACGATACAAGGCGGAGAGGAGACTGGGCTGGTTGCAGGCTCCGAAGCAGGCGGCGAAGCGAAGGACGGAGCCTCTGAAGGCGGTGGGGGGCAGAGCGGAGCCGCTGCAGGGGCAAGTTGCGGAGCGGAGGTTGCAGCGTCCGCCGGAGCGGTCGCAGCAGCCGCCGCAGATTGCAGGGGTTACCCCGCCGTGGCGTGGTGCTCCGCCAGTCTCTGTGAAGCGCGCGGCGGCGCAGGGGGGCTGGCCCCGCAGCCGGGGGCCCAGCCACGGACCCCGCAGCTGGAGAGGCAGCGGCGGGCGCTGGCGTGGGGGGATAATCAGCGCGACGGCCACGGGTGCGCGAAAAAGCGCCGCGGCGGTTTCTCTCGGTCCCGGGGAGGGGGCGGCGCTGGCGGCGTCTCTGCTGCTGCCGAAGCGGGGCGCGGAGCTGGCGGCCGCGGTCGGTTCGGGGCCGGTCGAAACAAAGAAACACCGGCTGCTCCATCCGGAGCGGGGGGGGGGGGGGGTGAGCACCGGTGGCGGCTGCAACAGAGCGGCCCGCGGCGGAGGCGAGCCCACCAGTCCCTGCGGGGCAGCGAATGCCGAAAATGCCAGTGAGTGAAAAGGCACTCCTGCCGCCGCTCTCGATACGGGGAGAGTCGGAGCCGGCGGAAATGGAGCAGGACGGTCCGCCACAGCCGATCGGGACACGGTTCCCGGAGCCATCGCAGGCGAAAAACCTGTCGGCTTTGTCACTTTCCTGTTCCCTGGGATCTTGCGCCGAAGGGCTTTAGAAATGCGTCTCCAGGGAATGAACAGTGCGGAAGCGGTCGCATCGCCTGCGTCCTTCTGGCCACACTATTCCTGATACAGGTGTGGATGCTGTTTGCCTTCTTGGCCACCAGGGCACACTGCCGGCTCATGTTCAGTTGGCTGTTGACCAGTACCCCCAGGTCCCTTTCTGCCTGGGCACTGTCCAGATACGTTGCAGGGAGTTATTGTGGCCAAAATGTAGGACTCGTCACTTGGACTTATTAAACTTCATCTTATTGGACTCTGCCCATCTATCCAACCCTTCCAGGTCTCTTTGCAGAGCCCTCCCACCTTCCAACAGATCAACACATGCTGCCACCTTAGTGTCGTCTGTAAATCTACTAATGATAGACTCAATACCCTCATCCATGTAATCAATAAAAATATTGAACAGAACAGGCCCCAGCACATACTCCTGAGGAACACCACTGTTGGAATACCAGGCTCTTTTTTGCTCCGAGGTCAGGGCGAATAAAACTCAGGAGACGTTGTTTTTAAAGTCTCACTCTGAAGTTTATTATCCTCATCTATTACAAACTCACGAGATGTGAGCTCTCTCGAACAAGTCAAGAAAGTGAGCTAAAATGGTGTCTATTCAAGGCTATTTTAGTCCCAATTATCCAAAAAACAGTTGACATGTATATTATTTGTGAAAAATGCGTGTATTTTATGATTGGCTTTTCGCAAATATTAAAATGAATATTATATGTGTTGTGTTAGAAAGTAATGCTGTATTAGTTTTCTTAAGTACTGTGTTAAATATAGTTTTAGGTTATAAAAATTGTTAAAATAGAAACGATGCTATGTAGGATACTTTTTTTAAAAAGAAAAGACTCGCAGTGAGATAGCAGCCACAGGACACCTAAATCTTTCAGAGAAAAAGAATTTATGGCCCTCTTATCAGAAGAAACCCACTTCTTCCCGCCTCGAAGGCGCTGTTAGGATTTGGAGGAAGAAGTTGACGATGACCAGACAGAATCCTGTATTTGAATGGAATTTATGCATCATGTATGAAGTGTATGAATATGCAACAGGCTATTGTTTTTAAGGGTTAATCCTCTGTTAACGGGTGTCCTTTTTTCGGGCTCGTGCTGCCCAGAAAAAGGTACCCGGACGTCCGTAACTCTTTGTCTTTATTGTCTCATATTGTCCTAATTCAGTTTGTCCAAATTATTATTACTCTAATTGTATTACTATTTTTATAACCATTTTATTACTATTAAACTTTTAAAATTTTGGAAACAAGTGATTGGCGTTTTTAACAGTCTGAATTACATCCCCAAAGCTTTAAAACAATTGAGTGTGTCTGCTGCATAAGCAGAATTGACCAAATTCAGGCACTTAAGAAAAATGCTGGAAAGCCATGACAACCTCTAATACAACCAGGCCGAGCCGAACTCGTTACGTTCCAGTGCTCCGAGCCATCTATGAAGACGATGCCTTTTTTTTTTTTTTTTTTTTTTTTTTAGAAAGGCCAACAGCACCAGCGGGTCTTAGGACCCAGCGGTGGTGGGCAGGGCGGGGGACCTGGCCCTGGTGGGCGGGCCAAGAAGCCCAAACCCAGCCGGTGGGGCGGGGAACCTAGCCTCTTCGCCGAGCCCAGATTCATTCTGCTTGTTCCCTTCCTCCAACTTTTTACTGGTATCATCTGGGGCTCCTGCTCCTGGAGTCCCTGGGACAGCCGATGCCCACCCCTAGATGGGCGATCCATTTTCATCTTTTCTTTCACCGCCCGCCCCCATCATGCTGCCTGCGTCTCGGCCACCCCTCCGGCTTTTCAGCCTTCCCCCGCCCCCCCCCCGCCAATACGGGAGAAAGGATTGCAGGAGTAGGCGAACGCCTCCTCCTCCTCCCCCCACTCTCTCCAGGACCACTGGTCTATATTGGCAAATGGGGAGGAGAGGTTTTCCCGGGAATATGAAATTCCACCCTGGATTTGGGGTTCTTGGCACCACCCACGTCTGCCCAGGACAAAAGGGTGATCCTCGCTCTCTCCTGTGCCTCCCTCCCCCACGATACAAGGCGGAGAGGAGACTGGGCTGGTTGCAGGCTCCGAAGCAGGCGGCGAAGCGAAGGACGGAGCCTCTGAAGGCGGTGGGGGGCAGAGCGGAGCCGCTGCAGGGGCAAGTTGCGGAGCGGAGGTTGCAGCGTCCGCCGGAGCGGTCGCAGCAGCCGCCGCAGATTGCAGGGGTTACCCCGCCGTGGCGTGGTGCTCCGCCAGTCTCTGTGAAGCGCGCGGCGGCGCAGGGGGGCTGGCCCCGCAGCCGGGGGCCCAGCCACGGACCCCGCAGCTGGAGAGGCAGCGGCGGGCGCTGGCGTGGGGGGATAATCAGCGCGACGGCCACGGGTGCGCGAAAAAGCGCCGCGGCGGTTTCTCTCGGTCCCGGGGAGGGGGCGGCGCTGGCGGCGTCTCTGCTGCTGCCGAAGCGGGGCGCGGAGCTGGCGGCCGCGGTCGGTTCGGGGCCGGTCGAAACAAAGAAACACCGGCTGCTCCATCCGGAGCGGGGGGGGGGGGGTGAGCACCGGTGGCGGCTGCAACAGAGCGGCCCGCGGCGGAGGCGAGCCCACCGGTCCCTGCGGGGCAGCGAATGCCGAAAATGCCAGTGAGTGAAAAGGCACTCCTGCCGCCGCTCTCGATACGGGGAGAGTCGGAGCCGGCGGAAATGGAGCAGGACGGTCCGCCACAGCCGATCGGGACACGGTTCCCGGAGCCATCGCAGGCGAAAAACCTGTCGGCTTTGTCACTTTCCTGTTCCCTGGGATCTTGCGCCGAAGGGCTTTAGAAATGCGTCTCCAGGGAATGAACAGTGCGGAAGCGGTCGCATCGCCTGCGTCCTTCTGGCCACACTATTCCTGATACAGGTGTGGATGCTGTTTGCCTTCTTGGCCACCAGGGCACACTGCCGGCTCATGTTCAGTTGGCTGTTGACCAGTACCCCCAGGTCCCTTTCTGCCTGGGCACTGTCCAGATACGTTGCAGGGAGTTATTGTGGCCAAAATGTAGGACTCGTCACTTGGACTTATTAAACTTCATCTTATTGGACTCTGCCCATCTATCCAACCCTTCCAGGTCTCTTTGCAGAGCCCTCCCACCTTCCAACAGATCAACACATGCTGCCACCTTAGTGTCGTCTGTAAATCTACTAATGATAGACTCAATACCCTCATCCATGTAATCAATAAAAATATTGAACAGAACAGGCCCCAGCACATACTCCTGAGGAACACCACTGTTGGAATACCAGGCTCTTTTTTGCTCCGAGGTCAGGGCGAATAAAACTCAGGAGACGTTGTTTTTAAAGTCTCACTCTGAAGTTTATTATCCTCATCTATTACAAACTCACGAGATGTGAGCTCTCTCTAACAAGTCAAGAAAGTGAGCTAAAATGGTGTCTATTCAAGGCTATTTTAGTCCCAATTATCCAAAAAACAGTTGACATGTATATTATTTGTGAAAAATGCGTGTATTTTATGATTGGCTTTTCGCAAATATTAAAATGAATATTATATGTGTTGTGTTAGAAAGTAATGCTGTATTAGTTTTCTTAAGTACTGTGTTAAATATAGTTTTAGGTTATAAAAATTGTTAAAATAGAAACGATGCTATGTAGGATACTTTTTTTAAAAAGAAAAGACTCGCAGTGAGATAGCAGCCACAGGACACCTAAATCTTTCAGAGAAAAAGAATTTATGGCCCTCTTATCAGAAGAAACCCACTTCTTCCCGCCTCGAAGGCGCTGTTAGGATTTGGAGGAAGAGGTTGACGATGACCAGACAGAATCCTGTATTTGAATGGAATTTATGCATCATGTATGAAGTGTATGAATATGCAACAGGCTATTGTTTTTAAGGGTTAATCCTCTGTTAACGGGTGTCCTTTTTCGGGCTCGTGCTGCCCAGAAAAAGGTACCCGGACGTCCGTAACTCTTTGTCTTTATTGTCTCATATTGTCCTAATTCAGTTTGTCCAAATTATTATTACTCTAATTGTATTACTATTTTTATAACCATTTTATTACTATTGAACTTTTAAAATTTTGGAAACAAGTGATTGGCGTTTTTAACAGTCTGAATTACATCCCCAAAGCTTTCAAAACAATTGAGTGTGTCTGCTGCATAAGCAGAATTGACCAAATTCAGGCACTTAAGAAAAATGCTGGAAAGCCATGACAACCTCTAATACAACCAGGCCGAGCCGAACTCGTTACGTTCCAGTGCTCCGAGCCATCTATGAAGACGATGCCTTTTTTTTTTTTTTTTTTTTTAGAAAGGCCAACAGCACCAGCGGGTCTTAGGACCCAGCGGTGGTGGGCAGGGCGGGGGACCTGGCCCTGGTGGGCGGGCCAAGAAGCCCAAACCCAGCCGGTGGGGCGGGGAACCTAGCCTCTTCGCCGAGCCCAGATTCATTCGGCTTGTTCCCTTCCTCCAACTTTTTACTGGTATCATCTGGGGCTCCTGCTCCTGGAGTCCCTGGGACAGCCGATGCCCACCCCTAGATGGGCGATCCATTTTCATCTTTTCTTTCACCGCCCGCCCCCATCATGCTGCCTGCGTCTCGGCCACCCCTCCGGCTTTTCAGCCTTCCCCCGCCCCTCCCCGCCAATACGGGAGAAAGGATTGCAGGAGTAGGCGAACGCCTCCTCCTCCTCCCCCCACTCTCTCCAGGACCACTGGTCTATATTGGCAAATGGGGAGGAGAGGTTTTCCCGGGAATATGAAATTCCACCCTGGATTTGGGGTTCTTGGCACCACCCACGTCTGCCCAGGACAAAAGGGTGATCCTCGCTCTCTCCTGTGCCTCCCTCCCCCACGATACAAGGCGGAGAGGAGACTGGGCTGGTTGCAGGCTCCGAAGCAGGCGGCGAAGCGAAGGACGGAGCCTCTGAAGGCGGTGGGGGGCAGAGCGGAGCCGCTGCAGGGGCAAGTTGCGGAGCGGAGGTTGCAGCGTCCGCCGGAGCGGTCGCAGCAGCCGCCGCAGATTGCAGGGGTTACCCCGCCGTGGCGTGGTGCTCCGCCAGTCTCTGTGAAGCGCGCGGCGGCGCAGGGGGGCTGGCCCCGCAGCCGGGGGCCCAGCCACGGACCCCGCAGCTGGAGAGGCAGCGGCGGGCGCTGGCGTGGGGGGATAATCAGCGCGACGGCCACGGGTGCGCGAAAAAGCGCCGCGGCGGTTTCTCTCGGTCCCGGGGAGGGGGCGGCGCTGGCGGCGTCTCTGCTGCTGCCGAAGCGGGGCGCGGAGCTGGCGGCCGCGGTCGGTTCGGGGCCGGTCGAAACAAAGAAACACCGGCTGCTCCATCCGGAGCGGGGGGGGGGGGGGGGTGAGCACCGGTGGCGGCTGCAACAGAGCGGCCCGCGGCGGAGGCGAGCCCACCAGTCCCTGCGGGGCAGCGAATGCCGAAAATGCCAGTGAGTGAAAAGGCACTCCTGCCGCCGCTCTCGATACGGGGAGAGTCGGAGCCGGCGGAAATGGAGCAGGACGGTCCGCCACAGCCGATCGGGACACGGTTCCCGGAGCCATCGCAGGCGAAAAACCTGTCGGCTTTGTCACTTTCCTGTTCCCTGGGATCTTGCGCCGAAGGGCTTTAGAAATGCGTCTCCAGGGAATGAACAGTGCGGAAGCGGTCGCATCGCCTGCGTCCTTCTGGCCACACTATTCCTGATACAGGTGTGGATGCTGTTTGCCTTCTTGGCCACCAGGGCACACTGCCGGCTCATGTTCAGTTGGCTGTTGACCAGTACCCCCAGGTCCCTTTCTGCCTGGGCACTGTCCAGATACGTTGCAGGGAGTTATTGTGGCCAAAATGTAGGACTCGTCACTTGGACTTATTAAACTTCATCTTATTGGACTCTGCCCATCTATCCAACCCTTCCAGGTCTCTTTGCAGAGCCCTCCCACCTTCCAACAGATCAACACATGCTGCCACCTTAGTGTCGTCTGTAAATCTACTAATGATAGACTCAATACCCTCATCCATGTAATCAATAAAAATATTGAACAGAACAGGCCCCAGCACATACTCCTGAGGAACACCACTGTTGGAATACCAGGCTCTTTTTTGCTCCGAGGTCAGGGCGAATAAAACTCAGGAGACGTTGTTTTTAAAGTCTCACTCTGAAGTTTATTATCCTCATCTATTACAAACTCACGAGATGTGAGCTCTCTCGAACAAGTCAAGAAAGTGAGCTAAAATGGTGTCTATTCAAGGCTATTTTAGTCCCAATTATCCAAAAAACAGTTGACATGTATATTATTTGTGAAAAATGCGTGTATTTTATGATTGGCTTTTCGCAAATATTAAAATGAATATTATATGTGTTGTGTTAGAAAGTAATGCTGTATTAGTTTTCTTAAGTACTGTGTTAAATATAGTTTTAGGTTATAAAAATTGTTAAAATAGAAACGATGCTATGTAGGATACTTTTTTTAAAAAGAAAAGACTCGCAGTGAGATAGCAGCCACAGGACACCTAAATCTTTCAGAGAAAAAGAATTTATGGCCCTCTTATCAGAAGAAACCCACTTCTTCCCGCCTCGAAGGCGCTGTTAGGATTTGGAGGAAGAAGTTGACGATGACCAGACAGAATCCTGTATTTGAATGGAATTTATGCATCATGTATGAAGTGTATGAATATGCAACAGGCTATTGTTTTTAAGGGTTAATCCTCTGTTAACGGGTGTCCTTTTTTCGGGCTCGTGCTGCCCAGAAAAAGGTACCCGGACGTCCGTAACTCTTTGTCTTTATTGTCTCATATTGTCCTAATTCAGTTTGTCCAAATTATTATTACTCTAATTGTATTACTATTTTTATAACCATTTTATTACTATTGAACTTTTAAAATTTTGGAAACAAGTGATTGGCGTTTTTAACAGTCTGAATTACATCCCCAAAGCTTTCAAAACAATTGAGTGTGTCTGCTGCATAAGCAGAATTGACCAAATTCAGGCACTTAAGAAAAATGCTGGAAAGCCATGACAACCTCTAATACAACCAGGCCGAGCCGAACTCGTTACGTTCCAGTGCTCCGAGCCATCTATGAAGACGATGCCTTTTTTTTTTTTTTTTTAGAAAGGCCAACAGCACCAGCGGGTCTTAGGACCCAGCGGTGGTGGGCAGGGCGGGGGACCTGGCCCTGGTGGGCGGGCCAAGAAGCCCAAACCCAGCCGGTGGGGCGGGGAACCTAGCCTCTTCGCCGAGCCCAGATTCATTCGGCTTGTTCCCTTCCTCCAACTTTTTACTGGTATCATCTGGGGCTCCTGCTCCTGGAGTCCCTGGGACAGCCGATGCCCACCCCTAGATGGGCGATCCATTTTCATCTTTTCTTTCACCGCCCGCCCCCATCATGCTGCCTGCGTCTCGGCCACCCCTCCGGCTTTTCAGCCTTCCCCCGCCCCCCCCCGCCAATACGGGAGAAAGGATTGCAGGAGTAGGCGAACGCCTCCTCCTCCTCCCCCCACTCTCTCCAGGACCACTGGTCTATATTGGCAAATGGGGAGGAGAGGTTTTCCCGGGAATATGAAATTCCACCCTGGATTTGGGGTTCTTGGCACCACCCACGTCTGCCCAGGACAAAAGGGTGATCCTCGCTCTCTCCTGTGCCTCCCTCCCCCACGATACAAGGCGGAGAGGAGACTGGGCTGGTTGCAGGCTCCGAAGCAGGCGGCGAAGCGAAGGACGGAGCCTCTGAAGGCGGTGGGGGGCAGAGCGGAGCCGCTGCAGGGGCAAGTTGCGGAGCGGAGGTTGCAGCGTCCGCCGGAGCGGTCGCAGCAGCCGCCGCAGATTGCAGGGGTTACCCCGCCGTGGCGTGGTGCTCCGCCAGTCTCTGTGAAGCGCGCGGCGGCGCAGGGGGGCTGGCCCCGCAGCCGGGGGCCCAGCCACGGACCCCGCAGCTGGAGAGGCAGCGGCGGGCGCTGGCGTGGGGGGATAATCAGCGCGACGGCCACGGGTGCGCGAAAAAGCGCCGCGGCGGTTTCTCTCGGTCCCGGGGAGGGGGCGGCGCTGGCGGCGTCTCTGCTGCTGCCGAAGCGGGGCGCGGAGCTGGCGGCCGCGGTCGGTTCGGGGCCGGTCGAAACAAAGAAACACCGGCTGCTCCATCCGGAGCGGGGGGGGGGGGGGTGAGCACCGGTGGCGGCTGCAACAGAGCGGCCCGCGGCGGAGGCGAGCCCACCAGTCCCTGCGGGGCAGCGAATGCCGAAAATGCCAGTGAGTGAAAAGGCACTCCTGCCGCCGCTCTCGATACGGGGAGAGTCGGAGCCGGCGGAAATGGAGCAGGACGGTCCGCCACAGCCGATCGGGACACGGTTCCCGGAGCCATCGCAGGCGAAAAACCTGTCGGCTTTGTCACTTTCCTGTTCCCTGGGATCTTGCGCCGAAGGGCTTTAGAAATGCGTCTCCAGGGAATGAACAGTGCGGAAGCGGTCGCATCGCCTGCGTCCTTCTGGCCACACTATTCCTGATACAGGTGTGGATGCTGTTTGCCTTCTTGGCCACCAGGGCACACTGCCGGCTCATGTTCAGTTGGCTGTTGACCAGTACCCCCAGGTCCCTTTCTGCCTGGGCACTGTCCAGATACGTTGCAGGGAGTTATTGTGGCCAAAATGTAGGACTCGTCACTTGGACTTATTAAACTTCATCTTATTGGACTCTGCCCATCTATCCAACCCTTCCAGGTCTCTTTGCAGAGCCCTCCTACCTTCCAACAGATCAACACATGCTGCCACCTTAGTGTCGTCTGTAAATCTACTAATGATAGACTCAATACCCTCATCCATGTAATCAATAAAAATATTGAACAGAACAGGCCCCAGCACATACTCCTGAGGAACACCACTGTTGGAATACCAGGCTCTTTTTTGCTCCGAGGTCAGGGCGAATAAAACTCAGGAGACGTTGTTTTTAAAGTCTCACTCTGAAGTTTATTATCCTCATCTATTACAAACTCACGAGATGTGAGCTCTCTCTAACAAGTCAAGAAAGTGAGCTAAAATGGTGTCTATTCAAGGCTATTTTAGTCCCAATTATCCAAAAAACAGTTGACATGTATATTATTTGTGAAAAATGCGTGTATTTTATGATTGGCTTTTCGCAAATATTAAAATGAATATTATATGTGTTGTGTTAGAAAGTAATGCTGTATTAGTTTTCTTAAGTACTGTGTTAAATATAGTTTTAGGTTATAAAAATTGTTAAAATAGAAACGATGCTATGTAGGATACTTTTTTTAAAAAGAAAAGACTCGCAGTGAGATAGCAGCCACAGGACACCTAAATCTTTCAGAGAAAAAGAATTTATGGCCCTCTTATCAGAAGAAACCCACTTCTTCCCGCCTCGAAGGCGCTGTTAGGATTTGGAGGAAGAAGTTGACGATGACCAGACAGAATCCTGTATTTGAATGGAATTTATGCATCATGTATGAAGTGTATGAATATGCAACAGGCTATTGTTTTTAAGGGTTAATCCTCTGTTAACGGGTGTCCTTTTTCGGGCTCGTGCTGCCCAGAAAAAGGTACCCGGACGTCCGTAACTCTTTGTCTTTATTGTCTCATATTGTCCTAATTCAGTTTGTCCAAATTATTATTACTCTAATTGTATTACTATTTTTATAACCATTTTATTACTATTGAACTTTTAAAATTTTGGAAACAAGTGATTGGCGTTTTTAACAGTCTGAATTACATCCCCAAAGCTTTCAAAACAATTGAGTGTGTCTGCTGCATAAGCAGAATTGACCAAATTCAGGCACTTAAGAAAAATGCTGGAAAGCCATGACAACCTCTAATACAACCAGGCCGAGCCGAACTCGTTACGTTCCAGTGCTCCGAGCCATCTATGAAGACGATGCCTTTTTTTTTTTTTTTTTTTTTAGAAAGGCCAACAGCACCAGCGGGTCTTAGGACCCAGCGGTGGTGGGCAGGGCGGGGGACCTGGCCCTGGTGGGCGGGCCAAGAAGCCCAAACCCAGCCGGTGGGGCGGGGAACCTAGCCTCTTCGCCGAGCCCAGATTCATTCGGCTTGTTCCCTTCCTCCAACTTTTTACTGGTATCATCTGGGGCTCCTGCTCCTGGAGTCCCTGGGACAGCCGATGCCCACCCCTAGATGGGCGATCCATTTTCATCTTTTCTTTCACCGCCCGCCCCCATCATGCTGCCTGCGTCTCGGCCACCCCTCCGGCTTTTCAGCCTTCCCCCGCCCCCCCCCGCCAATACGGGAGAAAGGATTGCAGGAGTAGGCGAACGCCTCCTCCTCCTCCCCCCACTCTCTCCAGGACCACTGGTCTATATTGGCAAATGGGGAGGAGAGGTTTTCCCGGGAATATGAAATTCCACCCTGGATTTGGGGTTCTTGGCACCACCCACGTCTGCCCAGGACAAAAGGGTGATCCTCGCTCTCTCCTGTGCCTCCCTCCCCCACGATACAAGGCGGAGAGGAGACTGGGCTGGTTGCAGGCTCCGAAGCAGGCGGCGAAGCGAAGGACGGAGCCTCTGAAGGCGGTGGGGGGCAGAGCGGAGCCGCTGCAGGGGCAAGTTGCGGAGCGGAGGTTGCAGCGTCCGCCGGAGCGGTCGCAGCAGCCGCCGCAGATTGCAGGGGTTACCCCGCCGTGGCGTGGTGCTCCGCCAGTCTCTGTGAAGCGCGCGGCGGCGCAGGGGGGCTGGCCCCGCAGCCGGGGGCCCAGCCACGGACCCCGCAGCTGGAGAGGCAGCGGCGGGCGCTGGCGTGGGGGGATAATCAGCGCGACGGCCACGGGTGCGCGAAAAAGCGCCGCGGCGGTTTCTCTCGGTCCCGGGGAGGGGGCGGCGCTGGCGGCGTCTCTGCTGCTGCCGAAGCGGGGCGCGGAGCTGGCGGCCGCGGTCGGTTCGGGGCCGGTCGAAACAAAGAAACACCGGCTGCTCCATCCGGAGCGGGGGGGGGGGGGGGGGTGAGCACCGGTGGCGGCTGCAACAGAGCGGCCCGCGGCGGAGGCGAGCCCACCAGTCCCTGCGGGGCAGCGAATGCCGAAAATGCCAGTGAGTGAAAAGGCACTCCTGCCGCCGCTCTCGATACGGGGAGAGTCGGAGCCGGCGGAAATGGAGCAGGACGGTCCGCCACAGCCGATCGGGACACGGTTCCCGGAGCCATCGCAGGCGAAAAACCTGTCGGCTTTGTCACTTTCCTGTTCCCTGGGATCTTGCGCCGAAGGGCTTTAGAAATGCGTCTCCAGGGAATGAACAGTGCGGAAGCGGTCGCATCGCCTGCGTCCTTCTGGCCACACTATTCCTGATACAGGTGTGGATGCTGTTTGCCTTCTTGGCCACCAGGGCACACTGCCGGCTCATGTTCAGTTGGCTGTTGACCAGTACCCCCAGGTCCCTTTCTGCCTGGGCACTGTCCAGATACGTTGCAGGGAGTTATTGTGGCCAAAATGTAGGACTCGTCACTTGGACTTATTAAACTTCATCTTATTGGACTCTGCCCATCTATCCAACCCTTCCAGGTCTCTTTGCAGAGCCCTCCCACCTTCCAACAGATCAACACATGCTGCCACCTTAGTGTCGTCTGTAAATCTACTAATGATAGACTCAATACCCTCATCCATGTAATCAATAAAAATATTGAACAGAACAGGCCCCAGCACATACTCCTGAGGAACACCACTGTTGGAATACCAGGCTCTTTTTTGCTCCGAGGTCAGGGCGAATAAAACTCAGGAGACGTTGTTTTTAAAGTCTCACTCTGAAGTTTATTATCCTCATCTATTACAAACTCACGAGATGTGAGCTCTCTCGAACAAGTCAAGAAAGTGAGCTAAAATGGTGTCTATTCAAGGCTATTTTAGTCCCAATTATCCAAAAAACAGTTGACGTATATTATTTGTGAAAAATGCGTGTATTTTATGATTGGCTTTTCGCAAATATTAAAATGAATATTATATGTGTTGTGTTAGAAAGTAATGCTGTATTAGTTTTCTTAAGTACTGTGTTAAATATAGTTTTAGGTTATAAAAATTGTTAAAATAGAAACGATGCTATGTAGGATACTTTTTTTAAAAAGAAAAGACTCGCAGTGAGATAGCAGCCACAGGACACCTAAATCTTTCAGAGAAAAAGAATTTATGGCCCTCTTATCAGAAGAAACCCACTTCTTCCCGCCTCGAAGGCGCTGTTAGGATTTGGAGGAAGAAGTTGACGATGACCAGACAGAATCCTGTATTTGAATGGAATTTATGCATCATGTATGAAGTGTATGAATATGCAACAGGCTATTGTTTTTAAGGGTTAATCCTCTGTTAACGGGTGTCCTTTTTTCGGGCTCGTGCTGCCCAGAAAAAGGTACCCGGACGTCCGTAACTCTTTGTCTTTATTGTCTCATATTGTCCTAATTCAGTTTGTCCAAATTATTATTACTCTAATTGTATTACTATTTTTATAACCATTTTATTACTATTGAACTTTTAAAATTTTGGAAACAAGTGATTGGCGTTTTTAACAGTCTGAATTACATCCCCAAAGCTTTCAAAACAATTGAGTGTGTCTGCTGCATAAGCAGAATTGACCAAATTCAGGCACTTAAGAAAAATGCTGGAAAGCCATGACAACCTCTAATACAACCAGGCCGAGCCGAACTCGTTACGTTCCAGTGCTCCGAGCCATCTATGAAGACGATGCCTTTTTTTTTTTTTTTTTAGAAAGGCCAACAGCACCAGCGGGTCTTAGGACCCAGCGGTGGTGGGCAGGGCGGGGGACCTGGCCCTGGTGGGCGGGCCAAGAAGCCCAAACCCAGCCGGTGGGGCGGGGAACCTAGCCTCTTCGCCGAGCCCAGATTCATTCGGCTTGTTCCCTTCCTCCAACTTTTTACTGGTATCATCTGGGGCTCCTGCTCCTGGAGTCCCTGGGACAGCCGATGCCCACCCCTAGATGGGCGATCCATTTTCATCTTTTCTTTCACCGCCCGCCCCCATCATGCTGCCTGCGTCTCGGCCACCCCTCCGGCTTTTCAGCCTTCCCCCGCCCCTCCCCGCCAATACGGGAGAAAGGATTGCAGGAGTAGGCGAACGCCTCCTCCTCCTCCCCCCACTCTCTCCAGGACCACTGGTCTATATTGGCAAATGGGGAGGAGAGGTTTTCCCGGGAATATGAAATTCCACCCTGGATTTGGGGTTCTTGGCACCACCCACGTCTGCCCAGGACAAAAGGGTGATCCTCGCTCTCTCCTGTGCCTCCCTCCCCCACGATACAAGGCGGAGAGGAGACTGGGCTGGTTGCAGGCTCCGAAGCAGGCGGCGAAGCGAAGGACGGAGCCTCTGAAGGCGGTGGGGGGCAGAGCGGAGCCGCTGCAGGGGCAAGTTGCGGAGCGGAGGTTGCAGCGTCCGCCGGAGCGGTCGCAGCAGCCGCCGCAGATTGCAGGGGTTACCCCGCCGTGGCGTGGTGCTCCGCCAGTCTCTGTGAAGCGCGCGGCGGCGCAGGGGGGCTGGCCCCGCAGCCGGGGGCCCAGCCACGGACCCCGCAGCTGGAGAGGCAGCGGCGGGCGCTGGCGTGGGGGGATAATCAGCGCGACGGCCACGGGTGCGCGAAAAAGCGCCGCGGCGGTTTCTCTCGGTCCCGGGGAGGGGGCGGCGCTGGCGGCGTCTCTGCTGCTGCCGAAGCGGGGCGCGGAGCTGGCGGCCGCGGTCGGTTCGGGGCCGGTCGAAACAAAGAAACACCGGCTGCTCCATCCGGAGCGGGGGGGGGGGGGGGTGAGCACCGGTGGCGGCTGCAACAGGGCGGCCCGCGGCGGAGGCGAGCCCACCAGTCCCTGCGGGGCAGCGAATGCCGAAAATGCCAGTGAGTGAAAAGGCACTCCTGCCGCCGCTCTCGATACGGGGAGAGTCGGAGCCGGCGGAAATGGAGCAGGACGGTCCGCCACAGCCGATCGGGACACGGTTCCCGGAGCCATCGCAGGCGAAAAACCTGTCGGCTTTGTCACTTTCCTGTTCCCTGGGATCTTGCGCCGAAGGGCTTTAGAAATGCGTCTCCAGGGAATGAACAGTGCGGAAGCGGTCGCATCGCCTGCGTCCTTCTGGCCACACTATTCCTGATACAGGTGTGGATGCTGTTTGCCTTCTTGGCCACCAGGGCACACTGCCGGCTCATGTTCAGTTGGCTGTTGACCAGTACCCCCAGGTCCCTTTCTGCCTGGGCACTGTCCAGATACGTTGCAGGGAGTTATTGTGGCCAAAATGTAGGACTCGTCACTTGGACTTATTAAACTTCATCTTATTGGACTCTGCCCATCTATCCAACCCTTCCAGGTCTCTTTGCAGAGCCCTCCCACCTTCCAACAGATCAACACATGCTGCCACCTTAGTGTCGTCTGTAAATCTACTAATGATAGACTCAATACCCTCATCCATGTAATCAATAAAAATATTGAACAGAACAGGCCCCAGCACATACTCCTGAGGAACACCACTGTTGGAATACCAGGCTCTTTTTTGCTCCGAGGTCAGGGCGAATAAAACTCAGGAGACGTTGTTTTTAAAGTCTCACTCTGAAGTTTATTATCCTCATCTATTACAAACTCACGAGATGTGAGCTCTCTCTAACAAGTCAAGAAAGTGAGCTAAAATGGTGTCTATTCAAGGCTATTTTAGTCCCAATTATCCAAAAAACAGTTGACATGTATATTATTTGTGAAAAATGCGTGTATTTTATGATTGGCTTTTCGCAAATATTAAAATGAATATTATATGTGTTGTGTTAGAAAGTAATGCTGTATTAGTTTTCTTAAGTACTGTGTTAAATATAGTTTTAGGTTATAAAAATTGTTAAAATAGAAACGATGCTATGTAGGATACTTTTTTTAAAAAGAAAAGACTCGCAGTGAGATAGCAGCCACAGGACACCTAAATCTTTCAGAGAAAAAGAATTTATGGCCCTCTTATCAGAAGAAACCCACTTCTTCCCGCCTCGAAGGCGCTGTTAGGATTTGGAGGAAGAAGTTGACGATGACCAGACAGAATCCTGTATTTGAATGGAATTTATGCATCATGTATGAAGTGTATGAATATGCAACAGGCTATTGTTTTTAAGGGTTAATCCTCTGTTAACGGGTGTCCTTTTTTCGGGCTCGTGCTGCCCAGAAAAAGGTACCCGGACGTCCGTAACTCTTTGTCTTTATTGTCTCATATTGTCCTAATTCAGTTTGTCCAAATTATTATTACTCTAATTGTATTACTATTTTTATAACCATTTTATTACTATTAAACTTTTAAAATTTTGGAAACAAGTGATTGGCGTTTTTAACAGTCTGAATTACATCCCCAAAGCTTTAAAACAATTGAGTGTGTCTGCTGCATAAGCAGAATTGACCAAATTCAGGCACTTAAGAAAAATGCTGGAAAGCCATGACAACCTCTAATACAACCAGGCCGAGCCGAACTCGTTACGTTCCAGTGCTCCGAGCCATCTATGAAGACGATGCCTTTTTTTTTTTTTTTTTTTTTTTTTTAGAAAGGCCAACAGCACCAGCGGGTCTTAGGACCCAGCGGTGGTGGGCAGGGCGGGGGACCTGGCCCTGGTGGGCGGGCCAAGAAGCCCAAACCCAGCCGGTGGGGCGGGGAACCTAGCCTCTTCGCCGAGCCCAGATTCATTCTGCTTGTTCCCTTCCTCCAACTTTTTACTGGTATCATCTGGGGCTCCTGCTCCTGGAGTCCCTGGGACAGCCGATGCCCACCCCTAGATGGGCGATCCATTTTCATCTTTTCTTTCACCGCCCGCCCCCATCATGCTGCCTGCGTCTCGGCCACCCCTCCGGCTTTTCAGCCTTCCCCCGCCCCCCCCCCGCCAATACGGGAGAAAGGATTGCAGGAGTAGGCGAACGCCTCCTCCTCCTCCCCCCACTCTCTCCAGGACCACTGGTCTATATTGGCAAATGGGGAGGAGAGGTTTTCCCGGGAATATGAAATTCCACCCTGGATTTGGGGTTCTTGGCACCACCCACGTCTGCCCAGGACAAAAGGGTGATCCTCGCTCTCTCCTGTGCCTCCCTCCCCCACGATACAAGGCGGAGAGGAGACTGGGCTGGTTGCAGGCTCCGAAGCAGGCGGCGAAGCGAAGGACGGAGCCTCTGAAGGCGGTGGGGGGCAGAGCGGAGCCGCTGCAGGGGCAAGTTGCGGAGCGGAGGTTGCAGCGTCCGCCGGAGCGGTCGCAGCAGCCGCCGCAGATTGCAGGGGTTACCCCGCCGTGGCGTGGTGCTCCGCCAGTCTCTGTGAAGCGCGCGGCGGCGCAGGGGGGCTGGCCCCGCAGCCGGGGGCCCAGCCACGGACCCCGCAGCTGGAGAGGCAGCGGCGGGCGCTGGCGTGGGGGGATAATCAGCGCGACGGCCACGGGTGCGCGAAAAAGCGCCGCGGCGGTTTCTCTCGGTCCCGGGGAGGGGGCGGCGCTGGCGGCGTCTCTGCTGCTGCCGAAGCGGGGCGCGGAGCTGGCGGCCGCGGTCGGTTCGGGGCCGGTCGAAACAAAGAAACACCGGCTGCTCCATCCGGAGCGGGGGGGGGGGGGGTGAGCACCGGTGGCGGCTGCAACAGAGCGGCCCGCGGCGGAGGCGAGCCCACCGGTCCCTGCGGGGCAGCGAATGCCGAAAATGCCAGTGAGTGAAAAGGCACTCCTGCCGCCGCTCTCGATACGGGGAGAGTCGGAGCCGGCGGAAATGGAGCAGGACGGTCCGCCACAGCCGATCGGGACACGGTTCCCGGAGCCATCGCAGGCGAAAAACCTGTCGGCTTTGTCACTTTCCTGTTCCCTGGGATCTTGCGCCGAAGGGCTTTAGAAATGCGTCTCCAGGGAATGAACAGTGCGGAAGCGGTCGCATCGCCTGCGTCCTTCTGGCCACACTATTCCTGATACAGGTGTGGATGCTGTTTGCCTTCTTGGCCACCAGGGCACACTGCCGGCTCATGTTCAGTTGGCTGTTGACCAGTACCCCCAGGTCCCTTTCTGCCTGGGCACTGTCCAGATACGTTGCAGGGAGTTATTGTGGCCAAAATGTAGGACTCGTCACTTGGACTTATTAAACTTCATCTTATTGGACTCTGCCCATCTATCCAACCCTTCCAGGTCTCTTTGCAGAGCCCTCCCACCTTCCAACAGATCAACACATGCTGCCACCTTAGTGTCGTCTGTAAATCTACTAATGATAGACTCAATACCCTCATCCATGTAATCAATAAAAATATTGAACAGAACAGGCCCCAGCACATACTCCTGAGGAACACCACTGTTGGAATACCAGGCTCTTTTTTGCTCCGAGGTCAGGGCGAATAAAACTCAGGAGACGTTGTTTTTAAAGTCTCACTCTGAAGTTTATTATCCTCATCTATTACAAACTCACGAGATGTGAGCTCTCTCTAACAAGTCAAGAAAGTGAGCTAAAATGGTGTCTATTCAAGGCTATTTTAGTCCCAATTATCCAAAAAACAGTTGACATGTATATTATTTGTGAAAAATGCGTGTATTTTATGATTGGCTTTTCGCAAATATTAAAATGAATATTATATGTGTTGTGTTAGAAAGTAATGCTGTATTAGTTTTCTTAAGTACTGTGTTAAATATAGTTTTAGGTTATAAAAATTGTTAAAATAGAAACGATGCTATGTAGGATACTTTTTTTAAAAAGAAAAGACTCGCAGTGAGATAGCAGCCACAGGACACCTAAATCTTTCAGAGAAAAAGAATTTATGGCCCTCTTATCAGAAGAAACCCACTTCTTCCCGCCTCGAAGGCGCTGTTAGGATTTGGAGGAAGAGGTTGACGATGACCAGACAGAATCCTGTATTTGAATGGAATTTATGCATCATGTATGAAGTGTATGAATATGCAACAGGCTATTGTTTTTAAGGGTTAATCCTCTGTTAACGGGTGTCCTTTTTTCGGGCTCGTGCTGCCCAGAAAAAGGTACCCGGACGTCCGTAACTCTTTGTCTTTATTGTCTCATATTGTCCTAATTCAGTTTGTCCAAATTATTATTACTCTAATTGTATTACTGTTTTTATAACCATTTTATTACTATTGAACTTTTAAAATTTTGGAAACAAGTGATTGGCGTTTTTAACAGTCTGAATTACATCCCCAAAGCTTTCAAAACAATTGAGTGTGTCTGCTGCATAAGCAGAATTGACCAAATTCAGGCACTTAAGAAAAATGCTGGAAAGCCATGACAACCTCTAATACAACCAGGCCGAGCCGAACTCGTTACGTTCCAGTGCTCCGAGCCATCTATGAAGACGATGCCTTTTTTTTTTTTTTTTTTTTTAGAAAGGCCAACAGCACCAGCGGGTCTTAGGACCCAGCGGTGGTGGGCAGGGCGGGGGACCTGGCCCTGGTGGGCGGGCCAAGAAGCCCAAACCCAGCCGGTGGGGCGGGGAACCTAGCCTCTTCGCCGAGCCCAGATTCATTCGGCTTGTTCCCTTCCTCCAACTTTTTACTGGTATCATCTGGGGCTCCTGCTCCTGGAGTCCCTGGGACAGCCGATGCCCACCCCTAGATGGGCGATCCATTTTCATCTTTTCTTTCACCGCCCGCCCCCATCATGCTGCCTGCGTCTCGGCCACCCCTCCGGCTTTTCAGCCTTCCCCCGCCCCTCCCCGCCAATACGGGAGAAAGGATTGCAGGAGTAGGCGAACGCCTCCTCCTCCTCCCCCCACTCTCTCCAGGACCACTGGTCTATATTGGCAAATGGGGAGGAGAGGTTTTCCCGGGAATATGAAATTCCACCCTGGATTTGGGGTTCTTGGCACCACCCACGTCTGCCCAGGACAAAAGGGTGATCCTCGCTCTCTCCTGTGCCTCCCTCCCCCACGATACAAGGCGGAGAGGAGACTGGGCTGGTTGCAGGCTCCGAAGCAGGCGGCGAAGCGAAGGACGGAGCCTCTGAAGGCGGTGGGGGGCAGAGCGGAGCCGCTGCAGGGGCAAGTTGCGGAGCGGAGGTTGCAGCGTCCGCCGGAGCGGTCGCAGCAGCCGCCGCAGATTGCAGGGGTTACCCCGCCGTGGCGTGGTGCTCCGCCAGTCTCTGTGAAGCGCGCGGCGGCGCAGGGGGGCTGGCCCCGCAGCCGGGGGCCCAGCCACGGACCCCGCAGCTGGAGAGGCAGCGGCGGGCGCTGGCGTGGGGGGATAATCAGCGCGACGGCCACGGGTGCGCGAAAAAGCGCCGCGGCGGTTTCTCTCGGTCCCGGGGAGGGGGCGGCGCTGGCGGCGTCTCTGCTGCTGCCGAAGCGGGGCGCGGAGCTGGCGGCCGCGGTCGGTTCGGGGCCGGTCGAAACAAAGAAACACCGGCTGCTCCATCCGGAGCGGGGGGGGGGGGGGGGTGAGCACCGGTGGCGGCTGCAACAGAGCGGCCCGCGGCGGAGGCGAGCCCACCAGTCCCTGCGGGGCAGCGAATGCCGAAAATGCCAGTGAGTGAAAAGGCACTCCTGCCGCCGCTCTCGATACGGGGAGAGTCGGAGCCGGCGGAAATGGAGCAGGACGGTCCGCCACAGCCGATCGGGACACGGTTCCCGGAGCCATCGCAGGCGAAAAACCTGTCGGCTTTGTCACTTTCCTGTTCCCTGGGATCTTGCGCCGAAGGGCTTTAGAAATGCGTCTCCAGGGAATGAACAGTGCGGAAGCGGTCGCATCGCCTGCGTCCTTCTGGCCACACTATTCCTGATACAGGTGTGGATGCTGTTTGCCTTCTTGGCCACCAGGGCACACTGCCGGCTCATGTTCAGTTGGCTGTTGACCAGTACCCCCAGGTCCCTTTCTGCCTGGGCACTGTCCAGATACGTTGCAGGGAGTTATTGTGGCCAAAATGTAGGACTCGTCACTTGGACTTATTAAACTTCATCTTATTGGACTCTGCCCATCTATCCAACCCTTCCAGGTCTCTTTGCAGAGCCCTCCCACCTTCCAACAGATCAACACATGCTGCCACCTTAGTGTCGTCTGTAAATCTACTAATGATAGACTCAATACCCTCATCCATGTAATCAATAAAAATATTGAACAGAACAGGCCCCAGCACATACTCCTGAGGAACACCACTGTTGGAATACCAGGCTCTTTTTTGCTCCGAGGTCAGGGCGAATAAAACTCAGGAGACGTTGTTTTTAAAGTCTCACTCTGAAGTTTATTATCCTCATCTATTACAAACTCACGAGATGTGAGCTCTCTCGAACAAGTCAAGAAAGTGAGCTAAAATGGTGTCTATTCAAGGCTATTTTAGTCCCAATTATCCAAAAAACAGTTGACATGTATATTATTTGTGAAAAATGCGTGTATTTTATGATTGGCTTTTCGCAAATATTAAAATGAATATTATATGTGTTGTGTTAGAAAGTAATGCTGTATTAGTTTTCTTAAGTACTGTGTTAAATATAGTTTTAGGTTATAAAAATTGTTAAAATAGAAACGATGCTATGTAGGATACTTTTTTTAAAAAGAAAAGACTCGCAGTGAGATAGCAGCCACAGGACACCTAAATCTTTCAGAGAAAAAGAATTTATGGCCCTCTTATCAGAAGAAACCCACTTCTTCCCGCCTCGAAGGCGCTGTTAGGATTTGGAGGAAGAAGTTGACGATGACCAGACAGAATCCTGTATTTGAATGGAATTTATGCATCATGTATGAAGTGTATGAATATGCAACAGGCTATTGTTTTTAAGGGTTAATCCTCTGTTAACGGGTGTCCTTTTTTCGGGCTCGTGCTGCCCAGAAAAAGGTACCCGGACGTCCGTAACTCTTTGTCTTTATTGTCTCATATTGTCCTAATTCAGTTTGTCCAAATTATTATTACTCTAATTGTATTACTATTTTTATAACCATTTTATTACTATTGAACTTTTAAAATTTTGGAAACAAGTGATTGGCGTTTTTAACAGTCTGAATTACATCCCCAAAGCTTTCAAAACAATTGAGTGTGTCTGCTGCATAAGCAGAATTGACCAAATTCAGGCACTTAAGAAAAATGCTGGAAAGCCATGACAACCTCTAATACAACCAGGCCGAGCCGAACTCGTTACGTTCCAGTGCTCCGAGCCATCTATGAAGACGATGCCTTTTTTTTTTTTTTTTTAGAAAGGCCAACAGCACCAGCGGGTCTTAGGACCCAGCGGTGGTGGGCAGGGCGGGGGACCTGGCCCTGGTGGGCGGGCCAAGAAGCCCAAACCCAGCCGGTGGGGCGGGGAACCTAGCCTCTTCGCCGAGCCCAGATTCATTCGGCTTGTTCCCTTCCTCCAACTTTTTACTGGTATCATCTGGGGCTCCTGCTCCTGGAGTCCCTGGGACAGCCGATGCCCACCCCTAGATGGGCGATCCATTTTCATCTTTTCTTTCACCGCCCGCCCCCATCATGCTGCCTGCGTCTCGGCCACCCCTCCGGCTTTTCAGCCTTCCCCCGCCCCCCCCCGCCAATACGGGAGAAAGGATTGCAGGAGTAGGCGAACGCCTCCTCCTCCTCCCCCCACTCTCTCCAGGACCACTGGTCTATATTGGCAAATGGGGAGGAGAGGTTTTCCCGGGAATATGAAATTCCACCCTGGATTTGGGGTTCTTGGCACCACCCACGTCTGCCCAGGACAAAAGGGTGATCCTCGCTCTCTCCTGTGCCTCCCTCCCCCACGATACAAGGCGGAGAGGAGACTGGGCTGGTTGCAGGCTCCGAAGCAGGCGGCGAAGCGAAGGACGGAGCCTCTGAAGGCGGTGGGGGGCAGAGCGGAGCCGCTGCAGGGGCAAGTTGCGGAGCGGAGGTTGCAGCGTCCGCCGGAGCGGTCGCAGCAGCCGCCGCAGATTGCAGGGGTTACCCCGCCGTGGCGTGGTGCTCCGCCAGTCTCTGTGAAGCGCGCGGCGGCGCAGGGGGGCTGGCCCCGCAGCCGGGGGCCCAGCCACGGACCCCGCAGCTGGAGAGGCAGCGGCGGGCGCTGGCGTGGGGGGATAATCAGCGCGACGGCCACGGGTGCGCGAAAAAGCGCCGCGGCGGTTTCTCTCGGTCCCGGGGAGGGGGCGGCGCTGGCGGCGTCTCTGCTGCTGCCGAAGCGGGGCGCGGAGCTGGCGGCCGCGGTCGGTTCGGGGCCGGTCGAAACAAAGAAACACCGGCTGCTCCATCCGGAGCGGGGGGGGGGGGGGGTGAGCACCGGTGGCGGCTGCAACAGGGCGGCCCGCGGCGGAGGCGAGCCCACCAGTCCCTGCGGGGCAGCGAATGCCGAAAATGCCAGTGAGTGAAAAGGCACTCCTGCCGCCGCTCTCGATACGGGGAGAGTCGGAGCCGGCGGAAATGGAGCAGGACGGTCCGCCACAGCCGATCGGGACACGGTTCCCGGAGCCATCGCAGGCGAAAAACCTGTCGGCTTTGTCACTTTCCTGTTCCCTGGGATCTTGCGCCGAAGGGCTTTAGAAATGCGTCTCCAGGGAATGAACAGTGCGGAAGCGGTCGCATCGCCTGCGTCCTTCTGGCCACACTATTCCTGATACAGGTGTGGATGCTGTTTGCCTTCTTGGCCACCAGGGCACACTGCCGGCTCATGTTCAGTTGGCTGTTGACCAGTACCCCCAGGTCCCTTTCTGCCTGGGCACTGTCCAGATACGTTGCAGGGAGTTATTGTGGCCAAAATGTAGGACTCGTCACTTGGACTTATTAAACTTCATCTTATTGGACTCTGCCCATCTATCCAACCCTTCCAGGTCTCTTTGCAGAGCCCTCCTACCTTCCAACAGATCAACACATGCTGCCACCTTAGTGTCGTCTGTAAATCTACTAATGATAGACTCAATACCCTCATCCATGTAATCAATAAAAATATTGAACAGAACAGGCCCCAGCACATACTCCTGAGGAACACCACTGTTGGAATACCAGGCTCTTTTTTGCTCCGAGGTCAGGGCGAATAAAACTCAGGAGACGTTGTTTTTAAAGTCTCACTCTGAAGTTTATTATCCTCATCTATTACAAACTCACGAGATGTGAGCTCTCTCGAACAAGTCAAGAAAGTGAGCTAAAATGGTGTCTATTCAAGGCTATTTTAGTCCCAATTATCCAAAAAACAGTTGACATGTATATTATTTGTGAAAAATGCGTGTATTTTATGATTGGCTTTTCGCAAATATTAAAATGAATATTATATGTGTTGTGTTAGAAAGTAATGCTGTATTAGTTTTCTTAAGTACTGTGTTAAATATAGTTTTAGGTTATAAAAATTGTTAAAATAGAAACGATGCTATGTAGGATACTTTTTTTAAAAAGAAAAGACTCGCAGTGAGATAGCAGCCACAGGACACCTAAATCTTTCAGAGAAAAAGAATTTATGGCCCTCTTATCAGAAGAAACCCACTTCTTCCCGCCTCGAAGGCGCTGTTAGGATTTGGAGGAAGAAGTTGACGATGACCAGACAGAATCCTGTATTTGAATGGAATTTATGCATCATGTATGAAGTGTATGAATATGCAACAGGCTATTGTTTTTAAGGGTTAATCCTCTGTTAACGGGTGTCCTTTTTCGGGCTCGTGCTGCCCAGAAAAAGGTACCCGGACGTCCGTAACTCTTTGTCTTTATTGTCTCATATTGTCCTAATTCAGTTTGTCCAAATTATTATTACTCTAATTGTATTACTATTTTTATAACCATTTTATTACTATTGAACTTTTAAAATTTTGGAAACAAGTGATTGGCGTTTTTAACAGTCTGAATTACATCCCCAAAGCTTTCAAAACAATTGAGTGTGTCTGCTGCATAAGCAGAATTGACCAAATTCAGGCACTTAAGAAAAATGCTGGAAAGCCATGACAACCTCTAATACAACCAGGCCGAGCCGAACTCGTTACGTTCCAGTGCTCCGAGCCATCTATGAAGACGATGCCTTTTTTTTTTTTTTTTTTTTTAGAAAGGCTAACAGCACCAGCGGGTCTTAGGACCCAGCGGTGGTGGGCAGGGCGGGGGACCTGGCCCTGGTGGGCGGGCCAAGAAGCCCAAACCCAGCCGGTGGGGCGGGGAACCTAGCCTCTTCGCCGAGCCCAGATTCATTCGGCTTGTTCCCTTCCTCCAACTTTTTACTGGTATCATCTGGGGCTCCTGCTCCTGGAGTCCCTGGGACAGCCGATGCCCACCCCTAGATGGGCGATCCATTTTCATCTTTTCTTTCACCGCCCGCCCCCATCATGCTGCCTGCGTCTCGGCCACCCCTCCGGCTTTTCAGCCTTCCCCCGCCCCCCCCCGCCAATACGGGAGAAAGGATTGCAGGAGTAGGCGAACGCCTCCTCCTCCTCCCCCCACTCTCTCCAGGACCACTGGTCTATATTGGCAAATGGGGAGGAGAGGTTTTCCCGGGAATATGAAATTCCACCCTGGATTTGGGGTTCTTGGCACCACCCACGTCTGCCCAGGACAAAAGGGTGATCCTCGCTCTCTCCTGTGCCTCCCTCCCCCACGATACAAGGCGGAGAGGAGACTGGGCTGGTTGCAGGCTCCGAAGCAGGCGGCGAAGCGAAGGACGGAGCCTCTGAAGGCGGTGGGGGGCAGAGCGGAGCCGCTGCAGGGGCAAGTTGCGGAGCGGAGGTTGCAGCGTCCGCCGGAGCGGTCGCAGCAGCCGCCGCAGATTGCAGGGGTTACCCCGCCGTGGCGTGGTGCTCCGCCAGTCTCTGTGAAGCGCGCGGCGGCGCAGGGGGGCTGGCCCCGCAGCCGGGGGCCCAGCCACGGACCCCGCAGCTGGAGAGGCAGCGGCGGGCGCTGGCGTGGGGGGATAATCAGCGCGACGGCCACGGGTGCGCGAAAAAGCGCCGCGGCGGTTTCTCTCGGTCCCGGGGAGGGGGCGGCGCTGGCGGCGTCTCTGCTGCTGCCGAAGCGGGGCGCGGAGCTGGCGGCCGCGGTCGGTTCGGGGCCGGTCGAAACAAAGAAACACCGGCTGCTCCATCCGGAGCGGGGGGGGGGGGGGGGTGAGCACCGGTGGCGGCTGCAACAGGGCGGCCCGCGGCGGAGGCGAGCCCACCAGTCCCTGCGGGGCAGCGAATGCCGAAAATGCCAGTGAGTGAAAAGGCACTCCTGCCGCCGCTCTCGATACGGGGAGAGTCGGAGCCGGCGGAAATGGAGCAGGACGGTCCGCCACAGCCGATCGGGACACGGTTCCCGGAGCCATCGCAGGCGAAAAACCTGTCGGCTTTGTCACTTTCCTGTTCCCTGGGATCTTGCGCCGAAGGGCTTTAGAAATGCGTCTCCAGGGAATGAACAGTGCGGAAGCGGTCGCATCGCCTGCGTCCTTCTGGCCACACTATTCCTGATACAGGTGTGGATGCTGTTTGCCTTCTTGGCCACCAGGGCACACTGCCGGCTCATGTTCAGTTGGCTGTTGACCAGTACCCCCAGGTCCCTTTCTGCCTGGGCACTGTCCAGATACGTTGCAGGGAGTTATTGTGGCCAAAATGTAGGACTCGTCACTTGGACTTATTAAACTTCATCTTATTGGACTCTGCCCATCTATCCAACCCTTCCAGGTCTCTTTGCAGAGCCCTCCTACCTTCCAACAGATCAACACATGCTGCCACCTTAGTGTCGTCTGTAAATCTACTAATGATAGACTCAATACCCTCATCCATGTAATCAATAAAAATATTGAACAGAACAGGCCCCAGCACATACTCCTGAGGAACACCACTGTTGGAATACCAGGCTCTTTTTTGCTCCGAGGTCAGGGCGAATAAAACTCAGGAGACGTTGTTTTTAAAGTCTCACTCTGAAGTTTATTATCCTCATCTATTACAAACTCACGAGATGTGAGCTCTCTCGAACAAGTCAAGAAAGTGAGCTAAAATGGTGTCTATTCAAGGCTATTTTAGTCCCAATTATCCAAAAAACAGTTGACATGTATATTATTTGTGAAAAATGCGTGTATTTTATGATTGGCTTTTCGCAAATATTAAAATGAATATTATATGTGTTGTGTTAGAAAGTAATGCTGTATTAGTTTTCTTAAGTACTGTGTTAAATATAGTTTTAGGTTATAAAAATTGTTAAAATAGAAACGATGCTATGTAGGATACTTTTTTTAAAAAGAAAAGACTCGCAGTGAGATAGCAGCCACAGGACACCTAAATCTTTCAGAGAAAAAGAATTTATGGCCCTCTTATCAGAAGAAACCCACTTCTTCCCGCCTCGAAGGCGCTGTTAGGATTTGGAGGAAGAAGTTGACGATGACCAGACAGAATCCTGTATTTGAATGGAATTTATGCATCATGTATGAAGTGTATGAATATGCAACAGGCTATTGTTTTTAAGGGTTAATCCTCTGTTAACGGGTGTCCTTTTTCGGGCTCGTGCTGCCCAGAAAAAGGTACCCGGACGTCCGTAACTCTTTGTCTTTATTGTCTCATATTGTCCTAATTCAGTTTGTCCAAATTATTATTACTCTAATTGTATTACTATTTTTATAACCATTTTATTACTATTGAACTTTTAAAATTTTGGAAACAAGTGATTGGCGTTTTTAACAGTCTGAATTACATCCCCAAAGCTTTCAAAACAATTGAGTGTGTCTGCTGCATAAGCAGAATTGACCAAATTCAGGCACTTAAGAAAAATGCTGGAAAGCCATGACAACCTCTAATACAACCAGGCCGAGCCGAACTCGTTACGTTCCAGTGCTCCGAGCCATCTATGAAGACGATGCCTTTTTTTTTTTTTTTTTTTTTTTTTTAGAAAGGCCAACAGCACCAGCGGGTCTTAGGACCCAGCAGTGGTGGGCAGGGCGGGGGACCTGGCCCTGGTGGGCGGGCCAAGAAGCCCAAACCCAGCCGGTGGGGCGGGGAACCTAGCCTCTTCGCCGAGCCCAGATTCATTCTGCTTGTTCCCTTCCTCCAACTTTTTACTGGTATCATCTGGGGCTCCTGCTCCTGGAGTCCCTGGGACAGCCGATGCCCACCCCTAGATGGGCGATCCATTTTCATCTTTTCTTTCACCGCCCGCCCCCATCATGCTGCCTGCGTCTCGGCCACCCCTCCGGCTTTTCAGCCTTCCCCCGCCCCTCCCCGCCAATACGGGAGAAAGGATTGCAGGAGTAGGCGAACGCCTCCTCCTCCTCCCCCCACTCTCTCCAGGACCACTGGTCTATATTGGCAAATGGGGAGGAGAGGTTTTCCCGGGAATATGAAATTCCACCCTGGATTTGGGGTTCTTGGCACCACCCACGTCTGCCCAGGACAAAAGGGTGATCCTCGCTCTCTCCTGTGCCTCCCTCCCCCACGATACAAGGCGGAGAGGAGACTGGGCTGGTTGCAGGCTCCGAAGCAGGCGGCGAAGCGAAGGACGGAGCCTCTGAAGGCGGTGGGGGGCAGAGCGGAGCCGCTGCAGGGGCAAGTTGCGGAGCGGAGGTTGCAGCGTCCGCCGGAGCGGTCGCAGCAGCCGCCGCAGATTGCAGGGGTTACCCCGCCGTGGCGTGGTGCTCCGCCAGTCTCTGTGAAGCGCGCGGCGGCGCAGGGGGGCTGGCCCCGCAGCCGGGGGCCCAGCCACGGACCCCGCAGCTGGAGAGGCAGCGGCGGGCGCTGGCGTGGGGGGATAATCAGCGCGACGGCCACGGGTGCGCGAAAAAGCGCCGCGGCGGTTTCTCTCGGTCCCGGGGAGGGGGCGGCGCTGGCGGCGTCTCTGCTGCTGCCGAAGCGGGGCGCGGAGCTGGCGGCCGCGGTCGGTTCGGGGCCGGTCGAAACAAAGAAACACCGGCTGCTCCATCCGGAGCCGGGGGGGGGGGGTGAGCACCGGTGGCGGCTGCAACAGGGTGGCCCGCGGCGGGGGCGAGCCCACCAGTCCCTGCGGGGCAGCGAATGCCGAAAATGCCAGTGAGTGAAAAGGCACTCCTGCCGCCGCTCTCGATACGGGGAGAGTCGGAGCCGGCGGAAATGGAGCAGGACGGTCCGCCACAGCCGATCGGGACACGGTTCCCGGAGCCATCGCAGGCGAAAAACCTGTCGGCTTTGTCACTTTCCTGTTCCCTGGGATCTTGCGCCGAAGGGCTTTAGAAATGCGTCTCCAGGGAATGAACAGTGCGGAAGCGGTCGCATCGCCTGCGTCCTTCTGGCCACACTATTCCTGATACAGGTGTGGATGCTGTTTGCCTTCTTGGCCACCAGGGCACACTGCCGGCTCATGTTCAGTTGGCTGTTGACCAGTACCCCCAGGTCCCTTTCTGCCTGGGCACTGTCCAGATACGTTGCAGGGAGTTATTGTGGCCAAAATGTAGGACTCGTCACTTGGACTTATTAAACTTCATCTTATTGGACTCTGCCCATCTATCCAACCCTTCCAGGTCTCTTTGCAGAGCCCTCCCACCTTCCAACAGATCAACACATGCTGCCACCTTAGTGTCGTCTGTAAATCTACTAATGATAGACTCAATACCCTCATCCATGTAATCAATAAAAATATTGAACAGAACAGGCCCCAGCACATACTCCTGAGGAACACCACTGTTGGAATACCAGGCTCTTTTTTGCTCCGAGGTCAGGGCGAATAAAACTCAGGAGACGTTGTTTTTAAAGTCTCACTCTGAAGTTTATTATCCTCATCTATTACAAACTCACGAGATGTGAGCTCTCTCGAACAAGTCAAGAAAGTGAGCTAAAATGGTGTCTATTCAAGGCTATTTTAGTCCCAATTATCCAAAAAACAGTTGACATGTATATTATTTGTGAAAAATGCGTGTATTTTATGATTGGCTTTTCGCAAATATTAAAATGAATATTATATGTGTTGTGTTAGAAAGTAATGCTGTATTAGTTTTCTTAAGTACTGTGTTAAATATAGTTTTAGGTTATAAAAATTGTTAAAATAGAAACGATGCTATGTAGGATACTTTTTTTAAAAAGAAAAGACTCGCAGTGAGATAGCAGCCACAGGACACCTAAATCTTTCAGAGAAAAAGAATTTATGGCCCTCTTATCAGAAGAAACCCACTTCTTCCCGCCTCGAAGGCGCTGTTAGGATTTGGAGGAAGAAGTTGACGATGACCAGACAGAATCCTGTATTTGAATGGAATTTATGCATCATGTATGAAGTGTATGAATATGCAACAGGCTATTGTTTTTAAGGGTTAATCCTCTGTTAACGGGTGTCCTTTTTCGGGCTCGTGCTGCCCAGAAAAAGGTACCCGGACGTCCGTAACTCTTTGTCTTTATTGTCTCATATTGTCCTAATTCAGTTTGTCCAAATTATTATTACTCTAATTGTATTACTATTTTTATAACCATTTTATTACTATTGAACTTTTAAAATTTTGGAAACAAGTGATTGGCGTTTTTAACAGTCTGAATTACATCCCCAAAGCTTTCAAAACAATTGAGTGTGTCTGCTGCATAAGCAGAATTGACCAAATTCAGGCACTTAAGAAAAATGCTGGAAAGCCATGACAACCTCTAATACAACCAGGCCGAGCCGAACTCGTTACGTTCCAGTGCTCCGAGCCATCTATGAAGACGATGCCTTTTTTTTTTTTTTTTTTTTTTTTTTAGAAAGGCCAACAGCACCAGCGGGTCTTAGGACCCAGCGGTGGTGGGCAGGGCGGGGGACCTGGCCCTGGTGGGCGGGCCAAGAAGCCCAAACCCAGCCGGTGGGGCGGGGAACCTAGCCTCTTCGCCGAGCCCAGATTCATTCTGCTTGTTCCCTTCCTCCAACTTTTTACTGGTATCATCTGGGGCTCCTGCTCCTGGAGTCCCTGGGACAGCCGATGCCCACCCCTAGATGGGCGATCCATTTTCATCTTTTCTTTCACCGCCCGCCCCCATCATGCTGCCTGCGTCTCGGCCACCCCTCCGGCTTTTCAGCCTTCCCCCGCCCCTCCCCGCCAATACGGGAGAAAGGATTGCAGGAGTAGGCGAACGCCTCCTCCTCCTCCCCCCACTCTCTCCAGGACCACTGGTCTATATTGGCAAATGGGGAGGAGAGGTTTTCCCGGGAATATGAAATTCCACCCTGGATTTGGGGTTCTTGGCACCACCCACGTCTGCCCAGGACAAAAGGGTGATCCTCGCTCTCTCCTGTGCCTCCCTCCCCCACGATACAAGGCGGAGAGGAGACTGGGCTGGTTGCAGGCTCCGAAGCAGGCGGCGAAGCGAAGGACGGAGCCTCTGAAGGCGGTGGGGGGCAGAGCGGAGCCGCTGCAGGGGCAAGTTGCGGAGCGGAGGTTGCAGCGTCCGCCGGAGCGGTCGCAGCAGCCGCCGCAGATTGCAGGGGTTACCCCGCCGTGGCGTGGTGCTCCGCCAGTCTCTGTGAAGCGCGCGGCGGCGCAGGGGGGCTGGCCCCGCAGCCGGGGGCCCAGCCACGGACCCCGCAGCTGGAGAGGCAGCGGCGGGCGCTGGCGTGGGGGGATAATCAGCGCGACGGCCACGGGTGCGCGAAAAAGCGCCGCGGCGGTTTCTCTCGGTCCCGGGGAGGGGGCGGCGCTGGCGGCGTCTCTGCTGCTGCCGAAGCGGGGCGCGGAGCTGGCGGCCGCGGTCGGTTCGGGGCCGGTCGAAACAAAGAAACACCGGCTGCTCCATCCGGAGCCGGGGGGGGGGGGTGAGCACCGGTGGCGGCTGCAACAGGGTGGCCCGCGGCGGGGGCGAGCCCACCAGTCCCTGCGGGGCAGCGAATGCCGAAAATGCCAGTGAGTGAAAAGGCACTCCTGCCGCCGCTCTCGATACGGGGAGAGTCGGAGCCGGCGGAAATGGAGCAGGACGGTCCGCCACAGCCGATCGGGACACGGTTCCCGGAGCCATCGCAGGCGAAAAACCTGTCGGCTTTGTCACTTTCCTGTTCCCTGGGATCTTGCGCCGAAGGGCTTTAGAAATGCGTCTCCAGGGAATGAACAGTGCGGAAGCGGTCGCATCGCCTGCGTCCTTCTGGCCACACTATTCCTGATACAGGTGTGGATGCTGTTTGCCTTCTTGGCCACCAGGGCACACTGCCGGCTCATGTTCAGTTGGCTGTTGACCAGTACCCCCAGGTCCCTTTCTGCCTGGGCACTGTCCAGATACGTTGCAGGGAGTTATTGTGGCCAAAATGTAGGACTCGTCACTTGGACTTATTAAACTTCATCTTATTGGACTCTGCCCATCTATCCAACCCTTCCAGGTCTCTTTGCAGAGCCCTCCCACCTTCCAACAGATCAACACATGCTGCCACCTTAGTGTCGTCTGTAAATCTACTAATGATAGACTCAATACCCTCATCCATGTAATCAATAAAAATATTGAACAGAACAGGCCCCAGCACATACTCCTGAGGAACACCACTGTTGGAATACCAGGCTCTTTTTTGCTCCGAGGTCAGGGCGAATAAAACTCAGGAGACGTTGTTTTTAAAGTCTCACTCTGAAGTTTATTATCCTCATCTATTACAAACTCACGAGATGTGAGCTCTCTCGAACAAGTCAAGAAAGTGAGCTAAAATGGTGTCTATTCAAGGCTATTTTAGTCCCAATTATCCAAAAAACAGTTGACATGTATATTATTTGTGAAAAATGCGTGTATTTTATGATTGGCTTTTCGCAAATATTAAAATGAATATTATATGTGTTGTGTTAGAAAGTAATGCTGTATTAGTTTTCTTAAGTACTGTGTTAAATATAGTTTTAGGTTATAAAAATTGTTAAAATAGAAACGATGCTATGTAGGATACTTTTTTTAAAAAGAAAAGACTCGCAGTGAGATAGCAGCCACAGGACACCTAAATCTTTCAGAGAAAAAGAATTTATGGCCCTCTTATCAGAAGAAACCCACTTCTTCCCGCCTCGAAGGCGCTGTTAGGATTTGGAGGAAGAAGTTGACGATGACCAGACAGAATCCTGTATTTGAATGGAATTTATGCATCATGTATGAAGTGTATGAATATGCAACAGGCTATTGTTTTTAAGGGTTAATCCTCTGTTAACGGGTGTCCTTTTTCGGGCTCGTGCTGCCCAGAAAAAGGTACCCGGACGTCCGTAACTCTTTGTCTTTATTGTCTCATATTGTCCTAATTCAGTTTGTCCAAATTATTATTACTCTAATTGTATTACTATTTTTATAACCATTTTATTACTATTAAACTTTTAAAATTTTGGAAACAAGTGATTGGCGTTTTTAACAGTCTGAATTACATCCCCAAAGCTTTCAAAACAATTGAGTGTGTCTGCTGCATAAGCAGAATTGACCAAATTCAGGCACTTAAGAAAAATGCTGGAAAGCCATGACAACCTCTAATACAACCAGGCCGAGCCGAACTCGTTACGTTCCAGTGCTCCGAGCCATCTATGAAGACGATGCCTTTTTTTTTTTTTTTTTTTTTTTTTTTTAGAAAGGCCAACAGCACCAGCGGGTCTTAGGACCCAGCGGTGGTGGGCAGGGCGGGGGACCTGGCCCTGGTGGGCGGGCCAAGAAGCCCAAACCCAGCCGGTGGGGCGGGGAACCTAGCCTCTTCGCCGAGCCCAGATTCATTCTGCTTGTTCCCTTCCTCCAACTTTTTACTGGTATCATCTGGGGCTCCTGCTCCTGGAGTCCCTGGGACAGCCGATGCCCACCCCTAGATGGGCGATCCATTTTCATCTTTTCTTTCACCGCCCGCCCCCATCATGCTGCCTGCGTCTCGGCCACCCCTCCGGCTTTTCAGCCTTCCCCCGCCCCCCCCCGCCAATACGGGAGAAAGGATTGCAGGAGTAGGCGAACGCCTCCTCCTCCTCCCCCCACTCTCTCCAGGACCACTGGTCTATATTGGCAAATGGGGAGGAGAGGTTTTCCCGGGAATATGAAATTCCACCCTGGATTTGGGGTTCTTGGCACCACCCACGTCTGCCCAGGACAAAAGGGTGATCCTCGCTCTCTCCTGTGCCTCCCTCCCCCACGATACAAGGCGGAGAGGAGACTGGGCTGGTTGCAGGCTCCGAAGCAGGCGGCGAAGCGAAGGACGGAGCCTCTGAAGGCGGTGGGGGGCAGAGCGGAGCCGCTGCAGGGGCAAGTTGCGGAGCGGAGGTTGCAGCGTCCGCCGGAGCGGTCGCAGCAGCCGCCGCAGATTGCAGGGGTTACCCCGCCGTGGCGTGGTGCTCCGCCAGTCTCTGTGAAGCGCGCGGCGGCGCAGGGGGGCTGGCCCCGCAGCCGGGGGCCCAGCCACGGACCCCGCAGCTGGAGAGGCAGCGGCGGGCGCTGGCGTGGGGGGATAATCAGCGCGACGGCCACGGGTGCGCGAAAAAGCGCCGCGGCGGTTTCTCTCGGTCCCGGGGAGGGGGCGGCGCTGGCGGCGTCTCTGCTGCTGCCGAAGCGGGGCGCGGAGCTGGCGGCCGCGGTCGGTTCGGGGCCGGTCGAAACAAAGAAACACCGGCTGCTCCATCCGGAGCGGGGGGGGGGGGGGGGTGAGCACCGGTGGCGGCTGCAACAGGGCGGCCCGCGGCGGGGGCGAGCCCACCAGTCCCTGCGGGGCAGCGAATGCCGAAAATGCCAGTGAGTGAAAAGGCACTCCTGCCGCCGCTCTCGATACGGGGAGAGTCGGAGCCGGCGGAAATGGAGCAGGACGGTCCGCCACAGCCGATCGGGACACGGTTCCCGGAGCCATCGCAGGCGAAAAACCTGTCGGCTTTGTCACTTTCCTGTTCCCTGGGATCTTGCGCCGAAGGGCTTTAGAAATGCGTCTCCAGGGAATGAACAGTGCGGAAGCGGTCGCATCGCCTGCGTCCTTCTGGCCACACTATTCCTGATACAGGTGTGGATGCTGTTTGCCTTCTTGGCCACCAGGGCACACTGCCGGCTCATGTTCAGTTGGCTGTTGACCAGTACCCCCAGGTCCCTTTCTGCCTGGGCACTGTCCAGATACGTTGCAGGGAGTTATTGTGGCCAAAATGTAGGACTCGTCACTTGGACTTATTAAACTTCATCTTATTGGACTCTGCCCATCTATCCAACCCTTCCAGGTCTCTTTGCAGAGCCCTCCTACCTTCCAACAGATCAACACATGCTGCCACCTTAGTGTCGTCTGTAAATCTACTAATGATAGACTCAATACCCTCATCCATGTAATCAATAAAAATATTGAACAGAACAGGCCCCAGCACATACTCCTGAGGAACACCACTGTTGGAATACCAGGCTCTTTTTTGCTCCGAGGTCAGGGCGAATAAAACTCAGGAGACGTTGTTTTTAAAGTCTCACTCTGAAGTTTATTATCCTCATCTATTACAAACTCACGAGATGTGAGCTCTCTCTAACAAGTCAAGAAAGTGAGCTAAAATGGTGTCTATTCAAGGCTATTTTAGTCCCAATTATCCAAAAAACAGTTGACATGTATATTATTTGTGAAAAATGCGTGTATTTTATGATTGGCTTTTCGCAAATATTAAAATGAATATTATATGTGTTGTGTTAGAAAGTAATGCTGTATTAGTTTTCTTAAGTACTGTGTTAAATATAGTTTTAGGTTATAAAAATTGTTAAAATAGAAACGATGCTATGTAGGATACTTTTTTTAAAAAGAAAAGACTCGCAGTGAGATAGCAGCCACAGGACACCTAAATCTTTCAGAGAAAAAGAATTTATGGCCCTCTTATCAGAAGAAACCCACTTCTTCCCGCCTCGAAGGCGCTGTTAGGATTTGGAGGAAGAAGTTGACGATGACCAGACAGAATCCTGTATTTGAATGGAATTTATGCATCATGTATGAAGTGTATGAATATGCAACAGGCTATTGTTTTTAAGGGTTAATCCTCTGTTAACGGGTGTCCTTTTTCGGGCTCGTGCTGCCCAGAAAAAGGTACCCGGACGTCCGTAACTCTTTGTCTTTATTGTCTCATATTGTCCTAATTCAGTTTGTCCAAATTATTATTACTCTAATTGTATTACTATTTTTATAACCATTTTATTACTATTAAACTTTTAAAATTTTGGAAACAAGTGATTGGCGTTTTTAACAGTCTGAATTACATCCCCAAAGCTTTCAAAACAATTGAGTGTGTCTGCTGCATAAGCAGAATTGACCAAATTCAGGCACTTAAGAAAAATGCTGGAAAGCCATGACAACCTCTAATACAACCAGGCCGAGCCGAACTCGTTACGTTCCAGTGCTCCGAGCCATCTATGAAGACGATGCCTTTTTTTTTTTTTTTTTTTTTTTTTTTAGAAAGGCCAACAGCACCAGCGGGTCTTAGGACCCAGCGGTGGTGGGCAGGGCGGGGGACCTGGCCCTGGTGGGCGGGCCAAGAAGCCCAAACCCAGCCGGTGGGGCGGGGAACCTAGCCTCTTCGCCGAGCCCAGATTCATTCTGCTTGTTCCCTTCCTCCAACTTTTTACTGGTATCATCTGGGGCTCCTGCTCCTGGAGTCCCTGGGACAGCCGATGCCCACCCCTAGATGGGCGATCCATTTTCATCTTTTCTTTCACCGCCCGCCCCCATCATGCTGCCTGCGTCTCGGCCACCCCTCCGGCTTTTCAGCCTTCCCCCGCCCCCCCCCGCCAATACGGGAGAAAGGATTGCAGGAGTAGGCGAACGCCTCCTCCTCCTCCCCCCACTCTCTCCAGGACCACTGGTCTATATTGGCAAATGGGGAGGAGAGGTTTTCCCGGGAATATGAAATTCCACCCTGGATTTGGGGTTCTTGGCACCACCCACGTCTGCCCAGGACAAAAGGGTGATCCTCGCTCTCTCCTGTGCCTCCCTCCCCCACGATACAAGGCGGAGAGGAGACTGGGCTGGTTGCAGGCTCCGAAGCAGGCGGCGAAGCGAAGGACGGAGCCTCTGAAGGCGGTGGGGGGCAGAGCGGAGCCGCTGCAGGGGCAAGTTGCGGAGCGGAGGTTGCAGCGTCCGCCGGAGCGGTCGCAGCAGCCGCCGCAGATTGCAGGGGTTACCCCGCCGTGGCGTGGTGCTCCGCCAGTCTCTGTGAAGCGCGCGGCGGCGCAGGGGGGCTGGCCCCGCAGCCGGGGGCCCAGCCACGGACCCCGCAGCTGGAGAGGCAGCGGCGGGCGCTGGCGTGGGGGGATAATCAGCGCGACGGCCACGGGTGCGCGAAAAAGCGCCGCGGCGGTTTCTCTCGGTCCCGGGGAGGGGGCGGCGCTGGCGGCGTCTCTGCTGCTGCCGAAGCGGGGCGCGGAGCTGGCGGCCGCGGTCGGTTCGGGGCCGGTCGAAACAAAGAAACACCGGCTGCTCCATCCGGAGCGGGGGGGGGGGGGGGGGGGTGAGCACCGGTGGCGGCTGCAACAGAGCGGCCCGCGGCGGAGGCGAGCCCACCAGTCCCTGCGGGGCAGCGAATGCCGAAAATGCCAGTGAGTGAAAAGGCACTCCTGCCGCCGCTCTCGATACGGGGAGAGTCGGAGCCGGCGGAAATGGAGCAGGACGGTCCGCCACAGCCGATCGGGACACGGTTCCCGGAGCCATCGCAGGCGAAAAACCTGTCGGCTTTGTCACTTTCCTGTTCCCTGGGATCTTGCGCCGAAGGGCTTTAGAAATGCGTCTCCAGGGAATGAACAGTGCGGAAGCGGTCGCATCGCCTGCGTCCTTCTGGCCACACTATTCCTGATACAGGTGTGGATGCTGTTTGCCTTCTTGGCCACCAGGGCACACTGCCGGCTCATGTTCAGTTGGCTGTTGACCAGTACCCCCAGGTCCCTTTCTGCCTGGGCACTGTCCAGATACGTTGCAGGGAGTTATTGTGGCCAAAATGTAGGACTCGTCACTTGGACTTATTAAACTTCATCTTATTGGACTCTGCCCATCTATCCAACCCTTCCAGGTCTCTTTGCAGAGCCCTCCCACCTTCCAACAGATCAACACATGCTGCCACCTTAGTGTCGTCTGTAAATCTACTAATGATAGACTCAATACCCTCATCCATGTAATCAATAAAAATATTGAACAGAACAGGCCCCAGCACATACTCCTGAGGAACACCACTGTTGGAATACCAGGCTCTTTTTTGCTCCGAGGTCAGGGCGAATAAAACTCAGGAGACGTTGTTTTTAAAGTCTCACTCTGAAGTTTATTATCCTCATCTATTACAAACTCACGAGATGTGAGCTCTCTCGAACAAGTCAAGAAAGTGAGCTAAAATGGTGTCTATTCAAGGCTATTTTAGTCCCAATTATCCAAAAAACAGTTGACATGTATATTATTTGTGAAAAATGCGTGTATTTTATGATTGGCTTTTCGCAAATATTAAAATGAATATTATATGTGTTGTGTTAGAAAGTAATGCTGTATTAGTTTTCTTAAGTACTGTGTTAAATATAGTTTTAGGTTATAAAAATTGTTAAAATAGAAACGATGCTATGTAGGATACTTTTTTTAAAAAGAAAAGACTCGCAGTGAGATAGCAGCCACAGGACACCTAAATCTTTCAGAGAAAAAGAATTTATGGCCCTCTTATCAGAAGAAACCCACTTCTTCCCGCCTCGAAGGCGCTGTTAGGATTTGGAGGAAGAAGTTGACGATGACCAGACAGAATCCTGTATTTGAATGGAATTTATGCATCATGTATGAAGTGTATGAATATGCAACAGGCTATTGTTTTTAAGGGTTAATCCTCTGTTAACGGGTGTCCTTTTTCGGGCTCGTGCTGCCCAGAAAAAGGTACCCGGACGTCCGTAACTCTTTGTCTTTATTGTCTCATATTGTCCTAATTCAGTTTGTCCAAATTATTATTACTCTAATTGTATTACTATTTTTATAACCATTTTATTACTATTGAACTTTTAAAATTTTGGAAACAAGTGATTGGCGTTTTTAACAGTCTGAATTACATCCCCAAAGCTTTCAAAACAATTGAGTGTGTCTGCTGCATAAGCAGAATTGACCAAATTCAGGCACTTAAGAAAAATGCTGGAAAGCCATGACAACCTCTAATACAACCAGGCCGAGCCGAACTCGTTACGTTCCAGTGCTCCGAGCCATCTATGAAGACGATGCCTTTTTTTTTTTTTTTTTTTTTTTTTTAGAAAGGCCAACAGCACCAGCGGGTCTTAGGACCCAGCGGTGGTGGGCAGGGCGGGGGACCTGGCCCTGGTGGGCGGGCCAAGAAGCCCAAACCCAGCCGGTGGGGCGGGGAACCTAGCCTCTTCGCCGAGCCCAGATTCATTCTGCTTGTTCCCTTCCTCCAACTTTTTACTGGTATCATCTGGGGCTCCTGCTCCTGGAGTCCCTGGGACAGCCGATGCCCACCCCTAGATGGGCGATCCATTTTCATCTTTTCTTTCACCGCCCGCCCCCATCATGCTGCCTGCGTCTCGGCCACCCCTCCGGCTTTTCAGCCTTCCCCCGCCCCTCCCCGCCAATACGGGAGAAAGGATTGCAGGAGTAGGCGAACGCCTCCTCCTCCTCCCCCCACTCTCTCCAGGACCACTGGTCTATATTGGCAAATGGGGAGGAGAGGTTTTCCCGGGAATATGAAATTCCACCCTGGATTTGGGGTTCTTGGCACCACCCACGTCTGCCCAGGACAAAAGGGTGATCCTCGCTCTCTCCTGTGCCTCCCTCCCCCACGATACAAGGCGGAGAGGAGACTGGGCTGGTTGCAGGCTCCGAAGCAGGCGGCGAAGCGAAGGACGGAGCCTCTGAAGGCGGTGGGGGGCAGAGCGGAGCCGCTGCAGGGGCAAGTTGCGGAGCGGAGGTTGCAGCGTCCGCCGGAGCGGTCGCAGCAGCCGCCGCAGATTGCAGGGGTTACCCCGCCGTGGCGTGGTGCTCCGCCAGTCTCTGTGAAGCGCGCGGCGGCGCAGGGGGGCTGGCCCCGCAGCCGGGGGCCCAGCCACGGACCCCGCAGCTGGAGAGGCAGCGGCGGGCGCTGGCGTGGGGGGATAATCAGCGCGACGGCCACGGGTGCGCGAAAAAGCGCCGCGGCGGTTTCTCTCGGTCCCGGGGAGGGGGCGGCGCTGGCGGCGTCTCTGCTGCTGCCGAAGCGGGGCGCGGAGCTGGCGGCCGCGGTCGGTTCGGGGCCGGTCGAAACAAAGAAACACCGGCTGCTCCATCCGGAGCGGGGGGGGGGGGGGTGAGCACCGGTGGCGGCTGCAACAGGGCGGCCCGCGGCGGAGGCGAGCCCACCAGTCCCTGCGGGGCAGCGAATGCCGAAAATGCCAGTGAGTGAAAAGGCACTCCTGCCGCCGCTCTCGATACGGGGAGAGTCGGAGCCGGCGGAAATGGAGCAGGACGGTCCGCCACAGCCGATCGGGACACGGTTCCCGGAGCCATCGCAGGCGAAAAACCTGTCGGCTTTGTCACTTTCCTGTTCCCTGGGATCTTGCGCCGAAGGGCTTTAGAAATGCGTCTCCAGGGAATGAACAGTGCGGAAGCGGTCGCATCGCCTGCGTCCTTCTGGCCACACTATTCCTGATACAGGTGTGGATGCTGTTTGCCTTCTTGGCCACCAGGGCACACTGCCGGCTCATGTTCAGTTGGCTGTTGACCAGTACCCCCAGGTCCCTTTCTGCCTGGGCACTGTCCAGATACGTTGCAGGGAGTTATTGTGGCCAAAATGTAGGACTCGTCACTTGGACTTATTAAACTTCATCTTATTGGACTCTGCCCATCTATCCAACCCTTCCAGGTCTCTTTGCAGAGCCCTCCCACCTTCCAACAGATCAACACATGCTGCCACCTTAGTGTCGTCTGTAAATCTACTAATGATAGACTCAATACCCTCATCCATGTAATCAATAAAAATATTGAACAGAACAGGCCCCAGCACATACTCCTGAGGAACACCACTGTTGGAATACCAGGCTCTTTTTTGCTCCGAGGTCAGGGCGAATAAAACTCAGGAGACGTTGTTTTTAAAGTCTCACTCTGAAGTTTATTATCCTCATCTATTACAAACTCACGAGATGTGAGCTCTCTCTAACAAGTCAAGAAAGTGAGCTAAAATGGTGTCTATTCAAGGCTATTTTAGTCCCAATTATCCAAAAAACAGTTGACATGTATATTATTTGTGAAAAATGCGTGTATTTTATGATTGGCTTTTCGCAAATATTAAAATGAATATTATATGTGTTGTGTTAGAAAGTAATGCTGTATTAGTTTTCTTAAGTACTGTGTTAAATATAGTTTTAGGTTATAAAAATTGTTAAAATAGAAACGATGCTATGTAGGATACTTTTTTTAAAAAGAAAAGACTCGCAGTGAGATAGCAGCCACAGGACACCTAAATCTTTCAGAGAAAAAGAATTTATGGCCCTCTTATCAGAAGAAACCCACTTCTTCCCGCCTCGAAGGCGCTGTTAGGATTTGGAGGAAGAAGTTGACGATGACCAGACAGAATCCTGTATTTGAATGGAATTTATGCATCATGTATGAAGTGTATGAATATGCAACAGGCTATTGTTTTTAAGGGTTAATCCTCTGTTAACGGGTGTCCTTTTTCGGGCTCGTGCTGCCCAGAAAAAGGTACCCGGACGTCCGTAACTCTTTGTCTTTATTGTCTCATATTGTCCTAATTCAGTTTGTCCAAATTATTATTACTCTAATTGTATTACTATTTTTATAACCATTTTATTACTATTGAACTTTTAAAATTTTGGAAACAAGTGATTGGCGTTTTTAACAGTCTGAATTACATCCCCAAAGCTTTCAAAACAATTGAGTGTGTCTGCTGCATAAGCAGAATTGACCAAATTCAGGCACTTAAGAAAAATGCTGGAAAGCCATGACAACCTCTAATACAACCAGGCCGAGCCGAACTCGTTACGTTCCAGTGCTCCGAGCCATCTATGAAGACGATGCCTTTTTTTTTTTTTTTTTTTTTTTTTAGAAAGGCCAACAGCACCAGCGGGTCTTAGGACCCAGCGGTGGTGGGCAGGGCGGGGGACCTGGCCCTGGTGGGCGGGCCAAGAAGCCCAAACCCAGCCGGTGGGGCGGGGAACCTAGCCTCTTCGCCGAGCCCAGATTCATTCTGCTTGTTCCCTTCCTCCAACTTTTTACTGGTATCATCTGGGGCTCCTGCTCCTGGAGTCCCTGGGACAGCCGATGCCCACCCCTAGATGGGCGATCCATTTTCATCTTTTCTTTCACCGCCCGCCCCCATCATGCTGCCTGCGTCTCGGCCACCCCTCCGGCTTTTCAGCCTTCCCCCGCCCCTCCCCGCCAATACGGGAGAAAGGATTGCAGGAGTAGGCGAACGCCTCCTCCTCCTCCCCCCACTCTCTCCAGGACCACTGGTCTATATTGGCAAATGGGGAGGAGAGGTTTTCCCGGGAATATGAAATTCCACCCTGGATTTGGGGTTCTTGGCACCACCCACGTCTGCCCAGGACAATAGGGTGATCCTCGCTCTCTCCTGTGCCTCCCTCCCCCACGATACAAGGCGGAGAGGAGACTGGGCTGGTTGCAGGCTCCGAAGCAGGCGGCGAAGCGAAGGACGGAGCCTCTGAAGGCGGTGGGGGGCAGAGCGGAGCCGCTGCAGGGGCAAGTTGCGGAGCGGAGGTTGCAGCGTCCGCCGGAGCGGTCGCAGCAGCCGCCGCAGATTGCAGGGGTTACCCCGCCGTGGCGTGGTGCTCCGCCAGTCTCTGTGAAGCGCGCGGCGGCGCAGGGGGGCTGGCCCCGCAGCCGGGGGCCCAGCCACGGACCCCGCAGCTGGAGAGGCAGCGGCGGGCGCTGGCGTGGGGGGATAATCAGCGCGACGGCCACGGGTGCGCGAAAAAGCGCCGCGGCGGTTTCTCTCGGTCCCGGGGAGGGGGCGGCGCTGGCGGCGTCTCTGCTGCTGCCGAAGCGGGGCGCGGAGCTGGCGGCCGCGGTCGGTTCGGGGCCGGTCGAAACAAAGAAACACCGGCTGCTCCATCCGGAGCGGGGGGGGGGGGGTGAGCACCGGTGGCGGCTGCAACAGAGCGGCCCGCGGCGGAGGCGAGCCCACCAGTCCCTGCGGGGCAGCGAATGCCGAAAATGCCAGTGAGTGAAAAGGCACTCCTGCCGCCGCTCTCGATACGGGGAGAGTCGGAGCCGGCGGAAATGGAGCAGGACGGTCCGCCACAGCCGATCGGGACACGGTTCCCGGAGCCATCGCAGGCGAAAAACCTGTCGGCTTTGTCACTTTCCTGTTCCCTGGGATCTTGCGCCGAAGGGCTTTAGAAATGCGTCTCCAGGGAATGAACAGTGCGGAAGCGGTCGCATCGCCTGCGTCCTTCTGGCCACACTATTCCTGATACAGGTGTGGATGCTGTTTGCCTTCTTGGCCACCAGGGCACACTGCCGGCTCATGTTCAGTTGGCTGTTGACCAGTACCCCCAGGTCCCTTTCTGCCTGGGCACTGTCCAGATACGTTGCAGGGAGTTATTGTGGCCAAAATGTAGGACTCGTCACTTGGACTTATTAAACTTCATCTTATTGGACTCTGCCCATCTATCCAACCCTTCCAGGTCTCTTTGCAGAGCCCTCCCACCTTCCAACAGATCAACACATGCTGCCACCTTAGTGTCGTCTGTAAATCTACTAATGATAGACTCGATACCCTCATCCATGTAATCAATAAAAATATTGAACAGAACAGGCCCCAGCACATACTCCTGAGGAACACCACTGTTGGAATACCAGGCTCTTTTTTGCTCCGAGGTCAGGGCGAATAAAACTCAGGAGACGTTGTTTTTAAAGTCTCACTCTGAAGTTTATTATCCTCATCTATTACAAACTCACGAGATGTGAGCTCTCTCGAACAAGTCAAGAAAGTGAGCTAAAATGGTGTCTATTCAAGGCTATTTTAGTCCCAATTATCCAAAAAACAGTTGACATGTATATTATTTGTGAAAAATGCGTGTATTTTATGATTGGCTTTTCGCAAATATTAAAATGAATATTATATGTGTTGTGTTAGAAAGTAATGCTGTATTAGTTTTCTTAAGTACTGTGTTAAATATAGTTTTAGGTTATAAAAATTGTTAAAATAGAAACGATGCTATGTAGGATACTTTTTTTAAAAAGAAAAGACTCGCAGTGAGATAGCAGCCACAGGACACCTAAATCTTTCAGAGAAAAAGAATTTATGGCCCTCTTATCAGAAGAAACCCACTTCTTCCCGCCTCGAAGGCGCTGTTAGGATTTGGAGGAAGAAGTTGACGATGACCAGACAGAATCCTGTATTTGAATGGAATTTATGCATCATGTATGAAGTGTATGAATATGCAACAGGCTATTGTTTTTAAGGGTTAATCCTCTGTTAACGGGTGTCCTTTTTCGGGCTCGTGCTGCCCAGAAAAAGGTACCCGGACGTCCGTAACTCTTTGTCTTTATTGTCTCATATTGTCCTAATTCAGTTTGTCCAAATTATTATTACTCTAATTGTATTACTATTTTTATAACCATTTTATTACTATTGAACTTTTAAAATTTTGGAAACAAGTGATTGGCGTTTTTAACAGTCTGAATTACATCCCCAAAGCTTTCAAAACAATTGAGTGTGTCTGCTGCATAAGCAGAATTGACCAAATTCAGGCACTTAAGAAAAATGCTGGAAAGCCATGACAACCTCTAATACAACCAGGCCGAGCCGAACTCGTTACGTCGTTACGTTCCAGTGCTCCGAGCCATCTATGAAGACGATGCCTTTTTTTTTTTTTTTTTTTAGAAAGGCCAACAGCACCAGCGGGTCTTAGGACCCAGCGGTGGTGGGCAGGGCGGGGGACCTGGCCCTGGTGGGCGGGCCAAGAAGCCCAAACCCAGCCGGTGGGGCGGGGAACCTAGCCTCTTCGCCGAGCCCAGATTCATTCTGCTTGTTCCCTTCCTCCAACTTTTTACTGGTATCATCTGGGGCTCCTGCTCCTGGAGTCCCTGGGACAGCCGATGCCCACCCCTAGATGGGCGATCCATTTTCATCTTTTCTTTCACCGCCCGCCCCCATCATGCTGCCTGCGTCTCGGCCACCCCTCCGGCTTTTCAGCCTTCCCCCGCCCCCCCCCGCCAATACGGGAGAAAGGATTGCAGGAGTAGGCGAACGCCTCCTCCTCCTCCCCCCACTCTCTCCAGGACCACTGGTCTATATTGGCAAATGGGGAGGAGAGGTTTTCCCGGGAATATGAAATTCCACCCTGGATTTGGGGTTCTTGGCACCACCCACGTCTGCCCAGGACAAAAGGGTGATCCTCGCTCTCTCCTGTGCCTCCCTCCCCCACGATACAAGGCGGAGAGGAGACTGGGCTGGTTGCAGGCTCCGAAGCAGGCGGCGAAGCGAAGGACGGAGCCTCTGAAGGCGGTGGGGGGCAGAGCGGAGCCGCTGCAGGGGCAAGTTGCGGAGCGGAGGTTGCAGCGTCCGCCGGAGCGGTCGCAGCAGCCGCCGCAGATTGCAGGGGTTACCCCGCCGTGGCGTGGTGCTCCGCCAGTCTCTGTGAAGCGCGCGGCGGCGCAGGGGGGCTGGCCCCGCAGCCGGGGGCCCAGCCACGGACCCCGCAGCTGGAGAGGCAGCGGCGGGCGCTGGCGTGGGGGGATAATCAGCGCGACGGCCACGGGTGCGCGAAAAAGCGCCGCGGCGGTTTCTCTCGGTCCCGGGGAGGGGGCGGCGCTGGCGGCGTCTCTGCTGCTGCCGAAGCGGGGCGCGGAGCTGGCGGCCGCGGTCGGTTCGGGGCCGGTCGAAACAAAGAAACACCGGCTGCTCCATCCGGAGCGGGGGGGGGGGGGTGAGCACCGGTGGCGGCTGCAACAGGGCGGCCCGCGGCGGAGGCGAGCCCACCAGTCCCTGCGGGGCAGCGAATGCCGAAAATGCCAGTGAGTGAAAAGGCACTCCTGCCGCCGCTCTCGATACGGGGAGAGTCGGAGCCGGCGGAAATGGAGCAGGACGGTCCGCCACAGCCGATCGGGACACGGTTCCCGGAGCCATCGCAGGCGAAAAACCTGTCGGCTTTGTCACTTTCCTGTTCCCTGGGATCTTGCGCCGAAGGGCTTTAGAAATGCGTCTCCAGGGAATGAACAGTGCGGAAGCGGTCGCATCGCCTGCGTCCTTCTGGCCACACTATTCCTGATACAGGTGTGGATGCTGTTTGCCTTCTTGGCCACCAGGGCACACTGCCGGCTCATGTTCAGTTGGCTGTTGACCAGTACCCCCAGGTCCCTTTCTGCCTGGGCACTGTCCAGATACGTTGCAGGGAGTTATTGTGGCCAAAATGTAGGACTCGTCACTTGGACTTATTAAACTTCATCTTATTGGACTCTGCCCATCTATCCAACCCTTCCAGGTCTCTTTGCAGAGCCCTCCCACCTTCCAACAGATCAACACATGCTGCCACCTTAGTGTCGTCTGTAAATCTACTAATGATAGACTCAATACCCTCATCCATGTAATCAATAAAAATATTGAACAGAACAGGCCCCAGCACATACTCCTGAGGAACACCACTGTTGGAATACCAGGCTCTTTTTTGCTCCGAGGTCAGGGCGAATAAAACTCAGGAGACGTTGTTTTTAAAGTCTCACTCTGAAGTTTATTATCCTCATCTATTACAAACTCACGAGATGTGAGCTCTCTCGAACAAGTCAAGAAAGTGAGCTAAAATGGTGTCTATTCAAGGCTATTTTAGTCCCAATTATCCAAAAAACAGTTGACATGTATATTATTTGTGAAAAATGCGTGTATTTTATGATTGGCTTTTCGCAAATATTAAAATGAATATTATATGTGTTGTGTTAGAAAGTAATGCTGTATTAGTTTTCTTAAGTACTGTGTTAAATATAGTTTTAGGTTATAAAAATTGTTAAAATAGAAACGATGCTATGTAGGATACTTTTTTTAAAAAGAAAAGACTCGCAGTGAGATAGCAGCCACAGGACACCTAAATCTTTCAGAGAAAAAGAATTTATGGCCCTCTTATCAGAAGAAACCCACTTCTTCCCGCCTCGAAGGCGCTGTTAGGATTTGGAGGAAGAAGTTGACGATGACCAGACAGAATCCTGTATTTGAATGGAATTTATGCATCATGTATGAAGTGTATGAATATGCAACAGGCTATTGTTTTTAAGGGTTAATCCTCTGTTAACGGGTGTCCTTTTTCGGGCTCGTGCTGCCCAGAAAAAGGTACCCGGACGTCCGTAACTCTTTGTCTTTATTGTCTCATATTGTCCTAATTCAGTTTGTCCAAATTATTATTACTCTAATTGTATTACTATTTTTATAACCATTTTATTACTATTAAACTTTTAAAATTTTGGAAACAAGTGATTGGCGTTTTTAACAGTCTGAATTACATCCCCAAAGCTTTCAAAACAATTGAGTGTGTCTGCTGCATAAGCAGAATTGACCAAATTCAGGCACTTAAGAAAAATGCTGGAAAGCCATGACAACCTCTAATACAACCAGGCCGAGCCGAACTCGTTACGTTCCAGTGCTCCGAGCCATCTATGAAGACGATGCCTTTTTTTTTTTTTTTTTTTTTTTTTTTAGAAAGGCCAACAGCACCAGCGGGTCTTAGGACCCAGCGGTGGTGGGCAGGGCGGGGGACCTGGCCCTGGTGGGCGGGCCAAGAAGCCCAAACCCAGCCGGTGGGGCGGGGAACCTAGCCTCTTCGCCGAGCCCAGATTCATTCTGCTTGTTCCCTTCCTCCAACTTTTTACTGGTATCATCTGGGGCTCCTGCTCCTGGAGTCCCTGGGACAGCCGATGCCCACCCCTAGATGGGCGATCCATTTTCATCTTTTCTTTCACCGCCCGCCCCCATCATGCTGCCTGCGTCTCGGCCACCCCTCCGGCTTTTCAGCCTTCCCCCGCCCCCCCCCGCCAATACGGGAGAAAGGATTGCAGGAGTAGGCGAACGCCTCCTCCTCCTCCCCCCACTCTCTCCAGGACCACTGGTCTATATTGGCAAATGGGGAGGAGAGGTTTTCCCGGGAATATGAAATTCCACCCTGGATTTGGGGTTCTTGGCACCACCCACGTCTGCCCAGGACAAAAGGGTGATCCTCGCTCTCTCCTGTGCCTCCCTCCCCCACGATACAAGGCGGAGAGGAGACTGGGCTGGTTGCAGGCTCCGAAGCAGGCGGCGAAGCGAAGGACGGAGCCTCTGAAGGCGGTGGGGGGCAGAGCGGAGCCGCTGCAGGGGCAAGTTGCGGAGCGGAGGTTGCAGCGTCCGCCGGAGCGGTCGCAGCAGCCGCCGCAGATTGCAGGGGTTACCCCGCCGTGGCGTGGTGCTCCGCCAGTCTCTGTGAAGCGCGCGGCGGCGCAGGGGGGCTGGCCCCGCAGCCGGGGGCCCAGCCACGGACCCCGCAGCTGGAGAGGCAGCGGCGGGCGCTGGCGTGGGGGGATAATCAGCGCGACGGCCACGGGTGCGCGAAAAAGCGCCGCGGCGGTTTCTCTCGGTCCCGGGGAGGGGGCGGCGCTGGCGGCGTCTCTGCTGCTGCCGAAGCGGGGCGCGGAGCTGGCGGCCGCGGTCGGTTCGGGGCCGGTCGAAACAAAGAAACACCGGCTGCTCCATCCGGAGCGGGGGGGGGGGGGTGAGCACCGGTGGCGGCTGCAACAGGGCGGCCCGCGGCGGAGGCGAGCCCACCAGTCCCTGCGGGGCAGCGAATGCCGAAAATGCCAGTGAGTGAAAAGGCACTCCTGCCGCCGCTCTCGATACGGGGAGAGTCGGAGCCGGCGGAAATGGAGCAGGACGGTCCGCCACAGCCGATCGGGACACGGTTCCCGGAGCCATCGCAGGCGAAAAACCTGTCGGCTTTGTCACTTTCCTGTTCCCTGGGATCTTGCGCCGAAGGGCTTTAGAAATGCGTCTCCAGGGAATGAACAGTGCGGAAGCGGTCGCATCGCCTGCGTCCTTCTGGCCACACTATTCCTGATACAGGTGTGGATGCTGTTTGCCTTCTTGGCCACCAGGGCACACTGCCGGCTCATGTTCAGTTGGCTGTTGACCAGTACCCCCAGGTCCCTTTCTGCCTGGGCACTGTCCAGATACGTTGCAGGGAGTTATTGTGGCCAAAATGTAGGACTCGTCACTTGGACTTATTAAACTTCATCTTATTGGACTCTGCCCATCTATCCAACCCTTCCAGGTCTCTTTGCAGAGCCCTCCTACCTTCCAACAGATCAACACATGCTGCCACCTTAGTGTCGTCTGTAAATCTACTAATGATAGACTCAATACCCTCATCCATGTAATCAATAAAAATATTGAACAGAACAGGCCCCAGCACATACTCCTGAGGAACACCACTGTTGGAATACCAGGCTCTTTTTTGCTCCGAGGTCAGGGCGAATAAAACTCAGGAGACGTTGTTTTTAAAGTCTCACTCTGAAGTTTATTATCCTCATCTATTACAAACTCACGAGATGTGAGCTCTCTCGAACAAGTCAAGAAAGTGAGCTAAAATGGTGTCTATTCAAGGCTATTTTAGTCCCAATTATCCAAAAAACAGTTGACATGTATATTATTTGTGAAAAATGCGTGTATTTTATGATTGGCTTTTCGCAAATATTAAAATGAATATTATATGTGTTGTGTTAGAAAGTAATGCTGTATTAGTTTTCTTAAGTACTGTGTTAAATATAGTTTTAGGTTATAAAAATTGTTAAAATAGAAACGATGCTATGTAGGATACTTTTTTTAAAAAGAAAAGACTCGCAGTGAGATAGCAGCCACAGGACACCTAAATCTTTCAGAGAAAAAGAATTTATGGCCCTCTTATCAGAAGAAACCCACTTCTTCCCGCCTCGAAGGCGCTGTTAGGATTTGGAGGAAGAAGTTGACGATGACCAGACAGAATCCTGTATTTGAATGGAATTTATGCATCATGTATGAAGTGTATGAATATGCAACAGGCTATTGTTTTTAAGGGTTAATCCTCTGTTAACGGGTGTCCTTTTTCGGGCTCGTGCTGCCCAGAAAAAGGTACCCGGACGTCCGTAACTCTTTGTCTTTATTGTCTCATATTGTCCTAATTCAGTTTGTCCAAATTATTATTACTCTAATTGTATTACTATTTTTATAACCATTTTATTACTATTGAACTTTTAAAATTTTGGAAACAAGTGATTGGCGTTTTTAACAGTCTGAATTACATCCCCAAAGCTTTCAAAACAATTGAGTGTGTCTGCTGCATAAGCAGAATTGACCAAATTCAGGCACTTAAGAAAAATGCTGGAAAGCCATGACAACCTCTAATACAACCAGGCCGAGCCGAACTCGTTACGTTCCAGTGCTCCGAGCCATCTATGAAGACGATGCCTTTTTTTTTTTTTTTTTTTAGAAAGGCCAACAGCACCAGCGGGTCTTAGGACCCAGCGGTGGTGGGCAGGGCGGGGGACCTGGCCCTGGTGGGCGGGCCAAGAAGCCCAAACCCAGCCGGTGGGGCGGGGAACCTAGCCTCTTCGCCGAGCCCAGATTCATTCTGCTTGTTCCCTTCCTCCAACTTTTTACTGGTATCATCTGGGGCTCCTGCTCCTGGAGTCCCTGGGACAGCCGATGCCCACCCCTAGATGGGCGATCCATTTTCATCTTTTCTTTCACCGCCCGCCCCCATCATGCTGCCTGCGTCTCGGCCACCCCTCCGGCTTTTCAGCCTTCCCCCGCCCCCCCCCGCCAATACGGGAGAAAGGATTGCAGGAGTAGGCGAACGCCTCCTCCTCCTCCCCCCACTCTCTCCAGGACCACTGGTCTATATTGGCAAATGGGGAGGAGAGGTTTTCCCGGGAATATGAAATTCCACCCTGGATTTGGGGTTCTTGGCACCACCCACGTCTGCCCAGGACAAAAGGGTGATCCTCGCTCTCTCCTGTGCCTCCCTCCCCCACGATACAAGGCGGAGAGGAGACTGGGCTGGTTGCAGGCTCCGAAGCAGGCGGCGAAGCGAAGGACGGAGCCTCTGAAGGCGGTGGGGGGCAGAGCGGAGCCGCTGCAGGGGCAAGTTGCGGAGCGGAGGTTGCAGCGTCCGCCGGAGCGGTCGCAGCAGCCGCCGCAGATTGCAGGGGTTACCCCGCCGTGGCGTGGTGCTCCGCCAGTCTCTGTGAAGCGCGCGGCGGCGCAGGGGGGCTGGCCCCGCAGCCGGGGGCCCAGCCACGGACCCCGCAGCTGGAGAGGCAGCGGCGGGCGCTGGCGTGGGGGGATAATCAGCGCGACGGCCACGGGTGCGCGAAAAAGCGCCGCGGCGGTTTCTCTCGGTCCCGGGGAGGGGGCGGCGCTGGCGGCGTCTCTGCTGCTGCCGAAGCGGGGCGCGGAGCTGGCGGCCGCGGTCGGTTCGGGGCCGGTCGAAACAAAGAAACACCGGCTGCTCCATCCGGAGCGGGGGGGGGGGGGTGAGCACCGGTGGCGGCTGCAACAGAGCGGCCCGCGGCGGAGGCGAGCCCACCAGTCCCTGCGGGGCAGCGAATGCCGAAAATGCCAGTGAGTGAAAAGGCACTCCTGCCGCCGCTCTCGATACGGGGAGAGTCGGAGCCGGCGGAAATGGAGCAGGACGGTCCGCCACAGCCGATCGGGACACGGTTCCCGGAGCCATCGCAGGCGAAAAACCTGTCGGCTTTGTCACTTTCCTGTTCCCTGGGATCTTGCGCCGAAGGGCTTTAGAAATGCGTCTCCAGGGAATGAACAGTGCGGAAGCGGTCGCATCGCCTGCGTCCTTCTGGCCACACTATTCCTGATACAGGTGTGGATGCTGTTTGCCTTCTTGGCCACCAGGGCACACTGCCGGCTCATGTTCAGTTGGCTGTTGACCAGTACCCCCAGGTCCCTTTCTGCCTGGGCACTGTCCAGATACGTTGCAGGGAGTTATTGTGGCCAAAATGTAGGACTCGTCACTTGGACTTATTAAACTTCATCTTATTGGACTCTGCCCATCTATCCAACCCTTCCAGGTCTCTTTGCAGAGCCCTCCCACCTTCCAACAGATCAACACATGCTGCCACCTTAGTGTCGTCTGTAAATCTACTAATGATAGACTCAATACCCTCATCCATGTAATCAATAAAAATATTGAACAGAACAGGCCCCAGCACATACTCCTGAGGAACACCACTGTTGGAATACCAGGCTCTTTTTTGCTCCGAGGTCAGGGCGAATAAAACTCAGGAGACGTTGTTTTTAAAGTCTCACTCTGAAGTTTATTATCCTCATCTATTACAAACTCACGAGATGTGAGCTCTCTCGAACAAGTCAAGAAAGTGAGCTAAAATGGTGTCTATTCAAGGCTATTTTAGTCCCAATTATCCAAAAAACAGTTGACATGTATATTATTTGTGAAAAATGCGTGTATTTTATGATTGGCTTTTCGCAAATATTAAAATGAATATTATATGTGTTGTGTTAGAAAGTAATGCTGTATTAGTTTTCTTAAGTACTGTGTTAAATATAGTTTTAGGTTATAAAAATTGTTAAAATAGAAACGATGCTATGTAGGATACTTTTTTTAAAAAGAAAAGACTCGCAGTGAGATAGCAGCCACAGGACACCTAAATCTTTCAGAGAAAAAGAATTTATGGCCCTCTTATCAGAAGAAACCCACTTCTTCCCGCCTCGAAGGCGCTGTTAGGATTTGGAGGAAGAAGTTGACGATGACCAGACAGAATCCTGTATTTGAATGGAATTTATGCATCATGTATGAAGTGTATGAATATGCAACAGGCTATTGTTTTTAAGGGTTAATCCTCTGTTAACGGGTGTCCTTTTTCGGGCTCGTGCTGCCCAGAAAAAGGTACCCGGACGTCCGTAACTCTTTGTCTTTATTGTCTCATATTGTCCTAATTCAGTTTGTCCAAATTATTATTACTCTAATTGTATTACTATTTTTATAACCATTTTATTACTATTGAACTTTTAAAATTTTGGAAACAAGTGATTGGCGTTTTTAACAGTCTGAATTACATCCCCAAAGCTTTCAAAACAATTGAGTGTGTCTGCTGCATAAGCAGAATTGACCAAATTCAGGCACTTAAGAAAAATGCTGGAAAGCCATGACAACCTCTAATACAACCAGGCCGAGCCGAACTCGTTACGTTCCAGTGCTCCGAGCCATCTATGAAGACGATGCCTTTTTTTTTTTTTTTTTTTTTTTTTAGAAAGGCCAACAGCACCAGCGGGTCTTAGGACCCAGCGGTGGTGGGCAGGGCGGGGGACCTGGCCCTGGTGGGCGGGCCAAGAAGCCCAAACCCAGCCGGTGGGGCGGGGAACCTAGCCTCTTCGCCGAGCCCAGATTCATTCTGCTTGTTCCCTTCCTCCAACTTTTTACTGGTATCATCTGGGGCTCCTGCTCCTGGAGTCCCTGGGACAGCCGATGCCCACCCCTAGATGGGCGATCCATTTTCATCTTTTCTTTCACCGCCCGCCCCCATCATGCTGCCTGCGTCTCGGCCACCCCTCCGGCTTTTCAGCCTTCCCCCGCCCCTCCCCGCCAATACGGGAGAAAGGATTGCAGGAGTAGGCGAACGCCTCCTCCTCCTCCCCCCACTCTCTCCAGGACCACTGGTCTATATTGGCAAATGGGGAGGAGAGGTTTTCCCGGGAATATGAAATTCCACCCTGGATTTGGGGTTCTTGGCACCACCCACGTCTGCCCAGGACAATAGGGTGATCCTCGCTCTCTCCTGTGCCTCCCTCCCCCACGATACAAGGCGGAGAGGAGACTGGGCTGGTTGCAGGCTCCGAAGCAGGCGGCGAAGCGAAGGACGGAGCCTCTGAAGGCGGTGGGGGGCAGAGCGGAGCCGCTGCAGGGGCAAGTTGCGGAGCGGAGGTTGCAGCGTCCGCCGGAGCGGTCGCAGCAGCCGCCGCAGATTGCAGGGGTTACCCCGCCGTGGCGTGGTGTTCCGCCAGTCTCTGTGAAGCGCGCGGCGGCGCAGGGGGGCTGGCCCCGCAGCCGGGGGCCCAGCCACGGACCCCGCAGCTGGAGAGGCAGCGGCGGGCGCTGGCGTGGGGGGATAATCAGCGCGACGGCCACGGGTGCGCGAAAAAGCGCCGCGGCGGTTTCTCTCGGTCCCGGGGAGGGGGCGGCGCTGGCGGCGTCTCTGCTGCTGCCGAAGCGGGGCGCGGAGCTGGCGGCCGCGGTCGGTTCGGGGCCGGTCGAAACAAAGAAACACCGGCTGCTCCATCCGGAGCGGGGGGGGGGGGGGTGAGCACCGGTGGCGGCTGCAACAGAGCGGCCCGCGGCGGAGGCGAGCCCACCAGTCCCTGCGGGGCAGCGAATGCCGAAAATGCCAGTGAGTGAAAAGGCACTCCTGCCGCCGCTCTCGATACGGGGAGAGTCGGAGCCGGCGGAAATGGAGCAGGACGGTCCGCCACAGCCGATCGGGACACGGTTCCCGGAGCCATCGCAGGCGAAAAACCTGTCGGCTTTGTCACTTTCCTGTTCCCTGGGATCTTGCGCCGAAGGGCTTTAGAAATGCGTCTCCAGGGAATGAACAGTGCGGAAGCGGTCGCATCGCCTGCGTCCTTCTGGCCACACTATTCCTGATACAGGTGTGGATGCTGTTTACCTTCTTGGCCACCAGGGCACACTGCCGGCTCATGTTCAGTTGGCTGTTGACCAGTACCCCCAGGTCCCTTTCTGCCTGGGCACTGTCCAGATACGTTGCAGGGAGTTATTGTGGCCAAAATGTAGGACTCGTCACTTGGACTTATTAAACTTCATCTTATTGGACTCTGCCCATCTATCCAACCCTTCCAGGTCTCTTTGCAGAGCCCTCCCACCTTCCAACAGATCAACACATGCTGCCACCTTAGTGTCGTCTGTAAATCTACTAATGATAGACTCAATACCCTCATCCATGTAATCAATAAAAATATTGAACAGAACAGGCCCCAGCACATACTCCTGAGGAACACCACTGTTGGAATACCAGGCTCTTTTTTGCTCCGAGGTCAGGGCGAATAAAACTCAGGAGACGTTGTTTTTAAAGTCTCACTCTGAAGTTTATTATCCTCATCTATTACAAACTCACGAGATGTGAGCTCTCTCTAACAAGTCAAGAAAGTGAGCTAAAATGGTGTCTATTCAAGGCTATTTTAGTCCCAATTATCCAAAAAACAGTTGACATGTATATTATTTGTGAAAAATGCGTGTATTTTATGATTGGCTTTTCGCAAATATTAAAATGAATATTATATGTGTTGTGTTAGAAAGTAATGCTGTATTAGTTTTCTTAAGTACTGTGTTAAATATAGTTTTAGGTTATAAAAATTGTTAAAATAGAAACGATGCTATGTAGGATACTTTTTTTAAAAAGAAAAGACTCGCAGTGAGATAGCAGCCACAGGACACCTAAATCTTTCAGAGAAAAAGAATTTATGGCCCTCTTATCAGAAGAAACCCACTTCTTCCCGCCTCGAAGGCGCTGTTAGGATTTGGAGGAAGAAGTTGACGATGACCAGACAGAATCCTGTATTTGAATGGAATTTATGCATCATGTATGAAGTGTATGAATATGCAACAGGCTATTGTTTTTAAGGGTTAATCCTCTGTTAACGGGTGTCCTTTTTCGGGCTCGTGCTGCCCAGAAAAAGGTACCCGGACGTCCGTAACTCTTTGTCTTTATTGTCTCATATTGTCCTAATTCAGTTTGTCCAAATTATTATTACTCTAATTGTATTACTATTTTTATAACCATTTTATTACTATTGAACTTTTAAAATTTTGGAAACAAGTGATTGGCGTTTTTAACAGTCTGAATTACATCCCCAAAGCTTTCAAAACAATTGAGTGTGTCTGCTGCATAAGCAGAATTGACCAAATTCAGGCACTTAAGAAAAATGCTGGAAAGCCATGACAACCTCTAATACAACCAGGCCGAGCCGAACTCGTTACGTTCCAGTGCTCCGAGCCATCTATGAAGACGATGCCTTTTTTTTTTTTTTTTTTTTTTTTCAGAAAGGCCAACAGCACCAGCGGGTCTTAGGACCCAGCGGTGGTGGGCAGGGCGGGGGACCTGGCCCTGGTGGGCGGGCCAAGAAGCCCAAACCCAGCCGGTGGGGCGGGGAACCTAGCCTCTTCGCCGAGCCCAGATTCATTCTGCTTGTTCCCTTCCTCCAACTTTTTACTGGTATCATCTGGGGCTCCTGCTCCTGGAGTCCCTGGGACAGCCGATGCCCACCCCTAGATGGGCGATCCATTTTCATCTTTTCTTTCACCGCCCGCCCCCATCATGCTGCCTGCGTCTCGGCCACCCCTCCGGCTTTTCAGCCTTCCCCCGCCCCTCCCCGCCAATACGGGAGAAAGGATTGCAGGAGTAGGCGAACGCCTCCTCCTCCTCCCCCCACTCTCTCCAGGACCACTGGTCTATATTGGCAAATGGGGAGGAGAGGTTTTCCCGGGAATATGAAATTCCACCCTGGATTTGGGGTTCTTGGCACCACCCACGTCTGCCCAGGACAAAAGGGTGATCCTCGCTCTCTCCTGTGCCTCCCTCCCCCACGATACAAGGCGGAGAGGAGACTGGGCTGGTTGCAGGCTCCGAAGCAGGCGGCGAAGCGAAGGACGGAGCCTCTGAAGGCGGTGGGGGGCAGAGCGGAGCCGCTGCAGGGGCAAGTTGCGGAGCGGAGGTTGCAGCGTCCGCCGGAGCGGTCGCAGCAGCCGCCGCAGATTGCAGGGGTTACCCCGCCGTGGCGTGGTGTTCCGCCAGTCTCTGTGAAGCGCGCGGCGGCGCAGGGGGGCTGGCCCCGCAGCCGGGGGCCCAGCCACGGACCCCGCAGCTGGAGAGGCAGCGGCGGGCGCTGGCGTGGGGGGATAATCAGCGCGACGGCCACGGGTGCGCGAAAAAGCGCCGCGGCGGTTTCTCTCGGTCCCGGGGAGGGGGCGGCGCTGGCGGCGTCTCTGCTGCTGCCGAAGCGGGGCGCGGAGCTGGCGGCCGCGGTCGGTTCGGGGCCGGTCGAAACAAAGAAACACCGGCTGCTCCATCCGGAGCGGGGGGGGGGGGGGGGGTGAGCACCGGTGGCGGCTGCAACAGAGCGGCCCGCGGCGGAGGCGAGCCCACCAGTCCCTGCGGGGCAGCGAATGCCGAAAATGCCAGTGAGTGAAAAGGCACTCCTGCCGCCGCTCTCGATACGGGGAGAGTCGGAGCCGGCGGAAATGGAGCAGGACGGTCCGCCACAGCCGATCGGGACACGGTTCCCGGAGCCATCGCAGGCGAAAAACCTGTCGGCTTTGTCACTTTCCTGTTCCCTGGGATCTTGCGCCGAAGGGCTTTAGAAATGCGTCTCCAGGGAATGAACAGTGCGGAAGCGGTCGCATCGCCTGCGTCCTTCTGGCCACACTATTCCTGATACAGGTGTGGATGCTGTTTACCTTCTTGGCCACCAGGGCACACTGCCGGCTCATGTTCAGTTGGCTGTTGACCAGTACCCCCAGGTCCCTTTCTGCCTGGGCACTGTCCAGATACGTTGCAGGGAGTTATTGTGGCCAAAATGTAGGACTCGTCACTTGGACTTATTAAACTTCATCTTATTGGACTCTGCCCATCTATCCAACCCTTCCAGGTCTCTTTGCAGAGCCCTCCCACCTTCCAACAGATCAACACATGCTGCCACCTTAGTGTCGTCTGTAAATCTACTAATGATAGACTCAATACCCTCATCCATGTAATCAATAAAAATATTGAACAGAACAGGCCCCAGCACATACTCCTGAGGAACACCACTGTTGGAATACCAGGCTCTTTTTTGCTCCGAGGTCAGGGCGAATAAAACTCAGGAGACGTTGTTTTTAAAGTCTCACTCTGAAGTTTATTATCCTCATCTATTACAAACTCACGAGATGTGAGCTCTCTCGAACAAGTCAAGAAAGTGAGCTAAAATGGTGTCTATTCAAGGCTATTTTAGTCCCAATTATCCAAAAAACAGTTGACATGTATATTATTTGTGAAAAATGCGTGTATTTTATGATTGGCTTTTCGCAAATATTAAAATGAATATTATATGTGTTGTGTTAGAAAGTAATGCTGTATTAGTTTTCTTAAGTACTGTGTTAAATATAGTTTTAGGTTATAAAAATTGTTAAAATAGAAACGATGCTATGTAGGATACTTTTTTTAAAAAGAAAAGACTCGCAGTGAGATAGCAGCCACAGGACACCTAAATCTTTCAGAGAAAAAGAATTTATGGCCCTCTTATCAGAAGAAACCCACTTCTTCCCGCCTCGAAGGCGCTGTTAGGATTTGGAGGAAGAAGTTGACGATGACCAGACAGAATCCTGTATTTGAATGGAATTTATGCATCATGTATGAAGTGTATGAATATGCAACAGGCTATTGTTTTTAAGGGTTAATCCTCTGTTAACGGGTGTCCTTTTTCGGGCTCGTGCTGCCCAGAAAAAGGTACCCGGACGTCCGTAACTCTTTGTCTTTATTGTCTCATATTGTCCTAATTCAGTTTGTCCAAATTATTATTACTCTAATTGTATTACTATTTTTATAACCATTTTATTACTATTGAACTTTTAAAATTTTGGAAACAAGTGATTGGCGTTTTTAACAGTCTGAATTACATCCCCAAAGCTTTCAAAACAATTGAGTGTGTCTGCTGCATAAGCAGAATTGACCAAATTCAGGCACTTAAGAAAAATGCTGGAAAGCCATGACAACCTCTAATACAACCAGGCCGAGCCGAACTCGTTACGTTCCAGTGCTCCGAGCCATCTATGAAGACGATGCCTTTTTTTTTTTTTTTTTTTTTTTTTAGAAAGGCCAACAGCACCAGCGGGTCTTAGGACCCAGCGGTGGTGGGCAGGGCGGGGGACCTGGCCCTGGTGGGCGGGCCAAGAAGCCCAAACCCAGCCGGTGGGGCGGGGAACCTAGCCTCTTCGCCGAGCCCAGATTCATTCTGCTTGTTCCCTTCCTCCAACTTTTTACTGGTATCATCTGGGGCTCCTGCTCCTGGAGTCCCTGGGACAGCCGATGCCCACCCCTAGATGGGCGATCCATTTTCATCTTTTCTTTCACCGCCCGCCCCCATCATGCTGCCTGCGTCTCGGCCACCCCTCCGGCTTTTCAGCCTTCCCCCGCCCCTCCCCGCCAATACGGGAGAAAGGATTGCAGGAGTAGGCGAACGCCTCCTCCTCCTCCCCCCACTCTCTCCAGGACCACTGGTCTATATTGGCAAATGGGGAGGAGAGGTTTTCCCGGGAATATGAAATTCCACCCTGGATTTGGGGTTCTTGGCACCACCCACGTCTGCCCAGGACAAAAGGGTGATCCTCGCTCTCTCCTGTGCCTCCCTCCCCCACGATACAAGGCGGAGAGGAGACTGGGCTGGTTGCAGGCTCCGAAGCAGGCGGCGAAGCGAAGGACGGAGCCTCTGAAGGCGGTGGGGGGCAGAGCGGAGCCGCTGCAGGGGCAAGTTGCGGAGCGGAGGTTGCAGCGTCCGCCGGAGCGGTCGCAGCAGCCGCCGCAGATTGCAGGGGTTACCCCGCCGTGGCGTGGTGCTCCGCCAGTCTCTGTGAAGCGCGCGGCGGCGCAGGGGGGCTGGCCCCGCAGCCGGGGGCCCAGCCACGGACCCCGCAGCTGGAGAGGCAGCGGCGGGCGCTGGCGTGGGGGGATAATCAGCGCGACGGCCACGGGTGCGCGAAAAAGCGCCGCGGCGGTTTCTCTCGGTCCCGGGGAGGGGGCGGCGCTGGCGGCGTCTCTGCTGCTGCCGAAGCGGGGCGCGGAGCTGGCGGCCGCGGTCGGTTCGGGGCCGGTCGAAACAAAGAAACACCGGCTGCTCCATCCGGAGCGGGGGGGGGGGGGGGTGAGCACCGGTGGCGGCTGCAACAGAGCGGCCCGCGGCGGAGGCGAGCCCACCAGTCCCTGCGGGGCAGCGAATGCCGAAAATGCCAGTGAGTGAAAAGGCACTCCTGCCGCCGCTCTCGATACGGGGAGAGTCGGAGCCGGCGGAAATGGAGCAGGACGGTCCGCCACAGCCGATCGGGACACGGTTCCCGGAGCCATCGCAGGCGAAAAACCTGTCGGCTTTGTCACTTTCCTGTTCCCTGGGATCTTGCGCCGAAGGGCTTTAGAAATGCGTCTCCAGGGAATGAACAGTGCGGAAGCGGTCGCATCGCCTGCGTCCTTCTGGCCACACTATTCCTGATACAGGTGTGGATGCTGTTTGCCTTCTTGGCCACCAGGGCACACTGCCGGCTCATGTTCAGTTGGCTGTTGACCAGTACCCCCAGGTCCCTTTCTGCCTGGGCACTGTCCAGATACGTTGCAGGGAGTTATTGTGGCCAAAATGTAGGACTCGTCACTTGGACTTATTAAACTTCATCTTATTGGACTCTGCCCATCTATCCAACCCTTCCAGGTCTCTTTGCAGAGCCCTCCCACCTTCCAACAGATCAACACATGCTGCCACCTTAGTGTCGTCTGTAAATCTACTAATGATAGACTCAATACCCTCATCCATGTAATCAATAAAAATATTGAACAGAACAGGCCCCAGCACATACTCCTGAGGAACACCACTGTTGGAATACCAGGCTCTTTTTTGCTCCGAGGTCAGGGCGAATAAAACTCAGGAGACGTTGTTTTTAAAGTCTCACTCTGAAGTTTATTATCCTCATCTATTACAAACTCACGAGATGTGAGCTCTCTCGAACAAGTCAAGAAAGTGAGCTAAAATGGTGTCTATTCAAGGCTATTTTAGTCCCAATTATCCAAAAAACAGTTGACATGTATATTATTTGTGAAAAATGCGTGTATTTTATGATTGGCTTTTCGCAAATATTAAAATGAATATTATATGTGTTGTGTTAGAAAGTAATGCTGTATTAGTTTTCTTAAGTACTGTGTTAAATATAGTTTTAGGTTATAAAAATTGTTAAAATAGAAACGATGCTATGTAGGATACTTTTTTTAAAAAGAAAAGACTCGCAGTGAGATAGCAGCCACAGGACACCTAAATCTTTCAGAGAAAAAGAATTTATGGCCCTCTTATCAGAAGAAACCCACTTCTTCCCGCCTCGAAGGCGCTGTTAGGATTTGGAGGAAGAAGTTGACGATGACCAGACAGAATCCTGTATTTGAATGGAATTTATGCATCATGTATGAAGTGTATGAATATGCAACAGGCTATTGTTTTTAAGGGTTAATCCTCTGTTAACGGGTGTCCTTTTTCGGGCTCGTGCTGCCCAGAAAAAGGTACCCGGACGTCCGTAACTCTTTGTCTTTATTGTCTCATATTGTCCTAATTCAGTTTGTCCAAATTATTATTACTCTAATTGTATTACTATTTTTATAACCATTTTATTACTATTGAACTTTTAAAATTTTGGAAACAAGTGATTGGCGTTTTTAACAGTCTGAATTACATCCCCAAAGCTTTCAAAACAATTGAGTGTGTCTGCTGCATAAGCAGAATTGACCAAATTCAGGCACTTAAGAAAAATGCTGGAAAGCCATGACAACCTCTAATACAACCAGGCCGAGCCGAACTCGTTACGTTCCAGTGCTCCGAGCCATCTATGAAGACGATGCCTTTTTTTTTTTTTTTTTTTTTTTTAGAAAGGCCAACAGCACCAGCGGGTCTTAGGACCCAGCGGTGGTGGGCAGGGCGGGGGACCTGGCCCTGGTGGGCGGGCCAAGAAGCCCAAACCCAGCCGGTGGGGCGGGGAACCTAGCCTCTTCGCCGAGCCCAGATTCATTCTGCTTGTTCCCTTCCTCCAACTTTTTACTGGTATCATCTGGGGCTCCTGCTCCTGGAGTCCCTGGGACAGCCGATGCCCACCCCTAGATGGGCGATCCATTTTCATCTTTTCTTTCACCGCCCGCCCCCATCATGCTGCCTGCGTCTCGGCCACCCCTCCGGCTTTTCAGCCTTCCCCCGCCCCTCCCCGCCAATACGGGAGAAAGGATTGCAGGAGTAGGCGAACGCCTCCTCCTCCTCCCCCCACTCTCTCCAGGACCACTGGTCTATATTGGCAAATGGGGAGGAGAGGTTTTCCCGGGAATATGAAATTCCACCCTGGATTTGGGGTTCTTGGCACCACCCACGTCTGCCCAGGACAAAAGGGTGATCCTCGCTCTCTCCTGTGCCTCCCTCCCCCACGATACAAGGCGGAGAGGAGACTGGGCTGGTTGCAGGCTCCGAAGCAGGCGGCGAAGCGAAGGACGGAGCCTCTGAAGGCGGTGGGGGGCAGAGCGGAGCCGCTGCAGGGGCAAGTTGCGGAGCGGAGGTTGCAGCGTCCGCCGGAGCGGTCGCAGCAGCCGCCGCAGATTGCAGGGGTTACCCCGCCGTGGCGTGGTGCTCCGCCAGTCTCTGTGAAGCGCGCGGCGGCGCAGGGGGGCTGGCCCCGCAGCCGGGGGCCCAGCCACGGACCCCGCAGCTGGAGAGGCAGCGGCGGGCGCTGGCGTGGGGGGATAATCAGCGCGACGGCCACGGGTGCGCGAAAAAGCGCCGCGGCGGTTTCTCTCGGTCCCGGGGAGGGGGCGGCGCTGGCGGCGTCTCTGCTGCTGCCGAAGCGGGGCGCGGAGCTGGCGGCCGCGGTCGGTTCGGGGCCGGTCGAAACAAAGAAACACCGGCTGCTCCATCCGGAGCGGGGGGGGGGGGGGTGAGCACCGGTGGCGGCTGCAACAGAGCGGCCCGCGGCGGAGGCGAGCCCACCAGTCCCTGCGGGGCAGCGAATGCCGAAAATGCCAGTGAGTGAAAAGGCACTCCTGCCGCCGCTCTCGATACGGGGAGAGTCGGAGCCGGCGGAAATGGAGCAGGACGGTCCGCCACAGCCGATCGGGACACGGTTCCCGGAGCCATCGCAGGCGAAAAACCTGTCGGCTTTGTCACTTTCCTGTTCCCTGGGATCTTGCGCCGAAGGGCTTTAGAAATGCGTCTCCAGGGAATGAACAGTGCGGAAGCGGTCGCATCGCCTGCGTCCTTCTGGCCACACTATTCCTGATACAGGTGTGGATGCTGTTTGCCTTCTTGGCCACCAGGGCACACTGCCGGCTCATGTTCAGTTGGCTGTTGACCAGTACCCCCAGGTCCCTTTCTGCCTGGGCACTGTCCAGATACGTTGCAGGGAGTTATTGTGGCCAAAATGTAGGACTCGTCACTTGGACTTATTAAACTTCATCTTATTGGACTCTGCCCATCTATCCAACCCTTCCAGGTCTCTTTGCAGAGCCCTCCCACCTTCCAACAGATCAACACATGCTGCCACCTTAGTGTCGTCTGTAAATCTACTAATGATAGACTCAATACCCTCATCCATGTAATCAATAAAAATATTGAACAGAACAGGCCCCAGCACATACTCCTGAGGAACACCACTGTTGGAATACCAGGCTCTTTTTTGCTCCGAGGTCAGGGCGAATAAAACTCAGGAGACGTTGTTTTTAAAGTCTCACTCTGAAGTTTATTATCCTCATCTATTACAAACTCACGAGATGTGAGCTCTCTCTAACAAGTCAAGAAAGTGAGCTAAAATGGTGTCTATTCAAGGCTATTTTAGTCCCAATTATCCAAAAAACAGTTGACATGTATATTATTTGTGAAAAATGCGTGTATTTTATGATTGGCTTTTCGCAAATATTAAAATGAATATTATATGTGTTGTGTTAGAAAGTAATGCTGTATTAGTTTTCTTAAGTACTGTGTTAAATATAGTTTTAGGTTATAAAAATTGTTAAAATAGAAACGATGCTATGTAGGATACTTTTTTTAAAAAGAAAAGACTCGCAGTGAGATAGCAGCCACAGGACACCTAAATCTTTCAGAGAAAAAGAATTTATGGCCCTCTTATCAGAAGAAACCCACTTCTTCCCGCCTCGAAGGCGCTGTTAGGATTTGGAGGAAGAAGTTGACGATGACCAGACAGAATCCTGTATTTGAATGGAATTTATGCATCATGTATGAAGTGTATGAATATGCAACAGGCTATTGTTTTTAAGGGTTAATCCTCTGTTAACGGGTGTCCTTTTTCGGGCTCGTGCTGCCCAGAAAAAGGTACCCGGACGTCCGTAACTCTTTGTCTTTATTGTCTCATATTGTCCTAATTCAGTTTGTCCAAATTATTATTACTCTAATTGTATTACTATTTTTATAACCATTTTATTACTATTGAACTTTTAAAATTTTGGAAACAAGTGATTGGCGTTTTTAACAGTCTGAATTACATCCCCAAAGCTTTCAAAACAATTGAGTGTGTCTGCTGCATAAGCAGAATTGACCAAATTCAGGCACTTAAGAAAAATGCTGGAAAGCCATGACAACCTCTAATACAACCAGGCCGAGCCGAACTCGTTACGTTCCAGTGCTCCGAGCCATCTATGAAGACGATGCCTTTTTTTTTTTTTTTTTTTTTTTTTTTTTTTTTCAGAAAGGCCAACAGCACCAGCGGGTCTTAGGACCCAGCGGTGGTGGGCAGGGCGGGGGACCTGGCCCTGGTGGGCGGGCCAAGAAGCCCAAACCCAGCCGGTGGGGCGGGGAACCTAGCCTCTTCGCCGAGCCCAGATTCATTCTGCTTGTTCCCTTCCTCCAACTTTTTACTGGTATCATCTGGGGCTCCTGCTCCTGGAGTCCCTGGGACAGCCGATGCCCACCCCTAGATGGGCGATCCATTTTCATCTTTTCTTTCACCGCCCGCCCCCATCATGCTGCCTGCGTCTCGGCCACCCCTCCGGCTTTTCAGCCTTCCCCCGCCCCTCCCCGCCAATACGGGAGAAAGGATTGCAGGAGTAGGCGAACGCCTCCTCCTCCTCCCCCCACTCTCTCCAGGACCACTGGTCTATATTGGCAAATGGGGAGGAGAGGTTTTCCCGGGAATATGAAATTCCACCCTGGATTTGGGGTTCTTGGCACCACCCACGTCTGCCCAGGACAAAAGGGTGATCCTCGCTCTCTCCTGTGCCTCCCTCCCCCACGATACAAGGCGGAGAGGAGACTGGGCTGGTTGCAGGCTCCGAAGCAGGCGGCGAAGCGAAGGACGGAGCCTCTGAAGGCGGTGGGGGGCAGAGCGGAGCCGCTGCAGGGGCAAGTTGCGGAGCGGAGGTTGCAGCGTCCGCCGGAGCGGTCGCAGCAGCCGCCGCAGATTGCAGGGGTTACCCCGCCGTGGCGTGGTGCTCCGCCAGTCTCTGTGAAGCGCGCGGCGGCGCAGGGGGGCTGGCCCCGCAGCCGGGGGCCCAGCCACGGACCCCGCAGCTGGAGAGGCAGCGGCGGGCGCTGGCGTGGGGGGATAATCAGCGCGACGGCCACGGGTGCGCGAAAAAGCGCCGCGGCGGTTTCTCTCGGTCCCGGGGAGGGGGCGGCGCTGGCGGCGTCTCTGCTGCTGCCGAAGCGGGGCGCGGAGCTGGCGGCCGCGGTCGGTTCGGGGCCGGTCGAAACAAAGAAACACCGGCTGCTCCATCCGGAGCGGGGGGGGGGGGGGTGAGCACCGGTGGCGGCTGCAACAGAGCGGCCCGCGGCGGAGGCGAGCCCACCAGTCCCTGCGGGGCAGCGAATGCCGAAAATGCCAGTGAGTGAAAAGGCACTCCTGCCGCCGCTCTCGATACGGGGAGAGTCGGAGCCGGCGGAAATGGAGCAGGACGGTCCGCCACAGCCGATCGGGACACGGTTCCCGGAGCCATCGCAGGCGAAAAACCTGTCGGCTTTGTCACTTTCCTGTTCCCTGGGATCTTGCGCCGAAGGGCTTTAGAAATGCGTCTCCAGGGAATGAACAGTGCGGAAGCGGTCGCATCGCCTGCGTCCTTCTGGCCACACTATTCCTGATACAGGTGTGGATGCTGTTTACCTTCTTGGCCACCAGGGCACACTGCCGGCTCATGTTCAGTTGGCTGTTGACCAGTACCCCCAGGTCCCTTTCTGCCTGGGCACTGTCCAGATACGTTGCAGGGAGTTATTGTGGCCAAAATGTAGGACTCGTCACTTGGACTTATTAAACTTCATCTTATTGGACTCTGCCCATCTATCCAACCCTTCCAGGTCTCTTTGCAGAGCCCTCCCACCTTCCAACAGATCAACACATGCTGCCACCTTAGTGTCGTCTGTAAATCTACTAATGATAGACTCAATACCCTCATCCATGTAATCAATAAAAATATTGAACAGAACAGGCCCCAGCACATACTCCTGAGGAACACCACTGTTGGAATACCAGGCTCTTTTTTGCTCCGAGGTCAGGGCGAATAAAACTCAGGAGACGTTGTTTTTAAAGTCTCACTCTGAAGTTTATTATCCTCATCTATTACAAACTCACGAGATGTGAGCTCTCTCTAACAAGTCAAGAAAGTGAGCTAAAATGGTGTCTATTCAAGGCTATTTTAGTCCCAATTATCCAAAAAACAGTTGACATGTATATTATTTGTGAAAAATGCGTGTATTTTATGATTGGCTTTTCGCAAATATTAAAATGAATATTATATGTGTTGTGTTAGAAAGTAATGCTGTATTAGTTTTCTTAAGTACTGTGTTAAATATAGTTTTAGGTTATAAAAATTGTTAAAATAGAAACGATGCTATGTAGGATACTTTTTTTAAAAAGAAAAGACTCGCAGTGAGATAGCAGCCACAGGACACCTAAATCTTTCAGAGAAAAAGAATTTATGGCCCTCTTATCAGAAGAAACCCACTTCTTCCCGCCTCGAAGGCGCTGTTAGGATTTGGAGGAAGAAGTTGACGATGACCAGACAGAATCCTGTATTTGAATGGAATTTATGCATCATGTATGAAGTGTATGAATATGCAACAGGCTATTGTTTTTAAGGGTTAATCCTCTGTTAACGGGTGTCCTTTTTCGGGCTCGTGCTGCCCAGAAAAAGGTACCCGGACGTCCGTAACTCTTTGTCTTTATTGTCTCATATTGTCCTAATTCAGTTTGTCCAAATTATTATTACTCTAATTGTATTACTATTTTTATAACCATTTTATTACTATTGAACTTTTAAAATTTTGGAAACAAGTGATTGGCGTTTTTAACAGTCTGAATTACATCCCCAAAGCTTTCAAAACAATTGAGTGTGTCTGCTGCATAAGCAGAATTGACCAAATTCAGGCACTTAAGAAAAATGCTGGAAAGCCATGACAACCTCTAATACAACCAGGCCGAGCCGAACTCGTTACGTTCCAGTGCTCCGAGCCATCTATGAAGACGATGCCTTTTTTTTTTTTTTTTTTTTTTTTCAGAAAGGCCAACAGCACCAGCGGGTCTTAGGACCCAGCGGTGGTGGGCAGGGCGGGGGACCTGGCCCTGGTGGGCGGGCCAAGAAGCCCAAACCCAGCCGGTGGGGCGGGGAACCTAGCCTCTTCGCCGAGCCCAGATTCATTCTGCTTGTTCCCTTCCTCCAACTTTTTACTGGTATCATCTGGGGCTCCTGCTCCTGGAGTCCCTGGGACAGCCGATGCCCACCCCTAGATGGGCGATCCATTTTCATCTTTTCTTTCACCGCCCGCCCCCATCATGCTGCCTGCGTCTCGGCCACCCCTCCGGCTTTTCAGCCTTCCCCCGCCCCTCCCCGCCAATACGGGAGAAAGGATTGCAGGAGTAGGCGAACGCCTCCTCCTCCTCCCCCCACTCTCTCCAGGACCACTGGTCTATATTGGCAAATGGGGAGGAGAGGTTTTCCCGGGAATATGAAATTCCACCCTGGATTTGGGGTTCTTGGCACCACCCACGTCTGCCCAGGACAAAAGGGTGATCCTCGCTCTCTCCTGTGCCTCCCTCCCCCACGATACAAGGCGGAGAGGAGACTGGGCTGGTTGCAGGCTCCGAAGCAGGCGGCGAAGCGAAGGACGGAGCCTCTGAAGGCGGTGGGGGGCAGAGCGGAGCCGCTGCAGGGGCAAGTTGCGGAGCGGAGGTTGCAGCGTCCGCCGGAGCGGTCGCAGCAGCCGCCGCAGATTGCAGGGGTTACCCCGCCGTGGCGTGGTGCTCCGCCAGTCTCTGTGAAGCGCGCGGCGGCGCAGGGGGGCTGGCCCCGCAGCCGGGGGCCCAGCCACGGACCCCGCAGCTGGAGAGGCAGCGGCGGGCGCTGGCGTGGGGGGATAATCAGCGCGACGGCCACGGGTGCGCGAAAAAGCGCCGCGGCGGTTTCTCTCGGTCCCGGGGAGGGGGCGGCGCTGGCGGCGTCTCTGCTGCTGCCGAAGCGGGGCGCGGAGCTGGCGGCCGCGGTCGGTTCGGGGCCGGTCGAAACAAAGAAACACCGGCTGCTCCATCCGGAGCGGGGGGGGGGGGGGGGTGAGCACCGGTGGCGGCTGCAACAGAGCGGCCCGCGGCGGAGGCGAGCCCACCAGTCCCTGCGGGGCAGCGAATGCCGAAAATGCCAGTGAGTGAAAAGGCACTCCTGCCGCCGCTCTCGATACGGGGAGAGTCGGAGCCGGCGGAAATGGAGCAGGACGGTCCGCCACAGCCGATCGGGACACGGTTCCCGGAGCCATCGCAGGCGAAAAACCTGTCGGCTTTGTCACTTTCCTGTTCCCTGGGATCTTGCGCCGAAGGGCTTTAGAAATGCGTCTCCAGGGAATGAACAGTGCGGAAGCGGTCGCATCGCCTGCGTCCTTCTGGCCACACTATTCCTGATACAGGTGTGGATGCTGTTTGCCTTCTTGGCCACCAGGGCACACTGCCGGCTCATGTTCAGTTGGCTGTTGACCAGTACCCCCAGGTCCCTTTCTGCCTGGGCACTGTCCAGATACGTTGCAGGGAGTTATTGTGGCCAAAATGTAGGACTCGTCACTTGGACTTATTAAACTTCATCTTATTGGACTCTGCCCATCTATCCAACCCTTCCAGGTCTCTTTGCAGAGCCCTCCCACCTTCCAACAGATCAACACATGCTGCCACCTTAGTGTCGTCTGTAAATCTACTAATGATAGACTCAATACCCTCATCCATGTAATCAATAAAAATATTGAACAGAACAGGCCCCAGCACATACTCCTGAGGAACACCACTGTTGGAATACCAGGCTCTTTTTTGCTCCGAGGTCAGGGCGAATAAAACTCAGGAGACGTTGTTTTTAAAGTCTCACTCTGAAGTTTATTATCCTCATCTATTACAAACTCACGAGATGTGAGCTCTCTCGAACAAGTCAAGAAAGTGAGCTAAAATGGTGTCTATTCAAGGCTATTTTAGTCCCAATTATCCAAAAAACAGTTGACATGTATATTATTTGTGAAAAATGCGTGTATTTTATGATTGGCTTTTCGCAAATATTAAAATGAATATTATATGTGTTGTGTTAGAAAGTAATGCTGTATTAGTTTTCTTAAGTACTGTGTTAAATATAGTTTTAGGTTATAAAAATTGTTAAAATAGAAACGATGCTATGTAGGATACTTTTTTTAAAAAGAAAAGACTCGCAGTGAGATAGCAGCCACAGGACACCTAAATCTTTCAGAGAAAAAGAATTTATGGCCCTCTTATCAGAAGAAACCCACTTCTTCCCGCCTCGAAGGCGCTGTTAGGATTTGGAGGAAGAAGTTGACGATGACCAGACAGAATCCTGTATTTGAATGGAATTTATGCATCATGTATGAAGTGTATGAATATGCAACAGGCTATTGTTTTTAAGGGTTAATCCTCTGTTAACGGGTGTCCTTTTTCGGGCTCGTGCTGCCCAGAAAAAGGTACCCGGACGTCCGTAACTCTTTGTCTTTATTGTCTCATATTGTCCTAATTCAGTTTGTCCAAATTATTATTACTCTAATTGTATTACTATTTTTATAACCATTTTATTACTATTGAACTTTTAAAATTTTGGAAACAAGTGATTGGCGTTTTTAACAGTCTGAATTACATCCCCAAAGCTTTCAAAACAATTGAGTGTGTCTGCTGCATAAGCAGAATTGACCAAATTCAGGCACTTAAGAAAAATGCTGGAAAGCCATGACAACCTCTAATACAACCAGGCCGAGCCGAACTCGTTACGTTCCAGTGCTCCGAGCCATCTATGAAGACGATGCCTTTTTTTTTTTTTTTTTTTTTTTAGAAAGGCCAACAGCACCAGCGGGTCTTAGGACCCAGCGGTGGTGGGCAGGGCGGGGGACCTGGCCCTGGTGGGCGGGCCAAGAAGCCCAAACCCAGCCGGTGGGGCGGGGAACCTAGCCTCTTCGCCGAGCCCAGATTCATTCTGCTTGTTCCCTTCCTCCAACTTTTTACTGGTATCATCTGGGGCTCCTGCTCCTGGAGTCCCTGGGACAGCCGATGCCCACCCCTAGATGGGCGATCCATTTTCATCTTTTCTTTCACCGCCCGCCCCCATCATGCTGCCTGCGTCTCGGCCACCCCTCCGGCTTTTCAGCCTTCCCCCGCCCCTCCCCGCCAATACGGGAGAAAGGATTGCAGGAGTAGGCGAACGCCTCCTCCTCCTCCCCCCACTCTCTCCAGGACCACTGGTCTATATTGGCAAATGGGGAGGAGAGGTTTTCCCGGGAATATGAAATTCCACCCTGGATTTGGGGTTCTTGGCACCACCCACGTCTGCCCAGGACAAAAGGGTGATCCTCGCTCTCTCCTGTGCCTCCCTCCCCCACGATACAAGGCGGAGAGGAGACTGGGCTGGTTGCAGGCTCCGAAGCAGGCGGCGAAGCGAAGGACGGAGCCTCTGAAGGCGGTGGGGGGCAGAGCGGAGCCGCTGCAGGGGCAAGTTGCGGAGCGGAGGTTGCAGCGTCCGCCGGAGCGGTCGCAGCAGCCGCCGCAGATTGCAGGGGTTACCCCGCCGTGGCGTGGTGCTCCGCCAGTCTCTGTGAAGCGCGCGGCGGCGCAGGGGGGCTGGCCCCGCAGCCGGGGGCCCAGCCACGGACCCCGCAGCTGGAGAGGCAGCGGCGGGCGCTGGCGTGGGGGGATAATCAGCGCGACGGCCACGGGTGCGCGAAAAAGCGCCGCGGCGGTTTCTCTCGGTCCCGGGGAGGGGGCGGCGCTGGCGGCGTCTCTGCTGCTGCCGAAGCGGGGCGCGGAGCTGGCGGCCGCGGTCGGTTCGGGGCCGGTCGAAACAAAGAAACACCGGCTGCTCCATCCGGAGCGGGGGGGGGGGGGGTGAGCACCGGTGGCGGCTGCAACAGAGCGGCCCGCGGCGGAGGCGAGCCCACCAGTCCCTGCGGGGCAGCGAATGCCGAAAATGCCAGTGAGTGAAAAGGCACTCCTGCCGCCGCTCTCGATACGGGGAGAGTCGGAGCCGGCGGAAATGGAGCAGGACGGTCCGCCACAGCCGATCGGGACACGGTTCCCGGAGCCATCGCAGGCGAAAAACCTGTCGGCTTTGTCACTTTCCTGTTCCCTGGGATCTTGCGCCGAAGGGCTTTAGAAATGCGTCTCCAGGGAATGAACAGTGCGGAAGCGGTCGCATCGCCTGCGTCCTTCTGGCCACACTATTCCTGATACAGGTGTGGATGCTGTTTGCCTTCTTGGCCACCAGGGCACACTGCCGGCTCATGTTCAGTTGGCTGTTGACCAGTACCCCCAGGTCCCTTTCTGCCTGGGCACTGTCCAGATACGTTGCAGGGAGTTATTGTGGCCAAAATGTAGGACTCGTCACTTGGACTTATTAAACTTCATCTTATTGGACTCTGCCCATCTATCCAACCCTTCCAGGTCTCTTTGCAGAGCCCTCCCACCTTCCAACAGATCAACACATGCTGCCACCTTAGTGTCGTCTGTAAATCTACTAATGATAGACTCAATACCCTCATCCATGTAATCAATAAAAATATTGAACAGAACAGGCCCCAGCACATACTCCTGAGGAACACCACTGTTGGAATACCAGGCTCTTTTTTGCTCCGAGGTCAGGGCGAATAAAACTCAGGAGACGTTGTTTTTAAAGTCTCACTCTGAAGTTTATTATCCTCATCTATTACAAACTCACGAGATGTGAGCTCTCTCTAACAAGTCAAGAAAGTGAGCTAAAATGGTGTCTATTCAAGGCTATTTTAGTCCCAATTATCCAAAAAACAGTTGACATGTATATTATTTGTGAAAAATGCGTGTATTTTATGATTGGCTTTTCGCAAATATTAAAATGAATATTATATGTGTTGTGTTAGAAAGTAATGCTGTATTAGTTTTCTTAAGTACTGTGTTAAATATAGTTTTAGGTTATAAAAATTGTTAAAATAGAAACGATGCTATGTAGGATACTTTTTTTAAAAAGAAAAGACTCGCAGTGAGATAGCAGCCACAGGACACCTAAATCTTTCAGAGAAAAAGAATTTATGGCCCTCTTATCAGAAGAAACCCACTTCTTCCCGCCTCGAAGGCGCTGTTAGGATTTGGAGGAAGAAGTTGACGATGACCAGACAGAATCCTGTATTTGAATGGAATTTATGCATCATGTATGAAGTGTATGAATATGCAACAGGCTATTGTTTTTAAGGGTTAATCCTCTGTTAACGGGTGTCCTTTTTCGGGCTCGTGCTGCCCAGAAAAAGGTACCCGGACGTCCGTAACTCTTTGTCTTTATTGTCTCATATTGTCCTAATTCAGTTTGTCCAAATTATTATTACTCTAATTGTATTACTATTTTTATAACCATTTTATTACTATTGAACTTTTAAAATTTTGGAAACAAGTGATTGGCGTTTTTAACAGTCTGAATTACATCCCCAAAGCTTTCAAAACAATTGAGTGTGTCTGCTGCATAAGCAGAATTGACCAAATTCAGGCACTTAAGAAAAATGCTGGAAAGCCATGACAACCTCTAATACAACCAGGCCGAGCCGAACTCGTTACGTTCCAGTGCTCCGAGCCATCTATGAAGACGATGCCTTTTTTTTTTTTTTTTTTTTTTTTTTTTTTTTCAGAAAGGCCAACAGCACCAGCGGGTCTTAGGACCCAGCGGTGGTGGGCAGGGCGGGGGACCTGGCCCTGGTGGGCGGGCCAAGAAGCCCAAACCCAGCCGGTGGGGCGGGGAACCTAGCCTCTTCGCCGAGCCCAGATTCATTCTGCTTGTTCCCTTCCTCCAACTTTTTACTGGTATCATCTGGGGCTCCTGCTCCTGGAGTCCCTGGGACAGCCGATGCCCACCCCTAGATGGGCGATCCATTTTCATCTTTTCTTTCACCGCCCGCCCCCATCATGCTGCCTGCGTCTCGGCCACCCCTCCGGCTTTTCAGCCTTCCCCCGCCCCTCCCCGCCAATACGGGAGAAAGGATTGCAGGAGTAGGCGAACGCCTCCTCCTCCTCCCCCCACTCTCTCCAGGACCACTGGTCTATATTGGCAAATGGGGAGGAGAGGTTTTCCCGGGAATATGAAATTCCACCCTGGATTTGGGGTTCTTGGCACCACCCACGTCTGCCCAGGACAAAAGGGTGATCCTCGCTCTCTCCTGTGCCTCCCTCCCCCACGATACAAGGCGGAGAGGAGACTGGGCTGGTTGCAGGCTCCGAAGCAGGCGGCGAAGCGAAGGACGGAGCCTCTGAAGGCGGTGGGGGGCAGAGCGGAGCCGCTGCAGGGGCAAGTTGCGGAGCGGAGGTTGCAGCGTCCGCCGGAGCGGTCGCAGCAGCCGCCGCAGATTGCAGGGGTTACCCCGCCGTGGCGTGGTGCTCCGCCAGTCTCTGTGAAGCGCGCGGCGGCGCAGGGGGGCTGGCCCCGCAGCCGGGGGCCCAGCCACGGACCCCGCAGCTGGAGAGGCAGCGGCGGGCGCTGGCGTGGGGGGATAATCAGCGCGACGGCCACGGGTGCGCGAAAAAGCGCCGCGGCGGTTTCTCTCGGTCCCGGGGAGGGGGCGGCGCTGGCGGCGTCTCTGCTGCTGCCGAAGCGGGGCGCGGAGCTGGCGGCCGCGGTCGGTTCGGGGCCGGTCGAAACAAAGAAACACCGGCTGCTCCATCCGGAGCGGGGGGGGGGGGGGGGTGAGCACCGGTGGCGGCTGCAACAGAGCGGCCCGCGGCGGAGGCGAGCCCACCAGTCCCTGCGGGGCAGCGAATGCCGAAAATGCCAGTGAGTGAAAAGGCACTCCTGCCGCCGCTCTCGATACGGGGAGAGTCGGAGCCGGCGGAAATGGAGCAGGACGGTCCGCCACAGCCGATCGGGACACGGTTCCCGGAGCCATCGCAGGCGAAAAACCTGTCGGCTTTGTCACTTTCCTGTTCCCTGGGATCTTGCGCCGAAGGGCTTTAGAAATGCGTCTCCAGGGAATGAACAGTGCGGAAGCGGTCGCATCGCCTGCGTCCTTCTGGCCACACTATTCCTGATACAGGTGTGGATGCTGTTTGCCTTCTTGGCCACCAGGGCACACTGCCGGCTCATGTTCAGTTGGCTGTTGACCAGTACCCCCAGGTCCCTTTCTGCCTGGGCACTGTCCAGATACGTTGCAGGGAGTTATTGTGGCCAAAATGTAGGACTCGTCACTTGGACTTATTAAACTTCATCTTATTGGACTCTGCCCATCTATCCAACCCTTCCAGGTCTCTTTGCAGAGCCCTCCCACCTTCCAACAGATCAACACATGCTGCCACCTTAGTGTCGTCTGTAAATCTACTAATGATAGACTCAATACCCTCATCCATGTAATCAATAAAAATATTGAACAGAACAGGCCCCAGCACATACTCCTGAGGAACACCACTGTTGGAATACCAGGCTCTTTTTTGCTCCGAGGTCAGGGCGAATAAAACTCAGGAGACGTTGTTTTTAAAGTCTCACTCTGAAGTTTATTATCCTCATCTATTACAAACTCACGAGATGTGAGCTCTCTCGAACAAGTCAAGAAAGTGAGCTAAAATGGTGTCTATTCAAGGCTATTTTAGTCCCAATTATCCAAAAAACAGTTGACATGTATATTATTTGTGAAAAATGCGTGTATTTTATGATTGGCTTTTCGCAAATATTAAAATGAATATTATATGTGTTGTGTTAGAAAGTAATGCTGTATTAGTTTTCTTAAGTACTGTGTTAAATATAGTTTTAGGTTATAAAAATTGTTAAAATAGAAACGATGCTATGTAGGATACTTTTTTTAAAAAGAAAAGACTCGCAGTGAGATAGCAGCCACAGGACACCTAAATCTTTCAGAGAAAAAGAATTTATGGCCCTCTTATCAGAAGAAACCCACTTCTTCCCGCCTCGAAGGCGCTGTTAGGATTTGGAGGAAGAAGTTGACGATGACCAGACAGAATCCTGTATTTGAATGGAATTTATGCATCATGTATGAAGTGTATGAATATGCAACAGGCTATTGTTTTTAAGGGTTAATCCTCTGTTAACGGGTGTCCTTTTTCGGGCTCGTGCTGCCCAGAAAAAGGTACCCGGACGTCCGTAACTCTTTGTCTTTATTGTCTCATATTGTCCTAATTCAGTTTGTCCAAATTATTATTACTCTAATTGTATTACTATTTTTATAACCATTTTATTACTATTGAACTTTTAAAATTTTGGAAACAAGTGATTGGCGTTTTTAACAGTCTGAATTACATCCCCAAAGCTTTCAAAACAATTGAGTGTGTCTGCTGCATAAGCAGAATTGACCAAATTCAGGCACTTAAGAAAAATGCTGGAAAGCCATGACAACCTCTAATACAACCAGGCCGAGCCGAACTCGTTACGTTCCAGTGCTCCGAGCCATCTATGAAGACGATGCCTTTTTTTTTTTTTTTTTTTTTTTTTTTTTTTCAGAAAGGCCAACAGCACCAGCGGGTCTTAGGACCCAGCGGTGGTGGGCAGGGCGGGGGACCTGGCCCTGGTGGGCGGGCCAAGAAGCCCAAACCCAGCCGGTGGGGCGGGGAACCTAGCCTCTTCGCCGAGCCCAGATTCATTCTGCTTGTTCCCTTCCTCCAACTTTTTACTGGTATCATCTGGGGCTCCTGCTCCTGGAGTCCCTGGGACAGCCGATGCCCACCCCTAGATGGGCGATCCATTTTCATCTTTTCTTTCACCGCCCGCCCCCATCATGCTGCCTGCGTCTCGGCCACCCCTCCGGCTTTTCAGCCTTCCCCCGCCCCTCCCCGCCAATACGGGAGAAAGGATTGCAGGAGTAGGCGAACGCCTCCTCCTCCTCCCCCCACTCTCTCCAGGACCACTGGTCTATATTGGCAAATGGGGAGGAGAGGTTTTCCCGGGAATATGAAATTCCACCCTGGATTTGGGGTTCTTGGCACCACCCACGTCTGCCCAGGACAAAAGGGTGATCCTCGCTCTCTCCTGTGCCTCCCTCCCCCACGATACAAGGCGGAGAGGAGACTGGGCTGGTTGCAGGCTCCGAAGCAGGCGGCGAAGCGAAGGACGGAGCCTCTGAAGGCGGTGGGGGGCAGAGCGGAGCCGCTGCAGGGGCAAGTTGCGGAGCGGAGGTTGCAGCGTCCGCCGGAGCGGTCGCAGCAGCCGCCGCAGATTGCAGGGGTTACCCCGCCGTGGCGTGGTGCTCCGCCAGTCTCTGTGAAGCGCGCGGCGGCGCAGGGGGGCTGGCCCCGCAGCCGGGGGCCCAGCCACGGACCCCGCAGCTGGAGAGGCAGCGGCGGGCGCTGGCGTGGGGGGATAATCAGCGCGACGGCCACGGGTGCGCGAAAAAGCGCCGCGGCGGTTTCTCTCGGTCCCGGGGAGGGGGCGGCGCTGGCGGCGTCTCTGCTGCTGCCGAAGCGGGGCGCGGAGCTGGCGGCCGCGGTCGGTTCGGGGCCGGTCGAAACAAAGAAACACCGGCTGCTCCATCCGGAGCGGGGGGGGGGGGGTGAGCACCGGTGGCGGCTGCAACAGAGCGGCCCGCGGCGGAGGCGAGCCCACCAGTCCCTGCGGGGCAGCGAATGCCGAAAATGCCAGTGAGTGAAAAGGCACTCCTGCCGCCGCTCTCGATACGGGGAGAGTCGGAGCCGGCGGAAATGGAGCAGGACGGTCCGCCACAGCCGATCGGGACACGGTTCCCGGAGCCATCGCAGGCGAAAAACCTGTCGGCTTTGTCACTTTCCTGTTCCCTGGGATCTTGCGCCGAAGGGCTTTAGAAATGCGTCTCCAGGGAATGAACAGTGCGGAAGCGGTCGCATCGCCTGCGTCCTTCTGGCCACACTATTCCTGATACAGGTGTGGATGCTGTTTGCCTTCTTGGCCACCAGGGCACACTGCCGGCTCATGTTCAGTTGGCTGTTGACCAGTACCCCCAGGTCCCTTTCTGCCTGGGCACTGTCCAGATACGTTGCAGGGAGTTATTGTGGCCAAAATGTAGGACTCGTCACTTGGACTTATTAAACTTCATCTTATTGGACTCTGCCCATCTATCCAACCCTTCCAGGTCTCTTTGCAGAGCCCTCCCACCTTCCAACAGATCAACACATGCTGCCACCTTAGTGTCGTCTGTAAATCTACTAATGATAGACTCAATACCCTCATCCATGTAATCAATAAAAATATTGAACAGAACAGGCCCCAGCACATACTCCTGAGGAACACCACTGTTGGAATACCAGGCTCTTTTTTGCTCCGAGGTCAGGGCGAATAAAACTCAGGAGACGTTGTTTTTAAAGTCTCACTCTGAAGTTTATTATCCTCATCTATTACAAACTCACGAGATGTGAGCTCTCTCGAACAAGTCAAGAAAGTGAGCTAAAATGGTGTCTATTCAAGGCTATTTTAGTCCCAATTATCCAAAAAACAGTTGACATGTATATTATTTGTGAAAAATGCGTGTATTTTATGATTGGCTTTTCGCAAATATTAAAATGAATATTATATGTGTTGTGTTAGAAAGTAATGCTGTATTAGTTTTCTTAAGTACTGTGTTAAATATAGTTTTAGGTTATAAAAATTGTTAAAATAGAAACGATGCTATGTAGGATACTTTTTTTAAAAAGAAAAGACTCGCAGTGAGATAGCAGCCACAGGACACCTAAATCTTTCAGAGAAAAAGAATTTATGGCCCTCTTATCAGAAGAAACCCACTTCTTCCCGCCTCGAAGGCGCTGTTAGGATTTGGAGGAAGAAGTTGACGATGACCAGACAGAATCCTGTATTTGAATGGAATTTATGCATCATGTATGAAGTGTATGAATATGCAACAGGCTATTGTTTTTAAGGGTTAATCCTCTGTTAACGGGTGTCCTTTTTCGGGCTCGTGCTGCCCAGAAAAAGGTACCCGGACGTCCGTAACTCTTTGTCTTTATTGTCTCATATTGTCCTAATTCAGTTTGTCCAAATTATTATTACTCTAATTGTATTACTATTTTTATAACCATTTTATTACTATTGAACTTTTAAAATTTTGGAAACAAGTGATTGGCGTTTTTAACAGTCTGAATTACATCCCCAAAGCTTTCAAAACAATTGAGTGTGTCTGCTGCATAAGCAGAATTGACCAAATTCAGGCACTTAAGAAAAATGCTGGAAAGCCATGACAACCTCTAATACAACCAGGCCGAGCCGAACTCGTTACGTTCCAGTGCTCCGAGCCATCTATGAAGACGATGCCTTTTTTTTTTTTTTTTTTTTTTTTTTTTTTTTCAGAAAGGCCAACAGCACCAGCGGGTCTTAGGACCCAGCGGTGGTGGGCAGGGCGGGGGACCTGGCCCTGGTGGGCGGGCCAAGAAGCCCAAACCCAGCCGGTGGGGCGGGGAACCTAGCCTCTTCGCCGAGCCCAGATTCATTCTGCTTGTTCCCTTCCTCCAACTTTTTACTGGTATCATCTGGGGCTCCTGCTCCTGGAGTCCCTGGGACAGCCGATGCCCACCCCTAGATGGGCGATCCATTTTCATCTTTTCTTTCACCGCCCGCCCCCATCATGCTGCCTGCGTCTCGGCCACCCCTCCGGCTTTTCAGCCTTCCCCCGCCCCTCCCCGCCAATACGGGAGAAAGGATTGCAGGAGTAGGCGAACGCCTCCTCCTCCTCCCCCCACTCTCTCCAGGACCACTGGTCTATATTGGCAAATGGGGAGGAGAGGTTTTCCCGGGAATATGAAATTCCACCCTGGATTTGGGGTTCTTGGCACCACCCACGTCTGCCCAGGACAAAAGGGTGATCCTCGCTCTCTCCTGTGCCTCCCTCCCCCACGATACAAGGCGGAGAGGAGACTGGGCTGGTTGCAGGCTCCGAAGCAGGCGGCGAAGCGAAGGACGGAGCCTCTGAAGGCGGTGGGGGGCAGAGCGGAGCCGCTGCAGGGGCAAGTTGCGGAGCGGAGGTTGCAGCGTCCGCCGGAGCGGTCGCAGCAGCCGCCGCAGATTGCAGGGGTTACCCCGCCGTGGCGTGGTGCTCCGCCAGTCTCTGTGAAGCGCGCGGCGGCGCAGGGGGGCTGGCCCCGCAGCCGGGGGCCCAGCCACGGACCCCGCAGCTGGAGAGGCAGCGGCGGGCGCTGGCGTGGGGGGATAATCAGCGCGACGGCCACGGGTGCGCGAAAAAGCGCCGCGGCGGTTTCTCTCGGTCCCGGGGAGGGGGCGGCGCTGGCGGCGTCTCTGCTGCTGCCGAAGCGGGGCGCGGAGCTGGCGGCCGCGGTCGGTTCGGGGCCGGTCGAAACAAAGAAACACCGGCTGCTCCATCCGGAGGGGAGGGGGGTGAGCACCGGTGGCGGCTGCAACAGGGCGGCCCGCGGCGGGGGCGAGCCCACCAGTCCCTGCGGGGCAGCGAATGCCGAAAATGCCAGTGAGTGAAAAGGCACTCCTGCCGCCGCTCTCGATACGGGGAGAGTCGGAGCCGGCGGAAATGGAGCAGGACGGTCCGCCACAGCCGATCGGGACACGGTTCCCGGAGCCATCGCAGGCGAAAAACCTGTCGGCTTTGTCACTTTCCTGTTCCCTGGGATCTTGCGCCGAAGGGCTTTAGAAATGCGTCTCCAGGGAATGAACAGTGCGGAAGCGGTCGCATCGCCTGCGTCCTTCTGGCCACACTATTCCTGATACAGGTGTGGATGCTGTTTGCCTTCTTGGCCACCAGGGCACACTGCCGGCTCATGTTCAGTTGGCTGTTGACCAGTACCCCCAGGTCCCTTTCTGCCTGGGCACTGTCCAGATACGTTGCAGGGAGTTATTGTGGCCAAAATGTAGGACTCGTCACTTGGACTTATTAAACTTCATCTTATTGGACTCTGCCCATCTATCCAACCCTTCCAGGTCTCTTTGCAGAGCCCTCCCACCTTCCAACAGATCAACACATGCTGCCACCTTAGTGTCGTCTGTAAATCTACTAATGATAGACTCAATACCCTCATCCATGTAATCAATAAAAATATTGAACAGAACAGGCCCCAGCACATACTCCTGAGGAACACCACTGTTGGAATACCAGGCTCTTTTTTGCTCCGAGGTCAGGGCGAATAAAACTCAGGAGACGTTGTTTTTAAAGTCTCACTCTGAAGTTTATTATCCTCATCTATTACAAACTCACGAGATGTGAGCTCTCTCTAACAAGTCAAGAAAGTGAGCTAAAATGGTGTCTATTCAAGGCTATTTTAGTCCCAATTATCCAAAAAACAGTTGACATGTATATTATTTGTGAAAAATGCGTGTATTTTATGATTGGCTTTTCGCAAATATTAAAATGAATATTATATGTGTTGTGTTAGAAAGTAATGCTGTATTAGTTTTCTTAAGTACTGTGTTAAATATAGTTTTAGGTTATAAAAATTGTTAAAATAGAAACGATGCTATGTAGGATACTTTTTTTAAAAAGAAAAGACTCGCAGTGAGATAGCAGCCACAGGACACCTAAATCTTTCAGAGAAAAAGAATTTATGGCCCTCTTATCAGAAGAAACCCACTTCTTCCCGCCTCGAAGGCGCTGTTAGGATTTGGAGGAAGAAGTTGACGATGACCAGACAGAATCCTGTATTTGAATGGAATTTATGCATCATGTATGAAGTGTATGAATATGCAACAGGCTATTGTTTTTAAGGGTTAATCCTCTGTTAACGGGTGTCCTTTTTCGGGCTCGTGCTGCCCAGAAAAAGGTACCCGGACGTCCGTAACTCTTTGTCTTTATTGTCTCATATTGTCCTAATTCAGTTTGTCCAAATTATTATTACTCTAATTGTATTACTATTTTTATAACCATTTTATTACTATTGAACTTTTAAAATTTTGGAAACAAGTGATTGGCGTTTTTAACAGTCTGAATTACATCCCCAAAGCTTTCAAAACAATTGAGTGTGTCTGCTGCATAAGCAGAATTGACCAAATTCAGGCACTTAAGAAAAATGCTGGAAAGCCATGACAACCTCTAATACAACCAGGCCGAGCCGAACTCGTTACGTTCCAGTGCTCCGAGCCATCTATGAAGACGATGCCTTTTTTTTTTTTTTTTTTTTTTTTTTTAGAAAGGCCAACCTCACCAGCGGGTCTTAGGACCCAGCGGTGGTGGGCAGGGCGGGGGACCTGGCCCTGGTGGGCGGGCCAAGAAGCCCAAACCCAGCCGGTGGGGCGGGGAACCTAGCCTCTTCGCCGAGCCCAGATTCATTCTGCTTGTTCCCTTCCTCCAACTTTTTACTGGTATCATCTGGGGCTCCTGCTCCTGGAGTCCCTGGGACAGCCGATGCCCACCCCTAGATGGGCGATCCATTTTCATCTTTTCTTTCACCGCCCGCCCCCATCATGCTGCCTGCGTCTCGGCCACCCCTCCGGCTTTTCAGCCTTCCCCCGCCCCTCCCCGCCAATACGGGAGAAAGGATTGCAGGAGTAGGCGAACGCCTCCTCCTCCTCCCCCCACTCTCTCCAGGACCACTGGTCTATATTGGCAAATGGGGAGGAGAGGTTTTCCCGGGAATATGAAATTCCACCCTAGATTTGGGGTTCTTGGCACCACCCACGTCTGCCCAGGACAAAAGGGTGATCCTCGCTCTCTCCTGTGCCTCCCTCCCCCACGATACAAGGCGGAGAGGAGACTGGGCTGGTTGCAGGCTCCGAAGCAGGCGGCGAAGCGAAGGACGGAGCCTCTGAAGGCGGTGGGGGGCAGAGCGGAGCCGCTGCAGGGGCAAGTTGCGGAGCGGAGGTTGCAGCGTCCGCCGGAGCGGTCGCAGCAGCCGCCGCAGATTGCAGGGGTTACCCCGCCGTGGCGTGGTGCTCCGCCAGTCTCTGTGAAGCGCGCGGCGGCGCAGGGGGGCTGGCCCCGCAGCCGGGGGCCCAGCCACGGACCCCGCAGCTGGAGAGGCAGCGGCGGGCGCTGGCGTGGGGGGATAATCAGCGCGACGGCCACGGGTGCGCGAAAAAGCGCCGCGGCGGTTTCTCTCGGTCCCGGGGAGGGGGCGGCGCTGGCGGCGTCTCTGCTGCTGCCGAAGCGGGGCGCGGAGCTGGCGGCCGCGGTCGGTTCGGGGCCGGTCGAAACAAAGAAACACCGGCTGCTCCATCCGGAGCGGGGGGGGGGGGTGAGCACCGGTGGCGGCTGCAACAGGGCGGCCCGCGGCGGGGGGGAGCCCACCAGTCCCTGCGGGGCAGCGAATGCCGAAAATGCCAGTGAGTGAAAAGGCACTCCTGCCGCCGCTCTCGATACGGGGAGAGTCGGAGCCGGCGGAAATGGAGCAGGACGGTCCGCCACAGCCGATCGGGACACGGTTCCCGGAGCCATCGCAGGCGAAAAACCTGTCGGCTTTGTCACTTTCCTGTTCCCTGGGATCTTGCGCCGAAGGGCTTTAGAAATGCGTCTCCAGGGAATGAACAGTGCGGAAGCGGTCGCATCGCCTGCGTCCTTCTGGCCACACTATTCCTGATACAGGTGTGGATGCTGTTTGCCTTCTTGGCCACCAGGGCACACTGCCGGCTCATGTTCAGTTGGCTGTTGACCAGTACCCCCAGGTCCCTTTCTGCCTGGGCACTGTCCAGATACGTTGCAGGGAGTTATTGTGGCCAAAATGTAGGACTCGTCACTTGGACTTATTAAACTTCATCTTATTGGACTCTGCCCATCTATCCAACCCTTCCAGGTCTCTTTGCAGAGCCCTCCCACCTTCCAACAGATCAACACATGCTGCCACCTTAGTGTCGTCTGTAAATCTACTAATGATAGACTCAATACCCTCATCCATGTAATCAATAAAAATATTGAACAGAACAGGCCCCAGCACATACTCCTGAGGAACACCACTGTTGGAATACCAGGCTCTTTTTTGCTCCGAGGTCAGGGCGAATAAAACTCAGGAGACGTTGTTTTTAAAGTCTCACTCTGAAGTTTATTATCCTCATCTATTACAAACTCACGAGATGTGAGCTCTCTCTAACAAGTCAAGAAAGTGAGCTAAAATGGTGTCTATTCAAGGCTATTTTAGTCCCAATTATCCAAAAAACAGTTGACATGTATATTATTTGTGAAAAATGCGTGTATTTTATGATTGGCTTTTCGCAAATATTAAAATGAATATTATATGTGTTGTGTTAGAAAGTAATGCTGTATTAGTTTTCTTAAGTACTGTGTTAAATATAGTTTTAGGTTATAAAAATTGTTAAAATAGAAACGATGCTATGTAGGATACTTTTTTTAAAAAGAAAAGACTCGCAGTGAGATAGCAGCCACAGGACACCTAAATCTTTCAGAGAAAAAGAATTTATGGCCCTCTTATCAGAAGAAACCCACTTCTTCCCGCCTCGAAGGCGCTGTTAGGATTTGGAGGAAGAAGTTGACGATGACCAGACAGAATCCTGTATTTGAATGGAATTTATGCATCATGTATGAAGTGTATGAATATGCAACAGGCTATTGTTTTTAAGGGTTAATCCTCTGTTAACGGGTGTCCTTTTTCGGGCTCGTGCTGCCCAGAAAAAGGTACCCGGACGTCCGTAACTCTTTGTCTTTATTGTCTCATATTGTCCTAATTCAGTTTGTCCAAATTATTATTACTCTAATTGTATTACTATTTTTATAACCATTTTATTACTATTGAACTTTTAAAATTTTGGAAACAAGTGATTGGCGTTTTTAACAGTCTGAATTACATCCCCAAAGCTTTCAAAACAATTGAGTGTGTCTGCTGCATAAGCAGAATTGACCAAATTCAGGCACTTAAGAAAAATGCTGGAAAGCCATGACAACCTCTAATACAACCAGGCCGAGCCGAACTCGTTACGTTCCAGTGCTCCGAGCCATCTATGAAGACGATGCCTTTTTTTTTTTTTTTTTTTTTTTTTTTTTTTTAGAAAGGCCAACCTCACCAGCGGGTCTTAGGACCCAGCGGTGGTGGGCAGGGCGGGGGACCTGGCCCTGGTGGGCGGGCCAAGAAGCCCAAACCCAGCCGGTGGGGCGGGGAACCTAGCCTCTTCGCCGAGCCCAGATTCATTCTGCTTGTTCCCTTCCTCCAACTTTTTACTGGTATCATCTGGGGCTCCTGCTCCTGGAGTCCCTGGGACAGCCGATGCCCACCCCTAGATGGGCGATCCATTTTCATCTTTTCTTTCACCGCCCGCCCCCATCATGCTGCCTGCGTCTCGGCCACCCCTCCGGCTTTTCAGCCTTCCCCCGCCCCTCCCCGCCAATACGGGAGAAAGGATTGCAGGAGTAGGCGAACGCCTCCTCCTCCTCCCCCCACTCTCTCCAGGACCACTGGTCTATATTGGCAAATGGGGAGGAGAGGTTTTCCCGGGAATATGAAATTCCACCCTGGATTTGGGGTTCTTGGCACCACCCACGTCTGCCCAGGACAAAAGGGTGATCCTCGCTCTCTCCTGTGCCTCCCTCCCCCACGATACAAGGCGGAGAGGAGACTGGGCTGGTTGCAGGCTCCGAAGCAGGCGGCGAAGCGAAGGACGGAGCCTCTGAAGGCGGTGGGGGGCAGAGCGGAGCCGCTGCAGGGGCAAGTTGCGGAGCGGAGGTTGCAGCGTCCGCCGGAGCGGTCGCAGCAGCCGCCGCAGATTGCAGGGGTTACCCCGCCGTGGCGTGGTGCTCCGCCAGTCTCTGTGAAGCGCGCGGCGGCGCAGGGGGGCTGGCCCCGCAGCCGGGGGCCCAGCCACGGACCCCGCAGCTGGAGAGGCAGCGGCGGGCGCTGGCGTGGGGGGATAATCAGCGCGACGGCCACGGGTGCGCGAAAAAGCGCCGCGGCGGTTTCTCTCGGTCCCGGGGAGGGGGCGGCGCTGGCGGCGTCTCTGCTGCTGCCGAAGCGGGGCGCGGAGCTGGCGGCCGCGGTCGGTTCGGGGCCGGTCGAAACAAAGAAACACCGGCTGCTCCATCCGGAGCGGGGGGGGGGGGGTGAGCACCGGTGGCGGCTGCAACAGGGCGGCCCGCGGCGGGGGGGAGCCCACCAGTCCCTGCGGGGCAGCGAATGCCGAAAATGCCAGTGAGTGAAAAGGCACTCCTGCCGCCGCTCTCGATACGGGGAGAGTCGGAGCCGGCGGAAATGGAGCAGGACGGTCCGCCACAGCCGATCGGGACACGGTTCCCGGAGCCATCGCAGGCGAAAAACCTGTCGGCTTTGTCACTTTCCTGTTCCCTGGGATCTTGCGCCGAAGGGCTTTAGAAATGCGTCTCCAGGGAATGAACAGTGCGGAAGCGGTCGCATCGCCTGCGTCCTTCTGGCCACACTATTCCTGATACAGGTGTGGATGCTGTTTGCCTTCTTGGCCACCAGGGCACACTGCCGGCTCATGTTCAGTTGGCTGTTGACCAGTACCCCCAGGTCCCTTTCTGCCTGGGCACTGTCCAGATACGTTGCAGGGAGTTATTGTGGCCAAAATGTAGGACTCGTCACTTGGACTTATTAAACTTCATCTTATTGGACTCTGCCCATCTATCCAACCCTTCCAGGTCTCTTTGCAGAGCCCTCCCACCTTCCAACAGATCAACACATGCTGCCACCTTAGTGTCGTCTGTAAATCTACTAATGATAGACTCAATACCCTCATCCATGTAATCAATAAAAATATTGAACAGAACAGGCCCCAGCACATACTCCTGAGGAACACCACTGTTGGAATACCAGGCTCTTTTTTGCTCCGAGGTCAGGGCGAATAAAACTCAGGAGACGTTGTTTTTAAAGTCTCACTCTGAAGTTTATTATCCTCATCTATTACAAACTCACGAGATGTGAGCTCTCTCTAACAAGTCAAGAAAGTGAGCTAAAATGGTGTCTATTCAAGGCTATTTTAGTCCCAATTATCCAAAAAACAGTTGACATGTATATTATTTGTGAAAAATGCGTGTATTTTATGATTGGCTTTTCGCAAATATTAAAATGAATATTATATGTGTTGTGTTAGAAAGTAATGCTGTATTAGTTTTCTTAAGTACTGTGTTAAATATAGTTTTAGGTTATAAAAATTGTTAAAATAGAAACGATGCTATGTAGGATACTTTTTTTAAAAAGAAAAGACTCGCAGTGAGATAGCAGCCACAGGACACCTAAATCTTTCAGAGAAAAAGAATTTATGGCCCTCTTATCAGAAGAAACCCACTTCTTCCCGCCTCGAAGGCGCTGTTAGGATTTGGAGGAAGAAGTTGACGATGACCAGACAGAATCCTGTATTTGAATGGAATTTATGCATCATGTATGAAGTGTATGAATATGCAACAGGCTATTGTTTTTAAGGGTTAATCCTCTGTTAACGGGTGTCCTTTTTCGGGCTCGTGCTGCCCAGAAAAAGGTACCCGGACGTCCGTAACTCTTTGTCTTTATTGTCTCATATTGTCCTAATTCAGTTTGTCCAAATTATTATTACTCTAATTGTATTACTATTTTTATAACCATTTTATTACTATTGAACTTTTAAAATTTTGGAAACAAGTGATTGGCGTTTTTAACAGTCTGAATTACATCCCCAAAGCTTTCAAAACAATTGAGTGTGTCTGCTGCATAAGCAGAATTGACCAAATTCAGGCACTTAAGAAAAATGCTGGAAAGCCATGACAACCTCTAATACAACCAGGCCGAGCCGAACTCGTTACGTTCCAGTGCTCCGAGCCATCTATGAAGACGATGCCTTTTTTTTTTTTTTTTTTTTTTTTTTTTTAGAAAGGCCAACCTCACCAGCGGGTCTTAGGACCCAGCGGTGGTGGGCAGGGCGGGGGACCTGGCCCTGGTGGGCGGGCCAAGAAGCCCAAACCCAGCCGGTGGGGCGGGGAACCTAGCCTCTTCGCCGAGCCCAGATTCATTCTGCTTGTTCCCTTCCTCCAACTTTTTACTGGTATCATCTGGGGCTCCTGCTCCTGGAGTCCCTGGGACAGCCGATGCCCACCCCTAGATGGGCGATCCATTTTCATCTTTTCTTTCACCGCCCGCCCCCATCATGCTGCCTGCGTCTCGGCCACCCCTCCGGCTTTTCAGCCTTCCCCCGCCCCTCCCCGCCAATACGGGAGAAAGGATTGCAGGAGTAGGCGAACGCCTCCTCCTCCTCCCCCCACTCTCTCCAGGACCACTGGTCTATATTGGCAAATGGGGAGGAGAGGTTTTCCCGGGAATATGAAATTCCACCCTGGATTTGGGGTTCTTGGCACCACCCACGTCTGCCCAGGACAAAAGGGTGATCCTCGCTCTCTCCTGTGCCTCCCTCCCCCACGATACAAGGCGGAGAGGAGACTGGGCTGGTTGCAGGCTCCGAAGCAGGCGGCGAAGCGAAGGACGGAGCCTCTGAAGGCGGTGGGGGGCAGAGCGGAGCCGCTGCAGGGGCAAGTTGCGGAGCGGAGGTTGCAGCGTCCGCCGGAGCGGTCGCAGCAGCCGCCGCAGATTGCAGGGGTTACCCCGCCGTGGCGTGGTGCTCCGCCAGTCTCTGTGAAGCGCGCGGCGGCGCAGGGGGGCTGGCCCCGCAGCCGGGGGCCCAGCCACGGACCCCGCAGCTGGAGAGGCAGCGGCGGGCGCTGGCGTGGGGGGATAATCAGCGCGACGGCCACGGGTGCGCGAAAAAGCGCCGCGGCGGTTTCTCTCGGTCCCGGGGAGGGGGCGGCGCTGGCGGCGTCTCTGCTGCTGCCGAAGCGGGGCGCGGAGCTGGCGGCCGCGGTCGGTTCGGGGCCGGTCGAAACAAAGAAACACCGGCTGCTCCATCCGGAGCGGGGGGGGGGGGTGAGCACCGGTGGCGGCTGCAACAGAGCGGCCCGCGGCGGAGGCGAGCCCACCAGTCCCTGCGGGGCAGCGAATGCCGAAAATGCCAGTGAGTGAAAAGGCACTCCTGCCGCCGCTCTCGATACGGGGAGAGTCGGAGCCGGCGGAAATGGAGCAGGACGGTCCGCCACAGCCGATCGGGACACGGTTCCCGGAGCCATCGCAGGCGAAAAACCTGTCGGCTTTGTCACTTTCCTGTTCCCTGGGATCTTGCGCCGAAGGGCTTTAGAAATGCGTCTCCAGGGAATGAACAGTGCGGAAGCGGTCGCATCGCCTGCGTCCTTCTGGCCACACTATTCCTGATACAGGTGTGGATGCTGTTTGCCTTCTTGGCCACCAGGGCACACTGCCGGCTCATGTTCAGTTGGCTGTTGACCAGTACCCCCAGGTCCCTTTCTGCCTGGGCACTGTCCAGATACGTTGCAGGGAGTTATTGTGGCCAAAATGTAGGACTCGTCACTTGGACTTATTAAACTTCATCTTATTGGACTCTGCCCATCTATCCAACCCTTCCAGGTCTCTTTGCAGAGCCCTCCCACCTTCCAACAGATCAACACATGCTGCCACCTTAGTGTCGTCTGTAAATCTACTAATGATAGACTCAATACCCTCATCCATGTAATCAATAAAAATATTGAACAGAACAGGCCCCAGCACATACTCCTGAGGAACACCACTGTTGGAATACCAGGCTCTTTTTTGCTCCGAGGTCAGGGCGAATAAAACTCAGGAGACGTTGTTTTTAAAGTCTCACTCTGAAGTTTATTATCCTCATCTATTACAAACTCACGAGATGTGAGCTCTCTCGAACAAGTCAAGAAAGTGAGCTAAAATGGTGTCTATTCAAGGCTATTTTAGTCCCAATTATCCAAAAAACAGTTGACATGTATATTATTTGTGAAAAATGCGTGTATTTTATGATTGGCTTTTCGCAAATATTAAAATGAATATTATATGTGTTGTGTTAGAAAGTAATGCTGTATTAGTTTTCTTAAGTACTGTGTTAAATATAGTTTTAGGTTATAAAAATTGTTAAAATAGAAACGATGCTATGTAGGATACTTTTTTTAAAAAGAAAAGACTCGCAGTGAGATAGCAGCCACAGGACACCTAAATCTTTCAGAGAAAAAGAATTTATGGCCCTCTTATCAGAAGAAACCCACTTCTTCCCGCCTCGAAGGCGCTGTTAGGATTTGGAGGAAGAAGTTGACGATGACCAGACAGAATCCTGTATTTGAATGGAATTTATGCATCATGTATGAAGTGTATGAATATGCAACAGGCTATTGTTTTTAAGGGTTAATCCTCTGTTAACGGGTGTCCTTTTTTCGGGCTCGTGCTGCCCAGAAAAAGGTACCCGGACGTCCGTAACTCTTTGTCTTTATTGTCTCATATTGTCCTAATTCAGTTTGTCCAAATTATTATTACTCTAATTGTATTACTATTTTTATAACCATTTTATTACTATTGAACTTTTAAAATTTTGGAAACAAGTGATTGGCGTTTTTAACAGTCTGAATTACATCCCCAAAGCTTTCAAAACAATTGAGTGTGTCTGCTGCATAAGCAGAATTGACCAAATTCAGGCACTTAAGAAAAATGCTGGAAAGCCATGACAACCTCTAATACAACCAGGCCGAGCCGAACTCGTTACGTTCCAGTGCTCCGAGCCATCTATGAAGACGATGCCTTTTTTTTTTTTTTTTTTTTTTTTTTTTTAGAAAGGCCAACAGCACCAGCGGGTCTTAGGACCCAGCGGTGGTGGGCAGGGCGGGGGACCTGGCCCTGGTGGGCGGGCCAAGAAGCCCAAACCCAGCCGGTGGGGCGGGGAACCTAGCCTCTTCGCCGAGCCCAGATTCATTCTGCTTGTTCCCTTCCTCCAACTTTTTACTGGTATCATCTGGGGCTCCTGCTCCTGGAGTCCCTGGGACAGCCGATGCCCACCCCTAGATGGGCGATCCATTTTCATCTTTTCTTTCACCGCCCGCCCCCATCATGCTGCCTGCGTCTCGGCCACCCCTCCGGCTTTTCAGCCTTCCCCCGCCCCTCCCCGCCAATACGGGAGAAAGGATTGCAGGAGTAGGCGAACGCCTCCTCCTCCTCCCCCCACTCTCTCCAGGACCACTGGTCTATATTGGCAAATGGGGAGGAGAGGTTTTCCCGGGAATATGAAATTCCACCCTGGATTTGGGGTTCTTGGCACCACCCACGTCTGCCCAGGACAAAAGGGTGATCCTCGCTCTCTCCTGTGCCTCCCTCCCCCACGATACAAGGCGGAGAGGAGACTGGGCTGGTTGCAGGCTCCGAAGCAGGCGGCGAAGCGAAGGACGGAGCCTCTGAAGGCGGTGGGGGGCAGAGCGGAGCCGCTGCAGGGGCAAGTTGCGGAGCGGAGGTTGCAGCGTCCGCCGGAGCGGTCGCAGCAGCCGCCGCAGATTGCAGGGGTTACCCCGCCGTGGCGTGGTGCTCCGCCAGTCTCTGTGAAGCGCGCGGCGGCGCAGGGGGGCTGGCCCCGCAGCCGGGGGCCCAGCCACGGACCCCGCAGCTGGAGAGGCAGCGGCGGGCGCTGGCGTGGGGGGATAATCAGCGCGACGGCCACGGGTGCGCGAAAAAGCGCCGCGGCGGTTTCTCTCGGTCCCGGGGAGGGGGCGGCGCTGGCGGCGTCTCTGCTGCTGCCGAAGCGGGGCGCGGAGCTGGCGGCCGCGGTCGGTTCGGGGCCGGTCGAAACAAAGAAACACCGGCTGCTCCATCCGGAGCGGGGGGGGGGGGTGAGCACCGGTGGCGGCTGCAACAGAGCGGCCCGCGGCGGAGGCGAGCCCACCAGTCCCTGCGGGGCAGCGAATGCCGAAAATGCCAGTGAGTGAAAAGGCACTCCTGCCGCCGCTCTCGATACGGGGAGAGTCGGAGCCGGCGGAAATGGAGCAGGACGGTCCGCCACAGCCGATCGGGACACGGTTCCCGGAGCCATCGCAGGCGAAAAACCTGTCGGCTTTGTCACTTTCCTGTTCCCTGGGATCTTGCGCCGAAGGGCTTTAGAAATGCGTCTCCAGGGAATGAACAGTGCGGAAGCGGTCGCATCGCCTGCGTCCTTCTGGCCACACTATTCCTGATACAGGTGTGGATGCTGTTTGCCTTCTTGGCCACCAGGGCACACTGCCGGCTCATGTTCAGTTGGCTGTTGACCAGTACCCCCAGGTCCCTTTCTGCCTGGGCACTGTCCAGATACGTTGCAGGGAGTTATTGTGGCCAAAATGTAGGACTCGTCACTTGGACTTATTAAACTTCATCTTATTGGACTCTGCCCATCTATCCAACCCTTCCAGGTCTCTTTGCAGAGCCCTCCCACCTTCCAACAGATCAACACATGCTGCCACCTTAGTGTCGTCTGTAAATCTACTAATGATAGACTCAATACCCTCATCCATGTAATCAATAAAAATATTGAACAGAACAGGCCCCAGCACATACTCCTGAGGAACACCACTGTTGGAATACCAGGCTCTTTTTTGCTCCGAGGTCAGGGCGAATAAAACTCAGGAGACGTTGTTTTTAAAGTCTCACTCTGAAGTTTATTATCCTCATCTATTACAAACTCACGAGATGTGAGCTCTCTCGAACAAGTCAAGAAAGTGAGCTAAAATGGTGTCTATTCAAGGCTATTTTAGTCCCAATTATCCAAAAAACAGTTGACATGTATATTATTTGTGAAAAATGCGTGTATTTTATGATTGGCTTTTCGCAAATATTAAAATGAATATTATATGTGTTGTGTTAGAAAGTAATGCTGTATTAGTTTTCTTAAGTACTGTGTTAAATATAGTTTTAGGTTATAAAAATTGTTAAAATAGAAACGATGCTATGTAGGATACTTTTTTTAAAAAGAAAAGACTCGCAGTGAGATAGCAGCCACAGGACACCTAAATCTTTCAGAGAAAAAGAATTTATGGCCCTCTTATCAGAAGAAACCCACTTCTTCCCGCCTCGAAGGCGCTGTTAGGATTTGGAGGAAGAAGTTGACGATGACCAGACAGAATCCTGTATTTGAATGGAATTTATGCATCATGTATGAAGTGTATGAATATGCAACAGGCTATTGTTTTTAAGGGTTAATCCTCTGTTAACGGGTGTCCTTTTTTCGGGCTCGTGCTGCCCAGAAAAAGGTACCCGGACGTCCGTAACTCTTTGTCTTTATTGTCTCATATTGTCCTAATTCAGTTTGTCCAAATTATTATTACTCTAATTGTATTACTATTTTTATAACCATTTTATTACTATTGAACTTTTAAAATTTTGGAAACAAGTGATTGGCGTTTTTAACAGTCTGAATTACATCCCCAAAGCTTTCAAAACAATTGAGTGTGTCTGCTGCATAAGCAGAATTGACCAAATTCAGGCACTTAAGAAAAATGCTGGAAAGCCATGACAACCTCTAATACAACCAGGCCGAGCCGAACTCGTTACGTTCCAGTGCTCCGAGCCATCTATGAAGACGATGCCTTTTTTTTTTTTTTTTTTTTTTTTTTTTTAGAAAGGCCAACAGCACCAGCGGGTCTTAGGACCCAGCGGTGGTGGGCAGGGCGGGGGACCTGGCCCTGGTGGGCGGGCCAAGAAGCCCAAACCCAGCCGGTGGGGCGGGGAACCTAGCCTCTTCGCCGAGCCCAGATTCATTCTGCTTGTTCCCTTCCTCCAACTTTTTACTGGTATCATCTGGGGCTCCTGCTCCTGGAGTCCCTGGGACAGCCGATGCCCACCCCTAGATGGGCGATCCATTTTCATCTTTTCTTTCACCGCCCGCCCCCATCATGCTGCCTGCGTCTCGGCCACCCCTCCGGCTTTTCAGCCTTCCCCCGCCCCCCCCCGCCAATACGGGAGAAAGGATTGCAGGAGTAGGCGAACGCCTCCTCCTCCTCCCCCCACTCTCTCCAGGACCACTGGTCTATATTGGCAAATGGGGAGGAGAGGTTTTCCCGGGAATATGAAATTCCACCCTGGATTTGGGGTTCTTGGCACCACCCACGTCTGCCCAGGACAAAAGGGTGATCCTCGCTCTCTCCTGTGCCTCCCTCCCCCACGATACAAGGCGGAGAGGAGACTGGGCTGGTTGCAGGCTCCGAAGCAGGCGGCGAAGCGAAGGACGGAGCCTCTGAAGGCGGTGGGGGGCAGAGCGGAGCCGCTGCAGGGGCAAGTTGCGGAGCGGAGGTTGCAGCGTCCGCCGGAGCGGTCGCAGCAGCCGCCGCAGATTGCAGGGGTTACCCCGCCGTGGCGTGGTGCTCCGCCAGTCTCTGTGAAGCGCGCGGCGGCGCAGGGGGGCTGGCCCCGCAGCCGGGGGCCCAGCCACGGACCCCGCAGCTGGAGAGGCAGCGGCGGGCGCTGGCGTGGGGGGATAATCAGCGCGACGGCCACGGGTGCGCGAAAAAGCGCCGCGGCGGTTTCTCTCGGTCCCGGGGAGGGGGCGGCGCTGGCGGCGTCTCTGCTGCTGCCGAAGCGGGGCGCGGAGCTGGCGGCCGCGGTCGGTTCGGGGCCGGTCGAAACAAAGAAACACCGGCTGCTCCATCCGGAGCGGGGGGGGGGGGGGGGTGAGCACCGGTGGCGGCTGCAACAGAGCGGCCCGCGGCGGAGGCGAGCCCACCAGTCCCTGCGGGGCAGCGAATGCCGAAAATGCCAGTGAGTGAAAAGGCACTCCTGCCGCCGCTCTCGATACGGGGAGAGTCGGAGCCGGCGGAAATGGAGCAGGACGGTCCGCCACAGCCGATCGGGACACGGTTCCCGGAGCCATCGCAGGCGAAAAACCTGTCGGCTTTGTCACTTTCCTGTTCCCTGGGATCTTGCGCCGAAGGGCTTTAGAAATGCGTCTCCAGGGAATGAACAGTGCGGAAGCGGTCGCATCGCCTGCGTCCTTCTGGCCACACTATTCCTGATACAGGTGTGGATGCTGTTTGCCTTCTTGGCCACCAGGGCACACTGCCGGCTCATGTTCAGTTGGCTGTTGACCAGTACCCCCAGGTCCCTTTCTGCCTGGGCACTGTCCAGATACGTTGCAGGGAGTTATTGTGGCCAAAATGTAGGACTCGTCACTTGGACTTATTAAACTTCATCTTATTGGACTCTGCCCATCTATCCAACCCTTCCAGGTCTCTTTGCAGAGCCCTCCCACCTTCCAACAGATCAACACATGCTGCCACCTTAGTGTCGTCTGTAAATCTACTAATGATAGACTCAATACCCTCATCCATGTAATCAATAAAAATATTGAACAGAACAGGCCCCAGCACATACTCCTGAGGAACACCACTGTTGGAATACCAGGCTCTTTTTTGCTCCGAGGTCAGGGCGAATAAAACTCAGGAGACGTTGTTTTTAAAGTCTCACTCTGAAGTTTATTATCCTCATCTATTACAAACTCACGAGATGTGAGCTCTCTCGAACAAGTCAAGAAAGTGAGCTAAAATGGTGTCTATTCAAGGCTATTTTAGTCCCAATTATCCAAAAAACAGTTGACATGTATATTATTTGTGAAAAATGCGTGTATTTTATGATTGGCTTTTCGCAAATATTAAAATGAATATTATATGTGTTGTGTTAGAAAGTAATGCTGTATTAGTTTTCTTAAGTACTGTGTTAAATATAGTTTTAGGTTATAAAAATTGTTAAAATAGAAACGATGCTATGTAGGATACTTTTTTTAAAAAGAAAAGACTCGCAGTGAGATAGCAGCCACAGGACACCTAAATCTTTCAGAGAAAAAGAATTTATGGCCCTCTTATCAGAAGAAACCCACTTCTTCCCGCCTCGAAGGCGCTGTTAGGATTTGGAGGAAGAAGTTGACGATGACCAGACAGAATCCTGTATTTGAATGGAATTTATGCATCATGTATGAAGTGTATGAATATGCAACAGGCTATTGTTTTTAAGGGTTAATCCTCTGTTAACGGGTGTCCTTTTTCGGGCTCGTGCTGCCCAGAAAAATGTACCCGGACGTCCGTAACTCTTTGTCTTTATTGTCTCATATTGTCCTAATTCAGTTTGTCCAAATTATTATTACTCTAATTGTATTACTATTTTTATAACCATTTTATTACTATTAAACTTTTAAAAATTTTAAAAACAAGTGATTGGCGTTTTTAACAGTCTGAATTACATCCCCAAAGCTTTCAAAACAATTGAGTGTGTCTGCTGCATAAGCAGAATTGACCAAATTCAGGCACTTAAGAAAAATGCTGGAAAGCCATGACAACCTCTAATACAACCAGGCCGAGCCGAACTCGTTACGTTCCAGTGCTCCGAGCCATCTATGAAGACGATGCCTTTTTTTTTTTTTTTTTTAGAAAGGCCAACAGCACCAGCGGGTCTTAGGACCCAGCGGTGGTGGGCAGGGCGGGGGACCTGGCCCTGGTGGGCGGGCCAAGAAGCCCAAACCCAGCCGGTGGGGCGGGGAACCTAGCCTCTTCGCCGAGCCCAGATTCATTCTGCTTGTTCCCTTCCTCCAACTTTTTACTGGTATCATCTGGGGCTCCTGCTCCTGGAGTCCCTGGGACAGCCGATGCCCACCCCTAGATGGGCGATCCATTTTCATCTTTTCTTTCACCGCCCGCCCCCATCATGCTGCCTGCGTCTCGGCCACCCCTCCGGCTTTTCAGCCTTCCCCCGCCCCCCCCCGCCAATACGGGAGAAAGGATTGCAGGAGTAGGCGAACGCCTCCTCCTCCTCCCCCCACTCTCTCCAGGACCACTGGTCTATATTGGCAAATGGGGAGGAGAGGTTTTCCCGGGAATATGAAATTCCACCCTGGATTTGGGGTTCTTGGCACCACCCACGTCTGCCCAGGACAAAAGGGTGATCCTCGCTCTCTCCTGTGCCTCCCTCCCCCACGATACAAGGCGGAGAGGAGACTGGGCTGGTTGCAGGCTCCGAAGCAGGCGGCGAAGCGAAGGACGGAGCCTCTGAAGGCGGTGGGGGGCAGAGCGGAGCCGCTGCAGGGGCAAGTTGCGGAGCGGAGGTTGCAGCGTCCGCCGGAGCGGTCGCAGCAGCCGCCGCAGATTGCAGGGGTTACCCCGCCGTGGCGTGGTGCTCCGCCAGTCTCTGTGAAGCGCGCGGCGGCGCAGGGGGGCTGGCCCCGCAGCCGGGGGCCCAGCCACGGACCCCGCAGCTGGAGAGGCAGCGGCGGGCGCTGGCGTGGGGGGATAATCAGCGCGACGGCCACGGGTGCGCGAAAAAGCGCCGCGGCGGTTTCTCTCGGTCCCGGGGAGGGGGCGGCGCTGGCGGCGTCTCTGCTGCTGCCGAAGCGGGGCGCGGAGCTGGCGGCCGCGGTCGGTTCGGGGCCGGTCGAAACAAAGAAACACCGGCTGCTCCATCCGGAGCGGGGGGGGGGGGGTGAGCACCGGTGGCGGCTGCAACAGAGCGGCCCGCGGCGGAGGCGAGCCCACCAGTCCCTGCGGGGCAGCGAATGCCGAAAATGCCAGTGAGTGAAAAGGCACTCCTGCCGCCGCTCTCGATACGGGGAGAGTCGGAGCCGGCGGAAATGGAGCAGGACGGTCCGCCACAGCCGATCGGGACACGGTTCCCGGAGCCATCGCAGGCGAAAAACCTGTCGGCTTTGTCACTTTCCTGTTCCCTGGGATCTTGCGCCGAAGGGCTTTAGAAATGCGTCTCCAGGGAATGAACAGTGCGGAAGCGGTCGCATCGCCTGCGTCCTTCTGGCCACACTATTCCTGATACAGGTGTGGATGCTGTTTGCCTTCTTGGCCACCAGGGCACACTGCCGGCTCATGTTCAGTTGGCTGTTGACCAGTACCCCCAGGTCCCTTTCTGCCTGGGCACTGTCCAGATACGTTGCAGGGAGTTATTGTGGCCAAAATGTAGGACTCGTCACTTGGACTTATTAAACTTCATCTTATTGGACTCTGCCCATCTATCCAACCCTTCCAGGTCTCTTTGCAGAGCCCTCCCACCTTCCAACAGATCAACACATGCTGCCACCTTAGTGTCGTCTGTAAATCTACTAATGATAGACTCAATACCCTCATCCATGTAATCAATAAAAATATTGAACAGAACAGGCCCCAGCACATACTCCTGAGGAACACCACTGTTGGAATACCAGGCTCTTTTTTGCTCCGAGGTCAGGGCGAATAAAACTCAGGAGACGTTGTTTTTAAAGTCTCACTCTGAAGTTTATTATCCTCATCTATTACAAACTCACGAGATGTGAGCTCTCTCTAACAAGTCAAGAAAGTGAGCTAAAATGGTGTCTATTCAAGGCTATTTTAGTCCCAATTATCCAAAAAACAGTTGACATGTATATTATTTGTGAAAAATGCGTGTATTTTATGATTGGCTTTTCGCAAATATTAAAATGAATATTATATGTGTTGTGTTAGAAAGTAATGCTGTATTAGTTTTCTTAAGTACTGTGTTAAATATAGTTTTAGGTTATAAAAATTGTTAAAATAGAAACGATGCTATGTAGGATACTTTTTTTAAAAAGAAAAGACTCGCAGTGAGATAGCAGCCACAGGACACCTAAATCTTTCAGAGAAAAAGAATTTATGGCCCTCTTATCAGAAGAAACCCACTTCTTCCCGCCTCGAAGGCGCTGTTAGGATTTGGAGGAAGAAGTTGACGATGACCAGACAGAATCCTGTATTTGAATGGAATTTATGCATCATGTATGAAGTGTATGAATATGCAACAGGCTATTGTTTTTAAGGGTTAATCCTCTGTTAACGGGTGTCCTTTTTTCGGGCTCGTGCTGCCCAGAAAAAGGTACCCGGACGTCCGTAACTCTTTGTCTTTATTGTCTCATATTGTCCTAATTCAGTTTGTCCAAATTATTATTACTCTAATTGTATTACTATTTTTATAACCATTTTATTACTATTGAACTTTTAAAATTTTGGAAACAAGTGATTGGCGTTTTTAACAGTCTGAATTACATCCCCAAAGCTTTCAAAACAATTGAGTGTGTCTGCTGCATAAGCAGAATTGACCAAATTCAGGCACTTAAGAAAAATGCTGGAAAGCCATGACAACCTCTAATACAACCAGGCCGAGCCGAACTCGTTACGTTCCAGTGCTCCGAGCCATCTATGAAGACGATGCCTTTTTTTTTTTTTTTTTTTTTTTTTTAGAAAGGCCAACAGCACCAGCGGGTCTTAGGACCCAGCGGTGGTGGGCAGGGCGGGGGACCTGGCCCTGGTGGGCGGGCCAAGAAGCCCAAACCCAGCCGGTGGGGCGGGGAACCTAGCCTCTTCGCCGAGCCCAGATTCATTCTGCTTGTTCCCTTCCTCCAACTTTTTACTGGTATCATCTGGGGCTCCTGCTCCTGGAGTCCCTGGGACAGCCGATGCCCACCCCTAGATGGGCGATCCATTTTCATCTTTTCTTTCACCGCCCGCCCCCATCATGCTGCCTGCGTCTCGGCCACCCCTCCGGCTTTTCAGCCTTCCCCCGCCCCCCCCCCGCCAATACGGGAGAAAGGATTGCAGGAGTAGGCGAACGCCTCCTCCTCCTCCCCCCACTCTCTCCAGGACCACTGGTCTATATTGGCAAATGGGGAGGAGAGGTTTTCCCGGGAATATGAAATTCCACCCTGGATTTGGGGTTCTTGGCACCACCCACGTCTGCCCAGGACAAAAGGGTGATCCTCGCTCTCTCCTGTGCCTCCCTCCCCCACGATACAAGGCGGAGAGGAGACTGGGCTGGTTGCAGGCTCCGAAGCAGGCGGCGAAGCGAAGGACGGAGCCTCTGAAGGCGGTGGGGGGCAGAGCGGAGCCGCTGCAGGGGCAAGTTGCGGAGCGGAGGTTGCAGCGTCCGCCGGAGCGGTCGCAGCAGCCGCCGCAGATTGCAGGGGTTACCCCGCCGTGGCGTGGTGCTCCGCCAGTCTCTGTGAAGCGCGCGGCGGCGCAGGGGGGCTGGCCCCGCAGCCGGGGGCCCAGCCACGGACCCCGCAGCTGGAGAGGCAGCGGCGGGCGCTGGCGTGGGGGGATAATCAGCGCGACGGCCACGGGTGCGCGAAAAAGCGCCGCGGCGGTTTCTCTCGGTCCCGGGGAGGGGGCGGCGCTGGCGGCGTCTCTGCTGCTGCCGAAGCGGGGCGCGGAGCTGGCGGCCGCGGTCGGTTCGGGGCCGGTCGAAACAAAGAAACACCGGCTGCTCCATCCGGAGCGGGGGGGGGGGGGGGGGTGAGCACCGGTTGCGGCTGGAACAGAGCGGCCCGCGGCGGAGGCGAGCCCACCAGTCCCTGCGGGGCAGCGAATGCCGAAAATGCCAGTGAGTGAAAAGGCACTCCTGCCGCCGCTCTCGATACGGGGAGAGTCGGAGCCGGCGGAAATGGAGCAGGACGGTCCGCCACAGCCGATCGGGACACGGTTCCCGGAGCCATCGCAGGCGAAAAACCTGTCGGCTTTGTCACTTTCCTGTTCCCTGGGATCTTGCGCCGAAGGGCTTTAGAAATGCGTCTCCAGGGAATGAACAGTGCGGAAGCGGTCGCATCGCCTGCGTCCTTCTGGCCACACTATTCCTGATACAGGTGTGGATGCTGTTTGCCTTCTTGGCCACCAGGGCACACTGCCGGCTCATGTTCAGTTGGCTGTTGACCAGTACCCCCAGGTCCCTTTCTGCCTGGGCACTGTCCAGATACGTTGCAGGGAGTTATTGTGGCCAAAATGTAGGACTCGTCACTTGGACTTATTAAACTTCATCTTATTGGACTCTGCCCATCTATCCAACCCTTCCAGGTCTCTTTGCAGAGCCCTCCCACCTTCCAACAGATCAACACATGCTGCCACCTTAGTGTCGTCTGTAAATCTACTAATGATAGACTCAATACCCTCATCCATGTAATCAATAAAAATATTGAACAGAACAGGCCCCAGCACATACTCCTGAGGAACACCACTGTTGGAATACCAGGCTCTTTTTTGCTCCGAGGTCAGGGCGAATAAAACTCAGGAGACGTTGTTTTTAAAGTCTCACTCTGAAGTTTATTATCCTCATCTATTACAAACTCACGAGATGTGAGCTCTCTCTAACAAGTCAAGAAAGTGAGCTAAAATGGTGTCTATTCAAGGCTATTTTAGTCCCAATTATCCAAAAAACAGTTGACATGTATATTATTTGTGAAAAATGCGTGTATTTTATGATTGGCTTTTCGCAAATATTAAAATGAATATTATATGTGTTGTGTTAGAAAGTAATGCTGTATTAGTTTTCTTAAGTACTGTGTTAAATATAGTTTTAGGTTATAAAAATTGTTAAAATAGAAACGATGCTATGTAGGATACTTTTTTTAAAAAGAAAAGACTCGCAGTGAGATAGCAGCCACAGGACACCTAAATCTTTCAGAGAAAAAGAATTTATGGCCCTCTTATCAGAAGAAACCCACTTCTTCCCGCCTCGAAGGCGCTGTTAGGATTTGGAGGAAGAAGTTGACGATGACCAGACAGAATCCTGTATTTGAATGGAATTTATGCATCATGTATGAAGTGTATGAATATGCAACAGGCTATTGTTTTTAAGGGTTAATCCTCTGTTAACGGGTGTCCTTTTTTCGGGCTCGTGCTGCCCAGAAAAAGGTACCCGGACGTCCGTAACTCTTTGTCTTTATTGTCTCATATTGTCCTAATTCAGTTTGTCCAAATTATTATTACTCTAATTGTATTACTATTTTTATAACCATTTTATTACTATTGAACTTTTAAAATTTTGGAAACAAGTGATTGGCGTTTTTAACAGTCTGAATTACATCCCCAAAGCTTTCAAAACAATTGAGTGTGTCTGCTGCATAAGCAGAATTGACCAAATTCAGGCACTTAAGAAAAATGCTGGAAAGCCATGACAACCTCTAATACAACCAGGCCGAGCCGAACTCGTTACGTTCCAGTGCTCCGAGCCATCTATGAAGACGATGCCTTTTTTTTTTTTTTTTTTTTTTTTTTAGAAAGGCCAACAGCACCAGCGGGTCTTAGGACCCAGCGGTGGTGGGCAGGGCGGGGGACCTGGCCCTGGTGGGCGGGCCAAGAAGCCCAAACCCAGCCGGTGGGGCGGGGAACCTAGCCTCTTCGCCGAGCCCAGATTCATTCTGCTTGTTCCCTTCCTCCAACTTTTTACTGGTATCATCTGGGGCTCCTGCTCCTGGAGTCCCTGGGACAGCCGATGCCCACCCCTAGATGGGCGATCCATTTTCATCTTTTCTTTCACCGCCCGCCCCCATCATGCTGCCTGCGTCTCGGCCACCCCTCCGGCTTTTCAGCCTTCCCCCGCCCCCCCCCGCCAATACGGGAGAAAGGATTGCAGGAGTAGGCGAACGCCTCCTCCTCCTCCCCCCACTCTCTCCAGGACCACTGGTCTATATTGGCAAATGGGGAGGAGAGGTTTTCCCGGGAATATGAAATTCCACCCTGGATTTGGGGTTCTTGGCACCACCCACGTCTGCCCAGGACAAAAGGGTGATCCTCGCTCTCTCCTGTGCCTCCCTCCCCCACGATACAAGGCGGAGAGGAGACTGGGCTGGTTGCAGGCTCCGAAGCAGGCGGCGAAGCGAAGGACGGAGCCTCTGAAGGCGGTGGGGGGCAGAGCGGAGCCGCTGCAGGGGCAAGTTGCGGAGCGGAGGTTGCAGCGTCCGCCGGAGCGGTCGCAGCAGCCGCCGCAGATTGCAGGGGTTACCCCGCCGTGGCGTGGTGCTCCGCCAGTCTCTGTGAAGCGCGCGGCGGCGCAGGGGGGCTGGCCCCGCAGCCGGGGGCCCAGCCACGGACCCCGCAGCTGGAGAGGCAGCGGCGGGCGCTGGCGTGGGGGGATAATCAGCGCGACGGCCACGGGTGCGCGAAAAAGCGCCGCGGCGGTTTCTCTCGGTCCCGGGGAGGGGGCGGCGCTGGCGGCGTCTCTGCTGCTGCCGAAGCGGGGCGCGGAGCTGGCGGCCGCGGTCGGTTCGGGGCCGGTCGAAACAAAGAAACACCGGCTGCTCCATCCGGAGCGGGGGGGGGGGGGGGGGTGAGCACCGGTTGCGGCTGGAACAGAGCGGCCCGCGGCGGAGGCGAGCCCACCAGTCCCTGCGGGGCAGCGAATGCCGAAAATGCCAGTGAGTGAAAAGGCACTCCTGCCGCCGCTCTCGATACGGGGAGAGTCGGAGCCGGCGGAAATGGAGCAGGACGGTCCGCCACAGCCGATCGGGACACGGTTCCCGGAGCCATCGCAGGCGAAAAACCTGTCGGCTTTGTCACTTTCCTGTTCCCTGGGATCTTGCGCCGAAGGGCTTTAGAAATGCGTCTCCAGGGAATGAACAGTGCGGAAGCGGTCGCATCGCCTGCGTCCTTCTGGCCACACTATTCCTGATACAGGTGTGGATGCTGTTTGCCTTCTTGGCCACCAGGGCACACTGCCGGCTCATGTTCAGTTGGCTGTTGACCAGTACCCCCAGGTCCCTTTCTGCCTGGGCACTGTCCAGATACGTTGCAGGGAGTTATTGTGGCCAAAATGTAGGACTCGTCACTTGGACTTATTAAACTTCATCTTATTGGACTCTGCCCATCTATCCAACCCTTCCAGGTCTCTTTGCAGAGCCCTCCCACCTTCCAACAGATCAACACATGCTGCCACCTTAGTGTCGTCTGTAAATCTACTAATGATAGACTCAATACCCTCATCCATGTAATCAATAAAAATATTGAACAGAACAGGCCCCAGCACATACTCCTGAGGAACACCACTGTTGGAATACCAGGCTCTTTTTTGCTCCGAGGTCAGGGCGAATAAAACTCAGGAGACGTTGTTTTTAAAGTCTCACTCTGAAGTTTATTATCCTCATCTATTACAAACTCACGAGATGTGAGCTCTCTCTAACAAGTCAAGAAAGTGAGCTAAAATGGTGTCTATTCAAGGCTATTTTAGTCCCAATTATCCAAAAAACAGTTGACATGTATATTATTTGTGAAAAATGCGTGTATTTTATGATTGGCTTTTCGCAAATATTAAAATGAATATTATATGTGTTGTGTTAGAAAGTAATGCTGTATTAGTTTTCTTAAGTACTGTGTTAAATATAGTTTTAGGTTATAAAAATTGTTAAAATAGAAACGATGCTATGTAGGATACTTTTTTTAAAAAGAAAAGACTCGCAGTGAGATAGCAGCCACAGGACACCTAAATCTTTCAGAGAAAAAGAATTTATGGCCCTCTTATCAGAAGAAACCCACTTCTTCCCGCCTCGAAGGCGCTGTTAGGATTTGGAGGAAGAAGTTGACGATGACCAGACAGAATCCTGTATTTGAATGGAATTTATGCATCATGTATGAAGTGTATGAATATGCAACAGGCTATTGTTTTTAAGGGTTAATCCTCTGTTAACGGGTGTCCTTTTTTCGGGCTCGTGCTGCCCAGAAAAAGGTACCCGGACGTCCGTAACTCTTTGTCTTTATTGTCTCATATTGTCCTAATTCAGTTTGTCCAAATTATTATTACTCTAATTGTATTACTATTTTTATAACCATTTTATTACTATTGAACTTTTAAAATTTTGGAAACAAGTGATTGGCGTTTTTAACAGTCTGAATTACATCCCCAAAGCTTTCAAAACAATTGAGTGTGTCTGCTGCATAAGCAGAATTGACCAAATTCAGGCACTTAAGAAAAATGCTGGAAAGCCATGACAACCTCTAATACAACCAGGCCGAGCCGAACTCGTTACGTTCCAGTGCTCCGAGCCATCTATGAAGACGATGCCTTTTTTTTTTTTTTTTTTTTTTTTTTAGAAAGGCCAACAGCACCAGCGGGTCTTAGGACCCAGCGGTGGTGGGCAGGGCGGGGGACCTGGCCCTGGTGGGCGGGCCAAGAAGCCCAAACCCAGCCGGTGGGGCGGGGAACCTAGCCTCTTCGCCGAGCCCAGATTCATTCTGCTTGTTCCCTTCCTCCAACTTTTTACTGGTATCATCTGGGGCTCCTGCTCCTGGAGTCCCTGGGACAGCCGATGCCCACCCCTAGATGGGCGATCCATTTTCATCTTTTCTTTCACCGCCCGCCCCCATCATGCTGCCTGCGTCTCGGCCACCCCTCCGGCTTTTCAGCCTTCCCCCGCCCCCCCCCGCCAATACGGGAGAAAGGATTGCAGGAGTAGGCGAACGCCTCCTCCTCCTCCCCCCACTCTCTCCAGGACCACTGGTCTATATTGGCAAATGGGGAGGAGAGGTTTTCCCGGGAATATGAAATTCCACCCTGGATTTGGGGTTCTTGGCACCACCCACGTCTGCCCAGGACAAAAGGGTGATCCTCGCTCTCTCCTGTGCCTCCCTCCCCCACGATACAAGGCGGAGAGGAGACTGGGCTGGTTGCAGGCTCCGAAGCAGGCGGCGAAGCGAAGGACGGAGCCTCTGAAGGCGGTGGGGGGCAGAGCGGAGCCGCTGCAGGGGCAAGTTGCGGAGCGGAGGTTGCAGCGTCCGCCGGAGCGGTCGCAGCAGCCGCCGCAGATTGCAGGGGTTACCCCGCCGTGGCGTGGTGCTCCGCCAGTCTCTGTGAAGCGCGCGGCGGCGCAGGGGGGCTGGCCCCGCAGCCGGGGGCCCAGCCACGGACCCCGCAGCTGGAGAGGCAGCGGCGGGCGCTGGCGTGGGGGGATAATCAGCGCGACGGCCACGGGTGCGCGAAAAAGCGCCGCGGCGGTTTCTCTCGGTCCCGGGGAGGGGGCGGCGCTGGCGGCGTCTCTGCTGCTGCCGAAGCGGGGCGCGGAGCTGGCGGCCGCGGTCGGTTCGGGGCCGGTCGAAACAAAGAAACACCGGCTGCTCCATCCGGAGCGGGGGGGGGGGGGGGGGTGAGCACCGGTTGCGGCTGGAACAGAGCGGCCCGCGGCGGAGGCGAGCCCACCAGTCCCTGCGGGGCAGCGAATGCCGAAAATGCCAGTGAGTGAAAAGGCACTCCTGCCGCCGCTCTCGATACGGGGAGAGTCGGAGCCGGCGGAAATGGAGCAGGACGGTCCGCCACAGCCGATCGGGACACGGTTCCCGGAGCCATCGCAGGCGAAAAACCTGTCGGCTTTGTCACTTTCCTGTTCCCTGGGATCTTGCGCCGAAGGGCTTTAGAAATGCGTCTCCAGGGAATGAACAGTGCGGAAGCGGTCGCATCGCCTGCGTCCTTCTGGCCACACTATTCCTGATACAGGTGTGGATGCTGTTTGCCTTCTTGGCCACCAGGGCACACTGCCGGCTCATGTTCAGTTGGCTGTTGACCAGTACCCCCAGGTCCTTTTCTGCCTGGGCACTGTCCAGATACGTTGCAGGGAGTTATTGTGGCCAAAATGTAGGACTCGTCACTTGGACTTATTAAACTTCATCTTATTGGACTCTGCCCATCTATCCAACCCTTCCAGGTCTCTTTGCAGAGCCCTCCCACCTTCCAACAGATCAACACATGCTGCCACCTTAGTGTCGTCTGTAAATCTACTAATGATAGACTCAATACCCTCATCCATGTAATCAATAAAAATATTGAACAGAACAGGCCCCAGCACATACTCCTGGGGAACACCACTGTTGGAATACCAGGCTCTTTTTTGCTCCGAGGTCAGGGCGAATAAAACTCAGGAGACGTTGTTTTTAAAGTCTCACTCTGAAGTTTATTATCCTCATCTATTACAAACTCACGAGATGTGAGCTCTCTCTAACAAGTCAAGAAAGTGAGCTAAAATGGTGTCTATTCAAGGCTATTTTAGTCCCAATTATCCAAAAAACAGTTGACATGTATATTATTTGTGAAAAATGCGTGTATTTTATGATTGGCTTTTCGCAAATATTAAAATGAATATTATATGTGTTGTGTTAGAAAGTAATGCTGTATTAGTTTTCTTAAGTACTGTGTTAAATATAGTTTTAGGTTATAAAAATTGTTAAAATAGAAACGATGCTATGTAGGATACTTTTTTTAAAAAGAAAAGACTCGCAGTGAGATAGCAGCCACAGGACACCTAAATCTTTCAGAGAAAAAGAATTTATGGCCCTCTTATCAGAAGAAACCCACTTCTTCCCGCCTCGAAGGCGCTGTTAGGATTTGGAGGAAGAAGTTGACGATGACCAGACAGAATCCTGTATTTGAATGGAATTTATGCATCATGTATGAAGTGTATGAATATGCAACAGGCTATTGTTTTTAAGGGTTAATCCTCTGTTAACGGGTGTCCTTTTTTCGGGCTCGTGCTGCCCAGAAAAAGGTACCCGGACGTCCGTAACTCTTTGTCTTTATTGTCTCATATTGTCCTAATTCAGTTTGTCCAAATTATTATTACTCTAATTGTATTACTATTTTTATAACCATTTTATTACTATTGAACTTTTAAAATTTTGGAAACAAGTGATTGGCGTTTTTAACAGTCTGAATTACATCCCCAAAGCTTTCAAAACAATTGAGTGTGTCTGCTGCATAAGCAGAATTGACCAAATTCAGGCACTTAAGAAAAATGCTGGAAAGCCATGACAACCTCTAATACAACCAGGCCGAGCCGAACTCGTTACGTTCCAGTGCTCCGAGCCATCTATGAAGACGATGCCTTTTTTTTTTTTTTTTTTTTTCTTTTTTTTAGAAAGGCCAACAGCACCAGCGGGTCTTAGGACCCAGCGGTGGTGGGCAGGGCGGGGGACCTGGCCCTGGTGGGCGGGCCAAGAAGCCCAAACCCAGCCGGTGGGGCGGGGAACCTAGCCTCTTCGCCGAGCCCAGATTCATTCTGCTTGTTCCCTTCCTCCAACTTTTTACTGGTATCATCTGGGGCTCCTGCTCCTGGAGTCCCTGGGACAGCCGATGCCCACCCCTAGATGGGCGATCCATTTTCATCTTTTCTTTCACCGCCCGCCCCCATCATGCTGCCTGCGTCTCGGCCACCCCTCCGGCTTTTCAGCCTTCCCCCGCCCCCCCCCGCCAATACGGGAGAAAGGATTGCAGGAGTAGGCGAACGCCTCCTCCTCCTCCCCCCACTCTCTCCAGGACCACTGGTCTATATTGGCAAATGGGGAGGAGAGGTTTTCCCGGGAATATGAAATTCCACCCTGGATTTGGGGTTCTTGGCACCACCCACGTCTGCCCAGGACAAAAGGGTGATCCTCGCTCTCTCCTGTGCCTCCCTCCCCCACGATACAAGGCGGAGAGGAGACTGGGCTGGTTGCAGGCTCCGAAGCAGGCGGCGAAGCGAAGGACGGAGCCTCTGAAGGCGGTGGGGGGCAGAGCGGAGCCGCTGCAGGGGCAAGTTGCGGAGCGGAGGTTGCAGCGTCCGCCGGAGCGGTCGCAGCAGCCGCCGCAGATTGCAGGGGTTACCCCGCCGTGGCGTGGTGCTCCGCCAGTCTCTGTGAAGCGCGCGGCGGCGCAGGGGGGCTGGCCCCGCAGCCGGGGGCCCAGCCACGGACCCCGCAGCTGGAGAGGCAGCGGCGGGCGCTGGCGTGGGGGGATAATCAGCGCGACGGCCACGGGTGCGCGAAAAAGCGCCGCGGCGGTTTCTCTCGGTCCCGGGGAGGGGGCGGCGCTGGCGGCGTCTCTGCTGCTGCCGAAGCGGGGCGCGGAGCTGGCGGCCGCGGTCGGTTCGGGGCCGGTCGAAACAAAGAAACACCGGCTGCTCCATCCGGAGCGGGGGGGGGGGGGGGGGGTGAGCACCGGTTGCGGCTGGAACAGAGCGGCCCGCGGCGGAGGCGAGCCCACCAGTCCCTGCGGGGCAGCGAATGCCGAAAATGCCAGTGAGTGAAAAGGCACTCCTGCCGCCGCTCTCGATACGGGGAGAGTCGGAGCCGGCGGAAATGGAGCAGGACGGTCCGCCACAGCCGATCGGGACACGGTTCCCGGAGCCATCGCAGGCGAAAAACCTGTCGGCTTTGTCACTTTCCTGTTCCCTGGGATCTTGCGCCGAAGGGCTTTAGAAATGCGTCTCCAGGGAATGAACAGTGCGGAAGCGGTCGCATCGCCTGCGTCCTTCTGGCCACACTATTCCTGATACAGGTGTGGATGCTGTTTGCCTTCTTGGCCACCAGGGCACACTGCCGGCTCATGTTCAGTTGGCTGTTGACCAGTACCCCCAGGTCCCTTTCTGCCTGGGCACTGTCCAGATACGTTGCAGGGAGTTATTGTGGCCAAAATGTAGGACTCGTCACTTGGACTTATTAAACTTCATCTTATTGGACTCTGCCCATCTATCCAACCCTTCCAGGTCTCTTTGCAGAGCCCTCCCACCTTCCAACAGATCAACACATGCTGCCACCTTAGTGTCGTCTGTAAATCTACTAATGATAGACTCAATACCCTCATCCATGTAATCAATAAAAATATTGAACAGAACAGGCCCCAGCACATACTCCTGAGGAACACCACTGTTGGAATACCAGGCTCTTTTTTGCTCCGAGGTCAGGGCGAATAAAACTCAGGAGACGTTGTTTTTAAAGTCTCACTCTGAAGTTTATTATCCTCATCTATTACAAACTCACGAGATGTGAGCTCTCTCTAACAAGTCAAGAAAGTGAGCTAAAATGGTGTCTATTCAAGGCTATTTTAGTCCCAATTATCCAAAAAACAGTTGACATGTATATTATTTGTGAAAAATGCGTGTATTTTATGATTGGCTTTTCGCAAATATTAAAATGAATATTATATGTGTTGTGTTAGAAAGTAATGCTGTATTAGTTTTCTTAAGTACTGTGTTAAATATAGTTTTAGGTTATAAAAATTGTTAAAATAGAAACGATGCTATGTAGGATACTTTTTTTAAAAAGAAAAGACTCGCAGTGAGATAGCAGCCACAGGACACCTAAATCTTTCAGAGAAAAAGAATTTATGGCCCTCTTATCAGAAGAAACCCACTTCTTCCCGCCTCGAAGGCGCTGTTAGGATTTGGAGGAAGAAGTTGACGATGACCAGACAGAATCCTGTATTTGAATGGAATTTATGCATCATGTATGAAGTGTATGAATATGCAACAGGCTATTGTTTTTAAGGGTTAATCCTCTGTTAACGGGTGTCCTTTTTTCGGGCTCGTGCTGCCCAGAAAAAGGTACCCGGACGTCCGTAACTCTTTGTCTTTATTGTCTCATATTGTCCTAATTCAGTTTGTCCAAATTATTATTACTCTAATTGTATTACTATTTTTATAACCATTTTATTACTATTGAACTTTTAAAATTTTGGAAACAAGTGATTGGCGTTTTTAACAGTCTGAATTACATCCCCAAAGCTTTCAAAACAATTGAGTGTGTCTGCTGCATAAGCAGAATTGACCAAATTCAGGCACTTAAGAAAAATGCTGGAAAGCCATGACAACCTCTAATACAACCAGGCCGAGCCGAACTCGTTACGTTCCAGTGCTCCGAGCCATCTATGAAGACGATGCCTTTTTTTTTTTTTTTTTTTTTTTTTAGAAAGGCCAACAGCACCAGCGGGTCTTAGGACCCAGCGGTGGTGGGCAGGGCGGGGGACCTGGCCCTGGTGGGCGGGCCAAGAAGCCCAAACCCAGCCGGTGGGGCGGGGAACCTAGCCTCTTCGCCGAGCCCAGATTCATTCTGCTTGTTCCCTTCCTCCAACTTTTTACTGGTATCATCTGGGGCTCCTGCTCCTGGAGTCCCTGGGACAGCCGATGCCCACCCCTAGATGGGCGATCCATTTTCATCTTTTCTTTCACCGCCCGCCCCCATCATGCTGCCTGCGTCTCGGCCACCCCTCCGGCTTTTCAGCCTTCCCCCGCCCCCCCCCGCCAATACGGGAGAAAGGATTGCAGGAGTAGGCGAACGCCTCCTCCTCCTCCCCCCACTCTCTCCAGGACCACTGGTCTATATTGGCAAATGGGGAGGAGAGGTTTTCCCGGGAATATGAAATTCCACCCTGGATTTGGGGTTCTTGGCACCACCCACGTCTGCCCAGGACAAAAGGGTGATCCTCGCTCTCTCCTGTGCCTCCCTCCCCCACGATACAAGGCGGAGAGGAGACTGGGCTGGTTGCAGGCTCCGAAGCAGGCGGCGAAGCGAAGGACGGAGCCTCTGAAGGCGGTGGGGGGCAGAGCGGAGCCGCTGCAGGGGCAAGTTGCGGAGCGGAGGTTGCAGCGTCCGCCGGAGCGGTCGCAGCAGCCGCCGCAGATTGCAGGGGTTACCCCGCCGTGGCGTGGTGCTCCGCCAGTCTCTGTGAAGCGCGCGGCGGCGCAGGGGGGCTGGCCCCGCAGCCGGGGGCCCAGCCACGGACCCCGCAGCTGGAGAGGCAGCGGCGGGCGCTGGCGTGGGGGGATAATCAGCGCGACGGCCACGGGTGCGCGAAAAAGCGCCGCGGCGGTTTCTCTCGGTCCCGGGGAGGGGGCGGCGCTGGCGGCGTCTCTGCTGCTGCCGAAGCGGGGCGCGGAGCTGGCGGCCGCGGTCGGTTCGGGGCCGGTCGAAACAAAGAAACACCGGCTGCTCCATCCGGAGCGGGGGGGGGGGGGGGGGTGAGCACCGGTTGCGGCTGGAACAGAGCGGCCCGCGGCGGAGGCGAGCCCACCAGTCCCTGCGGGGCAGCGAATGCCGAAAATGCCAGTGAGTGAAAAGGCACTCCTGCCGCCGCTCTCGATACGGGGAGAGTCGGAGCCGGCGGAAATGGAGCAGGACGGTCCGCCACAGCCGATCGGGACACGGTTCCCGGAGCCATCGCAGGCGAAAAACCTGTCGGCTTTGTCACTTTCCTGTTCCCTGGGATCTTGCGCCGAAGGGCTTTAGAAATGCGTCTCCAGGGAATGAACAGTGCGGAAGCGGTCGCATCGCCTGCGTCCTTCTGGCCACACTATTCCTGATACAGGTGTGGATGCTGTTTGCCTTCTTGGCCACCAGGGCACACTGCCGGCTCATGTTCAGTTGGCTGTTGACCAGTACCCCCAGGTCCCTTTCTGCCTGGGCACTGTCCAGATACGTTGCAGGGAGTTATTGTGGCCAAAATGTAGGACTCGTCACTTGGACTTATTAAACTTCATCTTATTGGACTCTGCCCATCTATCCAACCCTTCCAGGTCTCTTTGCAGAGCCCTCCCACCTTCCAACAGATCAACACATGCTGCCACCTTAGTGTCGTCTGTAAATCTACTAATGATAGACTCAATACCCTCATCCATGTAATCAATAAAAATATTGAACAGAACAGGCCCCAGCACATACTCCTGAGGAACACCACTGTTGGAATACCAGGCTCTTTTTTGCTCCGAGGTCAGGGCGAATAAAACTCAGGAGACGTTGTTTTTAAAGTCTCACTCTGAAGTTTATTATCCTCATCTATTACAAACTCACGAGATGTGAGCTCTCTCTAACAAGTCAAGAAAGTGAGCTAAAATGGTGTCTATTCAAGGCTATTTTAGTCCCAATTATCCAAAAAACAGTTGACATGTATATTATTTGTGAAAAATGCGTGTATTTTATGATTGGCTTTTCGCAAATATTAAAATGAATATTATATGTGTTGTGTTAGAAAGTAATGCTGTATTAGTTTTCTTAAGTACTGTGTTAAATATAGTTTTAGGTTATAAAAATTGTTAAAATAGAAACGATGCTATGTAGGATACTTTTTTTAAAAAGAAAAGACTCGCAGTGAGATAGCAGCCACAGGACACCTAAATCTTTCAGAGAAAAAGAATTTATGGCCCTCTTATCAGAAGAAACCCACTTCTTCCCGCCTCGAAGGCGCTGTTAGGATTTGGAGGAAGAAGTTGACGATGACCAGACAGAATCCTGTATTTGAATGGAATTTATGCATCATGTATGAAGTGTATGAATATGCAACAGGCTATTGTTTTTAAGGGTTAATCCTCTGTTAACGGGTGTCCTTTTTTCGGGCTCGTGCTGCCCAGAAAAAGGTACCCGGACGTCCGTAACTCTTTGTCTTTATTGTCTCATATTGTCCTAATTCAGTTTGTCCAAATTATTATTACTCTAATTGTATTACTATTTTTATAACCATTTTATTACTATTGAACTTTTAAAATTTTGGAAACAAGTGATTGGCGTTTTTAACAGTCTGAATTACATCCCCAAAGCTTTCAAAACAATTGAGTGTGTCTGCTGCATAAGCAGAATTGACCAAATTCAGGCACTTAAGAAAAATGCTGGAAAGCCATGACAACCTCTAATACAACCAGGCCGAGCCGAACTCGTTACGTTCCAGTGCTCCGAGCCATCTATGAAGACGATGCCTTTTTTTTTTTTTTTTTTTTTTTTTTAGAAAGGCCAACAGCACCAGCGGGTCTTAGGACCCAGCGGTGGTGGGCAGGGCGGGGGACCTGGCCCTGGTGGGCGGGCCAAGAAGCCCAAACCCAGCCGGTGGGGCGGGGAACCTAGCCTCTTCGCCGAGCCCAGATTCATTCTGCTTGTTCCCTTCCTCCAACTTTTTACTGGTATCATCTGGGGCTCCTGCTCCTGGAGTCCCTGGGACAGCCGATGCCCACCCCTAGATGGGCGATCCATTTTCATCTTTTCTTTCACCGCCCGCCCCCATCATGCTGCCTGCGTCTCGGCCACCCCTCCGGCTTTTCAGCCTTCCCCCGCCCCCCCCCGCCAATACGGGAGAAAGGATTGCAGGAGTAGGCGAACGCCTCCTCCTCCTCCCCCCACTCTCTCCAGGACCACTGGTCTATATTGGCAAATGGGGAGGAGAGGTTTTCCCGGGAATATGAAATTCCACCCTGGATTTGGGGTTCTTGGCACCACCCACGTCTGCCCAGGACAAAAGGGTGATCCTCGCTCTCTCCTGTGCCTCCCTCCCCCACGATACAAGGCGGAGAGGAGACTGGGCTGGTTGCAGGCTCCGAAGCAGGCGGCGAAGCGAAGGACGGAGCCTCTGAAGGCGGTGGGGGGCAGAGCGGAGCCGCTGCAGGGGCAAGTTGCGGAGCGGAGGTTGCAGCGTCCGCCGGAGCGGTCGCAGCAGCCGCCGCAGATTGCAGGGGTTACCCCGCCGTGGCGTGGTGCTCCGCCAGTCTCTGTGAAGCGCGCGGCGGCGCAGGGGGGCTGGCCCCGCAGCCGGGGGCCCAGCCACGGACCCCGCAGCTGGAGAGGCAGCGGCGGGCGCTGGCGTGGGGGGATAATCAGCGCGACGGCCACGGGTGCGCGAAAAAGCGCCGCGGCGGTTTCTCTCGGTCCCGGGGAGGGGGCGGCGCTGGCGGCGTCTCTGCTGCTGCCGAAGCGGGGCGCGGAGCTGGCGGCCGCGGTCGGTTCGGGGCCGGTCGAAACAAAGAAACACCGGCTGCTCCATCCGGAGCGGGGGGGGGGGGGGGGGTGAGCACCGGTTGCGGCTGGAACAGAGCGGCCCGCGGCGGAGGCGAGCCCACCAGTCCCTGCGGGGCAGCGAATGCCGAAAATGCCAGTGAGTGAAAAGGCACTCCTGCCGCCGCTCTCGATACGGGGAGAGTCGGAGCCGGCGGAAATGGAGCAGGACGGTCCGCCACAGCCGATCGGGACACGGTTCCCGGAGCCATCGCAGGCGAAAAACCTGTCGGCTTTGTCACTTTCCTGTTCCCTGGGATCTTGCGCCGAAGGGCTTTAGAAATGCGTCTCCAGGGAATGAACAGTGCGGAAGCGGTCGCATCGCCTGCGTCCTTCTGGCCACACTATTCCTGATACAGGTGTGGATGCTGTTTGCCTTCTTGGCCACCAGGGCACACTGCCGGCTCATGTTCAGTTGGCTGTTGACCAGTACCCCCAGGTCCCTTTCTGCCTGGGCACTGTCCAGATACGTTGCAGGGAGTTATTGTGGCCAAAATGTAGGACTCGTCACTTGGACTTATTAAACTTCATCTTATTGGACTCTGCCCATCTATCCAACCCTTCCAGGTCTCTTTGCAGAGCCCTCCCACCTTCCAACAGATCAACACATGCTGCCACCTTAGTGTCGTCTGTAAATCTACTAATGATAGACTCAATACCCTCATCCATGTAATCAATAAAAATATTGAACAGAACAGGCCCCAGCACATACTCCTGAGGAACACCACTGTTGGAATACCAGGCTCTTTTTTGCTCCGAGGTCAGGGCGAATAAAACTCAGGAGACGTTGTTTTTAAAGTCTCACTCTGAAGTTTATTATCCTCATCTATTACAAACTCACGAGATGTGAGCTCTCTCGAACAAGTCAAGAAAGTGAGCTAAAATGGTGTCTATTCAAGGCTATTTTAGTCCCAATTATCCAAAAAACAGTTGACATGTATATTATTTGTGAAAAATGCGTGTATTTTATGATTGGCTTTTCGCAAATATTAAAATGAATATTATATGTGTTGTGTTAGAAAGTAATGCTGTATTAGTTTTCTTAAGTACTGTGTTAAATATAGTTTTAGGTTATAAAAATTGTTAAAATAGAAACGATGCTATGTAGGATACTTTTTTTAAAAAGAAAAGACTCGCAGTGAGATAGCAGCCACAGGACACCTAAATCTTTCAGAGAAAAAGAATTTATGGCCCTCTTATCAGAAGAAACCCACTTCTTCCCGCCTCGAAGGCGCTGTTAGGATTTGGAGGAAGAAGTTGACGATGACCAGACAGAATCCTGTATTTGAATGGAATTTATGCATCATGTATGAAGTGTATGAATATGCAACAGGCTATTGTTTTTAAGGGTTAATCCTCTGTTAACGGGTGTCCTTTTTTCGGGCTCGTGCTGCCCAGAAAAAGGTACCCGGACGTCCGTAACTCTTTGTCTTTATTGTCTCATATTGTCCTAATTCAGTTTGTCCAAATTATTATTACTCTAATTGTATTACTATTTTTATAACCATTTTATTACTATTGAACTTTTAAAATTTTGGAAACAAGTGATTGGCGTTTTTAACAGTCTGAATTACATCCCCAAAGCTTTCAAAACAATTGAGTGTGTCTGCTGCATAAGCAGAATTGACCAAATTCAGGCACTTAAGAAAAATGCTGGAAAGCCATGACAACCTCTAATACAACCAGGCCGAGCCGAACTCGTTACGTTCCAGTGCTCCGAGCCATCTATGAAGACGATGCCTTTTTTTTTTTTTTTTTTTTTTTTTTAGAAAGGCCAACAGCACCAGCGGGTCTTAGGACCCAGCGGTGGTGGGCAGGGCGGGGGACCTGGCCCTGGTGGGCGGGCCAAGAAGCCCAAACCCAGCCGGTGGGGCGGGGAACCTAGCCTCTTCGCCGAGCCCAGATTCATTCTGCTTGTTCCCTTCCTCCAACTTTTTACTGGTATCATCTGGGGCTCCTGCTCCTGGAGTCCCTGGGACAGCCGATGCCCACCCCTAGATGGGCGATCCATTTTCATCTTTTCTTTCACCGCCCGCCCCCATCATGCTGCCTGCGTCTCGGCCACCCCTCCGGCTTTTCAGCCTTCCCCCGCCCCCCCCCGCCAATACGGGAGAAAGGATTGCAGGAGTAGGCGAACGCCTCCTCCTCCTCCCCCCACTCTCTCCAGGACCACTGGTCTATATTGGCAAATGGGGAGGAGAGGTTTTCCCGGGAATATGAAATTCCACCCTGGATTTGGGGTTCTTGGCACCACCCACGTCTGCCCAGGACAAAAGGGTGATCCTCGCTCTCTCCTGTGCCTCCCTCCCCCACGATACAAGGCGGAGAGGAGACTGGGCTGGTTGCAGGCTCCGAAGCAGGCGGCGAAGCGAAGGACGGAGCCTCTGAAGGCGGTGGGGGGCAGAGCGGAGCCGCTGCAGGGGCAAGTTGCGGAGCGGAGGTTGCAGCGTCCGCCGGAGCGGTCGCAGCAGCCGCCGCAGATTGCAGGGGTTACCCCGCCGTGGCGTGGTGCTCCGCCAGTCTCTGTGAAGCGCGCGGCGGCGCAGGGGGGCTGGCCCCGCAGCCGGGGGCCCAGCCACGGACCCCGCAGCTGGAGAGGCAGCGGCGGGCGCTGGCGTGGGGGGATAATCAGCGCGACGGCCACGGGTGCGCGAAAAAGCGCCGCGGCGGTTTCTCTCGGTCCCGGGGAGGGGGCGGCGCTGGCGGCGTCTCTGCTGCTGCCGAAGCGGGGCGCGGAGCTGGCGGCCGCGGTCGGTTCGGGGCCGGTCGAAACAAAGAAACACCGGCTGCTCCATCCGGAGCGGGGGGGGGGGGGTGAGCACCGGTTGCGGCTGGAACAGAGCGGCCCGCGGCGGAGGCGAGCCCACCAGTCCCTGCGGGGCAGCGAATGCCGAAAATGCCAGTGAGTGAAAAGGCACTCCTGCCGCCGCTCTCGATACGGGGAGAGTCGGAGCCGGCGGAAATGGAGCAGGACGGTCCGCCACAGCCGATCGGGACACGGTTCCCGGAGCCATCGCAGGCGAAAAACCTGTCGGCTTTGTCACTTTCCTGTTCCCTGGGATCTTGCGCCGAAGGGCTTTAGAAATGCGTCTCCAGGGAATGAACAGTGCGGAAGCGGTCGCATCGCCTGCGTCCTTCTGGCCACACTATTCCTGATACAGGTGTGGATGCTGTTTGCCTTCTTGGCCACCAGGGCACACTGCCGGCTCATGTTCAGTTGGCTGTTGACCAGTACCCCCAGGTCCCTTTCTGCCTGGGCACTGTCCAGATACGTTGCAGGGAGTTATTGTGGCCAAAATGTAGGACTCGTCACTTGGACTTATTAAACTTCATCTTATTGGACTCTGCCCATCTATCCAACCCTTCCAGGTCTCTTTGCAGAGCCCTCCCACCTTCCAACAGATCAACACATGCTGCCACCTTAGTGTCGTCTGTAAATCTACTAATGATAGACTCAATACCCTCATCCATGTAATCAATAAAAATATTGAACAGAACAGGCCCCAGCACATACTCCTGAGGAACACCACTGTTGGAATACCAGGCTCTTTTTTGCTCCGAGGTCAGGGCGAATAAAACTCAGGAGACGTTGTTTTTAAAGTCTCACTCTGAAGTTTATTATCCTCATCTATTACAAACTCACGAGATGTGAGCTCTCTCTAACAAGTCAAGAAAGTGAGCTAAAATGGTGTCTATTCAAGGCTATTTTAGTCCCAATTATCCAAAAAACAGTTGACATGTATATTATTTGTGAAAAATGCGTGTATTTTATGATTGGCTTTTCGCAAATATTAAAATGAATATTATATGTGTTGTGTTAGAAAGTAATGCTGTATTAGTTTTCTTAAGTACTGTGTTAAATATAGTTTTAGGTTATAAAAATTGTTAAAATAGAAACGATGCTATGTAGGATACTTTTTTTAAAAAGAAAAGACTCGCAGTGAGATAGCAGCCACAGGACACCTAAATCTTTCAGAGAAAAAGAATTTATGGCCCTCTTATCAGAAGAAACCCACTTCTTCCCGCCTCGAAGGCGCTGTTAGGATTTGGAGGAAGAAGTTGACGATGACCAGACAGAATCCTGTATTTGAATGGAATTTATGCATCATGTATGAAGTGTATGAATATGCAACAGGCTATTGTTTTTAAGGGTTAATCCTCTGTTAACGGGTGTCCTTTTTTCGGGCTCGTGCTGCCCAGAAAAAGGTACCCGGACGTCCGTAACTCTTTGTCTTTATTGTCTCATATTGTCCTAATTCAGTTTGTCCAAATTATTATTACTCTAATTGTATTACTATTTTTATAACCATTTTATTACTATTGAACTTTTAAAATTTTGGAAACAAGTGATTGGCGTTTTTAACAGTCTGAATTACATCCCCAAAGCTTTCAAAACAATTGAGTGTGTCTGCTGCATAAGCAGAATTGACCAAATTCAGGCACTTAAGAAAAATGCTGGAAAGCCATGACAACCTCTAATACAACCAGGCCGAGCCGAACTCGTTACGTTCCAGTGCTCCGAGCCATCTATGAAGACGATGCCTTTTTTTTTTTTTTTTTTTTTTTTTTAGAAAGGCCAACAGCACCAGCGGGTCTTAGGACCCAGCGGTGGTGGGCAGGGCGGGGGACCTGGCCCTGGTGGGCGGGCCAAGAAGCCCAAACCCAGCCGGTGGGGCGGGGAACCTAGCCTCTTCGCCGAGCCCAGATTCATTCTGCTTGTTCCCTTCCTCCAACTTTTTACTGGTATCATCTGGGGCTCCTGCTCCTGGAGTCCCTGGGACAGCCGATGCCCACCCCTAGATGGGCGATCCATTTTCATCTTTTCTTTCACCGCCCGCCCCCATCATGCTGCCTGCGTCTCGGCCACCCCTCCGGCTTTTCAGCCTTCCCCCGCCCCCCCCCGCCAATACGGGAGAAAGGATTGCAGGAGTAGGCGAACGCCTCCTCCTCCTCCCCCCACTCTCTCCAGGACCACTGGTCTATATTGGCAAATGGGGAGGAGAGGTTTTCCCGGGAATATGAAATTCCACCCTGGATTTGGGGTTCTTGGCACCACCCACGTCTGCCCAGGACAAAAGGGTGATCCTCGCTCTCTCCTGTGCCTCCCTCCCCCACGATACAAGGCGGAGAGGAGACTGGGCTGGTTGCAGGCTCCGAAGCAGGCGGCGAAGCGAAGGACGGAGCCTCTGAAGGCGGTGGGGGGCAGAGCGGAGCCGCTGCAGGGGCAAGTTGCGGAGCGGAGGTTGCAGCGTCCGCCGGAGCGGTCGCAGCAGCCGCCGCAGATTGCAGGGGTTACCCCGCCGTGGCGTGGTGCTCCGCCAGTCTCTGTGAAGCGCGCGGCGGCGCAGGGGGGCTGGCCCCGCAGCCGGGGGCCCAGCCACGGACCCCGCAGCTGGAGAGGCAGCGGCGGGCGCTGGCGTGGGGGGATAATCAGCGCGACGGCCACGGGTGCGCGAAAAAGCGCCGCGGCGGTTTCTCTCGGTCCCGGGGAGGGGGCGGCGCTGGCGGCGTCTCTGCTGCTGCCGAAGCGGGGCGCGGAGCTGGCGGCCGCGGTCGGTTCGGGGCCGGTCGAAACAAAGAAACACCGGCTGCTCCATCCGGAGCGGGGGGGGGGGGGGGGGTGAGCACCGGTTGCGGCTGGAACAGAGCGGCCCGCGGCGGAGGCGAGCCCACCAGTCCCTGCGGGGCAGCGAATGCCGAAAATGCCAGTGAGTGAAAAGGCACTCCTGCCGCCGCTCTCGATACGGGGAGAGTCGGAGCCGGCGGAAATGGAGCAGGACGGTCCGCCACAGCCGATCGGGACACGGTTCCCGGAGCCATCGCAGGCGAAAAACCTGTCGGCTTTGTCACTTTCCTGTTCCCTGGGATCTTGCGCCGAAGGGCTTTAGAAATGCGTCTCCAGGGAATGAACAGTGCGGAAGCGGTCGCATCGCCTGCGTCCTTCTGGCCACACTATTCCTGATACAGGTGTGGATGCTGTTTGCCTTCTTGGCCACCAGGGCACACTGCCGGCTCATGTTCAGTTGGCTGTTGACCAGTACCCCCAGGTCCCTTTCTGCCTGGGCACTGTCCAGATACGTTGCAGGGAGTTATTGTGGCCAAAATGTAGGACTCGTCACTTGGACTTATTAAACTTCATCTTATTGGACTCTGCCCATCTATCCAACCCTTCCAGGTCTCTTTGCAGAGCCCTCCCACCTTCCAACAGATCAACACATGCTGCCACCTTAGTGTCGTCTGTAAATCTACTAATGATAGACTCAATACCCTCATCCATGTAATCAATAAAAATATTGAACAGAACAGGCCCCAGCACATACTCCTGAGGAACACCACTGTTGGAATACCAGGCTCTTTTTTGCTCCGAGGTCAGGGCGAATAAAACTCAGGAGACGTTGTTTTTAAAGTCTCACTCTGAAGTTTATTATCCTCATCTATTACAAACTCACGAGATGTGAGCTCTCTCTAACAAGTCAAGAAAGTGAGCTAAAATGGTGTCTATTCAAGGCTATTTTAGTCCCAATTATCCAAAAAACAGTTGACATGTATATTATTTGTGAAAAATGCGTGTATTTTATGATTGGCTTTTCGCAAATATTAAAATGAATATTATATGTGTTGTGTTAGAAAGTAATGCTGTATTAGTTTTCTTAAGTACTGTGTTAAATATAGTTTTAGGTTATAAAAATTGTTAAAATAGAAACGATGCTATGTAGGATACTTTTTTTAAAAAGAAAAGACTCGCAGTGAGATAGCAGCCACAGGACACCTAAATCTTTCAGAGAAAAAGAATTTATGGCCCTCTTATCAGAAGAAACCCACTTCTTCCCGCCTCGAAGGCGCTGTTAGGATTTGGAGGAAGAAGTTGACGATGACCAGACAGAATCCTGTATTTGAATGGAATTTATGCATCATGTATGAAGTGTATGAATATGCAACAGGCTATTGTTTTTAAGGGTTAATCCTCTGTTAACGGGTGTCCTTTTTTCGGGCTCGTGCTGCCCAGAAAAAGGTACCCGGACGTCCGTAACTCTTTGTCTTTATTGTCTCATATTGTCCTAATTCAGTTTGTCCAAATTATTATTACTCTAATTGTATTACTATTTTTATAACCATTTTATTACTATTGAACTTTTAAAATTTTGGAAACAAGTGATTGGCGTTTTTAACAGTCTGAATTACATCCCCAAAGCTTTCAAAACAATTGAGTGTGTCTGCTGCATAAGCAGAATTGACCAAATTCAGGCACTTAAGAAAAATGCTGGAAAGCCATGACAACCTCTAATACAACCAGGCCGAGCCGAACTCGTTACGTTCCAGTGCTCCGAGCCATCTATGAAGACGATGCCTTTTTTTTTTTTTTTTTTTTTTTTTTTAGAAAGGCCAACAGCACCAGCGGGTCTTAGGACCCAGCGGTGGTGGGCAGGGCGGGGGACCTGGCCCTGGTGGGCGGGCCAAGAAGCCCAAACCCAGCCGGTGGGGCGGGGAACCTAGCCTCTTCGCCGAGCCCAGATTCATTCTGCTTGTTCCCTTCCTCCAACTTTTTACTGGTATCATCTGGGGCTCCTGCTCCTGGAGTCCCTGGGACAGCCGATGCCCACCCCTAGATGGGCGATCCATTTTCATCTTTTCTTTCACCGCCCGCCCCCATCATGCTGCCTGCGTCTCGGCCACCCCTCCGGCTTTTCAGCCTTCCCCCGCCCCCCCCCGCCAATACGGGAGAAAGGATTGCAGGAGTAGGCGAACGCCTCCTCCTCCTCCCCCCACTCTCTCCAGGACCACTGGTCTATATTGGCAAATGGGGAGGAGAGGTTTTCCCGGGAATATGAAATTCCACCCTGGATTTGGGGTTCTTGGCACCACCCACGTCTGCCCAGGACAAAAGGGTGATCCTCGCTCTCTCCTGTGCCTCCCTCCCCCACGATACAAGGCGGAGAGGAGACTGGGCTGGTTGCAGGCTCCGAAGCAGGCGGCGAAGCGAAGGACGGAGCCTCTGAAGGCGGTGGGGGGCAGAGCGGAGCCGCTGCAGGGGCAAGTTGCGGAGCGGAGGTTGCAGCGTCCGCCGGAGCGGTCGCAGCAGCCGCCGCAGATTGCAGGGGTTACCCCGCCGTGGCGTGGTGCTCCGCCAGTCTCTGTGAAGCGCGCGGCGGCGCAGGGGGGCTGGCCCCGCAGCCGGGGGCCCAGCCACGGACCCCGCAGCTGGAGAGGCAGCGGCGGGCGCTGGCGTGGGGGGATAATCAGCGCGACGGCCACGGGTGCGCGAAAAAGCGCCGCGGCGGTTTCTCTCGGTCCCGGGGAGGGGGCGGCGCTGGCGGCGTCTCTGCTGCTGCCGAAGCGGGGCGCGGAGCTGGCGGCCGCGGTCGGTTCGGGGCCGGTCGAAACAAAGAAACACCGGCTGCTCCATCCGGAGCGGGGGGGGGGGGGGGGTGAGCACCGGTGGCGGCTGCAACAGAGCGGCCCGCGGCGGAGGCGAGCCCACCAGTCCCTGCGGGGCAGCGAATGCCGAAAATGCCAGTGAGTGAAAAGGCACTCCTGCCGCCGCTCTCGATACGGGGAGAGTCGGAGCCGGCGGAAATGGAGCAGGACGGTCCGCCACAGCCGATCGGGACACGGTTCCCGGAGCCATCGCAGGCGAAAAACCTGTCGGCTTTGTCACTTTCCTGTTCCCTGGGATCTTGCGCCGAAGGGCTTTAGAAATGCGTCTCCAGGGAATGAACAGTGCGGAAGCGGTCGCATCGCCTGCGTCCTTCTGGCCACACTATTCCTGATACAGGTGTGGATGCTGTTTGCCTTCTTGGCCACCAGGGCACACTGCCGGCTCATGTTCAGTTGGCTGTTGACCAGTACCCCCAGGTCCTTTTCTGCCTGGGCACTGTCCAGATACGTTGCAGGGAGTTATTGTGGCCAAAATGTAGGACTCGTCACTTGGACTTATTAAACTTCATCTTATTGGACTCTGCCCATCTATCCAACCCTTCCAGGTCTCTTTGCAGAGCCCTCCCACCTTCCAACAGATCAACACATGCTGCCACCTTAGTGTCGTCTGTAAATCTACTAATGATAGACTCAATACCCTCATCCATGTAATCAATAAAAATATTGAACAGAACAGGCCCCAGCACATACTCCTGGGGAACACCACTGTTGGAATACCAGGCTCTTTTTTGCTCCGAGGTCAGGGCGAATAAAACTCAGGAGACGTTGTTTTTAAAGTCTCACTCTGAAGTTTATTATCCTCATCTATTACAAACTCACGAGATGTGAGCTCTCTCTAACAAGTCAAGAAAGTGAGCTAAAATGGTGTCTATTCAAGGCTATTTTAGTCCCAATTATCCAAAAAACAGTTGACATGTATATTATTTGTGAAAAATGCGTGTATTTTATGATTGGCTTTTCGCAAATATTAAAATGAATATTATATGTGTTGTGTTAGAAAGTAATGCTGTATTAGTTTTCTTAAGTACTGTGTTAAATATAGTTTTAGGTTATAAAAATTGTTAAAATAGAAACGATGCTATGTAGGATACTTTTTTTAAAAAGAAAAGACTCGCAGTGAGATAGCAGCCACAGGACACCTAAATCTTTCAGAGAAAAAGAATTTATGGCCCTCTTATCAGAAGAAACCCACTTCTTCCCGCCTCGAAGGCGCTGTTAGGATTTGGAGGAAGAAGTTGACGATGACCAGACAGAATCCTGTATTTGAATGGAATTTATGCATCATGTATGAAGTGTATGAATATGCAACAGGCTATTGTTTTTAAGGGTTAATCCTCTGTTAACGGGTGTCCTTTTTTCGGGCTCGTGCTGCCCAGAAAAAGGTACCCGGACGTCCGTAACTCTTTGTCTTTATTGTCTCATATTGTCCTAATTCAGTTTGTCCAAATTATTATTACTCTAATTGTATTACTATTTTTATAACCATTTTATTACTATTGAACTTTTAAAATTTTGGAAACAAGTGATTGGCGTTTTTAACAGTCTGAATTACATCCCCAAAGCTTTCAAAACAATTGAGTGTGTCTGCTGCATAAGCAGAATTGACCAAATTCAGGCACTTAAGAAAAATGCTGGAAAGCCATGACAACCTCTAATACAACCAGGCCGAGCCGAACTCGTTACGTTCCAGTGCTCCGAGCCATCTATGAAGACGATGCCTTTTTTTTTTTTTTTTTTTTCTTTTTTTTAGAAAGGCCAACAGCACCAGCGGGTCTTAGGACCCAGCGGTGGTGGGCAGGGCGGGGGACCTGGCCCTGGTGGGCGGGCCAAGAAGCCCAAACCCAGCCGGTGGGGCGGGGAACCTAGCCTCTTCGCCGAGCCCAGATTCATTCTGCTTGTTCCCTTCCTCCAACTTTTTACTGGTATCATCTGGGGCTCCTGCTCCTGGAGTCCCTGGGACAGCCGATGCCCACCCCTAGATGGGCGATCCATTTTCATCTTTTCTTTCACCGCCCGCCCCCATCATGCTGCCTGCGTCTCGGCCACCCCTCCGGCTTTTCAGCCTTCCCCCGCCCCCCCCCGCCAATACGGGAGAAAGGATTGCAGGAGTAGGCGAACGCCTCCTCCTCCTCCCCCCACTCTCTCCAGGACCACTGGTCTATATTGGCAAATGGGGAGGAGAGGTTTTCCCGGGAATATGAAATTCCACCCTGGATTTGGGGTTCTTGGCACCACCCACGTCTGCCCAGGACAAAAGGGTGATCCTCGCTCTCTCCTGTGCCTCCCTCCCCCACGATACAAGGCGGAGAGGAGACTGGGCTGGTTGCAGGCTCCGAAGCAGGCGGCGAAGCGAAGGACGGAGCCTCTGAAGGCGGTGGGGGGCAGAGCGGAGCCGCTGCAGGGGCAAGTTGCGGAGCGGAGGTTGCAGCGTCCGCCGGAGCGGTCGCAGCAGCCGCCGCAGATTGCAGGGGTTACCCCGCCGTGGCGTGGTGCTCCGCCAGTCTCTGTGAAGCGCGCGGCGGCGCAGGGGGGCTGGCCCCGCAGCCGGGGGCCCAGCCACGGACCCCGCAGCTGGAGAGGCAGCGGCGGGCGCTGGCGTGGGGGGATAATCAGCGCGACGGCCACGGGTGCGCGAAAAAGCGCCGCGGCGGTTTCTCTCGGTCCCGGGGAGGGGGCGGCGCTGGCGGCGTCTCTGCTGCTGCCGAAGCGGGGCGCGGAGCTGGCGGCCGCGGTCGGTTCGGGGCCGGTCGAAACAAAGAAACACCGGCTGCTCCATCCGGAGCGGGGGGGGGGGGGGGGGTGAGCACCGGTTGCGGCTGGAACAGAGCGGCCCGCGGCGGAGGCGAGCCCACCAGTCCCTGCGGGGCAGCGAATGCCGAAAATGCCAGTGAGTGAAAAGGCACTCCTGCCGCCGCTCTCGATACGGGGAGAGTCGGAGCCGGCGGAAATGGAGCAGGACGGTCCGCCACAGCCGATCGGGACACGGTTCCCGGAGCCATCGCAGGCGAAAAACCTGTCGGCTTTGTCACTTTCCTGTTCCCTGGGATCTTGCGCCGAAGGGCTTTAGAAATGCGTCTCCAGGGAATGAACAGTGCGGAAGCGGTCGCATCGCCTGCGTCCTTCTGGCCACACTATTCCTGATACAGGTGTGGATGCTGTTTGCCTTCTTGGCCACCAGGGCACACTGCCGGCTCATGTTCAGTTGGCTGTTGACCAGTACCCCCAGGTCCCTTTCTGCCTGGGCACTGTCCAGATACGTTGCAGGGAGTTATTGTGGCCAAAATGTAGGACTCGTCACTTGGACTTATTAAACTTCATCTTATTGGACTCTGCCCATCTATCCAACCCTTCCAGGTCTCTTTGCAGAGCCCTCCCACCTTCCAACAGATCAACACATGCTGCCACCTTAGTGTCGTCTGTAAATCTACTAATGATAGACTCAATACCCTCATCCATGTAATCAATAAAAATATTGAACAGAACAGGCCCCAGCACATACTCCTGAGGAACACCACTGTTGGAATACCAGGCTCTTTTTTGCTCCGAGGTCAGGGCGAATAAAACTCAGGAGACGTTGTTTTTAAAGTCTCACTCTGAAGTTTATTATCCTCATCTATTACAAACTCACGAGATGTGAGCTCTCTCTAACAAGTCAAGAAAGTGAGCTAAAATGGTGTCTATTCAAGGCTATTTTAGTCCCAATTATCCAAAAAACAGTTGACATGTATATTATTTGTGAAAAATGCGTGTATTTTATGATTGGCTTTTCGCAAATATTAAAATGAATATTATATGTGTTGTGTTAGAAAGTAATGCTGTATTAGTTTTCTTAAGTACTGTGTTAAATATAGTTTTAGGTTATAAAAATTGTTAAAATAGAAACGATGCTATGTAGGATACTTTTTTTAAAAAGAAAAGACTCGCAGTGAGATAGCAGCCACAGGACACCTAAATCTTTCAGAGAAAAAGAATTTATGGCCCTCTTATCAGAAGAAACCCACTTCTTCCCGCCTCGAAGGCGCTGTTAGGATTTGGAGGAAGAAGTTGACGATGACCAGACAGAATCCTGTATTTGAATGGAATTTATGCATCATGTATGAAGTGTATGAATATGCAACAGGCTATTGTTTTTAAGGGTTAATCCTCTGTTAACGGGTGTCCTTTTTTCGGGCTCGTGCTGCCCAGAAAAAGGTACCCGGACGTCCGTAACTCTTTGTCTTTATTGTCTCATATTGTCCTAATTCAGTTTGTCCAAATTATTATTACTCTAATTGTATTACTATTTTTATAACCATTTTATTACTATTGAACTTTTAAAATTTTGGAAACAAGTGATTGGCGTTTTTAACAGTCTGAATTACATCCCCAAAGCTTTCAAAACAATTGAGTGTGTCTGCTGCATAAGCAGAATTGACCAAATTCAGGCACTTAAGAAAAATGCTGGAAAGCCATGACAACCTCTAATACAACCAGGCCGAGCCGAACTCGTTACGTTCCAGTGCTCCGAGCCATCTATGAAGACGATGCCTTTTTTTTTTTTTTTTTTTTTTTTTTAGAAAGGCCAACAGCACCAGCGGGTCTTAGGACCCAGCGGTGGTGGGCAGGGCGGGGGACCTGGCCCTGGTGGGCGGGCCAAGAAGCCCAAACCCAGCCGGTGGGGCGGGGAACCTAGCCTCTTCGCCGAGCCCAGATTCATTCTGCTTGTTCCCTTCCTCCAACTTTTTACTGGTATCATCTGGGGCTCCTGCTCCTGGAGTCCCTGGGACAGCCGATGCCCACCCCTAGATGGGCGATCCATTTTCATCTTTTCTTTCACCGCCCGCCCCCATCATGCTGCCTGCGTCTCGGCCACCCCTCCGGCTTTTCAGCCTTCCCCCGCCCCCCCCCGCCAATACGGGAGAAAGGATTGCAGGAGTAGGCGAACGCCTCCTCCTCCTCCCCCCACTCTCTCCAGGACCACTGGTCTATATTGGCAAATGGGGAGGAGAGGTTTTCCCGGGAATATGAAATTCCACCCTGGATTTGGGGTTCTTGGCACCACCCACGTCTGCCCAGGACAAAAGGGTGATCCTCGCTCTCTCCTGTGCCTCCCTCCCCCACGATACAAGGCGGAGAGGAGACTGGGCTGGTTGCAGGCTCCGAAGCAGGCGGCGAAGCGAAGGACGGAGCCTCTGAAGGCGGTGGGGGGCAGAGCGGAGCCGCTGCAGGGGCAAGTTGCGGAGCGGAGGTTGCAGCGTCCGCCGGAGCGGTCGCAGCAGCCGCCGCAGATTGCAGGGGTTACCCCGCCGTGGCGTGGTGCTCCGCCAGTCTCTGTGAAGCGCGCGGCGGCGCAGGGGGGCTGGCCCCGCAGCCGGGGGCCCAGCCACGGACCCCGCAGCTGGAGAGGCAGCGGCGGGCGCTGGCGTGGGGGGATAATCAGCGCGACGGCCACGGGTGCGCGAAAAAGCGCCGCGGCGGTTTCTCTCGGTCCCGGGGAGGGGGCGGCGCTGGCGGCGTCTCTGCTGCTGCCGAAGCGGGGCGCGGAGCTGGCGGCCGCGGTCGGTTCGGGGCCGGTCGAAACAAAGAAACACCGGCTGCTCCATCCGGAGCGGGGGGGGGGGGGGGGGTGAGCACCGGTTGCGGCTGGAACAGAGCGGCCCGCGGCGGAGGCGAGCCCACCAGTCCCTGCGGGGCAGCGAATGCCGAAAATGCCAGTGAGTGAAAAGGCACTCCTGCCGCCGCTCTCGATACGGGGAGAGTCGGAGCCGGCGGAAATGGAGCAGGACGGTCCGCCACAGCCGATCGGGACACGGTTCCCGGAGCCATCGCAGGCGAAAAACCTGTCGGCTTTGTCACTTTCCTGTTCCCTGGGATCTTGCGCCGAAGGGCTTTAGAAATGCGTCTCCAGGGAATGAACAGTGCGGAAGCGGTCGCATCGCCTGCGTCCTTCTGGCCACACTATTCCTGATACAGGTGTGGATGCTGTTTGCCTTCTTGGCCACCAGGGCACACTGCCGGCTCATGTTCAGTTGGCTGTTGACCAGTACCCCCAGGTCCCTTTCTGCCTGGGCACTGTCCAGATACGTTGCAGGGAGTTATTGTGGCCAAAATGTAGGACTCGTCACTTGGACTTATTAAACTTCATCTTATTGGACTCTGCCCATCTATCCAACCCTTCCAGGTCTCTTTGCAGAGCCCTCCCACCTTCCAACAGATCAACACATGCTGCCACCTTAGTGTCGTCTGTAAATCTACTAATGATAGACTCAATACCCTCATCCATGTAATCAATAAAAATATTGAACAGAACAGGCCCCAGCACATACTCCTGAGGAACACCACTGTTGGAATACCAGGCTCTTTTTTGCTCCGAGGTCAGGGCGAATAAAACTCAGGAGACGTTGTTTTTAAAGTCTCACTCTGAAGTTTATTATCCTCATCTATTACAAACTCACGAGATGTGAGCTCTCTCTAACAAGTCAAGAAAGTGAGCTAAAATGGTGTCTATTCAAGGCTATTTTAGTCCCAATTATCCAAAAAACAGTTGACATGTATATTATTTGTGAAAAATGCGTGTATTTTATGATTGGCTTTTCGCAAATATTAAAATGAATATTATATGTGTTGTGTTAGAAAGTAATGCTGTATTAGTTTTCTTAAGTACTGTGTTAAATATAGTTTTAGGTTATAAAAATTGTTAAAATAGAAACGATGCTATGTAGGATACTTTTTTTAAAAAGAAAAGACTCGCAGTGAGATAGCAGCCACAGGACACCTAAATCTTTCAGAGAAAAAGAATTTATGGCCCTCTTATCAGAAGAAACCCACTTCTTCCCGCCTCGAAGGCGCTGTTAGGATTTGGAGGAAGAAGTTGACGATGACCAGACAGAATCCTGTATTTGAATGGAATTTATGCATCATGTATGAAGTGTATGAATATGCAACAGGCTATTGTTTTTAAGGGTTAATCCTCTGTTAACGGGTGTCCTTTTTTCGGGCTCGTGCTGCCCAGAAAAAGGTACCCGGACGTCCGTAACTCTTTGTCTTTATTGTCTCATATTGTCCTAATTCAGTTTGTCCAAATTATTATTACTCTAATTGTATTACTATTTTTATAACCATTTTATTACTATTGAACTTTTAAAATTTTGGAAACAAGTGATTGGCGTTTTTAACAGTCTGAATTACATCCCCAAAGCTTTCAAAACAATTGAGTGTGTCTGCTGCATAAGCAGAATTGACCAAATTCAGGCACTTAAGAAAAATGCTGGAAAGCCATGACAACCTCTAATACAACCAGGCCGAGCCGAACTCGTTACGTTCCAGTGCTCCGAGCCATCTATGAAGACGATGCCTTTTTTTTTTTTTTTTTTTTTTTTTTAGAAAGGCCAACAGCACCAGCGGGTCTTAGGACCCAGCGGTGGTGGGCAGGGCGGGGGACCTGGCCCTGGTGGGCGGGCCAAGAAGCCCAAACCCAGCCGGTGGGGCGGGGAACCTAGCCTCTTCGCCGAGCCCAGATTCATTCTGCTTGTTCCCTTCCTCCAACTTTTTACTGGTATCATCTGGGGCTCCTGCTCCTGGAGTCCCTGGGACAGCCGATGCCCACCCCTAGATGGGCGATCCATTTTCATCTTTTCTTTCACCGCCCGCCCCCATCATGCTGCCTGCGTCTCGGCCACCCCTCCGGCTTTTCAGCCTTCCCCCGCCCCCCCCCGCCAATACGGGAGAAAGGATTGCAGGAGTAGGCGAACGCCTCCTCCTCCTCCCCCCACTCTCTCCAGGACCACTGGTCTATATTGGCAAATGGGGAGGAGAGGTTTTCCCGGGAATATGAAATTCCACCCTGGATTTGGGGTTCTTGGCACCACCCACGTCTGCCCAGGACAAAAGGGTGATCCTCGCTCTCTCCTGTGCCTCCCTCCCCCACGATACAAGGCGGAGAGGAGACTGGGCTGGTTGCAGGCTCCGAAGCAGGCGGCGAAGCGAAGGACGGAGCCTCTGAAGGCGGTGGGGGGCAGAGCGGAGCCGCTGCAGGGGCAAGTTGCGGAGCGGAGGTTGCAGCGTCCGCCGGAGCGGTCGCAGCAGCCGCCGCAGATTGCAGGGGTTACCCCGCCGTGGCGTGGTGCTCCGCCAGTCTCTGTGAAGCGCGCGGCGGCGCAGGGGGGCTGGCCCCGCAGCCGGGGGCCCAGCCACGGACCCCGCAGCTGGAGAGGCAGCGGCGGGCGCTGGCGTGGGGGGATAATCAGCGCGACGGCCACGGGTGCGCGAAAAAGCGCCGCGGCGGTTTCTCTCGGTCCCGGGGAGGGGGCGGCGCTGGCGGCGTCTCTGCTGCTGCCGAAGCGGGGCGCGGAGCTGGCGGCCGCGGTCGGTTCGGGGCCGGTCGAAACAAAGAAACACCGGCTGCTCCATCCGGAGCGGGGGGGGGGGGGGGGGGTGTGCACCGGTTGCGGCTGGAACAGAGCGGCCCGCGGCGGAGGCGAGCCCACCAGTCCCTGCGGGGCAGCGAATGCCGAAAATGCCAGTGAGTGAAAAGGCACTCCTGCCGCCGCTCTCGATACGGGGAGAGTCGGAGCCGGCGGAAATGGAGCAGGACGGTCCGCCACAGCCGATCGGGACACGGTTCCCGGAGCCATCGCAGGCGAAAAACCTGTCGGCTTTGTCACTTTCCTGTTCCCTGGGATCTTGCGCCGAAGGGCTTTAGAAATGCGTCTCCAGGGAATGAACAGTGCGGAAGCGGTCGCATCGCCTGCGTCCTTCTGGCCACACTATTCCTGATACAGGTGTGGATGCTGTTTGCCTTCTTGGCCACCAGGGCACACTGCCGGCTCATGTTCAGTTGGCTGTTGACCAGTACCCCCAGGTCCTTTTCTGCCTGGGCACTGTCCAGATACGTTGCAGGGAGTTATTGTGGCCAAAATGTAGGACTCGTCACTTGGACTTATTAAACTTCATCTTATTGGACTCTGCCCATCTATCCAACCCTTCCAGGTCTCTTTGCAGAGCCCTCCCACCTTCCAACAGATCAACACATGCTGCCACCTTAGTGTCGTCTGTAAATCTACTAATGATAGACTCAATACCCTCATCCATGTAATCAATAAAAATATTGAACAGAACAGGCCCCAGCACATACTCCTGGGGAACACCACTGTTGGAATACCAGGCTCTTTTTTGCTCCGAGGTCAGGGCGAATAAAACTCAGGAGACGTTGTTTTTAAAGTCTCACTCTGAAGTTTATTATCCTCATCTATTACAAACTCACGAGATGTGAGCTCTCTCTAACAAGTCAAGAAAGTGAGCTAAAATGGTGTCTATTCAAGGCTATTTTAGTCCCAATTATCCAAAAAACAGTTGACATGTATATTATTTGTGAAAAATGCGTGTATTTTATGATTGGCTTTTCGCAAATATTAAAATGAATATTATATGTGTTGTGTTAGAAAGTAATGCTGTATTAGTTTTCTTAAGTACTGTGTTAAATATAGTTTTAGGTTATAAAAATTGTTAAAATAGAAACGATGCTATGTAGGATACTTTTTTTAAAAAGAAAAGACTCGCAGTGAGATAGCAGCCACAGGACACCTAAATCTTTCAGAGAAAAAGAATTTATGGCCCTCTTATCAGAAGAAACCCACTTCTTCCCGCCTCGAAGGCGCTGTTAGGATTTGGAGGAAGAAGTTGACGATGACCAGACAGAATCCTGTATTTGAATGGAATTTATGCATCATGTATGAAGTGTATGAATATGCAACAGGCTATTGTTTTTAAGGGTTAATCCTCTGTTAACGGGTGTCCTTTTTTCGGGCTCGTGCTGCCCAGAAAAAGGTACCCGGACGTCCGTAACTCTTTGTCTTTATTGTCTCATATTGTCCTAATTCAGTTTGTCCAAATTATTATTACTCTAATTGTATTACTATTTTTATAACCATTTTATTACTATTGAACTTTTAAAATTTTGGAAACAAGTGATTGGCGTTTTTAACAGTCTGAATTACATCCCCAAAGCTTTCAAAACAATTGAGTGTGTCTGCTGCATAAGCAGAATTGACCAAATTCAGGCACTTAAGAAAAATGCTGGAAAGCCATGACAACCTCTAATACAACCAGGCCGAGCCGAACTCGTTACGTTCCAGTGCTCCGAGCCATCTATGAAGACGATGCCTTTTTTTTTTTTTTTTTTTCTTTTTTTTAGAAAGGCCAACAGCACCAGCGGGTCTTAGGACCCAGCGGTGGTGGGCAGGGCGGGGGACCTGGCCCTGGTGGGCGGGCCAAGAAGCCCAAACCCAGCCGGTGGGGCGGGGAACCTAGCCTCTTCGCCGAGCCCAGATTCATTCTGCTTGTTCTCTTCCTCCAACTTTTTACTGGTATCATCTGGGGCTCCTGCTCCTGGAGTCCCTGGGACAGCCGATGCCCACCCCTAGATGGGCGATCCATTTTCATCTTTTCTTTCACCGCCCGCCCCCATCATGCTGCCTGCGTCTCGGCCACCCCTCCGGCTTTTCAGCCTTCCCCCGCCCCCCCCCGCCAATACGGGAGAAAGGATTGCAGGAGTAGGCGAACGCCTCCTCCTCCTCCCCCCACTCTCTCCAGGACCACTGGTCTATATTGGCAAATGGGGAGGAGAGGTTTTCCCGGGAATATGAAATTCCACCCTGGATTTGGGGTTCTTGGCACCACCCACGTCTGCCCAGGACAAAAGGGTGATCCTCGCTCTCTCCTGTGCCTCCCTCCCCCACGATACAAGGCGGAGAGGAGACTGGGCTGGTTGCAGGCTCCGAAGCAGGCGGCGAAGCGAAGGACGGAGCCTCTGAAGGCGGTGGGGGGCAGAGCGGAGCCGCTGCAGGGGCAAGTTGCGGAGCGGAGGTTGCAGCGTCCGCCGGAGCGGTCGCAGCAGCCGCCGCAGATTGCAGGGGTTACCCCGCCGTGGCGTGGTGCTCCGCCAGTCTCTGTGAAGCGCGCGGCGGCGCAGGGGGGCTGGCCCCGCAGCCGGGGGCCCAGCCACGGACCCCGCAGCTGGAGAGGCAGCGGCGGGCGCTGGCGTGGGGGGATAATCAGCGCGACGGCCACGGGTGCGCGAAAAAGCGCCGCGGCGGTTTCTCTCGGTCCCGGGGAGGGGGCGGCGCTGGCGGCGTCTCTGCTGCTGCCGAAGCGGGGCGCGGAGCTGGCGGCCGCGGTCGGTTCGGGGCCGGTCGAAACAAAGAAACACCGGCTGCTCCATCCGGAGCGGGGGGGGGGGGGGGGTGAGCACCGGTGGCGGCTGCAACAGGGCGGCCCGCGGCGGGGGCGAGCCCACCAGTCCCTGCGGGGCAGCGAATGCCGAAAATGCCAGTGAGTGAAAAGGCACTCCTGCCGCCGCTCTCGATACGGGGAGAGTCGGAGCCGGCGGAAATGGAGCAGGACGGTCCGCCACAGCCGATCGGGACACGGTTCCCGGAGCCATCGCAGGCGAAAAACCTGTCGGCTTTGTCACTTTCCTGTTCCCTGGGATCTTGCGCCGAAGGGCTTTAGAAATGCGTCTCCAGGGAATGAACAGTGCGGAAGCGGTCGCATCGCCTGCGTCCTTCTGGCCACACTATTCCTGATACAGGTGTGGATGCTGTTTGCCTTCTTGGCCACCAGGGCACACTGCCGGCTCATGTTCAGTTGGCTGTTGACCAGTACCCCCAGGTCCCTTTCTGCCTGGGCACTGTCCAGATACGTTGCAGGGAGTTATTGTGGCCAAAATGTAGGACTCGTCACTTGGACTTATTAAACTTCATCTTATTGGACTCTGCCCATCTATCCAACCCTTCCAGGTCTCTTTGCAGAGCCCTCCCACCTTCCAACAGATCAACACATGCTGCCACCTTAGTGTCGTCTGTAAATCTACTAATGATAGACTCAATACCCTCATCCATGTAATCAATAAAAATATTGAACAGAACAGGCCCCAGCACATACTCCTGGGGAACACCACTGTTGGAATACCAGGCTCTTTTTTGCTCCGAGGTCAGGGCGAATAAAACTCAGGAGACGTTGTTTTTAAAGTCTCACTCTGAAGTTTATTATCCTCATCTATTACAAACTCACGAGATGTGAGCTCTCTCTAACAAGTCAAGAAAGTGAGCTAAAATGGTGTCTATTCAAGGCTATTTTAGTCCCAATTATCCAAAAAACAGTTGACATGTATATTATTTGTGAAAAATGCGTGTATTTTATGATTGGCTTTTCGCAAATATTAAAATGAATATTATATGTGTTGTGTTAGAAAGTAATGCTGTATTAGTTTTCTTAAGTACTGTGTTAAATATAGTTTTAGGTTATAAAAATTGTTAAAATAGAAACGATGCTATGTAGGATACTTTTTTTAAAAAGAAAAGACTCGCAGTGAGATAGCAGCCACAGGACACCTAAATCTTTCAGAGAAAAAGAATTTATGGCCCTCTTATCAGAAGAAACCCACTTCTTCCCGCCTCGAAGGCGCTGTTAGGATTTGGAGGAAGAAGTTGACGATGACCAGACAGAATCCTGTATTTGAATGGAATTTATGCATCATGTATGAAGTGTATGAATATGCAACAGGCTATTGTTTTTAAGGGTTAATCCTCTGTTAACGGGTGTCCTTTTTTCGGGCTCGTGCTGCCCAGAAAAAGGTACCCGGACGTCCGTAACTCTTTGTCTTTATTGTCTCATATTGTCCTAATTCAGTTTGTCCAAATTATTATTACTCTAATTGTATTACTATTTTTATAACCATTTTATTACTATTGAACTTTTAAAATTTTGGAAACAAGTGATTGGCGTTTTTAACAGTCTGAATTACATCCCCAAAGCTTTCAAAACAATTGAGTGTGTCTGCTGCATAAGCAGAATTGACCAAATTCAGGCACTTAAGAAAAATGCTGGAAAGCCATGACAACCTCTAATACAACCAGGCCGAGCCGAACTCGTTACGTTCCAGTGCTCCGAGCCATCTATGAAGACGATGCCTTTTTTTTTTTTTTTTTTTCTTTTTTTTAGAAAGGCCAACAGCACCAGCGGGTCTTAGGACCCAGCGGTGGTGGGCAGGGCGGGGGACCTGGCCCTGGTGGGCGGGCCAAGAAGCCCAAACCCAGCCGGTGGGGCGGGGAACCTAGCCTCTTCGCCGAGCCCAGATTCATTCTGCTTGTTCTCTTCCTCCAACTTTTTACTGGTATCATCTGGGGCTCCTGCTCCTGGAGTCCCTGGGACAGCCGATGCCCACCCCTAGATGGGCGATCCATTTTCATCTTTTCTTTCACCGCCCGCCCCCATCATGCTGCCTGCGTCTCGGCCACCCCTCCGGCTTTTCAGCCTTCCCCCGCCCCCCCCCGCCAATACGGGAGAAAGGATTGCAGGAGTAGGCGAACGCCTCCTCCTCCTCCCCCCACTCTCTCCAGGACCACTGGTCTATATTGGCAAATGGGGAGGAGAGGTTTTCCCGGGAATATGAAATTCCACCCTGGATTTGGGGTTCTTGGCACCACCCACGTCTGCCCAGGACAAAAGGGTGATCCTCGCTCTCTCCTGTGCCTCCCTCCCCCACGATACAAGGCGGAGAGGAGACTGGGCTGGTTGCAGGCTCCGAAGCAGGCGGCGAAGCGAAGGACGGAGCCTCTGAAGGCGGTGGGGGGCAGAGCGGAGCCGCTGCAGGGGCAAGTTGCGGAGCGGAGGTTGCAGCGTCCGCCGGAGCGGTCGCAGCAGCCGCCGCAGATTGCAGGGGTTACCCCGCCGTGGCGTGGTGCTCCGCCAGTCTCTGTGAAGCGCGCGGCGGCGCAGGGGGGCTGGCCCCGCAGCCGGGGGCCCAGCCACGGACCCCGCAGCTGGAGAGGCAGCGGCGGGCGCTGGCGTGGGGGGATAATCAGCGCGACGGCCACGGGTGCGCGAAAAAGCGCCGCGGCGGTTTCTCTCGGTCCCGGGGAGGGGGCGGCGCTGGCGGCGTCTCTGCTGCTGCCGAAGCGGGGCGCGGAGCTGGCGGCCGCGGTCGGTTCGGGGCCGGTCGAAACAAAGAAACACCGGCTGCTCCATCCGGAGCGGGGGGGGGGGGGGGTGAGCACCGGTGGCGGCTGCAACAGGGCGGCCCGCGGCGGGGGCGAGCCCACCAGTCCCTGCGGGGCAGCGAATGCCGAAAATGCCAGTGAGTGAAAAGGCACTCCTGCCGCCGCTCTCGATACGGGGAGAGTCGGAGCCGGCGGAAATGGAGCAGGACGGTCCGCCACAGCCGATCGGGACACGGTTCCCGGAGCCATCGCAGGCGAAAAACCTGTCGGCTTTGTCACTTTCCTGTTCCCTGGGATCTTGCGCCGAAGGGCTTTAGAAATGCGTCTCCAGGGAATGAACAGTGCGGAAGCGGTCGCATCGCCTGCGTCCTTCTGGCCACACTATTCCTGATACAGGTGTGGATGCTGTTTGCCTTCTTGGCCACCAGGGCACACTGCCGGCTCATGTTCAGTTGGCTGTTGACCAGTACCCCCAGGTCCCTTTCTGCCTGGGCACTGTCCAGATACGTTGCAGGGAGTTATTGTGGCCAAAATGTAGGACTCGTCACTTGGACTTATTAAACTTCATCTTATTGGACTCTGCCCATCTATCCAACCCTTCCAGGTCTCTTTGCAGAGCCCTCCCACCTTCCAACAGATCAACACATGCTGCCACCTTAGTGTCGTCTGTAAATCTACTAATGATAGACTCAATACCCTCATCCATGTAATCAATAAAAATATTGAACAGAACAGGCCCCAGCACATACTCCTGAGGAACACCACTGTTGGAATACCAGGCTCTTTTTTGCTCCGAGGTCAGGGCGAATAAAACTCAGGAGACGTTGTTTTTAAAGTCTCACTCTGAAGTTTATTATCCTCATCTATTACAAACTCACGAGATGTGAGCTCTCTCTAACAAGTCAAGAAAGTGAGCTAAAATGGTGTCTATTCAAGGCTATTTTAGTCCCAATTATCCAAAAAACAGTTGACATGTATATTATTTGTGAAAAATGCGTGTATTTTATGATTGGCTTTTCGCAAATATTAAAATGAATATTATATGTGTTGTGTTAGAAAGTAATGCTGTATTAGTTTTCTTAAGTACTGTGTTAAATATAGTTTTAGGTTATAAAAATTGTTAAAATAGAAACGATGCTATGTAGGATACTTTTTTTAAAAAGAAAAGACTCGCAGTGAGATAGCAGCCACAGGACACCTAAATCTTTCAGAGAAAAAGAATTTATGGCCCTCTTATCAGAAGAAACCCACTTCTTCCCGCCTCGAAGGCGCTGTTAGGATTTGGAGGAAGAAGTTGACGATGACCAGACAGAATCCTGTATTTGAATGGAATTTATGCATCATGTATGAAGTGTATGAATATGCAACAGGCTATTGTTTTTAAGGGTTAATCCTCTGTTAACGGGTGTCCTTTTTTCGGGCTCGTGCTGCCCAGAAAAAGGTACCCGGACGTCCGTAACTCTTTGTCTTTATTGTCTCATATTGTCCTAATTCAGTTTGTCCAAATTATTATTACTCTAATTGTATTACTATTTTTATAACCATTTTATTACTATTGAACTTTTAAAATTTTGGAAACAAGTGATTGGCGTTTTTAACAGTCTGAATTACATCCCCAAAGCTTTCAAAACAATTGAGTGTGTCTGCTGCATAAGCAGAATTGACCAAATTCAGGCACTTAAGAAAAATGCTGGAAAGCCATGACAACCTCTAATACAACCAGGCCGAGCCGAACTCGTTACGTTCCAGTGCTCCGAGCCATCTATGAAGACGATGCCTTTTTTTTTTTTTTTTTAGAAAGGCCAACCTCACCAGCGGGTCTTAGGACCCAGCGGTGGTGGGCAGGGCGGGGGACCTGGCCCTGGTGGGCGGGCCAAGAAGCCCAAACCCAGCCGGTGGGGCGGGGAACCTAGCCTCTTCGCCGAGCCCAGATTCATTCTGCTTGTTCCCTTCCTCCAACTTTTTACTGGTATCATCTGGGGCTCCTGCTCCTGGAGTCCCTGGGACAGCCGATGCCCACCCCTAGATGGGCGATCCATTTTCATCTTTTCTTTCACCGCCCGCCCCCATCATGCTGCCTGCGTCTCGGCCACCCCTCCGGCTTTTCAGCCTTCCCCCGCCCCCCCCGCCAATACGGGAGAAAGGATTGCAGGAGTAGGCGAACGCCTCCTCCTCCTCCCCCCACTCTCTCCAGGACCACTGGTCTATATTGGCAAATGGGGAGGAGAGGTTTTCCCGGGAATATGAAATTCCACCCTGGATTTGGGGTTCTTGGCACCACCCACGTCTGCCCAGGACAAAAGGGTGATCCTCGCTCTCTCCTGTGCCTCCCTCCCCCACGATACAAGGCGGAGAGGAGACTGGGCTGGTTGCAGGCTCCGAAGCAGGCGGCGAAGCGAAGGACGGAGCCTCTGAAGGCGGTGGGGGGCAGAGCGGAGCCGCTGCAGGGGCAAGTTGCGGAGCGGAGGTTGCAGCGTCCGCCGGAGCGGTCGCAGCAGCCGCCGCAGATTGCAGGGGTTACCCCGCCGTGGCGTGGTGCTCCGCCAGTCTCTGTGAAGCGCGCGGCGGCGCAGGGGGGCTGGCCCCGCAGCCGGGGGCCCAGCCACGGACCCCGCAGCTGGAGAGGCAGCGGCGGGCGCTGGCGTGGGGGGATAATCAGCGCGACGGCCACGGGTGCGCGAAAAAGCGCCGCGGCGGTTTCTCTCGGTCCCGGGGAGGGGGCGGCGCTGGCGGCGTCTCTGCTGCTGCCGAAGCGGGGCGCGGAGCTGGCGGCCGCGGTCGGTTCGGGGCCGGTCGAAACAAAGAAACACCGGCTGCTCCATCCGGAGCGGGGGGGGGGGGGGGGTGAGCACCGGTGGCGGCTGCAACAGGGCGGCCCGCGGCGGGGGCGAGCCCACCAGTCCCTGCGGGGCAGCGAATGCCGAAAATGCCAGTGAGTGAAAAGGCACTCCTGCCGCCGCTCTCGATACGGGGAGAGTCGGAGCCGGCGGAAATGGAGCAGGACGGTCCGCCACAGCCGATCGGGACACGGTTCCCGGAGCCATCGCAGGCGAAAAACCTGTCGGCTTTGTCACTTTCCTGTTCCCTGGGATCTTGCGCCGAAGGGCTTTAGAAATGCGTCTCCAGGGAATGAACAGTGCGGAAGCGGTCGCATCGCCTGCGTCCTTCTGGCCACACTATTCCTGATACAGGTGTGGATGCTGTTTGCCTTCTTGGCCACCAGGGCACACTGCCGGCTCATGTTCAGTTGGCTGTTGACCAGTACCCCCAGGTCCCTTTCTGCCTGGGCACTGTCCAGATACGTTGCAGGGAGTTATTGTGGCCAAAATGTAGGACTCGTCACTTGGACTTATTAAACTTCATCTTATTGGACTCTGCCCATCTATCCAACCCTTCCAGGTCTCTTTGCAGAGCCCTCCCACCTTCCAACAGATCAACACATGCTGCCACCTTAGTGTCGTCTGTAAATCTACTAATGATAGACTCAATACCCTCATCCATGTAATCAATAAAAATATTGAACAGAACAGGCCCCAGCACATACTCCTGAGGAACACCACTGTTGGAATACCAGGCTCTTTTTTGCTCCGAGGTCAGGGCGAATAAAACTCAGGAGACGTTGTTTTTAAAGTCTCACTCTGAAGTTTATTATCCTCATCTATTACAAACTCACGAGATGTGAGCTCTCTCTAACAAGTCAAGAAAGTGAGCTAAAATGGTGTCTATTCAAGGCTATTTTAGTCCCAATTATCCAAAAAACAGTTGACATGTATATTATTTGTGAAAAATGCGTGTATTTTATGATTGGCTTTTCGCAAATATTAAAATGAATATTATATGTGTTGTGTTAGAAAGTAATGCTGTATTAGTTTTCTTAAGTACTGTGTTAAATATAGTTTTAGGTTATAAAAATTGTTAAAATAGAAACGATGCTATGTAGGATACTTTTTTTAAAAAGAAAAGACTCGCAGTGAGATAGCAGCCACAGGACACCTAAATCTTTCAGAGAAAAAGAATTTATGGCCCTCTTATCAGAAGAAACCCACTTCTTCCCGCCTCGAAGGCGCTGTTAGGATTTGGAGGAAGAAGTTGACGATGACCAGACAGAATCCTGTATTTGAATGGAATTTATGCATCATGTATGAAGTGTATGAATATGCAACAGGCTATTGTTTTTAAGGGTTAATCCTCTGTTAACGGGTGTCCTTTTTTCGGGCTCGTGCTGCCCAGAAAAAGGTACCCGGACGTCCGTAACTCTTTGTCTTTATTGTCTCATATTGTCCTAATTCAGTTTGTCCAAATTATTATTACTCTAATTGTATTACTATTTTTATAACCATTTTATTACTATTGAACTTTTAAAATTTTGGAAACAAGTGATTGGCGTTTTTAACAGTCTGAATTACATCCCCAAAGCTTTCAAAACAATTGAGTGTGTCTGCTGCATAAGCAGAATTGACCAAATTCAGGCACTTAAGAAAAATGCTGGAAAGCCATGACAACCTCTAATACAACCAGGCCGAGCCGAACTCGTTACGTTCCAGTGCTCCGAGCCATCTATGAAGACGATGCCTTTTTTTTTTTTTTTTTAGAAAGGCCAACCTCACCAGCGGGTCTTAGGACCCAGCGGTGGTGGGCAGGGCGGGGGACCTGGCCCTGGTGGGCGGGCCAAGAAGCCCAAACCCAGCCGGTGGGGCGGGGAACCTAGCCTCTTCGCCGAGCCCAGATTCATTCTGCTTGTTCCCTTCCTCCAACTTTTTACTGGTATCATCTGGGGCTCCTGCTCCTGGAGTCCCTGGGACAGCCGATGCCCACCCCTAGATGGGCGATCCATTTTCATCTTTTCTTTCACCGCCCGCCCCCATCATGCTGCCTGCGTCTCGGCCACCCCTCCGGCTTTTCAGCCTTCCCCCGCCCCCCCCCGCCAATACGGGAGAAAGGATTGCAGGAGTAGGCGAACGCCTCCTCCTCCTCCCCCCACTCTCTCCAGGACCACTGGTCTATATTGGCAAATGGGGAGGAGAGGTTTTCCCGGGAATATGAAATTCCACCCTGGATTTGGGGTTCTTGGCACCACCCACGTCTGCCCAGGACAAAAGGGTGATCCTCGCTCTCTCCTGTGCCTCCCTCCCCCACGATACAAGGCGGAGAGGAGACTGGGCTGGTTGCAGGCTCCGAAGCAGGCGGCGAAGCGAAGGACGGAGCCTCTGAAGGCGGTGGGGGGCAGAGCGGAGCCGCTGCAGGGGCAAGTTGCGGAGCGGAGGTTGCAGCGTCCGCCGGAGCGGTCGCAGCAGCCGCCGCAGATTGCAGGGGTTACCCCGCCGTGGCGTGGTGCTCCGCCAGTCTCTGTGAAGCGCGCGGCGGCGCAGGGGGGCTGGCCCCGCAGCCGGGGGCCCAGCCACGGACCCCGCAGCTGGAGAGGCAGCGGCGGGCGCTGGCGTGGGGGGATAATCAGCGCGACGGCCACGGGTGCGCGAAAAAGCGCCGCGGCGGTTTCTCTCGGTCCCGGGGAGGGGGCGGCGCTGGCGGCGTCTCTGCTGCTGCCGAAGCGGGGCGCGGAGCTGGCGGCCGCGGTCGGTTCGGGGCCGGTCGAAACAAAGAAACACCGGCTGCTCCATCCGGAGCGGGGGGGGGGGGGTGAGCACCGGTGGCGGCTGCAACAGGGCGGCCCGCGGCGGGGGCGAGCCCACCAGTCCCTGCGGGGCAGCGAATGCCGAAAATGCCAGTGAGTGAAAAGGCACTCCTGCCGCCGCTCTCGATACGGGGAGAGTCGGAGCCGGCGGAAATGGAGCAGGACGGTCCGCCACAGCCGATCGGGACACGGTTCCCGGAGCCATCGCAGGCGAAAAACCTGTCGGCTTTGTCACTTTCCTGTTCCCTGGGATCTTGCGCCGAAGGGCTTTAGAAATGCGTCTCCAGGGAATGAACAGTGCGGAAGCGGTCGCATCGCCTGCGTCCTTCTGGCCACACTATTCCTGATACAGGTGTGGATGCTGTTTGCCTTCTTGGCCACCAGGGCACACTGCCGGCTCATGTTCAGTTGGCTGTTGACCAGTACCCCCAGGTCCCTTTCTGCCTGGGCACTGTCCAGATACGTTGCAGGGAGTTATTGTGGCCAAAATGTAGGACTCGTCACTTGGACTTATTAAACTTCATCTTATTGGACTCTGCCCATCTATCCAACCCTTCCAGGTCTCTTTGCAGAGCCCTCCCACCTTCCAACAGATCAACACATGCTGCCACCTTAGTGTCGTCTGTAAATCTACTAATGATAGACTCAATACCCTCATCCATGTAATCAATAAAAATATTGAACAGAACAGGCCCCAGCACATACTCCTGAGGAACACCACTGTTGGAATACCAGGCTCTTTTTTGCTCCGAGGTCAGGGCGAATAAAACTCAGGAGACGTTGTTTTTAAAGTCTCACTCTGAAGTTTATTATCCTCATCTATTACAAACTCACGAGATGTGAGCTCTCTCTAACAAGTCAAGAAAGTGAGCTAAAATGGTGTCTATTCAAGGCTATTTTAGTCCCAATTATCCAAAAAACAGTTGACATGTATATTATTTGTGAAAAATGCGTGTATTTTATGATTGGCTTTTCGCAAATATTAAAATGAATATTATATGTGTTGTGTTAGAAAGTAATGCTGTATTAGTTTTCTTAAGTACTGTGTTAAATATAGTTTTAGGTTATAAAAATTGTTAAAATAGAAACGATGCTATGTAGGATACTTTTTTTAAAAAGAAAAGACTCGCAGTGAGATAGCAGCCACAGGACACCTAAATCTTTCAGAGAAAAAGAATTTATGGCCCTCTTATCAGAAGAAACCCACTTCTTCCCGCCTCGAAGGCGCTGTTAGGATTTGGAGGAAGAAGTTGACGATGACCAGACAGAATCCTGTATTTGAATGGAATTTATGCATCATGTATGAAGTGTATGAATATGCAACAGGCTATTGTTTTTAAGGGTTAATCCTCTGTTAACGGGTGTCCTTTTTTCGGGCTCGTGCTGCCCAGAAAAAGGTACCCGGACGTCCGTAACTCTTTGTCTTTATTGTCTCATATTGTCCTAATTCAGTTTGTCCAAATTATTATTACTCTAATTGTATTACTATTTTTATAACCATTTTATTACTATTGAACTTTTAAAATTTTGGAAACAAGTGATTGGCGTTTTTAACAGTCTGAATTACATCCCCAAAGCTTTCAAAACAATTGAGTGTGTCTGCTGCATAAGCAGAATTGACCAAATTCAGGCACTTAAGAAAAATGCTGGAAAGCCATGACAACCTCTAATACAACCAGGCCGAGCCGAACTCGTTACGTTCCAGTGCTCCGAGCCATCTATGAAGACGATGCCTTTTTTTTTTTTTTTTTTTTTCTTTTTTTTAGAAAGGCCAACAGCACCAGCGGGTCTTAGGACCCAGCGGTGGTGGGCAGGGCGGGGGACCTGGCCCTGGTGGGCGGGCCAAGAAGCCCAAACCCAGCCGGTGGGGCGGGGAACCTAGCCTCTTCGCCGAGCCCAGATTCATTCTGCTTGTTCTCTTCCTCCAACTTTTTACTGGTATCATCTGGGGCTCCTGCTCCTGGAGTCCCTGGGACAGCCGATGCCCACCCCTAGATGGGCGATCCATTTTCATCTTTTCTTTCACCGCCCGCCCCCATCATGCTGCCTGCGTCTCGGCCACCCCTCCGGCTTTTCAGCCTTCCCCCGCCCCCCCCCGCCAATACGGGAGAAAGGATTGCAGGAGTAGGCGAACGCCTCCTCCTCCTCCCCCCACTCTCTCCAGGACCACTGGTCTATATTGGCAAATGGGGAGGAGAGGTTTTCCCGGGAATATGAAATTCCACCCTGGATTTGGGGTTCTTGGCACCACCCACGTCTGCCCAGGACAAAAGGGTGATCCTCGCTCTCTCCTGTGCCTCCCTCCCCCACGATACAAGGCGGAGAGGAGACTGGGCTGGTTGCAGGCTCCGAAGCAGGCGGCGAAGCGAAGGACGGAGCCTCTGAAGGCGGTGGGGGGCAGAGCGGAGCCGCTGCAGGGGCAAGTTGCGGAGCGGAGGTTGCAGCGTCCGCCGGAGCGGTCGCAGCAGCCGCCGCAGATTGCAGGGGTTACCCCGCCGTGGCGTGGTGCTCCGCCAGTCTCTGTGAAGCGCGCGGCGGCGCAGGGGGGCTGGCCCCGCAGCCGGGGGCCCAGCCACGGACCCCGCAGCTGGAGAGGCAGCGGCGGGCGCTGGCGTGGGGGGATAATCAGCGCGACGGCCACGGGTGCGCGAAAAAGCGCCGCGGCGGTTTCTCTCGGTCCCGGGGAGGGGGCGGCGCTGGCGGCGTCTCTGCTGCTGCCGAAGCGGGGCGCGGAGCTGGCGGCCGCGGTCGGTTCGGGGCCGGTCGAAACAAAGAAACACCGGCTGCTCCATCCGGAGCGGGGGGGGGGGGGGGTGAGCACCGGTGGCGGCTGCAACAGGGCGGCCCGCGGCGGGGGCGAGCCCACCAGTCCCTGCGGGGCAGCGAATGCCGAAAATGCCAGTGAGTGAAAAGGCACTCCTGCCGCCGCTCTCGATACGGGGAGAGTCGGAGCCGGCGGAAATGGAGCAGGACGGTCCGCCACAGCCGATCGGGACACGGTTCCCGGAGCCATCGCAGGCGAAAAACCTGTCGGCTTTGTCACTTTCCTGTTCCCTGGGATCTTGCGCCGAAGGGCTTTAGAAATGCGTCTCCAGGGAATGAACAGTGCGGAAGCGGTCGCATCGCCTGCGTCCTTCTGGCCACACTATTCCTGATACAGGTGTGGATGCTGTTTGCCTTCTTGGCCACCAGGGCACACTGCCGGCTCATGTTCAGTTGGCTGTTGACCAGTACCCCCAGGTCCCTTTCTGCCTGGGCACTGTCCAGATACGTTGCAGGGAGTTATTGTGGCCAAAATGTAGGACTCGTCACTTGGACTTATTAAACTTCATCTTATTGGACTCTGCCCATCTATCCAACCCTTCCAGGTCTCTTTGCAGAGCCCTCCCACCTTCCAACAGATCAACACATGCTGCCACCTTAGTGTCGTCTGTAAATCTACTAATGATAGACTCAATACCCTCATCCATGTAATCAATAAAAATATTGAACAGAACAGGCCCCAGCACATACTCCTGAGGAACACCACTGTTGGAATACCAGGCTCTTTTTTGCTCCGAGGTCAGGGCGAATAAAACTCAGGAGACGTTGTTTTTAAAGTCTCACTCTGAAGTTTATTATCCTCATCTATTACAAACTCACGAGATGTGAGCTCTCTCGAACAAGTCAAGAAAGTGAGCTAAAATGGTGTCTATTCAAGGCTATTTTAGTCCCAATTATCCAAAAAACAGTTGACATGTATATTATTTGTGAAAAATGCGTGTATTTTATGATTGGCTTTTCGCAAATATTAAAATGAATATTATATGTGTTGTGTTAGAAAGTAATGCTGTATTAGTTTTCTTAAGTACTGTGTTAAATATAGTTTTAGGTTATAAAAATTGTTAAAATAGAAACGATGCTATGTAGGATACTTTTTTTAAAAAGAAAAGACTCGCAGTGAGATAGCAGCCACAGGACACCTAAATCTTTCAGAGAAAAAGAATTTATGGCCCTCTTATCAGAAGAAACCCACTTCTTCCCGCCTCGAAGGCGCTGTTAGGATTTGGAGGAAGAAGTTGACGATGACCAGACAGAATCCTGTATTTGAATGGAATTTATGCATCATGTATGAAGTGTATGAATATGCAACAGGCTATTGTTTTTAAGGGTTAATCCTCTGTTAACGGGTGTCCTTTTTTCGGGCTCGTGCTGCCCAGAAAAAGGTACCCGGACGTCCGTAACTCTTTGTCTTTATTGTCTCATATTGTCCTAATTCAGTTTGTCCAAATTATTATTACTCTAATTGTATTACTATTTTTATAACCATTTTATTACTATTGAACTTTTAAAATTTTGGAAACAAGTGATTGGCGTTTTTAACAGTCTGAATTACATCCCCAAAGCTTTCAAAACAATTGAGTGTGTCTGCTGCATAAGCAGAATTGACCAAATTCAGGCACTTAAGAAAAATGCTGGAAAGCCATGACAACCTCTAATACAACCAGGCCGAGCCGAACTCGTTACGTTCCAGTGCTCCGAGCCATCTATGAAGACGATGCCTTTTTTTTTTTTTTTTTTTTTTTTTTAGAAAGGCCAACAGCACCAGCGGGTCTTAGGACCCAGCGGTGGTGGGCAGGGCGGGGGACCTGGCCCTGGTGGGCGGGCCAAGAAGCCCAAACCCAGCCGGTGGGGCGGGGAACCTAGCCTCTTCGCCGAGCCCAGATTCATTCTGCTTGTTCCCTTCCTCCAACTTTTTACTGGTATCATCTGGGGCTCCTGCTCCTGGAGTCCCTGGGACAGCCGATGCCCACCCCTAGATGGGCGATCCATTTTCATCTTTTCTTTCACCGCCCGCCCCCATCATGCTGCCTGCGTCTCGGCCACCCCTCCGGCTTTTCAGCCTTCCCCCGCCCCCCCCGCCAATACGGGAGAAAGGATTGCAGGAGTAGGCGAACGCCTCCTCCTCCTCCCCCCACTCTCTCCAGGACCACTGGTCTATATTGGCAAATGGGGAGGAGAGGTTTTCCCGGGAATATGAAATTCCACCCTGGATTTGGGGTTCTTGGCACCACCCACGTCTGCCCAGGACAAAAGGGTGATCCTCGCTCTCTCCTGTGCCTCCCTCCCCCACGATACAAGGCGGAGAGGAGACTGGGCTGGTTGCAGGCTCCGAAGCAGGCGGCGAAGCGAAGGACGGAGCCTCTGAAGGCGGTGGGGGGCAGAGCGGAGCCGCTGCAGGGGCAAGTTGCGGAGCGGAGGTTGCAGCGTCCGCCGGAGCGGTCGCAGCAGCCGCCGCAGATTGCAGGGGTTACCCCGCCGTGGCGTGGTGCTCCGCCAGTCTCTGTGAAGCGCGCGGCGGCGCAGGGGGGCTGGCCCCGCAGCCGGGGGCCCAGCCACGGACCCCGCAGCTGGAGAGGCAGCGGCGGGCGCTGGCGTGGGGGGATAATCAGCGCGACGGCCACGGGTGCGCGAAAAAGCGCCGCGGCGGTTTCTCTCGGTCCCGGGGAGGGGGCGGCGCTGGCGGCGTCTCTGCTGCTGCCGAAGCGGGGCGCGGAGCTGGCGGCCGCGGTCGGTTCGGGGCCGGTCGAAACAAAGAAACACCGGCTGCTCCATCCGGAGCGGGGGGGGGGGGGGGTGAGCACCGGTGGCGGCTGCAACAGGGCGGCCCGCGGCGGGGGCGAGCCCACCAGTCCCTGCGGGGCAGCGAATGCCGAAAATGCCAGTGAGTGAAAAGGCACTCCTGCCGCCGCTCTCGATACGGGGAGAGTCGGAGCCGGCGGAAATGGAGCAGGACGGTCCGCCACAGCCGATCGGGACACGGTTCCCGGAGCCATCGCAGGCGAAAAACCTGTCGGCTTTGTCACTTTCCTGTTCCCTGGGATCTTGCGCCGAAGGGCTTTAGAAATGCGTCTCCAGGGAATGAACAGTGCGGAAGCGGTCGCATCGCCTGCGTCCTTCTGGCCACACTATTCCTGATACAGGTGTGGATGCTGTTTGCCTTCTTGGCCACCAGGGCACACTGCCGGCTCATGTTCAGTTGGCTGTTGACCAGTACCCCCAGGTCCCTTTCTGCCTGGGCACTGTCCAGATACGTTGCAGGGAGTTATTGTGGCCAAAATGTAGGACTCGTCACTTGGACTTATTAAACTTCATCTTATTGGACTCTGCCCATCTATCCAACCCTTCCAGGTCTCTTTGCAGAGCCCTCCCACCTTCCAACAGATCAACACATGCTGCCACCTTAGTGTCGTCTGTAAATCTACTAATGATAGACTCAATACCCTCATCCATGTAATCAATAAAAATATTGAACAGAACAGGCCCCAGCACATACTCCTGAGGAACACCACTGTTGGAATACCAGGCTCTTTTTTGCTCCGAGGTCAGGGCGAATAAAACTCAGGAGACGTTGTTTTTAAAGTCTCACTCTGAAGTTTATTATCCTCATCTATTACAAACTCACGAGATGTGAGCTCTCTCTAACAAGTCAAGAAAGTGAGCTAAAATGGTGTCTATTCAAGGCTATTTTAGTCCCAATTATCCAAAAAACAGTTGACATGTATATTATTTGTGAAAAATGCGTGTATTTTATGATTGGCTTTTCGCAAATATTAAAATGAATATTATATGTGTTGTGTTAGAAAGTAATGCTGTATTAGTTTTCTTAAGTACTGTGCTAAATATAGTTTTAGGTTATAAAAATTGTTAAAATAGAAACGATGCTATGTAGGATACTTTTTTTAAAAAGAAAAGACTCGCAGTGAGATAGCAGCCACAGGACACCTAAATCTTTCAGAGAAAAAGAATTTATGGCCCTCTTATCAGAAGAAACCCACTTCTTCCCGCCTCGAAGGCGCTGTTAGGATTTGGAGGAAGAAGTTGACGATGACCAGACAGAATCCTGTATTTGAATGGAATTTATGCATCATGTATGAAGTGTATGAATATGCAACAGGCTATTGTTTTTAAGGGTTAATCCTCTGTTAACGGGTGTCCTTTTTTCGGGCTCGTGCTGCCCAGAAAAAGGTACCCGGACGTCCGTAACTCTTTGTCTTTATTGTCTCATATTGTCCTAATTCAGTTTGTCCAAATTATTATTACTCTAATTGTATTACTATTTTTATAACCATTTTATTACTATTGAACTTTTAAAATTTTGGAAACAAGTGATTGGCGTTTTTAACAGTCTGAATTACATCCCCAAAGCTTTCAAAACAATTGAGTGTGTCTGCTGCATAAGCAGAATTGACCAAATTCAGGCACTTAAGAAAAATGCTGGAAAGCCATGACAACCTCTAATACAACCAGGCCGAGCCGAACTCGTTACGTTCCAGTGCTCCGAGCCATCTATGAAGACGATGCCTTTTTTTTTTTTTTTTTAGAAAGGCCAACCTCACCAGCGGGTCTTAGGACCCAGCGGTGGTGGGCAGGGCGGGGGACCTGGCCCTGGTGGGCGGGCCAAGAAGCCCAAACCCAGCCGGTGGGGCGGGGAACCTAGCCTCTTCGCCGAGCCCAGATTCATTCTGCTTGTTCCCTTCCTCCAACTTTTTACTGGTATCATCTGGGGCTCCTGCTCCTGGAGTCCCTGGGACAGCCGATGCCCACCCCTAGATGGGCGATCCATTTTCATCTTTTCTTTCACCGCCCGCCCCCATCATGCTGCCTGCGTCTCGGCCACCCCTCCGGCTTTTCAGCCTTCCCCCGCCCCCCCCCGCCAATACGGGAGAAAGGATTGCAGGAGTAGGCGAACGCCTCCTCCTCCTCCCCCCACTCTCTCCAGGACCACTGGTCTATATTGGCAAATGGGGAGGAGAGGTTTTCCCGGGAATATGAAATTCCACCCTGGATTTGGGGTTCTTGGCACCACCCACGTCTGCCCAGGACAAAAGGGTGATCCTCGCTCTCTCCTGTGCCTCCCTCCCCCACGATACAAGGCGGAGAGGAGACTGGGCTGGTTGCAGGCTCCGAAGCAGGCGGCGAAGCGAAGGACGGAGCCTCTGAAGGCGGTGGGGGGCAGAGCGGAGCCGCTGCAGGGGCAAGTTGCGGAGCGGAGGTTGCAGCGTCCGCCGGAGCGGTCGCAGCAGCCGCCGCAGATTGCAGGGGTTACCCCGCCGTGGCGTGGTGCTCCGCCAGTCTCTGTGAAGCGCGCGGCGGCGCAGGGGGGCTGGCCCCGCAGCCGGGGGCCCAGCCACGGACCCCGCAGCTGGAGAGGCAGCGGCGGGCGCTGGCGTGGGGGGATAATCAGCGCGACGGCCACGGGTGCGCGAAAAAGCGCCGCGGCGGTTTCTCTCGGTCCCGGGGAGGGGGCGGCGCTGGCGGCGTCTCTGCTGCTGCCGAAGCGGGGCGCGGAGCTGGCGGCCGCGGTCGGTTCGGGGCCGGTCGAAACAAAGAAACACCGGCTGCTCCATCCGGAGCGGGGGGGGGGGGGGGGGGGTGAGCACCGGTTGCGGCTGGAACAGAGCGGCCCGCGGCGGAGGCGAGCCCACCAGTCCCTGCGGGGCAGCGAATGCCGAAAATGCCAGTGAGTGAAAAGGCACTCCTGCCGCCGCTCTCGATACGGGGAGAGTCGGAGCCGGCGGAAATGGAGCAGGACGGTCCGCCACAGCCGATCGGGACACGGTTCCCGGAGCCATCGCAGGCGAAAAACCTGTCGGCTTTGTCACTTTCCTGTTCCCTGGGATCTTGCGCCGAAGGGCTTTAGAAATGCGTCTCCAGGGAATGAACAGTGCGGAAGCGGTCGCATCGCCTGCGTCCTTCTGGCCACACTATTCCTGATACAGGTGTGGATGCTGTTTGCCTTCTTGGCCACCAGGGCACACTGCCGGCTCATGTTCAGTTGGCTGTTGACCAGTACCCCCAGGTCCCTTTCTGCCTGGGCACTGTCCAGATACGTTGCAGGGAGTTATTGTGGCCAAAATGTAGGACTCGTCACTTGGACTTATTAAACTTCATCTTATTGGACTCTGCCCATCTATCCAACCCTTCCAGGTCTCTTTGCAGAGCCCTCCCACCTTCCAACAGATCAACACATGCTGCCACCTTAGTGTCGTCTGTAAATCTACTAATGATAGACTCAATACCCTCATCCATGTAATCAATAAAAATATTGAACAGAACAGGCCCCAGCACATACTCCTGAGGAACACCACTGTTGGAATACCAGGCTCTTTTTTGCTCCGAGGTCAGGGCGAATAAAACTCAGGAGACGTTGTTTTTAAAGTCTCACTCTGAAGTTTATTATCCTCATCTATTACAAACTCACGAGATGTGAGCTCTCTCTAACAAGTCAAGAAAGTGAGCTAAAATGGTGTCTATTCAAGGCTATTTTAGTCCCAATTATCCAAAAAACAGTTGACATGTATATTATTTGTGAAAAATGCGTGTATTTTATGATTGGCTTTTCGCAAATATTAAAATGAATATTATATGTGTTGTGTTAGAAAGTAATGCTGTATTAGTTTTCTTAAGTACTGTGTTAAATATAGTTTTAGGTTATAAAAATTGTTAAAATAGAAACGATGCTATGTAGGATACTTTTTTTAAAAAGAAAAGACTCGCAGTGAGATAGCAGCCACAGGACACCTAAATCTTTCAGAGAAAAAGAATTTATGGCCCTCTTATCAGAAGAAACCCACTTCTTCCCGCCTCGAAGGCGCTGTTAGGATTTGGAGGAAGAAGTTGACGATGACCAGACAGAATCCTGTATTTGAATGGAATTTATGCATCATGTATGAAGTGTATGAATATGCAACAGGCTATTGTTTTTAAGGGTTAATCCTCTGTTAACGGGTGTCCTTTTTTCGGGCTCGTGCTGCCCAGAAAAAGGTACCCGGACGTCCGTAACTCTTTGTCTTTATTGTCTCATATTGTCCTAATTCAGTTTGTCCAAATTATTATTACTCTAATTGTATTACTATTTTTATAACCATTTTATTACTATTGAACTTTTAAAATTTTGGAAACAAGTGATTGGCGTTTTTAACAGTCTGAATTACATCCCCAAAGCTTTCAAAACAATTGAGTGTGTCTGCTGCATAAGCAGAATTGACCAAATTCAGGCACTTAAGAAAAATGCTGGAAAGCCATGACAACCTCTAATACAACCAGGCCGAGCCGAACTCGTTACGTTCCAGTGCTCCGAGCCATCTATGAAGACGATGCCTTTTTTTTTTTTTTTTTTTTTTTTTTAGAAAGGCCAACAGCACCAGCGGGTCTTAGGACCCAGCGGTGGTGGGCAGGGCGGGGGACCTGGCCCTGGTGGGCGGGCCAAGAAGCCCAAACCCAGCCGGTGGGGCGGGGAACCTAGCCTCTTCGCCGAGCCCAGATTCATTCTGCTTGTTCCCTTCCTCCAACTTTTTACTGGTATCATCTGGGGCTCCTGCTCCTGGAGTCCCTGGGACAGCCGATGCCCACCCCTAGATGGGCGATCCATTTTCATCTTTTCTTTCACCGCCCGCCCCCATCATGCTGCCTGCGTCTCGGCCACCCCTCCGGCTTTTCAGCCTTCCCCCGCCCCCCCCCGCCAATACGGGAGAAAGGATTGCAGGAGTAGGCGAACGCCTCCTCCTCCTCCCCCCACTCTCTCCAGGACCACTGGTCTATATTGGCAAATGGGGAGGAGAGGTTTTCCCGGGAATATGAAATTCCACCCTGGATTTGGGGTTCTTGGCACCACCCACGTCTGCCCAGGACAAAAGGGTGATCCTCGCTCTCTCCTGTGCCTCCCTCCCCCACGATACAAGGCGGAGAGGAGACTGGGCTGGTTGCAGGCTCCGAAGCAGGCGGCGAAGCGAAGGACGGAGCCTCTGAAGGCGGTGGGGGGCAGAGCGGAGCCGCTGCAGGGGCAAGTTGCGGAGCGGAGGTTGCAGCGTCCGCCGGAGCGGTCGCAGCAGCCGCCGCAGATTGCAGGGGTTACCCCGCCGTGGCGTGGTGCTCCGCCAGTCTCTGTGAAGCGCGCGGCGGCGCAGGGGGGCTGGCCCCGCAGCCGGGGGCCCAGCCACGGACCCCGCAGCTGGAGAGGCAGCGGCGGGCGCTGGCGTGGGGGGATAATCAGCGCGACGGCCACGGGTGCGCGAAAAAGCGCCGCGGCGGTTTCTCTCGGTCCCGGGGAGGGGGCGGCGCTGGCGGCGTCTCTGCTGCTGCCGAAGCGGGGCGCGGAGCTGGCGGCCGCGGTCGGTTCGGGGCCGGTCGAAACAAAGAAACACCGGCTGCTCCATCCGGAGCGGGGGGGGGGGGGGGGGGGTGAGCACCGGTTGCGGCTGGAACAGAGCGGCCCGCGGCGGAGGCGAGCCCACCAGTCCCTGCGGGGCAGCGAATGCCGAAAATGCCAGTGAGTGAAAAGGCACTCCTGCCGCCGCTCTCGATACGGGGAGAGTCGGAGCCGGCGGAAATGGAGCAGGACGGTCCGCCACAGCCGATCGGGACACGGTTCCCGGAGCCATCGCAGGCGAAAAACCTGTCGGCTTTGTCACTTTCCTGTTCCCTGGGATCTTGCGCCGAAGGGCTTTAGAAATGCGTCTCCAGGGAATGAACAGTGCGGAAGCGGTCGCATCGCCTGCGTCCTTCTGGCCACACTATTCCTGATACAGGTGTGGATGCTGTTTGCCTTCTTGGCCACCAGGGCACACTGCCGGCTCATGTTCAGTTGGCTGTTGACCAGTACCCCCAGGTCCCTTTCTGCCTGGGCACTGTCCAGATACGTTGCAGGGAGTTATTGTGGCCAAAATGTAGGACTCGTCACTTGGACTTATTAAACTTCATCTTATTGGACTCTGCCCATCTATCCAACCCTTCCAGGTCTCTTTGCAGAGCCCTCCCACCTTCCAACAGATCAACACATGCTGCCACCTTAGTGTCGTCTGTAAATCTACTAATGATAGACTCAATACCCTCATCCATGTAATCAATAAAAATATTGAACAGAACAGGCCCCAGCACATACTCCTGAGGAACACCACTGTTGGAATACCAGGCTCTTTTTTGCTCCGAGGTCAGGGCGAATAAAACTCAGGAGACGTTGTTTTTAAAGTCTCACTCTGAAGTTTATTATCCTCATCTATTACAAACTCACGAGATGTGAGCTCTCTCTAACAAGTCAAGAAAGTGAGCTAAAATGGTGTCTATTCAAGGCTATTTTAGTCCCAATTATCCAAAAAACAGTTGACATGTATATTATTTGTGAAAAATGCGTGTATTTTATGATTGGCTTTTCGCAAATATTAAAATGAATATTATATGTGTTGTGTTAGAAAGTAATGCTGTATTAGTTTTCTTAAGTACTGTGTTAAATATAGTTTTAGGTTATAAAAATTGTTAAAATAGAAACGATGCTATGTAGGATACTTTTTTTAAAAAGAAAAGACTCGCAGTGAGATAGCAGCCACAGGACACCTAAATCTTTCAGAGAAAAAGAATTTATGGCCCTCTTATCAGAAGAAACCCACTTCTTCCCGCCTCGAAGGCGCTGTTAGGATTTGGAGGAAGAAGTTGACGATGACCAGACAGAATCCTGTATTTGAATGGAATTTATGCATCATGTATGAAGTGTATGAATATGCAACAGGCTATTGTTTTTAAGGGTTAATCCTCTGTTAACGGGTGTCCTTTTTTCGGGCTCGTGCTGCCCAGAAAAAGGTACCCGGACGTCCGTAACTCTTTGTCTTTATTGTCTCATATTGTCCTAATTCAGTTTGTCCAAATTATTATTACTCTAATTGTATTACTATTTTTATAACCATTTTATTACTATTGAACTTTTAAAATTTTGGAAACAAGTGATTGGCGTTTTTAACAGTCTGAATTACATCCCCAAAGCTTTCAAAACAATTGAGTGTGTCTGCTGCATAAGCAGAATTGACCAAATTCAGGCACTTAAGAAAAATGCTGGAAAGCCATGACAACCTCTAATACAACCAGGCCGAGCCGAACTCGTTACGTTCCAGTGCTCCGAGCCATCTATGAAGACGATGCCTTTTTTTTTTTTTTTTTTTTTTTTTTTTTAGAAAGGCCAACAGCACCAGCGGGTCTTAGGACCCAGCGGTGGTGGGCAGGGCGGGGGACCTGGCCCTGGTGGGCGGGCCAAGAAGCCCAAACCCAGCCGGTGGGGCGGGGAACCTAGCCTCTTCGCCGAGCCCAGATTCATTCTGCTTGTTCCCTTCCTCCAACTTTTTACTGGTATCATCTGGGGCTCCTGCTCCTGGAGTCCCTGGGACAGCCGATGCCCACCCCTAGATGGGCGATCCATTTTCATCTTTTCTTTCACCGCCCGCCCCCATCATGCTGCCTGCGTCTCGGCCACCCCTCCGGCTTTTCAGCCTTCCCCCGCCCCCCCCCGCCAATACGGGAGAAAGGATTGCAGGAGTAGGCGAACGCCTCCTCCTCCTCCCCCCACTCTCTCCAGGACCACTGGTCTATATTGGCAAATGGGGAGGAGAGGTTTTCCCGGGAATATGAAATTCCACCCTGGATTTGGGGTTCTTGGCACCACCCACGTCTGCCCAGGACAAAAGGGTGATCCTCGCTCTCTCCTGTGCCTCCCTCCCCCACGATACAAGGCGGAGAGGAGACTGGGCTGGTTGCAGGCTCCGAAGCAGGCGGCGAAGCGAAGGACGGAGCCTCTGAAGGCGGTGGGGGGCAGAGCGGAGCCGCTGCAGGGGCAAGTTGCGGAGCGGAGGTTGCAGCGTCCGCCGGAGCGGTCGCAGCAGCCGCCGCAGATTGCAGGGGTTACCCCGCCGTGGCGTGGTGCTCCGCCAGTCTCTGTGAAGCGCGCGGCGGCGCAGGGGGGCTGGCCCCGCAGCCGGGGGCCCAGCCACGGACCCCGCAGCTGGAGAGGCAGCGGCGGGCGCTGGCGTGGGGGGATAATCAGCGCGACGGCCACGGGTGCGCGAAAAAGCGCCGCGGCGGTTTCTCTCGGTCCCGGGGAGGGGGCGGCGCTGGCGGCGTCTCTGCTGCTGCCGAAGCGGGGCGCGGAGCTGGCGGCCGCGGTCGGTTCGGGGCCGGTCGAAACAAAGAAACACCGGCTGCTCCATCCGGAGCGGGGGGGGGGGGGGGGGTGAGCACCGGTTGCGGCTGGAACAGAGCGGCCCGCGGCGGAGGCGAGCCCACCAGTCCCTGCGGGGCAGCGAATGCCGAAAATGCCAGTGAGTGAAAAGGCACTCCTGCCGCCGCTCTCGATACGGGGAGAGTCGGAGCCGGCGGAAATGGAGCAGGACGGTCCGCCACAGCCGATCGGGACACGGTTCCCGGAGCCATCGCAGGCGAAAAACCTGTCGGCTTTGTCACTTTCCTGTTCCCTGGGATCTTGCGCCGAAGGGCTTTAGAAATGCGTCTCCAGGGAATGAACAGTGCGGAAGCGGTCGCATCGCCTGCGTCCTTCTGGCCACACTATTCCTGATACAGGTGTGGATGCTGTTTGCCTTCTTGGCCACCAGGGCACACTGCCGGCTCATGTTCAGTTGGCTGTTGACCAGTACCCCCAGGTCCCTTTCTGCCTGGGCACTGTCCAGATACGTTGCAGGGAGTTATTGTGGCCAAAATGTAGGACTCGTCACTTGGACTTATTAAACTTCATCTTATTGGACTCTGCCCATCTATCCAACCCTTCCAGGTCTCTTTGCAGAGCCCTCCCACCTTCCAACAGATCAACACATGCTGCCACCTTAGTGTCGTCTGTAAATCTACTAATGATAGACTCAATACCCTCATCCATGTAATCAATAAAAATATTGAACAGAACAGGCCCCAGCACATACTCCTGAGGAACACCACTGTTGGAATACCAGGCTCTTTTTTGCTCCGAGGTCAGGGCAAATAAAACTCAGGAGACGTTGTTTTTAAAGTCTCACTCTGAAGTTTATTATCCTCATCTATTACAAACTCACGAGATGTGAGCTCTCTCGAACAAGTCAAGAAAGTGAGCTAAAATGGTGTCTATTCAAGGCTATTTTAGTCCCAATTATCCAAAAAACAGTTGACATGTATATTATTTGTGAAAAATGCGTGTATTTTATGATTGGCTTTTCGCAAATATTAAAATGAATATTATATGTGTTGTGTTAGAAAGTAATGCTGTATTAGTTTTCTTAAGTACTGTGTTAAATATAGTTTTAGGTTATAAAAATTGTTAAAATAGAAACGATGCTATGTAGGATACTTTTTTTAAAAAGAAAAGACTCGCAGTGAGATAGCAGCCACAGGACACCTAAATCTTTCAGAGAAAAAGAATTTATGGCCCTCTTATCAGAAGAAACCCACTTCTTCCCGCCTCGAAGGCGCTGTTAGGATTTGGAGGAAGAAGTTGACGATGACCAGACAGAATCCTGTATTTGAATGGAATTTATGCATCATGTATGAAGTGTATGAATATGCAACAGGCTATTGTTTTTAAGGGTTAATCCTCTGTTAACGGGTGTCCTTTTTTCGGGCTCGTGCTGCCCAGAAAAAGGTACCCGGACGTCCGTAACTCTTTGTCTTTATTGTCTCATATTGTCCTAATTCAGTTTGTCCAAATTATTATTACTCTAATTGTATTACTATTTTTATAACCATTTTATTACTATTGAACTTTTAAAATTTTGGAAACAAGTGATTGGCGTTTTTAACAGTCTGAATTACATCCCCAAAGCTTTCAAAACAATTGAGTGTGTCTGCTGCATAAGCAGAATTGACCAAATTCAGGCACTTAAGAAAAATGCTGGAAAGCCATGACAACCTCTAATACAACCAGGCCGAGCCGAACTCGTTACGTTCCAGTGCTCCGAGCCATCTATGAAGACGATGCCTTTTTTTTTTTTTTTTTTTTTTTTTAGAAAGGCCAACAGCACCAGCGGGTCTTAGGACCCAGCGGTGGTGGGCAGGGCGGGGGACCTGGCCCTGGTGGGCGGGCCAAGAAGCCCAAACCCAGCCGGTGGGGCGGGGAACCTAGCCTCTTCGCCGAGCCCAGATTCATTCTGCTTGTTCCCTTCCTCCAACTTTTTACTGGTATCATCTGGGGCTCCTGCTCCTGGAGTCCCTGGGACAGCCGATGCCCACCCCTAGATGGGCGATCCATTTTCATCTTTTCTTTCACCGCCCGCCCCCATCATGCTGCCTGCGTCTCGGCCACCCCTCCGGCTTTTCAGCCTTCCCCCGCCCCCCCCCGCCAATACGGGAGAAAGGATTGCAGGAGTAGGCGAACGCCTCCTCCTCCTCCCCCCACTCTCTCCAGGACCACTGGTCTATATTGGCAAATGGGGAGGAGAGGTTTTCCCGGGAATATGAAATTCCACCCTGGATTTGGGGTTCTTGGCACCACCCACGTCTGCCCAGGACAAAAGGGTGATCCTCGCTCTCTCCTGTGCCTCCCTCCCCCACGATACAAGGCGGAGAGGAGACTGGGCTGGTTGCAGGCTCCGAAGCAGGCGGCGAAGCGAAGGACGGAGCCTCTGAAGGCGGTGGGGGGCAGAGCGGAGCCGCTGCAGGGGCAAGTTGCGGAGCGGAGGTTGCAGCGTCCGCCGGAGCGGTCGCAGCAGCCGCCGCAGATTGCAGGGGTTACCCCGCCGTGGCGTGGTGCTCCGCCAGTCTCTGTGAAGCGCGCGGCGGCGCAGGGGGGCTGGCCCCGCAGCCGGGGGCCCAGCCACGGACCCCGCAGCTGGAGAGGCAGCGGCGGGCGCTGGCGTGGGGGGATAATCAGCGCGACGGCCACGGGTGCGCGAAAAAGCGCCGCGGCGGTTTCTCTCGGTCCCGGGGAGGGGGCGGCGCTGGCGGCGTCTCTGCTGCTGCCGAAGCGGGGCGCGGAGCTGGCGGCCGCGGTCGGTTCGGGGCCGGTCGAAACAAAGAAACACCGGCTGCTCCATCCGGAGCGGGGGGGGGGGGGGTGAGCACCGGTGGCGGCTGCAACAGAGCGGCCCGCGGCGGAGGCGAGCCCACCAGTCCCTGCGGGGCAGCGAATGCCGAAAATGCCAGTGAGTGAAAAGGCACTCCTGCCGCCGCTCTCGATACGGGGAGAGTCGGAGCCGGCGGAAATGGAGCAGGACGGTCCGCCACAGCCGATCGGGACACGGTTCCCGGAGCCATCGCAGGCGAAAAACCTGTCGGCTTTGTCACTTTCCTGTTCCCTGGGATCTTGCGCCGAAGGGCTTTAGAAATGCGTCTCCAGGGAATGAACAGTGCGGAAGCGGTCGCATCGCCTGCGTCCTTCTGGCCACACTATTCCTGATACAGGTGTGGATGCTGTTTGCCTTCTTGGCCACCAGGGCACACTGCCGGCTCATGTTCAGTTGGCTGTTGACCAGTACCCCCAGGTCCCTTTCTGCCTGGGCACTGTCCAGATACGTTGCAGGGAGTTATTGTGGCCAAAATGTAGGACTCGTCACTTGGACTTATTAAACTTCATCTTATTGGACTCTGCCCATCTATCCAACCCTTCCAGGTCTCTTTGCAGAGCCCTCCCACCTTCCAACAGATCAACACATGCTGCCACCTTAGTGTCGTCTGTAAATCTACTAATGATAGACTCAATACCCTCATCCATGTAATCAATAAAAATATTGAACAGAACAGGCCCCAGCACATACTCCTGAGGAACACCACTGTTGGAATACCAGGCTCTTTTTTGCTCCGAGGTCAGGGCGAATAAAACTCAGGAGACGTTGTTTTTAAAGTCTCACTCTGAAGTTTATTATCCTCATCTATTACAAACTCACGAGATGTGAGCTCTCTCGAACAAGTCAAGAAAGTGAGCTAAAATGGTGTCTATTCAAGGCTATTTTAGTCCCAATTATCCAAAAAACAGTTGACATGTATATTATTTGTGAAAAATGCGTGTATTTTATGATTGGCTTTTCGCAAATATTAAAATGAATATTATATGTGTTGTGTTAGAAAGTAATGCTGTATTAGTTTTCTTAAGTACTGTGTTAAATATAGTTTTAGGTTATAAAAATTGTTAAAATAGAAACGATGCTATGTAGGATACTTTTTTTAAAAAGAAAAGACTCGCAGTGAGATAGCAGCCACAGGACACCTAAATCTTTCAGAGAAAAAGAATTTATGGCCCTCTTATCAGAAGAAACCCACTTCTTCCCGCCTCGAAGGCGCTGTTAGGATTTGGAGGAAGAAGTTGACGATGACCAGACAGAATCCTGTATTTGAATGGAATTTATGCATCATGTATGAAGTGTATGAATATGCAACAGGCTATTGTTTTTAAGGGTTAATCCTCTGTTAACGGGTGTCCTTTTTCGGGCTCGTGCTGCCCAGAAAAATGTACCCGGACGTCCGTAACTCTTTGTCTTTATTGTCTCATATTGTCCTAATTCAGTTTGTCCAAATTATTATTACTCTAATTGTATTACTATTTTTATAACCATTTTATTACTATTAAACTTTTAAAAATTTTAAAAACAAGTGATTGGCGTTTTTAACAGTCTGAATTACATCCCCAAAGCTTTCAAAACAATTGAGTGTGTCTGCTGCATAAGCAGAATTGACCAAATTCAGGCACTTAAGAAAAATGCTGGAAAGCCATGACAACCTCTAATACAACCAGGCCGAGCCGAACTCGTTACGTTCCAGTGCTCCGAGCCATCTATGAAGACGATGCCTTTTTTTTTTTTTTTTTAGAAAGGCCAACCTCACCAGCGGGTCTTAGGACCCAGCGGTGGTGGGCAGGGCGGGGGACCTGGCCCTGGTGGGCGGGCCAAGAAGCCCAAACCCAGCCGGTGGGGCGGGGAACCTAGCCTCTTCGCCGAGCCCAGATTCATTCTGCTTGTTCCCTTCCTCCAACTTTTTACTGGTATCATCTGGGGCTCCTGCTCCTGGAGTCCCTGGGACAGCCGATGCCCACCCCTAGATGGGCGATCCATTTTCATCTTTTCTTTCACCGCCCGCCCCCATCATGCTGCCTGCGTCTCGGCCACCCCTCCGGCTTTTCAGCCTTCCCCCGCCCCCCCCCGCCAATACGGGAGAAAGGATTGCAGGAGTAGGCGAACGCCTCCTCCTCCTCCCCCCACTCTCTCCAGGACCACTGGTCTATATTGGCAAATGGGGAGGAGAGGTTTTCCCGGGAATATGAAATTCCACCCTGGATTTGGGGTTCTTGGCACCACCCACGTCTGCCCAGGACAAAAGGGTGATCCTCGCTCTCTCCTGTGCCTCCCTCCCCCACGATACAAGGCGGAGAGGAGACTGGGCTGGTTGCAGGCTCCGAAGCAGGCGGCGAAGCGAAGGACGGAGCCTCTGAAGGCGGTGGGGGGCAGAGCGGAGCCGCTGCAGGGGCAAGTTGCGGAGCGGAGGTTGCAGCGTCCGCCGGAGCGGTCGCAGCAGCCGCCGCAGATTGCAGGGGTTACCCCGCCGTGGCGTGGTGCTCCGCCAGTCTCTGTGAAGCGCGCGGCGGCGCAGGGGGGCTGGCCCCGCAGCCGGGGGCCCAGCCACGGACCCCGCAGCTGGAGAGGCAGCGGCGGGCGCTGGCGTGGGGGGATAATCAGCGCGACGGCCACGGGTGCGCGAAAAAGCGCCGCGGCGGTTTCTCTCGGTCCCGGGGAGGGGGCGGCGCTGGCGGCGTCTCTGCTGCTGCCGAAGCGGGGCGCGGAGCTGGCGGCCGCGGTCGGTTCGGGGCCGGTCGAAACAAAGAAACACCGGCTGCTCCATCCGGAGCGGGGGGGGGGGGGGTGAGCACCGGTGGCGGCTGCAACAGAGCGGCCCGCGGCGGAGGCGAGCCCACCAGTCCCTGCGGGGCAGCGAATGCCGAAAATGCCAGTGAGTGAAAAGGCACTCCTGCCGCCGCTCTCGATACGGGGAGAGTCGGAGCCGGCGGAAATGGAGCAGGACGGTCCGCCACAGCCGATCGGGACACGGTTCCCGGAGCCATCGCAGGCGAAAAACCTGTCGGCTTTGTCACTTTCCTGTTCCCTGGGATCTTGCGCCGAAGGGCTTTAGAAATGCGTCTCCAGGGAATGAACAGTGCGGAAGCGGTCGCATCGCCTGCGTCCTTCTGGCCACACTATTCCTGATACAGGTGTGGATGCTGTTTGCCTTCTTGGCCACCAGGGCACACTGCCGGCTCATGTTCAGTTGGCTGTTGACCAGTACCCCCAGGTCCCTTTCTGCCTGGGCACTGTCCAGATACGTTGCAGGGAGTTATTGTGGCCAAAATGTAGGACTCGTCACTTGGACTTATTAAACTTCATCTTATTGGACTCTGCCCATCTATCCAACCCTTCCAGGTCTCTTTGCAGAGCCCTCCCACCTTCCAACAGATCAACACATGCTGCCACCTTAGTGTCGTCTGTAAATCTACTAATGATAGACTCAATACCCTCATCCATGTAATCAATAAAAATATTGAACAGAACAGGCCCCAGCACATACTCCTGAGGAACACCACTGTTGGAATACCAGGCTCTTTTTTGCTCCGAGGTCAGGGCGAATAAAACTCAGGAGACGTTGTTTTTAAAGTCTCACTCTGAAGTTTATTATCCTCATCTATTACAAACTCACGAGATGTGAGCTCTCTCGAACAAGTCAAGAAAGTGAGCTAAAATGGTGTCTATTCAAGGCTATTTTAGTCCCAATTATCCAAAAAACAGTTGACATGTATATTATTTGTGAAAAATGCGTGTATTTTATGATTGGCTTTTCGCAAATATTAAAATGAATATTATATGTGTTGTGTTAGAAAGTAATGCTGTATTAGTTTTCTTAAGTACTGTGTTAAATATAGTTTTAGGTTATAAAAATTGTTAAAATAGAAACGATGCTATGTAGGATACTTTTTTTAAAAAGAAAAGACTCGCAGTGAGATAGCAGCCACAGGACACCTAAATCTTTCAGAGAAAAAGAATTTATGGCCCTCTTATCAGAAGAAACCCACTTCTTCCCGCCTCGAAGGCGCTGTTAGGATTTGGAGGAAGAAGTTGACGATGACCAGACAGAATCCTGTATTTGAATGGAATTTATGCATCATGTATGAAGTGTATGAATATGCAACAGGCTATTGTTTTTAAGGGTTAATCCTCTGTTAACGGGTGTCCTTTTTCGGGCTCGTGCTGCCCAGAAAAATGTACCCGGACGTCCGTAACTCTTTGTCTTTATTGTCTCATATTGTCCTAATTCAGTTTGTCCAAATTATTATTACTCTAATTGTATTACTATTTTTATAACCATTTTATTACTATTAAACTTTTAAAAATTTTAAAAACAAGTGATTGGCGTTTTTAACAGTCTGAATTACATCCCCAAAGCTTTCAAAACAATTGAGTGTGTCTGCTGCATAAGCAGAATTGACCAAATTCAGGCACTTAAGAAAAATGCTGGAAAGCCATGACAACCTCTAATACAACCAGGCCGAGCCGAACTCGTTACGTTCCAGTGCTCCGAGCCATCTATGAAGACGATGCCTTTTTTTTTTTTTTTTTAGAAAGGCCAACCTCACCAGCGGGTCTTAGGACCCAGCGGTGGTGGGCAGGGCGGGGGACCTGGCCCTGGTGGGCGGGCCAAGAAGCCCAAACCCAGCCGGTGGGGCGGGGAACCTAGCCTCTTCGCCGAGCCCAGATTCATTCTGCTTGTTCCCTTCCTCCAACTTTTTACTGGTATCATCTGGGGCTCCTGCTCCTGGAGTCCCTGGGACAGCCGATGCCCACCCCTAGATGGGCGATCCATTTTCATCTTTTCTTTCACCGCCCGCCCCCATCATGCTGCCTGCGTCTCGGCCACCCCTCCGGCTTTTCAGCCTTCCCCCGCCCCCCCCCGCCAATACGGGAGAAAGGATTGCAGGAGTAGGCGAACGCCTCCTCCTCCTCCCCCCACTCTCTCCAGGACCACTGGTCTATATTGGCAAATGGGGAGGAGAGGTTTTCCCGGGAATATGAAATTCCACCCTGGATTTGGGGTTCTTGGCACCACCCACGTCTGCCCAGGACAAAAGGGTGATCCTCGCTCTCTCCTGTGCCTCCCTCCCCCACGATACAAGGCGGAGAGGAGACTGGGCTGGTTGCAGGCTCCGAAGCAGGCGGCGAAGCGAAGGACGGAGCCTCTGAAGGCGGTGGGGGGCAGAGCGGAGCCGCTGCAGGGGCAAGTTGCGGAGCGGAGGTTGCAGCGTCCGCCGGAGCGGTCGCAGCAGCCGCCGCAGATTGCAGGGGTTACCCCGCCGTGGCGTGGTGCTCCGCCAGTCTCTGTGAAGCGCGCGGCGGCGCAGGGGGGCTGGCCCCGCAGCCGGGGGCCCAGCCACGGACCCCGCAGCTGGAGAGGCAGCGGCGGGCGCTGGCGTGGGGGGATAATCAGCGCGACGGCCACGGGTGCGCGAAAAAGCGCCGCGGCGGTTTCTCTCGGTCCCGGGGAGGGGGCGGCGCTGGCGGCGTCTCTGCTGCTGCCGAAGCGGGGCGCGGAGCTGGCGGCCGCGGTCGGTTCGGGGCCGGTCGAAACAAAGAAACACCGGCTGCTCCATCCGGAGCGGGGGGGGGGGGGGGTGAGCACCGGTGGCGGCTGCAACAGAGCGGCCCGCGGCGGAGGCGAGCCCACCAGTCCCTGCGGGGCAGCGAATGCCGAAAATGCCAGTGAGTGAAAAGGCACTCCTGCCGCCGCTCTCGATACGGGGAGAGTCGGAGCCGGCGGAAATGGAGCAGGACGGTCCGCCACAGCCGATCGGGACACGGTTCCCGGAGCCATCGCAGGCGAAAAACCTGTCGGCTTTGTCACTTTCCTGTTCCCTGGGATCTTGCGCCGAAGGGCTTTAGAAATGCGTCTCCAGGGAATGAACAGTGCGGAAGCGGTCGCATCGCCTGCGTCCTTCTGGCCACACTATTCCTGATACAGGTGTGGATGCTGTTTGCCTTCTTGGCCACCAGGGCACACTGCCGGCTCATGTTCAGTTGGCTGTTGACCAGTACCCCCAGGTCCCTTTCTGCCTGGGCACTGTCCAGATACGTTGCAGGGAGTTATTGTGGCCAAAATGTAGGACTCGTCACTTGGACTTATTAAACTTCATCTTATTGGACTCTGCCCATCTATCCAACCCTTCCAGGTCTCTTTGCAGAGCCCTCCCACCTTCCAACAGATCAACACATGCTGCCACCTTAGTGTCGTCTGTAAATCTACTAATGATAGACTCAATACCCTCATCCATGTAATCAATAAAAATATTGAACAGAACAGGCCCCAGCACATACTCCTGAGGAACACCACTGTTGGAATACCAGGCTCTTTTTTGCTCCGAGGTCAGGGCGAATAAAACTCAGGAGACGTTGTTTTTAAAGTCTCACTCTGAAGTTTATTATCCTCATCTATTACAAACTCACGAGATGTGAGCTCTCTCGAACAAGTCAAGAAAGTGAGCTAAAATGGTGTCTATTCAAGGCTATTTTAGTCCCAATTATCCAAAAAACAGTTGACATGTATATTATTTGTGAAAAATGCGTGTATTTTATGATTGGCTTTTCGCAAATATTAAAATGAATATTATATGTGTTGTGTTAGAAAGTAATGCTGTATTAGTTTTCTTAAGTACTGTGTTAAATATAGTTTTAGGTTATAAAAATTGTTAAAATAGAAACGATGCTATGTAGGATACTTTTTTTAAAAAGAAAAGACTCGCAGTGAGATAGCAGCCACAGGACACCTAAATCTTTCAGAGAAAAAGAATTTATGGCCCTCTTATCAGAAGAAACCCACTTCTTCCCGCCTCGAAGGCGCTGTTAGGATTTGGAGGAAGAAGTTGACGATGACCAGACAGAATCCTGTATTTGAATGGAATTTATGCATCATGTATGAAGTGTATGAATATGCAACAGGCTATTGTTTTTAAGGGTTAATCCTCTGTTAACGGGTGTCCTTTTTCGGGCTCGTGCTGCCCAGAAAAATGTACCCGGACGTCCGTAACTCTTTGTCTTTATTGTCTCATATTGTCCTAATTCAGTTTGTCCAAATTATTATTACTCTAATTGTATTACTATTTTTATAACCATTTTATTACTATTAAACTTTTAAAAATTTTAAAAACAAGTGATTGGCGTTTTTAACAGTCTGAATTACATCCCCAAAGCTTTCAAAACAATTGAGTGTGTCTGCTGCATAAGCAGAATTGACCAAATTCAGGCACTTAAGAAAAATGCTGGAAAGCCATGACAACCTCTAATACAACCAGGCCGAGCCGAACTCGTTACGTTCCAGTGCTCCGAGCCATCTATGAAGACGATGCCTTTTTTTTTTTTTTTTTAGAAAGGCCAACCTCACCAGCGGGTCTTAGGACCCAGCGGTGGTGGGCAGGGCGGGGGACCTGGCCCTGGTGGGCGGGCCAAGAAGCCCAAACCCAGCCGGTGGGGCGGGGAACCTAGCCTCTTCGCCGAGCCCAGATTCATTCTGCTTGTTCCCTTCCTCCAACTTTTTACTGGTATCATCTGGGGCTCCTGCTCCTGGAGTCCCTGGGACAGCCGATGCCCACCCCTAGATGGGCGATCCATTTTCATCTTTTCTTTCACCGCCCGCCCCCATCATGCTGCCTGCGTCTCGGCCACCCCTCCGGCTTTTCAGCCTTCCCCCGCCCCCCCCCGCCAATACGGGAGAAAGGATTGCAGGAGTAGGCGAACGCCTCCTCCTCCTCCCCCCACTCTCTCCAGGACCACTGGTCTATATTGGCAAATGGGGAGGAGAGGTTTTCCCGGGAATATGAAATTCCACCCTGGATTTGGGGTTCTTGGCACCACCCACGTCTGCCCAGGACAAAAGGGTGATCCTCGCTCTCTCCTGTGCCTCCCTCCCCCACGATACAAGGCGGAGAGGAGACTGGGCTGGTTGCAGGCTCCGAAGCAGGCGGCGAAGCGAAGGACGGAGCCTCTGAAGGCGGTGGGGGGCAGAGCGGAGCCGCTGCAGGGGCAAGTTGCGGAGCGGAGGTTGCAGCGTCCGCCGGAGCGGTCGCAGCAGCCGCCGCAGATTGCAGGGGTTACCCCGCCGTGGCGTGGTGCTCCGCCAGTCTCTGTGAAGCGCGCGGCGGCGCAGGGGGGCTGGCCCCGCAGCCGGGGGCCCAGCCACGGACCCCGCAGCTGGAGAGGCAGCGGCGGGCGCTGGCGTGGGGGGATAATCAGCGCGACGGCCACGGGTGCGCGAAAAAGCGCCGCGGCGGTTTCTCTCGGTCCCGGGGAGGGGGCGGCGCTGGCGGCGTCTCTGCTGCTGCCGAAGCGGGGCGCGGAGCTGGCGGCCGCGGTCGGTTCGGGGCCGGTCGAAACAAAGAAACACCGGCTGCTCCATCCGGAGCGGGGGGGGGGGGGGGTGAGCACCGGTGGCGGCTGCAACAGAGCGGCCCGCGGCGGAAGCGAGCCCACCAGTCCCTGCGGGGCAGCGAATGCCGAAAATGCCAGTGAGTGAAAAGGCACTCCTGCCGCCGCTCTCGATACGGGGAGAGTCGGAGCCGGCGGAAATGGAGCAGGACGGTCCGCCACAGCCGATCGGGACACGGTTCCCGGAGCCATCGCAGGCGAAAAACCTGTCGGCTTTGTCACTTTCCTGTTCCCTGGGATCTTGCGCCGAAGGGCTTTAGAAATGCGTCTCCAGGGAATGAACAGTGCGGAAGCGGTCGCATCGCCTGCGTCCTTCTGGCCACACTATTCCTGATACAGGTGTGGATGCTGTTTGCCTTCTTGGCCACCAGGGCACACTGCCGGCTCATGTTCAGTTGGCTGTTGACCAGTACCCCCAGGTCCCTTTCTGCCTGGGCACTGTCCAGATACGTTGCAGGGAGTTATTGTGGCCAAAATGTAGGACTCGTCACTTGGACTTATTAAACTTCATCTTATTGGACTCTGCCCATCTATCCAACCCTTCCAGGTCTCTTTGCAGAGCCCTCCCACCTTCCAACAGATCAACACATGCTGCCACCTTAGTGTCGTCTGTAAATCTACTAATGATAGACTCAATACCCTCATCCATGTAATCAATAAAAATATTGAACAGAACAGGCCCCAGCACATACTCCTGAGGAACACCACTGTTGGAATACCAGGCTCTTTTTTGCTCCGAGGTCAGGGCGAATAAAACTCAGGAGACGTTGTTTTTAAAGTCTCACTCTGAAGTTTATTATCCTCATCTATTACAAACTCACGAGATGTGAGCTCTCTCGAACAAGTCAAGAAAGTGAGCTAAAATGGTGTCTATTCAAGGCTATTTTAGTCCCAATTATCCAAAAAACAGTTGACATGTATATTATTTGTGAAAAATGCGTGTATTTTATGATTGGCTTTTCGCAAATATTAAAATGAATATTATATGTGTTGTGTTAGAAAGTAATGCTGTATTAGTTTTCTTAAGTACTGTGTTAAATATAGTTTTAGGTTATAAAAATTGTTAAAATAGAAACGATGCTATGTAGGATACTTTTTTTAAAAAGAAAAGACTCGCAGTGAGATAGCAGCCACAGGACACCTAAATCTTTCAGAGAAAAAGAATTTATGGCCCTCTTATCAGAAGAAACCCACTTCTTCCCGCCTCGAAGGCGCTGTTAGGATTTGGAGGAAGAAGTTGACGATGACCAGACAGAATCCTGTATTTGAATGGAATTTATGCATCATGTATGAAGTGTATGAATATGCAACAGGCTATTGTTTTTAAGGGTTAATCCTCTGTTAACGGGTGTCCTTTTTCGGGCTCGTGCTGCCCAGAAAAAGGTACCCGGACGTCCGTAACTCTTTGTCTTTATTGTCTCATATTGTCCTAATTCAGTTTGTCCAAATTATTATTACTCTAATTGTATTACTATTTTTATAACCATTTTATTACTATTGAACTTTTAAAATTTTGGAAACAAGTGATTGGCGTTTTTAACAGTCTGAATTACATCCCCAAAGCTTTCAAAACAATTGAGTGTGTCTGCTGCATAAGCAGAATTGACCAAATTCAGGCACTTAAGAAAAATGCTGGAAAGCCATGACAACCTCTAATACAACCAGGCCGAGCCGAACTCGTTACGTTCCAGTGCTCCGAGCCATCTATGAAGACGATGCCTTTTTTTTTTTTTTTTTTTTTTTTTTTTTTTAGAAAGGCCAACAGCACCAGCGGGTCTTAGGACCCAGCGGTGGTGGGCAGGGCGGGGGACCTGGCCCTGGTGGGCGGGCCAAGAAGCCCAAACCCAGCCGGTGGGGCGGGGAACCTAGCCTCTTCGCCGAGCCCAGATTCATTCTGCTTGTTCCCTTCCTCCAACTTTTTACTGGTATCATCTGGGGCTCCTGCTCCTGGAGTCCCTGGGACAGCCGATGCCCACCCCTAGATGGGCGATCCATTTTCATCTTTTCTTTCACCGCCCGCCCCCATCATGCTGCCTGCGTCTCGGCCACCCCTCCGGCTTTTCAGCCTTCCCCCGCCCCCCCCCGCCAATACGGGAGAAAGGATTGCAGGAGTAGGCGAACGCCTCCTCCTCCTCCCCCCACTCTCTCCAGGACCACTGGTCTATATTGGCAAATGGGGAGGAGAGGTTTTCCCGGGAATATGAAATTCCACCCTGGATTTGGGGTTCTTGGCACCACCCACGTCTGCCCAGGACAAAAGGGTGATCCTCGCTCTCTCCTGTGCCTCCCTCCCCCACGATACAAGGCGGAGAGGAGACTGGGCTGGTTGCAGGCTCCGAAGCAGGCGGCGAAGCGAAGGACGGAGCCTCTGAAGGCGGTGGGGGGCAGAGCGGAGCCGCTGCAGGGGCAAGTTGCGGAGCGGAGGTTGCAGCGTCCGCCGGAGCGGTCGCAGCAGCCGCCGCAGATTGCAGGGGTTACCCCGCCGTGGCGTGGTGCTCCGCCAGTCTCTGTGAAGCGCGCGGCGGCGCAGGGGGGCTGGCCCCGCAGCCGGGGGCCCAGCCACGGACCCCGCAGCTGGAGAGGCAGCGGCGGGCGCTGGCGTGGGGGGATAATCAGCGCGACGGCCACGGGTGCGCGAAAAAGCGCCGCGGCGGTTTCTCTCGGTCCCGGGGAGGGGGCGGCGCTGGCGGCGTCTCTGCTGCTGCCGAAGCGGGGCGCGGAGCTGGCGGCCGCGGTCGGTTCGGGGCCGGTCGAAACAAAGAAACACCGGCTGCTCCATCCGGAGCGGGGGGGGGGGGGGTGAGCACCGGTGGCGGCTGCCACAGAGCGGCCCGCGGCGGAGGCGAGCCCACCAGTCCCTGCGGGGCAGCGAATGCCGAAAATGCCAGTGAGTGAAAAGGCACTCCTGCCGCCGCTCTCGATACGGGGAGAGTCGGAGCCGGCGGAAATGGAGCAGGACGGTCCGCCACAGCCGATCGGGACACGGTTCCCGGAGCCATCGCAGGCGAAAAACCTGTCGGCTTTGTCACTTTCCTGTTCCCTGGGATCTTGCGCCGAAGGGCTTTAGAAATGCGTCTCCAGGGAATGAACAGTGCGGAAGCGGTCGCATCGCCTGCGTCCTTCTGGCCACACTATTCCTGATACAGGTGTGGATGCTGTTTGCCTTCTTGGCCACCAGGGCACACTGCCGGCTCATGTTCAGTTGGCTGTTGACCAGTACCCCCAGGTCCCTTTCTGCCTGGGCACTGTCCAGATACGTTGCAGGGAGTTATTGTGGCCAAAATGTAGGACTCGTCACTTGGACTTATTAAACTTCATCTTATTGGACTCTGCCCATCTATCCAACCCTTCCAGGTCTCTTTGCAGAGCCCTCCCACCTTCCAACAGATCAACACATGCTGCCACCTTAGTGTCGTCTGTAAATCTACTAATGATAGACTCAATACCCTCATCCATGTAATCAATAAAAATATTGAACAGAACAGGCCCCAGCACATACTCCTGAGGAACACCACTGTTGGAATACCAGGCTCTTTTTTGCTCCGAGGTCAGGGCGAATAAAACTCAGGAGATGTTGTTTTTAAAGTCTCACTCTGAAGTTTATTATCCTCATCTATTACAAACTCACGAGATGTGAGCTCTCTCGAACAAGTCAAGAAAGTGAGCTAAAATGGTGTCTATTCAAGGCTATTTTAGTCCCAATTATCCAAAAAACAGTTGACATGTATATTATTTGTGAAAAATGCGTGTATTTTATGATTGGCTTTTCGCAAATATTAAAATGAATATTATATGTGTTGTGTTAGAAAGTAATGCTGTATTAGTTTTCTTAAGTACTGTGTTAAATATAGTTTTAGGTTATAAAAATTGTTAAAATAGAAACGATGCTATGTAGGATACTTTTTTTAAAAAGAAAAGACTCGCAGTGAGATAGCAGCCACAGGACACCTAAATCTTTCAGAGAAAAAGAATTTATGGCCCTCTTATCAGAAGAAACCCACTTCTTCCCGCCTCGAAGGCGCTGTTAGGATTTGGAGGAAGAAGTTGACGATGACCAGACAGAATCCTGTATTTGAATGGAATTTATGCATCATGTATGAAGTGTATGAATATGCAACAGGCTATTGTTTTTAAGGGTTAATCCTCTGTTAACGGGTGTCCTTTTTCGGGCTCGTGCTGCCCAGAAAAATGTACCCGGACGTCCGTAACTCTTTGTCTTTATTGTCTCATATTGTCCTAATTCAGTTTGTCCAAATTATTATTACTCTAATTGTATTACTATTTTTATAACCATTTTATTACTATTAAACTTTTAAAAATTTTAAAAACAAGTGATTGGCGTTTTTAACAGTCTGAATTACATCCCCAAAGCTTTCAAAACAATTGAGTGTGTCTGCTGCATAAGCAGAATTGACCAAATTCAGGCACTTAAGAAAAATGCTGGAAAGCCATGACAACCTCTAATACAACCAGGCCGAGCCGAACTCGTTACGTTCCAGTGCTCCGAGCCATCTATGAAGACGATGCCTTTTTTTTTTTTTTTTTTTTTTTTTTAGAAAGGCCAACAGCACCAGCGGGTCTTAGGACCCAGCGGTGGTGGGCAGGGCGGGGGACCTGGCCCTGGTGGGCGGGCCAAGAAGCCCAAACCCAGCCGGTGGGGCGGGGAACCTAGCCTCTTCGCCGAGCCCAGATTCATTCTGCTTGTTCCCTTCCTCCAACTTTTTACTGGTATCATCTGGGGCTCCTGCTCCTGGAGTCCCTGGGACAGCCGATGCCCACCCCTAGATGGGCGATCCATTTTCATCTTTTCTTTCACCGCCCGCCCCCATCATGCTGCCTGCGTCTCGGCCACCCCTCCGGCTTTTCAGCCTTCCCCCGCCCCCCCCCGCCAATACGGGAGAAAGGATTGCAGGAGTAGGCGAACGCCTCCTCCTCCTCCCCCCACTCTCTCCAGGACCACTGGTCTATATTGGCAAATGGGGAGGAGAGGTTTTCCCGGGAATATGAAATTCCACCCTGGATTTGGGGTTCTTGGCACCACCCACGTCTGCCCAGGACAAAAGGGTGATCCTCGCTCTCTCCTGTGCCTCCCTCCCCCACGATACAAGGCGGAGAGGAGACTGGGCTGGTTGCAGGCTCCGAAGCAGGCGGCGAAGCGAAGGACGGAGCCTCTGAAGGCGGTGGGGGGCAGAGCGGAGCCGCTGCAGGGGCAAGTTGCGGAGCGGAGGTTGCAGCGTCCGCCGGAGCGGTCGCAGCAGCCGCCGCAGATTGCAGGGGTTACCCCGCCGTGGCGTGGTGCTCCGCCAGTCTCTGTGAAGCGCGCGGCGGCGCAGGGGGGCTGGCCCCGCAGCCGGGGGCCCAGCCACGGACCCCGCAGCTGGAGAGGCAGCGGCGGGCGCTGGCGTGGGGGGATAATCAGCGCGACGGCCACGGGTGCGCGAAAAAGCGCCGCGGCGGTTTCTCTCGGTCCCGGGGAGGGGGCGGCGCTGGCGGCGTCTCTGCTGCTGCCGAAGCGGGGCGCGGAGCTGGCGGCCGCGGTCGGTTCGGGGCCGGTCGAAACAAAGAAACACCGGCTGCTCCATCCGGAGCGGGGGGGGGGGGGGTGAGCACCGGTGGCGGCTGCAACAGAGCGGCCCGCGGCGGAAGCGAGCCCACCAGTCCCTGCGGGGCAGCGAATGCCGAAAATGCCAGTGAGTGAAAAGGCACTCCTGCCGCCGCTCTCGATACGGGGAGAGTCGGAGCCGGCGGAAATGGAGCAGGACGGTCCGCCACAGCCGATCGGGACACGGTTCCCGGAGCCATCGCAGGCGAAAAACCTGTCGGCTTTGTCACTTTCCTGTTCCCTGGGATCTTGCGCCGAAGGGCTTTAGAAATGCGTCTCCAGGGAATGAACAGTGCGGAAGCGGTCGCATCGCCTGCGTCCTTCTGGCCACACTATTCCTGATACAGGTGTGGATGCTGTTTGCCTTCTTGGCCACCAGGGCACACTGCCGGCTCATGTTCAGTTGGCTGTTGACCAGTACCCCCAGGTCCCTTTCTGCCTGGGCACTGTCCAGATACGTTGCAGGGAGTTATTGTGGCCAAAATGTAGGACTCGTCACTTGGACTTATTAAACTTCATCTTATTGGACTCTGCCCATCTATCCAACCCTTCCAGGTCTCTTTGCAGAGCCCTCCCACCTTCCAACAGATCAACACATGCTGCCACCTTAGTGTCGTCTGTAAATCTACTAATGATAGACTCAATACCCTCATCCATGTAATCAATAAAAATATTGAACAGAACAGGCCCCAGCACATACTCCTGAGGAACACCACTGTTGGAATACCAGGCTCTTTTTTGCTCCGAGGTCAGGGCGAATAAAACTCAGGAGACGTTGTTTTTAAAGTCTCACTCTGAAGTTTATTATCCTCATCTATTACAAACTCACGAGATGTGAGCTCTCTCGAACAAGTCAAGAAAGTGAGCTAAAATGGTGTCTATTCAAGGCTATTTTAGTCCCAATTATCCAAAAAACAGTTGACATGTATATTATTTGTGAAAAATGCGTGTATTTTATGATTGGCTTTTCGCAAATATTAAAATGAATATTATATGTGTTGTGTTAGAAAGTAATGCTGTATTAGTTTTCTTAAGTACTGTGTTAAATATAGTTTTAGGTTATAAAAATTGTTAAAATAGAAACGATGCTATGTAGGATACTTTTTTTAAAAAGAAAAGACTCGCAGTGAGATAGCAGCCACAGGACACCTAAATCTTTCAGAGAAAAAGAATTTATGGCCCTCTTATCAGAAGAAACCCACTTCTTCCCGCCTCGAAGGCGCTGTTAGGATTTGGAGGAAGAAGTTGACGATGACCAGACAGAATCCTGTATTTGAATGGAATTTATGCATCATGTATGAAGTGTATGAATATGCAACAGGCTATTGTTTTTAAGGGTTAATCCTCTGTTAACGGGTGTCCTTTTTCGGGCTCGTGCTGCCCAGAAAAAGGTACCCGGACGTCCGTAACTCTTTGTCTTTATTGTCTCATATTGTCCTAATTCAGTTTGTCCAAATTATTATTACTCTAATTGTATTACTATTTTTATAACCATTTTATTACTATTGAACTTTTAAAATTTTGGAAACAAGTGATTGGCGTTTTTAACAGTCTGAATTACATCCCCAAAGCTTTCAAAACAATTGAGTGTGTCTGCTGCATAAGCAGAATTGACCAAATTCAGGCACTTAAGAAAAATGCTGGAAAGCCATGACAACCTCTAATACAACCAGGCCGAGCCGAACTCGTTACGTTCCAGTGCTCCGAGCCATCTATGAAGACGATGCCTTTTTTTTTTTTTTTTTTTTTTTTTTTTTTTAGAAAGGCCAACAGCACCAGCGGGTCTTAGGACCCAGCGGTGGTGGGCAGGGCGGGGGACCTGGCCCTGGTGGGCGGGCCAAGAAGCCCAAACCCAGCCGGTGGGGCGGGGAACCTAGCCTCTTCGCCGAGCCCAGATTCATTCTGCTTGTTCCCTTCCTCCAACTTTTTACTGGTATCATCTGGGGCTCCTGCTCCTGGAGTCCCTGGGACAGCCGATGCCCACCCCTAGATGGGCGATCCATTTTCATCTTTTCTTTCACCGCCCGCCCCCATCATGCTGCCTGCGTCTCGGCCACCCCTCCGGCTTTTCAGCCTTCCCCCGCCCCCCCCCGCCAATACGGGAGAAAGGATTGCAGGAGTAGGCGAACGCCTCCTCCTCCTCCCCCCACTCTCTCCAGGACCACTGGTCTATATTGGCAAATGGGGAGGAGAGGTTTTCCCGGGAATATGAAATTCCACCCTGGATTTGGGGTTCTTGGCACCACCCACGTCTGCCCAGGACAAAAGGGTGATCCTCGCTCTCTCCTGTGCCTCCCTCCCCCACGATACAAGGCGGAGAGGAGACTGGGCTGGTTGCAGGCTCCGAAGCAGGCGGCGAAGCGAAGGACGGAGCCTCTGAAGGCGGTGGGGGGCAGAGCGGAGCCGCTGCAGGGGCAAGTTGCGGAGCGGAGGTTGCAGCGTCCGCCGGAGCGGTCGCAGCAGCCGCCGCAGATTGCAGGGGTTACCCCGCCGTGGCGTGGTGCTCCGCCAGTCTCTGTGAAGCGCGCGGCGGCGCAGGGGGGCTGGCCCCGCAGCCGGGGGCCCAGCCACGGACCCCGCAGCTGGAGAGGCAGCGGCGGGCGCTGGCGTGGGGGGATAATCAGCGCGACGGCCACGGGTGCGCGAAAAAGCGCCGCGGCGGTTTCTCTCGGTCCCGGGGAGGGGGCGGCGCTGGCGGCGTCTCTGCTGCTGCCGAAGCGGGGCGCGGAGCTGGCGGCCGCGGTCGGTTCGGGGCCGGTCGAAACAAAGAAACACCGGCTGCTCCATCCGGAGCGGGGGGGGGGGGGGGTGAGCACCGGTGGCGGCTGCCACAGAGCGGCCCGCGGCGGAGGCGAGCCCACCAGTCCCTGCGGGGCAGCGAATGCCGAAAATGCCAGTGAGTGAAAAGGCACTCCTGCCGCCGCTCTCGATACGGGGAGAGTCGGAGCCGGCGGAAATGGAGCAGGACGGTCCGCCACAGCCGATCGGGACACGGTTCCCGGAGCCATCGCAGGCGAAAAACCTGTCGGCTTTGTCACTTTCCTGTTCCCTGGGATCTTGCGCCGAAGGGCTTTAGAAATGCGTCTCCAGGGAATGAACAGTGCGGAAGCGGTCGCATCGCCTGCGTCCTTCTGGCCACACTATTCCTGATACAGGTGTGGATGCTGTTTGCCTTCTTGGCCACCAGGGCACACTGCCGGCTCATGTTCAGTTGGCTGTTGACCAGTACCCCCAGGTCCCTTTCTGCCTGGGCACTGTCCAGATACGTTGCAGGGAGTTATTGTGGCCAAAATGTAGGACTCGTCACTTGGACTTATTAAACTTCATCTTATTGGACTCTGCCCATCTATCCAACCCTTCCAGGTCTCTTTGCAGAGCCCTCCCACCTTCCAACAGATCAACACATGCTGCCACCTTAGTGTCGTCTGTAAATCTACTAATGATAGACTCAATACCCTCATCCATGTAATCAATAAAAATATTGAACAGAACAGGCCCCAGCACATACTCCTGAGGAACACCACTGTTGGAATACCAGGCTCTTTTTTGCTCCGAGGTCAGGGCGAATAAAACTCAGGAGATGTTGTTTTTAAAGTCTCACTCTGAAGTTTATTATCCTCATCTATTACAAACTCACGAGATGTGAGCTCTCTCGAACAAGTCAAGAAAGTGAGCTAAAATGGTGTCTATTCAAGGCTATTTTAGTCCCAATTATCCAAAAAACAGTTGACATGTATATTATTTGTGAAAAATGCGTGTATTTTATGATTGGCTTTTCGCAAATATTAAAATGAATATTATATGTGTTGTGTTAGAAAGTAATGCTGTATTAGTTTTCTTAAGTACTGTGTTAAATATAGTTTTAGGTTATAAAAATTGTTAAAATAGAAACGATGCTATGTAGGATACTTTTTTTAAAAAGAAAAGACTCGCAGTGAGATAGCAGCCACAGGACACCTAAATCTTTCAGAGAAAAAGAATTTATGGCCCTCTTATCAGAAGAAACCCACTTCTTCCCGCCTCGAAGGCGCTGTTAGGATTTGGAGGAAGAAGTTGACGATGACCAGACAGAATCCTGTATTTGAATGGAATTTATGCATCATGTATGAAGTGTATGAATATGCAACAGGCTATTGTTTTTAAGGGTTAATCCTCTGTTAACGGGTGTCCTTTTTCGGGCTCGTGCTGCCCAGAAAAATGTACCCGGACGTCCGTAACTCTTTGTCTTTATTGTCTCATATTGTCCTAATTCAGTTTGTCCAAATTATTATTACTCTAATTGTATTACTATTTTTATAACCATTTTATTACTATTAAACTTTTAAAAATTTTAAAAACAAGTGATTGGCGTTTTTAACAGTCTGAATTACATCCCCAAAGCTTTCAAAACAATTGAGTGTGTCTGCTGCATAAGCAGAATTGACCAAATTCAGGCACTTAAGAAAAATGCTGGAAAGCCATGACAACCTCTAATACAACCAGGCCGAGCCGAACTCGTTACGTTCCAGTGCTCCGAGCCATCTATGAAGACGATGCCTTTTTTTTTTTTTTTTTTTTTTTTTTAGAAAGGCCAACAGCACCAGCGGGTCTTAGGACCCAGCGGTGGTGGGCAGGGCGGGGGACCTGGCCCTGGTGGGCGGGCCAAGAAGCCCAAACCCAGCCGGTGGGGCGGGGAACCTAGCCTCTTCGCCGAGCCCAGATTCATTCTGCTTGTTCCCTTCCTCCAACTTTTTACTGGTATCATCTGGGGCTCCTGCTCCTGGAGTCCCTGGGACAGCCGATGCCCACCCCTAGATGGGCGATCCATTTTCATCTTTTCTTTCACCGCCCGCCCCCATCATGCTGCCTGCGTCTCGGCCACCCCTCCGGCTTTTCAGCCTTCCCCCGCCCCCCCCCCGCCAATACGGGAGAAAGGATTGCAGGAGTAGGCGAACGCCTCCTCCTCCTCCCCCCACTCTCTCCAGGACCACTGGTCTATATTGGCAAATGGGGAGGAGAGGTTTTCCCGGGAATATGAAATTCCACCCTGGATTTGGGGTTCTTGGCACCACCCACGTCTGCCCAGGACAAAAGGGTGATCCTCGCTCTCTCCTGTGCCTCCCTCCCCCACGATACAAGGCGGAGAGGAGACTGGGCTGGTTGCAGGCTCCGAAGCAGGCGGCGAAGCGAAGGACGGAGCCTCTGAAGGCGGTGGGGGGCAGAGCGGAGCCGCTGCAGGGGCAAGTTGCGGAGCGGAGGTTGCAGCGTCCGCCGGAGCGGTCGCAGCAGCCGCCGCAGATTGCAGGGGTTACCCCGCCGTGGCGTGGTGCTCCGCCAGTCTCTGTGAAGCGCGCGGCGGCGCAGGGGGGCTGGCCCCGCAGCCGGGGGCCCAGCCACGGACCCCGCAGCTGGAGAGGCAGCGGCGGGCGCTGGCGTGGGGGGATAATCAGCGCGACGGCCACGGGTGCGCGAAAAAGCGCCGCGGCGGTTTCTCTCGGTCCCGGGGAGGGGGCGGCGCTGGCGGCGTCTCTGCTGCTGCCGAAGCGGGGCGCGGAGCTGGCGGCCGCGGTCGGTTCGGGGCCGGTCGAAACAAAGAAACACCGGCTGCTCCATCCGGAGCGGGGGGGGGGGGGGTGAGCACCGGTGGCGGCTGCAACAGAGCGGCCCGCGGCGGAAGCGAGCCCACCAGTCCCTGCGGGGCAGCGAATGCCGAAAATGCCAGTGAGTGAAAAGGCACTCCTGCCGCCGCTCTCGATACGGGGAGAGTCGGAGCCGGCGGAAATGGAGCAGGACGGTCCGCCACAGCCGATCGGGACACGGTTCCCGGAGCCATCGCAGGCGAAAAACCTGTCGGCTTTGTCACTTTCCTGTTCCCTGGGATCTTGCGCCGAAGGGCTTTAGAAATGCGTCTCCAGGGAATGAACAGTGCGGAAGCGGTCGCATCGCCTGCGTCCTTCTGGCCACACTATTCCTGATACAGGTGTGGATGCTGTTTGCCTTCTTGGCCACCAGGGCACACTGCCGGCTCATGTTCAGTTGGCTGTTGACCAGTACCCCCAGGTCCCTTTCTGCCTGGGCACTGTCCAGATACGTTGCAGGGAGTTATTGTGGCCAAAATGTAGGACTCGTCACTTGGACTTATTAAACTTCATCTTATTGGACTCTGCCCATCTATCCAACCCTTCCAGGTCTCTTTGCAGAGCCCTCCCACCTTCCAACAGATCAACACATGCTGCCACCTTAGTGTCGTCTGTAAATCTACTAATGATAGACTCAATACCCTCATCCATGTAATCAATAAAAATATTGAACAGAACAGGCCCCAGCACATACTCCTGAGGAACACCACTGTTGGAATACCAGGCTCTTTTTTGCTCCGAGGTCAGGGCGAATAAAACTCAGGAGACGTTGTTTTTAAAGTCTCACTCTGAAGTTTATTATCCTCATCTATTACAAACTCACGAGATGTGAGCTCTCTCGAACAAGTCAAGAAAGTGAGCTAAAATGGTGTCTATTCAAGGCTATTTTAGTCCCAATTATCCAAAAAACAGTTGACATGTATATTATTTGTGAAAAATGCGTGTATTTTATGATTGGCTTTTCGCAAATATTAAAATGAATATTATATGTGTTGTGTTAGAAAGTAATGCTGTATTAGTTTTCTTAAGTACTGTGTTAAATATAGTTTTAGGTTATAAAAATTGTTAAAATAGAAACGATGCTATGTAGGATACTTTTTTTAAAAAGAAAAGACTCGCAGTGAGATAGCAGCCACAGGACACCTAAATCTTTCAGAGAAAAAGAATTTATGGCCCTCTTATCAGAAGAAACCCACTTCTTCCCGCCTCGAAGGCGCTGTTAGGATTTGGAGGAAGAAGTTGACGATGACCAGACAGAATCCTGTATTTGAATGGAATTTATGCATCATGTATGAAGTGTATGAATATGCAACAGGCTATTGTTTTTAAGGGTTAATCCTCTGTTAACGGGTGTCCTTTTTCGGGCTCGTGCTGCCCAGAAAAAGGTACCCGGACGTCCGTAACTCTTTGTCTTTATTGTCTCATATTGTCCTAATTCAGTTTGTCCAAATTATTATTACTCTAATTGTATTACTATTTTTATAACCATTTTATTACTATTGAACTTTTAAAATTTTGGAAACAAGTGATTGGCGTTTTTAACAGTCTGAATTACATCCCCAAAGCTTTCAAAACAATTGAGTGTGTCTGCTGCATAAGCAGAATTGACCAAATTCAGGCACTTAAGAAAAATGCTGGAAAGCCATGACAACCTCTAATACAACCAGGCCGAGCCGAACTCGTTACGTTCCAGTGCTCCGAGCCATCTATGAAGACGATGCCTTTTTTTTTTTTTTTTTTTTTTTTTTAGAAAGGCCAACAGCACCAGCGGGTCTTAGGACCCAGCGGTGGTGGGCAGGGCGGGGGACCTGGCCCTGGTGGGCGGGCCAAGAAGCCCAAACCCAGCCGGTGGGGCGGGGAACCTAGCCTCTTCGCCGAGCCCAGATTCATTCTGCTTGTTCCCTTCCTCCAACTTTTTACTGGTATCATCTGGGGCTCCTGCTCCTGGAGTCCCTGGGACAGCCGATGCCCACCCCTAGATGGGCGATCCATTTTCATCTTTTCTTTCACCGCCCGCCCCCATCATGCTGCCTGCGTCTCGGCCACCCCTCCGGCTTTTCAGCCTTCCCCCGCCCCTCCCCGCCAATACGGGAGAAAGGATTGCAGGAGTAGGCGAACGCCTCCTCCTCCTCCCCCCACTCTCTCCAGGACCACTGGTCTATATTGGCAAATGGGGAGGAGAGGTTTTCCCGGGAATATGAAATTCCACCCTGGATTTGGGGTTCTTGGCACCACCCACGTCTGCCCAGGACAAAAGGGTGATCCTCGCTCTCTCCTGTGCCTCCCTCCCCCACGATACAAGGCGGAGAGGAGACTGGGCTGGTTGCAGGCTCCGAAGCAGGCGGCGAAGCGAAGGACGGAGCCTCTGAAGGCGGTGGGGGGCAGAGCGGAGCCGCTGCAGGGGCAAGTTGCGGAGCGGAGGTTGCAGCGTCCGCCGGAGCGGTCGCAGCAGCCGCCGCAGATTGCAGGGGTTACCCCGCCGTGGCGTGGTGCTCCGCCAGTCTCTGTGAAGCGCGCGGCGGCGCAGGGGGGCTGGCCCCGCAGCCGGGGGCCCAGCCACGGACCCCGCAGCTGGAGAGGCAGCGGCGGGCGCTGGCGTGGGGGGATAATCAGCGCGACGGCCACGGGTGCGCGAAAAAGCGCCGCGGCGGTTTCTCTCGGTCCCGGGGAGGGGGCGGCGCTGGCGGCGTCTCTGCTGCTGCCGAAGCGGGGCGCGGAGCTGGCGGCCGCGGTCGGTTCGGGGCCGGTCGAAACAAAGAAACACCGGCTGCTCCATCCGGAGCGGGGGGGGGGGGGGTGAGCACCGGTGGCGGCTGCCACAGAGCGGCCCGCGGCGGAGGCGAGCCCACCAGTCCCTGCGGGGCAGCGAATGCCGAAAATGCCAGTGAGTGAAAAGGCACTCCTGCCGCCGCTCTCGATACGGGGAGAGTCGGAGCCGGCGGAAATGGAGCAGGACGGTCCGCCACAGCCGATCGGGACACGGTTCCCGGAGCCATCGCAGGCGAAAAACCTGTCGGCTTTGTCACTTTCCTGTTCCCTGGGATCTTGCGCCGAAGGGCTTTAGAAATGCGTCTCCAGGGAATGAACAGTGCGGAAGCGGTCGCATCGCCTGCGTCCTTCTGGCCACACTATTCCTGATACAGGTGTGGATGCTGTTTGCCTTCTTGGCCACCAGGGCACACTGCCGGCTCATGTTCAGTTGGCTGTTGACCAGTACCCCCAGGTCCCTTTCTGCCTGGGCACTGTCCAGATACGTTGCAGGGAGTTATTGTGGCCAAAATGTAGGACTCGTCACTTGGACTTATTAAACTTCATCTTATTGGACTCTGCCCATCTATCCAACCCTTCCAGGTCTCTTTGCAGAGCCCTCCCACCTTCCAACAGATCAACACATGCTGCCACCTTAGTGTCGTCTGTAAATCTACTAATGATAGACTCAATACCCTCATCCATGTAATCAATAAAAATATTGAACAGAACAGGCCCCAGCACATACTCCTGAGGAACACCACTGTTGGAATACCAGGCTCTTTTTTGCTCCGAGGTCAGGGCGAATAAAACTCAGGAGACGTTGTTTTTAAAGTCTCACTCTGAAGTTTATTATCCTCATCTATTACAAACTCACGAGATGTGAGCTCTCTCGAACAAGTCAAGAAAGTGAGCTAAAATGGTGTCTATTCAAGGCTATTTTAGTCCCAATTATCCAAAAAACAGTTGACATGTATATTATTTGTGAAAAATGCGTGTATTTTATGATTGGCTTTTCGCAAATATTAAAATGAATATTATATGTGTTGTGTTAGAAAGTAATGCTGTATTAGTTTTCTTAAGTACTGTGTTAAATATAGTTTTAGGTTATAAAAATTGTTAAAATAGAAACGATGCTATGTAGGATACTTTTTTTAAAAAGAAAAGACTCGCAGTGAGATAGCAGCCACAGGACACCTAAATCTTTCAGAGAAAAAGAATTTATGGCCCTCTTATCAGAAGAAACCCACTTCTTCCCGCCTCGAAGGCGCTGTTAGGATTTGGAGGAAGAAGTTGACGATGACCAGACAGAATCCTGTATTTGAATGGAATTTATGCATCATGTATGAAGTGTATGAATATGCAACAGGCTATTGTTTTTAAGGGTTAATCCTCTGTTAACGGGTGTCCTTTTTTCGGGCTCGTGCTGCCCAGAAAAAGGTACCCGGACGTCCGTAACTCTTTGTCTTTATTGTCTCATATTGTCCTAATTCAGTTTGTCCAAATTATTATTACTCTAATTGTATTACTATTTTTATAACCATTTTATTACTATTGAACTTTTAAAATTTTGGAAACAAGTGATTGGCGTTTTTAACAGTCTGAATTACATCCCCAAAGCTTTCAAAACAATTGAGTGTGTCTGCTGCATAAGCAGAATTGACCAAATTCAGGCACTTAAGAAAAATGCTGGAAAGCCATGACAACCTCTAATACAACCAGGCCGAGCCGAACTCGTTACGTTCCAGTGCTCCGAGCCATCTATGAAGACGATGCCTTTTTTTTTTTTTTTTTTTTTTTTTTAGAAAGGCCAACAGCACCAGCGGGTCTTAGGACCCAGCGGTGGTGGGCAGGGCGGGGGACCTGGCCCTGGTGGGCGGGCCAAGAAGCCCAAACCCAGCCGGTGGGGCGGGGAACCTAGCCTCTTCGCCGAGCCCAGATTCATTCTGCTTGTTCCCTTCCTCCAACTTTTTACTGGTATCATCTGGGGCTCCTGCTCCTGGAGTCCCTGGGACAGCCGATGCCCACCCCTAGATGGGCGATCCATTTTCATCTTTTCTTTCACCGCCCGCCCCCATCATGCTGCCTGCGTCTCGGCCACCCCTCCGGCTTTTCAGCCTTCCCCCGCCCCCCCCCGCCAATACGGGAGAAAGGATTGCAGGAGTAGGCGAACGCCTCCTCCTCCTCCCCCCACTCTCTCCAGGACCACTGGTCTATATTGGCAAATGGGGAGGAGAGGTTTTCCCGGGAATATGAAATTCCACCCTGGATTTGGGGTTCTTGGCACCACCCACGTCTGCCCAGGACAAAAGGGTGATCCTCGCTCTCTCCTGTGCCTCCCTCCCCCACGATACAAGGCGGAGAGGAGACTGGGCTGGTTGCAGGCTCCGAAGCAGGCGGCGAAGCGAAGGACGGAGCCTCTGAAGGCGGTGGGGGGCAGAGCGGAGCCGCTGCAGGGGCAAGTTGCGGAGCGGAGGTTGCAGCGTCCGCCGGAGCGGTCGCAGCAGCCGCCGCAGATTGCAGGGGTTACCCCGCCGTGGCGTGGTGCTCCGCCAGTCTCTGTGAAGCGCGCGGCGGCGCAGGGGGGCTGGCCCCGCAGCCGGGGGCCCAGCCACGGACCCCGCAGCTGGAGAGGCAGCGGCGGGCGCTGGCGTGGGGGGATAATCAGCGCGACGGCCACGGGTGCGCGAAAAAGCGCCGCGGCGGTTTCTCTCGGTCCCGGGGAGGGGGCGGCGCTGGCGGCGTCTCTGCTGCTGCCGAAGCGGGGCGCGGAGCTGGCGGCCGCGGTCGGTTCGGGGCCGGTCGAAACAAAGAAACACCGGCTGCTCCATCCGGAGCGGGGGGGGGGGGGGTGAGCACCGGTGGCGGCTGCCACAGAGCGGCCCGCGGCGGAGGCGAGCCCACCAGTCCCTGCGGGGCAGCGAATGCCGAAAATGCCAGTGAGTGAAAAGGCACTCCTGCCGCCGCTCTCGATACGGGGAGAGTCGGAGCCGGCGGAAATGGAGCAGGACGGTCCGCCACAGCCGATCGGGACACGGTTCCCGGAGCCATCGCAGGCGAAAAACCTGTCGGCTTTGTCACTTTCCTGTTCCCTGGGATCTTGCGCCGAAGGGCTTTAGAAATGCGTCTCCAGGGAATGAACAGTGCGGAAGCGGTCGCATCGCCTGCGTCCTTCTGGCCACACTATTCCTGATACAGGTGTGGATGCTGTTTGCCTTCTTGGCCACCAGGGCACACTGCCGGCTCATGTTCAGTTGGCTGTTGACCAGTACCCCCAGGTCCCTTTCTGCCTGGGCACTGTCCAGATACGTTGCAGGGAGTTATTGTGGCCAAAATGTAGGACTCGTCACTTGGACTTATTAAACTTCATCTTATTGGACTCTGCCCATCTATCCAACCCTTCCAGGTCTCTTTGCAGAGCCCTCCCACCTTCCAACAGATCAACACATGCTGCCACCTTAGTGTCGTCTGTAAATCTACTAATGATAGACTCAATACCCTCATCCATGTAATCAATAAAAATATTGAACAGAACAGGCCCCAGCACATACTCCTGAGGAACACCACTGTTGGAATACCAGGCTCTTTTTTGCTCCGAGGTCAGGGCGAATAAAACTCAGGAGACGTTGTTTTTAAAGTCTCACTCTGAAGTTTATTATCCTCATCTATTACAAACTCACGAGATGTGAGCTCTCTCGAACAAGTCAAGAAAGTGAGCTAAAATGGTGTCTATTCAAGGCTATTTTAGTCCCAATTATCCAAAAAACAGTTGACATGTATATTATTTGTGAAAAATGCGTGTATTTTATGATTGGCTTTTCGCAAATATTAAAATGAATATTATATGTGTTGTGTTAGAAAGTAATGCTGTATTAGTTTTCTTAAGTACTGTGTTAAATATAGTTTTAGGTTATAAAAATTGTTAAAATAGAAACGATGCTATGTAGGATACTTTTTTTAAAAAGAAAAGACTCGCAGTGAGATAGCAGCCACAGGACACCTAAATCTTTCAGAGAAAAAGAATTTATGGCCCTCTTATCAGAAGAAACCCACTTCTTCCCGCCTCGAAGGCGCTGTTAGGATTTGGAGGAAGAAGTTGACGATGACCAGACAGAATCCTGTATTTGAATGGAATTTATGCATCATGTATGAAGTGTATGAATATGCAACAGGCTATTGTTTTTAAGGGTTAATCCTCTGTTAACGGGTGTCCTTTTTTCGGGCTCGTGCTGCCCAGAAAAAGGTACCCGGACGTCCGTAACTCTTTGTCTTTATTGTCTCATATTGTCCTAATTCAGTTTGTCCAAATTATTATTACTCTAATTGTATTACTATTTTTATAACCATTTTATTACTATTGAACTTTTAAAATTTTGGAAACAAGTGATTGGCGTTTTTAACAGTCTGAATTACATCCCCAAAGCTTTCAAAACAATTGAGTGTGTCTGCTGCATAAGCAGAATTGACCAAATTCAGGCACTTAAGAAAAATGCTGGAAAGCCATGACAACCTCTAATACAACCAGGCCGAGCCGAACTCGTTACGTTCCAGTGCTCCGAGCCATCTATGAAGACGATGCCTTTTTTTTTTTTTTTTTTTTTTTTTTAGAAAGGCCAACAGCACCAGCGGGTCTTAGGACCCAGCGGTGGTGGGCAGGGCGGGGGACCTGGCCCTGGTGGGCGGGCCAAGAAGCCCAAACCCAGCCGGTGGGGCGGGGAACCTAGCCTCTTCGCCGAGCCCAGATTCATTCTGCTTGTTCCCTTCCTCCAACTTTTTACTGGTATCATCTGGGGCTCCTGCTCCTGGAGTCCCTGGGACAGCCGATGCCCACCCCTAGATGGGCGATCCATTTTCATCTTTTCTTTCACCGCCCGCCCCCATCATGCTGCCTGCGTCTCGGCCACCCCTCCGGCTTTTCAGCCTTCCCCCGCCCCCCCCCGCCAATACGGGAGAAAGGATTGCAGGAGTAGGCGAACGCCTCCTCCTCCTCCCCCCACTCTCTCCAGGACCACTGGTCTATATTGGCAAATGGGGAGGAGAGGTTTTCCCGGGAATATGAAATTCCACCCTGGATTTGGGGTTCTTGGCACCACCCACGTCTGCCCAGGACAAAAGGGTGATCCTCGCTCTCTCCTGTGCCTCCCTCCCCCACGATACAAGGCGGAGAGGAGACTGGGCTGGTTGCAGGCTCCGAAGCAGGCGGCGAAGCGAAGGACGGAGCCTCTGAAGGCGGTGGGGGGCAGAGCGGAGCCGCTGCAGGGGCAAGTTGCGGAGCGGAGGTTGCAGCGTCCGCCGGAGCGGTCGCAGCAGCCGCCGCAGATTGCAGGGGTTACCCCGCCGTGGCGTGGTGCTCCGCCAGTCTCTGTGAAGCGCGCGGCGGCGCAGGGGGGCTGGCCCCGCAGCCGGGGGCCCAGCCACGGACCCCGCAGCTGGAGAGGCAGCGGCGGGCGCTGGCGTGGGGGGATAATCAGCGCGACGGCCACGGGTGCGCGAAAAAGCGCCGCGGCGGTTTCTCTCGGTCCCGGGGAGGGGGCGGCGCTGGCGGCGTCTCTGCTGCTGCCGAAGCGGGGCGCGGAGCTGGCGGCCGCGGTCGGTTCGGGGCCGGTCGAAACAAAGAAACACCGGCTGCTCCATCCGGAGCGGGGGGGGGGGGGGGGGTGAGCACCGGTGGCGGCTGCCACAGAGCGGCCCGCGGCGGAGGCGAGCCCACCAGTCCCTGCGGGGCAGCGAATGCCGAAAATGCCAGTGAGTGAAAAGGCACTCCTGCCGCCGCTCTCGATACGGGGAGAGTCGGAGCCGGCGGAAATGGAGCAGGACGGTCCGCCACAGCCGATCGGGACACGGTTCCCGGAGCCATCGCAGGCGAAAAACCTGTCGGCTTTGTCACTTTCCTGTTCCCTGGGATCTTGCGCCGAAGGGCTTTAGAAATGCGTCTCCAGGGAATGAACAGTGCGGAAGCGGTCGCATCGCCTGCGTCCTTCTGGCCACACTATTCCTGATACAGGTGTGGATGCTGTTTGCCTTCTTGGCCACCAGGGCACACTGCCGGCTCATGTTCAGTTGGCTGTTGACCAGTACCCCCAGGTCCCTTTCTGCCTGGGCACTGTCCAGATACGTTGCAGGGAGTTATTGTGGCCAAAATGTAGGACTCGTCACTTGGACTTATTAAACTTCATCTTATTGGACTCTGCCCATCTATCCAACCCTTCCAGGTCTCTTTGCAGAGCCCTCCCACCTTCCAACAGATCAACACATGCTGCCACCTTAGTGTCGTCTGTAAATCTACTAATGATAGACTCAATACCCTCATCCATGTAATCAATAAAAATATTGAACAGAACAGGCCCCAGCACATACTCCTGAGGAACACCACTGTTGGAATACCAGGCTCTTTTTTGCTCCGAGGTCAGGGCGAATAAAACTCAGGAGACGTTGTTTTTAAAGTCTCACTCTGAAGTTTATTATCCTCATCTATTACAAACTCACGAGATGTGAGCTCTCTCGAACAAGTCAAGAAAGTGAGCTAAAATGGTGTCTATTCAAGGCTATTTTAGTCCCAATTATCCAAAAAACAGTTGACATGTATATTATTTGTGAAAAATGCGTGTATTTTATGATTGGCTTTTCGCAAATATTAAAATGAATATTATATGTGTTGTGTTAGAAAGTAATGCTGTATTAGTTTTCTTAAGTACTGTGTTAAATATAGTTTTAGGTTATAAAAATTGTTAAAATAGAAACGATGCTATGTAGGATACTTTTTTTAAAAAGAAAAGACTCGCAGTGAGATAGCAGCCACAGGACACCTAAATCTTTCAGAGAAAAAGAATTTATGGCCCTCTTATCAGAAGAAACCCACTTCTTCCCGCCTCGAAGGCGCTGTTAGGATTTGGAGGAAGAAGTTGACGATGACCAGACAGAATCCTGTATTTGAATGGAATTTATGCATCATGTATGAAGTGTATGAATATGCAACAGGCTATTGTTTTTAAGGGTTAATCCTCTGTTAACGGGTGTCCTTTTTTCGGGCTCGTGCTGCCCAGAAAAAGGTACCCGGACGTCCGTAACTCTTTGTCTTTATTGTCTCATATTGTCCTAATTCAGTTTGTCCAAATTATTATTACTCTAATTGTATTACTATTTTTATAACCATTTTATTACTATTGAACTTTTAAAATTTTGGAAACAAGTGATTGGCGTTTTTAACAGTCTGAATTACATCCCCAAAGCTTTCAAAACAATTGAGTGTGTCTGCTGCATAAGCAGAATTGACCAAATTCAGGCACTTAAGAAAAATGCTGGAAAGCCATGACAACCTCTAATACAACCAGGCCGAGCCGAACTCGTTACGTTCCAGTGCTCCGAGCCATCTATGAAGACGATGCCTTTTTTTTTTTTTTTTTTTTTTTTTTAGAAAGGCCAACAGCACCAGCGGGTCTTAGGACCCAGCGGTGGTGGGCAGGGCGGGGGACCTGGCCCTGGTGGGCGGGCCAAGAAGCCCAAACCCAGCCGGTGGGGCGGGGAACCTAGCCTCTTCGCCGAGCCCAGATTCATTCTGCTTGTTCCCTTCCTCCAACTTTTTACTGGTATCATCTGGGGCTCCTGCTCCTGGAGTCCCTGGGACAGCCGATGCCCACCCCTAGATGGGCGATCCATTTTCATCTTTTCTTTCACCGCCCGCCCCCATCATGCTGCCTGCGTCTCGGCCACCCCTCCGGCTTTTCAGCCTTCCCCCGCCCCCCCCCGCCAATACGGGAGAAAGGATTGCAGGAGTAGGCGAACGCCTCCTCCTCCTCCCCCCACTCTCTCCAGGACCACTGGTCTATATTGGCAAATGGGGAGGAGAGGTTTTCCCGGGAATATGAAATTCCACCCTGGATTTGGGGTTCTTGGCACCACCCACGTCTGCCCAGGACAAAAGGGTGATCCTCGCTCTCTCCTGTGCCTCCCTCCCCCACGATACAAGGCGGAGAGGAGACTGGGCTGGTTGCAGGCTCCGAAGCAGGCGGCGAAGCGAAGGACGGAGCCTCTGAAGGCGGTGGGGGGCAGAGCGGAGCCGCTGCAGGGGCAAGTTGCGGAGCGGAGGTTGCAGCGTCCGCCGGAGCGGTCGCAGCAGCCGCCGCAGATTGCAGGGGTTACCCCGCCGTGGCGTGGTGCTCCGCCAGTCTCTGTGAAGCGCGCGGCGGCGCAGGGGGGCTGGCCCCGCAGCCGGGGGCCCAGCCACGGACCCCGCAGCTGGAGAGGCAGCGGCGGGCGCTGGCGTGGGGGGATAATCAGCGCGACGGCCACGGGTGCGCGAAAAAGCGCCGCGGCGGTTTCTCTCGGTCCCGGGGAGGGGGCGGCGCTGGCGGCGTCTCTGCTGCTGCCGAAGCGGGGCGCGGAGCTGGCGGCCGCGGTCGGTTCGGGGCCGGTCGAAACAAAGAAACACCGGCTGCTCCATCCGGAGCGGGGGGGGGGGGGGGGGTGAGCACCGGTGGCGGCTGCCACAGAGCGGCCCGCGGCGGAGGCGAGCCCACCAGTCCCTGCGGGGCAGCGAATGCCGAAAATGCCAGTGAGTGAAAAGGCACTCCTGCCGCCGCTCTCGATACGGGGAGAGTCGGAGCCGGCGGAAATGGAGCAGGACGGTCCGCCACAGCCGATCGGGACACGGTTCCCGGAGCCATCGCAGGCGAAAAACCTGTCGGCTTTGTCACTTTCCTGTTCCCTGGGATCTTGCGCCGAAGGGCTTTAGAAATGCGTCTCCAGGGAATGAACAGTGCGGAAGCGGTCGCATCGCCTGCGTCCTTCTGGCCACACTATTCCTGATACAGGTGTGGATGCTGTTTGCCTTCTTGGCCACCAGGGCACACTGCCGGCTCATGTTCAGTTGGCTGTTGACCAGTACCCCCAGGTCCCTTTCTGCCTGGGCACTGTCCAGATACGTTGCAGGGAGTTATTGTGGCCAAAATGTAGGACTCGTCACTTGGACTTATTAAACTTCATCTTATTGGACTCTGCCCATCTATCCAACCCTTCCAGGTCTCTTTGCAGAGCCCTCCCACCTTCCAACAGATCAACACATGCTGCCACCTTAGTGTCGTCTGTAAATCTACTAATGATAGACTCAATACCCTCATCCATGTAATCAATAAAAATATTGAACAGAACAGGCCCCAGCACATACTCCTGAGGAACACCACTGTTGGAATACCAGGCTCTTTTTTGCTCCGAGGTCAGGGCGAATAAAACTCAGGAGACGTTGTTTTTAAAGTCTCACTCTGAAGTTTATTATCCTCATCTATTACAAACTCACGAGATGTGAGCTCTCTCGAACAAGTCAAGAAAGTGAGCTAAAATGGTGTCTATTCAAGGCTATTTTAGTCCCAATTATCCAAAAAACAGTTGACATGTATATTATTTGTGAAAAATGCGTGTATTTTATGATTGGCTTTTCGCAAATATTAAAATGAATATTATATGTGTTGTGTTAGAAAGTAATGCTGTATTAGTTTTCTTAAGTACTGTGTTAAATATAGTTTTAGGTTATAAAAATTGTTAAAATAGAAACGATGCTATGTAGGATACTTTTTTTAAAAAGAAAAGACTCGCAGTGAGATAGCAGCCACAGGACACCTAAATCTTTCAGAGAAAAAGAATTTATGGCCCTCTTATCAGAAGAAACCCACTTCTTCCCGCCTCGAAGGCGCTGTTAGGATTTGGAGGAAGAAGTTGACGATGACCAGACAGAATCCTGTATTTGAATGGAATTTATGCATCATGTATGAAGTGTATGAATATGCAACAGGCTATTGTTTTTAAGGGTTAATCCTCTGTTAACGGGTGTCCTTTTTTCGGGCTCGTGCTGCCCAGAAAAAGGTACCCGGACGTCCGTAACTCTTTGTCTTTATTGTCTCATATTGTCCTAATTCAGTTTGTCCAAATTATTATTACTCTAATTGTATTACTATTTTTATAACCATTTTATTACTATTGAACTTTTAAAATTTTGGAAACAAGTGATTGGCGTTTTTAACAGTCTGAATTACATCCCCAAAGCTTTCAAAACAATTGAGTGTGTCTGCTGCATAAGCAGAATTGACCAAATTCAGGCACTTAAGAAAAATGCTGGAAAGCCATGACAACCTCTAATACAACCAGGCCGAGCCGAACTCGTTACGTTCCAGTGCTCCGAGCCATCTATGAAGACGATGCCTTTTTTTTTTTTTTTTTTTTTTTTTTAGAAAGGCCAACAGCACCAGCGGGTCTTAGGACCCAGCGGTGGTGGGCAGGGCGGGGGACCTGGCCCTGGTGGGCGGGCCAAGAAGCCCAAACCCAGCCGGTGGGGCGGGGAACCTAGCCTCTTCGCCGAGCCCAGATTCATTCTGCTTGTTCCCTTCCTCCAACTTTTTACTGGTATCATCTGGGGCTCCTGCTCCTGGAGTCCCTGGGACAGCCGATGCCCACCCCTAGATGGGCGATCCATTTTCATCTTTTCTTTCACCGCCCGCCCCCATCATGCTGCCTGCGTCTCGGCCACCCCTCCGGCTTTTCAGCCTTCCCCCGCCCCCCCCCGCCAATACGGGAGAAAGGATTGCAGGAGTAGGCGAACGCCTCCTCCTCCTCCCCCCACTCTCTCCAGGACCACTGGTCTATATTGGCAAATGGGGAGGAGAGGTTTTCCCGGGAATATGAAATTCCACCCTGGATTTGGGGTTCTTGGCACCACCCACGTCTGCCCAGGACAAAAGGGTGATCCTCGCTCTCTCCTGTGCCTCCCTCCCCCACGATACAAGGCGGAGAGGAGACTGGGCTGGTTGCAGGCTCCGAAGCAGGCGGCGAAGCGAAGGACGGAGCCTCTGAAGGCGGTGGGGGGCAGAGCGGAGCCGCTGCAGGGGCAAGTTGCGGAGCGGAGGTTGCAGCGTCCGCCGGAGCGGTCGCAGCAGCCGCCGCAGATTGCAGGGGTTACCCCGCCGTGGCGTGGTGCTCCGCCAGTCTCTGTGAAGCGCGCGGCGGCGCAGGGGGGCTGGCCCCGCAGCCGGGGGCCCAGCCACGGACCCCGCAGCTGGAGAGGCAGCGGCGGGCGCTGGCGTGGGGGGATAATCAGCGCGACGGCCACGGGTGCGCGAAAAAGCGCCGCGGCGGTTTCTCTCGGTCCCGGGGAGGGGGCGGCGCTGGCGGCGTCTCTGCTGCTGCCGAAGCGGGGCGCGGAGCTGGCGGCCGCGGTCGGTTCGGGGCCGGTCGAAACAAAGAAACACCGGCTGCTCCATCCGGAGCGGGGGGGGGGGGGGTGAGCACCGGTGGCGGCTGCAACAGAGCGGCCCGCGGCGGAAGCGAGCCCACCAGTCCCTGCGGGGCAGCGAATGCCGAAAATGCCAGTGAGTGAAAAGGCACTCCTGCCGCCGCTCTCGATACGGGGAGAGTCGGAGCCGGCGGAAATGGAGCAGGACGGTCCGCCACAGCCGATCGGGACACGGTTCCCGGAGCCATCGCAGGCGAAAAACCTGTCGGCTTTGTCACTTTCCTGTTCCCTGGGATCTTGCGCCGAAGGGCTTTAGAAATGCGTCTCCAGGGAATGAACAGTGCGGAAGCGGTCGCATCGCCTGCGTCCTTCTGGCCACACTATTCCTGATACAGGTGTGGATGCTGTTTGCCTTCTTGGCCACCAGGGCACACTGCCGGCTCATGTTCAGTTGGCTGTTGACCAGTACCCCCAGGTCCCTTTCTGCCTGGGCACTGTCCAGATACGTTGCAGGGAGTTATTGTGGCCAAAATGTAGGACTCGTCACTTGGACTTATTAAACTTCATCTTATTGGACTCTGCCCATCTATCCAACCCTTCCAGGTCTCTTTGCAGAGCCCTCCCACCTTCCAACAGATCAACACATGCTGCCACCTTAGTGTCGTCTGTAAATCTACTAATGATAGACTCAATACCCTCATCCATGTAATCAATAAAAATATTGAACAGAACAGGCCCCAGCACATACTCCTGAGGAACACCACTGTTGGAATACCAGGCTCTTTTTTGCTCCGAGGTCAGGGCGAATAAAACTCAGGAGACGTTGTTTTTAAAGTCTCACTCTGAAGTTTATTATCCTCATCTATTACAAACTCACGAGATGTGAGCTCTCTCGAACAAGTCAAGAAAGTGAGCTAAAATGGTGTCTATTCAAGGCTATTTTAGTCCCAATTATCCAAAAAACAGTTGACATGTATATTATTTGTGAAAAATGCGTGTATTTTATGATTGGCTTTTCGCAAATATTAAAATGAATATTATATGTGTTGTGTTAGAAAGTAATGCTGTATTAGTTTTCTTAAGTACTGTGTTAAATATAGTTTTAGGTTATAAAAATTGTTAAAATAGAAACGATGCTATGTAGGATACTTTTTTTAAAAAGAAAAGACTCGCAGTGAGATAGCAGCCACAGGACACCTAAATCTTTCAGAGAAAAAGAATTTATGGCCCTCTTATCAGAAGAAACCCACTTCTTCCCGCCTCGAAGGCGCTGTTAGGATTTGGAGGAAGAAGTTGACGATGACCAGACAGAATCCTGTATTTGAATGGAATTTATGCATCATGTATGAAGTGTATGAATATGCAACAGGCTATTGTTTTTAAGGGTTAATCCTCTGTTAACGGGTGTCCTTTTTTCGGGCTCGTGCTGCCCAGAAAAAGGTACCCGGACGTCCGTAACTCTTTGTCTTTATTGTCTCATATTGTCCTAATTCAGTTTGTCCAAATTATTATTACTCTAATTGTATTACTATTTTTATAACCATTTTATTACTATTGAACTTTTAAAATTTTGGAAACAAGTGATTGGCGTTTTTAACAGTCTGAATTACATCCCCAAAGCTTTCAAAACAATTGAGTGTGTCTGCTGCATAAGCAGAATTGACCAAATTCAGGCACTTAAGAAAAATGCTGGAAAGCCATGACAACCTCTAATACAACCAGGCCGAGCCGAACTCGTTACGTTCCAGTGCTCCGAGCCATCTATGAAGACGATGCCTTTTTTTTTTTTTTTTTTTTTTTTTTAGAAAGGCCAACAGCACCAGCGGGTCTTAGGACCCAGCGGTGGTGGGCAGGGCGGGGGACCTGGCCCTGGTGGGCGGGCCAAGAAGCCCAAACCCAGCCGGTGGGGCGGGGAACCTAGCCTCTTCGCCGAGCCCAGATTCATTCTGCTTGTTCCCTTCCTCCAACTTTTTACTGGTATCATCTGGGGCTCCTGCTCCTGGAGTCCCTGGGACAGCCGATGCCCACCCCTAGATGGGCGATCCATTTTCATCTTTTCTTTCACCGCCCGCCCCCATCATGCTGCCTGCGTCTCGGCCACCCCTCCGGCTTTTCAGCCTTCCCCCGCCCCCCCCCGCCAATACGGGAGAAAGGATTGCAGGAGTAGGCGAACGCCTCCTCCTCCTCCCCCCACTCTCTCCAGGACCACTGGTCTATATTGGCAAATGGGGAGGAGAGGTTTTCCCGGGAATATGAAATTCCACCCTGGATTTGGGGTTCTTGGCACCACCCACGTCTGCCCAGGACAAAAGGGTGATCCTCGCTCTCTCCTGTGCCTCCCTCCCCCACGATACAAGGCGGAGAGGAGACTGGGCTGGTTGCAGGCTCCGAAGCAGGCGGCGAAGCGAAGGACGGAGCCTCTGAAGGCGGTGGGGGGCAGAGCGGAGCCGCTGCAGGGGCAAGTTGCGGAGCAGAGGTTGCAGCGTCCGCCGGAGCGGTCGCAGCAGCCGCCGCAGATTGCAGGGGTTACCCCGCCGTGGCGTGGTGCTCCGCCAGTCTCTGTGAAGCGCGCGGCGGCGCAGGGGGGCTGGCCCCGCAGCCGGGGGCCCAGCCACGGACCCCGCAGCTGGAGAGGCAGCGGCGGGCGCTGGCGTGGGGGGATAATCAGCGCGACGGCCACGGGTGCGCGAAAAAGCGCCGCGGCGGTTTCTCTCGGTCCCGGGGAGGGGGCGGCGCTGGCGGCGTCTCTGCTGCTGCCGAAGCGGGGCGCGGAGCTGGCGGCCGCGGTCGGTTCGGGGCCGGTCGAAACAAAGAAACACCGGCTGCTCCATCCGGAGCGGGGGGGGGGGGGGTGAGCACCGGTGGCGGCTGCCACAGAGCGGCCCGCGGCGGAGGCGAGCCCACCAGTCCCTGCGGGGCAGCGAATGCCGAAAATGCCAGTGAGTGAAAAGGCACTCCTGCCGCCGCTCTCGATACGGGGAGAGTCGGAGCCGGCGGAAATGGAGCAGGACGGTCCGCCACAGCCGATCGGGACACGGTTCCCGGAGCCATCGCAGGCGAAAAACCTGTCGGCTTTGTCACTTTCCTGTTCCCTGGGATCTTGCGCCGAAGGGCTTTAGAAATGCGTCTCCAGGGAATGAACAGTGCGGAAGCGGTCGCATCGCCTGCGTCCTTCTGGCCACACTATTCCTGATACAGGTGTGGATGCTGTTTGCCTTCTTGGCCACCAGGGCACACTGCCGGCTCATGTTCAGTTGGCTGTTGACCAGTACCCCCAGGTCCCTTTCTGCCTGGGCACTGTCCAGATACGTTGCAGGGAGTTATTGTGGCCAAAATGTAGGACTCGTCACTTGGACTTATTAAACTTCATCTTATTGGACTCTGCCCATCTATCCAACCCTTCCGGGTCTCTTTGCAGAGCCCTCCCACCTTCCAACAGATCAACACATGCTGCCACCTTAGTGTCGTCTGTAAATCTACTAATGATAGACTCAATACCCTCATCCATGTAATCAATAAAAATATTGAACAGAACAGGCCCCAGCACATACTCCTGAGGAACACCACTGTTGGAATACCAGGCTCTTTTTTGCTCCGAGGTCAGGGCGAATAAAACTCAGGAGACGTTGTTTTTAAAGTCTCACTCTGAAGTTTATTATCCTCATCTATTACAAACTCACGAGATGTGAGCTCTCTCGAACAAGTCAAGAAAGTGAGCTAAAATGGTGTCTATTCAAGGCTATTTTAGTCCCAATTATCCAAAAAACAGTTGACATGTATATTATTTGTGAAAAATGCGTGTATTTTATGATTGGCTTTTCGCAAATATTAAAATGAATATTATATGTGTTGTGTTAGAAAGTAATGCTGTATTAGTTTTCTTAAGTACTGTGTTAAATATAGTTTTAGGTTATAAAAATTGTTAAAATAGAAACGATGCTATGTAGGATACTTTTTTTAAAAAGAAAAGACTCGCAGTGAGATAGCAGCCACAGGACACCTAAATCTTTCAGAGAAAAAGAATTTATGGCCCTCTTATCAGAAGAAACCCACTTCTTCCCGCCTCGAAGGCGCTGTTAGGATTTGGAGGAAGAAGTTGACGATGACCAGACAGAATCCTGTATTTGAATGGAATTTATGCATCATGTATGAAGTGTATGAATATGCAACAGGCTATTGTTTTTAAGGGTTAATCCTCTGTTAACGGGTGTCCTTTTTCGGGCTCGTGCTGCCCAGAAAAAGGTACCCGGACGTCCGTAACTCTTTGTCTTTATTGTCTCATATTGTCCTAATTCAGTTTGTCCAAATTATTATTACTCTAATTGTATTACTATTTTTATAACCATTTTATTACTATTAAACTTTTAAAAATTTTAAAAACAAGTGATTGGCGTTTTTAACAGTCTGAATTACATCCCCAAAGCTTTCAAAACAATTGAGTGTGTCTGCTGCATAAGCAGAATTGACCAAATTCAGGCACTTAAGAAAAATGCTGGAAAGCCATGACAACCTCTAATACAACCAGGCCGAGCCGAACTCGTTACGTTCCAGTGCTCCGAGCCATCTATGAAGACGATGCCTTTTTTTTTTTTTTTTTAGAAAGGCCAACCTCACCAGCGGGTCTTAGGACCCAGCGGTGGTGGGCAGGGCGGGGGACCTGGCCCTGGTGGGCGGGCCAAGAAGCCCAAACCCAGCCGGTGGGGCGGGGAACCTAGCCTCTTCGCCGAGCCCAGATTCATTCTGCTTGTTCCCTTCCTCCAACTTTTTACTGGTATCATCTGGGGCTCCTGCTCCTGGAGTCCCTGGGACAGCCGATGCCCACCCCTAGATGGGCGATCCATTTTCATCTTTTCTTTCACCGCCCGCCCCCATCATGCTGCCTGCGTCTCGGCCACCCCTCCGGCTTTTCAGCCTTCCCCCGCCCCTCCCCGCCAATACGGGAGAAAGGATTGCAGGAGTAGGCGAACGCCTCCTCCTCCTCCCCCCACTCTCTCCAGGACCACTGGTCTATATTGGCAAATGGGGAGGAGAGGTTTTCCCGGGAATATGAAATTCCACCCTGGATTTGGGGTTCTTGGCACCACCCACGTCTGCCCAGGACAAAAGGGTGATCCTCGCTCTCTCCTGTGCCTCCCTCCCCCACGATACAAGGCGGAGAGGAGACTGGGCTGGTTGCAGGCTCCGAAGCAGGCGGCGAAGCGAAGGACGGAGCCTCTGAAGGCGGTGGGGGGCAGAGCGGAGCCGCTGCAGGGGCAAGTTGCGGAGCGGAGGTTGCAGCGTCCGCCGGAGCGGTCGCAGCAGCCGCCGCAGATTGCAGGGGTTACCCCGCCGTGGCGTGGTGCTCCGCCAGTCTCTGTGAAGCGCGCGGCGGCGCAGGGGGGCTGGCCCCGCAGCCGGGGGCCCAGCCACGGACCCCGCAGCTGGAGAGGCAGCGGCGGGCGCTGGCGTGGGGGGATAATCAGCGCGACGGCCACGGGTGCGCGAAAAAGCGCCGCGGCGGTTTCTCTCGGTCCCGGGGAGGGGGCGGCGCTGGCGGCGTCTCTGCTGCTGCCGAAGCGGGGCGCGGAGCTGGCGGCCGCGGTCGGTTCGGGGCTGGTCGAAACAAAGAAACACCGGCTGCTCCATCCGGAGCGGGGGGGGGGGGGGTGAGCACCGGTGGCGGCTGCCACAGAGCGGCCCGCGGCGGAGGCGAGCCCACCAGTCCCTGCGGGGCAGCGAATGCCGAAAATGCCAGTGAGTGAAAAGGCACTCCTGCCGCCGCTCTCGATACGGGGAGAGTCGGAGCCGGCGGAAATGGAGCAGGACGGTCCGCCACAGCCGATCGGGACACGGTTCCCGGAGCCATCGCAGGCGAAAAACCTGTCGGCTTTGTCACTTTCCTGTTCCCTGGGATCTTGCGCCGAAGGGCTTTAGAAATGCGTCTCCAGGGAATGAACAGTGCGGAAGCGGTCGCATCGCCTGCGTCCTTCTGGCCACACTATTCCTGATACAGGTGTGGATGCTGTTTGCCTTCTTGGCCACCAGGGCACACTGCCGGCTCATGTTCAGTTGGCTGTTGACCAGTACCCCCAGGTCCCTTTCTGCCTGGGCACTGTCCAGATACGTTGCAGGGAGTTATTGTGGCCAAAATGTAGGACTCGTCACTTGGACTTATTAAACTTCATCTTATTGGACTCTGCCCATCTATCCAACCCTTCCGGGTCTCTTTGCAGAGCCCTCCCACCTTCCAACAGATCAACACATGCTGCCACCTTAGTGTCGTCTGTAAATCTACTAATGATAGACTCAATACCCTCATCCATGTAATCAATAAAAATATTGAACAGAACAGGCCCCAGCACATACTCCTGAGGAACACCACTGTTGGAATACCAGGCTCTTTTTTGCTCCGAGGTCAGGGCGAATAAAACTCAGGAGACGTTGTTTTTAAAGTCTCACTCTGAAGTTTATTATCCTCATCTATTACAAACTCACGAGATGTGAGCTCTCTCGAACAAGTCAAGAAAGTGAGCTAAAATGGTGTCTATTCAAGGCTATTTTAGTCCCAATTATCCAAAAAACAGTTGACATGTATATTATTTGTGAAAAATGCGTGTATTTTATGATTGGCTTTTCGCAAATATTAAAATGAATATTATATGTGTTGTGTTAGAAAGTAATGCTGTATTAGTTTTCTTAAGTACTGTGTTAAATATAGTTTTAGGTTATAAAAATTGTTAAAATAGAAACGATGCTATGTAGGATACTTTTTTTAAAAAGAAAAGACTCGCAGTGAGATAGCAGCCACAGGACACCTAAATCTTTCAGAGAAAAAGAATTTATGGCCCTCTTATCAGAAGAAACCCACTTCTTCCCGCCTCGAAGGCGCTGTTAGGATTTGGAGGAAGAAGTTGACGATGACCAGACAGAATCCTGTATTTGAATGGAATTTATGCATCATGTATGAAGTGTATGAATATGCAACAGGCTATTGTTTTTAAGGGTTAATCCTCTGTTAACGGGTGTCCTTTTTCGGGCTCGTGCTGCCCAGAAAAAGGTACCCGGACGTCCGTAACTCTTTGTCTTTATTGTCTCATATTGTCCTAATTCAGTTTGTCCAAATTATTATTACTCTAATTGTATTACTATTTTTATAACCATTTTATTACTATTAAACTTTTAAAAATTTTAAAAACAAGTGATTGGCGTTTTTAACAGTCTGAATTACATCCCCAAAGCTTTCAAAACAATTGAGTGTGTCTGCTGCATAAGCAGAATTGACCAAATTCAGGCACTTAAGAAAAATGCTGGAAAGCCATGACAACCTCTAATACAACCAGGCCGAGCCGAACTCGTTACGTTCCAGTGCTCCGAGCCATCTATGAAGACGATGCCTTTTTTTTTTTTTTTTTAGAAAGGCCAACCTCACCAGCGGGTCTTAGGACCCAGCGGTGGTGGGCAGGGCGGGGGACCTGGCCCTGGTGGGCGGGCCAAGAAGCCCAAACCCAGCCGGTGGGGCGGGGAACCTAGCCTCTTCGCCGAGCCCAGATTCATTCTGCTTGTTCCCTTCCTCCAACTTTTTACTGGTATCATCTGGGGCTCCTGCTCCTGGAGTCCCTGGGACAGCCGATGCCCACCCCTAGATGGGCGATCCATTTTCATCTTTTCTTTCACCGCCCGCCCCCATCATGCTGCCTGCGTCTCGGCCACCCCTCCGGCTTTTCAGCCTTCCCCCGCCCCTCCCCGCCAATACGGGAGAAAGGATTGCAGGAGTAGGCGAACGCCTCCTCCTCCTCCCCCCACTCTCTCCAGGACCACTGGTCTATATTGGCAAATGGGGAGGAGAGGTTTTCCCGGGAATATGAAATTCCACCCTGGATTTGGGGTTCTTGGCACCACCCACGTCTGCCCAGGACAAAAGGGTGATCCTCGCTCTCTCCTGTGCCTCCCTCCCCCACGATACAAGGCGGAGAGGAGACTGGGCTGGTTGCAGGCTCCGAAGCAGGCGGCGAAGCGAAGGACGGAGCCTCTGAAGGCGGTGGGGGGCAGAGCGGAGCCGCTGCAGGGGCAAGTTGCGGAGCGGAGGTTGCAGCGTCCGCCGGAGCGGTCGCAGCAGCCGCCGCAGATTGCAGGGGTTACCCCGCCGTGGCGTGGTGCTCCGCCAGTCTCTGTGAAGCGCGCGGCGGCGCAGGGGGGCTGGCCCCGCAGCCGGGGGCCCAGCCACGGACCCCGCAGCTGGAGAGGCAGCGGCGGGCGCTGGCGTGGGGGGATAATCAGCGCGACGGCCACGGGTGCGCGAAAAAGCGCCGCGGCGGTTTCTCTCGGTCCCGGGGAGGGGGCGGCGCTGGCGGCGTCTCTGCTGCTGCCGAAGCGGGGCGCGGAGCTGGCGGCCGCGGTCGGTTCGGGGCCGGTCGAAACAAAGAAACACCGGCTGCTCCATCCGGAGCGGGGGGGGGGGGGGTGAGCACCGGTGGCGGCTGCCACAGAGCGGCCCGCGGCGGAGGCGAGCCCACCAGTCCCTGCGGGGCAGCGAATGCCGAAAATGCCAGTGAGTGAAAAGGCACTCCTGCCGCCGCTCTCGATACGGGGAGAGTCGGAGCCGGCGGAAATGGAGCAGGACGGTCCGCCACAGCCGATCGGGACACGGTTCCCGGAGCCATCGCAGGCGAAAAACCTGTCGGCTTTGTCACTTTCCTGTTCCCTGGGATCTTGCGCCGAAGGGCTTTAGAAATGCGTCTCCAGGGAATGAACAGTGCGGAAGCGGTCGCATCGCCTGCGTCCTTCTGGCCACACTATTCCTGATACAGGTGTGGATGCTGTTTGCCTTCTTGGCCACCAGGGCACACTGCCGGCTCATGTTCAGTTGGCTGTTGACCAGTACCCCCAGGTCCCTTTCTGCCTGGGCACTGTCCAGATACGTTGCAGGGAGTTATTGTGGCCAAAATGTAGGACTCGTCACTTGGACTTATTAAACTTCATCTTATTGGACTCTGCCCATCTATCCAACCCTTCCAGGTCTCTTTGCAGAGCCCTCCCACCTTCCAACAGATCAACACATGCTGCCACCTTAGTGTCGTCTGTAAATCTACTAATGATAGACTCAATACCCTCATCCATGTAATCAATAAAAATATTGAACAGAACAGGCCCCAGCACATACTCCTGAGGAACACCACTGTTGGAATACCAGGCTCTTTTTTGCTCCGAGGTCAGGGCGAATAAAACTCAGGAGACGTTGTTTTTAAAGTCTCACTCTGAAGTTTATTATCCTCATCTATTACAAACTCACGAGATGTGAGCTCTCTCTAACAAGTCAAGAAAGTGAGCTAAAATGGTGTCTATTCAAGGCTATTTTAGTCCCAATTATCCAAAAAACAGTTGACATGTATATTATTTGTGAAAAATGCGTGTATTTTATGATTGGCTTTTCGCAAATATTAAAATGAATATTATATGTGTTGTGTTAGAAAGTAATGCTGTATTAGTTTTCTTAAGTACTGTGTTAAATATAGTTTTAGGTTATAAAAATTGTTAAAATAGAAACGATGCTATGTAGGATACTTTTTTTAAAAAGAAAAGACTCGCAGTGAGATAGCAGCCACAGGACACCTAAATCTTTCAGAGAAAAAGAATTTATGGCCCTCTTATCAGAAGAAACCCACTTCTTCCCGCCTCGAAGGCGCTGTTAGGATTTGGAGGAAGAAGTTGACGATGACCAGACAGAATCCTGTATTTGAATGGAATTTATGCATCATGTATGAAGTGTATGAATATGCAACAGGCTATTGTTTTTAAGGGTTAATCCTCTGTTAACAGGTGTCCTTTTTCGGGCTCGTGCTGCCCAGAAAAAGGTACCCGGACGTCCGTAACTCTTTGTCTTTATTGTCTCATATTGTCCTAATTCAGTTTGTCCAAATTATTATTACTCTAATTGTATTACTATTTTTATAACCATTTTATTACTATTAAACTTTTAAAATTTTGGAAACAAGTGATTGGCGTTTTTAACAGTCTGAATTACATCCCCAAAGCTTTCAAAACAATTGAGTGTGTCTGCTGCATAAGCAGAATTGACCAAATTCAGGCACTTAAGAAAAATGCTGGAAAGCCATGACAACCTCTAATACAACCAGGCCGAGCCGAACTCGTTACGTTCCAGTGCTCCGAGCCATCTATGAAGACGATGCCTTTTTTTTTTTTTTTTTTAGAAAGGCCAACAGCACCAGCGGGTCTTAGGACCCAGCGGTGGTGGGCAGGGCGGGGGACCTGGCCCTGGTGGGCGGGCCAAGAAGCCCAAACCCAGCCGGTGGGGCGGGGAACCTAGCCTCTTCGCCGAGCCCAGATTCATTCGGCTTGTTCCCTTCCTCCAACTTTTTACTGGTATCATCTGGGGCTCCTGCTCCTGGAGTCCCTGGGACAGCCGATGCCCACCCCTAGATGGGCGATCCATTTTCATCTTTTCTTTCACCGCCCGCCCCCATCATGCTGCCTGCGTCTCGGCCACCCCTCCGGCTTTTCAGCCTTCCCCCGCCCCTCCCCGCCAATACGGGAGAAAGGATTGCAGGAGTAGGCGAACGCCTCCTCCTCCTCCCCCCACTCTCTCCAGGACCACTGGTCTATATTGGCAAATGGGGAGGAGAGGTTTTCCCGGGAATATGAAATTCCACCCTGGATTTGGGGTTCTTGGCACCACCCACGTCTGCCCAGGACAATAGGGTGATCCTCGCTCTCTCCTGTGCCTCCCTCCCCCACGATACAAGGCGGAGAGGAGACTGGGCTGGTTGCAGGCTCCGAAGCAGGCGGCGAAGCGAAGGACGGAGCCTCTGAAGGCGGTGGGGGGCAGAGCGGAGCCGCTGCAGGGGCAAGTTGCGGAGCGGAGGTTGCAGCGTCCGCCGGAGCGGTCGCAGCAGCCGCCGCAGATTGCAGGGGTTACCCCGCCGTGGCGTGGTGCTCCGCCAGTCTCTGTGAAGCGCGCGGCGGCGCAGGGGGGCTGGCCCCCGCAGCCGGGGGCCCAGCCACGGACCCCGCAGCTGGAGAGGCAGCGGCGGGCGCTGGCGTGGGGGGATAATCAGCGCGACGGCCACGGGTGCGCGAAAAAGCGCCGCGGCGGTTTCTCTCGGTCCCGGGGAGGGGGCGGCGCTGGCGGCGTCTCTGCTGCTGCCGAAGCGGGGCGCGGAGCTGGCGGCCGCGGTCGGTTCGGGGCCGGTCGAAACAAAGAAACACCGGCTGCTCCATCCGGAGCGGGGGGGGGGGGGGGGGTGAGCACCGGTGGCGGCTGCAACAGAGCGGCCCGCGGCGGAGGCGAGCCCACCAGTCCCTGCGGGGCAGCGAATGCCGAAAATGCCAGTGAGTGAAAAGGCACTCCTGCCGCCGCTCTCGATACGGGGAGAGTCGGAGCCGGCGGAAATGGAGCAGGACGGTCCGCCACAGCCGATCGGGACACGGTTCCCGGAGCCATCGCAGGCGAAAAACCTGTCGGCTTTGTCACTTTCCTGTTCCCTGGGATCTTGCGCCGAAGGGCTTTAGAAATGCGTCTCCAGGGAATGAACAGTGCGGAAGCGGTCGCATCGCCTGCGTCCTTCTGGCCACACTATTCCTGATACAGGTGTGGATGCTGTTTGCCTTCTTGGCCACCAGGGCACACTGCCGGCTCATGTTCAGTTGGCTGTTGACCAGTACCCCCAGGTCCCTTTCTGCCTGGGCACTGTCCAGATACGTTGCAGGGAGTTATTGTGGCCAAAATGTAGGACTCGTCACTTGGACTTATTAAACTTCATCTTATTGGACTCTGCCCATCTATCCAACCCTTCCAGGTCTCTTTGCAGAGCCCTCCCACCTTCCAACAGATCAACACATGCTGCCACCTTAGTGTCGTCTGTAAATCTACTAATGATAGACTCAATACCCTCATCCATGTAATCAATAAAAATATTGAACAGAACAGGCCCCAGCACATACTCCTGAGGAACACCACTGTTGGAATACCAGGCTCTTTTTTGCTCCGAGGTCAGGGCGAATAAAACTCAGGAGACGTTGTTTTTAAAGTCTCACTCTGAAGTTTATTATCCTCATCTATTACAAACTCACGAGATGTGAGCTCTCTCGAACAAGTCAAGAAAGTGAGCTAAAATGGTGTCTATTCAAGGCTATTTTAGTCCCAATTATCCAAAAAACAGTTGACATGTATATTATTTGTGAAAAATGCGTGTATTTTATGATTGGCTTTTCGCAAATATTAAAATGAATATTATATGTGTTGTGTTAGAAAGTAATGCTGTATTAGTTTTCTTAAGTACTGTGTTAAATATAGTTTTAGGTTATAAAAATTGTTAAAATAGAAACGATGCTATGTAGGATACTTTTTTTAAAAAGAAAAGACTCGCAGTGAGATAGCAGCCACAGGACACCTAAATCTTTCAGAGAAAAAGAATTTATGGCCCTCTTATCAGAAGAAACCCACTTCTTCCCGCCTCGAAGGCGCTGTTAGGATTTGGAGGAAGAAGTTGACGATGACCAGACAGAATCCTGTATTTGAATGGAATTTATGCATCATGTATGAAGTGTATGAATATGCAACAGGCTATTGTTTTTAAGGGTTAATCCTCTGTTAACGGGTGTCCTTTTTCGGGCTCGTGCTGCCCAGAAAAAGGTACCCGGACGTCCGTAACTCTTTGTCTTTATTGTCTCATATTGTCCTAATTCAGTTTGTCCAAATTATTATTACTCTAATTGTATTACTATTTTTATAACCATTTTATTACTATTAAACTTTTAAAATTTTGGAAACAAGTGATTGGCGTTTTTAACAGTCTGAATTACATCCCCAAAGCTTTCAAAACAATTGAGTGTGTCTGCTGCATAAGCAGAATTGACCAAATTCAGGCACTTAAGAAAAATGCTGGAAAGCCATGACAACCTCTAATACAACCAGGCCGAGCCGAACTCGTTACGTTCCAGTGCTCCGAGCCATCTATGAAGACGATGCCTTTTTTTTTTTTTTTTTTAGAAAGGCCAACAGCACCAGCGGGTCTTAGGACCCAGCGGTGGTGGGCAGGGCGGGGGACCTGGCCCTGGTGGGCGGGCCAAGAAGCCCAAACCCAGCCGGTGGGGCGGGGAACCTAGCCTCTTCGCCGAGCCCAGATTCATTCGGCTTGTTCCCTTCCTCCAACTTTTTACTGGTATCATCTGGGGCTCCTGCTCCTGGAGTCCCTGGGACAGCCGATGCCCACCCCTAGATGGGCGATCCATTTTCATCTTTTCTTTCACCGCCCGCCCCCATCATGCTGCCTGCGTCTCGGCCACCCCTCCGGCTTTTCAGCCTTCCCCCGCCCCTCCCCGCCAATACGGGAGAAAGGATTGCAGGAGTAGGCGAACGCCTCCTCCTCCTCCCCCCACTCTCTCCAGGACCACTGGTCTATATTGGCAAATGGGGAGGAGAGGTTTTCCCGGGAATATGAAATTCCACCCTGGATTTGGGGTTCTTGGCACCACCCACGTCTGCCCAGGACAATAGGGTGATCCTCGCTCTCTCCTGTGCCTCCCTCCCCCACGATACAAGGCGGAGAGGAGACTGGGCTGGTTGCAGGCTCCGAAGCAGGCGGCGAAGCGAAGGACGGAGCCTCTGAAGGCGGTGGGGGGCAGAGCGGAGCCGCTGCAGGGGCAAGTTGCGGAGCGGAGGTTGCAGCGTCCGCCGGAGCGGTCGCAGCAGCCGCCGCAGATTGCAGGGGTTACCCCGCCGTGGCGTGGTGCTCCGCCAGTCTCTGTGAAGCGCGCGGCGGCGCAGGGGGGCTGGCCCCCGCAGCCGGGGGCCCAGCCACGGACCCCGCAGCTGGAGAGGCAGCGGCGGGCGCTGGCGTGGGGGGATAATCAGCGCGACGGCCACGGGTGCGCGAAAAAGCGCCGCGGCGGTTTCTCTCGGTCCCGGGGAGGGGGCGGCGCTGGCGGCGTCTCTGCTGCTGCCGAAGCGGGGCGCGGAGCTGGCGGCCGCGGTCGGTTCGGGGCCGGTCGAAACAAAGAAACACCGGCTGCTCCATCCGGAGCGGGGGGGGGGGGGGGGGTGAGCACCGGTGGCGGCTGCAACAGAGCGGCCCGCGGCGGAGGCGAGCCCACCAGTCCCTGCGGGGCAGCGAATGCCGAAAATGCCAGTGAGTGAAAAGGCACTCCTGCCGCCGCTCTCGATACGGGGAGAGTCGGAGCCGGCGGAAATGGAGCAGGACGGTCCGCCACAGCCGATCGGGACACGGTTCCCGGAGCCATCGCAGGCGAAAAACCTGTCGGCTTTGTCACTTTCCTGTTCCCTGGGATCTTGCGCCGAAGGGCTTTAGAAATGCGTCTCCAGGGAATGAACAGTGCGGAAGCGGTCGCATCGCCTGCGTCCTTCTGGCCACACTATTCCTGATACAGGTGTGGATGCTGTTTGCCTTCTTGGCCACCAGGGCACACTGCCGGCTCATGTTCAGTTGGCTGTTGACCAGTACCCCCAGGTCCCTTTCTGCCTGGGCACTGTCCAGATACGTTGCAGGGAGTTATTGTGGCCAAAATGTAGGACTCGTCACTTGGACTTATTAAACTTCATCTTATTGGACTCTGCCCATCTATCCAACCCTTCCAGGTCTCTTTGCAGAGCCCTCCCACCTTCCAACAGATCAACACATGCTGCCACCTTAGTGTCGTCTGTAAATCTACTAATGATAGACTCAATACCCTCATCCATGTAATCAATAAAAATATTGAACAGAACAGGCCCCAGCACATACTCCTGAGGAACACCACTGTTGGAATACCAGGCTCTTTTTTGCTCCGAGGTCAGGGCGAATAAAACTCAGGAGACGTTGTTTTTAAAGTCTCACTCTGAAGTTTATTATCCTCATCTATTACAAACTCACGAGATGTGAGCTCTCTCGAACAAGTCAAGAAAGTGAGCTAAAATGGTGTCTATTCAAGGCTATTTTAGTCCCAATTATCCAAAAAACAGTTGACATGTATATTATTTGTGAAAAATGCGTGTATTTTATGATTGGCTTTTCGCAAATATTAAAATGAATATTATATGTGTTGTGTTAGAAAGTAATGCTGTATTAGTTTTCTTAAGTACTGTGTTAAATATAGTTTTAGGTTATAAAAATTGTTAAAATAGAAACGATGCTATGTAGGATACTTTTTTTAAAAAGAAAAGACTCGCAGTGAGATAGCAGCCACAGGACACCTAAATCTTTCAGAGAAAAAGAATTTATGGCCCTCTTATCAGAAGAAACCCACTTCTTCCCGCCTCGAAGGCGCTGTTAGGATTTGGAGGAAGAAGTTGACGATGACCAGACAGAATCCTGTATTTGAATGGAATTTATGCATCATGTATGAAGTGTATGAATATGCAACAGGCTATTGTTTTTAAGGGTTAATCCTCTGTTAACGGGTGTCCTTTTTCGGGCTCGTGCTGCCCAGAAAAAGGTACCCGGACGTCCGTAACTCTTTGTCTTTATTGTCTCATATTGTCCTAATTCAGTTTGTCCAAATTATTATTACTCTAATTGTATTACTATTTTTATAACCATTTTATTACTATTAAACTTTTAAAATTTTGGAAACAAGTGATTGGCGTTTTTAACAGTCTGAATTACATCCCCAAAGCTTTCAAAACAATTGAGTGTGTCTGCTGCATAAGCAGAATTGACCAAATTCAGGCACTTAAGAAAAATGCTGGAAAGCCATGACAACCTCTAATACAACCAGGCCGAGCCGAACTCGTTACGTTCCAGTGCTCCGAGCCATCTATGAAGACGATGCCTTTTTTTTTTTTTTTTTTAGAAAGGCCAACAGCACCAGCGGGTCTTAGGACCCAGCGGTGGTGGGCAGGGCGGGGGACCTGGCCCTGGTGGGCGGGCCAAGAAGCCCAAACCCAGCCGGTGGGGCGGGGAACCTAGCCTCTTCGCCGAGCCCAGATTCATTCGGCTTGTTCCCTTCCTCCAACTTTTTACTGGTATCATCTGGGGCTCCTGCTCCTGGAGTCCCTGGGACAGCCGATGCCCACCCCTAGATGGGCGATCCATTTTCATCTTTTCTTTCACCGCCCGCCCCCATCATGCTGCCTGCGTCTCGGCCACCCCTCCGGCTTTTCAGCCTTCCCCCGCCCCTCCCCGCCAATACGGGAGAAAGGATTGCAGGAGTAGGCGAACGCCTCCTCCTCCTCCCCCCACTCTCTCCAGGACCACTGGTCTATATTGGCAAATGGGGAGGAGAGGTTTTCCCGGGAATATGAAATTCCACCCTGGATTTGGGGTTCTTGGCACCACCCACGTCTGCCCAGGACAATAGGGTGATCCTCGCTCTCTCCTGTGCCTCCCTCCCCCACGATACAAGGCGGAGAGGAGACTGGGCTGGTTGCAGGCTCCGAAGCAGGCGGCGAAGCGAAGGACGGAGCCTCTGAAGGCGGTGGGGGGCAGAGCGGAGCCGCTGCAGGGGCAAGTTGCGGAGCGGAGGTTGCAGCGTCCGCCGGAGCGGTCGCAGCAGCCGCCGCAGATTGCAGGGGTTACCCCGCCGTGGCGTGGTGCTCCGCCAGTCTCTGTGAAGCGCGCGGCGGCGCAGGGGGGCTGGCCCCGCAGCCGGGGGCCCAGCCACGGACCCCGCAGCTGGAGAGGCAGCGGCGGGCGCTGGCGTGGGGGGATAATCAGCGCGACGGCCACGGGTGCGCGAAAAAGCGCCGCGGCGGTTTCTCTCGGTCCCGGGGAGGGGGCGGCGCTGGCGGCGTCTCTGCTGCTGCCGAAGCGGGGCGCGGAGCTGGCGGCCGCGGTCGGTTCGGGGCCGGTCGAAACAAAGAAACACCGGCTGCTCCATCCGGAGCGGGGGGGGGGGGGTGAGCACCGGTGGCGGCTGCAACAGAGCGGCCCGCGGCGGAGGCGAGCCCACCAGTCCCTGCGGGGCAGCGAATGCCGAAAATGCCAGTGAGTGAAAAGGCACTCCTGCCGCCGCTCTCGATACGGGGAGAGTCGGAGCCGGCGGAAATGGAGCAGGACGGTCCGCCACAGCCGATCGGGACACGGTTCCCGGAGCCATCGCAGGCGAAAAACCTGTCGGCTTTGTCACTTTCCTGTTCCCTGGGATCTTGCGCCGAAGGGCTTTAGAAATGCGTCTCCAGGGAATGAACAGTGCGGAAGCGGTCGCATCGCCTGCGTCCTTCTGGCCACACTATTCCTGATACAGGTGTGGATGCTGTTTGCCTTCTTGGCCACCAGGGCACACTGCCGGCTCATGTTCAGTTGGCTGTTGACCAGTACCCCCAGGTCCCTTTCTGCCTGGGCACTGTCCAGATACGTTGCAGGGAGTTATTGTGGCCAAAATGTAGGACTCGTCACTTGGACTTATTAAACTTCATCTTATTGGACTCTGCCCATCTATCCAACCCTTCCGGGTCTCTTTGCAGAGCCCTCCCACCTTCCAACAGATCAACACATGCTGCCACCTTAGTGTCGTCTGTAAATCTACTAATGATAGACTCAATACCCTCATCCATGTAATCAATAAAAATATTGAACAGAACAGGCCCCAGCACATACTCCTGAGGAACACCACTGTTGGAATACCAGGCTCTTTTTTGCTCCGAGGTCAGGGCGAATAAAACTCAGGAGACGTTGTTTTTAAAGTCTCACTCTGAAGTTTATTATCCTCATCTATTACAAACTCACGAGATGTGAGCTCTCTCTAACAAGTCAAGAAAGTGAGCTAAAATGGTGTCTATTCAAGGCTATTTTAGTCCCAATTATCCAAAAAACAGTTGACATGTATATTATTTGTGAAAAATGCGTGTATTTTATGATTGGCTTTTCGCAAATATTAAAATGAATATTATATGTGTTGTGTTAGAAAGTAATGCTGTATTAGTTTTCTTAAGTACTGTGTTAAATATAGTTTTAGGTTATAAAAATTGTTAAAATAGAAACGATGCTATGTAGGATACTTTTTTTAAAAAGAAAAGACTCGCAGTGAGATAGCAGCCACAGGACACCTAAATCTTTCAGAGAAAAAGAATTTATGGCCCTCTTATCAGAAGAAACCCACTTCTTCCCGCCTCGAAGGCGCTGTTAGGATTTGGAGGAAGAAGTTGACGATGACCAGACAGAATCCTGTATTTGAATGGAATTTATGCATCATGTATGAAGTGTATGAATATGCAACAGGCTATTGTTTTTAAGGGTTAATCCTCTGTTAACGGGTGTCCTTTTTCGGGCTCGTGCTGCCCAGAAAAAGGTACCCGGACGTCCGTAACTCTTTGTCTTTATTGTCTCATATTGTCCTAATTCAGTTTGTCCAAATTATTATTACTCTAATTGTATTACTATTTTTATAACCATTTTATTACTATTAAACTTTTAAAATTTTGGAAACAAGTGATTGGCGTTTTTAACAGTCTGAATTACATCCCCAAAGCTTTCAAAACAATTGAGTGTGTCTGCTGCATAAGCAGAATTGACCAAATTCAGGCACTTAAGAAAAATGCTGGAAAGCCATGACAACCTCTAATACAACCAGGCCGAGCCGAACTCGTTACGTTCCAGTGCTCCGAGCCATCTATGAAGACGATGCCTTTTTTTTTTTTTTTTTTAGAAAGGCCAACAGCACCAGCGGGTCTTAGGACCCAGCGGTGGTGGGCAGGGCGGGGGACCTGGCCCTGGTGGGCGGGCCAAGAAGCCCAAACCCAGCCGGTGGGGCGGGGAACCTAGCCTCTTCGCCGAGCCCAGATTCATTCGGCTTGTTCCCTTCCTCCAACTTTTTACTGGTATCATCTGGGGCTCCTGCTCCTGGAGTCCCTGGGACAGCCGATGCCCACCCCTAGATGGGCGATCCATTTTCATCTTTTCTTTCACCGCCCGCCCCCATCATGCTGCCTGCGTCTCGGCCACCCCTCCGGCTTTTCAGCCTTCCCCCGCCCCTCCCCGCCAATACGGGAGAAAGGATTGCAGGAGTAGGCGAACGCCTCCTCCTCCTCCCCCCACTCTCTCCAGGACCACTGGTCTATATTGGCAAATGGGGAGGAGAGGTTTTCCCGGGAATATGAAATTCCACCCTGGATTTGGGGTTCTTGGCACCACCCACGTCTGCCCAGGACAATAGGGTGATCCTCGCTCTCTCCTGTGCCTCCCTCCCCCACGATACAAGGCGGAGAGGAGACTGGGCTGGTTGCAGGCTCCGAAGCAGGCGGCGAAGCGAAGGACGGAGCCTCTGAAGGCGGTGGGGGGCAGAGCGGAGCCGCTGCAGGGGCAAGTTGCGGAGCGGAGGTTGCAGCGTCCGCCGGAGCGGTCGCAGCAGCCGCCGCAGATTGCAGGGGTTACCCCGCCGTGGCGTGGTGCTCCGCCAGTCTCTGTGAAGCGCGCGGCGGCGCAGGGGGGCTGGCCCCCGCAGCCGGGGGCCCAGCCACGGACCCCGCAGCTGGAGAGGCAGCGGCGGGCGCTGGCGTGGGGGGATAATCAGCGCGACGGCCACGGGTGCGCGAAAAAGCGCCGCGGCGGTTTCTCTCGGTCCCGGGGAGGGGGCGGCGCTGGCGGCGTCTCTGCTGCTGCCGAAGCGGGGCGCGGAGCTGGCGGCCGCGGTCGGTTCGGGGCCGGTCGAAACAAAGAAACACCGGCTGCTCCATCCGGAGCGGGGGGGGGGGGGGGGGTGAGCACCGGTGGCGGCTGCAACAGAGCGGCCCGCGGCGGAGGCGAGCCCACCAGTCCCTGCGGGGCAGCGAATGCCGAAAATGCCAGTGAGTGAAAAGGCACTCCTGCCGCCGCTCTCGATACGGGGAGAGTCGGAGCCGGCGGAAATGGAGCAGGACGGTCCGCCACAGCCGATCGGGACACGGTTCCCGGAGCCATCGCAGGCGAAAAACCTGTCGGCTTTGTCACTTTCCTGTTCCCTGGGATCTTGCGCCGAAGGGCTTTAGAAATGCGTCTCCAGGGAATGAACAGTGCGGAAGCGGTCGCATCGCCTGCGTCCTTCTGGCCACACTATTCCTGATACAGGTGTGGATGCTGTTTGCCTTCTTGGCCACCAGGGCACACTGCCGGCTCATGTTCAGTTGGCTGTTGACCAGTACCCCCAGGTCCCTTTCTGCCTGGGCACTGTCCAGATACGTTGCAGGGAGTTATTGTGGCCAAAATGTAGGACTCGTCACTTGGACTTATTAAACTTCATCTTATTGGACTCTGCCCATCTATCCAACCCTTCCGGGTCTCTTTGCAGAGCCCTCCCACCTTCCAACAGATCAACACATGCTGCCACCTTAGTGTCGTCTGTAAATCTACTAATGATAGACTCAATACCCTCATCCATGTAATCAATAAAAATATTGAACAGAACAGGCCCCAGCACATACTCCTGAGGAACACCACTGTTGGAATACCAGGCTCTTTTTTGCTCCGAGGTCAGGGCGAATAAAACTCAGGAGACGTTGTTTTTAAAGTCTCACTCTGAAGTTTATTATCCTCATCTATTACAAACTCACGAGATGTGAGCTCTCTCGAACAAGTCAAGAAAGTGAGCTAAAATGGTGTCTATTCAAGGCTATTTTAGTCCCAATTATCCAAAAAACAGTTGACATGTATATTATTTGTGAAAAATGCGTGTATTTTATGATTGGCTTTTCGCAAATATTAAAATGAATATTATATGTGTTGTGTTAGAAAGTAATGCTGTATTAGTTTTCTTAAGTACTGTGTTAAATATAGTTTTAGGTTATAAAAATTGTTAAAATAGAAACGATGCTATGTAGGATACTTTTTTTAAAAAGAAAAGACTCGCAGTGAGATAGCAGCCACAGGACACCTAAATCTTTCAGAGAAAAAGAATTTATGGCCCTCTTATCAGAAGAAACCCACTTCTTCCCGCCTCGAAGGCGCTGTTAGGATTTGGAGGAAGAAGTTGACGATGACCAGACAGAATCCTGTATTTGAATGGAATTTATGCATCATGTATGAAGTGTATGAATATGCAACAGGCTATTGTTTTTAAGGGTTAATCCTCTGTTAACGGGTGTCCTTTTTCGGGCTCGTGCTGCCCAGAAAAAGGTACCCGGACGTCCGTAACTCTTTGTCTTTATTGTCTCATATTGTCCTAATTCAGTTTGTCCAAATTATTATTACTCTAATTGTATTACTATTTTTATAACCATTTTATTACTATTAAACTTTTAAAATTTTGGAAACAAGTGATTGGCGTTTTTAACAGTCTGAATTACATCCCCAAAGCTTTCAAAACAATTGAGTGTGTCTGCTGCATAAGCAGAATTGACCAAATTCAGGCACTTAAGAAAAATGCTGGAAAGCCATGACAACCTCTAATACAACCAGGCCGAGCCGAACTCGTTACGTTCCAGTGCTCCGAGCCATCTATGAAGACGATGCCTTTTTTTTTTTTTTTTTTAGAAAGGCCAACAGCACCAGCGGGTCTTAGGACCCAGCGGTGGTGGGCAGGGCGGGGGACCTGGCCCTGGTGGGCGGGCCAAGAAGCCCAAACCCAGCCGGTGGGGCGGGGAACCTAGCCTCTTCGCCGAGCCCAGATTCATTCGGCTTGTTCCCTTCCTCCAACTTTTTACTGGTATCATCTGGGGCTCCTGCTCCTGGAGTCCCTGGGACAGCCGATGCCCACCCCTAGATGGGCGATCCATTTTCATCTTTTCTTTCACCGCCCGCCCCCATCATGCTGCCTGCGTCTCGGCCACCCCTCCGGCTTTTCAGCCTTCCCCCGCCCCTCCCCGCCAATACGGGAGAAAGGATTGCAGGAGTAGGCGAACGCCTCCTCCTCCTCCCCCCACTCTCTCCAGGACCACTGGTCTATATTGGCAAATGGGGAGGAGAGGTTTTCCCGGGAATATGAAATTCCACCCTGGATTTGGGGTTCTTGGCACCACCCACGTCTGCCCAGGACAATAGGGTGATCCTCGCTCTCTCCTGTGCCTCCCTCCCCCACGATACAAGGCGGAGAGGAGACTGGGCTGGTTGCAGGCTCCGAAGCAGGCGGCGAAGCGAAGGACGGAGCCTCTGAAGGCGGTGGGGGGCAGAGCGGAGCCGCTGCAGGGGCAAGTTGCGGAGCGGAGGTTGCAGCGTCCGCCGGAGCGGTCGCAGCAGCCGCCGCAGATTGCAGGGGTTACCCCGCCGTGGCGTGGTGCTCCGCCAGTCTCTGTGAAGCGCGCGGCGGCGCAGGGGGGCTGGCCCCCGCAGCCGGGGGCCCAGCCACGGACCCCGCAGCTGGAGAGGCAGCGGCGGGCGCTGGCGTGGGGGGATAATCAGCGCGACGGCCACGGGTGCGCGAAAAAGCGCCGCGGCGGTTTCTCTCGGTCCCGGGGAGGGGGCGGCGCTGGCGGCGTCTCTGCTGCTGCCGAAGCGGGGCGCGGAGCTGGCGGCCGCGGTCGGTTCGGGGCCGGTCGAAACAAAGAAACACCGGCTGCTCCATCCGGAGCGGGGGGGGGGGGGGGGGTGAGCACCGGTGGCGGCTGCAACAGAGCGGCCCGCGGCGGAGGCGAGCCCACCAGTCCCTGCGGGGCAGCGAATGCCGAAAATGCCAGTGAGTGAAAAGGCACTCCTGCCGCCGCTCTCGATACGGGGAGAGTCGGAGCCGGCGGAAATGGAGCAGGACGGTCCGCCACAGCCGATCGGGACACGGTTCCCGGAGCCATCGCAGGCGAAAAACCTGTCGGCTTTGTCACTTTCCTGTTCCCTGGGATCTTGCGCCGAAGGGCTTTAGAAATGCGTCTCCAGGGAATGAACAGTGCGGAAGCGGTCGCATCGCCTGCGTCCTTCTGGCCACACTATTCCTGATACAGGTGTGGATGCTGTTTGCCTTCTTGGCCACCAGGGCACACTGCCGGCTCATGTTCAGTTGGCTGTTGACCAGTACCCCCAGGTCCCTTTCTGCCTGGGCACTGTCCAGATACGTTGCAGGGAGTTATTGTGGCCAAAATGTAGGACTCGTCACTTGGACTTATTAAACTTCATCTTATTGGACTCTGCCCATCTATCCAACCCTTCCAGGTCTCTTTGCAGAGCCCTCCCACCTTCCAACAGATCAACACATGCTGCCACCTTAGTGTCGTCTGTAAATCTACTAATGATAGACTCAATACCCTCATCCATGTAATCAATAAAAATATTGAACAGAACAGGCCCCAGCACATACTCCTGAGGAACACCACTGTTGGAATACCAGGCTCTTTTTTGCTCCGAGGTCAGGGCGAATAAAACTCAGGAGACGTTGTTTTTAAAGTCTCACTCTGAAGTTTATTATCCTCATCTATTACAAACTCACGAGATGTGAGCTCTCTCGAACAAGTCAAGAAAGTGAGCTAAAATGGTGTCTATTCAAGGCTATTTTAGTCCCAATTATCCAAAAAACAGTTGACATGTATATTATTTGTGAAAAATGCGTGTATTTTATGATTGGCTTTTCGCAAATATTAAAATGAATATTATATGTGTTGTGTTAGAAAGTAATGCTGTATTAGTTTTCTTAAGTACTGTGTTAAATATAGTTTTAGGTTATAAAAATTGTTAAAATAGAAACGATGCTATGTAGGATACTTTTTTTAAAAAGAAAAGACTCGCAGTGAGATAGCAGCCACAGGACACCTAAATCTTTCAGAGAAAAAGAATTTATGGCCCTCTTATCAGAAGAAACCCACTTCTTCCCGCCTCGAAGGCGCTGTTAGGATTTGGAGGAAGAAGTTGACGATGACCAGACAGAATCCTGTATTTGAATGGAATTTATGCATCATGTATGAAGTGTATGAATATGCAACAGGCTATTGTTTTTAAGGGTTAATCCTCTGTTAACGGGTGTCCTTTTTCGGGCTCGTGCTGCCCAGAAAAAGGTACCCGGACGTCCGTAACTCTTTGTCTTTATTGTCTCATATTGTCCTAATTCAGTTTGTCCAAATTATTATTACTCTAATTGTATTACTATTTTTATAACCATTTTATTACTATTAAACTTTTAAAATTTTGGAAACAAGTGATTGGCGTTTTTAACAGTCTGAATTACATCCCCAAAGCTTTCAAAACAATTGAGTGTGTCTGCTGCATAAGCAGAATTGACCAAATTCAGGCACTTAAGAAAAATGCTGGAAAGCCATGACAACCTCTAATACAACCAGGCCGAGCCGAACTCGTTACGTTCCAGTGCTCCGAGCCATCTATGAAGACGATGCCTTTTTTTTTTTTTTTTTTAGAAAGGCCAACAGCACCAGCGGGTCTTAGGACCCAGCGGTGGTGGGCAGGGCGGGGGACCTGGCCCTGGTGGGCGGGCCAAGAAGCCCAAACCCAGCCGGTGGGGCGGGGAACCTAGCCTCTTCGCCGAGCCCAGATTCATTCGGCTTGTTCCCTTCCTCCAACTTTTTACTGGTATCATCTGGGGCTCCTGCTCCTGGAGTCCCTGGGACAGCCGATGCCCACCCCTAGATGGGCGATCCATTTTCATCTTTTCTTTCACCGCCCGCCCCCATCATGCTGCCTGCGTCTCGGCCACCCCTCCGGCTTTTCAGCCTTCCCCCGCCCCTCCCCGCCAATACGGGAGAAAGGATTGCAGGAGTAGGCGAACGCCTCCTCCTCCTCCCCCCACTCTCTCCAGGACCACTGGTCTATATTGGCAAATGGGGAGGAGAGGTTTTCCCGGGAATATGAAATTCCACCCTGGATTTGGGGTTCTTGGCACCACCCACGTCTGCCCAGGACAAAAGGGTGATCCTCGCTCTCTCCTGTGCCTCCCTCCCCCACGATACAAGGCGGAGAGGAGACTGGGCTGGTTGCAGGCTCCGAAGCAGGCGGCGAAGCGAAGGACGGAGCCTCTGAAGGCGGTGGGGGGCAGAGCGGAGCCGCTGCAGGGGCAAGTTGCGGAGCGGAGGTTGCAGCGTCCGCCGGAGCGGTCGCAGCAGCCGCCGCAGATTGCAGGGGTTACCCCGCCGTGGCGTGGTGCTCCGCCAGTCTCTGTGAAGCGCGCGGCGGCGCAGGGGGGCTGGCCCCGCAGCCGGGGGCCCAGCCACGGACCCCGCAGCTGGAGAGGCAGCGGCGGGCGCTGGCGTGGGGGGATAATCAGCGCGACGGCCACGGGTGCGCGAAAAAGCGCCGCGGCGGTTTCTCTCGGTCCCGGGGAGGGGGCGGCGCTGGCGGCGTCTCTGCTGCTGCCGAAGCGGGGCGCGGAGCTGGCGGCCGCGGTCGGTTCGGGGCCGGTCGAAACAAAGAAACACCGGCTGCTCCATCCGGAGCGGGGGGGGGGGGGGTGAGCACCGGTGGCGGCTGCAACAGAGCGGCCCGCGGCGGAGGCGAGCCCACCAGTCCCTGCGGGGCAGCGAATGCCGAAAATGCCAGTGAGTGAAAAGGCACTCCTGCCGCCGCTCTCGATACGGGGAGAGTCGGAGCCGGCGGAAATGGAGCAGGACGGTCCGCCACAGCCGATCGGGACACGGTTCCCGGAGCCATCGCAGGCGAAAAACCTGTCGGCTTTGTCACTTTCCTGTTCCCTGGGATCTTGCGCCGAAGGGCTTTAGAAATGCGTCTCCAGGGAATGAACAGTGCGGAAGCGGTCGCATCGCCTGCGTCCTTCTGGCCACACTATTCCTGATACAGGTGTGGATGCTGTTTGCCTTCTTGGCCACCAGGGCACACTGCCGGCTCATGTTCAGTTGGCTGTTGACCAGTACCCCCAGGTCCCTTTCTGCCTGGGCACTGTCCAGATACGTTGCAGGGAGTTATTGTGGCCAAAATGTAGGACTCGTCACTTGGACTTATTAAACTTCATCTTATTGGACTCTGCCCATCTATCCAACCCTTCCAGGTCTCTTTGCAGAGCCCTCCCACCTTCCAACAGATCAACACATGCTGCCACCTTAGTGTCGTCTGTAAATCTACTAATGATAGACTCAATACCCTCATCCATGTAATCAATAAAAATATTGAACAGAACAGGCCCCAGCACATACTCCTGAGGAACACCACTGTTGGAATACCAGGCTCTTTTTTGCTCCGAGGTCAGGGCGAATAAAACTCAGGAGACGTTGTTTTTAAAGTCTCACTCTGAAGTTTATTATCCTCATCTATTACAAACTCACGAGATGTGAGCTCTCTCTAACAAGTCAAGAAAGTGAGCTAAAATGGTGTCTATTCAAGGCTATTTTAGTCCCAATTATCCAAAAAACAGTTGACATGTATATTATTTGTGAAAAATGCGTGTATTTTATGATTGGCTTTTCGCAAATATTAAAATGAATATTATATGTGTTGTGTTAGAAAGTAATGCTGTATTAGTTTTCTTAAGTACTGTGTTAAATATAGTTTTAGGTTATAAAAATTGTTAAAATAGAAACGATGCTATGTAGGATACTTTTTTTAAAAAGAAAAGACTCGCAGTGAGATAGCAGCCACAGGACACCTAAATCTTTCAGAGAAAAAGAATTTATGGCCCTCTTATCAGAAGAAACCCACTTCTTCCCGCCTCGAAGGCGCTGTTAGGATTTGGAGGAAGAAGTTGACGATGACCAGACAGAATCCTGTATTTGAATGGAATTTATGCATCATGTATGAAGTGTATGAATATGCAACAGGCTATTGTTTTTAAGGGTTAATCCTCTGTTAACGGGTGTCCTTTTTCGGGCTCGTGCTGCCCAGAAAAAGGTACCCGGACGTCCGTAACTCTTTGTCTTTATTGTCTCATATTGTCCTAATTCAGTTTGTCCAAATTATTATTACTCTAATTGTATTACTATTTTTATAACCATTTTATTACTATTAAACTTTTAAAATTTTGGAAACAAGTGATTGGCGTTTTTAACAGTCTGAATTACATCCCCAAAGCTTTCAAAACAATTGAGTGTGTCTGCTGCATAAGCAGAATTGACCAAATTCAGGCACTTAAGAAAAATGCTGGAAAGCCATGACAACCTCTAATACAACCAGGCCGAGCCGAACTCGTTACGTTCCAGTGCTCCGAGCCATCTATGAAGACGATGCCTTTTTTTTTTTTTTTTTTAGAAAGGCCAACAGCACCAGCGGGTCTTAGGACCCAGCGGTGGTGGGCAGGGCGGGGGACCTGGCCCTGGTGGGCGGGCCAAGAAGCCCAAACCCAGCCGGTGGGGCGGGGAACCTAGCCTCTTCGCCGAGCCCAGATTCATTCTGCTTGTTCCCTTCCTCCAACTTTTTACTGGTATCATCTGGGGCTCCTGCTCCTGGAGTCCCTGGGACAGCCGATGCCCACCCCTAGATGGGCGATCCATTTTCATCTTTTCTTTCACCGCCCGCCCCCATCATGCTGCCTGCGTCTCGGCCACCCCTCCGGCTTTTCAGCCTTCCCCCGCCCCTCCCCGCCAATACGGGAGAAAGGATTGCAGGAGTAGGCGAACGCCTCCTCCTCCTCCCCCCACTCTCTCCAGGACCACTGGTCTATATTGGCAAATGGGGAGGAGAGGTTTTCCCGGGAATATGAAATTCCACCCTGGATTTGGGGTTCTTGGCACCACCCACGTCTGCCCAGGACAATAGGGTGATCCTCGCTCTCTCCTGTGCCTCCCTCCCCCACGATACAAGGCGGAGAGGAGACTGGGCTGGTTGCAGGCTCCGAAGCAGGCGGCGAAGCGAAGGACGGAGCCTCTGAAGGCGGTGGGGGGCAGAGCGGAGCCGCTGCAGGGGCAAGTTGCGGAGCGGAGGTTGCAGCGTCCGCCGGAGCGGTCGCAGCAGCCGCCGCAGATTGCAGGGGTTACCCCGCCGTGGCGTGGTGCTCCGCCAGTCTCTGTGAAGCGCGCGGCGGCGCAGGGGGGCTGGCCCCGCAGCCGGGGGCCCAGCCACGGACCCCGCAGCTGGAGAGGCAGCGGCGGGCGCTGGCGTGGGGGGATAATCAGCGCGACGGCCACGGGTGCGCGAAAAAGCGCCGCGGCGGTTTCTCTCGGTCCCGGGGAGGGGGCGGCGCTGGCGGCGTCTCTGCTGCTGCCGAAGCGGGGCGCGGAGCTGGCGGCCGCGGTCGGTTCGGGGCCGGTCGAAACAAAGAAACACCGGCTGCTCCATCCGGAGCGGGGGGGGGGGGGTGAGCACCGGTGGCGGCTGCAACAGAGCGGCCCGCGGCGGAGGCGAGCCCACCAGTCCCTGCGGGGCAGCGAATGCCGAAAATGCCAGTGAGTGAAAAGGCACTCCTGCCGCCGCTCTCGATACGGGGAGAGTCGGAGCCGGCGGAAATGGAGCAGGACGGTCCGCCACAGCCGATCGGGACACGGTTCCCGGAGCCATCGCAGGCGAAAAACCTGTCGGCTTTGTCACTTTCCTGTTCCCTGGGATCTTGCGCCGAAGGGCTTTAGAAATGCGTCTCCAGGGAATGAACAGTGCGGAAGCGGTCGCATCGCCTGCGTCCTTCTGGCCACACTATTCCTGATACAGGTGTGGATGCTGTTTGCCTTCTTGGCCACCAGGGCACACTGCCGGCTCATGTTCAGTTGGCTGTTGACCAGTACCCCCAGGTCCCTTTCTGCCTGGGCACTGTCCAGATACGTTGCAGGGAGTTATTGTGGCCAAAATGTAGGACTCGTCACTTGGACTTATTAAACTTCATCTTATTGGACTCTGCCCATCTATCCAACCCTTCCGGGTCTCTTTGCAGAGCCCTCCCACCTTCCAACAGATCAACACATGCTGCCACCTTAGTGTCGTCTGTAAATCTACTAATGATAGACTCAATACCCTCATCCATGTAATCAATAAAAATATTGAACAGAACAGGCCCCAGCACATACTCCTGAGGAACACCACTGTTGGAATACCAGGCTCTTTTTTGCTCCGAGGTCAGGGCGAATAAAACTCAGGAGACGTTGTTTTTAAAGTCTCACTCTGAAGTTTATTATCCTCATCTATTACAAACTCACGAGATGTGAGCTCTCTCTAACAAGTCAAGAAAGTGAGCTAAAATGGTGTCTATTCAAGGCTATTTTAGTCCCAATTATCCAAAAAACAGTTGACATGTATATTATTTGTGAAAAATGCGTGTATTTTATGATTGGCTTTTCGCAAATATTAAAATGAATATTATATGTGTTGTGTTAGAAAGTAATGCTGTATTAGTTTTCTTAAGTACTGTGTTAAATATAGTTTTAGGTTATAAAAATTGTTAAAATAGAAACGATGCTATGTAGGATACTTTTTTTAAAAAGAAAAGACTCGCAGTGAGATAGCAGCCACAGGACACCTAAATCTTTCAGAGAAAAAGAATTTATGGCCCTCTTATCAGAAGAAACCCACTTCTTCCCGCCTCGAAGGCGCTGTTAGGATTTGGAGGAAGAAGTTGACGATGACCAGACAGAATCCTGTATTTGAATGGAATTTATGCATCATGTATGAAGTGTATGAATATGCAACAGGCTATTGTTTTTAAGGGTTAATCCTCTGTTAACGGGTGTCCTTTTTCGGGCTCGTGCTGCCCAGAAAAAGGTACCCGGACGTCCGTAACTCTTTGTCTTTATTGTCTCATATTGTCCTAATTCAGTTTGTCCAAATTATTATTACTCTAATTGTATTACTATTTTTATAACCATTTTATTACTATTAAACTTTTAAAATTTTGGAAACAAGTGATTGGCGTTTTTAACAGTCTGAATTACATCCCCAAAGCTTTCAAAACAATTGAGTGTGTCTGCTGCATAAGCAGAATTGACCAAATTCAGGCACTTAAGAAAAATGCTGGAAAGCCATGACAACCTCTAATACAACCAGGCCGAGCCGAACTCGTTACGTTCCAGTGCTCCGAGCCATCTATGAAGACGATGCCTTTTTTTTTTTTTTTTTTAGAAAGGCCAACAGCACCAGCGGGTCTTAGGACCCAGCGGTGGTGGGCAGGGCGGGGGACCTGGCCCTGGTGGGCGGGCCAAGAAGCCCAAACCCAGCCGGTGGGGCGGGGAACCTAGCCTCTTCGCCGAGCCCAGATTCATTCTGCTTGTTCCCTTCCTCCAACTTTTTACTGGTATCATCTGGGGCTCCTGCTCCTGGAGTCCCTGGGACAGCCGATGCCCACCCCTAGATGGGCGATCCATTTTCATCTTTTCTTTCACCGCCCGCCCCCATCATGCTGCCTGCGTCTCGGCCACCCCTCCGGCTTTTCAGCCTTCCCCCGCCCCTCCCCGCCAATACGGGAGAAAGGATTGCAGGAGTAGGCGAACGCCTCCTCCTCCTCCCCCCACTCTCTCCAGGACCACTGGTCTATATTGGCAAATGGGGAGGAGAGGTTTTCCCGGGAATATGAAATTCCACCCTGGATTTGGGGTTCTTGGCACCACCCACGTCTGCCCAGGACAAAAGGGTGATCCTCGCTCTCTCCTGTGCCTCCCTCCCCCACGATACAAGGCGGAGAGGAGACTGGGCTGGTTGCAGGCTCCGAAGCAGGCGGCGAAGCGAAGGACGGAGCCTCTGAAGGCGGTGGGGGGCAGAGCGGAGCCGCTGCAGGGGCAAGTTGCGGAGCGGAGGTTGCAGCGTCCGCCGGAGCGGTCGCAGCAGCCGCCGCAGATTGCAGGGGTTACCCCGCCGTGGCGTGGTGCTCCGCCAGTCTCTGTGAAGCGCGCGGCGGCGCAGGGGGGCTGGCCCCGCAGCCGGGGGCCCAGCCACGGACCCCGCAGCTGGAGAGGCAGCGGCGGGCGCTGGCGTGGGGGGATAATCAGCGCGACGGCCACGGGTGCGCGAAAAAGCGCCGCGGCGGTTTCTCTCGGTCCCGGGGAGGGGGCGGCGCTGGCGGCGTCTCTGCTGCTGCCGAAGCGGGGCGCGGAGCTGGCGGCCGCGGTCGGTTCGGGGCCGGTCGAAACAAAGAAACACCGGCTGCTCCATCCGGAGCGGGGGGGGGGGGGGGGGTGAGCACCGGTGGCGGCTGCAACAGAGCGGCCCGCGGCGGAGGCGAGCCCACCAGTCCCTGCGGGGCAGCGAATGCCGAAAATGCCAGTGAGTGAAAAGGCACTCCTGCCGCCGCTCTCGATACGGGGAGAGTCGGAGCCGGCGGAAATGGAGCAGGACGGTCCGCCACAGCCGATCGGGACACGGTTCCCGGAGCCATCGCAGGCGAAAAACCTGTCGGCTTTGTCACTTTCCTGTTCCCTGGGATCTTGCGCCGAAGGGCTTTAGAAATGCGTCTCCAGGGAATGAACAGTGCGGAAGCGGTCGCATCGCCTGCGTCCTTCTGGCCACACTATTCCTGATACAGGTGTGGATGCTGTTTGCCTTCTTGGCCACCAGGGCACACTGCCGGCTCATGTTCAGTTGGCTGTTGACCAGTACCCCCAGGTCCCTTTCTGCCTGGGCACTGTCCAGATACGTTGCAGGGAGTTATTGTGGCCAAAATGTAGGACTCGTCACTTGGACTTATTAAACTTCATCTTATTGGACTCTGCCCATCTATCCAACCCTTCCGGGTCTCTTTGCAGAGCCCTCCCACCTTCCAACAGATCAACACATGCTGCCACCTTAGTGTCGTCTGTAAATCTACTAATGATAGACTCAATACCCTCATCCATGTAATCAATAAAAATATTGAACAGAACAGGCCCCAGCACATACTCCTGAGGAACACCACTGTTGGAATACCAGGCTCTTTTTTGCTCCGAGGTCAGGGCGAATAAAACTCAGGAGACGTTGTTTTTAAAGTCTCACTCTGAAGTTTATTATCCTCATCTATTACAAACTCACGAGATGTGAGCTCTCTCTAACAAGTCAAGAAAGTGAGCTAAAATGGTGTCTATTCAAGGCTATTTTAGTCCCAATTATCCAAAAAACAGTTGACATGTATATTATTTGTGAAAAATGCGTGTATTTTATGATTGGCTTTTCGCAAATATTAAAATGAATATTATATGTGTTGTGTTAGAAAGTAATGCTGTATTAGTTTTCTTAAGTACTGTGTTAAATATAGTTTTAGGTTATAAAAATTGTTAAAATAGAAACGATGCTATGTAGGATACTTTTTTTAAAAAGAAAAGACTCGCAGTGAGATAGCAGCCACAGGACACCTAAATCTTTCAGAGAAAAAGAATTTATGGCCCTCTTATCAGAAGAAACCCACTTCTTCCCGCCTCGAAGGCGCTGTTAGGATTTGGAGGAAGAAGTTGACGATGACCAGACAGAATCCTGTATTTGAATGGAATTTATGCATCATGTATGAAGTGTATGAATATGCAACAGGCTATTGTTTTTAAGGGTTAATCCTCTGTTAACGGGTGTCCTTTTTTCGGGCTCGTGCTGCCCAGAAAAAGGTACCCGGACGTCCGTAACTCTTTGTCTTTATTGTCTCATATTGTCCTAATTCAGTTTGTCCAAATTATTATTACTCTAATTGTATTACTATTTTTATAACCATTTTATTACTATTGAACTTTTAAAATTTTGGAAACAAGTGATTGGCGTTTTTAACAGTCTGAATTACATCCCCAAAGCTTTCAAAACAATTGAGTGTGTCTGCTGCATAAGCAGAATTGACCTAATTCAGGCACTTAAGAAAAATGCTGGAAAGCCATGACAACCTCTAATACAACCAGGCCGAGCCGAACTCGTTACGTTCCAGTGCTCCGAGCCATCTATGAAGACGATGCCTTTTTTTTTTTTTTTTTAGAAAGGCCAACAGCACCAGCGGGTCTTAGGACCCAGCGGTGGTGGGCAGGGCGGGGGACCTGGCCCTGGTGGGCGGGCCAAGAAGCCCAAACCCAGCCGGTGGGGCGGGGAACCTAGCCTCTTCGCCGAGCCCAGATTCATTCGGCTTGTTCCCTTCCTCCAACTTTTTACTGGTATCATCTGGGGCTCCTGCTCCTGGAGTCCCTGGGACAGCCGATGCCCACCCCTAGATGGGCGATCCATTTTCATCTTTTCTTTCACCGCCCGCCCCCATCATGCTGCCTGCGTCTCGGCCACCCCTCCGGCTTTTCAGCCTTCCCCCGCCCCTCCCCGCCAATACGGGAGAAAGGATTGCAGGAGTAGGCGAACGCCTCCTCCTCCTCCCCCCACTCTCTCCAGGACCACTGGTCTATATTGGCAAATGGGGAGGAGAGGTTTTCCCGGGAATATGAAATTCCACCCTGGATTTGGGGTTCTTGGCACCACCCACGTCTGCCCAGGACAATAGGGTGATCCTCGCTCTCTCCTGTGCCTCCCTCCCCCACGATACAAGGCGGAGAGGAGACTGGGCTGGTTGCAGGCTCCGAAGCAGGCGGCGAAGCGAAGGACGGAGCCTCTGAAGGCGGTGGGGGGCAGAGCGGAGCCGCTGCAGGGGCAAGTTGCGGAGCGGAGGTTGCAGCGTCCGCCGGAGCGATGGCAGCAGCCGCCGCAGATTGCAGGGGTTACCCCGCCGTGGCGTGGTGCTCCGCCAGTCTCTGTGAAGCGCGCGGCGGCGCAGGGGGGCTGGCCCCGCAGCCGGGGGCCCAGCCACGGACCCCGCAGCTGGAGAGGCAGCGGCGGGCGCTGGCGTGGGGGGATAATCAGCGCGACGGCCACGGGTGCGCGAAAAAGCGCCGCGGCGGTTTCTCTCGGTCCCGGGGAGGGGGCGGCGCTGGCGGCGTCTCTGCTGCTGCCGAAGCGGGGCGCGGAGCTGGCGGCCGCGGTCGGTTCGGGGCCGGTCGAAACAAAGAAACACCGGCTGCTCCATCCGGAGCGGGGGGGGGGGGGGGTGAGCACCGGTGGCGGCTGCAACAGAGCGGCCCGCGGCGGAGGCGAGCCCACCAGTCCCTGCGGGGCAGCGAATGCCGAAAATGCCAGTGAGTGAAAAGGCACTCCTGCCGCCGCTCTCGATACGGGGAGAGTCGGAGCCGGCGGAAATGGAGCAGGACGGTCCGCCACAGCCGATCGGGACACGGTTCCCGGAGCCATCGCAGGCGAAAAACCTGTCGGCTTTGTCACTTTCCTGTTCCCTGGGATCTTGCGCCGAAGGGCTTTAGAAATGCGTCTCCAGGGAATGAACAGTGCGGAAGCGGTCGCATCGCCTGCGTCCTTCTGGCCACACTATTCCTGATACAGGTGTGGATGCTGTTTGCCTTCTTGGCCACCAGGGCACACTGCCGGCTCATGTTCAGTTGGCTGTTGACCAGTACCCCCAGGTCCCTTTCTGCCTGGGCACTGTCCAGATACGTTGCAGGGAGTTATTGTGGCCAAAATGTAGGACTCGTCACTTGGACTTATTAAACTTCATCTTATTGGACTCTGCCCATCTATCCAACCCTTCCAGGTCTCTTTGCAGAGCCCTCCCACCTTCCAACAGATCAACACATGCTGCCACCTTAGTGTCGTCTGTAAATCTACTAATGATAGACTCAATACCCTCATCCATGTAATCAATAAAAATATTGAACAGAACAGGCCCCAGCACATACTCCTGAGGAACACCACTGTTGGAATACCAGGCTCTTTTTTGCTCCGAGGTCAGGGCGAATAAAACTCAGGAGACGTTGTTTTTAAAGTCTCACTCTGAAGTTTATTATCCTCATCTATTACAAACTCACGAGATGTGAGCTCTCTCGAACAAGTCAAGAAAGTGAGCTAAAATGGTGTCTATTCAAGGCTATTTTAGTCCCAATTATCCAAAAAACAGTTGACATGTATATTATTTGTGAAAAATGCGTGTATTTTATGATTGGCTTTTCGCAAATATTAAAATGAATATTATATGTGTTGTGTTAGAAAGTAATGCTGTATTAGTTTTCTTAAGTACTGTGTTAAATATAGTTTTAGGTTATAAAAATTGTTAAAATAGAAACGATGCTATGTAGGATACTTTTTTTAAAAAGAAAAGACTCGCAGTGAGATAGCAGCCACAGGACACCTAAATCTTTCAGAGAAAAAGAATTTATGGCCCTCTTATCAGAAGAAACCCACTTCTTCCCGCCTCGAAGGCGCTGTTAGGATTTGGAGGAAGAAGTTGACGATGACCAGACAGAATCCTGTATTTGAATGGAATTTATGCATCATGTATGAAGTGTATGAATATGCAACAGGCTATTGTTTTTAAGGGTTAATCCTCTGTTAACGGGTGTCCTTTTTCGGGCTCGTGCTGCCCAGAAAAAGGTACCCGGACGTCCGTAACTCTTTGTCTTTATTGTCTCATATTGTCCTAATTCAGTTTGTCCAAATTATTATTACTCTAATTGTATTACTATTTTTATAACCATTTTATTACTATTAAACTTTTAAAATTTTGGAAACAAGTGATTGGCGTTTTTAACAGTCTGAATTACATCCCCAAAGCTTTCAAAACAATTGAGTGTGTCTGCTGCATAAGCAGAATTGACCAAATTCAGGCACTTAAGAAAAATGCTGGAAAGCCATGACAACCTCTAATACAACCAGGCCGAGCCGAACTCGTTACGTTCCAGTGCTCCGAGCCATCTATGAAGACGATGCCTTTTTTTTTTTTTTTTTTAGAAAGGCCAACAGCACCAGCGGGTCTTAGGACCCAGCGGTGGTGGGCAGGGCGGGGGACCTGGCCCTGGTGGGCGGGCCAAGAAGCCCAAACCCAGCCGGTGGGGCGGGGAACCTAGCCTCTTCGCCGAGCCCAGATTCATTCGGCTTGTTCCCTTCCTCCAACTTTTTACTGGTATCATCTGGGGCTCCTGCTCCTGGAGTCCCTGGGACAGCCGATGCCCACCCCTAGATGGGCGATCCATTTTCATCTTTTCTTTCACCGCCCGCCCCCATCATGCTGCCTGCGTCTCGGCCACCCCTCCGGCTTTTCAGCCTTCCCCCGCCCCTCCCCGCCAATACGGGAGAAAGGATTGCAGGAGTAGGCGAACGCCTCCTCCTCCTCCCCCCACTCTCTCCAGGACCACTGGTCTATATTGGCAAATGGGGAGGAGAGGTTTTCCCGGGAATATGAAATTCCACCCTGGATTTGGGGTTCTTGGCACCACCCACGTCTGCCCAGGACAAAAGGGTGATCCTCGCTCTCTCCTGTGCCTCCCTCCCCCACGATACAAGGCGGAGAGGAGACTGGGCTGGTTGCAGGCTCCGAAGCAGGCGGCGAAGCGAAGGACGGAGCCTCTGAAGGCGGTGGGGGGCAGAGCGGAGCCGCTGCAGGGGCAAGTTGCGGAGCGGAGGTTGCAGCGTCCGCCGGAGCGGTCGCAGCAGCCGCCGCAGATTGCAGGGGTTACCCCGCCGTGGCGTGGTGCTCCGCCAGTCTCTGTGAAGCGCGCGGCGGCGCAGGGGGGCTGGCCCCGCAGCCGGGGGCCCAGCCACGGACCCCGCAGCTGGAGAGGCAGCGGCGGGCGCTGGCGTGGGGGGATAATCAGCGCGACGGCCACGGGTGCGCGAAAAAGCGCCGCGGCGGTTTCTCTCGGTCCCGGGGAGGGGGCGGCGCTGGCGGCGTCTCTGCTGCTGCCGAAGCGGGGCGCGGAGCTGGCGGCCGCGGTCGGTTCGGGGCCGGTCGAAACAAAGAAACACCGGCTGCTCCATCCGGAGCGGGGGGGGGGGGGGTGAGCACCGGTGGCGGCTGCAACAGAGCGGCCCGCGGCGGAGGCGAGCCCACCAGTCCCTGCGGGGCAGCGAATGCCGAAAATGCCAGTGAGTGAAAAGGCACTCCTGCCGCCGCTCTCGATACGGGGAGAGTCGGAGCTGGCGGAAATGGAGCAGGACGGTCCGCCACAGCCGATCGGGACACGGTTCCCGGAGCCATCGCAGGCGAAAAACCTGTCGGCTTTGTCACTTTCCTGTTCCCTGGGATCTTGCGCCGAAGGGCTTTAGAAATGCGTCTCCAGGGAATGAACAGTGCGGAAGCGGTCGCATCGCCTGCGTCCTTCTGGCCACACTATTCCTGATACAGGTGTGGATGCTGTTTGCCTTCTTGGCCACCAGGGCACACTGCCGGCTCATGTTCAGTTGGCTGTTGACCAGTACCCCCAGGTCCCTTTCTGCCTGGGCACTGTCCAGATACGTTGCAGGGAGTTATTGTGGCCAAAATGTAGGACTCGTCACTTGGACTTATTAAACTTCATCTTATTGGACTCTGCCCATCTATCCAACCCTTCCAGGTCTCTTTGCAGAGCCCTCCCACCTTCCAACAGATCAACACATGCTGCCACCTTAGTGTCGTCTGTAAATCTACTAATGATAGACTCAATACCCTCATCCATGTAATCAATAAAAATATTGAACAGAACAGGCCCCAGCACATACTCCTGAGGAACACCACTGTTGGAATACCAGGCTCTTTTTTGCTCCGAGGTCAGGGCGAATAAAACTCAGGAGACGTTGTTTTTAAAGTCTCACTCTGAAGTTTATTATCCTCATCTATTACAAACTCACGAGATGTGAGCTCTCTCTAACAAGTCAAGAAAGTGAGCTAAAATGGTGTCTATTCAAGGCTATTTTAGTCCCAATTATCCAAAAAACAGTTGACATGTATATTATTTGTGAAAAATGCGTGTATTTTATGATTGGCTTTTCGCAAATATTAAAATGAATATTATATGTGTTGTGTTAGAAAGTAATGCTGTATTAGTTTTCTTAAGTACTGTGTTAAATATAGTTTTAGGTTATAAAAATTGTTAAAATAGAAACGATGCTATGTAGGATACTTTTTTTAAAAAGAAAAGACTCGCAGTGAGATAGCAGCCACAGGACACCTAAATCTTTCAGAGAAAAAGAATTTATGGCCCTCTTATCAGAAGAAACCCACTTCTTCCCGCCTCGAAGGCGCTGTTAGGATTTGGAGGAAGAAGTTGACGATGACCAGACAGAATCCTGTATTTGAATGGAATTTATGCATCATGTATGAAGTGTATGAATATGCAACAGGCTATTGTTTTTAAGGGTTAATCCTCTGTTAACGGGTGTCCTTTTTCGGGCTCGTGCTGCCCAGAAAAAGGTACCCGGACGTCCGTAACTCTTTGTCTTTATTGTCTCATATTGTCCTAATTCAGTTTGTCCAAATTATTATTACTCTAATTGTATTACTATTTTTATAACCATTTTATTACTATTAAACTTTTAAAATTTTGGAAACAAGTGATTGGCGTTTTTAACAGTCTGAATTACATCCCCAAAGCTTTCAAAACAATTGAGTGTGTCTGCTGCATAAGCAGAATTGACCAAATTCAGGCACTTAAGAAAAATGCTGGAAAGCCATGACAACCTCTAATACAACCAGGCCGAGCCGAACTCGTTACGTTCCAGTGCTCCGAGCCATCTATGAAGACGATGCCTTTTTTTTTTTTTTTTTTAGAAAGGCCAACAGCACCAGCGGGTCTTAGGACCCAGCGGTGGTGGGCAGGGCGGGGGACCTGGCCCTGGTGGGCGGGCCAAGAAGCCCAAACCCAGCCGGTGGGGCGGGGAACCTAGCCTCTTCGCCGAGCCCAGATTCATTCGGCTTGTTCCCTTCCTCCAACTTTTTACTGGTATCATCTGGGGCTCCTGCTCCTGGAGTCCCTGGGACAGCCGATGCCCACCCCTAGATGGGCGATCCATTTTCATCTTTTCTTTCACCGCCCGCCCCCATCATGCTGCCTGCGTCTCGGCCACCCCTCCGGCTTTTCAGCCTTCCCCCGCCCCTCCCCGCCAATACGGGAGAAAGGATTGCAGGAGTAGGCGAACGCCTCCTCCTCCTCCCCCCACTCTCTCCAGGACCACTGGTCTATATTGGCAAATGGGGAGGAGAGGTTTTCCCGGGAATATGAAATTCCACCCTGGATTTGGGGTTCTTGGCACCACCCACGTCTGCCCAGGACAATAGGGTGATCCTCGCTCTCTCCTGTGCCTCCCTCCCCCACGATACAAGGCGGAGAGGAGACTGGGCTGGTTGCAGGCTCCGAAGCAGGCGGCGAAGCGAAGGACGGAGCCTCTGAAGGCGGTGGGGGGCAGAGCGGAGCCGCTGCAGGGGCAAGTTGCGGAGCGGAGGTTGCAGCGTCCGCCGGAGCGGTCGCAGCAGCCGCCGCAGATTGCAGGGGTTACCCCGCCGTGGCGTGGTGCTCCGCCAGTCTCTGTGAAGCGCGCGGCGGCGCAGGGGGGCTGGCCCCCGCAGCCGGGGGCCCAGCCACGGACCCCGCAGCTGGAGAGGCAGCGGCGGGCGCTGGCGTGGGGGGATAATCAGCGCGACGGCCACGGGTGCGCGAAAAAGCGCCGCGGCGGTTTCTCTCGGTCCCGGGGAGGGGGCGGCGCTGGCGGCGTCTCTGCTGCTGCCGAAGCGGGGCGCGGAGCTGGCGGCCGCGGTCGGTTCGGGGCCGGTCGAAACAAAGAAACACCGGCTGCTCCATCCGGAGCGGGGGGGGGGGGGGGGGGTGAGCACCGGTGGCGGCTGCAACAGAGCGGCCCGCGGCGGAGGCGAGCCCACCAGTCCCTGCGGGGCAGCGAATGCCGAAAATGCCAGTGAGTGAAAAGGCACTCCTGCCGCCGCTCTCGATACGGGGAGAGTCGGAGCCGGCGGAAATGGAGCAGGACGGTCCGCCACAGCCGATCGGGACACGGTTCCCGGAGCCATCGCAGGCGAAAAACCTGTCGGCTTTGTCACTTTCCTGTTCCCTGGGATCTTGCGCCGAAGGGCTTTAGAAATGCGTCTCCAGGGAATGAACAGTGCGGAAGCGGTCGCATCGCCTGCGTCCTTCTGGCCACACTATTCCTGATACAGGTGTGGATGCTGTTTGCCTTCTTGGCCACCAGGGCACACTGCCGGCTCATGTTCAGTTGGCTGTTGACCAGTACCCCCAGGTCCCTTTCTGCCTGGGCACTGTCCAGATACGTTGCAGGGAGTTATTGTGGCCAAAATGTAGGACTCGTCACTTGGACTTATTAAACTTCATCTTATTGGACTCTGCCCATCTATCCAACCCTTCCAGGTCTCTTTGCAGAGCCCTCCCACCTTCCAACAGATCAACACATGCTGCCACCTTAGTGTCGTCTGTAAATCTACTAATGATAGACTCAATACCCTCATCCATGTAATCAATAAAAATATTGAACAGAACAGGCCCCAGCACATACTCCTGAGGAACACCACTGTTGGAATACCAGGCTCTTTTTTGCTCCGAGGTCAGGGCGAATAAAACTCAGGAGACGTTGTTTTTAAAGTCTCACTCTGAAGTTTATTATCCTCATCTATTACAAACTCACGAGATGTGAGCTCTCTCTAACAAGTCAAGAAAGTGAGCTAAAATGGTGTCTATTCAAGGCTATTTTAGTCCCAATTATCCAAAAAACAGTTGACATGTATATTATTTGTGAAAAATGCGTGTATTTTATGATTGGCTTTTCGCAAATATTAAAATGAATATTATATGTGTTGTGTTAGAAAGTAATGCTGTATTAGTTTTCTTAAGTACTGTGTTAAATATAGTTTTAGGTTATAAAAATTGTTAAAATAGAAACGATGCTATGTAGGATACTTTTTTTAAAAAGAAAAGACTCGCAGTGAGATAGCAGCCACAGGACACCTAAATCTTTCAGAGAAAAAGAATTTATGGCCCTCTTATCAGAAGAAACCCACTTCTTCCCGCCTCGAAGGCGCTGTTAGGATTTGGAGGAAGAAGTTGACGATGACCAGACAGAATCCTGTATTTGAATGGAATTTATGCATCATGTATGAAGTGTATGAATATGCAACAGGCTATTGTTTTTAAGGGTTAATCCTCTGTTAACGGGTGTCCTTTTTCGGGCTCGTGCTGCCCAGAAAAAGGTACCCGGACGTCCGTAACTCTTTGTCTTTATTGTCTCATATTGTCCTAATTCAGTTTGTCCAAATTATTATTACTCTAATTGTATTACTATTTTTATAACCATTTTATTACTATTAAACTTTTAAAATTTTGGAAACAAGTGATTGGCGTTTTTAACAGTCTGAATTACATCCCCAAAGCTTTCAAAACAATTGAGTGTGTCTGCTGCATAAGCAGAATTGACCAAATTCAGGCACTTAAGAAAAATGCTGGAAAGCCATGACAACCTCTAATACAACCAGGCCGAGCCGAACTCGTTACGTTCCAGTGCTCCGAGCCATCTATGAAGACGATGCCTTTTTTTTTTTTTTTTTTTTTTTTTTTTTTTTAGAAAGGCCAACAGCACCAGCGGGTCTTAGGACCCAGCGGTGGTGGGCAGGGCGGGGGACCTGGCCCTGGTGGGCGGGCCAAGAAGCCCAAACCCAGCCGGTGGGGCGGGGAACCTAGCCTCTTCGCCGAGCCCAGATTCATTCGGCTTGTTCCCTTCCTCCAACTTTTTACTGGTATCATCTGGGGCTCCTGCTCCTGGAGTCCCTGGGACAGCCGATGCCCACCCCTAGATGGGCGATCCATTTTCATCTTTTCTTTCACCGCCCGCCCCCATCATGCTGCCTGCGTCTCGGCCACCCCTCCGGCTTTTCAGCCTTCCCCCGCCCCTCCCCGCCAATACGGGAGAAAGGATTGCAGGAGTAGGCGAACGCCTCCTCCTCCTCCCCCCACTCTCTCCAGGACCACTGGTCTATATTGGCAAATGGGGAGGAGAGGTTTTCCCGGGAATATGAAATTCCACCCTGGATTTGGGGTTCTTGGCACCACCCACGTCTGCCCAGGACAAAAGGGTGATCCTCGCTCTCTCCTGTGCCTCCCTCCCCCACGATACAAGGCGGAGAGGAGACTGGGCTGGTTGCAGGCTCCGAAGCAGGCGGCGAAGCGAAGGACGGAGCCTCTGAAGGCGGTGGGGGGCAGAGCGGAGCCGCTGCAGGGGCAAGTTGCGGAGCGGAGGTTGCAGCGTCCGCCGGAGCGATGGCAGCAGCCGCCGCAGATTGCAGGGGTTACCCCGCCGTGGCGTGGTGCTCCGCCAGTCTCTGTGAAGCGCGCGGCGGCGCAGGGGGGCTGGCCCCGCAGCCGGGGGCCCAGCCACGGACCCCGCAGCTGGAGAGGCAGCGGCGGGCGCTGGCGTGGGGGGATAATCAGCGCGACGGCCACGGGTGCGCGAAAAAGCGCCGCGGCGGTTTCTCTCGGTCCCGGGGAGGGGGCGGCGCTGGCGGCGTCTCTGCTGCTGCCGAAGCGGGGCGCGGAGCTGGCGGCCGCGGTCGGTTCGGGGCCGGTCGAAACAAAGAAACACCGGCTGCTCCATCCGGAGGGGAGGGGGGTGAGCACCGGTGGCGGCTGCAACAGGGCGGCCCGCGGCGGGGGCGAGCCCACCAGTCCTTGCGGGGCAGCGAATGCCGAAAATGCCAGTGAGTGAAAAGGCACTCCTGCCGCCGCTCTCGATACGGGGAGAGTCGGAGCCGGCGGAAATGGAGCAGGACGGTCCGCCACAGCCGATCGGGACACGGTTCCCGGAGCCATCGCAGGCGAAAAACCTGTCGGCTTTGTCACTTTCCTGTTCCCTGGGATCTTGCGCCGAAGGGCTTTAGAAATGCGTCTCCAGGGAATGAACAGTGCGGAAGCGGTCGCATCGCCTGCGTCCTTCTGGCCACACTATTCCTGATACAGGTGTGGATGCTGTTTGCCTTCTTGGCCACCAGGGTACACTGCCGGCTCATGTTCAGTTGGCTGTTGACCAGTACCCCCAGGTCCCTTTCTGCCTGGGCACTGTCCAGATACGTTGCAGGGAGTTATTGTGGCCAAAATGTAGGACTCGTCACTTGGACTTATTAAACTTCATCTTATTGGACTCTGCCCATCTATCCAACCCTTCCAGGTCTCTTTGCAGAGCCCTCCCACCTTCCAACAGATCAACACATGCTGCCACCTTAGTGTCGTCTGTAAATCTACTAATGATAGACTCAATACCCTCATCCATGTAATCAATAAAAATATTGAACAGAACAGGCCCCAGCACATACTCCTGAGGAACACCACTGTTGGAATACCAGGCTCTTTTTTGCTCCGAGGTCAGGGCGAATAAAACTCAGGAGACGTTGTTTTTAAAGTCTCACTCTGAAGTTTATTATCCTCATCTATTACAAACTCACGAGATGTGAGCTCTCTCGAACAAGTCAAGAAAGTGAGCTAAAATGGTGTCTATTCAAGGCTATTTTAGTCCCAATTATCCAAAAAACAGTTGACATGTATATTATTTGTGAAAAATGCGTGTATTTTATGATTGGCTTTTCGCAAATATTAAAATGAATATTATATGTGTTGTGTTAGAAAGTAATGCTGTATTAGTTTTCTTAAGTACTGTGTTAAATATAGTTTTAGGTTATAAAAATTGTTAAAATAGAAACGATGCTATGTAGGATACTTTTTTTAAAAAGAAAAGACTCGCAGTGAGATAGCAGCCACAGGACACCTAAATCTTTCAGAGAAAAAGAATTTATGGCCCTCTTATCAGAAGAAACCCACTTCTTCCCGCCTCGAAGGCGCTGTTAGGATTTGGAGGAAGAAGTTGACGATGACCAGACAGAATCCTGTATTTGAATGGAATTTATGCATCATGTATGAAGTGTATGAATATGCAACAGGCTATTGTTTTTAAGGGTTAATCCTCTGTTAACGGGTGTCCTTTTTCGGGCTCGTGCTGCCCAGAAAAAGGTACCCGGACGTCCGTAACTCTTTGTCTTTATTGTCTCATATTGTCCTAATTCAGTTTGTCCAAATTATTATTACTCTAATTGTATTACTATTTTTATAACCATTTTATTACTATTAAACTTTTAAAATTTTGGAAACAAGTGATTGGCGTTTTTAACAGTCTGAATTACATCCCCAAAGCTTTCAAAACAATTGAGTGTGTCTGCTGCATAAGCAGAATTGACCAAATTCAGGCACTTAAGAAAAATGCTGGAAAGCCATGACAACCTCTAATACAACCAGGCCGAGCCGAACTCGTTACGTTCCAGTGCTCCGAGCCATCTATGAAGACGATGCCTTTTTTTTTTTTTTTTTAGAAAGGCCAACAGCACCAGCGGGTCTTAGGACCCAGCGGTGGTGGGCAGGGCGGGGGACCTGGCCCTGGTGGGCGGGCCAAGAAGCCCAAACCCAGCCGGTGGGGCGGGGAACCTAGCCTCTTCGCCGAGCCCAGATTCATTCTGCTTGTTCCCTTCCTCCAACTTTTTACTGGTATCATCTGGGGCTCCTGCTCCTGGAGTCCCTGGGACAGCCGATGCCCACCCCTAGATGGGCGATCCATTTTCATCTTTTCTTTCACCGCCCGCCCCCATCATGCTGCCTGCGTCTCGGCCACCCCTCCGGCTTTTCAGCCTTCCCCCGCCCCTCCCCGCCAATACGGGAGAAAGGATTGCAGGAGTAGGCGAACGCCTCCTCCTCCTCCCCCCACTCTCTCCAGGACCACTGGTCTATATTGGCAAATGGGGAGGAGAGGTTTTCCCGGGAATATGAAATTCCACCCTGGATTTGGGGTTCTTGGCACCACCCACGTCTGCCCAGGACAATAGGGTGATCCTCGCTCTCTCCTGTGCCTCCCTCCCCCACGATACAAGGCGGAGAGGAGACTGGGCTGGTTGCAGGCTCCGAAGCAGGCGGCGAAGCGAAGGACGGAGCCTCTGAAGGCGGTGGGGGGCAGAGCGGAGCCGCTGCAGGGGCAAGTTGCGGAGCGGAGGTTGCAGCGTCCGCCGGAGCGGTCGCAGCAGCCGCCGCAGATTGCAGGGGTTACCCCGCCGTGGCGTGGTGCTCCGCCAGTCTCTGTGAAGCGCGCGGCGGCGCAGGGGGGCTGGCCCCGCAGCCGGGGGCCCAGCCACGGACCCCGCAGCTGGAGAGGCAGCGGCGGGCGCTGGCGTGGGGGGATAATCAGCGCGACGGCCACGGGTGCGCGAAAAAGCGCCGCGGCGGTTTCTCTCGGTCCCGGGGAGGGGGCGGCGCTGGCGGCGTCTCTGCTGCTGCCGAAGCGGGGCGCGGAGCTGGCGGCCGCGGTCGGTTCGGGGCCGGTCGAAACAAAGAAACACCGGCTGCTCCATCCGGAGCGGGGGGGGGGGGGGGGGGGGGTGAGCACCGGTGGCGGCTGCAACAGAGCGGCCCGCGGCGGAGGCGAGCCCACCAGTCCCTGCGGGGCAGCGAATGCCGAAAATGCCAGTGAGTGAATAGGCACTCCTGCCGCCGCTCTCGATACGGGGAGAGTCGGAGCCGGCGGAAATGGAGCAGGACGGTCCGCCACAGCCGATCGGGACACGGTTCCCGGAGCCATCGCAGGCGAAAAACCTGTCGGCTTTGTCACTTTCCTGTTCCCTGGGATCTTGCGCCGAAGGGCTTTAGAAATGCGTCTCCAGGGAATGAACAGTGCGGAAGCGGTCGCATCGCCTGCGTCCTTCTGGCCACACTATTCCTGATACAGGTGTGGATGCTGTTTGCCTTCTTGGCCACCAGGGCACACTGCCGGCTCATGTTCAGTTGGCTGTTGACCAGTACCCCCAGGTCCCTTTCTGCCTGGGCACTGTCCAGATACGTTGCAGGGAGTTATTGTGGCCAAAATGTAGGACTCGTCACTTGGACTTATTAAACTTCATCTTATTGGACTCTGCCCATCTATCCAACCCTTCCAGGTCTCTTTGCAGAGCCCTCCCACCTTCCAACAGATCAACACATGCTGCCACCTTAGTGTCGTCTGTAAATCTACTAATGATAGACTCAATACCCTCATCCATGTAATCAATAAAAATATTGAACAGAACAGGCCCCAGCACATACTCCTGAGGAACACCACTGTTGGAATACCAGGCTCTTTTTTGCTCCGAGGTCAGGGCGAATAAAACTCAGGAGACGTTGTTTTTAAAGTCTCACTCTGAAGTTTATTATCCTCATCTATTACAAACTCACGAGATGTGAGCTCTCTCTAACAAGTCAAGAAAGTGAGCTAAAATGGTGTCTATTCAAGGCTATTTTAGTCCCAATTATCCAAAAAACAGTTGACATGTATATTATTTGTGAAAAATGCGTGTATTTTATGATTGGCTTTTCGCAAATATTAAAATGAATATTATATGTGTTGTGTTAGAAAGTAATGCTGTATTAGTTTTCTTAAGTACTGTGTTAAATATAGTTTTAGGTTATAAAAATTGTTAAAATAGAAACGATGCTATGTAGGATACTTTTTTTAAAAAGAAAAGACTCGCAGTGAGATAGCAGCCACAGGACACCTAAATCTTTCAGAGAAAAAGAATTTATGGCCCTCTTATCAGAAGAAACCCACTTCTTCCCGCCTCGAAGGCGCTGTTAGGATTTGGAGGAAGAAGTTGACGATGACCAGACAGAATCCTGTATTTGAATGGAATTTATGCATCATGTATGAAGTGTATGAATATGCAACAGGCTATTGTTTTTAAGGGTTAATCCTCTGTTAACGGGTGTCCTTTTTCGGGCTCGTGCTGCCCAGAAAAAGGTACCCGGACGTCCGTAACTCTTTGTCTTTATTGTCTCATATTGTCCTAATTCAGTTTGTCCAAATTATTATTACTCTAATTGTATTACTATTTTTATAACCATTTTATTACTATTAAACTTTTAAAATTTTGGAAACAAGTGATTGGCGTTTTTAACAGTCTGAATTACATCCCCAAAGCTTTCAAAACAATTGAGTGTGTCTGCTGCATAAGCAGAATTGACCAAATTCAGGCACTTAAGAAAAATGCTGGAAAGCCATGACAACCTCTAATACAACCAGGCCGAGCCGAACTCGTTACGTTCCAGTGCTCCGAGCCATCTATGAAGACGATGCCTTTTTTTTTTTTTTTTTAGAAAGGCCAACAGCACCAGCGGGTCTTAGGACCCAGCGGTGGTGGGCAGGGCGGGGGACCTGGCCCTGGTGGGCGGGCCAAGAAGCCCAAACCCAGCCGGTGGGGCGGGGAACCTAGCCTCTTCGCCGAGCCCAGATTCATTCTGCTTGTTCCCTTCCTCCAACTTTTTACTGGTATCATCTGGGGCTCCTGCTCCTGGAGTCCCTGGGACAGCCGATGCCCACCCCTAGATGGGCGATCCATTTTCATCTTTTCTTTCACCGCCCGCCCCCATCATGCTGCCTGCGTCTCGGCCACCCCTCCGGCTTTTCAGCCTTCCCCCGCCCCTCCCCGCCAATACGGGAGAAAGGATTGCAGGAGTAGGCGAACGCCTCCTCCTCCTCCCCCCACTCTCTCCAGGACCACTGGTCTATATTGGCAAATGGGGAGGAGAGGTTTTCCCGGGAATATGAAATTCCACCCTGGATTTGGGGTTCTTGGCACCACCCACGTCTGCCCAGGACAATAGGGTGATCCTCGCTCTCTCCTGTGCCTCCCTCCCCCACGATACAAGGCGGAGAGGAGACTGGGCTGGTTGCAGGCTCCGAAGCAGGCGGCGAAGCGAAGGACGGAGCCTCTGAAGGCGGTGGGGGGCAGAGCGGAGCCGCTGCAGGGGCAAGTTGCGGAGCGGAGGTTGCAGCGTCCGCCGGAGCGATGGCAGCAGCCGCCGCAGATTGCAGGGGTTACCCCGCCGTGGCGTGGTGCTCCGCCAGTCTCTGTGAAGCGCGCGGCGGCGCAGGGGGGCTGGCCCTGCAGCCGGGGGCCCAGCCACGGACCCCGCAGCTGGAGAGGCAGCGGCGGGCGCTGGCGTGGGGGGATAATCAGCGCGACGGCCACGGGTGCGCGAAAAAGCGCCGCGGCGGTTTCTCTCGGTCCCGGGGAGGGGGCGGCGCTGGCGGCGTCTCTGCTGCTGCCGAAGCGGGGCGCGGAGCTGGCGGCCGCGGTCGGTTCGGGGCCGGTCGAAACAAAGAAACACCGGCTGCTCCATCCGGAGCGGGGGGGGGGGGGGGGGGGTGAGCACCGGTGGCGGCTGCAACAGAGCGGCCCGCGGCGGAGGCGAGCCCACCAGTCCCTGCGGGGCAGCGAATGCCGAAAATGCCAGTGAGTGAAAAGGCACTCCTGCCGCCGCTCTCGATACGGGGAGAGTCGGAGCCGGCGGAAATGGAGCAGGACGGTCCGCCACAGCCGATCGGGACACGGTTCCCGGAGCCATCGCAGGCGAAAAACCTGTCGGCTTTGTCACTTTCCTGTTCCCTGGGATCTTGCGCCGAAGGGCTTTAGAAATGCGTCTCCAGGGAATGAACAGTGCGGAAGCGGTCGCATCGCCTGCGTCCTTCTGGCCACACTATTCCTGATACAGGTGTGGATGCTGTTTGCCTTCTTGGCCACCAGGGCACACTGCCGGCTCATGTTCAGTTGGCTGTTGACCAGTACCCCCAGGTCCCTTTCTGCCTGGGCACTGTCCAGATACGTTGCAGGGAGTTATTGTGGCCAAAATGTAGGACTCGTCACTTGGACTTATTAAACTTCATCTTATTGGACTCTGCCCATCTATCCAACCCTTCCGGGTCTCTTTGCAGAGCCCTCCCACCTTCCAACAGATCAACACATGCTGCCACCTTAGTGTCGTCTGTAAATCTACTAATGATAGACTCAATACCCTCATCCATGTAATCAATAAAAATATTGAACAGAACAGGCCCCAGCACATACTCCTGAGGAACACCACTGTTGGAATACCAGGCTCTTTTTTGCTCCGAGGTCAGGGCGAATAAAACTCAGGAGACGTTGTTTTTAAAGTCTCACTCTGAAGTTTATTATCCTCATCTATTACAAACTCACGAGATGTGAGCTCTCTCTAACAAGTCAAGAAAGTGAGCTAAAATGGTGTCTATTCAAGGCTATTTTAGTCCCAATTATCCAAAAAACAGTTGACATGTATATTATTTGTGAAAAATGCGTGTATTTTATGATTGGCTTTTCGCAAATATTAAAATGAATATTATATGTGTTGTGTTAGAAAGTAATGCTGTATTAGTTTTCTTAAGTACTGTGTTAAATATAGTTTTAGGTTATAAAAATTGTTAAAATAGAAACGATGCTATGTAGGATACTTTTTTTAAAAAGAAAAGACTCGCAGTGAGATAGCAGCCACAGGACACCTAAATCTTTCAGAGAAAAAGAATTTATGGCCCTCTTATCAGAAGAAACCCACTTCTTCCCGCCTCGAAGGCGCTGTTAGGATTTGGAGGAAGAAGTTGACGATGACCAGACAGAATCCTGTATTTGAATGGAATTTATGCATCATGTATGAAGTGTATGAATATGCAACAGGCTATTGTTTTTAAGGGTTAATCCTCTGTTAACGGGTGTCCTTTTTCGGGCTCGTGCTGCCCAGAAAAAGGTACCCGGACGTCCGTAACTCTTTGTCTTTATTGTCTCATATTGTCCTAATTCAGTTTGTCCAAATTATTATTACTCTAATTGTATTACTATTTTTATAACCATTTTATTACTATTAAACTTTTAAAATTTTGGAAACAAGTGATTGGCGTTTTTAACAGTCTGAATTACATCCCCAAAGCTTTCAAAACAATTGAGTGTGTCTGCTGCATAAGCAGAATTGACCAAATTCAGGCACTTAAGAAAAATGCTGGAAAGCCATGACAACCTCTAATACAACCAGGCCGAGCCGAACTCGTTACGTTCCAGTGCTCCGAGCCATCTATGAAGACGATGCCTTTTTTTTTTTTTTTTTAGAAAGGCCAACAGCACCAGCGGGTCTTAGGACCCAGCGGTGGTGGGCAGGGCGGGGGACCTGGCCCTGGTGGGCGGGCCAAGAAGCCCAAACCCAGCCGGTGGGGCGGGGAACCTAGCCTCTTCGCCGAGCCCAGATTCATTCGGCTTGTTCCCTTCCTCCAACTTTTTACTGGTATCATCTGGGGCTCCTGCTCCTGGAGTCCCTGGGACAGCCGATGCCCACCCCTAGATGGGCGATCCATTTTCATCTTTTCTTTCACCGCCCGCCCCCATCATGCTGCCTGCGTCTCGGCCACCCCTCCGGCTTTTCAGCCTTCCCCCGCCCCTCCCCGCCAATACGGGAGAAAGGATTGCAGGAGTAGGCGAACGCCTCCTCCTCCTCCCCCCACTCTCTCCAGGACCACTGGTCTATATTGGCAAATGGGGAGGAGAGGTTTTCCCGGGAATATGAAATTCCACCCTGGATTTGGGGTTCTTGGCACCACCCACGTCTGCCCAGGACAAAAGGGTGATCCTCGCTCTCTCCTGTGCCTCCCTCCCCCACGATACAAGGCGGAGAGGAGACTGGGCTGGTTGCAGGCTCCGAAGCAGGCGGCGAAGCGAAGGACGGAGCCTCTGAAGGCGGTGGGGGGCAGAGCGGAGCCGCTGCAGGGGCAAGTTGCGGAGCGGAGGTTGCAGCGTCCGCCGGAGCGGTCGCAGCAGCCGCCGCAGATTGCAGGGGTTACCCCGCCGTGGCGTGGTGCTCCGCCAGTCTCTGTGAAGCGCGCGGCGGCGCAGGGGGGCTGGCCCCGCAGCCGGGGGCCCAGCCACGGACCCCGCAGCTGGAGAGGCAGCGGCGGGCGCTGGCGTGGGGGGATAATCAGCGCGACGGCCACGGGTGCGCGAAAAAGCGCCGCGGCGGTTTCTCTCGGTCCCGGGGAGGGGGCGGCGCTGGCGGCGTCTCTGCTGCTGCCGAAGCGGGGCGCGGAGCTGGCGGCCGCGGTCGGTTCGGGGCCGGTCGAAACAAAGAAACACCGGCTGCTCCATCCGGAGCGGGGGGGGGGGGGGGGGGTGAGCACCGGTGGCGGCTGCAACAGAGCGGCCCGCGGCGGAGGCGAGCCCACCAGTCCCTGCGGGGCAGCGAATGCCGAAAATGCCAGTGAGTGAAAAGGCACTCCTGCCGCCGCTCTCGATACGGGGAGAGTCGGAGCCGGCGGAAATGGAGCAGGACGGTCCGCCACAGCCGATCGGGACACGGTTCCCGGAGCCATCGCAGGCGAAAAACCTGTCGGCTTTGTCACTTTCCTGTTCCCTGGGATCTTGCGCCGAAGGGCTTTAGAAATGCGTCTCCAGGGAATGAACAGTGCGGAAGCGGTCGCATCGCCTGCGTCCTTCTGGCCACACTATTCCTGATACAGGTGTGGATGCTGTTTGCCTTCTTGGCCACCAGGGCACACTGCCGGCTCATGTTCAGTTGGCTGTTGACCAGTACCCCCAGGTCCCTTTCTGCCTGGGCACTGTCCAGATACGTTGCAGGGAGTTATTGTGGCCAAAATGTAGGACTCGTCACTTGGACTTATTAAACTTCATCTTATTGGACTCTGCCCATCTATCCAACCCTTCCGGGTCTCTTTGCAGAGCCCTCCCACCTTCCAACAGATCAACACATGCTGCCACCTTAGTGTCGTCTGTAAATCTACTAATGATAGACTCAATACCCTCATCCATGTAATCAATAAAAATATTGAACAGAACAGGCCCCAGCACATACTCCTGAGGAACACCACTGTTGGAATACCAGGCTCTTTTTTGCTCCGAGGTCAGGGCGAATAAAACTCAGGAGACGTTGTTTTTAAAGTCTCACTCTGAAGTTTATTATCCTCATCTATTACAAACTCACGAGATGTGAGCTCTCTCGAACAAGTCAAGAAAGTGAGCTAAAATGGTGTCTATTCAAGGCTATTTTAGTCCCAATTATCCAAAAAACAGTTGACATGTATATTATTTGTGAAAAATGCGTGTATTTTATGATTGGCTTTTCGCAAATATTAAAATGAATATTATATGTGTTGTGTTAGAAAGTAATGCTGTATTAGTTTTCTTAAGTACTGTGTTAAATATAGTTTTAGGTTATAAAAATTGTTAAAATAGAAACGATGCTATGTAGGATACTTTTTTTAAAAAGAAAAGACTCGCAGTGAGATAGCAGCCACAGGACACCTAAATCTTTCAGAGAAAAAGAATTTATGGCCCTCTTATCAGAAGAAACCCACTTCTTCCCGCCTCGAAGGCGCTGTTAGGATTTGGAGGAAGAAGTTGACGATGACCAGACAGAATCCTGTATTTGAATGGAATTTATGCATCATGTATGAAGTGTATGAATATGCAACAGGCTATTGTTTTTAAGGGTTAATCCTCTGTTAACGGGTGTCCTTTTTTCGGGCTCGTGCTGCCCAGAAAAAGGTACCCGGACGTCCGTAACTCTTTGTCTTTATTGTCTCATATTGTCCTAATTCAGTTTGTCCAAATTATTATTACTCTAATTGTATTACTATTTTTATAACCATTTTATTACTATTGAACTTTTAAAATTTTGGAAACAAGTGATTGGCGTTTTTAACAGTCTGAATTACATCCCCAAAGCTTTCAAAACAATTGAGTGTGTCTGCTGCATAAGCAGAATTGACCAAATTCAGGCACTTAAGAAAAATGCTGGAAAGCCATGACAACCTCTAATACAACCAGGCCGAGCCGAACTCGTTACGTTCCAGTGCTCCGAGCCATCTATGAAGACGATGCCTTTTTTTTTTTTTTTTTTTTTTAGAAAGGCCAACAGCACCAGCGGGTCTTAGGACCCAGCGGTGGTGGGCAGGGCGGGGGACCTGGCCCTGGTGGGCGGGCCAAGAAGCCCAAACCCAGCCGGTGGGGCGGGGAACCTAGCCTCTTCGCCGAGCCCAGATTCATTCGGCTTGTTCCCTTCCTCCAACTTTTTACTGGTATCATCTGGGGCTCCTGCTCCTGGAGTCCCTGGGACAGCCGATGCCCACCCCTAGATGGGCGATCCATTTTCATCTTTTCTTTCACCGCCCGCCCCCATCATGCTGCCTGCGTCTCGGCCACCCCTCCGGCTTTTCAGCCTTCCCCCGCCCCTCCCCGCCAATACGGGAGAAAGGATTGCAGGAGTAGGCGAACGCCTCCTCCTCCTCCCCCCACTCTCTCCAGGACCACTGGTCTATATTGGCAAATGGGGAGGAGAGGTTTTCCCGGGAATATGAAATTCCACCCTGGATTTGGGGTTCTTGGCACCACCCACGTCTGCCCAGGACAAAAGGGTGATCCTCGCTCTCTCCTGTGCCTCCCTCCCCCACGATACAAGGCGGAGAGGAGACTGGGCTGGTTGCAGGCTCCGAAGCAGGCGGCGAAGCGAAGGACGGAGCCTCTGAAGGCGGTGGGGGGCAGAGCGGAGCCGCTGCAGGGGCAAGTTGCGGAGCGGAGGTTGCAGCGTCCGCCGGAGCGGTCGCAGCAGCCGCCGCAGATTGCAGGGGTTACCCCGCCGTGGCGTGGTGCTCCGCCAGTCTCTGTGAAGCGCGCGGCGGCGCAGGGGGGCTGGCCCCGCAGCCGGGGGCCCAGCCACGGACCCCGCAGCTGGAGAGGCAGCGGCGGGCGCTGGCGTGGGGGGATAATCAGCGCGACGGCCACGGGTGCGCGAAAAAGCGCCGCGGCGGTTTCTCTCGGTCCCGGGGAGGGGGCGGCGCTGGCGGCGTCTCTGCTGCTGCCGAAGCGGGGCGCGGAGCTGGCGGCCGCGGTCGGTTCGGGGCCGGTCGAAACAAAGAAACACCGGCTGCTCCATCCGGAGCGGGGGGGGGGGGGGGGGGTGAGCACCGGTGGCGGCTGCAACAGAGCGGCCCGCGGCGGAGGCGAGCCCACCAGTCCCTGCGGGGCAGCGAATGCCGAAAATGCCAGTGAGTGAAAAGGCACTCCTGCCGCCGCTCTCGATACGGGGAGAGTCGGAGCCGGCGGAAATGGAGCAGGACGGTCCGCCACAGCCGATCGGGACACGGTTCCCGGAGCCATCGCAGGCGAAAAACCTGTCGGCTTTGTCACTTTCCTGTTCCCTGGGATCTTGCGCCGAAGGGCTTTAGAAATGCGTCTCCAGGGAATGAACAGTGCGGAAGCGGTCGCATCGCCTGCGTCCTTCTGGCCACACTATTCCTGATACAGGTGTGGATGCTGTTTGCCTTCTTGGCCACCAGGGCACACTGCCGGCTCATGTTCAGTTGGCTGTTGACCAGTACCCCCAGGTCCCTTTCTGCCTGGGCACTGTCCAGATACGTTGCAGGGAGTTATTGTGGCCAAAATGTAGGACTCGTCACTTGGACTTATTAAACTTCATCTTATTGGACTCTGCCCATCTATCCAACCCTTCCGGGTCTCTTTGCAGAGCCCTCCCACCTTCCAACAGATCAACACATGCTGCCACCTTAGTGTCGTCTGTAAATCTACTAATGATAGACTCAATACCCTCATCCATGTAATCAATAAAAATATTGAACAGAACAGGCCCCAGCACATACTCCTGAGGAACACCACTGTTGGAATACCAGGCTCTTTTTTGCTCCGAGGTCAGGGCGAATAAAACTCAGGAGACGTTGTTTTTAAAGTCTCACTCTGAAGTTTATTATCCTCATCTATTACAAACTCACGAGATGTGAGCTCTCTCTAACAAGTCAAGAAAGTGAGCTAAAATGGTGTCTATTCAAGGCTATTTTAGTCCCAATTATCCAAAAAACAGTTGACATGTATATTATTTGTGAAAAATGCGTGTATTTTATGATTGGCTTTTCGCAAATATTAAAATGAATATTATATGTGTTGTGTTAGAAAGTAATGCTGTATTAGTTTTCTTAAGTACTGTGTTAAATATAGTTTTAGGTTATAAAAATTGTTAAAATAGAAACGATGCTATGTAGGATACTTTTTTTAAAAAGAAAAGACTCGCAGTGAGATAGCAGCCACAGGACACCTAAATCTTTCAGAGAAAAAGAATTTATGGCCCTCTTATCAGAAGAAACCCACTTCTTCCCGCCTCGAAGGCGCTGTTAGGATTTGGAGGAAGAAGTTGACGATGACCAGACAGAATCCTGTATTTGAATGGAATTTATGCATCATGTATGAAGTGTATGAATATGCAACAGGCTATTGTTTTTAAGGGTTAATCCTCTGTTAACGGGTGTCCTTTTTTCGGGCTCGTGCTGCCCAGAAAAAGGTACCCGGACGTCCGTAACTCTTTGTCTTTATTGTCTCATATTGTCCTAATTCAGTTTGTCCAAATTATTATTACTCTAATTGTATTACTATTTTTATAACCATTTTATTACTATTGAACTTTTAAAATTTTGGAAACAAGTGATTGGCGTTTTTAACAGTCTGAATTACATCCCCAAAGCTTTCAAAACAATTGAGTGTGTCTGCTGCATAAGCAGAATTGACCAAATTCAGGCACTTAAGAAAAATGCTGGAAAGCCATGACAACCTCTAATACAACCAGGCCGAGCCGAACTCGTTACGTTCCAGTGCTCCGAGCCATCTATGAAGACGATGCCTTTTTTTTTTTTTTTTTTTTTAGAAAGGCCAACAGCACCAGCGGGTCTTAGGACCCAGCGGTGGTGGGCAGGGCGGGGGACCTGGCCCTGGTGGGCGGGCCAAGAAGCCCAAACCCAGCCGGTGGGGCGGGGAACCTAGCCTCTTCGCCGAGCCCAGATTCATTCGGCTTGTTCCCTTCCTCCAACTTTTTACTGGTATCATCTGGGGCTCCTGCTCCTGGAGTCCCTGGGACAGCCGATGCCCACCCCTAGATGGGCGATCCATTTTCATCTTTTCTTTCACCGCCCGCCCCCATCATGCTGCCTGCGTCTCGGCCACCCCTCCGGCTTTTCAGCCTTCCCCCGCCCCTCCCCGCCAATACGGGAGAAAGGATTGCAGGAGTAGGCGAACGCCTCCTCCTCCTCCCCCCACTCTCTCCAGGACCACTGGTCTATATTGGCAAATGGGGAGGAGAGGTTTTCCCGGGAATATGAAATTCCACCCTGGATTTGGGGTTCTTGGCACCACCCACGTCTGCCCAGGACAATAGGGTGATCCTCGCTCTCTCCTGTGCCTCCCTCCCCCACGATACAAGGCGGAGAGGAGACTGGGCTGGTTGCAGGCTCCGAAGCAGGCGGCGAAGCGAAGGACGGAGCCTCTGAAGGCGGTGGGGGGCAGAGCGGAGCCGCTGCAGGGGCAAGTTGCGGAGCGGAGGTTGCAGCGTCCGCCGGAGCGGTCGCAGCAGCCGCCGCAGATTGCAGGGGTTACCCCGCCGTGGCGTGGTGCTCCGCCAGTCTCTGTGAAGCGCGCGGCGGCGCAGGGGGGCTGGCCCCGCAGCCGGGGGCCCAGCCACGGACCCCGCAGCTGGAGAGGCAGCGGCGGGCGCTGGCGTGGGGGGATAATCAGCGCGACGGCCACGGGTGCGCGAAAAAGCGCCGCGGCGGTTTCTCTCGGTCCCGGGGAGGGGGCGGCGCTGGCGGCGTCTCTGCTGCTGCCGAAGCGGGGCGCGGAGCTGGCGGCCGCGGTCGGTTCGGGGCCGGTCGAAACAAAGAAACACCGGCTGCTCCATCCGGAGCGGGGGGGGGGGGGGGGGTGAGCACCGGTGGCGGCTGCAACAGAGCGGCCCGCGGCGGAGGCGAGCCCACCAGTCCCTGCGGGGCAGCGAATGCCGAAAATGCCAGTGAGTGAAAAGGCACTCCTGCCGCCGCTCTCGATACGGGGAGAGTCGGAGCCGGCGGAAATGGAGCAGGACGGTCCGCCACAGCCGATCGGGACACGGTTCCCGGAGCCATCGCAGGCGAAAAACCTGTCGGCTTTGTCACTTTCCTGTTCCCTGGGATCTTGCGCCGAAGGGCTTTAGAAATGCGTCTCCAGGGAATGAACAGTGCGGAAGCGGTCGCATCGCCTGCGTCCTTCTGGCCACACTATTCCTGATACAGGTGTGGATGCTGTTTGCCTTCTTGGCCACCAGGGCACACTGCCGGCTCATGTTCAGTTGGCTGTTGACCAGTACCCCCAGGTCCCTTTCTGCCTGGGCACTGTCCAGATACGTTGCAGGGAGTTATTGTGGCCAAAATGTAGGACTCGTCACTTGGACTTATTAAACTTCATCTTATTGGACTCTGCCCATCTATCCAACCCTTCCGGGTCTCTTTGCAGAGCCCTCCCACCTTCCAACAGATCAACACATGCTGCCACCTTAGTGTCGTCTGTAAATCTACTAATGATAGACTCAATACCCTCATCCATGTAATCAATAAAAATATTGAACAGAACAGGCCCCAGCACATACTCCTGAGGAACACCACTGTTGGAATACCAGGCTCTTTTTTGCTCCGAGGTCAGGGCGAATAAAACTCAGGAGACGTTGTTTTTAAAGTCTCACTCTGAAGTTTATTATCCTCATCTATTACAAACTCACGAGATGTGAGCTCTCTCGAACAAGTCAAGAAAGTGAGCTAAAATGGTGTCTATTCAAGGCTATTTTAGTCCCAATTATCCAAAAAACAGTTGACATGTATATTATTTGTGAAAAATGCGTGTATTTTATGATTGGCTTTTCGCAAATATTAAAATGAATATTATATGTGTTGTGTTAGAAAGTAATGCTGTATTAGTTTTCTTAAGTACTGTGTTAAATATAGTTTTAGGTTATAAAAATTGTTAAAATAGAAACGATGCTATGTAGGATACTTTTTTTAAAAAGAAAAGACTCGCAGTGAGATAGCAGCCACAGGACACCTAAATCTTTCAGAGAAAAAGAATTTATGGCCCTCTTATCAGAAGAAACCCACTTCTTCCCGCCTCGAAGGCGCTGTTAGGATTTGGAGGAAGAAGTTGACGATGACCAGACAGAATCCTGTATTTGAATGGAATTTATGCATCATGTATGAAGTGTATGAATATGCAACAGGCTATTGTTTTTAAGGGTTAATCCTCTGTTAACGGGTGTCCTTTTTCGGGCTCGTGCTGCCCAGAAAAAGGTACCCGGACGTCCGTAACTCTTTGTCTTTATTGTCTCATATTGTCCTAATTCAGTTTGTCCAAATTATTATTACTCTAATTGTATTACTATTTTTATAACCATTTTATTACTATTAAACTTTTAAAATTTTGGAAACAAGTGATTGGCGTTTTTAACAGTCTGAATTACATCCCCAAAGCTTTCAAAACAATTGAGTGTGTCTGCTGCATAAGCAGAATTGACCAAATTCAGGCACTTAAGAAAAATGCTGGAAAGCCATGACAACCTCTAATACAACCAGGCCGAGCCGAACTCGTTACGTTCCAGTGCTCCGAGCCATCTATGAAGACGATGCCTTTTTTTTTTTTTTTTTTTTTTAGAAAGGCCAACAGCACCAGCGGGTCTTAGGACCCAGCGGTGGTGGGCAGGGCGGGGGACCTGGCCCTGGTGGGCGGGCCAAGAAGCCCAAACCCAGCCGGTGGGGCGGGGAACCTAGCCTCTTCGCCGAGCCCAGATTCATTCTGCTTGTTCCCTTCCTCCAACTTTTTACTGGTATCATCTGGGGCTCCTGCTCCTGGAGTCCCTGGGACAGCCGATGCCCACCCCTAGATGGGCGATCCATTTTCATCTTTTCTTTCACCGCCCGCCCCCATCATGCTGCCTGCGTCTCGGCCACCCCTCCGGCTTTTCAGCCTTCCCCCGCCCCTCCCCGCCAATACGGGAGAAAGGATTGCAGGAGTAGGCGAACGCCTCCTCCTCCTCCCCCCACTCTCTCCAGGACCACTGGTCTATATTGGCAAATGGGGAGGAGAGGTTTTCCCGGGAATATGAAATTCCACCCTGGATTTGGGGTTCTTGGCACCACCCACGTCTGCCCAGGACAAAAGGGTGATCCTCGCTCTCTCCTGTGCCTCCCTCCCCCACGATACAAGGCGGAGAGGAGACTGGGCTGGTTGCAGGCTCCGAAGCAGGCGGCGAAGCGAAGGACGGAGCCTCTGAAGGCGGTGGGGGGCAGAGCGGAGCCGCTGCAGGGGCAAGTTGCGGAGCGGAGGTTGCAGCGTCCGCCGGAGCGATGGCAGCAGCCGCCGCAGATTGCAGGGGTTACCCCGCCGTGGCGTGGTGCTCCGCCAGTCTCTGTGAAGCGCGCGGCGGCGCAGGGGGGCTGGCCCCGCAGCCGGGGGCCCAGCCACGGACCCCGCAGCTGGAGAGGCAGCGGCGGGCGCTGGCGTGGGGGGATAATCAGCGCGACGGCCACGGGTGCGCGAAAAAGCGCCGCGGCGGTTTCTCTCGGTCCCGGGGAGGGGGCGGCGCTGGCGGCGTCTCTGCTGCTGCCGAAGCGGGGCGCGGAGCTGGCGGCCGCGGTCGGTTCGGGGCCGGTCGAAACAAAGAAACACCGGCTGCTCCATCCGGAGCGGGGGGGGGGGGGTGAGCACCGGTGGCGGCTGCAACAGAGCGGCCCGCGGCGGAGGCGAGCCCACCAGTCCCTGCGGGGCAGCGAATGCCGAAAATGCCAGTGAGTGAAAAGGCACTCCTGCCGCCGCTCTCGATACGGGGAGAGTCGGAGCCGGCGGAAATGGAGCAGGACGGTCCGCCACAGCCGATCGGGACACGGTTCCCGGAGCCATCGCAGGCGAAAAACCTGTCGGCTTTGTCACTTTCCTGTTCCCTGGGATCTTGCGCCGAAGGGCTTTAGAAATGCGTCTCCAGGGAATGAACAGTGCGGAAGCGGTCGCATCGCCTGCGTCCTTCTGGCCACACTATTCCTGATACAGGTGTGGATGCTGTTTGCCTTCTTGGCCACCAGGGCACACTGCCGGCTCATGTTCAGTTGGCTGTTGACCAGTACCCCCAGGTCCCTTTCTGCCTGGGCACTGTCCAGATACGTTGCAGGGAGTTATTGTGGCCAAAATGTAGGACTCGTCACTTGGACTTATTAAACTTCATCTTATTGGACTCTGCCCATCTATCCAACCCTTCCAGGTCTCTTTGCAGAGCCCTCCCACCTTCCAACAGATCAACACATGCTGCCACCTTAGTGTCGTCTGTAAATCTACTAATGATAGACTCAATACCCTCATCCATGTAATCAATAAAAATATTGAACAGAACAGGCCCCAGCACATACTCCTGAGGAACACCACTGTTGGAATACCAGGCTCTTTTTTGCTCCGAGGTCAGGGCGAATAAAACTCAGGAGACGTTGTTTTTAAAGTCTCACTCTGAAGTTTATTATCCTCATCTATTACAAACTCACGAGATGTGAGCTCTCTCGAACAAGTCAAGAAAGTGAGCTAAAATGGTGTCTATTCAAGGCTATTTTAGTCCCAATTATCCAAAAAACAGTTGACATGTATATTATTTGTGAAAAATGCGTGTATTTTATGATTGGCTTTTCGCAAATATTAAAATGAATATTATATGTGTTGTGTTAGAAAGTAATGCTGTATTAGTTTTCTTAAGTACTGTGCTAAATATAGTTTTAGGTTATAAAAATTGTTAAAATAGAAACGATGCTATGTAGGATACTTTTTTTAAAAAGAAAAGACTCGCAGTGAGATAGCAGCCACAGGACACCTAAATCTTTCAGAGAAAAAGAATTTATGGCCCTCTTATCAGAAGAAACCCACTTCTTCCCGCCTCGAAGGCGCTGTTAGGATTTGGAGGAAGAAGTTGACGATGACCAGACAGAATCCTGTATTTGAATGGAATTTATGCATCATGTATGAAGTGTATGAATATGCAACAGGCTATTGTTTTTAAGGGTTAATCCTCTGTTAACGGGTGTCCTTTTTCGGGCTCGTGCTGCCCAGAAAAAGGTACCCGGACGTCCGTAACTCTTTGTCTTTATTGTCTCATATTGTCCTAATTCAGTTTGTCCAAATTATTATTACTCTAATTGTATTACTATTTTTATAACCATTTTATTACTATTAAACTTTTAAAATTTTGGAAACAAGTGATTGGCGTTTTTAACAGTCTGAATTACATCCCCAAAGCTTTCAAAACAATTGAGTGTGTCTGCTGCATAAGCAGAATTGACCAAATTCAGGCACTTAAGAAAAATGCTGGAAAGCCATGACAACCTCTAATACAACCAGGCCGAGCCGAACTCGTTACGTTCCAGTGCTCCGAGCCATCTATGAAGACGATGCCTTTTTTTTTTTTTTTTTTTTTTAGAAAGGCCAACAGCACCAGCGGGTCTTAGGACCCAGCGGTGGTGGGCAGGGCGGGGGACCTGGCCCTGGTGGGCGGGCCAAGAAGCCCAAACCCAGCCGGTGGGGCGGGGAACCTAGCCTCTTCGCCGAGCCCAGATTCATTCTGCTTGTTCCCTTCCTCCAACTTTTTACTGGTATCATCTGGGGCTCCTGCTCCTGGAGTCCCTGGGACAGCCGATGCCCACCCCTAGATGGGCGATCCATTTTCATCTTTTCTTTCACCGCCCGCCCCCATCATGCTGCCTGCGTCTCGGCCACCCCTCCGGCTTTTCAGCCTTCCCCCGCCCCCCCCCGCCAATACGGGAGAAAGGATTGCAGGAGTAGGCGAACGCCTCCTCCTCCTCCCCCCACTCTCTCCAGGACCACTGGTCTATATTGGCAAATGGGGAGGAGAGGTTTTCCCGGGAATATGAAATTCCACCCTGGATTTGGGGTTCTTGGCACCACCCACGTCTGCCCAGGACAAAAGGGTGATCCTCGCTCTCTCCTGTGCCTCCCTCCCCCACGATACAAGGCGGAGAGGAGACTGGGCTGGTTGCAGGCTCCGAAGCAGGCGGCGAAGCGAAGGACGGAGCCTCTGAAGGCGGTGGGGGGCAGAGCGGAGCCGCTGCAGGGGCAAGTTGCGGAGCGGAGGTTGCAGCGTCCGCCGGAGCGGTCGCAGCAGCCGCCGCAGATTGCAGGGGTTACCCCGCCGTGGCGTGGTGCTCCGCCAGTCTCTGTGAAGCGCGCGGCGGCGCAGGGGGGCTGGCCCCGCAGCCGGGGGCCCAGCCACGGACCCCGCAGCTGGAGAGGCAGCGGCGGGCGCTGGCGTGGGGGGATAATCAGCGCGACGGCCACGGGTGCGCGAAAAAGCGCCGCGGCGGTTTCTCTCGGTCCCGGGGAGGGGGCGGCGCTGGCGGCGTCTCTGCTGCTGCCGAAGCGGGGCGCGGAGCTGGCGGCCGCGGTCGGTTCGGGGCCGGTCGAAACAAAGAAACACCGGCTGCTCCATCCGGAGGGGAGGGGGGTGAGCACCGGTGGCGGCTGCAACAGGGCGGCCCGCGGCGGGGGCGAGCCCACCAGTCCCTGCGGGGCAGCGAATGCCGAAAATGCCAGTGAGTGAAAAGGCACTCCTGCCGCCGCTCTCGATACGGGGAGAGTCGGAGCCGGCGGAAATGGAGCAGGACGGTCCGCCACAGCCGATCGGGACACGGTTCCCGGAGCCATCGCAGGCGAAAAACCTGTCGGCTTTGTCACTTTCCTGTTCCCTGGGATCTTGCGCCGAAGGGCTTTAGAAATGCGTCTCCAGGGAATGAACAGTGCGGAAGCGGTCGCATCGCCTGCGTCCTTCTGGCCACACTATTCCTGATACAGGTGTGGATGCTGTTTGCCTTCTTGGCCACCAGGGCACACTGCCGGCTCATGTTCAGTTGGCTGTTGACCAGTACCCCCAGGTCCCTTTCTGCCTGGGCACTGTCCAGATACGTTGCAGGGAGTTATTGTGGCCAAAATGTAGGACTCGTCACTTGGACTTATTAAACTTCATCTTATTGGACTCTGCCCATCTATCCAACCCTTCCGGGTCTCTTTGCAGAGCCCTCCCACCTTCCAACAGATCAACACATGCTGCCACCTTAGTGTCGTCTGTAAATCTACTAATGATAGACTCAATACCCTCATCCATGTAATCAATAAAAATATTGAACAGAACAGGCCCCAGCACATACTCCTGAGGAACACCACTGTTGGAATACCAGGCTCTTTTTTGCTCCGAGGTCAGGGCGAATAAAACTCAGGAGACGTTGTTTTTAAAGTCTCACTCTGAAGTTTATTATCCTCATCTATTACAAACTCACGAGATGTGAGCTCTCTCTAACAAGTCAAGAAAGTGAGCTAAAATGGTGTCTATTCAAGGCTATTTTAGTCCCAATTATCCAAAAAACAGTTGACATGTATATTATTTGTGAAAAATGCGTGTATTTTATGATTGGCTTTTCGCAAATATTAAAATGAATATTATATGTGTTGTGTTAGAAAGTAATGCTGTATTAGTTTTCTTAAGTACTGTGTTAAATATAGTTTTAGGTTATAAAAATTGTTAAAATAGAAACGATGCTATGTAGGATACTTTTTTTAAAAAGAAAAGACTCGCAGTGAGATAGCAGCCACAGGACACCTAAATCTTTCAGAGAAAAAGAATTTATGGCCCTCTTATCAGAAGAAACCCACTTCTTCCCGCCTCGAAGGCGCTGTTAGGATTTGGAGGAAGAAGTTGACGATGACCAGACAGAATCCTGTATTTGAATGGAATTTATGCATCATGTATGAAGTGTATGAATATGCAACAGGCTATTGTTTTTAAGGGTTAATCCTCTGTTAACGGGTGTCCTTTTTTCGGGCTCGTGCTGCCCAGAAAAAGGTACCCGGACGTCCGTAACTCTTTGTCTTTATTGTCTCATATTGTCCTAATTCAGTTTGTCCAAATTATTATTACTCTAATTGTATTACTATTTTTATAACCATTTTATTACTATTAAACTTTTAAAATTTTGGAAACAAGTGATTGGCGTTTTTAACAGTCTGAATTACATCCCCAAAGCTTTCAAAACAATTGAGTGTGTCTGCTGCATAAGCAGAATTGACCAAATTCAGGCACTTAAGAAAAATGCTGGAAAGCCATGACAACCTCTAATACAACCAGGCCGAGCCGAACTCGTTACGTTCCAGTGCTCCGAGCCATCTATGAAGACGATGCCTTTTTTTTTTTTTTTTTTTTTTAGAAAGGCCAACAGCACCAGCGGGTCTTAGGACCCAGCGGTGGTGGGCAGGGCGGGGGACCTGGCCCTGGTGGGCGGGCCAAGAAGCCCAAACCCAGCCGGTGGGGCGGGGAACCTAGCCTCTTCGCCGAGCCCAGATTCATTCGGCTTGTTCCCTTCCTCCAACTTTTTACTGGTATCATCTGGGGCTCCTGCTCCTGGAGTCCCTGGGACAGCCGATGCCCACCCCTAGATGGGCGATCCATTTTCATCTTTTCTTTCACCGCCCGCCCCCATCATGCTGCCTGCGTCTCGGCCACCCCTCCGGCTTTTCAGCCTTCCCCCGCCCCTCCCCGCCAATACGGGAGAAAGGATTGCAGGAGTAGGCGAACGCCTCCTCCTCCTCCCCCCACTCTCTCCAGGACCACTGGTCTATATTGGCAAATGGGGAGGAGAGGTTTTCCCGGGAATATGAAATTCCACCCTGGATTTGGGGTTCTTGGCACCACCCACGTCTGCCCAGGACAATAGGGTGATCCTCGCTCTCTCCTGTGCCTCCCTCCCCCACGATACAAGGCGGAGAGGAGACTGGGCTGGTTGCAGGCTCCGAAGCAGGCGGCGAAGCGAAGGACGGAGCCTCTGAAGGCGGTGGGGGGCAGAGCGGAGCCGCTGCAGGGGCAAGTTGCGGAGCGGAGGTTGCAGCGTCCGCCGGAGCGGTCGCAGCAGCCGCCGCAGATTGCAGGGGTTACCCCGCCGTGGCGTGGTGCTCCGCCAGTCTCTGTGAAGCGCGCGGCGGCGCAGGGGGGCTGGCCCCGCAGCCGGGGGCCCAGCCACGGACCCCGCAGCTGGAGAGGCAGCGGCGGGCGCTGGCGTGGGGGGATAATCAGCGCGACGGCCACGGGTGCGCGAAAAAGCGCCGCGGCGGTTTCTCTCGGTCCCGGGGAGGGGGCGGCGCTGGCGGCGTCTCTGCTGCTGCCGAAGCGGGGCGCGGAGCTGGCGGCCGCGGTCGGTTCGGGGCCGGTCGAAACAAAGAAACACCGGCTGCTCCATCCGGAGCGGGGGGGGGGGGGTGAGCACCGGTGGCGGCTGCAACAGAGCGGCCCGCGGCGGAGGCGAGCCCACCAGTCCCTGCGGGGCAGCGAATGCCGAAAATGCCAGTGAGTGAAAAGGCACTCCTGCCGCCGCTCTCGATACGGGGAGAGTCGGAGCCGGCGGAAATGGAGCAGGACGGTCCGCCACAGCCGATCGGGACACGGTTCCCGGAGCCATCGCAGGCGAAAAACCTGTCGGCTTTGTCACTTTCCTGTTCCCTGGGATCTTGCGCCGAAGGGCTTTAGAAATGCGTCTCCAGGGAATGAACAGTGCGGAAGCGGTCGCATCGCCTGCGTCCTTCTGGCCACACTATTCCTGATACAGGTGTGGATGCTGTTTGCCTTCTTGGCCACCAGGGCACACTGCCGGCTCATGTTCAGTTGGCTGTTGACCAGTACCCCCAGGTCCCTTTCTGCCTGGGCACTGTCCAGATACGTTGCAGGGAGTTATTGTGGCCAAAATGTAGGACTCGTCACTTGGACTTATTAAACTTCATCTTATTGGACTCTGCCCATCTATCCAACCCTTCCGGGTCTCTTTGCAGAGCCCTCCCACCTTCCAACAGATCAACACATGCTGCCACCTTAGTGTCGTCTGTAAATCTACTAATGATAGACTCAATACCCTCATCCATGTAATCAATAAAAATATTGAACAGAACAGGCCCCAGCACATACTCCTGAGGAACACCACTGTTGGAATACCAGGCTCTTTTTTGCTCCGAGGTCAGGGCGAATAAAACTCAGGAGACGTTGTTTTTAAAGTCTCACTCTGAAGTTTATTATCCTCATCTATTACAAACTCACGAGATGTGAGCTCTCTCTAACAAGTCAAGAAAGTGAGCTAAAATGGTGTCTATTCAAGGCTATTTTAGTCCCAATTATCCAAAAAACAGTTGACATGTATATTATTTGTGAAAAATGCGTGTATTTTATGATTGGCTTTTCGCAAATATTAAAATGAATATTATATGTGTTGTGTTAGAAAGTAATGCTGTATTAGTTTTCTTAAGTACTGTGTTAAATATAGTTTTAGGTTATAAAAATTGTTAAAATAGAAACGATGCTATGTAGGATACTTTTTTTAAAAAGAAAAGACTCGCAGTGAGATAGCAGCCACAGGACACCTAAATCTTTCAGAGAAAAAGAATTTATGGCCCTCTTATCAGAAGAAACCCACTTCTTCCCGCCTCGAAGGCGCTGTTAGGATTTGGAGGAAGAAGTTGACGATGACCAGACAGAATCCTGTATTTGAATGGAATTTATGCATCATGTATGAAGTGTATGAATATGCAACAGGCTATTGTTTTTAAGGGTTAATCCTCTGTTAACGGGTGTCCTTTTTTCGGGCTCGTGCTGCCCAGAAAAAGGTACCCGGACGTCCGTAACTCTTTGTCTTTATTGTCTCATATTGTCCTAATTCAGTTTGTCCAAATTATTATTACTCTAATTGTATTACTATTTTTATAACCATTTTATTACTATTAAACTTTTAAAATTTTGGAAACAAGTGATTGGCGTTTTTAACAGTCTGAATTACATCCCCAAAGCTTTAAAACAATTGAGTGTGTCTGCTGCATAAGCAGAATTGACCAAATTCAGGCACTTAAGAAAAATGCTGGAAAGCCATGACAACCTCTAATACAACCAGGCCGAGCCGAACTCGTTACGTTCCAGTGCTCCGAGCCATCTATGAAGACGATGCCTTTTTTTTTTTTTTTTTTTTTTTTTTAGAAAGGCCAACAGCACCAGCGGGTCTTAGGACCCAGCGGTGGTGGGCAGGGCGGGGGACCTGGCCCTGGTGGGCGGGCCAAGAAGCCCAAACCCAGCCGGTGGGGCGGGGAACCTAGCCTCTTCGCCGAGCCCAGATTCATTCTGCTTGTTCCCTTCCTCCAACTTTTTACTGGTATCATCTGGGGCTCCTGCTCCTGGAGTCCCTGGGACAGCCGATGCCCACCCCTAGATGGGCGATCCATTTTCATCTTTTCTTTCACCGCCCGCCCCCATCATGCTGCCTGCGTCTCGGCCACCCCTCCGGCTTTTCAGCCTTCCCCCGCCCCCCCCCCGCCAATACGGGAGAAAGGATTGCAGGAGTAGGCGAACGCCTCCTCCTCCTCCCCCCACTCTCTCCAGGACCACTGGTCTATATTGGCAAATGGGGAGGAGAGGTTTTCCCGGGAATATGAAATTCCACCCTGGATTTGGGGTTCTTGGCACCACCCACGTCTGCCCAGGACAAAAGGGTGATCCTCGCTCTCTCCTGTGCCTCCCTCCCCCACGATACAAGGCGGAGAGGAGACTGGGCTGGTTGCAGGCTCCGAAGCAGGCGGCGAAGCGAAGGACGGAGCCTCTGAAGGCGGTGGGGGGCAGAGCGGAGCCGCTGCAGGGGCAAGTTGCGGAGCGGAGGTTGCAGCGTCCGCCGGAGCGGTCGCAGCAGCCGCCGCAGATTGCAGGGGTTACCCCGCCGTGGCGTGGTGCTCCGCCAGTCTCTGTGAAGCGCGCGGCGGCGCAGGGGGGCTGGCCCCGCAGCCGGGGGCCCAGCCACGGACCCCGCAGCTGGAGAGGCAGCGGCGGGCGCTGGCGTGGGGGGATAATCAGCGCGACGGCCACGGGTGCGCGAAAAAGCGCCGCGGCGGTTTCTCTCGGTCCCGGGGAGGGGGCGGCGCTGGCGGCGTCTCTGCTGCTGCCGAAGCGGGGCGCGGAGCTGGCGGCCGCGGTCGGTTCGGGGCCGGTCGAAACAAAGAAACACCGGCTGCTCCATCCGGAGCGGGGGGGGGGGGGTGAGCACCGGTGGCGGCTGCAACAGAGCGGCCCGCGGCGGAGGCGAGCCCACCAGTCCCTGCGGGGCAGCGAATGCCGAAAATGCCAGTGAGTGAAAAGGCACTCCTGCCGCCGCTCTCGATACGGGGAGAGTCGGAGCCGGCGGAAATGGAGCAGGACGGTCCGCCACAGCCGATCGGGACACGGTTCCCGGAGCCATCGCAGGCGAAAAACCTGTCGGCTTTGTCACTTTCCTGTTCCCTGGGATCTTGCGCCGAAGGGCTTTAGAAATGCGTCTCCAGGGAATGAACAGTGCGGAAGCGGTCGCATCGCCTGCGTCCTTCTGGCCACACTATTCCTGATACAGGTGTGGATGCTGTTTGCCTTCTTGGCCACCAGGGCACACTGCCGGCTCATGTTCAGTTGGCTGTTGACCAGTACCCCCAGGTCCCTTTCTGCCTGGGCACTGTCCAGATACGTTGCAGGGAGTTATTGTGGCCAAAATGTAGGACTCGTCACTTGGACTTATTAAACTTCATCTTATTGGACTCTGCCCATCTATCCAACCCTTCCGGGTCTCTTTGCAGAGCCCTCCCACCTTCCAACAGATCAACACATGCTGCCACCTTAGTGTCGTCTGTAAATCTACTAATGATAGACTCAATACCCTCATCCATGTAATCAATAAAAATATTGAACAGAACAGGCCCCAGCACATACTCCTGAGGAACACCACTGTTGGAATACCAGGCTCTTTTTTGCTCCGAGGTCAGGGCGAATAAAACTCAGGAGACGTTGTTTTTAAAGTCTCACTCTGAAGTTTATTATCCTCATCTATTACAAACTCACGAGATGTGAGCTCTCTCGAACAAGTCAAGAAAGTGAGCTAAAATGGTGTCTATTCAAGGCTATTTTAGTCCCAATTATCCAAAAAACAGTTGACATGTATATTATTTGTGAAAAATGCGTGTATTTTATGATTGGCTTTTCGCAAATATTAAAATGAATATTATATGTGTTGTGTTAGAAAGTAATGCTGTATTAGTTTTCTTAAGTACTGTGTTAAATATAGTTTTAGGTTATAAAAATTGTTAAAATAGAAACGATGCTATGTAGGATACTTTTTTTAAAAAGAAAAGACTCGCAGTGAGATAGCAGCCACAGGACACCTAAATCTTTCAGAGAAAAAGAATTTATGGCCCTCTTATCAGAAGAAACCCACTTCTTCCCGCCTCGAAGGCGCTGTTAGGATTTGGAGGAAGAAGTTGACGATGACCAGACAGAATCCTGTATTTGAATGGAATTTATGCATCATGTATGAAGTGTATGAATATGCAACAGGCTATTGTTTTTAAGGGTTAATCCTCTGTTAACGGGTGTCCTTTTTCGGGCTCGTGCTGCCCAGAAAAAGGTACCCGGACGTCCGTAACTCTTTGTCTTTATTGTCTCATATTGTCCTAATTCAGTTTGTCCAAATTATTATTACTCTAATTGTATTACTATTTTTATAACCATTTTATTACTATTAAACTTTTAAAATTTTGGAAACAAGTGATTGGCGTTTTTAACAGTCTGAATTACATCCCCAAAGCTTTCAAAACAATTGAGTGTGTCTGCTGCATAAGCAGAATTGACCAAATTCAGGCACTTAAGAAAAATGCTGGAAAGCCATGACAACCTCTAATACAACCAGGCCGAGCCGAACTCGTTACGTTCCAGTGCTCCGAGCCATCTATGAAGACGATGCCTTTTTTTTTTTTTTTTTAGAAAGGCCAACAGCACCAGCGGGTCTTAGGACCCAGCGGTGGTGGGCAGGGCGGGGGACCTGGCCCTGGTGGGCGGGCCAAGAAGCCCAAACCCAGCCGGTGGGGCGGGGAACCTAGCCTCTTCGCCGAGCCCAGATTCATTCTGCTTGTTCCCTTCCTCCAACTTTTTACTGGTATCATCTGGGGCTCCTGCTCCTGGAGTCCCTGGGACAGCCGATGCCCACCCCTAGATGGGCGATCCATTTTCATCTTTTCTTTCACCGCCCGCCCCCATCATGCTGCCTGCGTCTCGGCCACCCCTCCGGCTTTTCAGCCTTCCCCCGCCCCTCCCCGCCAATACGGGAGAAAGGATTGCAGGAGTAGGCGAACGCCTCCTCCTCCTCCCCCCACTCTCTCCAGGACCACTGGTCTATATTGGCAAATGGGGAGGAGAGGTTTTCCCGGGAATATGAAATTCCACCCTGGATTTGGGGTTCTTGGCACCACCCACGTCTGCCCAGGACAAAAGGGTGATCCTCGCTCTCTCCTGTGCCTCCCTCCCCCACGATACAAGGCGGAGAGGAGACTGGGCTGGTTGCAGGCTCCGAAGCAGGCGGCGAAGCGAAGGACGGAGCCTCTGAAGGCGGTGGGGGGCAGAGCGGAGCCGCTGCAGGGGCAAGTTGCGGAGCGGAGGTTGCAGCGTCCGCCGGAGCGGTCGCAGCAGCCGCCGCAGATTGCAGGGGTTACCCCGCCGTGGCGTGGTGCTCCGCCAGTCTCTGTGAAGCGCGCGGCGGCGCAGGGGGGCTGGCCCCGCAGCCGGGGGCCCAGCCACGGACCCCGCAGCTGGAGAGGCAGCGGCGGGCGCTGGCGTGGGGGGATAATCAGCGCGACGGCCACGGGTGCGCGAAAAAGCGACGCGGCGGTTTCTCTCGGTCCCGGGGAGGGGGCGGCGCTGGCGGCGTCTCTGCTGCTGCCGAAGCGGGGCGCGGAGCTGGCGGCCGCGGTCGGTTCGGGGCCGGTCGAAACAAAGAAACACCGGCTGCTCCATCCGGAGCGGGGGGGGGGGGGGTGAGCACCGGTGGCGGCTGCAACAGAGCGGCCCGCGGCGGAGGCGAGCCCACCAGTCCCTGCGGGGCAGCGAATGCCGAAAATGCCAGTGAGTGAAAAGGCACTCCTGCCGCCGCTCTCGATACGGGGAGAGTCGGAGCCGGCGGAAATGGAGCAGGACGGTCCGCCACAGCCGATCGGGACACGGTTCCCGGAGCCATCGCAGGCGAAAAACCTGTCGGCTTTGTCACTTTCCTGTTCCCTGGGATCTTGCGCCGAAGGGCTTTAGAAATGCGTCTCCAGGGAATGAACAGTGCGGAAGCGGTCGCATCGCCTGCGTCCTTCTGGCCACACTATTCCTGATACAGGTGTGGATGCTGTTTGCCTTCTTGGCCACCAGGGCACACTGCCGGCTCATGTTCAGTTGGCTGTTGACCAGTACCCCCAGGTCCCTTTCTGCCTGGGCACTGTCCAGATACGTTGCAGGGAGTTATTGTGGCCAAAATGTAGGACTCGTCACTTGGACTTATTAAACTTCATCTTATTGGACTCTGCCCATCTATCCAACCCTTCCAGGTCTCTTTGCAGAGCCCTCCCACCTTCCAACAGATCAACACATGCTGCCACCTTAGTGTCGTCTGTAAATCTACTAATGATAGACTCAATACCCTCATCCATGTAATCAATAAAAATATTGAACAGAACAGGCCCCAGCACATACTCCTGAGGAACACCACTGTTGGAATACCAGGCTCTTTTTTGCTCCGAGGTCAGGGCGAATAAAACTCAGGAGACGTTGTTTTTAAAGTCTCACTCTGAAGTTTATTATCCTCATCTATTACAAACTCACGAGATGTGAGCTCTCTCTAACAAGTCAAGAAAGTGAGCTAAAATGGTGTCTATTCAAGGCTATTTTAGTCCCAATTATCCAAAAAACAGTTGACATGTATATTATTTGTGAAAAATGCGTGTATTTTATGATTGGCTTTTCGCAAATATTAAAATGAATATTATATGTGTTGTGTTAGAAAGTAATGCTGTATTAGTTTTCTTAAGTACTGTGTTAAATATAGTTTTAGGTTATAAAAATTGTTAAAATAGAAACGATGCTATGTAGGATACTTTTTTTAAAAAGAAAAGACTCGCAGTGAGATAGCAGCCACAGGACACCTAAATCTTTCAGAGAAAAAGAATTTATGGCCCTCTTATCAGAAGAAACCCACTTCTTCCCGCCTCGAAGGCGCTGTTAGGATTTGGAGGAAGAAGTTGACGATGACCAGACAGAATCCTGTATTTGAATGGAATTTATGCATCATGTATGAAGTGTATGAATATGCAACAGGCTATTGTTTTTAAGGGTTAATCCTCTGTTAACGGGTGTCCTTTTTTCGGGCTCGTGCTGCCCAGAAAAAGGTACCCGGACGTCCGTAACTCTTTGTCTTTATTGTCTCATATTGTCCTAATTCAGTTTGTCCAAATTATTATTACTCTAATTGTATTACTATTTTTATAACCATTTTATTACTATTAAACTTTTAAAATTTTGGAAACAAGTGATTGGCGTTTTTAACAGTCTGAATTACATCCCCAAAGCTTTAAAACAATTGAGTGTGTCTGCTGCATAAGCAGAATTGACCAAATTCAGGCACTTAAGAAAAATGCTGGAAAGCCATGACAACCTCTAATACAACCAGGCCGAGCCGAACTCGTTACGTTCCAGTGCTCCGAGCCATCTATGAAGACGATGCCTTTTTTTTTTTTTTTTTTTTTTTTTAGAAAGGCCAACAGCACCAGCGGGTCTTAGGACCCAGCGGTGGTGGGCAGGGCGGGGGACCTGGCCCTGGTGGGCGGGCCAAGAAGCCCAAACCCAGCCGGTGGGGCGGGGAACCTAGCCTCTTCGCCGAGCCCAGATTCATTCTGCTTGTTCCCTTCCTCCAACTTTTTACTGGTATCATCTGGGGCTCCTGCTCCTGGAGTCCCTGGGACAGCCGATGCCCACCCCTAGATGGGCGATCCATTTTCATCTTTTCTTTCACCGCCCGCCCCCATCATGCTGCCTGCGTCTCGGCCACCCCTCCGGCTTTTCAGCCTTCCCCCGCCCCCCCCCCGCCAATACGGGAGAAAGGATTGCAGGAGTAGGCGAACGCCTCCTCCTCCTCCCCCCACTCTCTCCAGGACCACTGGTCTATATTGGCAAATGGGGAGGAGAGGTTTTCCCGGGAATATGAAATTCCACCCTGGATTTGGGGTTCTTGGCACCACCCACGTCTGCCCAGGACAAAAGGGTGATCCTCGCTCTCTCCTGTGCCTCCCTCCCCCACGATACAAGGCGGAGAGGAGACTGGGCTGGTTGCAGGCTCCGAAGCAGGCGGCGAAGCGAAGGACGGAGCCTCTGAAGGCGGTGGGGGGCAGAGCGGAGCCGCTGCAGGGGCAAGTTGCGGAGCGGAGGTTGCAGCGTCCGCCGGAGCGGTCGCAGCAGCCGCCGCAGATTGCAGGGGTTACCCCGCCGTGGCGTGGTGCTCCGCCAGTCTCTGTGAAGCGCGCGGCGGCGCAGGGGGGCTGGCCCCGCAGCCGGGGGCCCAGCCACGGACCCCGCAGCTGGAGAGGCAGCGGCGGGCGCTGGCGTGGGGGGATAATCAGCGCGACGGCCACGGGTGCGCGAAAAAGCGCCGCGGCGGTTTCTCTCGGTCCCGGGGAGGGGGCGGCGCTGGCGGCGTCTCTGCTGCTGCCGAAGCGGGGCGCGGAGCTGGCGGCCGCGGTCGGTTCGGGGCCGGTCGAAACAAAGAAACACCGGCTGCTCCATCCGGAGCGGGGGGGGGGGGGGTGAGCACCGGTGGCGGCTGCAACAGAGCGGCCCGCGGCGGAGGCGAGCCCACCGGTCCCTGCGGGGCAGCGAATGCCGAAAATGCCAGTGAGTGAAAAGGCACTCCTGCCGCCGCTCTCGATACGGGGAGAGTCGGAGCCGGCGGAAATGGAGCAGGACGGTCCGCCACAGCCGATCGGGACACGGTTCCCGGAGCCATCGCAGGCGAAAAACCTGTCGGCTTTGTCACTTTCCTGTTCCCTGGGATCTTGCGCCGAAGGGCTTTAGAAATGCGTCTCCAGGGAATGAACAGTGCGGAAGCGGTCGCATCGCCTGCGTCCTTCTGGCCACACTATTCCTGATACAGGTGTGGATGCTGTTTGCCTTCTTGGCCACCAGGGCACACTGCCGGCTCATGTTCAGTTGGCTGTTGACCAGTACCCCCAGGTCCCTTTCTGCCTGGGCACTGTCCAGATACGTTGCAGGGAGTTATTGTGGCCAAAATGTAGGACTCGTCACTTGGACTTATTAAACTTCATCTTATTGGACTCTGCCCATCTATCCAACCCTTCCAGGTCTCTTTGCAGAGCCCTCCCACCTTCCAACAGATCAACACATGCTGCCACCTTAGTGTCGTCTGTAAATCTACTAATGATAGACTCAATACCCTCATCCATGTAATCAATAAAAATATTGAACAGAACAGGCCCCAGCACATACTCCTGAGGAACACCACTGTTGGAATACCAGGCTCTTTTTTGCTCCGAGGTCAGGGCGAATAAAACTCAGGAGACGTTGTTTTTAAAGTCTCACTCTGAAGTTTATTATCCTCATCTATTACAAACTCACGAGATGTGAGCTCTCTCTAACAAGTCAAGAAAGTGAGCTAAAATGGTGTCTATTCAAGGCTATTTTAGTCCCAATTATCCAAAAAACAGTTGACATGTATATTATTTGTGAAAAATGCGTGTATTTTATGATTGGCTTTTCGCAAATATTAAAATGAATATTATATGTGTTGTGTTAGAAAGTAATGCTGTATTAGTTTTCTTAAGTACTGTGTTAAATATAGTTTTAGGTTATAAAAATTGTTAAAATAGAAACGATGCTATGTAGGATACTTTTTTTAAAAAGAAAAGACTCGCAGTGAGATAGCAGCCACAGGACACCTAAATCTTTCAGAGAAAAAGAATTTATGGCCCTCTTATCAGAAGAAACCCACTTCTTCCCGCCTCGAAGGCGCTGTTAGGATTTGGAGGAAGAGGTTGACGATGACCAGACAGAATCCTGTATTTGAATGGAATTTATGCATCATGTATGAAGTGTATGAATATGCAACAGGCTATTGTTTTTAAGGGTTAATCCTCTGTTAACGGGTGTCCTTTTTCGGGCTCGTGCTGCCCAGAAAAAGGTACCCGGACGTCCGTAACTCTTTGTCTTTATTGTCTCATATTGTCCTAATTCAGTTTGTCCAAATTATTATTACTCTAATTGTATTACTATTTTTATAACCATTTTATTACTATTGAACTTTTAAAATTTTGGAAACAAGTGATTGGCGTTTTTAACAGTCTGAATTACATCCCCAAAGCTTTCAAAACAATTGAGTGTGTCTGCTGCATAAGCAGAATTGACCAAATTCAGGCACTTAAGAAAAATGCTGGAAAGCCATGACAACCTCTAATACAACCAGGCCGAGCCGAACTCGTTACGTTCCAGTGCTCCGAGCCATCTATGAAGACGATGCCTTTTTTTTTTTTTTTTTTTTTAGAAAGGCCAACAGCACCAGCGGGTCTTAGGACCCAGCGGTGGTGGGCAGGGCGGGGGACCTGGCCCTGGTGGGCGGGCCAAGAAGCCCAAACCCAGCCGGTGGGGCGGGGAACCTAGCCTCTTCGCCGAGCCCAGATTCATTCGGCTTGTTCCCTTCCTCCAACTTTTTACTGGTATCATCTGGGGCTCCTGCTCCTGGAGTCCCTGGGACAGCCGATGCCCACCCCTAGATGGGCGATCCATTTTCATCTTTTCTTTCACCGCCCGCCCCCATCATGCTGCCTGCGTCTCGGCCACCCCTCCGGCTTTTCAGCCTTCCCCCGCCCCTCCCCGCCAATACGGGAGAAAGGATTGCAGGAGTAGGCGAACGCCTCCTCCTCCTCCCCCCACTCTCTCCAGGACCACTGGTCTATATTGGCAAATGGGGAGGAGAGGTTTTCCCGGGAATATGAAATTCCACCCTGGATTTGGGGTTCTTGGCACCACCCACGTCTGCCCAGGACAAAAGGGTGATCCTCGCTCTCTCCTGTGCCTCCCTCCCCCACGATACAAGGCGGAGAGGAGACTGGGCTGGTTGCAGGCTCCGAAGCAGGCGGCGAAGCGAAGGACGGAGCCTCTGAAGGCGGTGGGGGGCAGAGCGGAGCCGCTGCAGGGGCAAGTTGCGGAGCGGAGGTTGCAGCGTCCGCCGGAGCGGTCGCAGCAGCCGCCGCAGATTGCAGGGGTTACCCCGCCGTGGCGTGGTGCTCCGCCAGTCTCTGTGAAGCGCGCGGCGGCGCAGGGGGGCTGGCCCCGCAGCCGGGGGCCCAGCCACGGACCCCGCAGCTGGAGAGGCAGCGGCGGGCGCTGGCGTGGGGGGATAATCAGCGCGACGGCCACGGGTGCGCGAAAAAGCGCCGCGGCGGTTTCTCTCGGTCCCGGGGAGGGGGCGGCGCTGGCGGCGTCTCTGCTGCTGCCGAAGCGGGGCGCGGAGCTGGCGGCCGCGGTCGGTTCGGGGCCGGTCGAAACAAAGAAACACCGGCTGCTCCATCCGGAGCGGGGGGGGGGGGGGGTGAGCACCGGTGGCGGCTGCAACAGAGCGGCCCGCGGCGGAGGCGAGCCCACCAGTCCCTGCGGGGCAGCGAATGCCGAAAATGCCAGTGAGTGAAAAGGCACTCCTGCCGCCGCTCTCGATACGGGGAGAGTCGGAGCCGGCGGAAATGGAGCAGGACGGTCCGCCACAGCCGATCGGGACACGGTTCCCGGAGCCATCGCAGGCGAAAAACCTGTCGGCTTTGTCACTTTCCTGTTCCCTGGGATCTTGCGCCGAAGGGCTTTAGAAATGCGTCTCCAGGGAATGAACAGTGCGGAAGCGGTCGCATCGCCTGCGTCCTTCTGGCCACACTATTCCTGATACAGGTGTGGATGCTGTTTGCCTTCTTGGCCACCAGGGCACACTGCCGGCTCATGTTCAGTTGGCTGTTGACCAGTACCCCCAGGTCCCTTTCTGCCTGGGCACTGTCCAGATACGTTGCAGGGAGTTATTGTGGCCAAAATGTAGGACTCGTCACTTGGACTTATTAAACTTCATCTTATTGGACTCTGCCCATCTATCCAACCCTTCCAGGTCTCTTTGCAGAGCCCTCCCACCTTCCAACAGATCAACACATGCTGCCACCTTAGTGTCGTCTGTAAATCTACTAATGATAGACTCAATACCCTCATCCATGTAATCAATAAAAATATTGAACAGAACAGGCCCCAGCACATACTCCTGAGGAACACCACTGTTGGAATACCAGGCTCTTTTTTGCTCCGAGGTCAGGGCGAATAAAACTCAGGAGACGTTGTTTTTAAAGTCTCACTCTGAAGTTTATTATCCTCATCTATTACAAACTCACGAGATGTGAGCTCTCTCGAACAAGTCAAGAAAGTGAGCTAAAATGGTGTCTATTCAAGGCTATTTTAGTCCCAATTATCCAAAAAACAGTTGACATGTATATTATTTGTGAAAAATGCGTGTATTTTATGATTGGCTTTTCGCAAATATTAAAATGAATATTATATGTGTTGTGTTAGAAAGTAATGCTGTATTAGTTTTCTTAAGTACTGTGTTAAATATAGTTTTAGGTTATAAAAATTGTTAAAATAGAAACGATGCTATGTAGGATACTTTTTTTAAAAAGAAAAGACTCGCAGTGAGATAGCAGCCACAGGACACCTAAATCTTTCAGAGAAAAAGAATTTATGGCCCTCTTATCAGAAGAAACCCACTTCTTCCCGCCTCGAAGGCGCTGTTAGGATTTGGAGGAAGAAGTTGACGATGACCAGACAGAATCCTGTATTTGAATGGAATTTATGCATCATGTATGAAGTGTATGAATATGCAACAGGCTATTGTTTTTAAGGGTTAATCCTCTGTTAACGGGTGTCCTTTTTTCGGGCTCGTGCTGCCCAGAAAAAGGTACCCGGACGTCCGTAACTCTTTGTCTTTATTGTCTCATATTGTCCTAATTCAGTTTGTCCAAATTATTATTACTCTAATTGTATTACTATTTTTATAACCATTTTATTACTATTAAACTTTTAAAATTTTGGAAACAAGTGATTGGCGTTTTTAACAGTCTGAATTACATCCCCAAAGCTTTAAAACAATTGAGTGTGTCTGCTGCATAAGCAGAATTGACCAAATTCAGGCACTTAAGAAAAATGCTGGAAAGCCATGACAACCTCTAATACAACCAGGCCGAGCCGAACTCGTTACGTTCCAGTGCTCCGAGCCATCTATGAAGACGATGCCTTTTTTTTTTTTTTTTTTTTTTTTTTAGAAAGGCCAACAGCACCAGCGGGTCTTAGGACCCAGCGGTGGTGGGCAGGGCGGGGGACCTGGCCCTGGTGGGCGGGCCAAGAAGCCCAAACCCAGCCGGTGGGGCGGGGAACCTAGCCTCTTCGCCGAGCCCAGATTCATTCTGCTTGTTCCCTTCCTCCAACTTTTTACTGGTATCATCTGGGGCTCCTGCTCCTGGAGTCCCTGGGACAGCCGATGCCCACCCCTAGATGGGCGATCCATTTTCATCTTTTCTTTCACCGCCCGCCCCCATCATGCTGCCTGCGTCTCGGCCACCCCTCCGGCTTTTCAGCCTTCCCCCGCCCCCCCCCCGCCAATACGGGAGAAAGGATTGCAGGAGTAGGCGAACGCCTCCTCCTCCTCCCCCCACTCTCTCCAGGACCACTGGTCTATATTGGCAAATGGGGAGGAGAGGTTTTCCCGGGAATATGAAATTCCACCCTGGATTTGGGGTTCTTGGCACCACCCACGTCTGCCCAGGACAAAAGGGTGATCCTCGCTCTCTCCTGTGCCTCCCTCCCCCACGATACAAGGCGGAGAGGAGACTGGGCTGGTTGCAGGCTCCGAAGCAGGCGGCGAAGCGAAGGACGGAGCCTCTGAAGGCGGTGGGGGGCAGAGCGGAGCCGCTGCAGGGGCAAGTTGCGGAGCGGAGGTTGCAGCGTCCGCCGGAGCGGTCGCAGCAGCCGCCGCAGATTGCAGGGGTTACCCCGCCGTGGCGTGGTGCTCCGCCAGTCTCTGTGAAGCGCGCGGCGGCGCAGGGGGGCTGGCCCCGCAGCCGGGGGCCCAGCCACGGACCCCGCAGCTGGAGAGGCAGCGGCGGGCGCTGGCGTGGGGGGATAATCAGCGCGACGGCCACGGGTGCGCGAAAAAGCGCCGCGGCGGTTTCTCTCGGTCCCGGGGAGGGGGCGGCGCTGGCGGCGTCTCTGCTGCTGCCGAAGCGGGGCGCGGAGCTGGCGGCCGCGGTCGGTTCGGGGCCGGTCGAAACAAAGAAACACCGGCTGCTCCATCCGGAGCGGGGGGGGGGGGGTGAGCACCGGTGGCGGCTGCAACAGAGCGGCCCGCGGCGGAGGCGAGCCCACCGGTCCCTGCGGGGCAGCGAATGCCGAAAATGCCAGTGAGTGAAAAGGCACTCCTGCCGCCGCTCTCGATACGGGGAGAGTCGGAGCCGGCGGAAATGGAGCAGGACGGTCCGCCACAGCCGATCGGGACACGGTTCCCGGAGCCATCGCAGGCGAAAAACCTGTCGGCTTTGTCACTTTCCTGTTCCCTGGGATCTTGCGCCGAAGGGCTTTAGAAATGCGTCTCCAGGGAATGAACAGTGCGGAAGCGGTCGCATCGCCTGCGTCCTTCTGGCCACACTATTCCTGATACAGGTGTGGATGCTGTTTGCCTTCTTGGCCACCAGGGCACACTGCCGGCTCATGTTCAGTTGGCTGTTGACCAGTACCCCCAGGTCCCTTTCTGCCTGGGCACTGTCCAGATACGTTGCAGGGAGTTATTGTGGCCAAAATGTAGGACTCGTCACTTGGACTTATTAAACTTCATCTTATTGGACTCTGCCCATCTATCCAACCCTTCCAGGTCTCTTTGCAGAGCCCTCCCACCTTCCAACAGATCAACACATGCTGCCACCTTAGTGTCGTCTGTAAATCTACTAATGATAGACTCAATACCCTCATCCATGTAATCAATAAAAATATTGAACAGAACAGGCCCCAGCACATACTCCTGAGGAACACCACTGTTGGAATACCAGGCTCTTTTTTGCTCCGAGGTCAGGGCGAATAAAACTCAGGAGACGTTGTTTTTAAAGTCTCACTCTGAAGTTTATTATCCTCATCTATTACAAACTCACGAGATGTGAGCTCTCTCTAACAAGTCAAGAAAGTGAGCTAAAATGGTGTCTATTCAAGGCTATTTTAGTCCCAATTATCCAAAAAACAGTTGACATGTATATTATTTGTGAAAAATGCGTGTATTTTATGATTGGCTTTTCGCAAATATTAAAATGAATATTATATGTGTTGTGTTAGAAAGTAATGCTGTATTAGTTTTCTTAAGTACTGTGTTAAATATAGTTTTAGGTTATAAAAATTGTTAAAATAGAAACGATGCTATGTAGGATACTTTTTTTAAAAAGAAAAGACTCGCAGTGAGATAGCAGCCACAGGACACCTAAATCTTTCAGAGAAAAAGAATTTATGGCCCTCTTATCAGAAGAAACCCACTTCTTCCCGCCTCGAAGGCGCTGTTAGGATTTGGAGGAAGAGGTTGACGATGACCAGACAGAATCCTGTATTTGAATGGAATTTATGCATCATGTATGAAGTGTATGAATATGCAACAGGCTATTGTTTTTAAGGGTTAATCCTCTGTTAACGGGTGTCCTTTTTCGGGCTCGTGCTGCCCAGAAAAAGGTACCCGGACGTCCGTAACTCTTTGTCTTTATTGTCTCATATTGTCCTAATTCAGTTTGTCCAAATTATTATTACTCTAATTGTATTACTATTTTTATAACCATTTTATTACTATTGAACTTTTAAAATTTTGGAAACAAGTGATTGGCGTTTTTAACAGTCTGAATTACATCCCCAAAGCTTTCAAAACAATTGAGTGTGTCTGCTGCATAAGCAGAATTGACCAAATTCAGGCACTTAAGAAAAATGCTGGAAAGCCATGACAACCTCTAATACAACCAGGCCGAGCCGAACTCGTTACGTTCCAGTGCTCCGAGCCATCTATGAAGACGATGCCTTTTTTTTTTTTTTTTTTTTTAGAAAGGCCAACAGCACCAGCGGGTCTTAGGACCCAGCGGTGGTGGGCAGGGCGGGGGACCTGGCCCTGGTGGGCGGGCCAAGAAGCCCAAACCCAGCCGGTGGGGCGGGGAACCTAGCCTCTTCGCCGAGCCCAGATTCATTCGGCTTGTTCCCTTCCTCCAACTTTTTACTGGTATCATCTGGGGCTCCTGCTCCTGGAGTCCCTGGGACAGCCGATGCCCACCCCTAGATGGGCGATCCATTTTCATCTTTTCTTTCACCGCCCGCCCCCATCATGCTGCCTGCGTCTCGGCCACCCCTCCGGCTTTTCAGCCTTCCCCCGCCCCTCCCCGCCAATACGGGAGAAAGGATTGCAGGAGTAGGCGAACGCCTCCTCCTCCTCCCCCCACTCTCTCCAGGACCACTGGTCTATATTGGCAAATGGGGAGGAGAGGTTTTCCCGGGAATATGAAATTCCACCCTGGATTTGGGGTTCTTGGCACCACCCACGTCTGCCCAGGACAAAAGGGTGATCCTCGCTCTCTCCTGTGCCTCCCTCCCCCACGATACAAGGCGGAGAGGAGACTGGGCTGGTTGCAGGCTCCGAAGCAGGCGGCGAAGCGAAGGACGGAGCCTCTGAAGGCGGTGGGGGGCAGAGCGGAGCCGCTGCAGGGGCAAGTTGCGGAGCGGAGGTTGCAGCGTCCGCCGGAGCGGTCGCAGCAGCCGCCGCAGATTGCAGGGGTTACCCCGCCGTGGCGTGGTGCTCCGCCAGTCTCTGTGAAGCGCGCGGCGGCGCAGGGGGGCTGGCCCCGCAGCCGGGGGCCCAGCCACGGACCCCGCAGCTGGAGAGGCAGCGGCGGGCGCTGGCGTGGGGGGATAATCAGCGCGACGGCCACGGGTGCGCGAAAAAGCGCCGCGGCGGTTTCTCTCGGTCCCGGGGAGGGGGCGGCGCTGGCGGCGTCTCTGCTGCTGCCGAAGCGGGGCGCGGAGCTGGCGGCCGCGGTCGGTTCGGGGCCGGTCGAAACAAAGAAACACCGGCTGCTCCATCCGGAGCGGGGGGGGGGGGGGGGTGAGCACCGGTGGCGGCTGCAACAGAGCGGCCCGCGGCGGAGGCGAGCCCACCAGTCCCTGCGGGGCAGCGAATGCCGAAAATGCCAGTGAGTGAAAAGGCACTCCTGCCGCCGCTCTCGATACGGGGAGAGTCGGAGCCGGCGGAAATGGAGCAGGACGGTCCGCCACAGCCGATCGGGACACGGTTCCCGGAGCCATCGCAGGCGAAAAACCTGTCGGCTTTGTCACTTTCCTGTTCCCTGGGATCTTGCGCCGAAGGGCTTTAGAAATGCGTCTCCAGGGAATGAACAGTGCGGAAGCGGTCGCATCGCCTGCGTCCTTCTGGCCACACTATTCCTGATACAGGTGTGGATGCTGTTTGCCTTCTTGGCCACCAGGGCACACTGCCGGCTCATGTTCAGTTGGCTGTTGACCAGTACCCCCAGGTCCCTTTCTGCCTGGGCACTGTCCAGATACGTTGCAGGGAGTTATTGTGGCCAAAATGTAGGACTCGTCACTTGGACTTATTAAACTTCATCTTATTGGACTCTGCCCATCTATCCAACCCTTCCAGGTCTCTTTGCAGAGCCCTCCCACCTTCCAACAGATCAACACATGCTGCCACCTTAGTGTCGTCTGTAAATCTACTAATGATAGACTCAATACCCTCATCCATGTAATCAATAAAAATATTGAACAGAACAGGCCCCAGCACATACTCCTGAGGAACACCACTGTTGGAATACCAGGCTCTTTTTTGCTCCGAGGTCAGGGCGAATAAAACTCAGGAGACGTTGTTTTTAAAGTCTCACTCTGAAGTTTATTATCCTCATCTATTACAAACTCACGAGATGTGAGCTCTCTCGAACAAGTCAAGAAAGTGAGCTAAAATGGTGTCTATTCAAGGCTATTTTAGTCCCAATTATCCAAAAAACAGTTGACATGTATATTATTTGTGAAAAATGCGTGTATTTTATGATTGGCTTTTCGCAAATATTAAAATGAATATTATATGTGTTGTGTTAGAAAGTAATGCTGTATTAGTTTTCTTAAGTACTGTGTTAAATATAGTTTTAGGTTATAAAAATTGTTAAAATAGAAACGATGCTATGTAGGATACTTTTTTTAAAAAGAAAAGACTCGCAGTGAGATAGCAGCCACAGGACACCTAAATCTTTCAGAGAAAAAGAATTTATGGCCCTCTTATCAGAAGAAACCCACTTCTTCCCGCCTCGAAGGCGCTGTTAGGATTTGGAGGAAGAAGTTGACGATGACCAGACAGAATCCTGTATTTGAATGGAATTTATGCATCATGTATGAAGTGTATGAATATGCAACAGGCTATTGTTTTTAAGGGTTAATCCTCTGTTAACGGGTGTCCTTTTTTCGGGCTCGTGCTGCCCAGAAAAAGGTACCCGGACGTCCGTAACTCTTTGTCTTTATTGTCTCATATTGTCCTAATTCAGTTTGTCCAAATTATTATTACTCTAATTGTATTACTATTTTTATAACCATTTTATTACTATTGAACTTTTAAAATTTTGGAAACAAGTGATTGGCGTTTTTAACAGTCTGAATTACATCCCCAAAGCTTTCAAAACAATTGAGTGTGTCTGCTGCATAAGCAGAATTGACCAAATTCAGGCACTTAAGAAAAATGCTGGAAAGCCATGACAACCTCTAATACAACCAGGCCGAGCCGAACTCGTTACGTTCCAGTGCTCCGAGCCATCTATGAAGACGATGCCTTTTTTTTTTTTTTTTTAGAAAGGCCAACAGCACCAGCGGGTCTTAGGACCCAGCGGTGGTGGGCAGGGCGGGGGACCTGGCCCTGGTGGGCGGGCCAAGAAGCCCAAACCCAGCCGGTGGGGCGGGGAACCTAGCCTCTTCGCCGAGCCCAGATTCATTCGGCTTGTTCCCTTCCTCCAACTTTTTACTGGTATCATCTGGGGCTCCTGCTCCTGGAGTCCCTGGGACAGCCGATGCCCACCCCTAGATGGGCGATCCATTTTCATCTTTTCTTTCACCGCCCGCCCCCATCATGCTGCCTGCGTCTCGGCCACCCCTCCGGCTTTTCAGCCTTCCCCCGCCCCCCCCCGCCAATACGGGAGAAAGGATTGCAGGAGTAGGCGAACGCCTCCTCCTCCTCCCCCCACTCTCTCCAGGACCACTGGTCTATATTGGCAAATGGGGAGGAGAGGTTTTCCCGGGAATATGAAATTCCACCCTGGATTTGGGGTTCTTGGCACCACCCACGTCTGCCCAGGACAAAAGGGTGATCCTCGCTCTCTCCTGTGCCTCCCTCCCCCACGATACAAGGCGGAGAGGAGACTGGGCTGGTTGCAGGCTCCGAAGCAGGCGGCGAAGCGAAGGACGGAGCCTCTGAAGGCGGTGGGGGGCAGAGCGGAGCCGCTGCAGGGGCAAGTTGCGGAGCGGAGGTTGCAGCGTCCGCCGGAGCGGTCGCAGCAGCCGCCGCAGATTGCAGGGGTTACCCCGCCGTGGCGTGGTGCTCCGCCAGTCTCTGTGAAGCGCGCGGCGGCGCAGGGGGGCTGGCCCCGCAGCCGGGGGCCCAGCCACGGACCCCGCAGCTGGAGAGGCAGCGGCGGGCGCTGGCGTGGGGGGATAATCAGCGCGACGGCCACGGGTGCGCGAAAAAGCGCCGCGGCGGTTTCTCTCGGTCCCGGGGAGGGGGCGGCGCTGGCGGCGTCTCTGCTGCTGCCGAAGCGGGGCGCGGAGCTGGCGGCCGCGGTCGGTTCGGGGCCGGTCGAAACAAAGAAACACCGGCTGCTCCATCCGGAGCGGGGGGGGGGGGGGTGAGCACCGGTGGCGGCTGCAACAGAGCGGCCCGCGGCGGAGGCGAGCCCACCAGTCCCTGCGGGGCAGCGAATGCCGAAAATGCCAGTGAGTGAAAAGGCACTCCTGCCGCCGCTCTCGATACGGGGAGAGTCGGAGCCGGCGGAAATGGAGCAGGACGGTCCGCCACAGCCGATCGGGACACGGTTCCCGGAGCCATCGCAGGCGAAAAACCTGTCGGCTTTGTCACTTTCCTGTTCCCTGGGATCTTGCGCCGAAGGGCTTTAGAAATGCGTCTCCAGGGAATGAACAGTGCGGAAGCGGTCGCATCGCCTGCGTCCTTCTGGCCACACTATTCCTGATACAGGTGTGGATGCTGTTTGCCTTCTTGGCCACCAGGGCACACTGCCGGCTCATGTTCAGTTGGCTGTTGACCAGTACCCCCAGGTCCCTTTCTGCCTGGGCACTGTCCAGATACGTTGCAGGGAGTTATTGTGGCCAAAATGTAGGACTCGTCACTTGGACTTATTAAACTTCATCTTATTGGACTCTGCCCATCTATCCAACCCTTCCAGGTCTCTTTGCAGAGCCCTCCTACCTTCCAACAGATCAACACATGCTGCCACCTTAGTGTCGTCTGTAAATCTACTAATGATAGACTCAATACCCTCATCCATGTAATCAATAAAAATATTGAACAGAACAGGCCCCAGCACATACTCCTGAGGAACACCACTGTTGGAATACCAGGCTCTTTTTTGCTCCGAGGTCAGGGCGAATAAAACTCAGGAGACGTTGTTTTTAAAGTCTCACTCTGAAGTTTATTATCCTCATCTATTACAAACTCACGAGATGTGAGCTCTCTCTAACAAGTCAAGAAAGTGAGCTAAAATGGTGTCTATTCAAGGCTATTTTAGTCCCAATTATCCAAAAAACAGTTGACATGTATATTATTTGTGAAAAATGCGTGTATTTTATGATTGGCTTTTCGCAAATATTAAAATGAATATTATATGTGTTGTGTTAGAAAGTAATGCTGTATTAGTTTTCTTAAGTACTGTGTTAAATATAGTTTTAGGTTATAAAAATTGTTAAAATAGAAACGATGCTATGTAGGATACTTTTTTTAAAAAGAAAAGACTCGCAGTGAGATAGCAGCCACAGGACACCTAAATCTTTCAGAGAAAAAGAATTTATGGCCCTCTTATCAGAAGAAACCCACTTCTTCCCGCCTCGAAGGCGCTGTTAGGATTTGGAGGAAGAAGTTGACGATGACCAGACAGAATCCTGTATTTGAATGGAATTTATGCATCATGTATGAAGTGTATGAATATGCAACAGGCTATTGTTTTTAAGGGTTAATCCTCTGTTAACGGGTGTCCTTTTTCGGGCTCGTGCTGCCCAGAAAAAGGTACCCGGACGTCCGTAACTCTTTGTCTTTATTGTCTCATATTGTCCTAATTCAGTTTGTCCAAATTATTATTACTCTAATTGTATTACTATTTTTATAACCATTTTATTACTATTGAACTTTTAAAATTTTGGAAACAAGTGATTGGCGTTTTTAACAGTCTGAATTACATCCCCAAAGCTTTCAAAACAATTGAGTGTGTCTGCTGCATAAGCAGAATTGACCAAATTCAGGCACTTAAGAAAAATGCTGGAAAGCCATGACAACCTCTAATACAACCAGGCCGAGCCGAACTCGTTACGTTCCAGTGCTCCGAGCCATCTATGAAGACGATGCCTTTTTTTTTTTTTTTTTTTTTAGAAAGGCCAACAGCACCAGCGGGTCTTAGGACCCAGCGGTGGTGGGCAGGGCGGGGGACCTGGCCCTGGTGGGCGGGCCAAGAAGCCCAAACCCAGCCGGTGGGGCGGGGAACCTAGCCTCTTCGCCGAGCCCAGATTCATTCGGCTTGTTCCCTTCCTCCAACTTTTTACTGGTATCATCTGGGGCTCCTGCTCCTGGAGTCCCTGGGACAGCCGATGCCCACCCCTAGATGGGCGATCCATTTTCATCTTTTCTTTCACCGCCCGCCCCCATCATGCTGCCTGCGTCTCGGCCACCCCTCCGGCTTTTCAGCCTTCCCCCGCCCCCCCCCGCCAATACGGGAGAAAGGATTGCAGGAGTAGGCGAACGCCTCCTCCTCCTCCCCCCACTCTCTCCAGGACCACTGGTCTATATTGGCAAATGGGGAGGAGAGGTTTTCCCGGGAATATGAAATTCCACCCTGGATTTGGGGTTCTTGGCACCACCCACGTCTGCCCAGGACAAAAGGGTGATCCTCGCTCTCTCCTGTGCCTCCCTCCCCCACGATACAAGGCGGAGAGGAGACTGGGCTGGTTGCAGGCTCCGAAGCAGGCGGCGAAGCGAAGGACGGAGCCTCTGAAGGCGGTGGGGGGCAGAGCGGAGCCGCTGCAGGGGCAAGTTGCGGAGCGGAGGTTGCAGCGTCCGCCGGAGCGGTCGCAGCAGCCGCCGCAGATTGCAGGGGTTACCCCGCCGTGGCGTGGTGCTCCGCCAGTCTCTGTGAAGCGCGCGGCGGCGCAGGGGGGCTGGCCCCGCAGCCGGGGGCCCAGCCACGGACCCCGCAGCTGGAGAGGCAGCGGCGGGCGCTGGCGTGGGGGGATAATCAGCGCGACGGCCACGGGTGCGCGAAAAAGCGCCGCGGCGGTTTCTCTCGGTCCCGGGGAGGGGGCGGCGCTGGCGGCGTCTCTGCTGCTGCCGAAGCGGGGCGCGGAGCTGGCGGCCGCGGTCGGTTCGGGGCCGGTCGAAACAAAGAAACACCGGCTGCTCCATCCGGAGCGGGGGGGGGGGGGGGGGTGAGCACCGGTGGCGGCTGCAACAGAGCGGCCCGCGGCGGAGGCGAGCCCACCAGTCCCTGCGGGGCAGCGAATGCCGAAAATGCCAGTGAGTGAAAAGGCACTCCTGCCGCCGCTCTCGATACGGGGAGAGTCGGAGCCGGCGGAAATGGAGCAGGACGGTCCGCCACAGCCGATCGGGACACGGTTCCCGGAGCCATCGCAGGCGAAAAACCTGTCGGCTTTGTCACTTTCCTGTTCCCTGGGATCTTGCGCCGAAGGGCTTTAGAAATGCGTCTCCAGGGAATGAACAGTGCGGAAGCGGTCGCATCGCCTGCGTCCTTCTGGCCACACTATTCCTGATACAGGTGTGGATGCTGTTTGCCTTCTTGGCCACCAGGGCACACTGCCGGCTCATGTTCAGTTGGCTGTTGACCAGTACCCCCAGGTCCCTTTCTGCCTGGGCACTGTCCAGATACGTTGCAGGGAGTTATTGTGGCCAAAATGTAGGACTCGTCACTTGGACTTATTAAACTTCATCTTATTGGACTCTGCCCATCTATCCAACCCTTCCAGGTCTCTTTGCAGAGCCCTCCCACCTTCCAACAGATCAACACATGCTGCCACCTTAGTGTCGTCTGTAAATCTACTAATGATAGACTCAATACCCTCATCCATGTAATCAATAAAAATATTGAACAGAACAGGCCCCAGCACATACTCCTGAGGAACACCACTGTTGGAATACCAGGCTCTTTTTTGCTCCGAGGTCAGGGCGAATAAAACTCAGGAGACGTTGTTTTTAAAGTCTCACTCTGAAGTTTATTATCCTCATCTATTACAAACTCACGAGATGTGAGCTCTCTCGAACAAGTCAAGAAAGTGAGCTAAAATGGTGTCTATTCAAGGCTATTTTAGTCCCAATTATCCAAAAAACAGTTGACGTATATTATTTGTGAAAAATGCGTGTATTTTATGATTGGCTTTTCGCAAATATTAAAATGAATATTATATGTGTTGTGTTAGAAAGTAATGCTGTATTAGTTTTCTTAAGTACTGTGTTAAATATAGTTTTAGGTTATAAAAATTGTTAAAATAGAAACGATGCTATGTAGGATACTTTTTTTAAAAAGAAAAGACTCGCAGTGAGATAGCAGCCACAGGACACCTAAATCTTTCAGAGAAAAAGAATTTATGGCCCTCTTATCAGAAGAAACCCACTTCTTCCCGCCTCGAAGGCGCTGTTAGGATTTGGAGGAAGAAGTTGACGATGACCAGACAGAATCCTGTATTTGAATGGAATTTATGCATCATGTATGAAGTGTATGAATATGCAACAGGCTATTGTTTTTAAGGGTTAATCCTCTGTTAACGGGTGTCCTTTTTTCGGGCTCGTGCTGCCCAGAAAAAGGTACCCGGACGTCCGTAACTCTTTGTCTTTATTGTCTCATATTGTCCTAATTCAGTTTGTCCAAATTATTATTACTCTAATTGTATTACTATTTTTATAACCATTTTATTACTATTGAACTTTTAAAATTTTGGAAACAAGTGATTGGCGTTTTTAACAGTCTGAATTACATCCCCAAAGCTTTCAAAACAATTGAGTGTGTCTGCTGCATAAGCAGAATTGACCAAATTCAGGCACTTAAGAAAAATGCTGGAAAGCCATGACAACCTCTAATACAACCAGGCCGAGCCGAACTCGTTACGTTCCAGTGCTCCGAGCCATCTATGAAGACGATGCCTTTTTTTTTTTTTTTTTAGAAAGGCCAACAGCACCAGCGGGTCTTAGGACCCAGCGGTGGTGGGCAGGGCGGGGGACCTGGCCCTGGTGGGCGGGCCAAGAAGCCCAAACCCAGCCGGTGGGGCGGGGAACCTAGCCTCTTCGCCGAGCCCAGATTCATTCGGCTTGTTCCCTTCCTCCAACTTTTTACTGGTATCATCTGGGGCTCCTGCTCCTGGAGTCCCTGGGACAGCCGATGCCCACCCCTAGATGGGCGATCCATTTTCATCTTTTCTTTCACCGCCCGCCCCCATCATGCTGCCTGCGTCTCGGCCACCCCTCCGGCTTTTCAGCCTTCCCCCGCCCCTCCCCGCCAATACGGGAGAAAGGATTGCAGGAGTAGGCGAACGCCTCCTCCTCCTCCCCCCACTCTCTCCAGGACCACTGGTCTATATTGGCAAATGGGGAGGAGAGGTTTTCCCGGGAATATGAAATTCCACCCTGGATTTGGGGTTCTTGGCACCACCCACGTCTGCCCAGGACAAAAGGGTGATCCTCGCTCTCTCCTGTGCCTCCCTCCCCCACGATACAAGGCGGAGAGGAGACTGGGCTGGTTGCAGGCTCCGAAGCAGGCGGCGAAGCGAAGGACGGAGCCTCTGAAGGCGGTGGGGGGCAGAGCGGAGCCGCTGCAGGGGCAAGTTGCGGAGCGGAGGTTGCAGCGTCCGCCGGAGCGGTCGCAGCAGCCGCCGCAGATTGCAGGGGTTACCCCGCCGTGGCGTGGTGCTCCGCCAGTCTCTGTGAAGCGCGCGGCGGCGCAGGGGGGCTGGCCCCGCAGCCGGGGGCCCAGCCACGGACCCCGCAGCTGGAGAGGCAGCGGCGGGCGCTGGCGTGGGGGGATAATCAGCGCGACGGCCACGGGTGCGCGAAAAAGCGCCGCGGCGGTTTCTCTCGGTCCCGGGGAGGGGGCGGCGCTGGCGGCGTCTCTGCTGCTGCCGAAGCGGGGCGCGGAGCTGGCGGCCGCGGTCGGTTCGGGGCCGGTCGAAACAAAGAAACACCGGCTGCTCCATCCGGAGCGGGGGGGGGGGGGGGTGAGCACCGGTGGCGGCTGCAACAGGGCGGCCCGCGGCGGAGGCGAGCCCACCAGTCCCTGCGGGGCAGCGAATGCCGAAAATGCCAGTGAGTGAAAAGGCACTCCTGCCGCCGCTCTCGATACGGGGAGAGTCGGAGCCGGCGGAAATGGAGCAGGACGGTCCGCCACAGCCGATCGGGACACGGTTCCCGGAGCCATCGCAGGCGAAAAACCTGTCGGCTTTGTCACTTTCCTGTTCCCTGGGATCTTGCGCCGAAGGGCTTTAGAAATGCGTCTCCAGGGAATGAACAGTGCGGAAGCGGTCGCATCGCCTGCGTCCTTCTGGCCACACTATTCCTGATACAGGTGTGGATGCTGTTTGCCTTCTTGGCCACCAGGGCACACTGCCGGCTCATGTTCAGTTGGCTGTTGACCAGTACCCCCAGGTCCCTTTCTGCCTGGGCACTGTCCAGATACGTTGCAGGGAGTTATTGTGGCCAAAATGTAGGACTCGTCACTTGGACTTATTAAACTTCATCTTATTGGACTCTGCCCATCTATCCAACCCTTCCAGGTCTCTTTGCAGAGCCCTCCCACCTTCCAACAGATCAACACATGCTGCCACCTTAGTGTCGTCTGTAAATCTACTAATGATAGACTCAATACCCTCATCCATGTAATCAATAAAAATATTGAACAGAACAGGCCCCAGCACATACTCCTGAGGAACACCACTGTTGGAATACCAGGCTCTTTTTTGCTCCGAGGTCAGGGCGAATAAAACTCAGGAGACGTTGTTTTTAAAGTCTCACTCTGAAGTTTATTATCCTCATCTATTACAAACTCACGAGATGTGAGCTCTCTCTAACAAGTCAAGAAAGTGAGCTAAAATGGTGTCTATTCAAGGCTATTTTAGTCCCAATTATCCAAAAAACAGTTGACATGTATATTATTTGTGAAAAATGCGTGTATTTTATGATTGGCTTTTCGCAAATATTAAAATGAATATTATATGTGTTGTGTTAGAAAGTAATGCTGTATTAGTTTTCTTAAGTACTGTGTTAAATATAGTTTTAGGTTATAAAAATTGTTAAAATAGAAACGATGCTATGTAGGATACTTTTTTTAAAAAGAAAAGACTCGCAGTGAGATAGCAGCCACAGGACACCTAAATCTTTCAGAGAAAAAGAATTTATGGCCCTCTTATCAGAAGAAACCCACTTCTTCCCGCCTCGAAGGCGCTGTTAGGATTTGGAGGAAGAAGTTGACGATGACCAGACAGAATCCTGTATTTGAATGGAATTTATGCATCATGTATGAAGTGTATGAATATGCAACAGGCTATTGTTTTTAAGGGTTAATCCTCTGTTAACGGGTGTCCTTTTTTCGGGCTCGTGCTGCCCAGAAAAAGGTACCCGGACGTCCGTAACTCTTTGTCTTTATTGTCTCATATTGTCCTAATTCAGTTTGTCCAAATTATTATTACTCTAATTGTATTACTATTTTTATAACCATTTTATTACTATTAAACTTTTAAAATTTTGGAAACAAGTGATTGGCGTTTTTAACAGTCTGAATTACATCCCCAAAGCTTTAAAACAATTGAGTGTGTCTGCTGCATAAGCAGAATTGACCAAATTCAGGCACTTAAGAAAAATGCTGGAAAGCCATGACAACCTCTAATACAACCAGGCCGAGCCGAACTCGTTACGTTCCAGTGCTCCGAGCCATCTATGAAGACGATGCCTTTTTTTTTTTTTTTTTTTTTTTTTTAGAAAGGCCAACAGCACCAGCGGGTCTTAGGACCCAGCGGTGGTGGGCAGGGCGGGGGACCTGGCCCTGGTGGGCGGGCCAAGAAGCCCAAACCCAGCCGGTGGGGCGGGGAACCTAGCCTCTTCGCCGAGCCCAGATTCATTCTGCTTGTTCCCTTCCTCCAACTTTTTACTGGTATCATCTGGGGCTCCTGCTCCTGGAGTCCCTGGGACAGCCGATGCCCACCCCTAGATGGGCGATCCATTTTCATCTTTTCTTTCACCGCCCGCCCCCATCATGCTGCCTGCGTCTCGGCCACCCCTCCGGCTTTTCAGCCTTCCCCCGCCCCCCCCCCGCCAATACGGGAGAAAGGATTGCAGGAGTAGGCGAACGCCTCCTCCTCCTCCCCCCACTCTCTCCAGGACCACTGGTCTATATTGGCAAATGGGGAGGAGAGGTTTTCCCGGGAATATGAAATTCCACCCTGGATTTGGGGTTCTTGGCACCACCCACGTCTGCCCAGGACAAAAGGGTGATCCTCGCTCTCTCCTGTGCCTCCCTCCCCCACGATACAAGGCGGAGAGGAGACTGGGCTGGTTGCAGGCTCCGAAGCAGGCGGCGAAGCGAAGGACGGAGCCTCTGAAGGCGGTGGGGGGCAGAGCGGAGCCGCTGCAGGGGCAAGTTGCGGAGCGGAGGTTGCAGCGTCCGCCGGAGCGGTCGCAGCAGCCGCCGCAGATTGCAGGGGTTACCCCGCCGTGGCGTGGTGCTCCGCCAGTCTCTGTGAAGCGCGCGGCGGCGCAGGGGGGCTGGCCCCGCAGCCGGGGGCCCAGCCACGGACCCCGCAGCTGGAGAGGCAGCGGCGGGCGCTGGCGTGGGGGGATAATCAGCGCGACGGCCACGGGTGCGCGAAAAAGCGCCGCGGCGGTTTCTCTCGGTCCCGGGGAGGGGGCGGCGCTGGCGGCGTCTCTGCTGCTGCCGAAGCGGGGCGCGGAGCTGGCGGCCGCGGTCGGTTCGGGGCCGGTCGAAACAAAGAAACACCGGCTGCTCCATCCGGAGCGGGGGGGGGGGGGGTGAGCACCGGTGGCGGCTGCAACAGAGCGGCCCGCGGCGGAGGCGAGCCCACCGGTCCCTGCGGGGCAGCGAATGCCGAAAATGCCAGTGAGTGAAAAGGCACTCCTGCCGCCGCTCTCGATACGGGGAGAGTCGGAGCCGGCGGAAATGGAGCAGGACGGTCCGCCACAGCCGATCGGGACACGGTTCCCGGAGCCATCGCAGGCGAAAAACCTGTCGGCTTTGTCACTTTCCTGTTCCCTGGGATCTTGCGCCGAAGGGCTTTAGAAATGCGTCTCCAGGGAATGAACAGTGCGGAAGCGGTCGCATCGCCTGCGTCCTTCTGGCCACACTATTCCTGATACAGGTGTGGATGCTGTTTGCCTTCTTGGCCACCAGGGCACACTGCCGGCTCATGTTCAGTTGGCTGTTGACCAGTACCCCCAGGTCCCTTTCTGCCTGGGCACTGTCCAGATACGTTGCAGGGAGTTATTGTGGCCAAAATGTAGGACTCGTCACTTGGACTTATTAAACTTCATCTTATTGGACTCTGCCCATCTATCCAACCCTTCCAGGTCTCTTTGCAGAGCCCTCCCACCTTCCAACAGATCAACACATGCTGCCACCTTAGTGTCGTCTGTAAATCTACTAATGATAGACTCAATACCCTCATCCATGTAATCAATAAAAATATTGAACAGAACAGGCCCCAGCACATACTCCTGAGGAACACCACTGTTGGAATACCAGGCTCTTTTTTGCTCCGAGGTCAGGGCGAATAAAACTCAGGAGACGTTGTTTTTAAAGTCTCACTCTGAAGTTTATTATCCTCATCTATTACAAACTCACGAGATGTGAGCTCTCTCTAACAAGTCAAGAAAGTGAGCTAAAATGGTGTCTATTCAAGGCTATTTTAGTCCCAATTATCCAAAAAACAGTTGACATGTATATTATTTGTGAAAAATGCGTGTATTTTATGATTGGCTTTTCGCAAATATTAAAATGAATATTATATGTGTTGTGTTAGAAAGTAATGCTGTATTAGTTTTCTTAAGTACTGTGTTAAATATAGTTTTAGGTTATAAAAATTGTTAAAATAGAAACGATGCTATGTAGGATACTTTTTTTAAAAAGAAAAGACTCGCAGTGAGATAGCAGCCACAGGACACCTAAATCTTTCAGAGAAAAAGAATTTATGGCCCTCTTATCAGAAGAAACCCACTTCTTCCCGCCTCGAAGGCGCTGTTAGGATTTGGAGGAAGAGGTTGACGATGACCAGACAGAATCCTGTATTTGAATGGAATTTATGCATCATGTATGAAGTGTATGAATATGCAACAGGCTATTGTTTTTAAGGGTTAATCCTCTGTTAACGGGTGTCCTTTTTTCGGGCTCGTGCTGCCCAGAAAAAGGTACCCGGACGTCCGTAACTCTTTGTCTTTATTGTCTCATATTGTCCTAATTCAGTTTGTCCAAATTATTATTACTCTAATTGTATTACTGTTTTTATAACCATTTTATTACTATTGAACTTTTAAAATTTTGGAAACAAGTGATTGGCGTTTTTAACAGTCTGAATTACATCCCCAAAGCTTTCAAAACAATTGAGTGTGTCTGCTGCATAAGCAGAATTGACCAAATTCAGGCACTTAAGAAAAATGCTGGAAAGCCATGACAACCTCTAATACAACCAGGCCGAGCCGAACTCGTTACGTTCCAGTGCTCCGAGCCATCTATGAAGACGATGCCTTTTTTTTTTTTTTTTTTTTTAGAAAGGCCAACAGCACCAGCGGGTCTTAGGACCCAGCGGTGGTGGGCAGGGCGGGGGACCTGGCCCTGGTGGGCGGGCCAAGAAGCCCAAACCCAGCCGGTGGGGCGGGGAACCTAGCCTCTTCGCCGAGCCCAGATTCATTCGGCTTGTTCCCTTCCTCCAACTTTTTACTGGTATCATCTGGGGCTCCTGCTCCTGGAGTCCCTGGGACAGCCGATGCCCACCCCTAGATGGGCGATCCATTTTCATCTTTTCTTTCACCGCCCGCCCCCATCATGCTGCCTGCGTCTCGGCCACCCCTCCGGCTTTTCAGCCTTCCCCCGCCCCTCCCCGCCAATACGGGAGAAAGGATTGCAGGAGTAGGCGAACGCCTCCTCCTCCTCCCCCCACTCTCTCCAGGACCACTGGTCTATATTGGCAAATGGGGAGGAGAGGTTTTCCCGGGAATATGAAATTCCACCCTGGATTTGGGGTTCTTGGCACCACCCACGTCTGCCCAGGACAAAAGGGTGATCCTCGCTCTCTCCTGTGCCTCCCTCCCCCACGATACAAGGCGGAGAGGAGACTGGGCTGGTTGCAGGCTCCGAAGCAGGCGGCGAAGCGAAGGACGGAGCCTCTGAAGGCGGTGGGGGGCAGAGCGGAGCCGCTGCAGGGGCAAGTTGCGGAGCGGAGGTTGCAGCGTCCGCCGGAGCGGTCGCAGCAGCCGCCGCAGATTGCAGGGGTTACCCCGCCGTGGCGTGGTGCTCCGCCAGTCTCTGTGAAGCGCGCGGCGGCGCAGGGGGGCTGGCCCCGCAGCCGGGGGCCCAGCCACGGACCCCGCAGCTGGAGAGGCAGCGGCGGGCGCTGGCGTGGGGGGATAATCAGCGCGACGGCCACGGGTGCGCGAAAAAGCGCCGCGGCGGTTTCTCTCGGTCCCGGGGAGGGGGCGGCGCTGGCGGCGTCTCTGCTGCTGCCGAAGCGGGGCGCGGAGCTGGCGGCCGCGGTCGGTTCGGGGCCGGTCGAAACAAAGAAACACCGGCTGCTCCATCCGGAGCGGGGGGGGGGGGGGGGTGAGCACCGGTGGCGGCTGCAACAGAGCGGCCCGCGGCGGAGGCGAGCCCACCAGTCCCTGCGGGGCAGCGAATGCCGAAAATGCCAGTGAGTGAAAAGGCACTCCTGCCGCCGCTCTCGATACGGGGAGAGTCGGAGCCGGCGGAAATGGAGCAGGACGGTCCGCCACAGCCGATCGGGACACGGTTCCCGGAGCCATCGCAGGCGAAAAACCTGTCGGCTTTGTCACTTTCCTGTTCCCTGGGATCTTGCGCCGAAGGGCTTTAGAAATGCGTCTCCAGGGAATGAACAGTGCGGAAGCGGTCGCATCGCCTGCGTCCTTCTGGCCACACTATTCCTGATACAGGTGTGGATGCTGTTTGCCTTCTTGGCCACCAGGGCACACTGCCGGCTCATGTTCAGTTGGCTGTTGACCAGTACCCCCAGGTCCCTTTCTGCCTGGGCACTGTCCAGATACGTTGCAGGGAGTTATTGTGGCCAAAATGTAGGACTCGTCACTTGGACTTATTAAACTTCATCTTATTGGACTCTGCCCATCTATCCAACCCTTCCAGGTCTCTTTGCAGAGCCCTCCCACCTTCCAACAGATCAACACATGCTGCCACCTTAGTGTCGTCTGTAAATCTACTAATGATAGACTCAATACCCTCATCCATGTAATCAATAAAAATATTGAACAGAACAGGCCCCAGCACATACTCCTGAGGAACACCACTGTTGGAATACCAGGCTCTTTTTTGCTCCGAGGTCAGGGCGAATAAAACTCAGGAGACGTTGTTTTTAAAGTCTCACTCTGAAGTTTATTATCCTCATCTATTACAAACTCACGAGATGTGAGCTCTCTCGAACAAGTCAAGAAAGTGAGCTAAAATGGTGTCTATTCAAGGCTATTTTAGTCCCAATTATCCAAAAAACAGTTGACATGTATATTATTTGTGAAAAATGCGTGTATTTTATGATTGGCTTTTCGCAAATATTAAAATGAATATTATATGTGTTGTGTTAGAAAGTAATGCTGTATTAGTTTTCTTAAGTACTGTGTTAAATATAGTTTTAGGTTATAAAAATTGTTAAAATAGAAACGATGCTATGTAGGATACTTTTTTTAAAAAGAAAAGACTCGCAGTGAGATAGCAGCCACAGGACACCTAAATCTTTCAGAGAAAAAGAATTTATGGCCCTCTTATCAGAAGAAACCCACTTCTTCCCGCCTCGAAGGCGCTGTTAGGATTTGGAGGAAGAAGTTGACGATGACCAGACAGAATCCTGTATTTGAATGGAATTTATGCATCATGTATGAAGTGTATGAATATGCAACAGGCTATTGTTTTTAAGGGTTAATCCTCTGTTAACGGGTGTCCTTTTTTCGGGCTCGTGCTGCCCAGAAAAAGGTACCCGGACGTCCGTAACTCTTTGTCTTTATTGTCTCATATTGTCCTAATTCAGTTTGTCCAAATTATTATTACTCTAATTGTATTACTATTTTTATAACCATTTTATTACTATTGAACTTTTAAAATTTTGGAAACAAGTGATTGGCGTTTTTAACAGTCTGAATTACATCCCCAAAGCTTTCAAAACAATTGAGTGTGTCTGCTGCATAAGCAGAATTGACCAAATTCAGGCACTTAAGAAAAATGCTGGAAAGCCATGACAACCTCTAATACAACCAGGCCGAGCCGAACTCGTTACGTTCCAGTGCTCCGAGCCATCTATGAAGACGATGCCTTTTTTTTTTTTTTTTTAGAAAGGCCAACAGCACCAGCGGGTCTTAGGACCCAGCGGTGGTGGGCAGGGCGGGGGACCTGGCCCTGGTGGGCGGGCCAAGAAGCCCAAACCCAGCCGGTGGGGCGGGGAACCTAGCCTCTTCGCCGAGCCCAGATTCATTCGGCTTGTTCCCTTCCTCCAACTTTTTACTGGTATCATCTGGGGCTCCTGCTCCTGGAGTCCCTGGGACAGCCGATGCCCACCCCTAGATGGGCGATCCATTTTCATCTTTTCTTTCACCGCCCGCCCCCATCATGCTGCCTGCGTCTCGGCCACCCCTCCGGCTTTTCAGCCTTCCCCCGCCCCCCCCCGCCAATACGGGAGAAAGGATTGCAGGAGTAGGCGAACGCCTCCTCCTCCTCCCCCCACTCTCTCCAGGACCACTGGTCTATATTGGCAAATGGGGAGGAGAGGTTTTCCCGGGAATATGAAATTCCACCCTGGATTTGGGGTTCTTGGCACCACCCACGTCTGCCCAGGACAAAAGGGTGATCCTCGCTCTCTCCTGTGCCTCCCTCCCCCACGATACAAGGCGGAGAGGAGACTGGGCTGGTTGCAGGCTCCGAAGCAGGCGGCGAAGCGAAGGACGGAGCCTCTGAAGGCGGTGGGGGGCAGAGCGGAGCCGCTGCAGGGGCAAGTTGCGGAGCGGAGGTTGCAGCGTCCGCCGGAGCGGTCGCAGCAGCCGCCGCAGATTGCAGGGGTTACCCCGCCGTGGCGTGGTGCTCCGCCAGTCTCTGTGAAGCGCGCGGCGGCGCAGGGGGGCTGGCCCCGCAGCCGGGGGCCCAGCCACGGACCCCGCAGCTGGAGAGGCAGCGGCGGGCGCTGGCGTGGGGGGATAATCAGCGCGACGGCCACGGGTGCGCGAAAAAGCGCCGCGGCGGTTTCTCTCGGTCCCGGGGAGGGGGCGGCGCTGGCGGCGTCTCTGCTGCTGCCGAAGCGGGGCGCGGAGCTGGCGGCCGCGGTCGGTTCGGGGCCGGTCGAAACAAAGAAACACCGGCTGCTCCATCCGGAGCGGGGGGGGGGGGGGGTGAGCACCGGTGGCGGCTGCAACAGGGCGGCCCGCGGCGGAGGCGAGCCCACCAGTCCCTGCGGGGCAGCGAATGCCGAAAATGCCAGTGAGTGAAAAGGCACTCCTGCCGCCGCTCTCGATACGGGGAGAGTCGGAGCCGGCGGAAATGGAGCAGGACGGTCCGCCACAGCCGATCGGGACACGGTTCCCGGAGCCATCGCAGGCGAAAAACCTGTCGGCTTTGTCACTTTCCTGTTCCCTGGGATCTTGCGCCGAAGGGCTTTAGAAATGCGTCTCCAGGGAATGAACAGTGCGGAAGCGGTCGCATCGCCTGCGTCCTTCTGGCCACACTATTCCTGATACAGGTGTGGATGCTGTTTGCCTTCTTGGCCACCAGGGCACACTGCCGGCTCATGTTCAGTTGGCTGTTGACCAGTACCCCCAGGTCCCTTTCTGCCTGGGCACTGTCCAGATACGTTGCAGGGAGTTATTGTGGCCAAAATGTAGGACTCGTCACTTGGACTTATTAAACTTCATCTTATTGGACTCTGCCCATCTATCCAACCCTTCCAGGTCTCTTTGCAGAGCCCTCCTACCTTCCAACAGATCAACACATGCTGCCACCTTAGTGTCGTCTGTAAATCTACTAATGATAGACTCAATACCCTCATCCATGTAATCAATAAAAATATTGAACAGAACAGGCCCCAGCACATACTCCTGAGGAACACCACTGTTGGAATACCAGGCTCTTTTTTGCTCCGAGGTCAGGGCGAATAAAACTCAGGAGACGTTGTTTTTAAAGTCTCACTCTGAAGTTTATTATCCTCATCTATTACAAACTCACGAGATGTGAGCTCTCTCGAACAAGTCAAGAAAGTGAGCTAAAATGGTGTCTATTCAAGGCTATTTTAGTCCCAATTATCCAAAAAACAGTTGACATGTATATTATTTGTGAAAAATGCGTGTATTTTATGATTGGCTTTTCGCAAATATTAAAATGAATATTATATGTGTTGTGTTAGAAAGTAATGCTGTATTAGTTTTCTTAAGTACTGTGTTAAATATAGTTTTAGGTTATAAAAATTGTTAAAATAGAAACGATGCTATGTAGGATACTTTTTTTAAAAAGAAAAGACTCGCAGTGAGATAGCAGCCACAGGACACCTAAATCTTTCAGAGAAAAAGAATTTATGGCCCTCTTATCAGAAGAAACCCACTTCTTCCCGCCTCGAAGGCGCTGTTAGGATTTGGAGGAAGAAGTTGACGATGACCAGACAGAATCCTGTATTTGAATGGAATTTATGCATCATGTATGAAGTGTATGAATATGCAACAGGCTATTGTTTTTAAGGGTTAATCCTCTGTTAACGGGTGTCCTTTTTCGGGCTCGTGCTGCCCAGAAAAAGGTACCCGGACGTCCGTAACTCTTTGTCTTTATTGTCTCATATTGTCCTAATTCAGTTTGTCCAAATTATTATTACTCTAATTGTATTACTATTTTTATAACCATTTTATTACTATTGAACTTTTAAAATTTTGGAAACAAGTGATTGGCGTTTTTAACAGTCTGAATTACATCCCCAAAGCTTTCAAAACAATTGAGTGTGTCTGCTGCATAAGCAGAATTGACCAAATTCAGGCACTTAAGAAAAATGCTGGAAAGCCATGACAACCTCTAATACAACCAGGCCGAGCCGAACTCGTTACGTTCCAGTGCTCCGAGCCATCTATGAAGACGATGCCTTTTTTTTTTTTTTTTTTTTTAGAAAGGCTAACAGCACCAGCGGGTCTTAGGACCCAGCGGTGGTGGGCAGGGCGGGGGACCTGGCCCTGGTGGGCGGGCCAAGAAGCCCAAACCCAGCCGGTGGGGCGGGGAACCTAGCCTCTTCGCCGAGCCCAGATTCATTCGGCTTGTTCCCTTCCTCCAACTTTTTACTGGTATCATCTGGGGCTCCTGCTCCTGGAGTCCCTGGGACAGCCGATGCCCACCCCTAGATGGGCGATCCATTTTCATCTTTTCTTTCACCGCCCGCCCCCATCATGCTGCCTGCGTCTCGGCCACCCCTCCGGCTTTTCAGCCTTCCCCCGCCCCCCCCCGCCAATACGGGAGAAAGGATTGCAGGAGTAGGCGAACGCCTCCTCCTCCTCCCCCCACTCTCTCCAGGACCACTGGTCTATATTGGCAAATGGGGAGGAGAGGTTTTCCCGGGAATATGAAATTCCACCCTGGATTTGGGGTTCTTGGCACCACCCACGTCTGCCCAGGACAAAAGGGTGATCCTCGCTCTCTCCTGTGCCTCCCTCCCCCACGATACAAGGCGGAGAGGAGACTGGGCTGGTTGCAGGCTCCGAAGCAGGCGGCGAAGCGAAGGACGGAGCCTCTGAAGGCGGTGGGGGGCAGAGCGGAGCCGCTGCAGGGGCAAGTTGCGGAGCGGAGGTTGCAGCGTCCGCCGGAGCGGTCGCAGCAGCCGCCGCAGATTGCAGGGGTTACCCCGCCGTGGCGTGGTGCTCCGCCAGTCTCTGTGAAGCGCGCGGCGGCGCAGGGGGGCTGGCCCCGCAGCCGGGGGCCCAGCCACGGACCCCGCAGCTGGAGAGGCAGCGGCGGGCGCTGGCGTGGGGGGATAATCAGCGCGACGGCCACGGGTGCGCGAAAAAGCGCCGCGGCGGTTTCTCTCGGTCCCGGGGAGGGGGCGGCGCTGGCGGCGTCTCTGCTGCTGCCGAAGCGGGGCGCGGAGCTGGCGGCCGCGGTCGGTTCGGGGCCGGTCGAAACAAAGAAACACCGGCTGCTCCATCCGGAGCGGGGGGGGGGGGGGGGTGAGCACCGGTGGCGGCTGCAACAGGGCGGCCCGCGGCGGAGGCGAGCCCACCAGTCCCTGCGGGGCAGCGAATGCCGAAAATGCCAGTGAGTGAAAAGGCACTCCTGCCGCCGCTCTCGATACGGGGAGAGTCGGAGCCGGCGGAAATGGAGCAGGACGGTCCGCCACAGCCGATCGGGACACGGTTCCCGGAGCCATCGCAGGCGAAAAACCTGTCGGCTTTGTCACTTTCCTGTTCCCTGGGATCTTGCGCCGAAGGGCTTTAGAAATGCGTCTCCAGGGAATGAACAGTGCGGAAGCGGTCGCATCGCCTGCGTCCTTCTGGCCACACTATTCCTGATACAGGTGTGGATGCTGTTTGCCTTCTTGGCCACCAGGGCACACTGCCGGCTCATGTTCAGTTGGCTGTTGACCAGTACCCCCAGGTCCCTTTCTGCCTGGGCACTGTCCAGATACGTTGCAGGGAGTTATTGTGGCCAAAATGTAGGACTCGTCACTTGGACTTATTAAACTTCATCTTATTGGACTCTGCCCATCTATCCAACCCTTCCAGGTCTCTTTGCAGAGCCCTCCTACCTTCCAACAGATCAACACATGCTGCCACCTTAGTGTCGTCTGTAAATCTACTAATGATAGACTCAATACCCTCATCCATGTAATCAATAAAAATATTGAACAGAACAGGCCCCAGCACATACTCCTGAGGAACACCACTGTTGGAATACCAGGCTCTTTTTTGCTCCGAGGTCAGGGCGAATAAAACTCAGGAGACGTTGTTTTTAAAGTCTCACTCTGAAGTTTATTATCCTCATCTATTACAAACTCACGAGATGTGAGCTCTCTCGAACAAGTCAAGAAAGTGAGCTAAAATGGTGTCTATTCAAGGCTATTTTAGTCCCAATTATCCAAAAAACAGTTGACATGTATATTATTTGTGAAAAATGCGTGTATTTTATGATTGGCTTTTCGCAAATATTAAAATGAATATTATATGTGTTGTGTTAGAAAGTAATGCTGTATTAGTTTTCTTAAGTACTGTGTTAAATATAGTTTTAGGTTATAAAAATTGTTAAAATAGAAACGATGCTATGTAGGATACTTTTTTTAAAAAGAAAAGACTCGCAGTGAGATAGCAGCCACAGGACACCTAAATCTTTCAGAGAAAAAGAATTTATGGCCCTCTTATCAGAAGAAACCCACTTCTTCCCGCCTCGAAGGCGCTGTTAGGATTTGGAGGAAGAAGTTGACGATGACCAGACAGAATCCTGTATTTGAATGGAATTTATGCATCATGTATGAAGTGTATGAATATGCAACAGGCTATTGTTTTTAAGGGTTAATCCTCTGTTAACGGGTGTCCTTTTTCGGGCTCGTGCTGCCCAGAAAAAGGTACCCGGACGTCCGTAACTCTTTGTCTTTATTGTCTCATATTGTCCTAATTCAGTTTGTCCAAATTATTATTACTCTAATTGTATTACTATTTTTATAACCATTTTATTACTATTGAACTTTTAAAATTTTGGAAACAAGTGATTGGCGTTTTTAACAGTCTGAATTACATCCCCAAAGCTTTCAAAACAATTGAGTGTGTCTGCTGCATAAGCAGAATTGACCAAATTCAGGCACTTAAGAAAAATGCTGGAAAGCCATGACAACCTCTAATACAACCAGGCCGAGCCGAACTCGTTACGTTCCAGTGCTCCGAGCCATCTATGAAGACGATGCCTTTTTTTTTTTTTTTTTTTTTTTTTTAGAAAGGCCAACAGCACCAGCGGGTCTTAGGACCCAGCAGTGGTGGGCAGGGCGGGGGACCTGGCCCTGGTGGGCGGGCCAAGAAGCCCAAACCCAGCCGGTGGGGCGGGGAACCTAGCCTCTTCGCCGAGCCCAGATTCATTCTGCTTGTTCCCTTCCTCCAACTTTTTACTGGTATCATCTGGGGCTCCTGCTCCTGGAGTCCCTGGGACAGCCGATGCCCACCCCTAGATGGGCGATCCATTTTCATCTTTTCTTTCACCGCCCGCCCCCATCATGCTGCCTGCGTCTCGGCCACCCCTCCGGCTTTTCAGCCTTCCCCCGCCCCTCCCCGCCAATACGGGAGAAAGGATTGCAGGAGTAGGCGAACGCCTCCTCCTCCTCCCCCCACTCTCTCCAGGACCACTGGTCTATATTGGCAAATGGGGAGGAGAGGTTTTCCCGGGAATATGAAATTCCACCCTGGATTTGGGGTTCTTGGCACCACCCACGTCTGCCCAGGACAAAAGGGTGATCCTCGCTCTCTCCTGTGCCTCCCTCCCCCACGATACAAGGCGGAGAGGAGACTGGGCTGGTTGCAGGCTCCGAAGCAGGCGGCGAAGCGAAGGACGGAGCCTCTGAAGGCGGTGGGGGGCAGAGCGGAGCCGCTGCAGGGGCAAGTTGCGGAGCGGAGGTTGCAGCGTCCGCCGGAGCGGTCGCAGCAGCCGCCGCAGATTGCAGGGGTTACCCCGCCGTGGCGTGGTGCTCCGCCAGTCTCTGTGAAGCGCGCGGCGGCGCAGGGGGGCTGGCCCCGCAGCCGGGGGCCCAGCCACGGACCCCGCAGCTGGAGAGGCAGCGGCGGGCGCTGGCGTGGGGGGATAATCAGCGCGACGGCCACGGGTGCGCGAAAAAGCGCCGCGGCGGTTTCTCTCGGTCCCGGGGAGGGGGCGGCGCTGGCGGCGTCTCTGCTGCTGCCGAAGCGGGGCGCGGAGCTGGCGGCCGCGGTCGGTTCGGGGCCGGTCGAAACAAAGAAACACCGGCTGCTCCATCCGGAGCCGGGGGGGGGGGGTGAGCACCGGTGGCGGCTGCAACAGGGTGGCCCGCGGCGGGGGCGAGCCCACCAGTCCCTGCGGGGCAGCGAATGCCGAAAATGCCAGTGAGTGAAAAGGCACTCCTGCCGCCGCTCTCGATACGGGGAGAGTCGGAGCCGGCGGAAATGGAGCAGGACGGTCCGCCACAGCCGATCGGGACACGGTTCCCGGAGCCATCGCAGGCGAAAAACCTGTCGGCTTTGTCACTTTCCTGTTCCCTGGGATCTTGCGCCGAAGGGCTTTAGAAATGCGTCTCCAGGGAATGAACAGTGCGGAAGCGGTCGCATCGCCTGCGTCCTTCTGGCCACACTATTCCTGATACAGGTGTGGATGCTGTTTGCCTTCTTGGCCACCAGGGCACACTGCCGGCTCATGTTCAGTTGGCTGTTGACCAGTACCCCCAGGTCCCTTTCTGCCTGGGCACTGTCCAGATACGTTGCAGGGAGTTATTGTGGCCAAAATGTAGGACTCGTCACTTGGACTTATTAAACTTCATCTTATTGGACTCTGCCCATCTATCCAACCCTTCCAGGTCTCTTTGCAGAGCCCTCCCACCTTCCAACAGATCAACACATGCTGCCACCTTAGTGTCGTCTGTAAATCTACTAATGATAGACTCAATACCCTCATCCATGTAATCAATAAAAATATTGAACAGAACAGGCCCCAGCACATACTCCTGAGGAACACCACTGTTGGAATACCAGGCTCTTTTTTGCTCCGAGGTCAGGGCGAATAAAACTCAGGAGACGTTGTTTTTAAAGTCTCACTCTGAAGTTTATTATCCTCATCTATTACAAACTCACGAGATGTGAGCTCTCTCGAACAAGTCAAGAAAGTGAGCTAAAATGGTGTCTATTCAAGGCTATTTTAGTCCCAATTATCCAAAAAACAGTTGACATGTATATTATTTGTGAAAAATGCGTGTATTTTATGATTGGCTTTTCGCAAATATTAAAATGAATATTATATGTGTTGTGTTAGAAAGTAATGCTGTATTAGTTTTCTTAAGTACTGTGTTAAATATAGTTTTAGGTTATAAAAATTGTTAAAATAGAAACGATGCTATGTAGGATACTTTTTTTAAAAAGAAAAGACTCGCAGTGAGATAGCAGCCACAGGACACCTAAATCTTTCAGAGAAAAAGAATTTATGGCCCTCTTATCAGAAGAAACCCACTTCTTCCCGCCTCGAAGGCGCTGTTAGGATTTGGAGGAAGAAGTTGACGATGACCAGACAGAATCCTGTATTTGAATGGAATTTATGCATCATGTATGAAGTGTATGAATATGCAACAGGCTATTGTTTTTAAGGGTTAATCCTCTGTTAACGGGTGTCCTTTTTCGGGCTCGTGCTGCCCAGAAAAAGGTACCCGGACGTCCGTAACTCTTTGTCTTTATTGTCTCATATTGTCCTAATTCAGTTTGTCCAAATTATTATTACTCTAATTGTATTACTATTTTTATAACCATTTTATTACTATTGAACTTTTAAAATTTTGGAAACAAGTGATTGGCGTTTTTAACAGTCTGAATTACATCCCCAAAGCTTTCAAAACAATTGAGTGTGTCTGCTGCATAAGCAGAATTGACCAAATTCAGGCACTTAAGAAAAATGCTGGAAAGCCATGACAACCTCTAATACAACCAGGCCGAGCCGAACTCGTTACGTTCCAGTGCTCCGAGCCATCTATGAAGACGATGCCTTTTTTTTTTTTTTTTTTTTTTTTTTAGAAAGGCCAACAGCACCAGCGGGTCTTAGGACCCAGCGGTGGTGGGCAGGGCGGGGGACCTGGCCCTGGTGGGCGGGCCAAGAAGCCCAAACCCAGCCGGTGGGGCGGGGAACCTAGCCTCTTCGCCGAGCCCAGATTCATTCTGCTTGTTCCCTTCCTCCAACTTTTTACTGGTATCATCTGGGGCTCCTGCTCCTGGAGTCCCTGGGACAGCCGATGCCCACCCCTAGATGGGCGATCCATTTTCATCTTTTCTTTCACCGCCCGCCCCCATCATGCTGCCTGCGTCTCGGCCACCCCTCCGGCTTTTCAGCCTTCCCCCGCCCCTCCCCGCCAATACGGGAGAAAGGATTGCAGGAGTAGGCGAACGCCTCCTCCTCCTCCCCCCACTCTCTCCAGGACCACTGGTCTATATTGGCAAATGGGGAGGAGAGGTTTTCCCGGGAATATGAAATTCCACCCTGGATTTGGGGTTCTTGGCACCACCCACGTCTGCCCAGGACAAAAGGGTGATCCTCGCTCTCTCCTGTGCCTCCCTCCCCCACGATACAAGGCGGAGAGGAGACTGGGCTGGTTGCAGGCTCCGAAGCAGGCGGCGAAGCGAAGGACGGAGCCTCTGAAGGCGGTGGGGGGCAGAGCGGAGCCGCTGCAGGGGCAAGTTGCGGAGCGGAGGTTGCAGCGTCCGCCGGAGCGGTCGCAGCAGCCGCCGCAGATTGCAGGGGTTACCCCGCCGTGGCGTGGTGCTCCGCCAGTCTCTGTGAAGCGCGCGGCGGCGCAGGGGGGCTGGCCCCGCAGCCGGGGGCCCAGCCACGGACCCCGCAGCTGGAGAGGCAGCGGCGGGCGCTGGCGTGGGGGGATAATCAGCGCGACGGCCACGGGTGCGCGAAAAAGCGCCGCGGCGGTTTCTCTCGGTCCCGGGGAGGGGGCGGCGCTGGCGGCGTCTCTGCTGCTGCCGAAGCGGGGCGCGGAGCTGGCGGCCGCGGTCGGTTCGGGGCCGGTCGAAACAAAGAAACACCGGCTGCTCCATCCGGAGCCGGGGGGGGGGGGTGAGCACCGGTGGCGGCTGCAACAGGGTGGCCCGCGGCGGGGGCGAGCCCACCAGTCCCTGCGGGGCAGCGAATGCCGAAAATGCCAGTGAGTGAAAAGGCACTCCTGCCGCCGCTCTCGATACGGGGAGAGTCGGAGCCGGCGGAAATGGAGCAGGACGGTCCGCCACAGCCGATCGGGACACGGTTCCCGGAGCCATCGCAGGCGAAAAACCTGTCGGCTTTGTCACTTTCCTGTTCCCTGGGATCTTGCGCCGAAGGGCTTTAGAAATGCGTCTCCAGGGAATGAACAGTGCGGAAGCGGTCGCATCGCCTGCGTCCTTCTGGCCACACTATTCCTGATACAGGTGTGGATGCTGTTTGCCTTCTTGGCCACCAGGGCACACTGCCGGCTCATGTTCAGTTGGCTGTTGACCAGTACCCCCAGGTCCCTTTCTGCCTGGGCACTGTCCAGATACGTTGCAGGGAGTTATTGTGGCCAAAATGTAGGACTCGTCACTTGGACTTATTAAACTTCATCTTATTGGACTCTGCCCATCTATCCAACCCTTCCAGGTCTCTTTGCAGAGCCCTCCCACCTTCCAACAGATCAACACATGCTGCCACCTTAGTGTCGTCTGTAAATCTACTAATGATAGACTCAATACCCTCATCCATGTAATCAATAAAAATATTGAACAGAACAGGCCCCAGCACATACTCCTGAGGAACACCACTGTTGGAATACCAGGCTCTTTTTTGCTCCGAGGTCAGGGCGAATAAAACTCAGGAGACGTTGTTTTTAAAGTCTCACTCTGAAGTTTATTATCCTCATCTATTACAAACTCACGAGATGTGAGCTCTCTCGAACAAGTCAAGAAAGTGAGCTAAAATGGTGTCTATTCAAGGCTATTTTAGTCCCAATTATCCAAAAAACAGTTGACATGTATATTATTTGTGAAAAATGCGTGTATTTTATGATTGGCTTTTCGCAAATATTAAAATGAATATTATATGTGTTGTGTTAGAAAGTAATGCTGTATTAGTTTTCTTAAGTACTGTGTTAAATATAGTTTTAGGTTATAAAAATTGTTAAAATAGAAACGATGCTATGTAGGATACTTTTTTTAAAAAGAAAAGACTCGCAGTGAGATAGCAGCCACAGGACACCTAAATCTTTCAGAGAAAAAGAATTTATGGCCCTCTTATCAGAAGAAACCCACTTCTTCCCGCCTCGAAGGCGCTGTTAGGATTTGGAGGAAGAAGTTGACGATGACCAGACAGAATCCTGTATTTGAATGGAATTTATGCATCATGTATGAAGTGTATGAATATGCAACAGGCTATTGTTTTTAAGGGTTAATCCTCTGTTAACGGGTGTCCTTTTTCGGGCTCGTGCTGCCCAGAAAAAGGTACCCGGACGTCCGTAACTCTTTGTCTTTATTGTCTCATATTGTCCTAATTCAGTTTGTCCAAATTATTATTACTCTAATTGTATTACTATTTTTATAACCATTTTATTACTATTAAACTTTTAAAATTTTGGAAACAAGTGATTGGCGTTTTTAACAGTCTGAATTACATCCCCAAAGCTTTCAAAACAATTGAGTGTGTCTGCTGCATAAGCAGAATTGACCAAATTCAGGCACTTAAGAAAAATGCTGGAAAGCCATGACAACCTCTAATACAACCAGGCCGAGCCGAACTCGTTACGTTCCAGTGCTCCGAGCCATCTATGAAGACGATGCCTTTTTTTTTTTTTTTTTTTTTTTTTTTTAGAAAGGCCAACAGCACCAGCGGGTCTTAGGACCCAGCGGTGGTGGGCAGGGCGGGGGACCTGGCCCTGGTGGGCGGGCCAAGAAGCCCAAACCCAGCCGGTGGGGCGGGGAACCTAGCCTCTTCGCCGAGCCCAGATTCATTCTGCTTGTTCCCTTCCTCCAACTTTTTACTGGTATCATCTGGGGCTCCTGCTCCTGGAGTCCCTGGGACAGCCGATGCCCACCCCTAGATGGGCGATCCATTTTCATCTTTTCTTTCACCGCCCGCCCCCATCATGCTGCCTGCGTCTCGGCCACCCCTCCGGCTTTTCAGCCTTCCCCCGCCCCCCCCCGCCAATACGGGAGAAAGGATTGCAGGAGTAGGCGAACGCCTCCTCCTCCTCCCCCCACTCTCTCCAGGACCACTGGTCTATATTGGCAAATGGGGAGGAGAGGTTTTCCCGGGAATATGAAATTCCACCCTGGATTTGGGGTTCTTGGCACCACCCACGTCTGCCCAGGACAAAAGGGTGATCCTCGCTCTCTCCTGTGCCTCCCTCCCCCACGATACAAGGCGGAGAGGAGACTGGGCTGGTTGCAGGCTCCGAAGCAGGCGGCGAAGCGAAGGACGGAGCCTCTGAAGGCGGTGGGGGGCAGAGCGGAGCCGCTGCAGGGGCAAGTTGCGGAGCGGAGGTTGCAGCGTCCGCCGGAGCGGTCGCAGCAGCCGCCGCAGATTGCAGGGGTTACCCCGCCGTGGCGTGGTGCTCCGCCAGTCTCTGTGAAGCGCGCGGCGGCGCAGGGGGGCTGGCCCCGCAGCCGGGGGCCCAGCCACGGACCCCGCAGCTGGAGAGGCAGCGGCGGGCGCTGGCGTGGGGGGATAATCAGCGCGACGGCCACGGGTGCGCGAAAAAGCGCCGCGGCGGTTTCTCTCGGTCCCGGGGAGGGGGCGGCGCTGGCGGCGTCTCTGCTGCTGCCGAAGCGGGGCGCGGAGCTGGCGGCCGCGGTCGGTTCGGGGCCGGTCGAAACAAAGAAACACCGGCTGCTCCATCCGGAGCGGGGGGGGGGGGGGGGTGAGCACCGGTGGCGGCTGCAACAGGGCGGCCCGCGGCGGGGGCGAGCCCACCAGTCCCTGCGGGGCAGCGAATGCCGAAAATGCCAGTGAGTGAAAAGGCACTCCTGCCGCCGCTCTCGATACGGGGAGAGTCGGAGCCGGCGGAAATGGAGCAGGACGGTCCGCCACAGCCGATCGGGACACGGTTCCCGGAGCCATCGCAGGCGAAAAACCTGTCGGCTTTGTCACTTTCCTGTTCCCTGGGATCTTGCGCCGAAGGGCTTTAGAAATGCGTCTCCAGGGAATGAACAGTGCGGAAGCGGTCGCATCGCCTGCGTCCTTCTGGCCACACTATTCCTGATACAGGTGTGGATGCTGTTTGCCTTCTTGGCCACCAGGGCACACTGCCGGCTCATGTTCAGTTGGCTGTTGACCAGTACCCCCAGGTCCCTTTCTGCCTGGGCACTGTCCAGATACGTTGCAGGGAGTTATTGTGGCCAAAATGTAGGACTCGTCACTTGGACTTATTAAACTTCATCTTATTGGACTCTGCCCATCTATCCAACCCTTCCAGGTCTCTTTGCAGAGCCCTCCTACCTTCCAACAGATCAACACATGCTGCCACCTTAGTGTCGTCTGTAAATCTACTAATGATAGACTCAATACCCTCATCCATGTAATCAATAAAAATATTGAACAGAACAGGCCCCAGCACATACTCCTGAGGAACACCACTGTTGGAATACCAGGCTCTTTTTTGCTCCGAGGTCAGGGCGAATAAAACTCAGGAGACGTTGTTTTTAAAGTCTCACTCTGAAGTTTATTATCCTCATCTATTACAAACTCACGAGATGTGAGCTCTCTCTAACAAGTCAAGAAAGTGAGCTAAAATGGTGTCTATTCAAGGCTATTTTAGTCCCAATTATCCAAAAAACAGTTGACATGTATATTATTTGTGAAAAATGCGTGTATTTTATGATTGGCTTTTCGCAAATATTAAAATGAATATTATATGTGTTGTGTTAGAAAGTAATGCTGTATTAGTTTTCTTAAGTACTGTGTTAAATATAGTTTTAGGTTATAAAAATTGTTAAAATAGAAACGATGCTATGTAGGATACTTTTTTTAAAAAGAAAAGACTCGCAGTGAGATAGCAGCCACAGGACACCTAAATCTTTCAGAGAAAAAGAATTTATGGCCCTCTTATCAGAAGAAACCCACTTCTTCCCGCCTCGAAGGCGCTGTTAGGATTTGGAGGAAGAAGTTGACGATGACCAGACAGAATCCTGTATTTGAATGGAATTTATGCATCATGTATGAAGTGTATGAATATGCAACAGGCTATTGTTTTTAAGGGTTAATCCTCTGTTAACGGGTGTCCTTTTTCGGGCTCGTGCTGCCCAGAAAAAGGTACCCGGACGTCCGTAACTCTTTGTCTTTATTGTCTCATATTGTCCTAATTCAGTTTGTCCAAATTATTATTACTCTAATTGTATTACTATTTTTATAACCATTTTATTACTATTAAACTTTTAAAATTTTGGAAACAAGTGATTGGCGTTTTTAACAGTCTGAATTACATCCCCAAAGCTTTCAAAACAATTGAGTGTGTCTGCTGCATAAGCAGAATTGACCAAATTCAGGCACTTAAGAAAAATGCTGGAAAGCCATGACAACCTCTAATACAACCAGGCCGAGCCGAACTCGTTACGTTCCAGTGCTCCGAGCCATCTATGAAGACGATGCCTTTTTTTTTTTTTTTTTTTTTTTTTTTAGAAAGGCCAACAGCACCAGCGGGTCTTAGGACCCAGCGGTGGTGGGCAGGGCGGGGGACCTGGCCCTGGTGGGCGGGCCAAGAAGCCCAAACCCAGCCGGTGGGGCGGGGAACCTAGCCTCTTCGCCGAGCCCAGATTCATTCTGCTTGTTCCCTTCCTCCAACTTTTTACTGGTATCATCTGGGGCTCCTGCTCCTGGAGTCCCTGGGACAGCCGATGCCCACCCCTAGATGGGCGATCCATTTTCATCTTTTCTTTCACCGCCCGCCCCCATCATGCTGCCTGCGTCTCGGCCACCCCTCCGGCTTTTCAGCCTTCCCCCGCCCCCCCCCGCCAATACGGGAGAAAGGATTGCAGGAGTAGGCGAACGCCTCCTCCTCCTCCCCCCACTCTCTCCAGGACCACTGGTCTATATTGGCAAATGGGGAGGAGAGGTTTTCCCGGGAATATGAAATTCCACCCTGGATTTGGGGTTCTTGGCACCACCCACGTCTGCCCAGGACAAAAGGGTGATCCTCGCTCTCTCCTGTGCCTCCCTCCCCCACGATACAAGGCGGAGAGGAGACTGGGCTGGTTGCAGGCTCCGAAGCAGGCGGCGAAGCGAAGGACGGAGCCTCTGAAGGCGGTGGGGGGCAGAGCGGAGCCGCTGCAGGGGCAAGTTGCGGAGCGGAGGTTGCAGCGTCCGCCGGAGCGGTCGCAGCAGCCGCCGCAGATTGCAGGGGTTACCCCGCCGTGGCGTGGTGCTCCGCCAGTCTCTGTGAAGCGCGCGGCGGCGCAGGGGGGCTGGCCCCGCAGCCGGGGGCCCAGCCACGGACCCCGCAGCTGGAGAGGCAGCGGCGGGCGCTGGCGTGGGGGGATAATCAGCGCGACGGCCACGGGTGCGCGAAAAAGCGCCGCGGCGGTTTCTCTCGGTCCCGGGGAGGGGGCGGCGCTGGCGGCGTCTCTGCTGCTGCCGAAGCGGGGCGCGGAGCTGGCGGCCGCGGTCGGTTCGGGGCCGGTCGAAACAAAGAAACACCGGCTGCTCCATCCGGAGCGGGGGGGGGGGGGGGGGGGTGAGCACCGGTGGCGGCTGCAACAGAGCGGCCCGCGGCGGAGGCGAGCCCACCAGTCCCTGCGGGGCAGCGAATGCCGAAAATGCCAGTGAGTGAAAAGGCACTCCTGCCGCCGCTCTCGATACGGGGAGAGTCGGAGCCGGCGGAAATGGAGCAGGACGGTCCGCCACAGCCGATCGGGACACGGTTCCCGGAGCCATCGCAGGCGAAAAACCTGTCGGCTTTGTCACTTTCCTGTTCCCTGGGATCTTGCGCCGAAGGGCTTTAGAAATGCGTCTCCAGGGAATGAACAGTGCGGAAGCGGTCGCATCGCCTGCGTCCTTCTGGCCACACTATTCCTGATACAGGTGTGGATGCTGTTTGCCTTCTTGGCCACCAGGGCACACTGCCGGCTCATGTTCAGTTGGCTGTTGACCAGTACCCCCAGGTCCCTTTCTGCCTGGGCACTGTCCAGATACGTTGCAGGGAGTTATTGTGGCCAAAATGTAGGACTCGTCACTTGGACTTATTAAACTTCATCTTATTGGACTCTGCCCATCTATCCAACCCTTCCAGGTCTCTTTGCAGAGCCCTCCCACCTTCCAACAGATCAACACATGCTGCCACCTTAGTGTCGTCTGTAAATCTACTAATGATAGACTCAATACCCTCATCCATGTAATCAATAAAAATATTGAACAGAACAGGCCCCAGCACATACTCCTGAGGAACACCACTGTTGGAATACCAGGCTCTTTTTTGCTCCGAGGTCAGGGCGAATAAAACTCAGGAGACGTTGTTTTTAAAGTCTCACTCTGAAGTTTATTATCCTCATCTATTACAAACTCACGAGATGTGAGCTCTCTCGAACAAGTCAAGAAAGTGAGCTAAAATGGTGTCTATTCAAGGCTATTTTAGTCCCAATTATCCAAAAAACAGTTGACATGTATATTATTTGTGAAAAATGCGTGTATTTTATGATTGGCTTTTCGCAAATATTAAAATGAATATTATATGTGTTGTGTTAGAAAGTAATGCTGTATTAGTTTTCTTAAGTACTGTGTTAAATATAGTTTTAGGTTATAAAAATTGTTAAAATAGAAACGATGCTATGTAGGATACTTTTTTTAAAAAGAAAAGACTCGCAGTGAGATAGCAGCCACAGGACACCTAAATCTTTCAGAGAAAAAGAATTTATGGCCCTCTTATCAGAAGAAACCCACTTCTTCCCGCCTCGAAGGCGCTGTTAGGATTTGGAGGAAGAAGTTGACGATGACCAGACAGAATCCTGTATTTGAATGGAATTTATGCATCATGTATGAAGTGTATGAATATGCAACAGGCTATTGTTTTTAAGGGTTAATCCTCTGTTAACGGGTGTCCTTTTTCGGGCTCGTGCTGCCCAGAAAAAGGTACCCGGACGTCCGTAACTCTTTGTCTTTATTGTCTCATATTGTCCTAATTCAGTTTGTCCAAATTATTATTACTCTAATTGTATTACTATTTTTATAACCATTTTATTACTATTGAACTTTTAAAATTTTGGAAACAAGTGATTGGCGTTTTTAACAGTCTGAATTACATCCCCAAAGCTTTCAAAACAATTGAGTGTGTCTGCTGCATAAGCAGAATTGACCAAATTCAGGCACTTAAGAAAAATGCTGGAAAGCCATGACAACCTCTAATACAACCAGGCCGAGCCGAACTCGTTACGTTCCAGTGCTCCGAGCCATCTATGAAGACGATGCCTTTTTTTTTTTTTTTTTTTTTTTTTTAGAAAGGCCAACAGCACCAGCGGGTCTTAGGACCCAGCGGTGGTGGGCAGGGCGGGGGACCTGGCCCTGGTGGGCGGGCCAAGAAGCCCAAACCCAGCCGGTGGGGCGGGGAACCTAGCCTCTTCGCCGAGCCCAGATTCATTCTGCTTGTTCCCTTCCTCCAACTTTTTACTGGTATCATCTGGGGCTCCTGCTCCTGGAGTCCCTGGGACAGCCGATGCCCACCCCTAGATGGGCGATCCATTTTCATCTTTTCTTTCACCGCCCGCCCCCATCATGCTGCCTGCGTCTCGGCCACCCCTCCGGCTTTTCAGCCTTCCCCCGCCCCTCCCCGCCAATACGGGAGAAAGGATTGCAGGAGTAGGCGAACGCCTCCTCCTCCTCCCCCCACTCTCTCCAGGACCACTGGTCTATATTGGCAAATGGGGAGGAGAGGTTTTCCCGGGAATATGAAATTCCACCCTGGATTTGGGGTTCTTGGCACCACCCACGTCTGCCCAGGACAAAAGGGTGATCCTCGCTCTCTCCTGTGCCTCCCTCCCCCACGATACAAGGCGGAGAGGAGACTGGGCTGGTTGCAGGCTCCGAAGCAGGCGGCGAAGCGAAGGACGGAGCCTCTGAAGGCGGTGGGGGGCAGAGCGGAGCCGCTGCAGGGGCAAGTTGCGGAGCGGAGGTTGCAGCGTCCGCCGGAGCGGTCGCAGCAGCCGCCGCAGATTGCAGGGGTTACCCCGCCGTGGCGTGGTGCTCCGCCAGTCTCTGTGAAGCGCGCGGCGGCGCAGGGGGGCTGGCCCCGCAGCCGGGGGCCCAGCCACGGACCCCGCAGCTGGAGAGGCAGCGGCGGGCGCTGGCGTGGGGGGATAATCAGCGCGACGGCCACGGGTGCGCGAAAAAGCGCCGCGGCGGTTTCTCTCGGTCCCGGGGAGGGGGCGGCGCTGGCGGCGTCTCTGCTGCTGCCGAAGCGGGGCGCGGAGCTGGCGGCCGCGGTCGGTTCGGGGCCGGTCGAAACAAAGAAACACCGGCTGCTCCATCCGGAGCGGGGGGGGGGGGGGTGAGCACCGGTGGCGGCTGCAACAGGGCGGCCCGCGGCGGAGGCGAGCCCACCAGTCCCTGCGGGGCAGCGAATGCCGAAAATGCCAGTGAGTGAAAAGGCACTCCTGCCGCCGCTCTCGATACGGGGAGAGTCGGAGCCGGCGGAAATGGAGCAGGACGGTCCGCCACAGCCGATCGGGACACGGTTCCCGGAGCCATCGCAGGCGAAAAACCTGTCGGCTTTGTCACTTTCCTGTTCCCTGGGATCTTGCGCCGAAGGGCTTTAGAAATGCGTCTCCAGGGAATGAACAGTGCGGAAGCGGTCGCATCGCCTGCGTCCTTCTGGCCACACTATTCCTGATACAGGTGTGGATGCTGTTTGCCTTCTTGGCCACCAGGGCACACTGCCGGCTCATGTTCAGTTGGCTGTTGACCAGTACCCCCAGGTCCCTTTCTGCCTGGGCACTGTCCAGATACGTTGCAGGGAGTTATTGTGGCCAAAATGTAGGACTCGTCACTTGGACTTATTAAACTTCATCTTATTGGACTCTGCCCATCTATCCAACCCTTCCAGGTCTCTTTGCAGAGCCCTCCCACCTTCCAACAGATCAACACATGCTGCCACCTTAGTGTCGTCTGTAAATCTACTAATGATAGACTCAATACCCTCATCCATGTAATCAATAAAAATATTGAACAGAACAGGCCCCAGCACATACTCCTGAGGAACACCACTGTTGGAATACCAGGCTCTTTTTTGCTCCGAGGTCAGGGCGAATAAAACTCAGGAGACGTTGTTTTTAAAGTCTCACTCTGAAGTTTATTATCCTCATCTATTACAAACTCACGAGATGTGAGCTCTCTCTAACAAGTCAAGAAAGTGAGCTAAAATGGTGTCTATTCAAGGCTATTTTAGTCCCAATTATCCAAAAAACAGTTGACATGTATATTATTTGTGAAAAATGCGTGTATTTTATGATTGGCTTTTCGCAAATATTAAAATGAATATTATATGTGTTGTGTTAGAAAGTAATGCTGTATTAGTTTTCTTAAGTACTGTGTTAAATATAGTTTTAGGTTATAAAAATTGTTAAAATAGAAACGATGCTATGTAGGATACTTTTTTTAAAAAGAAAAGACTCGCAGTGAGATAGCAGCCACAGGACACCTAAATCTTTCAGAGAAAAAGAATTTATGGCCCTCTTATCAGAAGAAACCCACTTCTTCCCGCCTCGAAGGCGCTGTTAGGATTTGGAGGAAGAAGTTGACGATGACCAGACAGAATCCTGTATTTGAATGGAATTTATGCATCATGTATGAAGTGTATGAATATGCAACAGGCTATTGTTTTTAAGGGTTAATCCTCTGTTAACGGGTGTCCTTTTTCGGGCTCGTGCTGCCCAGAAAAAGGTACCCGGACGTCCGTAACTCTTTGTCTTTATTGTCTCATATTGTCCTAATTCAGTTTGTCCAAATTATTATTACTCTAATTGTATTACTATTTTTATAACCATTTTATTACTATTGAACTTTTAAAATTTTGGAAACAAGTGATTGGCGTTTTTAACAGTCTGAATTACATCCCCAAAGCTTTCAAAACAATTGAGTGTGTCTGCTGCATAAGCAGAATTGACCAAATTCAGGCACTTAAGAAAAATGCTGGAAAGCCATGACAACCTCTAATACAACCAGGCCGAGCCGAACTCGTTACGTTCCAGTGCTCCGAGCCATCTATGAAGACGATGCCTTTTTTTTTTTTTTTTTTTTTTTTTAGAAAGGCCAACAGCACCAGCGGGTCTTAGGACCCAGCGGTGGTGGGCAGGGCGGGGGACCTGGCCCTGGTGGGCGGGCCAAGAAGCCCAAACCCAGCCGGTGGGGCGGGGAACCTAGCCTCTTCGCCGAGCCCAGATTCATTCTGCTTGTTCCCTTCCTCCAACTTTTTACTGGTATCATCTGGGGCTCCTGCTCCTGGAGTCCCTGGGACAGCCGATGCCCACCCCTAGATGGGCGATCCATTTTCATCTTTTCTTTCACCGCCCGCCCCCATCATGCTGCCTGCGTCTCGGCCACCCCTCCGGCTTTTCAGCCTTCCCCCGCCCCTCCCCGCCAATACGGGAGAAAGGATTGCAGGAGTAGGCGAACGCCTCCTCCTCCTCCCCCCACTCTCTCCAGGACCACTGGTCTATATTGGCAAATGGGGAGGAGAGGTTTTCCCGGGAATATGAAATTCCACCCTGGATTTGGGGTTCTTGGCACCACCCACGTCTGCCCAGGACAATAGGGTGATCCTCGCTCTCTCCTGTGCCTCCCTCCCCCACGATACAAGGCGGAGAGGAGACTGGGCTGGTTGCAGGCTCCGAAGCAGGCGGCGAAGCGAAGGACGGAGCCTCTGAAGGCGGTGGGGGGCAGAGCGGAGCCGCTGCAGGGGCAAGTTGCGGAGCGGAGGTTGCAGCGTCCGCCGGAGCGGTCGCAGCAGCCGCCGCAGATTGCAGGGGTTACCCCGCCGTGGCGTGGTGCTCCGCCAGTCTCTGTGAAGCGCGCGGCGGCGCAGGGGGGCTGGCCCCGCAGCCGGGGGCCCAGCCACGGACCCCGCAGCTGGAGAGGCAGCGGCGGGCGCTGGCGTGGGGGGATAATCAGCGCGACGGCCACGGGTGCGCGAAAAAGCGCCGCGGCGGTTTCTCTCGGTCCCGGGGAGGGGGCGGCGCTGGCGGCGTCTCTGCTGCTGCCGAAGCGGGGCGCGGAGCTGGCGGCCGCGGTCGGTTCGGGGCCGGTCGAAACAAAGAAACACCGGCTGCTCCATCCGGAGCGGGGGGGGGGGGGTGAGCACCGGTGGCGGCTGCAACAGAGCGGCCCGCGGCGGAGGCGAGCCCACCAGTCCCTGCGGGGCAGCGAATGCCGAAAATGCCAGTGAGTGAAAAGGCACTCCTGCCGCCGCTCTCGATACGGGGAGAGTCGGAGCCGGCGGAAATGGAGCAGGACGGTCCGCCACAGCCGATCGGGACACGGTTCCCGGAGCCATCGCAGGCGAAAAACCTGTCGGCTTTGTCACTTTCCTGTTCCCTGGGATCTTGCGCCGAAGGGCTTTAGAAATGCGTCTCCAGGGAATGAACAGTGCGGAAGCGGTCGCATCGCCTGCGTCCTTCTGGCCACACTATTCCTGATACAGGTGTGGATGCTGTTTGCCTTCTTGGCCACCAGGGCACACTGCCGGCTCATGTTCAGTTGGCTGTTGACCAGTACCCCCAGGTCCCTTTCTGCCTGGGCACTGTCCAGATACGTTGCAGGGAGTTATTGTGGCCAAAATGTAGGACTCGTCACTTGGACTTATTAAACTTCATCTTATTGGACTCTGCCCATCTATCCAACCCTTCCAGGTCTCTTTGCAGAGCCCTCCCACCTTCCAACAGATCAACACATGCTGCCACCTTAGTGTCGTCTGTAAATCTACTAATGATAGACTCGATACCCTCATCCATGTAATCAATAAAAATATTGAACAGAACAGGCCCCAGCACATACTCCTGAGGAACACCACTGTTGGAATACCAGGCTCTTTTTTGCTCCGAGGTCAGGGCGAATAAAACTCAGGAGACGTTGTTTTTAAAGTCTCACTCTGAAGTTTATTATCCTCATCTATTACAAACTCACGAGATGTGAGCTCTCTCGAACAAGTCAAGAAAGTGAGCTAAAATGGTGTCTATTCAAGGCTATTTTAGTCCCAATTATCCAAAAAACAGTTGACATGTATATTATTTGTGAAAAATGCGTGTATTTTATGATTGGCTTTTCGCAAATATTAAAATGAATATTATATGTGTTGTGTTAGAAAGTAATGCTGTATTAGTTTTCTTAAGTACTGTGTTAAATATAGTTTTAGGTTATAAAAATTGTTAAAATAGAAACGATGCTATGTAGGATACTTTTTTTAAAAAGAAAAGACTCGCAGTGAGATAGCAGCCACAGGACACCTAAATCTTTCAGAGAAAAAGAATTTATGGCCCTCTTATCAGAAGAAACCCACTTCTTCCCGCCTCGAAGGCGCTGTTAGGATTTGGAGGAAGAAGTTGACGATGACCAGACAGAATCCTGTATTTGAATGGAATTTATGCATCATGTATGAAGTGTATGAATATGCAACAGGCTATTGTTTTTAAGGGTTAATCCTCTGTTAACGGGTGTCCTTTTTCGGGCTCGTGCTGCCCAGAAAAAGGTACCCGGACGTCCGTAACTCTTTGTCTTTATTGTCTCATATTGTCCTAATTCAGTTTGTCCAAATTATTATTACTCTAATTGTATTACTATTTTTATAACCATTTTATTACTATTGAACTTTTAAAATTTTGGAAACAAGTGATTGGCGTTTTTAACAGTCTGAATTACATCCCCAAAGCTTTCAAAACAATTGAGTGTGTCTGCTGCATAAGCAGAATTGACCAAATTCAGGCACTTAAGAAAAATGCTGGAAAGCCATGACAACCTCTAATACAACCAGGCCGAGCCGAACTCGTTACGTCGTTACGTTCCAGTGCTCCGAGCCATCTATGAAGACGATGCCTTTTTTTTTTTTTTTTTTTAGAAAGGCCAACAGCACCAGCGGGTCTTAGGACCCAGCGGTGGTGGGCAGGGCGGGGGACCTGGCCCTGGTGGGCGGGCCAAGAAGCCCAAACCCAGCCGGTGGGGCGGGGAACCTAGCCTCTTCGCCGAGCCCAGATTCATTCTGCTTGTTCCCTTCCTCCAACTTTTTACTGGTATCATCTGGGGCTCCTGCTCCTGGAGTCCCTGGGACAGCCGATGCCCACCCCTAGATGGGCGATCCATTTTCATCTTTTCTTTCACCGCCCGCCCCCATCATGCTGCCTGCGTCTCGGCCACCCCTCCGGCTTTTCAGCCTTCCCCCGCCCCCCCCCGCCAATACGGGAGAAAGGATTGCAGGAGTAGGCGAACGCCTCCTCCTCCTCCCCCCACTCTCTCCAGGACCACTGGTCTATATTGGCAAATGGGGAGGAGAGGTTTTCCCGGGAATATGAAATTCCACCCTGGATTTGGGGTTCTTGGCACCACCCACGTCTGCCCAGGACAAAAGGGTGATCCTCGCTCTCTCCTGTGCCTCCCTCCCCCACGATACAAGGCGGAGAGGAGACTGGGCTGGTTGCAGGCTCCGAAGCAGGCGGCGAAGCGAAGGACGGAGCCTCTGAAGGCGGTGGGGGGCAGAGCGGAGCCGCTGCAGGGGCAAGTTGCGGAGCGGAGGTTGCAGCGTCCGCCGGAGCGGTCGCAGCAGCCGCCGCAGATTGCAGGGGTTACCCCGCCGTGGCGTGGTGCTCCGCCAGTCTCTGTGAAGCGCGCGGCGGCGCAGGGGGGCTGGCCCCGCAGCCGGGGGCCCAGCCACGGACCCCGCAGCTGGAGAGGCAGCGGCGGGCGCTGGCGTGGGGGGATAATCAGCGCGACGGCCACGGGTGCGCGAAAAAGCGCCGCGGCGGTTTCTCTCGGTCCCGGGGAGGGGGCGGCGCTGGCGGCGTCTCTGCTGCTGCCGAAGCGGGGCGCGGAGCTGGCGGCCGCGGTCGGTTCGGGGCCGGTCGAAACAAAGAAACACCGGCTGCTCCATCCGGAGCGGGGGGGGGGGGGTGAGCACCGGTGGCGGCTGCAACAGGGCGGCCCGCGGCGGAGGCGAGCCCACCAGTCCCTGCGGGGCAGCGAATGCCGAAAATGCCAGTGAGTGAAAAGGCACTCCTGCCGCCGCTCTCGATACGGGGAGAGTCGGAGCCGGCGGAAATGGAGCAGGACGGTCCGCCACAGCCGATCGGGACACGGTTCCCGGAGCCATCGCAGGCGAAAAACCTGTCGGCTTTGTCACTTTCCTGTTCCCTGGGATCTTGCGCCGAAGGGCTTTAGAAATGCGTCTCCAGGGAATGAACAGTGCGGAAGCGGTCGCATCGCCTGCGTCCTTCTGGCCACACTATTCCTGATACAGGTGTGGATGCTGTTTGCCTTCTTGGCCACCAGGGCACACTGCCGGCTCATGTTCAGTTGGCTGTTGACCAGTACCCCCAGGTCCCTTTCTGCCTGGGCACTGTCCAGATACGTTGCAGGGAGTTATTGTGGCCAAAATGTAGGACTCGTCACTTGGACTTATTAAACTTCATCTTATTGGACTCTGCCCATCTATCCAACCCTTCCAGGTCTCTTTGCAGAGCCCTCCCACCTTCCAACAGATCAACACATGCTGCCACCTTAGTGTCGTCTGTAAATCTACTAATGATAGACTCAATACCCTCATCCATGTAATCAATAAAAATATTGAACAGAACAGGCCCCAGCACATACTCCTGAGGAACACCACTGTTGGAATACCAGGCTCTTTTTTGCTCCGAGGTCAGGGCGAATAAAACTCAGGAGACGTTGTTTTTAAAGTCTCACTCTGAAGTTTATTATCCTCATCTATTACAAACTCACGAGATGTGAGCTCTCTCGAACAAGTCAAGAAAGTGAGCTAAAATGGTGTCTATTCAAGGCTATTTTAGTCCCAATTATCCAAAAAACAGTTGACATGTATATTATTTGTGAAAAATGCGTGTATTTTATGATTGGCTTTTCGCAAATATTAAAATGAATATTATATGTGTTGTGTTAGAAAGTAATGCTGTATTAGTTTTCTTAAGTACTGTGTTAAATATAGTTTTAGGTTATAAAAATTGTTAAAATAGAAACGATGCTATGTAGGATACTTTTTTTAAAAAGAAAAGACTCGCAGTGAGATAGCAGCCACAGGACACCTAAATCTTTCAGAGAAAAAGAATTTATGGCCCTCTTATCAGAAGAAACCCACTTCTTCCCGCCTCGAAGGCGCTGTTAGGATTTGGAGGAAGAAGTTGACGATGACCAGACAGAATCCTGTATTTGAATGGAATTTATGCATCATGTATGAAGTGTATGAATATGCAACAGGCTATTGTTTTTAAGGGTTAATCCTCTGTTAACGGGTGTCCTTTTTCGGGCTCGTGCTGCCCAGAAAAAGGTACCCGGACGTCCGTAACTCTTTGTCTTTATTGTCTCATATTGTCCTAATTCAGTTTGTCCAAATTATTATTACTCTAATTGTATTACTATTTTTATAACCATTTTATTACTATTAAACTTTTAAAATTTTGGAAACAAGTGATTGGCGTTTTTAACAGTCTGAATTACATCCCCAAAGCTTTCAAAACAATTGAGTGTGTCTGCTGCATAAGCAGAATTGACCAAATTCAGGCACTTAAGAAAAATGCTGGAAAGCCATGACAACCTCTAATACAACCAGGCCGAGCCGAACTCGTTACGTTCCAGTGCTCCGAGCCATCTATGAAGACGATGCCTTTTTTTTTTTTTTTTTTTTTTTTTTTAGAAAGGCCAACAGCACCAGCGGGTCTTAGGACCCAGCGGTGGTGGGCAGGGCGGGGGACCTGGCCCTGGTGGGCGGGCCAAGAAGCCCAAACCCAGCCGGTGGGGCGGGGAACCTAGCCTCTTCGCCGAGCCCAGATTCATTCTGCTTGTTCCCTTCCTCCAACTTTTTACTGGTATCATCTGGGGCTCCTGCTCCTGGAGTCCCTGGGACAGCCGATGCCCACCCCTAGATGGGCGATCCATTTTCATCTTTTCTTTCACCGCCCGCCCCCATCATGCTGCCTGCGTCTCGGCCACCCCTCCGGCTTTTCAGCCTTCCCCCGCCCCCCCCCGCCAATACGGGAGAAAGGATTGCAGGAGTAGGCGAACGCCTCCTCCTCCTCCCCCCACTCTCTCCAGGACCACTGGTCTATATTGGCAAATGGGGAGGAGAGGTTTTCCCGGGAATATGAAATTCCACCCTGGATTTGGGGTTCTTGGCACCACCCACGTCTGCCCAGGACAAAAGGGTGATCCTCGCTCTCTCCTGTGCCTCCCTCCCCCACGATACAAGGCGGAGAGGAGACTGGGCTGGTTGCAGGCTCCGAAGCAGGCGGCGAAGCGAAGGACGGAGCCTCTGAAGGCGGTGGGGGGCAGAGCGGAGCCGCTGCAGGGGCAAGTTGCGGAGCGGAGGTTGCAGCGTCCGCCGGAGCGGTCGCAGCAGCCGCCGCAGATTGCAGGGGTTACCCCGCCGTGGCGTGGTGCTCCGCCAGTCTCTGTGAAGCGCGCGGCGGCGCAGGGGGGCTGGCCCCGCAGCCGGGGGCCCAGCCACGGACCCCGCAGCTGGAGAGGCAGCGGCGGGCGCTGGCGTGGGGGGATAATCAGCGCGACGGCCACGGGTGCGCGAAAAAGCGCCGCGGCGGTTTCTCTCGGTCCCGGGGAGGGGGCGGCGCTGGCGGCGTCTCTGCTGCTGCCGAAGCGGGGCGCGGAGCTGGCGGCCGCGGTCGGTTCGGGGCCGGTCGAAACAAAGAAACACCGGCTGCTCCATCCGGAGCGGGGGGGGGGGGGTGAGCACCGGTGGCGGCTGCAACAGGGCGGCCCGCGGCGGAGGCGAGCCCACCAGTCCCTGCGGGGCAGCGAATGCCGAAAATGCCAGTGAGTGAAAAGGCACTCCTGCCGCCGCTCTCGATACGGGGAGAGTCGGAGCCGGCGGAAATGGAGCAGGACGGTCCGCCACAGCCGATCGGGACACGGTTCCCGGAGCCATCGCAGGCGAAAAACCTGTCGGCTTTGTCACTTTCCTGTTCCCTGGGATCTTGCGCCGAAGGGCTTTAGAAATGCGTCTCCAGGGAATGAACAGTGCGGAAGCGGTCGCATCGCCTGCGTCCTTCTGGCCACACTATTCCTGATACAGGTGTGGATGCTGTTTGCCTTCTTGGCCACCAGGGCACACTGCCGGCTCATGTTCAGTTGGCTGTTGACCAGTACCCCCAGGTCCCTTTCTGCCTGGGCACTGTCCAGATACGTTGCAGGGAGTTATTGTGGCCAAAATGTAGGACTCGTCACTTGGACTTATTAAACTTCATCTTATTGGACTCTGCCCATCTATCCAACCCTTCCAGGTCTCTTTGCAGAGCCCTCCTACCTTCCAACAGATCAACACATGCTGCCACCTTAGTGTCGTCTGTAAATCTACTAATGATAGACTCAATACCCTCATCCATGTAATCAATAAAAATATTGAACAGAACAGGCCCCAGCACATACTCCTGAGGAACACCACTGTTGGAATACCAGGCTCTTTTTTGCTCCGAGGTCAGGGCGAATAAAACTCAGGAGACGTTGTTTTTAAAGTCTCACTCTGAAGTTTATTATCCTCATCTATTACAAACTCACGAGATGTGAGCTCTCTCGAACAAGTCAAGAAAGTGAGCTAAAATGGTGTCTATTCAAGGCTATTTTAGTCCCAATTATCCAAAAAACAGTTGACATGTATATTATTTGTGAAAAATGCGTGTATTTTATGATTGGCTTTTCGCAAATATTAAAATGAATATTATATGTGTTGTGTTAGAAAGTAATGCTGTATTAGTTTTCTTAAGTACTGTGTTAAATATAGTTTTAGGTTATAAAAATTGTTAAAATAGAAACGATGCTATGTAGGATACTTTTTTTAAAAAGAAAAGACTCGCAGTGAGATAGCAGCCACAGGACACCTAAATCTTTCAGAGAAAAAGAATTTATGGCCCTCTTATCAGAAGAAACCCACTTCTTCCCGCCTCGAAGGCGCTGTTAGGATTTGGAGGAAGAAGTTGACGATGACCAGACAGAATCCTGTATTTGAATGGAATTTATGCATCATGTATGAAGTGTATGAATATGCAACAGGCTATTGTTTTTAAGGGTTAATCCTCTGTTAACGGGTGTCCTTTTTCGGGCTCGTGCTGCCCAGAAAAAGGTACCCGGACGTCCGTAACTCTTTGTCTTTATTGTCTCATATTGTCCTAATTCAGTTTGTCCAAATTATTATTACTCTAATTGTATTACTATTTTTATAACCATTTTATTACTATTGAACTTTTAAAATTTTGGAAACAAGTGATTGGCGTTTTTAACAGTCTGAATTACATCCCCAAAGCTTTCAAAACAATTGAGTGTGTCTGCTGCATAAGCAGAATTGACCAAATTCAGGCACTTAAGAAAAATGCTGGAAAGCCATGACAACCTCTAATACAACCAGGCCGAGCCGAACTCGTTACGTTCCAGTGCTCCGAGCCATCTATGAAGACGATGCCTTTTTTTTTTTTTTTTTTTAGAAAGGCCAACAGCACCAGCGGGTCTTAGGACCCAGCGGTGGTGGGCAGGGCGGGGGACCTGGCCCTGGTGGGCGGGCCAAGAAGCCCAAACCCAGCCGGTGGGGCGGGGAACCTAGCCTCTTCGCCGAGCCCAGATTCATTCTGCTTGTTCCCTTCCTCCAACTTTTTACTGGTATCATCTGGGGCTCCTGCTCCTGGAGTCCCTGGGACAGCCGATGCCCACCCCTAGATGGGCGATCCATTTTCATCTTTTCTTTCACCGCCCGCCCCCATCATGCTGCCTGCGTCTCGGCCACCCCTCCGGCTTTTCAGCCTTCCCCCGCCCCCCCCCGCCAATACGGGAGAAAGGATTGCAGGAGTAGGCGAACGCCTCCTCCTCCTCCCCCCACTCTCTCCAGGACCACTGGTCTATATTGGCAAATGGGGAGGAGAGGTTTTCCCGGGAATATGAAATTCCACCCTGGATTTGGGGTTCTTGGCACCACCCACGTCTGCCCAGGACAAAAGGGTGATCCTCGCTCTCTCCTGTGCCTCCCTCCCCCACGATACAAGGCGGAGAGGAGACTGGGCTGGTTGCAGGCTCCGAAGCAGGCGGCGAAGCGAAGGACGGAGCCTCTGAAGGCGGTGGGGGGCAGAGCGGAGCCGCTGCAGGGGCAAGTTGCGGAGCGGAGGTTGCAGCGTCCGCCGGAGCGGTCGCAGCAGCCGCCGCAGATTGCAGGGGTTACCCCGCCGTGGCGTGGTGCTCCGCCAGTCTCTGTGAAGCGCGCGGCGGCGCAGGGGGGCTGGCCCCGCAGCCGGGGGCCCAGCCACGGACCCCGCAGCTGGAGAGGCAGCGGCGGGCGCTGGCGTGGGGGGATAATCAGCGCGACGGCCACGGGTGCGCGAAAAAGCGCCGCGGCGGTTTCTCTCGGTCCCGGGGAGGGGGCGGCGCTGGCGGCGTCTCTGCTGCTGCCGAAGCGGGGCGCGGAGCTGGCGGCCGCGGTCGGTTCGGGGCCGGTCGAAACAAAGAAACACCGGCTGCTCCATCCGGAGCGGGGGGGGGGGGGTGAGCACCGGTGGCGGCTGCAACAGAGCGGCCCGCGGCGGAGGCGAGCCCACCAGTCCCTGCGGGGCAGCGAATGCCGAAAATGCCAGTGAGTGAAAAGGCACTCCTGCCGCCGCTCTCGATACGGGGAGAGTCGGAGCCGGCGGAAATGGAGCAGGACGGTCCGCCACAGCCGATCGGGACACGGTTCCCGGAGCCATCGCAGGCGAAAAACCTGTCGGCTTTGTCACTTTCCTGTTCCCTGGGATCTTGCGCCGAAGGGCTTTAGAAATGCGTCTCCAGGGAATGAACAGTGCGGAAGCGGTCGCATCGCCTGCGTCCTTCTGGCCACACTATTCCTGATACAGGTGTGGATGCTGTTTGCCTTCTTGGCCACCAGGGCACACTGCCGGCTCATGTTCAGTTGGCTGTTGACCAGTACCCCCAGGTCCCTTTCTGCCTGGGCACTGTCCAGATACGTTGCAGGGAGTTATTGTGGCCAAAATGTAGGACTCGTCACTTGGACTTATTAAACTTCATCTTATTGGACTCTGCCCATCTATCCAACCCTTCCAGGTCTCTTTGCAGAGCCCTCCCACCTTCCAACAGATCAACACATGCTGCCACCTTAGTGTCGTCTGTAAATCTACTAATGATAGACTCAATACCCTCATCCATGTAATCAATAAAAATATTGAACAGAACAGGCCCCAGCACATACTCCTGAGGAACACCACTGTTGGAATACCAGGCTCTTTTTTGCTCCGAGGTCAGGGCGAATAAAACTCAGGAGACGTTGTTTTTAAAGTCTCACTCTGAAGTTTATTATCCTCATCTATTACAAACTCACGAGATGTGAGCTCTCTCGAACAAGTCAAGAAAGTGAGCTAAAATGGTGTCTATTCAAGGCTATTTTAGTCCCAATTATCCAAAAAACAGTTGACATGTATATTATTTGTGAAAAATGCGTGTATTTTATGATTGGCTTTTCGCAAATATTAAAATGAATATTATATGTGTTGTGTTAGAAAGTAATGCTGTATTAGTTTTCTTAAGTACTGTGTTAAATATAGTTTTAGGTTATAAAAATTGTTAAAATAGAAACGATGCTATGTAGGATACTTTTTTTAAAAAGAAAAGACTCGCAGTGAGATAGCAGCCACAGGACACCTAAATCTTTCAGAGAAAAAGAATTTATGGCCCTCTTATCAGAAGAAACCCACTTCTTCCCGCCTCGAAGGCGCTGTTAGGATTTGGAGGAAGAAGTTGACGATGACCAGACAGAATCCTGTATTTGAATGGAATTTATGCATCATGTATGAAGTGTATGAATATGCAACAGGCTATTGTTTTTAAGGGTTAATCCTCTGTTAACGGGTGTCCTTTTTCGGGCTCGTGCTGCCCAGAAAAAGGTACCCGGACGTCCGTAACTCTTTGTCTTTATTGTCTCATATTGTCCTAATTCAGTTTGTCCAAATTATTATTACTCTAATTGTATTACTATTTTTATAACCATTTTATTACTATTGAACTTTTAAAATTTTGGAAACAAGTGATTGGCGTTTTTAACAGTCTGAATTACATCCCCAAAGCTTTCAAAACAATTGAGTGTGTCTGCTGCATAAGCAGAATTGACCAAATTCAGGCACTTAAGAAAAATGCTGGAAAGCCATGACAACCTCTAATACAACCAGGCCGAGCCGAACTCGTTACGTTCCAGTGCTCCGAGCCATCTATGAAGACGATGCCTTTTTTTTTTTTTTTTTTTTTTTTTAGAAAGGCCAACAGCACCAGCGGGTCTTAGGACCCAGCGGTGGTGGGCAGGGCGGGGGACCTGGCCCTGGTGGGCGGGCCAAGAAGCCCAAACCCAGCCGGTGGGGCGGGGAACCTAGCCTCTTCGCCGAGCCCAGATTCATTCTGCTTGTTCCCTTCCTCCAACTTTTTACTGGTATCATCTGGGGCTCCTGCTCCTGGAGTCCCTGGGACAGCCGATGCCCACCCCTAGATGGGCGATCCATTTTCATCTTTTCTTTCACCGCCCGCCCCCATCATGCTGCCTGCGTCTCGGCCACCCCTCCGGCTTTTCAGCCTTCCCCCGCCCCTCCCCGCCAATACGGGAGAAAGGATTGCAGGAGTAGGCGAACGCCTCCTCCTCCTCCCCCCACTCTCTCCAGGACCACTGGTCTATATTGGCAAATGGGGAGGAGAGGTTTTCCCGGGAATATGAAATTCCACCCTGGATTTGGGGTTCTTGGCACCACCCACGTCTGCCCAGGACAATAGGGTGATCCTCGCTCTCTCCTGTGCCTCCCTCCCCCACGATACAAGGCGGAGAGGAGACTGGGCTGGTTGCAGGCTCCGAAGCAGGCGGCGAAGCGAAGGACGGAGCCTCTGAAGGCGGTGGGGGGCAGAGCGGAGCCGCTGCAGGGGCAAGTTGCGGAGCGGAGGTTGCAGCGTCCGCCGGAGCGGTCGCAGCAGCCGCCGCAGATTGCAGGGGTTACCCCGCCGTGGCGTGGTGTTCCGCCAGTCTCTGTGAAGCGCGCGGCGGCGCAGGGGGGCTGGCCCCGCAGCCGGGGGCCCAGCCACGGACCCCGCAGCTGGAGAGGCAGCGGCGGGCGCTGGCGTGGGGGGATAATCAGCGCGACGGCCACGGGTGCGCGAAAAAGCGCCGCGGCGGTTTCTCTCGGTCCCGGGGAGGGGGCGGCGCTGGCGGCGTCTCTGCTGCTGCCGAAGCGGGGCGCGGAGCTGGCGGCCGCGGTCGGTTCGGGGCCGGTCGAAACAAAGAAACACCGGCTGCTCCATCCGGAGCGGGGGGGGGGGGGGTGAGCACCGGTGGCGGCTGCAACAGAGCGGCCCGCGGCGGAGGCGAGCCCACCAGTCCCTGCGGGGCAGCGAATGCCGAAAATGCCAGTGAGTGAAAAGGCACTCCTGCCGCCGCTCTCGATACGGGGAGAGTCGGAGCCGGCGGAAATGGAGCAGGACGGTCCGCCACAGCCGATCGGGACACGGTTCCCGGAGCCATCGCAGGCGAAAAACCTGTCGGCTTTGTCACTTTCCTGTTCCCTGGGATCTTGCGCCGAAGGGCTTTAGAAATGCGTCTCCAGGGAATGAACAGTGCGGAAGCGGTCGCATCGCCTGCGTCCTTCTGGCCACACTATTCCTGATACAGGTGTGGATGCTGTTTACCTTCTTGGCCACCAGGGCACACTGCCGGCTCATGTTCAGTTGGCTGTTGACCAGTACCCCCAGGTCCCTTTCTGCCTGGGCACTGTCCAGATACGTTGCAGGGAGTTATTGTGGCCAAAATGTAGGACTCGTCACTTGGACTTATTAAACTTCATCTTATTGGACTCTGCCCATCTATCCAACCCTTCCAGGTCTCTTTGCAGAGCCCTCCCACCTTCCAACAGATCAACACATGCTGCCACCTTAGTGTCGTCTGTAAATCTACTAATGATAGACTCAATACCCTCATCCATGTAATCAATAAAAATATTGAACAGAACAGGCCCCAGCACATACTCCTGAGGAACACCACTGTTGGAATACCAGGCTCTTTTTTGCTCCGAGGTCAGGGCGAATAAAACTCAGGAGACGTTGTTTTTAAAGTCTCACTCTGAAGTTTATTATCCTCATCTATTACAAACTCACGAGATGTGAGCTCTCTCTAACAAGTCAAGAAAGTGAGCTAAAATGGTGTCTATTCAAGGCTATTTTAGTCCCAATTATCCAAAAAACAGTTGACATGTATATTATTTGTGAAAAATGCGTGTATTTTATGATTGGCTTTTCGCAAATATTAAAATGAATATTATATGTGTTGTGTTAGAAAGTAATGCTGTATTAGTTTTCTTAAGTACTGTGTTAAATATAGTTTTAGGTTATAAAAATTGTTAAAATAGAAACGATGCTATGTAGGATACTTTTTTTAAAAAGAAAAGACTCGCAGTGAGATAGCAGCCACAGGACACCTAAATCTTTCAGAGAAAAAGAATTTATGGCCCTCTTATCAGAAGAAACCCACTTCTTCCCGCCTCGAAGGCGCTGTTAGGATTTGGAGGAAGAAGTTGACGATGACCAGACAGAATCCTGTATTTGAATGGAATTTATGCATCATGTATGAAGTGTATGAATATGCAACAGGCTATTGTTTTTAAGGGTTAATCCTCTGTTAACGGGTGTCCTTTTTCGGGCTCGTGCTGCCCAGAAAAAGGTACCCGGACGTCCGTAACTCTTTGTCTTTATTGTCTCATATTGTCCTAATTCAGTTTGTCCAAATTATTATTACTCTAATTGTATTACTATTTTTATAACCATTTTATTACTATTGAACTTTTAAAATTTTGGAAACAAGTGATTGGCGTTTTTAACAGTCTGAATTACATCCCCAAAGCTTTCAAAACAATTGAGTGTGTCTGCTGCATAAGCAGAATTGACCAAATTCAGGCACTTAAGAAAAATGCTGGAAAGCCATGACAACCTCTAATACAACCAGGCCGAGCCGAACTCGTTACGTTCCAGTGCTCCGAGCCATCTATGAAGACGATGCCTTTTTTTTTTTTTTTTTTTTTTTTCAGAAAGGCCAACAGCACCAGCGGGTCTTAGGACCCAGCGGTGGTGGGCAGGGCGGGGGACCTGGCCCTGGTGGGCGGGCCAAGAAGCCCAAACCCAGCCGGTGGGGCGGGGAACCTAGCCTCTTCGCCGAGCCCAGATTCATTCTGCTTGTTCCCTTCCTCCAACTTTTTACTGGTATCATCTGGGGCTCCTGCTCCTGGAGTCCCTGGGACAGCCGATGCCCACCCCTAGATGGGCGATCCATTTTCATCTTTTCTTTCACCGCCCGCCCCCATCATGCTGCCTGCGTCTCGGCCACCCCTCCGGCTTTTCAGCCTTCCCCCGCCCCTCCCCGCCAATACGGGAGAAAGGATTGCAGGAGTAGGCGAACGCCTCCTCCTCCTCCCCCCACTCTCTCCAGGACCACTGGTCTATATTGGCAAATGGGGAGGAGAGGTTTTCCCGGGAATATGAAATTCCACCCTGGATTTGGGGTTCTTGGCACCACCCACGTCTGCCCAGGACAAAAGGGTGATCCTCGCTCTCTCCTGTGCCTCCCTCCCCCACGATACAAGGCGGAGAGGAGACTGGGCTGGTTGCAGGCTCCGAAGCAGGCGGCGAAGCGAAGGACGGAGCCTCTGAAGGCGGTGGGGGGCAGAGCGGAGCCGCTGCAGGGGCAAGTTGCGGAGCGGAGGTTGCAGCGTCCGCCGGAGCGGTCGCAGCAGCCGCCGCAGATTGCAGGGGTTACCCCGCCGTGGCGTGGTGTTCCGCCAGTCTCTGTGAAGCGCGCGGCGGCGCAGGGGGGCTGGCCCCGCAGCCGGGGGCCCAGCCACGGACCCCGCAGCTGGAGAGGCAGCGGCGGGCGCTGGCGTGGGGGGATAATCAGCGCGACGGCCACGGGTGCGCGAAAAAGCGCCGCGGCGGTTTCTCTCGGTCCCGGGGAGGGGGCGGCGCTGGCGGCGTCTCTGCTGCTGCCGAAGCGGGGCGCGGAGCTGGCGGCCGCGGTCGGTTCGGGGCCGGTCGAAACAAAGAAACACCGGCTGCTCCATCCGGAGCGGGGGGGGGGGGGGGGGTGAGCACCGGTGGCGGCTGCAACAGAGCGGCCCGCGGCGGAGGCGAGCCCACCAGTCCCTGCGGGGCAGCGAATGCCGAAAATGCCAGTGAGTGAAAAGGCACTCCTGCCGCCGCTCTCGATACGGGGAGAGTCGGAGCCGGCGGAAATGGAGCAGGACGGTCCGCCACAGCCGATCGGGACACGGTTCCCGGAGCCATCGCAGGCGAAAAACCTGTCGGCTTTGTCACTTTCCTGTTCCCTGGGATCTTGCGCCGAAGGGCTTTAGAAATGCGTCTCCAGGGAATGAACAGTGCGGAAGCGGTCGCATCGCCTGCGTCCTTCTGGCCACACTATTCCTGATACAGGTGTGGATGCTGTTTACCTTCTTGGCCACCAGGGCACACTGCCGGCTCATGTTCAGTTGGCTGTTGACCAGTACCCCCAGGTCCCTTTCTGCCTGGGCACTGTCCAGATACGTTGCAGGGAGTTATTGTGGCCAAAATGTAGGACTCGTCACTTGGACTTATTAAACTTCATCTTATTGGACTCTGCCCATCTATCCAACCCTTCCAGGTCTCTTTGCAGAGCCCTCCCACCTTCCAACAGATCAACACATGCTGCCACCTTAGTGTCGTCTGTAAATCTACTAATGATAGACTCAATACCCTCATCCATGTAATCAATAAAAATATTGAACAGAACAGGCCCCAGCACATACTCCTGAGGAACACCACTGTTGGAATACCAGGCTCTTTTTTGCTCCGAGGTCAGGGCGAATAAAACTCAGGAGACGTTGTTTTTAAAGTCTCACTCTGAAGTTTATTATCCTCATCTATTACAAACTCACGAGATGTGAGCTCTCTCGAACAAGTCAAGAAAGTGAGCTAAAATGGTGTCTATTCAAGGCTATTTTAGTCCCAATTATCCAAAAAACAGTTGACATGTATATTATTTGTGAAAAATGCGTGTATTTTATGATTGGCTTTTCGCAAATATTAAAATGAATATTATATGTGTTGTGTTAGAAAGTAATGCTGTATTAGTTTTCTTAAGTACTGTGTTAAATATAGTTTTAGGTTATAAAAATTGTTAAAATAGAAACGATGCTATGTAGGATACTTTTTTTAAAAAGAAAAGACTCGCAGTGAGATAGCAGCCACAGGACACCTAAATCTTTCAGAGAAAAAGAATTTATGGCCCTCTTATCAGAAGAAACCCACTTCTTCCCGCCTCGAAGGCGCTGTTAGGATTTGGAGGAAGAAGTTGACGATGACCAGACAGAATCCTGTATTTGAATGGAATTTATGCATCATGTATGAAGTGTATGAATATGCAACAGGCTATTGTTTTTAAGGGTTAATCCTCTGTTAACGGGTGTCCTTTTTCGGGCTCGTGCTGCCCAGAAAAAGGTACCCGGACGTCCGTAACTCTTTGTCTTTATTGTCTCATATTGTCCTAATTCAGTTTGTCCAAATTATTATTACTCTAATTGTATTACTATTTTTATAACCATTTTATTACTATTGAACTTTTAAAATTTTGGAAACAAGTGATTGGCGTTTTTAACAGTCTGAATTACATCCCCAAAGCTTTCAAAACAATTGAGTGTGTCTGCTGCATAAGCAGAATTGACCAAATTCAGGCACTTAAGAAAAATGCTGGAAAGCCATGACAACCTCTAATACAACCAGGCCGAGCCGAACTCGTTACGTTCCAGTGCTCCGAGCCATCTATGAAGACGATGCCTTTTTTTTTTTTTTTTTTTTTTTTTAGAAAGGCCAACAGCACCAGCGGGTCTTAGGACCCAGCGGTGGTGGGCAGGGCGGGGGACCTGGCCCTGGTGGGCGGGCCAAGAAGCCCAAACCCAGCCGGTGGGGCGGGGAACCTAGCCTCTTCGCCGAGCCCAGATTCATTCTGCTTGTTCCCTTCCTCCAACTTTTTACTGGTATCATCTGGGGCTCCTGCTCCTGGAGTCCCTGGGACAGCCGATGCCCACCCCTAGATGGGCGATCCATTTTCATCTTTTCTTTCACCGCCCGCCCCCATCATGCTGCCTGCGTCTCGGCCACCCCTCCGGCTTTTCAGCCTTCCCCCGCCCCTCCCCGCCAATACGGGAGAAAGGATTGCAGGAGTAGGCGAACGCCTCCTCCTCCTCCCCCCACTCTCTCCAGGACCACTGGTCTATATTGGCAAATGGGGAGGAGAGGTTTTCCCGGGAATATGAAATTCCACCCTGGATTTGGGGTTCTTGGCACCACCCACGTCTGCCCAGGACAAAAGGGTGATCCTCGCTCTCTCCTGTGCCTCCCTCCCCCACGATACAAGGCGGAGAGGAGACTGGGCTGGTTGCAGGCTCCGAAGCAGGCGGCGAAGCGAAGGACGGAGCCTCTGAAGGCGGTGGGGGGCAGAGCGGAGCCGCTGCAGGGGCAAGTTGCGGAGCGGAGGTTGCAGCGTCCGCCGGAGCGGTCGCAGCAGCCGCCGCAGATTGCAGGGGTTACCCCGCCGTGGCGTGGTGCTCCGCCAGTCTCTGTGAAGCGCGCGGCGGCGCAGGGGGGCTGGCCCCGCAGCCGGGGGCCCAGCCACGGACCCCGCAGCTGGAGAGGCAGCGGCGGGCGCTGGCGTGGGGGGATAATCAGCGCGACGGCCACGGGTGCGCGAAAAAGCGCCGCGGCGGTTTCTCTCGGTCCCGGGGAGGGGGCGGCGCTGGCGGCGTCTCTGCTGCTGCCGAAGCGGGGCGCGGAGCTGGCGGCCGCGGTCGGTTCGGGGCCGGTCGAAACAAAGAAACACCGGCTGCTCCATCCGGAGCGGGGGGGGGGGGGGGTGAGCACCGGTGGCGGCTGCAACAGAGCGGCCCGCGGCGGAGGCGAGCCCACCAGTCCCTGCGGGGCAGCGAATGCCGAAAATGCCAGTGAGTGAAAAGGCACTCCTGCCGCCGCTCTCGATACGGGGAGAGTCGGAGCCGGCGGAAATGGAGCAGGACGGTCCGCCACAGCCGATCGGGACACGGTTCCCGGAGCCATCGCAGGCGAAAAACCTGTCGGCTTTGTCACTTTCCTGTTCCCTGGGATCTTGCGCCGAAGGGCTTTAGAAATGCGTCTCCAGGGAATGAACAGTGCGGAAGCGGTCGCATCGCCTGCGTCCTTCTGGCCACACTATTCCTGATACAGGTGTGGATGCTGTTTGCCTTCTTGGCCACCAGGGCACACTGCCGGCTCATGTTCAGTTGGCTGTTGACCAGTACCCCCAGGTCCCTTTCTGCCTGGGCACTGTCCAGATACGTTGCAGGGAGTTATTGTGGCCAAAATGTAGGACTCGTCACTTGGACTTATTAAACTTCATCTTATTGGACTCTGCCCATCTATCCAACCCTTCCAGGTCTCTTTGCAGAGCCCTCCCACCTTCCAACAGATCAACACATGCTGCCACCTTAGTGTCGTCTGTAAATCTACTAATGATAGACTCAATACCCTCATCCATGTAATCAATAAAAATATTGAACAGAACAGGCCCCAGCACATACTCCTGAGGAACACCACTGTTGGAATACCAGGCTCTTTTTTGCTCCGAGGTCAGGGCGAATAAAACTCAGGAGACGTTGTTTTTAAAGTCTCACTCTGAAGTTTATTATCCTCATCTATTACAAACTCACGAGATGTGAGCTCTCTCGAACAAGTCAAGAAAGTGAGCTAAAATGGTGTCTATTCAAGGCTATTTTAGTCCCAATTATCCAAAAAACAGTTGACATGTATATTATTTGTGAAAAATGCGTGTATTTTATGATTGGCTTTTCGCAAATATTAAAATGAATATTATATGTGTTGTGTTAGAAAGTAATGCTGTATTAGTTTTCTTAAGTACTGTGTTAAATATAGTTTTAGGTTATAAAAATTGTTAAAATAGAAACGATGCTATGTAGGATACTTTTTTTAAAAAGAAAAGACTCGCAGTGAGATAGCAGCCACAGGACACCTAAATCTTTCAGAGAAAAAGAATTTATGGCCCTCTTATCAGAAGAAACCCACTTCTTCCCGCCTCGAAGGCGCTGTTAGGATTTGGAGGAAGAAGTTGACGATGACCAGACAGAATCCTGTATTTGAATGGAATTTATGCATCATGTATGAAGTGTATGAATATGCAACAGGCTATTGTTTTTAAGGGTTAATCCTCTGTTAACGGGTGTCCTTTTTCGGGCTCGTGCTGCCCAGAAAAAGGTACCCGGACGTCCGTAACTCTTTGTCTTTATTGTCTCATATTGTCCTAATTCAGTTTGTCCAAATTATTATTACTCTAATTGTATTACTATTTTTATAACCATTTTATTACTATTGAACTTTTAAAATTTTGGAAACAAGTGATTGGCGTTTTTAACAGTCTGAATTACATCCCCAAAGCTTTCAAAACAATTGAGTGTGTCTGCTGCATAAGCAGAATTGACCAAATTCAGGCACTTAAGAAAAATGCTGGAAAGCCATGACAACCTCTAATACAACCAGGCCGAGCCGAACTCGTTACGTTCCAGTGCTCCGAGCCATCTATGAAGACGATGCCTTTTTTTTTTTTTTTTTTTTTTTTAGAAAGGCCAACAGCACCAGCGGGTCTTAGGACCCAGCGGTGGTGGGCAGGGCGGGGGACCTGGCCCTGGTGGGCGGGCCAAGAAGCCCAAACCCAGCCGGTGGGGCGGGGAACCTAGCCTCTTCGCCGAGCCCAGATTCATTCTGCTTGTTCCCTTCCTCCAACTTTTTACTGGTATCATCTGGGGCTCCTGCTCCTGGAGTCCCTGGGACAGCCGATGCCCACCCCTAGATGGGCGATCCATTTTCATCTTTTCTTTCACCGCCCGCCCCCATCATGCTGCCTGCGTCTCGGCCACCCCTCCGGCTTTTCAGCCTTCCCCCGCCCCTCCCCGCCAATACGGGAGAAAGGATTGCAGGAGTAGGCGAACGCCTCCTCCTCCTCCCCCCACTCTCTCCAGGACCACTGGTCTATATTGGCAAATGGGGAGGAGAGGTTTTCCCGGGAATATGAAATTCCACCCTGGATTTGGGGTTCTTGGCACCACCCACGTCTGCCCAGGACAAAAGGGTGATCCTCGCTCTCTCCTGTGCCTCCCTCCCCCACGATACAAGGCGGAGAGGAGACTGGGCTGGTTGCAGGCTCCGAAGCAGGCGGCGAAGCGAAGGACGGAGCCTCTGAAGGCGGTGGGGGGCAGAGCGGAGCCGCTGCAGGGGCAAGTTGCGGAGCGGAGGTTGCAGCGTCCGCCGGAGCGGTCGCAGCAGCCGCCGCAGATTGCAGGGGTTACCCCGCCGTGGCGTGGTGCTCCGCCAGTCTCTGTGAAGCGCGCGGCGGCGCAGGGGGGCTGGCCCCGCAGCCGGGGGCCCAGCCACGGACCCCGCAGCTGGAGAGGCAGCGGCGGGCGCTGGCGTGGGGGGATAATCAGCGCGACGGCCACGGGTGCGCGAAAAAGCGCCGCGGCGGTTTCTCTCGGTCCCGGGGAGGGGGCGGCGCTGGCGGCGTCTCTGCTGCTGCCGAAGCGGGGCGCGGAGCTGGCGGCCGCGGTCGGTTCGGGGCCGGTCGAAACAAAGAAACACCGGCTGCTCCATCCGGAGCGGGGGGGGGGGGGGTGAGCACCGGTGGCGGCTGCAACAGAGCGGCCCGCGGCGGAGGCGAGCCCACCAGTCCCTGCGGGGCAGCGAATGCCGAAAATGCCAGTGAGTGAAAAGGCACTCCTGCCGCCGCTCTCGATACGGGGAGAGTCGGAGCCGGCGGAAATGGAGCAGGACGGTCCGCCACAGCCGATCGGGACACGGTTCCCGGAGCCATCGCAGGCGAAAAACCTGTCGGCTTTGTCACTTTCCTGTTCCCTGGGATCTTGCGCCGAAGGGCTTTAGAAATGCGTCTCCAGGGAATGAACAGTGCGGAAGCGGTCGCATCGCCTGCGTCCTTCTGGCCACACTATTCCTGATACAGGTGTGGATGCTGTTTGCCTTCTTGGCCACCAGGGCACACTGCCGGCTCATGTTCAGTTGGCTGTTGACCAGTACCCCCAGGTCCCTTTCTGCCTGGGCACTGTCCAGATACGTTGCAGGGAGTTATTGTGGCCAAAATGTAGGACTCGTCACTTGGACTTATTAAACTTCATCTTATTGGACTCTGCCCATCTATCCAACCCTTCCAGGTCTCTTTGCAGAGCCCTCCCACCTTCCAACAGATCAACACATGCTGCCACCTTAGTGTCGTCTGTAAATCTACTAATGATAGACTCAATACCCTCATCCATGTAATCAATAAAAATATTGAACAGAACAGGCCCCAGCACATACTCCTGAGGAACACCACTGTTGGAATACCAGGCTCTTTTTTGCTCCGAGGTCAGGGCGAATAAAACTCAGGAGACGTTGTTTTTAAAGTCTCACTCTGAAGTTTATTATCCTCATCTATTACAAACTCACGAGATGTGAGCTCTCTCTAACAAGTCAAGAAAGTGAGCTAAAATGGTGTCTATTCAAGGCTATTTTAGTCCCAATTATCCAAAAAACAGTTGACATGTATATTATTTGTGAAAAATGCGTGTATTTTATGATTGGCTTTTCGCAAATATTAAAATGAATATTATATGTGTTGTGTTAGAAAGTAATGCTGTATTAGTTTTCTTAAGTACTGTGTTAAATATAGTTTTAGGTTATAAAAATTGTTAAAATAGAAACGATGCTATGTAGGATACTTTTTTTAAAAAGAAAAGACTCGCAGTGAGATAGCAGCCACAGGACACCTAAATCTTTCAGAGAAAAAGAATTTATGGCCCTCTTATCAGAAGAAACCCACTTCTTCCCGCCTCGAAGGCGCTGTTAGGATTTGGAGGAAGAAGTTGACGATGACCAGACAGAATCCTGTATTTGAATGGAATTTATGCATCATGTATGAAGTGTATGAATATGCAACAGGCTATTGTTTTTAAGGGTTAATCCTCTGTTAACGGGTGTCCTTTTTCGGGCTCGTGCTGCCCAGAAAAAGGTACCCGGACGTCCGTAACTCTTTGTCTTTATTGTCTCATATTGTCCTAATTCAGTTTGTCCAAATTATTATTACTCTAATTGTATTACTATTTTTATAACCATTTTATTACTATTGAACTTTTAAAATTTTGGAAACAAGTGATTGGCGTTTTTAACAGTCTGAATTACATCCCCAAAGCTTTCAAAACAATTGAGTGTGTCTGCTGCATAAGCAGAATTGACCAAATTCAGGCACTTAAGAAAAATGCTGGAAAGCCATGACAACCTCTAATACAACCAGGCCGAGCCGAACTCGTTACGTTCCAGTGCTCCGAGCCATCTATGAAGACGATGCCTTTTTTTTTTTTTTTTTTTTTTTTTTTTTTTTTCAGAAAGGCCAACAGCACCAGCGGGTCTTAGGACCCAGCGGTGGTGGGCAGGGCGGGGGACCTGGCCCTGGTGGGCGGGCCAAGAAGCCCAAACCCAGCCGGTGGGGCGGGGAACCTAGCCTCTTCGCCGAGCCCAGATTCATTCTGCTTGTTCCCTTCCTCCAACTTTTTACTGGTATCATCTGGGGCTCCTGCTCCTGGAGTCCCTGGGACAGCCGATGCCCACCCCTAGATGGGCGATCCATTTTCATCTTTTCTTTCACCGCCCGCCCCCATCATGCTGCCTGCGTCTCGGCCACCCCTCCGGCTTTTCAGCCTTCCCCCGCCCCTCCCCGCCAATACGGGAGAAAGGATTGCAGGAGTAGGCGAACGCCTCCTCCTCCTCCCCCCACTCTCTCCAGGACCACTGGTCTATATTGGCAAATGGGGAGGAGAGGTTTTCCCGGGAATATGAAATTCCACCCTGGATTTGGGGTTCTTGGCACCACCCACGTCTGCCCAGGACAAAAGGGTGATCCTCGCTCTCTCCTGTGCCTCCCTCCCCCACGATACAAGGCGGAGAGGAGACTGGGCTGGTTGCAGGCTCCGAAGCAGGCGGCGAAGCGAAGGACGGAGCCTCTGAAGGCGGTGGGGGGCAGAGCGGAGCCGCTGCAGGGGCAAGTTGCGGAGCGGAGGTTGCAGCGTCCGCCGGAGCGGTCGCAGCAGCCGCCGCAGATTGCAGGGGTTACCCCGCCGTGGCGTGGTGCTCCGCCAGTCTCTGTGAAGCGCGCGGCGGCGCAGGGGGGCTGGCCCCGCAGCCGGGGGCCCAGCCACGGACCCCGCAGCTGGAGAGGCAGCGGCGGGCGCTGGCGTGGGGGGATAATCAGCGCGACGGCCACGGGTGCGCGAAAAAGCGCCGCGGCGGTTTCTCTCGGTCCCGGGGAGGGGGCGGCGCTGGCGGCGTCTCTGCTGCTGCCGAAGCGGGGCGCGGAGCTGGCGGCCGCGGTCGGTTCGGGGCCGGTCGAAACAAAGAAACACCGGCTGCTCCATCCGGAGCGGGGGGGGGGGGGGTGAGCACCGGTGGCGGCTGCAACAGAGCGGCCCGCGGCGGAGGCGAGCCCACCAGTCCCTGCGGGGCAGCGAATGCCGAAAATGCCAGTGAGTGAAAAGGCACTCCTGCCGCCGCTCTCGATACGGGGAGAGTCGGAGCCGGCGGAAATGGAGCAGGACGGTCCGCCACAGCCGATCGGGACACGGTTCCCGGAGCCATCGCAGGCGAAAAACCTGTCGGCTTTGTCACTTTCCTGTTCCCTGGGATCTTGCGCCGAAGGGCTTTAGAAATGCGTCTCCAGGGAATGAACAGTGCGGAAGCGGTCGCATCGCCTGCGTCCTTCTGGCCACACTATTCCTGATACAGGTGTGGATGCTGTTTACCTTCTTGGCCACCAGGGCACACTGCCGGCTCATGTTCAGTTGGCTGTTGACCAGTACCCCCAGGTCCCTTTCTGCCTGGGCACTGTCCAGATACGTTGCAGGGAGTTATTGTGGCCAAAATGTAGGACTCGTCACTTGGACTTATTAAACTTCATCTTATTGGACTCTGCCCATCTATCCAACCCTTCCAGGTCTCTTTGCAGAGCCCTCCCACCTTCCAACAGATCAACACATGCTGCCACCTTAGTGTCGTCTGTAAATCTACTAATGATAGACTCAATACCCTCATCCATGTAATCAATAAAAATATTGAACAGAACAGGCCCCAGCACATACTCCTGAGGAACACCACTGTTGGAATACCAGGCTCTTTTTTGCTCCGAGGTCAGGGCGAATAAAACTCAGGAGACGTTGTTTTTAAAGTCTCACTCTGAAGTTTATTATCCTCATCTATTACAAACTCACGAGATGTGAGCTCTCTCTAACAAGTCAAGAAAGTGAGCTAAAATGGTGTCTATTCAAGGCTATTTTAGTCCCAATTATCCAAAAAACAGTTGACATGTATATTATTTGTGAAAAATGCGTGTATTTTATGATTGGCTTTTCGCAAATATTAAAATGAATATTATATGTGTTGTGTTAGAAAGTAATGCTGTATTAGTTTTCTTAAGTACTGTGTTAAATATAGTTTTAGGTTATAAAAATTGTTAAAATAGAAACGATGCTATGTAGGATACTTTTTTTAAAAAGAAAAGACTCGCAGTGAGATAGCAGCCACAGGACACCTAAATCTTTCAGAGAAAAAGAATTTATGGCCCTCTTATCAGAAGAAACCCACTTCTTCCCGCCTCGAAGGCGCTGTTAGGATTTGGAGGAAGAAGTTGACGATGACCAGACAGAATCCTGTATTTGAATGGAATTTATGCATCATGTATGAAGTGTATGAATATGCAACAGGCTATTGTTTTTAAGGGTTAATCCTCTGTTAACGGGTGTCCTTTTTCGGGCTCGTGCTGCCCAGAAAAAGGTACCCGGACGTCCGTAACTCTTTGTCTTTATTGTCTCATATTGTCCTAATTCAGTTTGTCCAAATTATTATTACTCTAATTGTATTACTATTTTTATAACCATTTTATTACTATTGAACTTTTAAAATTTTGGAAACAAGTGATTGGCGTTTTTAACAGTCTGAATTACATCCCCAAAGCTTTCAAAACAATTGAGTGTGTCTGCTGCATAAGCAGAATTGACCAAATTCAGGCACTTAAGAAAAATGCTGGAAAGCCATGACAACCTCTAATACAACCAGGCCGAGCCGAACTCGTTACGTTCCAGTGCTCCGAGCCATCTATGAAGACGATGCCTTTTTTTTTTTTTTTTTTTTTTTTCAGAAAGGCCAACAGCACCAGCGGGTCTTAGGACCCAGCGGTGGTGGGCAGGGCGGGGGACCTGGCCCTGGTGGGCGGGCCAAGAAGCCCAAACCCAGCCGGTGGGGCGGGGAACCTAGCCTCTTCGCCGAGCCCAGATTCATTCTGCTTGTTCCCTTCCTCCAACTTTTTACTGGTATCATCTGGGGCTCCTGCTCCTGGAGTCCCTGGGACAGCCGATGCCCACCCCTAGATGGGCGATCCATTTTCATCTTTTCTTTCACCGCCCGCCCCCATCATGCTGCCTGCGTCTCGGCCACCCCTCCGGCTTTTCAGCCTTCCCCCGCCCCTCCCCGCCAATACGGGAGAAAGGATTGCAGGAGTAGGCGAACGCCTCCTCCTCCTCCCCCCACTCTCTCCAGGACCACTGGTCTATATTGGCAAATGGGGAGGAGAGGTTTTCCCGGGAATATGAAATTCCACCCTGGATTTGGGGTTCTTGGCACCACCCACGTCTGCCCAGGACAAAAGGGTGATCCTCGCTCTCTCCTGTGCCTCCCTCCCCCACGATACAAGGCGGAGAGGAGACTGGGCTGGTTGCAGGCTCCGAAGCAGGCGGCGAAGCGAAGGACGGAGCCTCTGAAGGCGGTGGGGGGCAGAGCGGAGCCGCTGCAGGGGCAAGTTGCGGAGCGGAGGTTGCAGCGTCCGCCGGAGCGGTCGCAGCAGCCGCCGCAGATTGCAGGGGTTACCCCGCCGTGGCGTGGTGCTCCGCCAGTCTCTGTGAAGCGCGCGGCGGCGCAGGGGGGCTGGCCCCGCAGCCGGGGGCCCAGCCACGGACCCCGCAGCTGGAGAGGCAGCGGCGGGCGCTGGCGTGGGGGGATAATCAGCGCGACGGCCACGGGTGCGCGAAAAAGCGCCGCGGCGGTTTCTCTCGGTCCCGGGGAGGGGGCGGCGCTGGCGGCGTCTCTGCTGCTGCCGAAGCGGGGCGCGGAGCTGGCGGCCGCGGTCGGTTCGGGGCCGGTCGAAACAAAGAAACACCGGCTGCTCCATCCGGAGCGGGGGGGGGGGGGGGGTGAGCACCGGTGGCGGCTGCAACAGAGCGGCCCGCGGCGGAGGCGAGCCCACCAGTCCCTGCGGGGCAGCGAATGCCGAAAATGCCAGTGAGTGAAAAGGCACTCCTGCCGCCGCTCTCGATACGGGGAGAGTCGGAGCCGGCGGAAATGGAGCAGGACGGTCCGCCACAGCCGATCGGGACACGGTTCCCGGAGCCATCGCAGGCGAAAAACCTGTCGGCTTTGTCACTTTCCTGTTCCCTGGGATCTTGCGCCGAAGGGCTTTAGAAATGCGTCTCCAGGGAATGAACAGTGCGGAAGCGGTCGCATCGCCTGCGTCCTTCTGGCCACACTATTCCTGATACAGGTGTGGATGCTGTTTGCCTTCTTGGCCACCAGGGCACACTGCCGGCTCATGTTCAGTTGGCTGTTGACCAGTACCCCCAGGTCCCTTTCTGCCTGGGCACTGTCCAGATACGTTGCAGGGAGTTATTGTGGCCAAAATGTAGGACTCGTCACTTGGACTTATTAAACTTCATCTTATTGGACTCTGCCCATCTATCCAACCCTTCCAGGTCTCTTTGCAGAGCCCTCCCACCTTCCAACAGATCAACACATGCTGCCACCTTAGTGTCGTCTGTAAATCTACTAATGATAGACTCAATACCCTCATCCATGTAATCAATAAAAATATTGAACAGAACAGGCCCCAGCACATACTCCTGAGGAACACCACTGTTGGAATACCAGGCTCTTTTTTGCTCCGAGGTCAGGGCGAATAAAACTCAGGAGACGTTGTTTTTAAAGTCTCACTCTGAAGTTTATTATCCTCATCTATTACAAACTCACGAGATGTGAGCTCTCTCGAACAAGTCAAGAAAGTGAGCTAAAATGGTGTCTATTCAAGGCTATTTTAGTCCCAATTATCCAAAAAACAGTTGACATGTATATTATTTGTGAAAAATGCGTGTATTTTATGATTGGCTTTTCGCAAATATTAAAATGAATATTATATGTGTTGTGTTAGAAAGTAATGCTGTATTAGTTTTCTTAAGTACTGTGTTAAATATAGTTTTAGGTTATAAAAATTGTTAAAATAGAAACGATGCTATGTAGGATACTTTTTTTAAAAAGAAAAGACTCGCAGTGAGATAGCAGCCACAGGACACCTAAATCTTTCAGAGAAAAAGAATTTATGGCCCTCTTATCAGAAGAAACCCACTTCTTCCCGCCTCGAAGGCGCTGTTAGGATTTGGAGGAAGAAGTTGACGATGACCAGACAGAATCCTGTATTTGAATGGAATTTATGCATCATGTATGAAGTGTATGAATATGCAACAGGCTATTGTTTTTAAGGGTTAATCCTCTGTTAACGGGTGTCCTTTTTCGGGCTCGTGCTGCCCAGAAAAAGGTACCCGGACGTCCGTAACTCTTTGTCTTTATTGTCTCATATTGTCCTAATTCAGTTTGTCCAAATTATTATTACTCTAATTGTATTACTATTTTTATAACCATTTTATTACTATTGAACTTTTAAAATTTTGGAAACAAGTGATTGGCGTTTTTAACAGTCTGAATTACATCCCCAAAGCTTTCAAAACAATTGAGTGTGTCTGCTGCATAAGCAGAATTGACCAAATTCAGGCACTTAAGAAAAATGCTGGAAAGCCATGACAACCTCTAATACAACCAGGCCGAGCCGAACTCGTTACGTTCCAGTGCTCCGAGCCATCTATGAAGACGATGCCTTTTTTTTTTTTTTTTTTTTTTTAGAAAGGCCAACAGCACCAGCGGGTCTTAGGACCCAGCGGTGGTGGGCAGGGCGGGGGACCTGGCCCTGGTGGGCGGGCCAAGAAGCCCAAACCCAGCCGGTGGGGCGGGGAACCTAGCCTCTTCGCCGAGCCCAGATTCATTCTGCTTGTTCCCTTCCTCCAACTTTTTACTGGTATCATCTGGGGCTCCTGCTCCTGGAGTCCCTGGGACAGCCGATGCCCACCCCTAGATGGGCGATCCATTTTCATCTTTTCTTTCACCGCCCGCCCCCATCATGCTGCCTGCGTCTCGGCCACCCCTCCGGCTTTTCAGCCTTCCCCCGCCCCTCCCCGCCAATACGGGAGAAAGGATTGCAGGAGTAGGCGAACGCCTCCTCCTCCTCCCCCCACTCTCTCCAGGACCACTGGTCTATATTGGCAAATGGGGAGGAGAGGTTTTCCCGGGAATATGAAATTCCACCCTGGATTTGGGGTTCTTGGCACCACCCACGTCTGCCCAGGACAAAAGGGTGATCCTCGCTCTCTCCTGTGCCTCCCTCCCCCACGATACAAGGCGGAGAGGAGACTGGGCTGGTTGCAGGCTCCGAAGCAGGCGGCGAAGCGAAGGACGGAGCCTCTGAAGGCGGTGGGGGGCAGAGCGGAGCCGCTGCAGGGGCAAGTTGCGGAGCGGAGGTTGCAGCGTCCGCCGGAGCGGTCGCAGCAGCCGCCGCAGATTGCAGGGGTTACCCCGCCGTGGCGTGGTGCTCCGCCAGTCTCTGTGAAGCGCGCGGCGGCGCAGGGGGGCTGGCCCCGCAGCCGGGGGCCCAGCCACGGACCCCGCAGCTGGAGAGGCAGCGGCGGGCGCTGGCGTGGGGGGATAATCAGCGCGACGGCCACGGGTGCGCGAAAAAGCGCCGCGGCGGTTTCTCTCGGTCCCGGGGAGGGGGCGGCGCTGGCGGCGTCTCTGCTGCTGCCGAAGCGGGGCGCGGAGCTGGCGGCCGCGGTCGGTTCGGGGCCGGTCGAAACAAAGAAACACCGGCTGCTCCATCCGGAGCGGGGGGGGGGGGGGTGAGCACCGGTGGCGGCTGCAACAGAGCGGCCCGCGGCGGAGGCGAGCCCACCAGTCCCTGCGGGGCAGCGAATGCCGAAAATGCCAGTGAGTGAAAAGGCACTCCTGCCGCCGCTCTCGATACGGGGAGAGTCGGAGCCGGCGGAAATGGAGCAGGACGGTCCGCCACAGCCGATCGGGACACGGTTCCCGGAGCCATCGCAGGCGAAAAACCTGTCGGCTTTGTCACTTTCCTGTTCCCTGGGATCTTGCGCCGAAGGGCTTTAGAAATGCGTCTCCAGGGAATGAACAGTGCGGAAGCGGTCGCATCGCCTGCGTCCTTCTGGCCACACTATTCCTGATACAGGTGTGGATGCTGTTTGCCTTCTTGGCCACCAGGGCACACTGCCGGCTCATGTTCAGTTGGCTGTTGACCAGTACCCCCAGGTCCCTTTCTGCCTGGGCACTGTCCAGATACGTTGCAGGGAGTTATTGTGGCCAAAATGTAGGACTCGTCACTTGGACTTATTAAACTTCATCTTATTGGACTCTGCCCATCTATCCAACCCTTCCAGGTCTCTTTGCAGAGCCCTCCCACCTTCCAACAGATCAACACATGCTGCCACCTTAGTGTCGTCTGTAAATCTACTAATGATAGACTCAATACCCTCATCCATGTAATCAATAAAAATATTGAACAGAACAGGCCCCAGCACATACTCCTGAGGAACACCACTGTTGGAATACCAGGCTCTTTTTTGCTCCGAGGTCAGGGCGAATAAAACTCAGGAGACGTTGTTTTTAAAGTCTCACTCTGAAGTTTATTATCCTCATCTATTACAAACTCACGAGATGTGAGCTCTCTCTAACAAGTCAAGAAAGTGAGCTAAAATGGTGTCTATTCAAGGCTATTTTAGTCCCAATTATCCAAAAAACAGTTGACATGTATATTATTTGTGAAAAATGCGTGTATTTTATGATTGGCTTTTCGCAAATATTAAAATGAATATTATATGTGTTGTGTTAGAAAGTAATGCTGTATTAGTTTTCTTAAGTACTGTGTTAAATATAGTTTTAGGTTATAAAAATTGTTAAAATAGAAACGATGCTATGTAGGATACTTTTTTTAAAAAGAAAAGACTCGCAGTGAGATAGCAGCCACAGGACACCTAAATCTTTCAGAGAAAAAGAATTTATGGCCCTCTTATCAGAAGAAACCCACTTCTTCCCGCCTCGAAGGCGCTGTTAGGATTTGGAGGAAGAAGTTGACGATGACCAGACAGAATCCTGTATTTGAATGGAATTTATGCATCATGTATGAAGTGTATGAATATGCAACAGGCTATTGTTTTTAAGGGTTAATCCTCTGTTAACGGGTGTCCTTTTTCGGGCTCGTGCTGCCCAGAAAAAGGTACCCGGACGTCCGTAACTCTTTGTCTTTATTGTCTCATATTGTCCTAATTCAGTTTGTCCAAATTATTATTACTCTAATTGTATTACTATTTTTATAACCATTTTATTACTATTGAACTTTTAAAATTTTGGAAACAAGTGATTGGCGTTTTTAACAGTCTGAATTACATCCCCAAAGCTTTCAAAACAATTGAGTGTGTCTGCTGCATAAGCAGAATTGACCAAATTCAGGCACTTAAGAAAAATGCTGGAAAGCCATGACAACCTCTAATACAACCAGGCCGAGCCGAACTCGTTACGTTCCAGTGCTCCGAGCCATCTATGAAGACGATGCCTTTTTTTTTTTTTTTTTTTTTTTTTTTTTTTTCAGAAAGGCCAACAGCACCAGCGGGTCTTAGGACCCAGCGGTGGTGGGCAGGGCGGGGGACCTGGCCCTGGTGGGCGGGCCAAGAAGCCCAAACCCAGCCGGTGGGGCGGGGAACCTAGCCTCTTCGCCGAGCCCAGATTCATTCTGCTTGTTCCCTTCCTCCAACTTTTTACTGGTATCATCTGGGGCTCCTGCTCCTGGAGTCCCTGGGACAGCCGATGCCCACCCCTAGATGGGCGATCCATTTTCATCTTTTCTTTCACCGCCCGCCCCCATCATGCTGCCTGCGTCTCGGCCACCCCTCCGGCTTTTCAGCCTTCCCCCGCCCCTCCCCGCCAATACGGGAGAAAGGATTGCAGGAGTAGGCGAACGCCTCCTCCTCCTCCCCCCACTCTCTCCAGGACCACTGGTCTATATTGGCAAATGGGGAGGAGAGGTTTTCCCGGGAATATGAAATTCCACCCTGGATTTGGGGTTCTTGGCACCACCCACGTCTGCCCAGGACAAAAGGGTGATCCTCGCTCTCTCCTGTGCCTCCCTCCCCCACGATACAAGGCGGAGAGGAGACTGGGCTGGTTGCAGGCTCCGAAGCAGGCGGCGAAGCGAAGGACGGAGCCTCTGAAGGCGGTGGGGGGCAGAGCGGAGCCGCTGCAGGGGCAAGTTGCGGAGCGGAGGTTGCAGCGTCCGCCGGAGCGGTCGCAGCAGCCGCCGCAGATTGCAGGGGTTACCCCGCCGTGGCGTGGTGCTCCGCCAGTCTCTGTGAAGCGCGCGGCGGCGCAGGGGGGCTGGCCCCGCAGCCGGGGGCCCAGCCACGGACCCCGCAGCTGGAGAGGCAGCGGCGGGCGCTGGCGTGGGGGGATAATCAGCGCGACGGCCACGGGTGCGCGAAAAAGCGCCGCGGCGGTTTCTCTCGGTCCCGGGGAGGGGGCGGCGCTGGCGGCGTCTCTGCTGCTGCCGAAGCGGGGCGCGGAGCTGGCGGCCGCGGTCGGTTCGGGGCCGGTCGAAACAAAGAAACACCGGCTGCTCCATCCGGAGCGGGGGGGGGGGGGGGGTGAGCACCGGTGGCGGCTGCAACAGAGCGGCCCGCGGCGGAGGCGAGCCCACCAGTCCCTGCGGGGCAGCGAATGCCGAAAATGCCAGTGAGTGAAAAGGCACTCCTGCCGCCGCTCTCGATACGGGGAGAGTCGGAGCCGGCGGAAATGGAGCAGGACGGTCCGCCACAGCCGATCGGGACACGGTTCCCGGAGCCATCGCAGGCGAAAAACCTGTCGGCTTTGTCACTTTCCTGTTCCCTGGGATCTTGCGCCGAAGGGCTTTAGAAATGCGTCTCCAGGGAATGAACAGTGCGGAAGCGGTCGCATCGCCTGCGTCCTTCTGGCCACACTATTCCTGATACAGGTGTGGATGCTGTTTGCCTTCTTGGCCACCAGGGCACACTGCCGGCTCATGTTCAGTTGGCTGTTGACCAGTACCCCCAGGTCCCTTTCTGCCTGGGCACTGTCCAGATACGTTGCAGGGAGTTATTGTGGCCAAAATGTAGGACTCGTCACTTGGACTTATTAAACTTCATCTTATTGGACTCTGCCCATCTATCCAACCCTTCCAGGTCTCTTTGCAGAGCCCTCCCACCTTCCAACAGATCAACACATGCTGCCACCTTAGTGTCGTCTGTAAATCTACTAATGATAGACTCAATACCCTCATCCATGTAATCAATAAAAATATTGAACAGAACAGGCCCCAGCACATACTCCTGAGGAACACCACTGTTGGAATACCAGGCTCTTTTTTGCTCCGAGGTCAGGGCGAATAAAACTCAGGAGACGTTGTTTTTAAAGTCTCACTCTGAAGTTTATTATCCTCATCTATTACAAACTCACGAGATGTGAGCTCTCTCGAACAAGTCAAGAAAGTGAGCTAAAATGGTGTCTATTCAAGGCTATTTTAGTCCCAATTATCCAAAAAACAGTTGACATGTATATTATTTGTGAAAAATGCGTGTATTTTATGATTGGCTTTTCGCAAATATTAAAATGAATATTATATGTGTTGTGTTAGAAAGTAATGCTGTATTAGTTTTCTTAAGTACTGTGTTAAATATAGTTTTAGGTTATAAAAATTGTTAAAATAGAAACGATGCTATGTAGGATACTTTTTTTAAAAAGAAAAGACTCGCAGTGAGATAGCAGCCACAGGACACCTAAATCTTTCAGAGAAAAAGAATTTATGGCCCTCTTATCAGAAGAAACCCACTTCTTCCCGCCTCGAAGGCGCTGTTAGGATTTGGAGGAAGAAGTTGACGATGACCAGACAGAATCCTGTATTTGAATGGAATTTATGCATCATGTATGAAGTGTATGAATATGCAACAGGCTATTGTTTTTAAGGGTTAATCCTCTGTTAACGGGTGTCCTTTTTCGGGCTCGTGCTGCCCAGAAAAAGGTACCCGGACGTCCGTAACTCTTTGTCTTTATTGTCTCATATTGTCCTAATTCAGTTTGTCCAAATTATTATTACTCTAATTGTATTACTATTTTTATAACCATTTTATTACTATTGAACTTTTAAAATTTTGGAAACAAGTGATTGGCGTTTTTAACAGTCTGAATTACATCCCCAAAGCTTTCAAAACAATTGAGTGTGTCTGCTGCATAAGCAGAATTGACCAAATTCAGGCACTTAAGAAAAATGCTGGAAAGCCATGACAACCTCTAATACAACCAGGCCGAGCCGAACTCGTTACGTTCCAGTGCTCCGAGCCATCTATGAAGACGATGCCTTTTTTTTTTTTTTTTTTTTTTTTTTTTTTTCAGAAAGGCCAACAGCACCAGCGGGTCTTAGGACCCAGCGGTGGTGGGCAGGGCGGGGGACCTGGCCCTGGTGGGCGGGCCAAGAAGCCCAAACCCAGCCGGTGGGGCGGGGAACCTAGCCTCTTCGCCGAGCCCAGATTCATTCTGCTTGTTCCCTTCCTCCAACTTTTTACTGGTATCATCTGGGGCTCCTGCTCCTGGAGTCCCTGGGACAGCCGATGCCCACCCCTAGATGGGCGATCCATTTTCATCTTTTCTTTCACCGCCCGCCCCCATCATGCTGCCTGCGTCTCGGCCACCCCTCCGGCTTTTCAGCCTTCCCCCGCCCCTCCCCGCCAATACGGGAGAAAGGATTGCAGGAGTAGGCGAACGCCTCCTCCTCCTCCCCCCACTCTCTCCAGGACCACTGGTCTATATTGGCAAATGGGGAGGAGAGGTTTTCCCGGGAATATGAAATTCCACCCTGGATTTGGGGTTCTTGGCACCACCCACGTCTGCCCAGGACAAAAGGGTGATCCTCGCTCTCTCCTGTGCCTCCCTCCCCCACGATACAAGGCGGAGAGGAGACTGGGCTGGTTGCAGGCTCCGAAGCAGGCGGCGAAGCGAAGGACGGAGCCTCTGAAGGCGGTGGGGGGCAGAGCGGAGCCGCTGCAGGGGCAAGTTGCGGAGCGGAGGTTGCAGCGTCCGCCGGAGCGGTCGCAGCAGCCGCCGCAGATTGCAGGGGTTACCCCGCCGTGGCGTGGTGCTCCGCCAGTCTCTGTGAAGCGCGCGGCGGCGCAGGGGGGCTGGCCCCGCAGCCGGGGGCCCAGCCACGGACCCCGCAGCTGGAGAGGCAGCGGCGGGCGCTGGCGTGGGGGGATAATCAGCGCGACGGCCACGGGTGCGCGAAAAAGCGCCGCGGCGGTTTCTCTCGGTCCCGGGGAGGGGGCGGCGCTGGCGGCGTCTCTGCTGCTGCCGAAGCGGGGCGCGGAGCTGGCGGCCGCGGTCGGTTCGGGGCCGGTCGAAACAAAGAAACACCGGCTGCTCCATCCGGAGCGGGGGGGGGGGGGTGAGCACCGGTGGCGGCTGCAACAGAGCGGCCCGCGGCGGAGGCGAGCCCACCAGTCCCTGCGGGGCAGCGAATGCCGAAAATGCCAGTGAGTGAAAAGGCACTCCTGCCGCCGCTCTCGATACGGGGAGAGTCGGAGCCGGCGGAAATGGAGCAGGACGGTCCGCCACAGCCGATCGGGACACGGTTCCCGGAGCCATCGCAGGCGAAAAACCTGTCGGCTTTGTCACTTTCCTGTTCCCTGGGATCTTGCGCCGAAGGGCTTTAGAAATGCGTCTCCAGGGAATGAACAGTGCGGAAGCGGTCGCATCGCCTGCGTCCTTCTGGCCACACTATTCCTGATACAGGTGTGGATGCTGTTTGCCTTCTTGGCCACCAGGGCACACTGCCGGCTCATGTTCAGTTGGCTGTTGACCAGTACCCCCAGGTCCCTTTCTGCCTGGGCACTGTCCAGATACGTTGCAGGGAGTTATTGTGGCCAAAATGTAGGACTCGTCACTTGGACTTATTAAACTTCATCTTATTGGACTCTGCCCATCTATCCAACCCTTCCAGGTCTCTTTGCAGAGCCCTCCCACCTTCCAACAGATCAACACATGCTGCCACCTTAGTGTCGTCTGTAAATCTACTAATGATAGACTCAATACCCTCATCCATGTAATCAATAAAAATATTGAACAGAACAGGCCCCAGCACATACTCCTGAGGAACACCACTGTTGGAATACCAGGCTCTTTTTTGCTCCGAGGTCAGGGCGAATAAAACTCAGGAGACGTTGTTTTTAAAGTCTCACTCTGAAGTTTATTATCCTCATCTATTACAAACTCACGAGATGTGAGCTCTCTCGAACAAGTCAAGAAAGTGAGCTAAAATGGTGTCTATTCAAGGCTATTTTAGTCCCAATTATCCAAAAAACAGTTGACATGTATATTATTTGTGAAAAATGCGTGTATTTTATGATTGGCTTTTCGCAAATATTAAAATGAATATTATATGTGTTGTGTTAGAAAGTAATGCTGTATTAGTTTTCTTAAGTACTGTGTTAAATATAGTTTTAGGTTATAAAAATTGTTAAAATAGAAACGATGCTATGTAGGATACTTTTTTTAAAAAGAAAAGACTCGCAGTGAGATAGCAGCCACAGGACACCTAAATCTTTCAGAGAAAAAGAATTTATGGCCCTCTTATCAGAAGAAACCCACTTCTTCCCGCCTCGAAGGCGCTGTTAGGATTTGGAGGAAGAAGTTGACGATGACCAGACAGAATCCTGTATTTGAATGGAATTTATGCATCATGTATGAAGTGTATGAATATGCAACAGGCTATTGTTTTTAAGGGTTAATCCTCTGTTAACGGGTGTCCTTTTTCGGGCTCGTGCTGCCCAGAAAAAGGTACCCGGACGTCCGTAACTCTTTGTCTTTATTGTCTCATATTGTCCTAATTCAGTTTGTCCAAATTATTATTACTCTAATTGTATTACTATTTTTATAACCATTTTATTACTATTGAACTTTTAAAATTTTGGAAACAAGTGATTGGCGTTTTTAACAGTCTGAATTACATCCCCAAAGCTTTCAAAACAATTGAGTGTGTCTGCTGCATAAGCAGAATTGACCAAATTCAGGCACTTAAGAAAAATGCTGGAAAGCCATGACAACCTCTAATACAACCAGGCCGAGCCGAACTCGTTACGTTCCAGTGCTCCGAGCCATCTATGAAGACGATGCCTTTTTTTTTTTTTTTTTTTTTTTTTTTTTTTTCAGAAAGGCCAACAGCACCAGCGGGTCTTAGGACCCAGCGGTGGTGGGCAGGGCGGGGGACCTGGCCCTGGTGGGCGGGCCAAGAAGCCCAAACCCAGCCGGTGGGGCGGGGAACCTAGCCTCTTCGCCGAGCCCAGATTCATTCTGCTTGTTCCCTTCCTCCAACTTTTTACTGGTATCATCTGGGGCTCCTGCTCCTGGAGTCCCTGGGACAGCCGATGCCCACCCCTAGATGGGCGATCCATTTTCATCTTTTCTTTCACCGCCCGCCCCCATCATGCTGCCTGCGTCTCGGCCACCCCTCCGGCTTTTCAGCCTTCCCCCGCCCCTCCCCGCCAATACGGGAGAAAGGATTGCAGGAGTAGGCGAACGCCTCCTCCTCCTCCCCCCACTCTCTCCAGGACCACTGGTCTATATTGGCAAATGGGGAGGAGAGGTTTTCCCGGGAATATGAAATTCCACCCTGGATTTGGGGTTCTTGGCACCACCCACGTCTGCCCAGGACAAAAGGGTGATCCTCGCTCTCTCCTGTGCCTCCCTCCCCCACGATACAAGGCGGAGAGGAGACTGGGCTGGTTGCAGGCTCCGAAGCAGGCGGCGAAGCGAAGGACGGAGCCTCTGAAGGCGGTGGGGGGCAGAGCGGAGCCGCTGCAGGGGCAAGTTGCGGAGCGGAGGTTGCAGCGTCCGCCGGAGCGGTCGCAGCAGCCGCCGCAGATTGCAGGGGTTACCCCGCCGTGGCGTGGTGCTCCGCCAGTCTCTGTGAAGCGCGCGGCGGCGCAGGGGGGCTGGCCCCGCAGCCGGGGGCCCAGCCACGGACCCCGCAGCTGGAGAGGCAGCGGCGGGCGCTGGCGTGGGGGGATAATCAGCGCGACGGCCACGGGTGCGCGAAAAAGCGCCGCGGCGGTTTCTCTCGGTCCCGGGGAGGGGGCGGCGCTGGCGGCGTCTCTGCTGCTGCCGAAGCGGGGCGCGGAGCTGGCGGCCGCGGTCGGTTCGGGGCCGGTCGAAACAAAGAAACACCGGCTGCTCCATCCGGAGGGGAGGGGGGTGAGCACCGGTGGCGGCTGCAACAGGGCGGCCCGCGGCGGGGGCGAGCCCACCAGTCCCTGCGGGGCAGCGAATGCCGAAAATGCCAGTGAGTGAAAAGGCACTCCTGCCGCCGCTCTCGATACGGGGAGAGTCGGAGCCGGCGGAAATGGAGCAGGACGGTCCGCCACAGCCGATCGGGACACGGTTCCCGGAGCCATCGCAGGCGAAAAACCTGTCGGCTTTGTCACTTTCCTGTTCCCTGGGATCTTGCGCCGAAGGGCTTTAGAAATGCGTCTCCAGGGAATGAACAGTGCGGAAGCGGTCGCATCGCCTGCGTCCTTCTGGCCACACTATTCCTGATACAGGTGTGGATGCTGTTTGCCTTCTTGGCCACCAGGGCACACTGCCGGCTCATGTTCAGTTGGCTGTTGACCAGTACCCCCAGGTCCCTTTCTGCCTGGGCACTGTCCAGATACGTTGCAGGGAGTTATTGTGGCCAAAATGTAGGACTCGTCACTTGGACTTATTAAACTTCATCTTATTGGACTCTGCCCATCTATCCAACCCTTCCAGGTCTCTTTGCAGAGCCCTCCCACCTTCCAACAGATCAACACATGCTGCCACCTTAGTGTCGTCTGTAAATCTACTAATGATAGACTCAATACCCTCATCCATGTAATCAATAAAAATATTGAACAGAACAGGCCCCAGCACATACTCCTGAGGAACACCACTGTTGGAATACCAGGCTCTTTTTTGCTCCGAGGTCAGGGCGAATAAAACTCAGGAGACGTTGTTTTTAAAGTCTCACTCTGAAGTTTATTATCCTCATCTATTACAAACTCACGAGATGTGAGCTCTCTCTAACAAGTCAAGAAAGTGAGCTAAAATGGTGTCTATTCAAGGCTATTTTAGTCCCAATTATCCAAAAAACAGTTGACATGTATATTATTTGTGAAAAATGCGTGTATTTTATGATTGGCTTTTCGCAAATATTAAAATGAATATTATATGTGTTGTGTTAGAAAGTAATGCTGTATTAGTTTTCTTAAGTACTGTGTTAAATATAGTTTTAGGTTATAAAAATTGTTAAAATAGAAACGATGCTATGTAGGATACTTTTTTTAAAAAGAAAAGACTCGCAGTGAGATAGCAGCCACAGGACACCTAAATCTTTCAGAGAAAAAGAATTTATGGCCCTCTTATCAGAAGAAACCCACTTCTTCCCGCCTCGAAGGCGCTGTTAGGATTTGGAGGAAGAAGTTGACGATGACCAGACAGAATCCTGTATTTGAATGGAATTTATGCATCATGTATGAAGTGTATGAATATGCAACAGGCTATTGTTTTTAAGGGTTAATCCTCTGTTAACGGGTGTCCTTTTTCGGGCTCGTGCTGCCCAGAAAAAGGTACCCGGACGTCCGTAACTCTTTGTCTTTATTGTCTCATATTGTCCTAATTCAGTTTGTCCAAATTATTATTACTCTAATTGTATTACTATTTTTATAACCATTTTATTACTATTGAACTTTTAAAATTTTGGAAACAAGTGATTGGCGTTTTTAACAGTCTGAATTACATCCCCAAAGCTTTCAAAACAATTGAGTGTGTCTGCTGCATAAGCAGAATTGACCAAATTCAGGCACTTAAGAAAAATGCTGGAAAGCCATGACAACCTCTAATACAACCAGGCCGAGCCGAACTCGTTACGTTCCAGTGCTCCGAGCCATCTATGAAGACGATGCCTTTTTTTTTTTTTTTTTTTTTTTTTTTAGAAAGGCCAACCTCACCAGCGGGTCTTAGGACCCAGCGGTGGTGGGCAGGGCGGGGGACCTGGCCCTGGTGGGCGGGCCAAGAAGCCCAAACCCAGCCGGTGGGGCGGGGAACCTAGCCTCTTCGCCGAGCCCAGATTCATTCTGCTTGTTCCCTTCCTCCAACTTTTTACTGGTATCATCTGGGGCTCCTGCTCCTGGAGTCCCTGGGACAGCCGATGCCCACCCCTAGATGGGCGATCCATTTTCATCTTTTCTTTCACCGCCCGCCCCCATCATGCTGCCTGCGTCTCGGCCACCCCTCCGGCTTTTCAGCCTTCCCCCGCCCCTCCCCGCCAATACGGGAGAAAGGATTGCAGGAGTAGGCGAACGCCTCCTCCTCCTCCCCCCACTCTCTCCAGGACCACTGGTCTATATTGGCAAATGGGGAGGAGAGGTTTTCCCGGGAATATGAAATTCCACCCTAGATTTGGGGTTCTTGGCACCACCCACGTCTGCCCAGGACAAAAGGGTGATCCTCGCTCTCTCCTGTGCCTCCCTCCCCCACGATACAAGGCGGAGAGGAGACTGGGCTGGTTGCAGGCTCCGAAGCAGGCGGCGAAGCGAAGGACGGAGCCTCTGAAGGCGGTGGGGGGCAGAGCGGAGCCGCTGCAGGGGCAAGTTGCGGAGCGGAGGTTGCAGCGTCCGCCGGAGCGGTCGCAGCAGCCGCCGCAGATTGCAGGGGTTACCCCGCCGTGGCGTGGTGCTCCGCCAGTCTCTGTGAAGCGCGCGGCGGCGCAGGGGGGCTGGCCCCGCAGCCGGGGGCCCAGCCACGGACCCCGCAGCTGGAGAGGCAGCGGCGGGCGCTGGCGTGGGGGGATAATCAGCGCGACGGCCACGGGTGCGCGAAAAAGCGCCGCGGCGGTTTCTCTCGGTCCCGGGGAGGGGGCGGCGCTGGCGGCGTCTCTGCTGCTGCCGAAGCGGGGCGCGGAGCTGGCGGCCGCGGTCGGTTCGGGGCCGGTCGAAACAAAGAAACACCGGCTGCTCCATCCGGAGCGGGGGGGGGGGGTGAGCACCGGTGGCGGCTGCAACAGGGCGGCCCGCGGCGGGGGGGAGCCCACCAGTCCCTGCGGGGCAGCGAATGCCGAAAATGCCAGTGAGTGAAAAGGCACTCCTGCCGCCGCTCTCGATACGGGGAGAGTCGGAGCCGGCGGAAATGGAGCAGGACGGTCCGCCACAGCCGATCGGGACACGGTTCCCGGAGCCATCGCAGGCGAAAAACCTGTCGGCTTTGTCACTTTCCTGTTCCCTGGGATCTTGCGCCGAAGGGCTTTAGAAATGCGTCTCCAGGGAATGAACAGTGCGGAAGCGGTCGCATCGCCTGCGTCCTTCTGGCCACACTATTCCTGATACAGGTGTGGATGCTGTTTGCCTTCTTGGCCACCAGGGCACACTGCCGGCTCATGTTCAGTTGGCTGTTGACCAGTACCCCCAGGTCCCTTTCTGCCTGGGCACTGTCCAGATACGTTGCAGGGAGTTATTGTGGCCAAAATGTAGGACTCGTCACTTGGACTTATTAAACTTCATCTTATTGGACTCTGCCCATCTATCCAACCCTTCCAGGTCTCTTTGCAGAGCCCTCCCACCTTCCAACAGATCAACACATGCTGCCACCTTAGTGTCGTCTGTAAATCTACTAATGATAGACTCAATACCCTCATCCATGTAATCAATAAAAATATTGAACAGAACAGGCCCCAGCACATACTCCTGAGGAACACCACTGTTGGAATACCAGGCTCTTTTTTGCTCCGAGGTCAGGGCGAATAAAACTCAGGAGACGTTGTTTTTAAAGTCTCACTCTGAAGTTTATTATCCTCATCTATTACAAACTCACGAGATGTGAGCTCTCTCTAACAAGTCAAGAAAGTGAGCTAAAATGGTGTCTATTCAAGGCTATTTTAGTCCCAATTATCCAAAAAACAGTTGACATGTATATTATTTGTGAAAAATGCGTGTATTTTATGATTGGCTTTTCGCAAATATTAAAATGAATATTATATGTGTTGTGTTAGAAAGTAATGCTGTATTAGTTTTCTTAAGTACTGTGTTAAATATAGTTTTAGGTTATAAAAATTGTTAAAATAGAAACGATGCTATGTAGGATACTTTTTTTAAAAAGAAAAGACTCGCAGTGAGATAGCAGCCACAGGACACCTAAATCTTTCAGAGAAAAAGAATTTATGGCCCTCTTATCAGAAGAAACCCACTTCTTCCCGCCTCGAAGGCGCTGTTAGGATTTGGAGGAAGAAGTTGACGATGACCAGACAGAATCCTGTATTTGAATGGAATTTATGCATCATGTATGAAGTGTATGAATATGCAACAGGCTATTGTTTTTAAGGGTTAATCCTCTGTTAACGGGTGTCCTTTTTCGGGCTCGTGCTGCCCAGAAAAAGGTACCCGGACGTCCGTAACTCTTTGTCTTTATTGTCTCATATTGTCCTAATTCAGTTTGTCCAAATTATTATTACTCTAATTGTATTACTATTTTTATAACCATTTTATTACTATTGAACTTTTAAAATTTTGGAAACAAGTGATTGGCGTTTTTAACAGTCTGAATTACATCCCCAAAGCTTTCAAAACAATTGAGTGTGTCTGCTGCATAAGCAGAATTGACCAAATTCAGGCACTTAAGAAAAATGCTGGAAAGCCATGACAACCTCTAATACAACCAGGCCGAGCCGAACTCGTTACGTTCCAGTGCTCCGAGCCATCTATGAAGACGATGCCTTTTTTTTTTTTTTTTTTTTTTTTTTTTTTTTAGAAAGGCCAACCTCACCAGCGGGTCTTAGGACCCAGCGGTGGTGGGCAGGGCGGGGGACCTGGCCCTGGTGGGCGGGCCAAGAAGCCCAAACCCAGCCGGTGGGGCGGGGAACCTAGCCTCTTCGCCGAGCCCAGATTCATTCTGCTTGTTCCCTTCCTCCAACTTTTTACTGGTATCATCTGGGGCTCCTGCTCCTGGAGTCCCTGGGACAGCCGATGCCCACCCCTAGATGGGCGATCCATTTTCATCTTTTCTTTCACCGCCCGCCCCCATCATGCTGCCTGCGTCTCGGCCACCCCTCCGGCTTTTCAGCCTTCCCCCGCCCCTCCCCGCCAATACGGGAGAAAGGATTGCAGGAGTAGGCGAACGCCTCCTCCTCCTCCCCCCACTCTCTCCAGGACCACTGGTCTATATTGGCAAATGGGGAGGAGAGGTTTTCCCGGGAATATGAAATTCCACCCTGGATTTGGGGTTCTTGGCACCACCCACGTCTGCCCAGGACAAAAGGGTGATCCTCGCTCTCTCCTGTGCCTCCCTCCCCCACGATACAAGGCGGAGAGGAGACTGGGCTGGTTGCAGGCTCCGAAGCAGGCGGCGAAGCGAAGGACGGAGCCTCTGAAGGCGGTGGGGGGCAGAGCGGAGCCGCTGCAGGGGCAAGTTGCGGAGCGGAGGTTGCAGCGTCCGCCGGAGCGGTCGCAGCAGCCGCCGCAGATTGCAGGGGTTACCCCGCCGTGGCGTGGTGCTCCGCCAGTCTCTGTGAAGCGCGCGGCGGCGCAGGGGGGCTGGCCCCGCAGCCGGGGGCCCAGCCACGGACCCCGCAGCTGGAGAGGCAGCGGCGGGCGCTGGCGTGGGGGGATAATCAGCGCGACGGCCACGGGTGCGCGAAAAAGCGCCGCGGCGGTTTCTCTCGGTCCCGGGGAGGGGGCGGCGCTGGCGGCGTCTCTGCTGCTGCCGAAGCGGGGCGCGGAGCTGGCGGCCGCGGTCGGTTCGGGGCCGGTCGAAACAAAGAAACACCGGCTGCTCCATCCGGAGCGGGGGGGGGGGGGTGAGCACCGGTGGCGGCTGCAACAGGGCGGCCCGCGGCGGGGGGGAGCCCACCAGTCCCTGCGGGGCAGCGAATGCCGAAAATGCCAGTGAGTGAAAAGGCACTCCTGCCGCCGCTCTCGATACGGGGAGAGTCGGAGCCGGCGGAAATGGAGCAGGACGGTCCGCCACAGCCGATCGGGACACGGTTCCCGGAGCCATCGCAGGCGAAAAACCTGTCGGCTTTGTCACTTTCCTGTTCCCTGGGATCTTGCGCCGAAGGGCTTTAGAAATGCGTCTCCAGGGAATGAACAGTGCGGAAGCGGTCGCATCGCCTGCGTCCTTCTGGCCACACTATTCCTGATACAGGTGTGGATGCTGTTTGCCTTCTTGGCCACCAGGGCACACTGCCGGCTCATGTTCAGTTGGCTGTTGACCAGTACCCCCAGGTCCCTTTCTGCCTGGGCACTGTCCAGATACGTTGCAGGGAGTTATTGTGGCCAAAATGTAGGACTCGTCACTTGGACTTATTAAACTTCATCTTATTGGACTCTGCCCATCTATCCAACCCTTCCAGGTCTCTTTGCAGAGCCCTCCCACCTTCCAACAGATCAACACATGCTGCCACCTTAGTGTCGTCTGTAAATCTACTAATGATAGACTCAATACCCTCATCCATGTAATCAATAAAAATATTGAACAGAACAGGCCCCAGCACATACTCCTGAGGAACACCACTGTTGGAATACCAGGCTCTTTTTTGCTCCGAGGTCAGGGCGAATAAAACTCAGGAGACGTTGTTTTTAAAGTCTCACTCTGAAGTTTATTATCCTCATCTATTACAAACTCACGAGATGTGAGCTCTCTCTAACAAGTCAAGAAAGTGAGCTAAAATGGTGTCTATTCAAGGCTATTTTAGTCCCAATTATCCAAAAAACAGTTGACATGTATATTATTTGTGAAAAATGCGTGTATTTTATGATTGGCTTTTCGCAAATATTAAAATGAATATTATATGTGTTGTGTTAGAAAGTAATGCTGTATTAGTTTTCTTAAGTACTGTGTTAAATATAGTTTTAGGTTATAAAAATTGTTAAAATAGAAACGATGCTATGTAGGATACTTTTTTTAAAAAGAAAAGACTCGCAGTGAGATAGCAGCCACAGGACACCTAAATCTTTCAGAGAAAAAGAATTTATGGCCCTCTTATCAGAAGAAACCCACTTCTTCCCGCCTCGAAGGCGCTGTTAGGATTTGGAGGAAGAAGTTGACGATGACCAGACAGAATCCTGTATTTGAATGGAATTTATGCATCATGTATGAAGTGTATGAATATGCAACAGGCTATTGTTTTTAAGGGTTAATCCTCTGTTAACGGGTGTCCTTTTTCGGGCTCGTGCTGCCCAGAAAAAGGTACCCGGACGTCCGTAACTCTTTGTCTTTATTGTCTCATATTGTCCTAATTCAGTTTGTCCAAATTATTATTACTCTAATTGTATTACTATTTTTATAACCATTTTATTACTATTGAACTTTTAAAATTTTGGAAACAAGTGATTGGCGTTTTTAACAGTCTGAATTACATCCCCAAAGCTTTCAAAACAATTGAGTGTGTCTGCTGCATAAGCAGAATTGACCAAATTCAGGCACTTAAGAAAAATGCTGGAAAGCCATGACAACCTCTAATACAACCAGGCCGAGCCGAACTCGTTACGTTCCAGTGCTCCGAGCCATCTATGAAGACGATGCCTTTTTTTTTTTTTTTTTTTTTTTTTTTTTAGAAAGGCCAACCTCACCAGCGGGTCTTAGGACCCAGCGGTGGTGGGCAGGGCGGGGGACCTGGCCCTGGTGGGCGGGCCAAGAAGCCCAAACCCAGCCGGTGGGGCGGGGAACCTAGCCTCTTCGCCGAGCCCAGATTCATTCTGCTTGTTCCCTTCCTCCAACTTTTTACTGGTATCATCTGGGGCTCCTGCTCCTGGAGTCCCTGGGACAGCCGATGCCCACCCCTAGATGGGCGATCCATTTTCATCTTTTCTTTCACCGCCCGCCCCCATCATGCTGCCTGCGTCTCGGCCACCCCTCCGGCTTTTCAGCCTTCCCCCGCCCCTCCCCGCCAATACGGGAGAAAGGATTGCAGGAGTAGGCGAACGCCTCCTCCTCCTCCCCCCACTCTCTCCAGGACCACTGGTCTATATTGGCAAATGGGGAGGAGAGGTTTTCCCGGGAATATGAAATTCCACCCTGGATTTGGGGTTCTTGGCACCACCCACGTCTGCCCAGGACAAAAGGGTGATCCTCGCTCTCTCCTGTGCCTCCCTCCCCCACGATACAAGGCGGAGAGGAGACTGGGCTGGTTGCAGGCTCCGAAGCAGGCGGCGAAGCGAAGGACGGAGCCTCTGAAGGCGGTGGGGGGCAGAGCGGAGCCGCTGCAGGGGCAAGTTGCGGAGCGGAGGTTGCAGCGTCCGCCGGAGCGGTCGCAGCAGCCGCCGCAGATTGCAGGGGTTACCCCGCCGTGGCGTGGTGCTCCGCCAGTCTCTGTGAAGCGCGCGGCGGCGCAGGGGGGCTGGCCCCGCAGCCGGGGGCCCAGCCACGGACCCCGCAGCTGGAGAGGCAGCGGCGGGCGCTGGCGTGGGGGGATAATCAGCGCGACGGCCACGGGTGCGCGAAAAAGCGCCGCGGCGGTTTCTCTCGGTCCCGGGGAGGGGGCGGCGCTGGCGGCGTCTCTGCTGCTGCCGAAGCGGGGCGCGGAGCTGGCGGCCGCGGTCGGTTCGGGGCCGGTCGAAACAAAGAAACACCGGCTGCTCCATCCGGAGCGGGGGGGGGGGGTGAGCACCGGTGGCGGCTGCAACAGAGCGGCCCGCGGCGGAGGCGAGCCCACCAGTCCCTGCGGGGCAGCGAATGCCGAAAATGCCAGTGAGTGAAAAGGCACTCCTGCCGCCGCTCTCGATACGGGGAGAGTCGGAGCCGGCGGAAATGGAGCAGGACGGTCCGCCACAGCCGATCGGGACACGGTTCCCGGAGCCATCGCAGGCGAAAAACCTGTCGGCTTTGTCACTTTCCTGTTCCCTGGGATCTTGCGCCGAAGGGCTTTAGAAATGCGTCTCCAGGGAATGAACAGTGCGGAAGCGGTCGCATCGCCTGCGTCCTTCTGGCCACACTATTCCTGATACAGGTGTGGATGCTGTTTGCCTTCTTGGCCACCAGGGCACACTGCCGGCTCATGTTCAGTTGGCTGTTGACCAGTACCCCCAGGTCCCTTTCTGCCTGGGCACTGTCCAGATACGTTGCAGGGAGTTATTGTGGCCAAAATGTAGGACTCGTCACTTGGACTTATTAAACTTCATCTTATTGGACTCTGCCCATCTATCCAACCCTTCCAGGTCTCTTTGCAGAGCCCTCCCACCTTCCAACAGATCAACACATGCTGCCACCTTAGTGTCGTCTGTAAATCTACTAATGATAGACTCAATACCCTCATCCATGTAATCAATAAAAATATTGAACAGAACAGGCCCCAGCACATACTCCTGAGGAACACCACTGTTGGAATACCAGGCTCTTTTTTGCTCCGAGGTCAGGGCGAATAAAACTCAGGAGACGTTGTTTTTAAAGTCTCACTCTGAAGTTTATTATCCTCATCTATTACAAACTCACGAGATGTGAGCTCTCTCGAACAAGTCAAGAAAGTGAGCTAAAATGGTGTCTATTCAAGGCTATTTTAGTCCCAATTATCCAAAAAACAGTTGACATGTATATTATTTGTGAAAAATGCGTGTATTTTATGATTGGCTTTTCGCAAATATTAAAATGAATATTATATGTGTTGTGTTAGAAAGTAATGCTGTATTAGTTTTCTTAAGTACTGTGTTAAATATAGTTTTAGGTTATAAAAATTGTTAAAATAGAAACGATGCTATGTAGGATACTTTTTTTAAAAAGAAAAGACTCGCAGTGAGATAGCAGCCACAGGACACCTAAATCTTTCAGAGAAAAAGAATTTATGGCCCTCTTATCAGAAGAAACCCACTTCTTCCCGCCTCGAAGGCGCTGTTAGGATTTGGAGGAAGAAGTTGACGATGACCAGACAGAATCCTGTATTTGAATGGAATTTATGCATCATGTATGAAGTGTATGAATATGCAACAGGCTATTGTTTTTAAGGGTTAATCCTCTGTTAACGGGTGTCCTTTTTTCGGGCTCGTGCTGCCCAGAAAAAGGTACCCGGACGTCCGTAACTCTTTGTCTTTATTGTCTCATATTGTCCTAATTCAGTTTGTCCAAATTATTATTACTCTAATTGTATTACTATTTTTATAACCATTTTATTACTATTGAACTTTTAAAATTTTGGAAACAAGTGATTGGCGTTTTTAACAGTCTGAATTACATCCCCAAAGCTTTCAAAACAATTGAGTGTGTCTGCTGCATAAGCAGAATTGACCAAATTCAGGCACTTAAGAAAAATGCTGGAAAGCCATGACAACCTCTAATACAACCAGGCCGAGCCGAACTCGTTACGTTCCAGTGCTCCGAGCCATCTATGAAGACGATGCCTTTTTTTTTTTTTTTTTTTTTTTTTTTTTAGAAAGGCCAACAGCACCAGCGGGTCTTAGGACCCAGCGGTGGTGGGCAGGGCGGGGGACCTGGCCCTGGTGGGCGGGCCAAGAAGCCCAAACCCAGCCGGTGGGGCGGGGAACCTAGCCTCTTCGCCGAGCCCAGATTCATTCTGCTTGTTCCCTTCCTCCAACTTTTTACTGGTATCATCTGGGGCTCCTGCTCCTGGAGTCCCTGGGACAGCCGATGCCCACCCCTAGATGGGCGATCCATTTTCATCTTTTCTTTCACCGCCCGCCCCCATCATGCTGCCTGCGTCTCGGCCACCCCTCCGGCTTTTCAGCCTTCCCCCGCCCCTCCCCGCCAATACGGGAGAAAGGATTGCAGGAGTAGGCGAACGCCTCCTCCTCCTCCCCCCACTCTCTCCAGGACCACTGGTCTATATTGGCAAATGGGGAGGAGAGGTTTTCCCGGGAATATGAAATTCCACCCTGGATTTGGGGTTCTTGGCACCACCCACGTCTGCCCAGGACAAAAGGGTGATCCTCGCTCTCTCCTGTGCCTCCCTCCCCCACGATACAAGGCGGAGAGGAGACTGGGCTGGTTGCAGGCTCCGAAGCAGGCGGCGAAGCGAAGGACGGAGCCTCTGAAGGCGGTGGGGGGCAGAGCGGAGCCGCTGCAGGGGCAAGTTGCGGAGCGGAGGTTGCAGCGTCCGCCGGAGCGGTCGCAGCAGCCGCCGCAGATTGCAGGGGTTACCCCGCCGTGGCGTGGTGCTCCGCCAGTCTCTGTGAAGCGCGCGGCGGCGCAGGGGGGCTGGCCCCGCAGCCGGGGGCCCAGCCACGGACCCCGCAGCTGGAGAGGCAGCGGCGGGCGCTGGCGTGGGGGGATAATCAGCGCGACGGCCACGGGTGCGCGAAAAAGCGCCGCGGCGGTTTCTCTCGGTCCCGGGGAGGGGGCGGCGCTGGCGGCGTCTCTGCTGCTGCCGAAGCGGGGCGCGGAGCTGGCGGCCGCGGTCGGTTCGGGGCCGGTCGAAACAAAGAAACACCGGCTGCTCCATCCGGAGCGGGGGGGGGGGGTGAGCACCGGTGGCGGCTGCAACAGAGCGGCCCGCGGCGGAGGCGAGCCCACCAGTCCCTGCGGGGCAGCGAATGCCGAAAATGCCAGTGAGTGAAAAGGCACTCCTGCCGCCGCTCTCGATACGGGGAGAGTCGGAGCCGGCGGAAATGGAGCAGGACGGTCCGCCACAGCCGATCGGGACACGGTTCCCGGAGCCATCGCAGGCGAAAAACCTGTCGGCTTTGTCACTTTCCTGTTCCCTGGGATCTTGCGCCGAAGGGCTTTAGAAATGCGTCTCCAGGGAATGAACAGTGCGGAAGCGGTCGCATCGCCTGCGTCCTTCTGGCCACACTATTCCTGATACAGGTGTGGATGCTGTTTGCCTTCTTGGCCACCAGGGCACACTGCCGGCTCATGTTCAGTTGGCTGTTGACCAGTACCCCCAGGTCCCTTTCTGCCTGGGCACTGTCCAGATACGTTGCAGGGAGTTATTGTGGCCAAAATGTAGGACTCGTCACTTGGACTTATTAAACTTCATCTTATTGGACTCTGCCCATCTATCCAACCCTTCCAGGTCTCTTTGCAGAGCCCTCCCACCTTCCAACAGATCAACACATGCTGCCACCTTAGTGTCGTCTGTAAATCTACTAATGATAGACTCAATACCCTCATCCATGTAATCAATAAAAATATTGAACAGAACAGGCCCCAGCACATACTCCTGAGGAACACCACTGTTGGAATACCAGGCTCTTTTTTGCTCCGAGGTCAGGGCGAATAAAACTCAGGAGACGTTGTTTTTAAAGTCTCACTCTGAAGTTTATTATCCTCATCTATTACAAACTCACGAGATGTGAGCTCTCTCGAACAAGTCAAGAAAGTGAGCTAAAATGGTGTCTATTCAAGGCTATTTTAGTCCCAATTATCCAAAAAACAGTTGACATGTATATTATTTGTGAAAAATGCGTGTATTTTATGATTGGCTTTTCGCAAATATTAAAATGAATATTATATGTGTTGTGTTAGAAAGTAATGCTGTATTAGTTTTCTTAAGTACTGTGTTAAATATAGTTTTAGGTTATAAAAATTGTTAAAATAGAAACGATGCTATGTAGGATACTTTTTTTAAAAAGAAAAGACTCGCAGTGAGATAGCAGCCACAGGACACCTAAATCTTTCAGAGAAAAAGAATTTATGGCCCTCTTATCAGAAGAAACCCACTTCTTCCCGCCTCGAAGGCGCTGTTAGGATTTGGAGGAAGAAGTTGACGATGACCAGACAGAATCCTGTATTTGAATGGAATTTATGCATCATGTATGAAGTGTATGAATATGCAACAGGCTATTGTTTTTAAGGGTTAATCCTCTGTTAACGGGTGTCCTTTTTTCGGGCTCGTGCTGCCCAGAAAAAGGTACCCGGACGTCCGTAACTCTTTGTCTTTATTGTCTCATATTGTCCTAATTCAGTTTGTCCAAATTATTATTACTCTAATTGTATTACTATTTTTATAACCATTTTATTACTATTGAACTTTTAAAATTTTGGAAACAAGTGATTGGCGTTTTTAACAGTCTGAATTACATCCCCAAAGCTTTCAAAACAATTGAGTGTGTCTGCTGCATAAGCAGAATTGACCAAATTCAGGCACTTAAGAAAAATGCTGGAAAGCCATGACAACCTCTAATACAACCAGGCCGAGCCGAACTCGTTACGTTCCAGTGCTCCGAGCCATCTATGAAGACGATGCCTTTTTTTTTTTTTTTTTTTTTTTTTTTTTAGAAAGGCCAACAGCACCAGCGGGTCTTAGGACCCAGCGGTGGTGGGCAGGGCGGGGGACCTGGCCCTGGTGGGCGGGCCAAGAAGCCCAAACCCAGCCGGTGGGGCGGGGAACCTAGCCTCTTCGCCGAGCCCAGATTCATTCTGCTTGTTCCCTTCCTCCAACTTTTTACTGGTATCATCTGGGGCTCCTGCTCCTGGAGTCCCTGGGACAGCCGATGCCCACCCCTAGATGGGCGATCCATTTTCATCTTTTCTTTCACCGCCCGCCCCCATCATGCTGCCTGCGTCTCGGCCACCCCTCCGGCTTTTCAGCCTTCCCCCGCCCCCCCCCGCCAATACGGGAGAAAGGATTGCAGGAGTAGGCGAACGCCTCCTCCTCCTCCCCCCACTCTCTCCAGGACCACTGGTCTATATTGGCAAATGGGGAGGAGAGGTTTTCCCGGGAATATGAAATTCCACCCTGGATTTGGGGTTCTTGGCACCACCCACGTCTGCCCAGGACAAAAGGGTGATCCTCGCTCTCTCCTGTGCCTCCCTCCCCCACGATACAAGGCGGAGAGGAGACTGGGCTGGTTGCAGGCTCCGAAGCAGGCGGCGAAGCGAAGGACGGAGCCTCTGAAGGCGGTGGGGGGCAGAGCGGAGCCGCTGCAGGGGCAAGTTGCGGAGCGGAGGTTGCAGCGTCCGCCGGAGCGGTCGCAGCAGCCGCCGCAGATTGCAGGGGTTACCCCGCCGTGGCGTGGTGCTCCGCCAGTCTCTGTGAAGCGCGCGGCGGCGCAGGGGGGCTGGCCCCGCAGCCGGGGGCCCAGCCACGGACCCCGCAGCTGGAGAGGCAGCGGCGGGCGCTGGCGTGGGGGGATAATCAGCGCGACGGCCACGGGTGCGCGAAAAAGCGCCGCGGCGGTTTCTCTCGGTCCCGGGGAGGGGGCGGCGCTGGCGGCGTCTCTGCTGCTGCCGAAGCGGGGCGCGGAGCTGGCGGCCGCGGTCGGTTCGGGGCCGGTCGAAACAAAGAAACACCGGCTGCTCCATCCGGAGCGGGGGGGGGGGGGGGGTGAGCACCGGTGGCGGCTGCAACAGAGCGGCCCGCGGCGGAGGCGAGCCCACCAGTCCCTGCGGGGCAGCGAATGCCGAAAATGCCAGTGAGTGAAAAGGCACTCCTGCCGCCGCTCTCGATACGGGGAGAGTCGGAGCCGGCGGAAATGGAGCAGGACGGTCCGCCACAGCCGATCGGGACACGGTTCCCGGAGCCATCGCAGGCGAAAAACCTGTCGGCTTTGTCACTTTCCTGTTCCCTGGGATCTTGCGCCGAAGGGCTTTAGAAATGCGTCTCCAGGGAATGAACAGTGCGGAAGCGGTCGCATCGCCTGCGTCCTTCTGGCCACACTATTCCTGATACAGGTGTGGATGCTGTTTGCCTTCTTGGCCACCAGGGCACACTGCCGGCTCATGTTCAGTTGGCTGTTGACCAGTACCCCCAGGTCCCTTTCTGCCTGGGCACTGTCCAGATACGTTGCAGGGAGTTATTGTGGCCAAAATGTAGGACTCGTCACTTGGACTTATTAAACTTCATCTTATTGGACTCTGCCCATCTATCCAACCCTTCCAGGTCTCTTTGCAGAGCCCTCCCACCTTCCAACAGATCAACACATGCTGCCACCTTAGTGTCGTCTGTAAATCTACTAATGATAGACTCAATACCCTCATCCATGTAATCAATAAAAATATTGAACAGAACAGGCCCCAGCACATACTCCTGAGGAACACCACTGTTGGAATACCAGGCTCTTTTTTGCTCCGAGGTCAGGGCGAATAAAACTCAGGAGACGTTGTTTTTAAAGTCTCACTCTGAAGTTTATTATCCTCATCTATTACAAACTCACGAGATGTGAGCTCTCTCGAACAAGTCAAGAAAGTGAGCTAAAATGGTGTCTATTCAAGGCTATTTTAGTCCCAATTATCCAAAAAACAGTTGACATGTATATTATTTGTGAAAAATGCGTGTATTTTATGATTGGCTTTTCGCAAATATTAAAATGAATATTATATGTGTTGTGTTAGAAAGTAATGCTGTATTAGTTTTCTTAAGTACTGTGTTAAATATAGTTTTAGGTTATAAAAATTGTTAAAATAGAAACGATGCTATGTAGGATACTTTTTTTAAAAAGAAAAGACTCGCAGTGAGATAGCAGCCACAGGACACCTAAATCTTTCAGAGAAAAAGAATTTATGGCCCTCTTATCAGAAGAAACCCACTTCTTCCCGCCTCGAAGGCGCTGTTAGGATTTGGAGGAAGAAGTTGACGATGACCAGACAGAATCCTGTATTTGAATGGAATTTATGCATCATGTATGAAGTGTATGAATATGCAACAGGCTATTGTTTTTAAGGGTTAATCCTCTGTTAACGGGTGTCCTTTTTCGGGCTCGTGCTGCCCAGAAAAATGTACCCGGACGTCCGTAACTCTTTGTCTTTATTGTCTCATATTGTCCTAATTCAGTTTGTCCAAATTATTATTACTCTAATTGTATTACTATTTTTATAACCATTTTATTACTATTAAACTTTTAAAAATTTTAAAAACAAGTGATTGGCGTTTTTAACAGTCTGAATTACATCCCCAAAGCTTTCAAAACAATTGAGTGTGTCTGCTGCATAAGCAGAATTGACCAAATTCAGGCACTTAAGAAAAATGCTGGAAAGCCATGACAACCTCTAATACAACCAGGCCGAGCCGAACTCGTTACGTTCCAGTGCTCCGAGCCATCTATGAAGACGATGCCTTTTTTTTTTTTTTTTTTAGAAAGGCCAACAGCACCAGCGGGTCTTAGGACCCAGCGGTGGTGGGCAGGGCGGGGGACCTGGCCCTGGTGGGCGGGCCAAGAAGCCCAAACCCAGCCGGTGGGGCGGGGAACCTAGCCTCTTCGCCGAGCCCAGATTCATTCTGCTTGTTCCCTTCCTCCAACTTTTTACTGGTATCATCTGGGGCTCCTGCTCCTGGAGTCCCTGGGACAGCCGATGCCCACCCCTAGATGGGCGATCCATTTTCATCTTTTCTTTCACCGCCCGCCCCCATCATGCTGCCTGCGTCTCGGCCACCCCTCCGGCTTTTCAGCCTTCCCCCGCCCCCCCCCGCCAATACGGGAGAAAGGATTGCAGGAGTAGGCGAACGCCTCCTCCTCCTCCCCCCACTCTCTCCAGGACCACTGGTCTATATTGGCAAATGGGGAGGAGAGGTTTTCCCGGGAATATGAAATTCCACCCTGGATTTGGGGTTCTTGGCACCACCCACGTCTGCCCAGGACAAAAGGGTGATCCTCGCTCTCTCCTGTGCCTCCCTCCCCCACGATACAAGGCGGAGAGGAGACTGGGCTGGTTGCAGGCTCCGAAGCAGGCGGCGAAGCGAAGGACGGAGCCTCTGAAGGCGGTGGGGGGCAGAGCGGAGCCGCTGCAGGGGCAAGTTGCGGAGCGGAGGTTGCAGCGTCCGCCGGAGCGGTCGCAGCAGCCGCCGCAGATTGCAGGGGTTACCCCGCCGTGGCGTGGTGCTCCGCCAGTCTCTGTGAAGCGCGCGGCGGCGCAGGGGGGCTGGCCCCGCAGCCGGGGGCCCAGCCACGGACCCCGCAGCTGGAGAGGCAGCGGCGGGCGCTGGCGTGGGGGGATAATCAGCGCGACGGCCACGGGTGCGCGAAAAAGCGCCGCGGCGGTTTCTCTCGGTCCCGGGGAGGGGGCGGCGCTGGCGGCGTCTCTGCTGCTGCCGAAGCGGGGCGCGGAGCTGGCGGCCGCGGTCGGTTCGGGGCCGGTCGAAACAAAGAAACACCGGCTGCTCCATCCGGAGCGGGGGGGGGGGGGTGAGCACCGGTGGCGGCTGCAACAGAGCGGCCCGCGGCGGAGGCGAGCCCACCAGTCCCTGCGGGGCAGCGAATGCCGAAAATGCCAGTGAGTGAAAAGGCACTCCTGCCGCCGCTCTCGATACGGGGAGAGTCGGAGCCGGCGGAAATGGAGCAGGACGGTCCGCCACAGCCGATCGGGACACGGTTCCCGGAGCCATCGCAGGCGAAAAACCTGTCGGCTTTGTCACTTTCCTGTTCCCTGGGATCTTGCGCCGAAGGGCTTTAGAAATGCGTCTCCAGGGAATGAACAGTGCGGAAGCGGTCGCATCGCCTGCGTCCTTCTGGCCACACTATTCCTGATACAGGTGTGGATGCTGTTTGCCTTCTTGGCCACCAGGGCACACTGCCGGCTCATGTTCAGTTGGCTGTTGACCAGTACCCCCAGGTCCCTTTCTGCCTGGGCACTGTCCAGATACGTTGCAGGGAGTTATTGTGGCCAAAATGTAGGACTCGTCACTTGGACTTATTAAACTTCATCTTATTGGACTCTGCCCATCTATCCAACCCTTCCAGGTCTCTTTGCAGAGCCCTCCCACCTTCCAACAGATCAACACATGCTGCCACCTTAGTGTCGTCTGTAAATCTACTAATGATAGACTCAATACCCTCATCCATGTAATCAATAAAAATATTGAACAGAACAGGCCCCAGCACATACTCCTGAGGAACACCACTGTTGGAATACCAGGCTCTTTTTTGCTCCGAGGTCAGGGCGAATAAAACTCAGGAGACGTTGTTTTTAAAGTCTCACTCTGAAGTTTATTATCCTCATCTATTACAAACTCACGAGATGTGAGCTCTCTCTAACAAGTCAAGAAAGTGAGCTAAAATGGTGTCTATTCAAGGCTATTTTAGTCCCAATTATCCAAAAAACAGTTGACATGTATATTATTTGTGAAAAATGCGTGTATTTTATGATTGGCTTTTCGCAAATATTAAAATGAATATTATATGTGTTGTGTTAGAAAGTAATGCTGTATTAGTTTTCTTAAGTACTGTGTTAAATATAGTTTTAGGTTATAAAAATTGTTAAAATAGAAACGATGCTATGTAGGATACTTTTTTTAAAAAGAAAAGACTCGCAGTGAGATAGCAGCCACAGGACACCTAAATCTTTCAGAGAAAAAGAATTTATGGCCCTCTTATCAGAAGAAACCCACTTCTTCCCGCCTCGAAGGCGCTGTTAGGATTTGGAGGAAGAAGTTGACGATGACCAGACAGAATCCTGTATTTGAATGGAATTTATGCATCATGTATGAAGTGTATGAATATGCAACAGGCTATTGTTTTTAAGGGTTAATCCTCTGTTAACGGGTGTCCTTTTTTCGGGCTCGTGCTGCCCAGAAAAAGGTACCCGGACGTCCGTAACTCTTTGTCTTTATTGTCTCATATTGTCCTAATTCAGTTTGTCCAAATTATTATTACTCTAATTGTATTACTATTTTTATAACCATTTTATTACTATTGAACTTTTAAAATTTTGGAAACAAGTGATTGGCGTTTTTAACAGTCTGAATTACATCCCCAAAGCTTTCAAAACAATTGAGTGTGTCTGCTGCATAAGCAGAATTGACCAAATTCAGGCACTTAAGAAAAATGCTGGAAAGCCATGACAACCTCTAATACAACCAGGCCGAGCCGAACTCGTTACGTTCCAGTGCTCCGAGCCATCTATGAAGACGATGCCTTTTTTTTTTTTTTTTTTTTTTTTTTAGAAAGGCCAACAGCACCAGCGGGTCTTAGGACCCAGCGGTGGTGGGCAGGGCGGGGGACCTGGCCCTGGTGGGCGGGCCAAGAAGCCCAAACCCAGCCGGTGGGGCGGGGAACCTAGCCTCTTCGCCGAGCCCAGATTCATTCTGCTTGTTCCCTTCCTCCAACTTTTTACTGGTATCATCTGGGGCTCCTGCTCCTGGAGTCCCTGGGACAGCCGATGCCCACCCCTAGATGGGCGATCCATTTTCATCTTTTCTTTCACCGCCCGCCCCCATCATGCTGCCTGCGTCTCGGCCACCCCTCCGGCTTTTCAGCCTTCCCCCGCCCCCCCCCCGCCAATACGGGAGAAAGGATTGCAGGAGTAGGCGAACGCCTCCTCCTCCTCCCCCCACTCTCTCCAGGACCACTGGTCTATATTGGCAAATGGGGAGGAGAGGTTTTCCCGGGAATATGAAATTCCACCCTGGATTTGGGGTTCTTGGCACCACCCACGTCTGCCCAGGACAAAAGGGTGATCCTCGCTCTCTCCTGTGCCTCCCTCCCCCACGATACAAGGCGGAGAGGAGACTGGGCTGGTTGCAGGCTCCGAAGCAGGCGGCGAAGCGAAGGACGGAGCCTCTGAAGGCGGTGGGGGGCAGAGCGGAGCCGCTGCAGGGGCAAGTTGCGGAGCGGAGGTTGCAGCGTCCGCCGGAGCGGTCGCAGCAGCCGCCGCAGATTGCAGGGGTTACCCCGCCGTGGCGTGGTGCTCCGCCAGTCTCTGTGAAGCGCGCGGCGGCGCAGGGGGGCTGGCCCCGCAGCCGGGGGCCCAGCCACGGACCCCGCAGCTGGAGAGGCAGCGGCGGGCGCTGGCGTGGGGGGATAATCAGCGCGACGGCCACGGGTGCGCGAAAAAGCGCCGCGGCGGTTTCTCTCGGTCCCGGGGAGGGGGCGGCGCTGGCGGCGTCTCTGCTGCTGCCGAAGCGGGGCGCGGAGCTGGCGGCCGCGGTCGGTTCGGGGCCGGTCGAAACAAAGAAACACCGGCTGCTCCATCCGGAGCGGGGGGGGGGGGGGGGGTGAGCACCGGTTGCGGCTGGAACAGAGCGGCCCGCGGCGGAGGCGAGCCCACCAGTCCCTGCGGGGCAGCGAATGCCGAAAATGCCAGTGAGTGAAAAGGCACTCCTGCCGCCGCTCTCGATACGGGGAGAGTCGGAGCCGGCGGAAATGGAGCAGGACGGTCCGCCACAGCCGATCGGGACACGGTTCCCGGAGCCATCGCAGGCGAAAAACCTGTCGGCTTTGTCACTTTCCTGTTCCCTGGGATCTTGCGCCGAAGGGCTTTAGAAATGCGTCTCCAGGGAATGAACAGTGCGGAAGCGGTCGCATCGCCTGCGTCCTTCTGGCCACACTATTCCTGATACAGGTGTGGATGCTGTTTGCCTTCTTGGCCACCAGGGCACACTGCCGGCTCATGTTCAGTTGGCTGTTGACCAGTACCCCCAGGTCCCTTTCTGCCTGGGCACTGTCCAGATACGTTGCAGGGAGTTATTGTGGCCAAAATGTAGGACTCGTCACTTGGACTTATTAAACTTCATCTTATTGGACTCTGCCCATCTATCCAACCCTTCCAGGTCTCTTTGCAGAGCCCTCCCACCTTCCAACAGATCAACACATGCTGCCACCTTAGTGTCGTCTGTAAATCTACTAATGATAGACTCAATACCCTCATCCATGTAATCAATAAAAATATTGAACAGAACAGGCCCCAGCACATACTCCTGAGGAACACCACTGTTGGAATACCAGGCTCTTTTTTGCTCCGAGGTCAGGGCGAATAAAACTCAGGAGACGTTGTTTTTAAAGTCTCACTCTGAAGTTTATTATCCTCATCTATTACAAACTCACGAGATGTGAGCTCTCTCTAACAAGTCAAGAAAGTGAGCTAAAATGGTGTCTATTCAAGGCTATTTTAGTCCCAATTATCCAAAAAACAGTTGACATGTATATTATTTGTGAAAAATGCGTGTATTTTATGATTGGCTTTTCGCAAATATTAAAATGAATATTATATGTGTTGTGTTAGAAAGTAATGCTGTATTAGTTTTCTTAAGTACTGTGTTAAATATAGTTTTAGGTTATAAAAATTGTTAAAATAGAAACGATGCTATGTAGGATACTTTTTTTAAAAAGAAAAGACTCGCAGTGAGATAGCAGCCACAGGACACCTAAATCTTTCAGAGAAAAAGAATTTATGGCCCTCTTATCAGAAGAAACCCACTTCTTCCCGCCTCGAAGGCGCTGTTAGGATTTGGAGGAAGAAGTTGACGATGACCAGACAGAATCCTGTATTTGAATGGAATTTATGCATCATGTATGAAGTGTATGAATATGCAACAGGCTATTGTTTTTAAGGGTTAATCCTCTGTTAACGGGTGTCCTTTTTTCGGGCTCGTGCTGCCCAGAAAAAGGTACCCGGACGTCCGTAACTCTTTGTCTTTATTGTCTCATATTGTCCTAATTCAGTTTGTCCAAATTATTATTACTCTAATTGTATTACTATTTTTATAACCATTTTATTACTATTGAACTTTTAAAATTTTGGAAACAAGTGATTGGCGTTTTTAACAGTCTGAATTACATCCCCAAAGCTTTCAAAACAATTGAGTGTGTCTGCTGCATAAGCAGAATTGACCAAATTCAGGCACTTAAGAAAAATGCTGGAAAGCCATGACAACCTCTAATACAACCAGGCCGAGCCGAACTCGTTACGTTCCAGTGCTCCGAGCCATCTATGAAGACGATGCCTTTTTTTTTTTTTTTTTTTTTTTTTTAGAAAGGCCAACAGCACCAGCGGGTCTTAGGACCCAGCGGTGGTGGGCAGGGCGGGGGACCTGGCCCTGGTGGGCGGGCCAAGAAGCCCAAACCCAGCCGGTGGGGCGGGGAACCTAGCCTCTTCGCCGAGCCCAGATTCATTCTGCTTGTTCCCTTCCTCCAACTTTTTACTGGTATCATCTGGGGCTCCTGCTCCTGGAGTCCCTGGGACAGCCGATGCCCACCCCTAGATGGGCGATCCATTTTCATCTTTTCTTTCACCGCCCGCCCCCATCATGCTGCCTGCGTCTCGGCCACCCCTCCGGCTTTTCAGCCTTCCCCCGCCCCCCCCCGCCAATACGGGAGAAAGGATTGCAGGAGTAGGCGAACGCCTCCTCCTCCTCCCCCCACTCTCTCCAGGACCACTGGTCTATATTGGCAAATGGGGAGGAGAGGTTTTCCCGGGAATATGAAATTCCACCCTGGATTTGGGGTTCTTGGCACCACCCACGTCTGCCCAGGACAAAAGGGTGATCCTCGCTCTCTCCTGTGCCTCCCTCCCCCACGATACAAGGCGGAGAGGAGACTGGGCTGGTTGCAGGCTCCGAAGCAGGCGGCGAAGCGAAGGACGGAGCCTCTGAAGGCGGTGGGGGGCAGAGCGGAGCCGCTGCAGGGGCAAGTTGCGGAGCGGAGGTTGCAGCGTCCGCCGGAGCGGTCGCAGCAGCCGCCGCAGATTGCAGGGGTTACCCCGCCGTGGCGTGGTGCTCCGCCAGTCTCTGTGAAGCGCGCGGCGGCGCAGGGGGGCTGGCCCCGCAGCCGGGGGCCCAGCCACGGACCCCGCAGCTGGAGAGGCAGCGGCGGGCGCTGGCGTGGGGGGATAATCAGCGCGACGGCCACGGGTGCGCGAAAAAGCGCCGCGGCGGTTTCTCTCGGTCCCGGGGAGGGGGCGGCGCTGGCGGCGTCTCTGCTGCTGCCGAAGCGGGGCGCGGAGCTGGCGGCCGCGGTCGGTTCGGGGCCGGTCGAAACAAAGAAACACCGGCTGCTCCATCCGGAGCGGGGGGGGGGGGGGGGGTGAGCACCGGTTGCGGCTGGAACAGAGCGGCCCGCGGCGGAGGCGAGCCCACCAGTCCCTGCGGGGCAGCGAATGCCGAAAATGCCAGTGAGTGAAAAGGCACTCCTGCCGCCGCTCTCGATACGGGGAGAGTCGGAGCCGGCGGAAATGGAGCAGGACGGTCCGCCACAGCCGATCGGGACACGGTTCCCGGAGCCATCGCAGGCGAAAAACCTGTCGGCTTTGTCACTTTCCTGTTCCCTGGGATCTTGCGCCGAAGGGCTTTAGAAATGCGTCTCCAGGGAATGAACAGTGCGGAAGCGGTCGCATCGCCTGCGTCCTTCTGGCCACACTATTCCTGATACAGGTGTGGATGCTGTTTGCCTTCTTGGCCACCAGGGCACACTGCCGGCTCATGTTCAGTTGGCTGTTGACCAGTACCCCCAGGTCCCTTTCTGCCTGGGCACTGTCCAGATACGTTGCAGGGAGTTATTGTGGCCAAAATGTAGGACTCGTCACTTGGACTTATTAAACTTCATCTTATTGGACTCTGCCCATCTATCCAACCCTTCCAGGTCTCTTTGCAGAGCCCTCCCACCTTCCAACAGATCAACACATGCTGCCACCTTAGTGTCGTCTGTAAATCTACTAATGATAGACTCAATACCCTCATCCATGTAATCAATAAAAATATTGAACAGAACAGGCCCCAGCACATACTCCTGAGGAACACCACTGTTGGAATACCAGGCTCTTTTTTGCTCCGAGGTCAGGGCGAATAAAACTCAGGAGACGTTGTTTTTAAAGTCTCACTCTGAAGTTTATTATCCTCATCTATTACAAACTCACGAGATGTGAGCTCTCTCTAACAAGTCAAGAAAGTGAGCTAAAATGGTGTCTATTCAAGGCTATTTTAGTCCCAATTATCCAAAAAACAGTTGACATGTATATTATTTGTGAAAAATGCGTGTATTTTATGATTGGCTTTTCGCAAATATTAAAATGAATATTATATGTGTTGTGTTAGAAAGTAATGCTGTATTAGTTTTCTTAAGTACTGTGTTAAATATAGTTTTAGGTTATAAAAATTGTTAAAATAGAAACGATGCTATGTAGGATACTTTTTTTAAAAAGAAAAGACTCGCAGTGAGATAGCAGCCACAGGACACCTAAATCTTTCAGAGAAAAAGAATTTATGGCCCTCTTATCAGAAGAAACCCACTTCTTCCCGCCTCGAAGGCGCTGTTAGGATTTGGAGGAAGAAGTTGACGATGACCAGACAGAATCCTGTATTTGAATGGAATTTATGCATCATGTATGAAGTGTATGAATATGCAACAGGCTATTGTTTTTAAGGGTTAATCCTCTGTTAACGGGTGTCCTTTTTTCGGGCTCGTGCTGCCCAGAAAAAGGTACCCGGACGTCCGTAACTCTTTGTCTTTATTGTCTCATATTGTCCTAATTCAGTTTGTCCAAATTATTATTACTCTAATTGTATTACTATTTTTATAACCATTTTATTACTATTGAACTTTTAAAATTTTGGAAACAAGTGATTGGCGTTTTTAACAGTCTGAATTACATCCCCAAAGCTTTCAAAACAATTGAGTGTGTCTGCTGCATAAGCAGAATTGACCAAATTCAGGCACTTAAGAAAAATGCTGGAAAGCCATGACAACCTCTAATACAACCAGGCCGAGCCGAACTCGTTACGTTCCAGTGCTCCGAGCCATCTATGAAGACGATGCCTTTTTTTTTTTTTTTTTTTTTTTTTTAGAAAGGCCAACAGCACCAGCGGGTCTTAGGACCCAGCGGTGGTGGGCAGGGCGGGGGACCTGGCCCTGGTGGGCGGGCCAAGAAGCCCAAACCCAGCCGGTGGGGCGGGGAACCTAGCCTCTTCGCCGAGCCCAGATTCATTCTGCTTGTTCCCTTCCTCCAACTTTTTACTGGTATCATCTGGGGCTCCTGCTCCTGGAGTCCCTGGGACAGCCGATGCCCACCCCTAGATGGGCGATCCATTTTCATCTTTTCTTTCACCGCCCGCCCCCATCATGCTGCCTGCGTCTCGGCCACCCCTCCGGCTTTTCAGCCTTCCCCCGCCCCCCCCCGCCAATACGGGAGAAAGGATTGCAGGAGTAGGCGAACGCCTCCTCCTCCTCCCCCCACTCTCTCCAGGACCACTGGTCTATATTGGCAAATGGGGAGGAGAGGTTTTCCCGGGAATATGAAATTCCACCCTGGATTTGGGGTTCTTGGCACCACCCACGTCTGCCCAGGACAAAAGGGTGATCCTCGCTCTCTCCTGTGCCTCCCTCCCCCACGATACAAGGCGGAGAGGAGACTGGGCTGGTTGCAGGCTCCGAAGCAGGCGGCGAAGCGAAGGACGGAGCCTCTGAAGGCGGTGGGGGGCAGAGCGGAGCCGCTGCAGGGGCAAGTTGCGGAGCGGAGGTTGCAGCGTCCGCCGGAGCGGTCGCAGCAGCCGCCGCAGATTGCAGGGGTTACCCCGCCGTGGCGTGGTGCTCCGCCAGTCTCTGTGAAGCGCGCGGCGGCGCAGGGGGGCTGGCCCCGCAGCCGGGGGCCCAGCCACGGACCCCGCAGCTGGAGAGGCAGCGGCGGGCGCTGGCGTGGGGGGATAATCAGCGCGACGGCCACGGGTGCGCGAAAAAGCGCCGCGGCGGTTTCTCTCGGTCCCGGGGAGGGGGCGGCGCTGGCGGCGTCTCTGCTGCTGCCGAAGCGGGGCGCGGAGCTGGCGGCCGCGGTCGGTTCGGGGCCGGTCGAAACAAAGAAACACCGGCTGCTCCATCCGGAGCGGGGGGGGGGGGGGGGGTGAGCACCGGTTGCGGCTGGAACAGAGCGGCCCGCGGCGGAGGCGAGCCCACCAGTCCCTGCGGGGCAGCGAATGCCGAAAATGCCAGTGAGTGAAAAGGCACTCCTGCCGCCGCTCTCGATACGGGGAGAGTCGGAGCCGGCGGAAATGGAGCAGGACGGTCCGCCACAGCCGATCGGGACACGGTTCCCGGAGCCATCGCAGGCGAAAAACCTGTCGGCTTTGTCACTTTCCTGTTCCCTGGGATCTTGCGCCGAAGGGCTTTAGAAATGCGTCTCCAGGGAATGAACAGTGCGGAAGCGGTCGCATCGCCTGCGTCCTTCTGGCCACACTATTCCTGATACAGGTGTGGATGCTGTTTGCCTTCTTGGCCACCAGGGCACACTGCCGGCTCATGTTCAGTTGGCTGTTGACCAGTACCCCCAGGTCCTTTTCTGCCTGGGCACTGTCCAGATACGTTGCAGGGAGTTATTGTGGCCAAAATGTAGGACTCGTCACTTGGACTTATTAAACTTCATCTTATTGGACTCTGCCCATCTATCCAACCCTTCCAGGTCTCTTTGCAGAGCCCTCCCACCTTCCAACAGATCAACACATGCTGCCACCTTAGTGTCGTCTGTAAATCTACTAATGATAGACTCAATACCCTCATCCATGTAATCAATAAAAATATTGAACAGAACAGGCCCCAGCACATACTCCTGGGGAACACCACTGTTGGAATACCAGGCTCTTTTTTGCTCCGAGGTCAGGGCGAATAAAACTCAGGAGACGTTGTTTTTAAAGTCTCACTCTGAAGTTTATTATCCTCATCTATTACAAACTCACGAGATGTGAGCTCTCTCTAACAAGTCAAGAAAGTGAGCTAAAATGGTGTCTATTCAAGGCTATTTTAGTCCCAATTATCCAAAAAACAGTTGACATGTATATTATTTGTGAAAAATGCGTGTATTTTATGATTGGCTTTTCGCAAATATTAAAATGAATATTATATGTGTTGTGTTAGAAAGTAATGCTGTATTAGTTTTCTTAAGTACTGTGTTAAATATAGTTTTAGGTTATAAAAATTGTTAAAATAGAAACGATGCTATGTAGGATACTTTTTTTAAAAAGAAAAGACTCGCAGTGAGATAGCAGCCACAGGACACCTAAATCTTTCAGAGAAAAAGAATTTATGGCCCTCTTATCAGAAGAAACCCACTTCTTCCCGCCTCGAAGGCGCTGTTAGGATTTGGAGGAAGAAGTTGACGATGACCAGACAGAATCCTGTATTTGAATGGAATTTATGCATCATGTATGAAGTGTATGAATATGCAACAGGCTATTGTTTTTAAGGGTTAATCCTCTGTTAACGGGTGTCCTTTTTTCGGGCTCGTGCTGCCCAGAAAAAGGTACCCGGACGTCCGTAACTCTTTGTCTTTATTGTCTCATATTGTCCTAATTCAGTTTGTCCAAATTATTATTACTCTAATTGTATTACTATTTTTATAACCATTTTATTACTATTGAACTTTTAAAATTTTGGAAACAAGTGATTGGCGTTTTTAACAGTCTGAATTACATCCCCAAAGCTTTCAAAACAATTGAGTGTGTCTGCTGCATAAGCAGAATTGACCAAATTCAGGCACTTAAGAAAAATGCTGGAAAGCCATGACAACCTCTAATACAACCAGGCCGAGCCGAACTCGTTACGTTCCAGTGCTCCGAGCCATCTATGAAGACGATGCCTTTTTTTTTTTTTTTTTTTTTCTTTTTTTTAGAAAGGCCAACAGCACCAGCGGGTCTTAGGACCCAGCGGTGGTGGGCAGGGCGGGGGACCTGGCCCTGGTGGGCGGGCCAAGAAGCCCAAACCCAGCCGGTGGGGCGGGGAACCTAGCCTCTTCGCCGAGCCCAGATTCATTCTGCTTGTTCCCTTCCTCCAACTTTTTACTGGTATCATCTGGGGCTCCTGCTCCTGGAGTCCCTGGGACAGCCGATGCCCACCCCTAGATGGGCGATCCATTTTCATCTTTTCTTTCACCGCCCGCCCCCATCATGCTGCCTGCGTCTCGGCCACCCCTCCGGCTTTTCAGCCTTCCCCCGCCCCCCCCCGCCAATACGGGAGAAAGGATTGCAGGAGTAGGCGAACGCCTCCTCCTCCTCCCCCCACTCTCTCCAGGACCACTGGTCTATATTGGCAAATGGGGAGGAGAGGTTTTCCCGGGAATATGAAATTCCACCCTGGATTTGGGGTTCTTGGCACCACCCACGTCTGCCCAGGACAAAAGGGTGATCCTCGCTCTCTCCTGTGCCTCCCTCCCCCACGATACAAGGCGGAGAGGAGACTGGGCTGGTTGCAGGCTCCGAAGCAGGCGGCGAAGCGAAGGACGGAGCCTCTGAAGGCGGTGGGGGGCAGAGCGGAGCCGCTGCAGGGGCAAGTTGCGGAGCGGAGGTTGCAGCGTCCGCCGGAGCGGTCGCAGCAGCCGCCGCAGATTGCAGGGGTTACCCCGCCGTGGCGTGGTGCTCCGCCAGTCTCTGTGAAGCGCGCGGCGGCGCAGGGGGGCTGGCCCCGCAGCCGGGGGCCCAGCCACGGACCCCGCAGCTGGAGAGGCAGCGGCGGGCGCTGGCGTGGGGGGATAATCAGCGCGACGGCCACGGGTGCGCGAAAAAGCGCCGCGGCGGTTTCTCTCGGTCCCGGGGAGGGGGCGGCGCTGGCGGCGTCTCTGCTGCTGCCGAAGCGGGGCGCGGAGCTGGCGGCCGCGGTCGGTTCGGGGCCGGTCGAAACAAAGAAACACCGGCTGCTCCATCCGGAGCGGGGGGGGGGGGGGGGGGTGAGCACCGGTTGCGGCTGGAACAGAGCGGCCCGCGGCGGAGGCGAGCCCACCAGTCCCTGCGGGGCAGCGAATGCCGAAAATGCCAGTGAGTGAAAAGGCACTCCTGCCGCCGCTCTCGATACGGGGAGAGTCGGAGCCGGCGGAAATGGAGCAGGACGGTCCGCCACAGCCGATCGGGACACGGTTCCCGGAGCCATCGCAGGCGAAAAACCTGTCGGCTTTGTCACTTTCCTGTTCCCTGGGATCTTGCGCCGAAGGGCTTTAGAAATGCGTCTCCAGGGAATGAACAGTGCGGAAGCGGTCGCATCGCCTGCGTCCTTCTGGCCACACTATTCCTGATACAGGTGTGGATGCTGTTTGCCTTCTTGGCCACCAGGGCACACTGCCGGCTCATGTTCAGTTGGCTGTTGACCAGTACCCCCAGGTCCCTTTCTGCCTGGGCACTGTCCAGATACGTTGCAGGGAGTTATTGTGGCCAAAATGTAGGACTCGTCACTTGGACTTATTAAACTTCATCTTATTGGACTCTGCCCATCTATCCAACCCTTCCAGGTCTCTTTGCAGAGCCCTCCCACCTTCCAACAGATCAACACATGCTGCCACCTTAGTGTCGTCTGTAAATCTACTAATGATAGACTCAATACCCTCATCCATGTAATCAATAAAAATATTGAACAGAACAGGCCCCAGCACATACTCCTGAGGAACACCACTGTTGGAATACCAGGCTCTTTTTTGCTCCGAGGTCAGGGCGAATAAAACTCAGGAGACGTTGTTTTTAAAGTCTCACTCTGAAGTTTATTATCCTCATCTATTACAAACTCACGAGATGTGAGCTCTCTCTAACAAGTCAAGAAAGTGAGCTAAAATGGTGTCTATTCAAGGCTATTTTAGTCCCAATTATCCAAAAAACAGTTGACATGTATATTATTTGTGAAAAATGCGTGTATTTTATGATTGGCTTTTCGCAAATATTAAAATGAATATTATATGTGTTGTGTTAGAAAGTAATGCTGTATTAGTTTTCTTAAGTACTGTGTTAAATATAGTTTTAGGTTATAAAAATTGTTAAAATAGAAACGATGCTATGTAGGATACTTTTTTTAAAAAGAAAAGACTCGCAGTGAGATAGCAGCCACAGGACACCTAAATCTTTCAGAGAAAAAGAATTTATGGCCCTCTTATCAGAAGAAACCCACTTCTTCCCGCCTCGAAGGCGCTGTTAGGATTTGGAGGAAGAAGTTGACGATGACCAGACAGAATCCTGTATTTGAATGGAATTTATGCATCATGTATGAAGTGTATGAATATGCAACAGGCTATTGTTTTTAAGGGTTAATCCTCTGTTAACGGGTGTCCTTTTTTCGGGCTCGTGCTGCCCAGAAAAAGGTACCCGGACGTCCGTAACTCTTTGTCTTTATTGTCTCATATTGTCCTAATTCAGTTTGTCCAAATTATTATTACTCTAATTGTATTACTATTTTTATAACCATTTTATTACTATTGAACTTTTAAAATTTTGGAAACAAGTGATTGGCGTTTTTAACAGTCTGAATTACATCCCCAAAGCTTTCAAAACAATTGAGTGTGTCTGCTGCATAAGCAGAATTGACCAAATTCAGGCACTTAAGAAAAATGCTGGAAAGCCATGACAACCTCTAATACAACCAGGCCGAGCCGAACTCGTTACGTTCCAGTGCTCCGAGCCATCTATGAAGACGATGCCTTTTTTTTTTTTTTTTTTTTTTTTTAGAAAGGCCAACAGCACCAGCGGGTCTTAGGACCCAGCGGTGGTGGGCAGGGCGGGGGACCTGGCCCTGGTGGGCGGGCCAAGAAGCCCAAACCCAGCCGGTGGGGCGGGGAACCTAGCCTCTTCGCCGAGCCCAGATTCATTCTGCTTGTTCCCTTCCTCCAACTTTTTACTGGTATCATCTGGGGCTCCTGCTCCTGGAGTCCCTGGGACAGCCGATGCCCACCCCTAGATGGGCGATCCATTTTCATCTTTTCTTTCACCGCCCGCCCCCATCATGCTGCCTGCGTCTCGGCCACCCCTCCGGCTTTTCAGCCTTCCCCCGCCCCCCCCCGCCAATACGGGAGAAAGGATTGCAGGAGTAGGCGAACGCCTCCTCCTCCTCCCCCCACTCTCTCCAGGACCACTGGTCTATATTGGCAAATGGGGAGGAGAGGTTTTCCCGGGAATATGAAATTCCACCCTGGATTTGGGGTTCTTGGCACCACCCACGTCTGCCCAGGACAAAAGGGTGATCCTCGCTCTCTCCTGTGCCTCCCTCCCCCACGATACAAGGCGGAGAGGAGACTGGGCTGGTTGCAGGCTCCGAAGCAGGCGGCGAAGCGAAGGACGGAGCCTCTGAAGGCGGTGGGGGGCAGAGCGGAGCCGCTGCAGGGGCAAGTTGCGGAGCGGAGGTTGCAGCGTCCGCCGGAGCGGTCGCAGCAGCCGCCGCAGATTGCAGGGGTTACCCCGCCGTGGCGTGGTGCTCCGCCAGTCTCTGTGAAGCGCGCGGCGGCGCAGGGGGGCTGGCCCCGCAGCCGGGGGCCCAGCCACGGACCCCGCAGCTGGAGAGGCAGCGGCGGGCGCTGGCGTGGGGGGATAATCAGCGCGACGGCCACGGGTGCGCGAAAAAGCGCCGCGGCGGTTTCTCTCGGTCCCGGGGAGGGGGCGGCGCTGGCGGCGTCTCTGCTGCTGCCGAAGCGGGGCGCGGAGCTGGCGGCCGCGGTCGGTTCGGGGCCGGTCGAAACAAAGAAACACCGGCTGCTCCATCCGGAGCGGGGGGGGGGGGGGGGGTGAGCACCGGTTGCGGCTGGAACAGAGCGGCCCGCGGCGGAGGCGAGCCCACCAGTCCCTGCGGGGCAGCGAATGCCGAAAATGCCAGTGAGTGAAAAGGCACTCCTGCCGCCGCTCTCGATACGGGGAGAGTCGGAGCCGGCGGAAATGGAGCAGGACGGTCCGCCACAGCCGATCGGGACACGGTTCCCGGAGCCATCGCAGGCGAAAAACCTGTCGGCTTTGTCACTTTCCTGTTCCCTGGGATCTTGCGCCGAAGGGCTTTAGAAATGCGTCTCCAGGGAATGAACAGTGCGGAAGCGGTCGCATCGCCTGCGTCCTTCTGGCCACACTATTCCTGATACAGGTGTGGATGCTGTTTGCCTTCTTGGCCACCAGGGCACACTGCCGGCTCATGTTCAGTTGGCTGTTGACCAGTACCCCCAGGTCCCTTTCTGCCTGGGCACTGTCCAGATACGTTGCAGGGAGTTATTGTGGCCAAAATGTAGGACTCGTCACTTGGACTTATTAAACTTCATCTTATTGGACTCTGCCCATCTATCCAACCCTTCCAGGTCTCTTTGCAGAGCCCTCCCACCTTCCAACAGATCAACACATGCTGCCACCTTAGTGTCGTCTGTAAATCTACTAATGATAGACTCAATACCCTCATCCATGTAATCAATAAAAATATTGAACAGAACAGGCCCCAGCACATACTCCTGAGGAACACCACTGTTGGAATACCAGGCTCTTTTTTGCTCCGAGGTCAGGGCGAATAAAACTCAGGAGACGTTGTTTTTAAAGTCTCACTCTGAAGTTTATTATCCTCATCTATTACAAACTCACGAGATGTGAGCTCTCTCTAACAAGTCAAGAAAGTGAGCTAAAATGGTGTCTATTCAAGGCTATTTTAGTCCCAATTATCCAAAAAACAGTTGACATGTATATTATTTGTGAAAAATGCGTGTATTTTATGATTGGCTTTTCGCAAATATTAAAATGAATATTATATGTGTTGTGTTAGAAAGTAATGCTGTATTAGTTTTCTTAAGTACTGTGTTAAATATAGTTTTAGGTTATAAAAATTGTTAAAATAGAAACGATGCTATGTAGGATACTTTTTTTAAAAAGAAAAGACTCGCAGTGAGATAGCAGCCACAGGACACCTAAATCTTTCAGAGAAAAAGAATTTATGGCCCTCTTATCAGAAGAAACCCACTTCTTCCCGCCTCGAAGGCGCTGTTAGGATTTGGAGGAAGAAGTTGACGATGACCAGACAGAATCCTGTATTTGAATGGAATTTATGCATCATGTATGAAGTGTATGAATATGCAACAGGCTATTGTTTTTAAGGGTTAATCCTCTGTTAACGGGTGTCCTTTTTTCGGGCTCGTGCTGCCCAGAAAAAGGTACCCGGACGTCCGTAACTCTTTGTCTTTATTGTCTCATATTGTCCTAATTCAGTTTGTCCAAATTATTATTACTCTAATTGTATTACTATTTTTATAACCATTTTATTACTATTGAACTTTTAAAATTTTGGAAACAAGTGATTGGCGTTTTTAACAGTCTGAATTACATCCCCAAAGCTTTCAAAACAATTGAGTGTGTCTGCTGCATAAGCAGAATTGACCAAATTCAGGCACTTAAGAAAAATGCTGGAAAGCCATGACAACCTCTAATACAACCAGGCCGAGCCGAACTCGTTACGTTCCAGTGCTCCGAGCCATCTATGAAGACGATGCCTTTTTTTTTTTTTTTTTTTTTTTTTTAGAAAGGCCAACAGCACCAGCGGGTCTTAGGACCCAGCGGTGGTGGGCAGGGCGGGGGACCTGGCCCTGGTGGGCGGGCCAAGAAGCCCAAACCCAGCCGGTGGGGCGGGGAACCTAGCCTCTTCGCCGAGCCCAGATTCATTCTGCTTGTTCCCTTCCTCCAACTTTTTACTGGTATCATCTGGGGCTCCTGCTCCTGGAGTCCCTGGGACAGCCGATGCCCACCCCTAGATGGGCGATCCATTTTCATCTTTTCTTTCACCGCCCGCCCCCATCATGCTGCCTGCGTCTCGGCCACCCCTCCGGCTTTTCAGCCTTCCCCCGCCCCCCCCCGCCAATACGGGAGAAAGGATTGCAGGAGTAGGCGAACGCCTCCTCCTCCTCCCCCCACTCTCTCCAGGACCACTGGTCTATATTGGCAAATGGGGAGGAGAGGTTTTCCCGGGAATATGAAATTCCACCCTGGATTTGGGGTTCTTGGCACCACCCACGTCTGCCCAGGACAAAAGGGTGATCCTCGCTCTCTCCTGTGCCTCCCTCCCCCACGATACAAGGCGGAGAGGAGACTGGGCTGGTTGCAGGCTCCGAAGCAGGCGGCGAAGCGAAGGACGGAGCCTCTGAAGGCGGTGGGGGGCAGAGCGGAGCCGCTGCAGGGGCAAGTTGCGGAGCGGAGGTTGCAGCGTCCGCCGGAGCGGTCGCAGCAGCCGCCGCAGATTGCAGGGGTTACCCCGCCGTGGCGTGGTGCTCCGCCAGTCTCTGTGAAGCGCGCGGCGGCGCAGGGGGGCTGGCCCCGCAGCCGGGGGCCCAGCCACGGACCCCGCAGCTGGAGAGGCAGCGGCGGGCGCTGGCGTGGGGGGATAATCAGCGCGACGGCCACGGGTGCGCGAAAAAGCGCCGCGGCGGTTTCTCTCGGTCCCGGGGAGGGGGCGGCGCTGGCGGCGTCTCTGCTGCTGCCGAAGCGGGGCGCGGAGCTGGCGGCCGCGGTCGGTTCGGGGCCGGTCGAAACAAAGAAACACCGGCTGCTCCATCCGGAGCGGGGGGGGGGGGGGGGGTGAGCACCGGTTGCGGCTGGAACAGAGCGGCCCGCGGCGGAGGCGAGCCCACCAGTCCCTGCGGGGCAGCGAATGCCGAAAATGCCAGTGAGTGAAAAGGCACTCCTGCCGCCGCTCTCGATACGGGGAGAGTCGGAGCCGGCGGAAATGGAGCAGGACGGTCCGCCACAGCCGATCGGGACACGGTTCCCGGAGCCATCGCAGGCGAAAAACCTGTCGGCTTTGTCACTTTCCTGTTCCCTGGGATCTTGCGCCGAAGGGCTTTAGAAATGCGTCTCCAGGGAATGAACAGTGCGGAAGCGGTCGCATCGCCTGCGTCCTTCTGGCCACACTATTCCTGATACAGGTGTGGATGCTGTTTGCCTTCTTGGCCACCAGGGCACACTGCCGGCTCATGTTCAGTTGGCTGTTGACCAGTACCCCCAGGTCCCTTTCTGCCTGGGCACTGTCCAGATACGTTGCAGGGAGTTATTGTGGCCAAAATGTAGGACTCGTCACTTGGACTTATTAAACTTCATCTTATTGGACTCTGCCCATCTATCCAACCCTTCCAGGTCTCTTTGCAGAGCCCTCCCACCTTCCAACAGATCAACACATGCTGCCACCTTAGTGTCGTCTGTAAATCTACTAATGATAGACTCAATACCCTCATCCATGTAATCAATAAAAATATTGAACAGAACAGGCCCCAGCACATACTCCTGAGGAACACCACTGTTGGAATACCAGGCTCTTTTTTGCTCCGAGGTCAGGGCGAATAAAACTCAGGAGACGTTGTTTTTAAAGTCTCACTCTGAAGTTTATTATCCTCATCTATTACAAACTCACGAGATGTGAGCTCTCTCGAACAAGTCAAGAAAGTGAGCTAAAATGGTGTCTATTCAAGGCTATTTTAGTCCCAATTATCCAAAAAACAGTTGACATGTATATTATTTGTGAAAAATGCGTGTATTTTATGATTGGCTTTTCGCAAATATTAAAATGAATATTATATGTGTTGTGTTAGAAAGTAATGCTGTATTAGTTTTCTTAAGTACTGTGTTAAATATAGTTTTAGGTTATAAAAATTGTTAAAATAGAAACGATGCTATGTAGGATACTTTTTTTAAAAAGAAAAGACTCGCAGTGAGATAGCAGCCACAGGACACCTAAATCTTTCAGAGAAAAAGAATTTATGGCCCTCTTATCAGAAGAAACCCACTTCTTCCCGCCTCGAAGGCGCTGTTAGGATTTGGAGGAAGAAGTTGACGATGACCAGACAGAATCCTGTATTTGAATGGAATTTATGCATCATGTATGAAGTGTATGAATATGCAACAGGCTATTGTTTTTAAGGGTTAATCCTCTGTTAACGGGTGTCCTTTTTTCGGGCTCGTGCTGCCCAGAAAAAGGTACCCGGACGTCCGTAACTCTTTGTCTTTATTGTCTCATATTGTCCTAATTCAGTTTGTCCAAATTATTATTACTCTAATTGTATTACTATTTTTATAACCATTTTATTACTATTGAACTTTTAAAATTTTGGAAACAAGTGATTGGCGTTTTTAACAGTCTGAATTACATCCCCAAAGCTTTCAAAACAATTGAGTGTGTCTGCTGCATAAGCAGAATTGACCAAATTCAGGCACTTAAGAAAAATGCTGGAAAGCCATGACAACCTCTAATACAACCAGGCCGAGCCGAACTCGTTACGTTCCAGTGCTCCGAGCCATCTATGAAGACGATGCCTTTTTTTTTTTTTTTTTTTTTTTTTTAGAAAGGCCAACAGCACCAGCGGGTCTTAGGACCCAGCGGTGGTGGGCAGGGCGGGGGACCTGGCCCTGGTGGGCGGGCCAAGAAGCCCAAACCCAGCCGGTGGGGCGGGGAACCTAGCCTCTTCGCCGAGCCCAGATTCATTCTGCTTGTTCCCTTCCTCCAACTTTTTACTGGTATCATCTGGGGCTCCTGCTCCTGGAGTCCCTGGGACAGCCGATGCCCACCCCTAGATGGGCGATCCATTTTCATCTTTTCTTTCACCGCCCGCCCCCATCATGCTGCCTGCGTCTCGGCCACCCCTCCGGCTTTTCAGCCTTCCCCCGCCCCCCCCCGCCAATACGGGAGAAAGGATTGCAGGAGTAGGCGAACGCCTCCTCCTCCTCCCCCCACTCTCTCCAGGACCACTGGTCTATATTGGCAAATGGGGAGGAGAGGTTTTCCCGGGAATATGAAATTCCACCCTGGATTTGGGGTTCTTGGCACCACCCACGTCTGCCCAGGACAAAAGGGTGATCCTCGCTCTCTCCTGTGCCTCCCTCCCCCACGATACAAGGCGGAGAGGAGACTGGGCTGGTTGCAGGCTCCGAAGCAGGCGGCGAAGCGAAGGACGGAGCCTCTGAAGGCGGTGGGGGGCAGAGCGGAGCCGCTGCAGGGGCAAGTTGCGGAGCGGAGGTTGCAGCGTCCGCCGGAGCGGTCGCAGCAGCCGCCGCAGATTGCAGGGGTTACCCCGCCGTGGCGTGGTGCTCCGCCAGTCTCTGTGAAGCGCGCGGCGGCGCAGGGGGGCTGGCCCCGCAGCCGGGGGCCCAGCCACGGACCCCGCAGCTGGAGAGGCAGCGGCGGGCGCTGGCGTGGGGGGATAATCAGCGCGACGGCCACGGGTGCGCGAAAAAGCGCCGCGGCGGTTTCTCTCGGTCCCGGGGAGGGGGCGGCGCTGGCGGCGTCTCTGCTGCTGCCGAAGCGGGGCGCGGAGCTGGCGGCCGCGGTCGGTTCGGGGCCGGTCGAAACAAAGAAACACCGGCTGCTCCATCCGGAGCGGGGGGGGGGGGGTGAGCACCGGTTGCGGCTGGAACAGAGCGGCCCGCGGCGGAGGCGAGCCCACCAGTCCCTGCGGGGCAGCGAATGCCGAAAATGCCAGTGAGTGAAAAGGCACTCCTGCCGCCGCTCTCGATACGGGGAGAGTCGGAGCCGGCGGAAATGGAGCAGGACGGTCCGCCACAGCCGATCGGGACACGGTTCCCGGAGCCATCGCAGGCGAAAAACCTGTCGGCTTTGTCACTTTCCTGTTCCCTGGGATCTTGCGCCGAAGGGCTTTAGAAATGCGTCTCCAGGGAATGAACAGTGCGGAAGCGGTCGCATCGCCTGCGTCCTTCTGGCCACACTATTCCTGATACAGGTGTGGATGCTGTTTGCCTTCTTGGCCACCAGGGCACACTGCCGGCTCATGTTCAGTTGGCTGTTGACCAGTACCCCCAGGTCCCTTTCTGCCTGGGCACTGTCCAGATACGTTGCAGGGAGTTATTGTGGCCAAAATGTAGGACTCGTCACTTGGACTTATTAAACTTCATCTTATTGGACTCTGCCCATCTATCCAACCCTTCCAGGTCTCTTTGCAGAGCCCTCCCACCTTCCAACAGATCAACACATGCTGCCACCTTAGTGTCGTCTGTAAATCTACTAATGATAGACTCAATACCCTCATCCATGTAATCAATAAAAATATTGAACAGAACAGGCCCCAGCACATACTCCTGAGGAACACCACTGTTGGAATACCAGGCTCTTTTTTGCTCCGAGGTCAGGGCGAATAAAACTCAGGAGACGTTGTTTTTAAAGTCTCACTCTGAAGTTTATTATCCTCATCTATTACAAACTCACGAGATGTGAGCTCTCTCTAACAAGTCAAGAAAGTGAGCTAAAATGGTGTCTATTCAAGGCTATTTTAGTCCCAATTATCCAAAAAACAGTTGACATGTATATTATTTGTGAAAAATGCGTGTATTTTATGATTGGCTTTTCGCAAATATTAAAATGAATATTATATGTGTTGTGTTAGAAAGTAATGCTGTATTAGTTTTCTTAAGTACTGTGTTAAATATAGTTTTAGGTTATAAAAATTGTTAAAATAGAAACGATGCTATGTAGGATACTTTTTTTAAAAAGAAAAGACTCGCAGTGAGATAGCAGCCACAGGACACCTAAATCTTTCAGAGAAAAAGAATTTATGGCCCTCTTATCAGAAGAAACCCACTTCTTCCCGCCTCGAAGGCGCTGTTAGGATTTGGAGGAAGAAGTTGACGATGACCAGACAGAATCCTGTATTTGAATGGAATTTATGCATCATGTATGAAGTGTATGAATATGCAACAGGCTATTGTTTTTAAGGGTTAATCCTCTGTTAACGGGTGTCCTTTTTTCGGGCTCGTGCTGCCCAGAAAAAGGTACCCGGACGTCCGTAACTCTTTGTCTTTATTGTCTCATATTGTCCTAATTCAGTTTGTCCAAATTATTATTACTCTAATTGTATTACTATTTTTATAACCATTTTATTACTATTGAACTTTTAAAATTTTGGAAACAAGTGATTGGCGTTTTTAACAGTCTGAATTACATCCCCAAAGCTTTCAAAACAATTGAGTGTGTCTGCTGCATAAGCAGAATTGACCAAATTCAGGCACTTAAGAAAAATGCTGGAAAGCCATGACAACCTCTAATACAACCAGGCCGAGCCGAACTCGTTACGTTCCAGTGCTCCGAGCCATCTATGAAGACGATGCCTTTTTTTTTTTTTTTTTTTTTTTTTTAGAAAGGCCAACAGCACCAGCGGGTCTTAGGACCCAGCGGTGGTGGGCAGGGCGGGGGACCTGGCCCTGGTGGGCGGGCCAAGAAGCCCAAACCCAGCCGGTGGGGCGGGGAACCTAGCCTCTTCGCCGAGCCCAGATTCATTCTGCTTGTTCCCTTCCTCCAACTTTTTACTGGTATCATCTGGGGCTCCTGCTCCTGGAGTCCCTGGGACAGCCGATGCCCACCCCTAGATGGGCGATCCATTTTCATCTTTTCTTTCACCGCCCGCCCCCATCATGCTGCCTGCGTCTCGGCCACCCCTCCGGCTTTTCAGCCTTCCCCCGCCCCCCCCCGCCAATACGGGAGAAAGGATTGCAGGAGTAGGCGAACGCCTCCTCCTCCTCCCCCCACTCTCTCCAGGACCACTGGTCTATATTGGCAAATGGGGAGGAGAGGTTTTCCCGGGAATATGAAATTCCACCCTGGATTTGGGGTTCTTGGCACCACCCACGTCTGCCCAGGACAAAAGGGTGATCCTCGCTCTCTCCTGTGCCTCCCTCCCCCACGATACAAGGCGGAGAGGAGACTGGGCTGGTTGCAGGCTCCGAAGCAGGCGGCGAAGCGAAGGACGGAGCCTCTGAAGGCGGTGGGGGGCAGAGCGGAGCCGCTGCAGGGGCAAGTTGCGGAGCGGAGGTTGCAGCGTCCGCCGGAGCGGTCGCAGCAGCCGCCGCAGATTGCAGGGGTTACCCCGCCGTGGCGTGGTGCTCCGCCAGTCTCTGTGAAGCGCGCGGCGGCGCAGGGGGGCTGGCCCCGCAGCCGGGGGCCCAGCCACGGACCCCGCAGCTGGAGAGGCAGCGGCGGGCGCTGGCGTGGGGGGATAATCAGCGCGACGGCCACGGGTGCGCGAAAAAGCGCCGCGGCGGTTTCTCTCGGTCCCGGGGAGGGGGCGGCGCTGGCGGCGTCTCTGCTGCTGCCGAAGCGGGGCGCGGAGCTGGCGGCCGCGGTCGGTTCGGGGCCGGTCGAAACAAAGAAACACCGGCTGCTCCATCCGGAGCGGGGGGGGGGGGGGGGGTGAGCACCGGTTGCGGCTGGAACAGAGCGGCCCGCGGCGGAGGCGAGCCCACCAGTCCCTGCGGGGCAGCGAATGCCGAAAATGCCAGTGAGTGAAAAGGCACTCCTGCCGCCGCTCTCGATACGGGGAGAGTCGGAGCCGGCGGAAATGGAGCAGGACGGTCCGCCACAGCCGATCGGGACACGGTTCCCGGAGCCATCGCAGGCGAAAAACCTGTCGGCTTTGTCACTTTCCTGTTCCCTGGGATCTTGCGCCGAAGGGCTTTAGAAATGCGTCTCCAGGGAATGAACAGTGCGGAAGCGGTCGCATCGCCTGCGTCCTTCTGGCCACACTATTCCTGATACAGGTGTGGATGCTGTTTGCCTTCTTGGCCACCAGGGCACACTGCCGGCTCATGTTCAGTTGGCTGTTGACCAGTACCCCCAGGTCCCTTTCTGCCTGGGCACTGTCCAGATACGTTGCAGGGAGTTATTGTGGCCAAAATGTAGGACTCGTCACTTGGACTTATTAAACTTCATCTTATTGGACTCTGCCCATCTATCCAACCCTTCCAGGTCTCTTTGCAGAGCCCTCCCACCTTCCAACAGATCAACACATGCTGCCACCTTAGTGTCGTCTGTAAATCTACTAATGATAGACTCAATACCCTCATCCATGTAATCAATAAAAATATTGAACAGAACAGGCCCCAGCACATACTCCTGAGGAACACCACTGTTGGAATACCAGGCTCTTTTTTGCTCCGAGGTCAGGGCGAATAAAACTCAGGAGACGTTGTTTTTAAAGTCTCACTCTGAAGTTTATTATCCTCATCTATTACAAACTCACGAGATGTGAGCTCTCTCTAACAAGTCAAGAAAGTGAGCTAAAATGGTGTCTATTCAAGGCTATTTTAGTCCCAATTATCCAAAAAACAGTTGACATGTATATTATTTGTGAAAAATGCGTGTATTTTATGATTGGCTTTTCGCAAATATTAAAATGAATATTATATGTGTTGTGTTAGAAAGTAATGCTGTATTAGTTTTCTTAAGTACTGTGTTAAATATAGTTTTAGGTTATAAAAATTGTTAAAATAGAAACGATGCTATGTAGGATACTTTTTTTAAAAAGAAAAGACTCGCAGTGAGATAGCAGCCACAGGACACCTAAATCTTTCAGAGAAAAAGAATTTATGGCCCTCTTATCAGAAGAAACCCACTTCTTCCCGCCTCGAAGGCGCTGTTAGGATTTGGAGGAAGAAGTTGACGATGACCAGACAGAATCCTGTATTTGAATGGAATTTATGCATCATGTATGAAGTGTATGAATATGCAACAGGCTATTGTTTTTAAGGGTTAATCCTCTGTTAACGGGTGTCCTTTTTTCGGGCTCGTGCTGCCCAGAAAAAGGTACCCGGACGTCCGTAACTCTTTGTCTTTATTGTCTCATATTGTCCTAATTCAGTTTGTCCAAATTATTATTACTCTAATTGTATTACTATTTTTATAACCATTTTATTACTATTGAACTTTTAAAATTTTGGAAACAAGTGATTGGCGTTTTTAACAGTCTGAATTACATCCCCAAAGCTTTCAAAACAATTGAGTGTGTCTGCTGCATAAGCAGAATTGACCAAATTCAGGCACTTAAGAAAAATGCTGGAAAGCCATGACAACCTCTAATACAACCAGGCCGAGCCGAACTCGTTACGTTCCAGTGCTCCGAGCCATCTATGAAGACGATGCCTTTTTTTTTTTTTTTTTTTTTTTTTTTAGAAAGGCCAACAGCACCAGCGGGTCTTAGGACCCAGCGGTGGTGGGCAGGGCGGGGGACCTGGCCCTGGTGGGCGGGCCAAGAAGCCCAAACCCAGCCGGTGGGGCGGGGAACCTAGCCTCTTCGCCGAGCCCAGATTCATTCTGCTTGTTCCCTTCCTCCAACTTTTTACTGGTATCATCTGGGGCTCCTGCTCCTGGAGTCCCTGGGACAGCCGATGCCCACCCCTAGATGGGCGATCCATTTTCATCTTTTCTTTCACCGCCCGCCCCCATCATGCTGCCTGCGTCTCGGCCACCCCTCCGGCTTTTCAGCCTTCCCCCGCCCCCCCCCGCCAATACGGGAGAAAGGATTGCAGGAGTAGGCGAACGCCTCCTCCTCCTCCCCCCACTCTCTCCAGGACCACTGGTCTATATTGGCAAATGGGGAGGAGAGGTTTTCCCGGGAATATGAAATTCCACCCTGGATTTGGGGTTCTTGGCACCACCCACGTCTGCCCAGGACAAAAGGGTGATCCTCGCTCTCTCCTGTGCCTCCCTCCCCCACGATACAAGGCGGAGAGGAGACTGGGCTGGTTGCAGGCTCCGAAGCAGGCGGCGAAGCGAAGGACGGAGCCTCTGAAGGCGGTGGGGGGCAGAGCGGAGCCGCTGCAGGGGCAAGTTGCGGAGCGGAGGTTGCAGCGTCCGCCGGAGCGGTCGCAGCAGCCGCCGCAGATTGCAGGGGTTACCCCGCCGTGGCGTGGTGCTCCGCCAGTCTCTGTGAAGCGCGCGGCGGCGCAGGGGGGCTGGCCCCGCAGCCGGGGGCCCAGCCACGGACCCCGCAGCTGGAGAGGCAGCGGCGGGCGCTGGCGTGGGGGGATAATCAGCGCGACGGCCACGGGTGCGCGAAAAAGCGCCGCGGCGGTTTCTCTCGGTCCCGGGGAGGGGGCGGCGCTGGCGGCGTCTCTGCTGCTGCCGAAGCGGGGCGCGGAGCTGGCGGCCGCGGTCGGTTCGGGGCCGGTCGAAACAAAGAAACACCGGCTGCTCCATCCGGAGCGGGGGGGGGGGGGGGGTGAGCACCGGTGGCGGCTGCAACAGAGCGGCCCGCGGCGGAGGCGAGCCCACCAGTCCCTGCGGGGCAGCGAATGCCGAAAATGCCAGTGAGTGAAAAGGCACTCCTGCCGCCGCTCTCGATACGGGGAGAGTCGGAGCCGGCGGAAATGGAGCAGGACGGTCCGCCACAGCCGATCGGGACACGGTTCCCGGAGCCATCGCAGGCGAAAAACCTGTCGGCTTTGTCACTTTCCTGTTCCCTGGGATCTTGCGCCGAAGGGCTTTAGAAATGCGTCTCCAGGGAATGAACAGTGCGGAAGCGGTCGCATCGCCTGCGTCCTTCTGGCCACACTATTCCTGATACAGGTGTGGATGCTGTTTGCCTTCTTGGCCACCAGGGCACACTGCCGGCTCATGTTCAGTTGGCTGTTGACCAGTACCCCCAGGTCCTTTTCTGCCTGGGCACTGTCCAGATACGTTGCAGGGAGTTATTGTGGCCAAAATGTAGGACTCGTCACTTGGACTTATTAAACTTCATCTTATTGGACTCTGCCCATCTATCCAACCCTTCCAGGTCTCTTTGCAGAGCCCTCCCACCTTCCAACAGATCAACACATGCTGCCACCTTAGTGTCGTCTGTAAATCTACTAATGATAGACTCAATACCCTCATCCATGTAATCAATAAAAATATTGAACAGAACAGGCCCCAGCACATACTCCTGGGGAACACCACTGTTGGAATACCAGGCTCTTTTTTGCTCCGAGGTCAGGGCGAATAAAACTCAGGAGACGTTGTTTTTAAAGTCTCACTCTGAAGTTTATTATCCTCATCTATTACAAACTCACGAGATGTGAGCTCTCTCTAACAAGTCAAGAAAGTGAGCTAAAATGGTGTCTATTCAAGGCTATTTTAGTCCCAATTATCCAAAAAACAGTTGACATGTATATTATTTGTGAAAAATGCGTGTATTTTATGATTGGCTTTTCGCAAATATTAAAATGAATATTATATGTGTTGTGTTAGAAAGTAATGCTGTATTAGTTTTCTTAAGTACTGTGTTAAATATAGTTTTAGGTTATAAAAATTGTTAAAATAGAAACGATGCTATGTAGGATACTTTTTTTAAAAAGAAAAGACTCGCAGTGAGATAGCAGCCACAGGACACCTAAATCTTTCAGAGAAAAAGAATTTATGGCCCTCTTATCAGAAGAAACCCACTTCTTCCCGCCTCGAAGGCGCTGTTAGGATTTGGAGGAAGAAGTTGACGATGACCAGACAGAATCCTGTATTTGAATGGAATTTATGCATCATGTATGAAGTGTATGAATATGCAACAGGCTATTGTTTTTAAGGGTTAATCCTCTGTTAACGGGTGTCCTTTTTTCGGGCTCGTGCTGCCCAGAAAAAGGTACCCGGACGTCCGTAACTCTTTGTCTTTATTGTCTCATATTGTCCTAATTCAGTTTGTCCAAATTATTATTACTCTAATTGTATTACTATTTTTATAACCATTTTATTACTATTGAACTTTTAAAATTTTGGAAACAAGTGATTGGCGTTTTTAACAGTCTGAATTACATCCCCAAAGCTTTCAAAACAATTGAGTGTGTCTGCTGCATAAGCAGAATTGACCAAATTCAGGCACTTAAGAAAAATGCTGGAAAGCCATGACAACCTCTAATACAACCAGGCCGAGCCGAACTCGTTACGTTCCAGTGCTCCGAGCCATCTATGAAGACGATGCCTTTTTTTTTTTTTTTTTTTTCTTTTTTTTAGAAAGGCCAACAGCACCAGCGGGTCTTAGGACCCAGCGGTGGTGGGCAGGGCGGGGGACCTGGCCCTGGTGGGCGGGCCAAGAAGCCCAAACCCAGCCGGTGGGGCGGGGAACCTAGCCTCTTCGCCGAGCCCAGATTCATTCTGCTTGTTCCCTTCCTCCAACTTTTTACTGGTATCATCTGGGGCTCCTGCTCCTGGAGTCCCTGGGACAGCCGATGCCCACCCCTAGATGGGCGATCCATTTTCATCTTTTCTTTCACCGCCCGCCCCCATCATGCTGCCTGCGTCTCGGCCACCCCTCCGGCTTTTCAGCCTTCCCCCGCCCCCCCCCGCCAATACGGGAGAAAGGATTGCAGGAGTAGGCGAACGCCTCCTCCTCCTCCCCCCACTCTCTCCAGGACCACTGGTCTATATTGGCAAATGGGGAGGAGAGGTTTTCCCGGGAATATGAAATTCCACCCTGGATTTGGGGTTCTTGGCACCACCCACGTCTGCCCAGGACAAAAGGGTGATCCTCGCTCTCTCCTGTGCCTCCCTCCCCCACGATACAAGGCGGAGAGGAGACTGGGCTGGTTGCAGGCTCCGAAGCAGGCGGCGAAGCGAAGGACGGAGCCTCTGAAGGCGGTGGGGGGCAGAGCGGAGCCGCTGCAGGGGCAAGTTGCGGAGCGGAGGTTGCAGCGTCCGCCGGAGCGGTCGCAGCAGCCGCCGCAGATTGCAGGGGTTACCCCGCCGTGGCGTGGTGCTCCGCCAGTCTCTGTGAAGCGCGCGGCGGCGCAGGGGGGCTGGCCCCGCAGCCGGGGGCCCAGCCACGGACCCCGCAGCTGGAGAGGCAGCGGCGGGCGCTGGCGTGGGGGGATAATCAGCGCGACGGCCACGGGTGCGCGAAAAAGCGCCGCGGCGGTTTCTCTCGGTCCCGGGGAGGGGGCGGCGCTGGCGGCGTCTCTGCTGCTGCCGAAGCGGGGCGCGGAGCTGGCGGCCGCGGTCGGTTCGGGGCCGGTCGAAACAAAGAAACACCGGCTGCTCCATCCGGAGCGGGGGGGGGGGGGGGGGTGAGCACCGGTTGCGGCTGGAACAGAGCGGCCCGCGGCGGAGGCGAGCCCACCAGTCCCTGCGGGGCAGCGAATGCCGAAAATGCCAGTGAGTGAAAAGGCACTCCTGCCGCCGCTCTCGATACGGGGAGAGTCGGAGCCGGCGGAAATGGAGCAGGACGGTCCGCCACAGCCGATCGGGACACGGTTCCCGGAGCCATCGCAGGCGAAAAACCTGTCGGCTTTGTCACTTTCCTGTTCCCTGGGATCTTGCGCCGAAGGGCTTTAGAAATGCGTCTCCAGGGAATGAACAGTGCGGAAGCGGTCGCATCGCCTGCGTCCTTCTGGCCACACTATTCCTGATACAGGTGTGGATGCTGTTTGCCTTCTTGGCCACCAGGGCACACTGCCGGCTCATGTTCAGTTGGCTGTTGACCAGTACCCCCAGGTCCCTTTCTGCCTGGGCACTGTCCAGATACGTTGCAGGGAGTTATTGTGGCCAAAATGTAGGACTCGTCACTTGGACTTATTAAACTTCATCTTATTGGACTCTGCCCATCTATCCAACCCTTCCAGGTCTCTTTGCAGAGCCCTCCCACCTTCCAACAGATCAACACATGCTGCCACCTTAGTGTCGTCTGTAAATCTACTAATGATAGACTCAATACCCTCATCCATGTAATCAATAAAAATATTGAACAGAACAGGCCCCAGCACATACTCCTGAGGAACACCACTGTTGGAATACCAGGCTCTTTTTTGCTCCGAGGTCAGGGCGAATAAAACTCAGGAGACGTTGTTTTTAAAGTCTCACTCTGAAGTTTATTATCCTCATCTATTACAAACTCACGAGATGTGAGCTCTCTCTAACAAGTCAAGAAAGTGAGCTAAAATGGTGTCTATTCAAGGCTATTTTAGTCCCAATTATCCAAAAAACAGTTGACATGTATATTATTTGTGAAAAATGCGTGTATTTTATGATTGGCTTTTCGCAAATATTAAAATGAATATTATATGTGTTGTGTTAGAAAGTAATGCTGTATTAGTTTTCTTAAGTACTGTGTTAAATATAGTTTTAGGTTATAAAAATTGTTAAAATAGAAACGATGCTATGTAGGATACTTTTTTTAAAAAGAAAAGACTCGCAGTGAGATAGCAGCCACAGGACACCTAAATCTTTCAGAGAAAAAGAATTTATGGCCCTCTTATCAGAAGAAACCCACTTCTTCCCGCCTCGAAGGCGCTGTTAGGATTTGGAGGAAGAAGTTGACGATGACCAGACAGAATCCTGTATTTGAATGGAATTTATGCATCATGTATGAAGTGTATGAATATGCAACAGGCTATTGTTTTTAAGGGTTAATCCTCTGTTAACGGGTGTCCTTTTTTCGGGCTCGTGCTGCCCAGAAAAAGGTACCCGGACGTCCGTAACTCTTTGTCTTTATTGTCTCATATTGTCCTAATTCAGTTTGTCCAAATTATTATTACTCTAATTGTATTACTATTTTTATAACCATTTTATTACTATTGAACTTTTAAAATTTTGGAAACAAGTGATTGGCGTTTTTAACAGTCTGAATTACATCCCCAAAGCTTTCAAAACAATTGAGTGTGTCTGCTGCATAAGCAGAATTGACCAAATTCAGGCACTTAAGAAAAATGCTGGAAAGCCATGACAACCTCTAATACAACCAGGCCGAGCCGAACTCGTTACGTTCCAGTGCTCCGAGCCATCTATGAAGACGATGCCTTTTTTTTTTTTTTTTTTTTTTTTTTAGAAAGGCCAACAGCACCAGCGGGTCTTAGGACCCAGCGGTGGTGGGCAGGGCGGGGGACCTGGCCCTGGTGGGCGGGCCAAGAAGCCCAAACCCAGCCGGTGGGGCGGGGAACCTAGCCTCTTCGCCGAGCCCAGATTCATTCTGCTTGTTCCCTTCCTCCAACTTTTTACTGGTATCATCTGGGGCTCCTGCTCCTGGAGTCCCTGGGACAGCCGATGCCCACCCCTAGATGGGCGATCCATTTTCATCTTTTCTTTCACCGCCCGCCCCCATCATGCTGCCTGCGTCTCGGCCACCCCTCCGGCTTTTCAGCCTTCCCCCGCCCCCCCCCGCCAATACGGGAGAAAGGATTGCAGGAGTAGGCGAACGCCTCCTCCTCCTCCCCCCACTCTCTCCAGGACCACTGGTCTATATTGGCAAATGGGGAGGAGAGGTTTTCCCGGGAATATGAAATTCCACCCTGGATTTGGGGTTCTTGGCACCACCCACGTCTGCCCAGGACAAAAGGGTGATCCTCGCTCTCTCCTGTGCCTCCCTCCCCCACGATACAAGGCGGAGAGGAGACTGGGCTGGTTGCAGGCTCCGAAGCAGGCGGCGAAGCGAAGGACGGAGCCTCTGAAGGCGGTGGGGGGCAGAGCGGAGCCGCTGCAGGGGCAAGTTGCGGAGCGGAGGTTGCAGCGTCCGCCGGAGCGGTCGCAGCAGCCGCCGCAGATTGCAGGGGTTACCCCGCCGTGGCGTGGTGCTCCGCCAGTCTCTGTGAAGCGCGCGGCGGCGCAGGGGGGCTGGCCCCGCAGCCGGGGGCCCAGCCACGGACCCCGCAGCTGGAGAGGCAGCGGCGGGCGCTGGCGTGGGGGGATAATCAGCGCGACGGCCACGGGTGCGCGAAAAAGCGCCGCGGCGGTTTCTCTCGGTCCCGGGGAGGGGGCGGCGCTGGCGGCGTCTCTGCTGCTGCCGAAGCGGGGCGCGGAGCTGGCGGCCGCGGTCGGTTCGGGGCCGGTCGAAACAAAGAAACACCGGCTGCTCCATCCGGAGCGGGGGGGGGGGGGGGGGTGAGCACCGGTTGCGGCTGGAACAGAGCGGCCCGCGGCGGAGGCGAGCCCACCAGTCCCTGCGGGGCAGCGAATGCCGAAAATGCCAGTGAGTGAAAAGGCACTCCTGCCGCCGCTCTCGATACGGGGAGAGTCGGAGCCGGCGGAAATGGAGCAGGACGGTCCGCCACAGCCGATCGGGACACGGTTCCCGGAGCCATCGCAGGCGAAAAACCTGTCGGCTTTGTCACTTTCCTGTTCCCTGGGATCTTGCGCCGAAGGGCTTTAGAAATGCGTCTCCAGGGAATGAACAGTGCGGAAGCGGTCGCATCGCCTGCGTCCTTCTGGCCACACTATTCCTGATACAGGTGTGGATGCTGTTTGCCTTCTTGGCCACCAGGGCACACTGCCGGCTCATGTTCAGTTGGCTGTTGACCAGTACCCCCAGGTCCCTTTCTGCCTGGGCACTGTCCAGATACGTTGCAGGGAGTTATTGTGGCCAAAATGTAGGACTCGTCACTTGGACTTATTAAACTTCATCTTATTGGACTCTGCCCATCTATCCAACCCTTCCAGGTCTCTTTGCAGAGCCCTCCCACCTTCCAACAGATCAACACATGCTGCCACCTTAGTGTCGTCTGTAAATCTACTAATGATAGACTCAATACCCTCATCCATGTAATCAATAAAAATATTGAACAGAACAGGCCCCAGCACATACTCCTGAGGAACACCACTGTTGGAATACCAGGCTCTTTTTTGCTCCGAGGTCAGGGCGAATAAAACTCAGGAGACGTTGTTTTTAAAGTCTCACTCTGAAGTTTATTATCCTCATCTATTACAAACTCACGAGATGTGAGCTCTCTCTAACAAGTCAAGAAAGTGAGCTAAAATGGTGTCTATTCAAGGCTATTTTAGTCCCAATTATCCAAAAAACAGTTGACATGTATATTATTTGTGAAAAATGCGTGTATTTTATGATTGGCTTTTCGCAAATATTAAAATGAATATTATATGTGTTGTGTTAGAAAGTAATGCTGTATTAGTTTTCTTAAGTACTGTGTTAAATATAGTTTTAGGTTATAAAAATTGTTAAAATAGAAACGATGCTATGTAGGATACTTTTTTTAAAAAGAAAAGACTCGCAGTGAGATAGCAGCCACAGGACACCTAAATCTTTCAGAGAAAAAGAATTTATGGCCCTCTTATCAGAAGAAACCCACTTCTTCCCGCCTCGAAGGCGCTGTTAGGATTTGGAGGAAGAAGTTGACGATGACCAGACAGAATCCTGTATTTGAATGGAATTTATGCATCATGTATGAAGTGTATGAATATGCAACAGGCTATTGTTTTTAAGGGTTAATCCTCTGTTAACGGGTGTCCTTTTTTCGGGCTCGTGCTGCCCAGAAAAAGGTACCCGGACGTCCGTAACTCTTTGTCTTTATTGTCTCATATTGTCCTAATTCAGTTTGTCCAAATTATTATTACTCTAATTGTATTACTATTTTTATAACCATTTTATTACTATTGAACTTTTAAAATTTTGGAAACAAGTGATTGGCGTTTTTAACAGTCTGAATTACATCCCCAAAGCTTTCAAAACAATTGAGTGTGTCTGCTGCATAAGCAGAATTGACCAAATTCAGGCACTTAAGAAAAATGCTGGAAAGCCATGACAACCTCTAATACAACCAGGCCGAGCCGAACTCGTTACGTTCCAGTGCTCCGAGCCATCTATGAAGACGATGCCTTTTTTTTTTTTTTTTTTTTTTTTTTAGAAAGGCCAACAGCACCAGCGGGTCTTAGGACCCAGCGGTGGTGGGCAGGGCGGGGGACCTGGCCCTGGTGGGCGGGCCAAGAAGCCCAAACCCAGCCGGTGGGGCGGGGAACCTAGCCTCTTCGCCGAGCCCAGATTCATTCTGCTTGTTCCCTTCCTCCAACTTTTTACTGGTATCATCTGGGGCTCCTGCTCCTGGAGTCCCTGGGACAGCCGATGCCCACCCCTAGATGGGCGATCCATTTTCATCTTTTCTTTCACCGCCCGCCCCCATCATGCTGCCTGCGTCTCGGCCACCCCTCCGGCTTTTCAGCCTTCCCCCGCCCCCCCCCGCCAATACGGGAGAAAGGATTGCAGGAGTAGGCGAACGCCTCCTCCTCCTCCCCCCACTCTCTCCAGGACCACTGGTCTATATTGGCAAATGGGGAGGAGAGGTTTTCCCGGGAATATGAAATTCCACCCTGGATTTGGGGTTCTTGGCACCACCCACGTCTGCCCAGGACAAAAGGGTGATCCTCGCTCTCTCCTGTGCCTCCCTCCCCCACGATACAAGGCGGAGAGGAGACTGGGCTGGTTGCAGGCTCCGAAGCAGGCGGCGAAGCGAAGGACGGAGCCTCTGAAGGCGGTGGGGGGCAGAGCGGAGCCGCTGCAGGGGCAAGTTGCGGAGCGGAGGTTGCAGCGTCCGCCGGAGCGGTCGCAGCAGCCGCCGCAGATTGCAGGGGTTACCCCGCCGTGGCGTGGTGCTCCGCCAGTCTCTGTGAAGCGCGCGGCGGCGCAGGGGGGCTGGCCCCGCAGCCGGGGGCCCAGCCACGGACCCCGCAGCTGGAGAGGCAGCGGCGGGCGCTGGCGTGGGGGGATAATCAGCGCGACGGCCACGGGTGCGCGAAAAAGCGCCGCGGCGGTTTCTCTCGGTCCCGGGGAGGGGGCGGCGCTGGCGGCGTCTCTGCTGCTGCCGAAGCGGGGCGCGGAGCTGGCGGCCGCGGTCGGTTCGGGGCCGGTCGAAACAAAGAAACACCGGCTGCTCCATCCGGAGCGGGGGGGGGGGGGGGGGGTGTGCACCGGTTGCGGCTGGAACAGAGCGGCCCGCGGCGGAGGCGAGCCCACCAGTCCCTGCGGGGCAGCGAATGCCGAAAATGCCAGTGAGTGAAAAGGCACTCCTGCCGCCGCTCTCGATACGGGGAGAGTCGGAGCCGGCGGAAATGGAGCAGGACGGTCCGCCACAGCCGATCGGGACACGGTTCCCGGAGCCATCGCAGGCGAAAAACCTGTCGGCTTTGTCACTTTCCTGTTCCCTGGGATCTTGCGCCGAAGGGCTTTAGAAATGCGTCTCCAGGGAATGAACAGTGCGGAAGCGGTCGCATCGCCTGCGTCCTTCTGGCCACACTATTCCTGATACAGGTGTGGATGCTGTTTGCCTTCTTGGCCACCAGGGCACACTGCCGGCTCATGTTCAGTTGGCTGTTGACCAGTACCCCCAGGTCCTTTTCTGCCTGGGCACTGTCCAGATACGTTGCAGGGAGTTATTGTGGCCAAAATGTAGGACTCGTCACTTGGACTTATTAAACTTCATCTTATTGGACTCTGCCCATCTATCCAACCCTTCCAGGTCTCTTTGCAGAGCCCTCCCACCTTCCAACAGATCAACACATGCTGCCACCTTAGTGTCGTCTGTAAATCTACTAATGATAGACTCAATACCCTCATCCATGTAATCAATAAAAATATTGAACAGAACAGGCCCCAGCACATACTCCTGGGGAACACCACTGTTGGAATACCAGGCTCTTTTTTGCTCCGAGGTCAGGGCGAATAAAACTCAGGAGACGTTGTTTTTAAAGTCTCACTCTGAAGTTTATTATCCTCATCTATTACAAACTCACGAGATGTGAGCTCTCTCTAACAAGTCAAGAAAGTGAGCTAAAATGGTGTCTATTCAAGGCTATTTTAGTCCCAATTATCCAAAAAACAGTTGACATGTATATTATTTGTGAAAAATGCGTGTATTTTATGATTGGCTTTTCGCAAATATTAAAATGAATATTATATGTGTTGTGTTAGAAAGTAATGCTGTATTAGTTTTCTTAAGTACTGTGTTAAATATAGTTTTAGGTTATAAAAATTGTTAAAATAGAAACGATGCTATGTAGGATACTTTTTTTAAAAAGAAAAGACTCGCAGTGAGATAGCAGCCACAGGACACCTAAATCTTTCAGAGAAAAAGAATTTATGGCCCTCTTATCAGAAGAAACCCACTTCTTCCCGCCTCGAAGGCGCTGTTAGGATTTGGAGGAAGAAGTTGACGATGACCAGACAGAATCCTGTATTTGAATGGAATTTATGCATCATGTATGAAGTGTATGAATATGCAACAGGCTATTGTTTTTAAGGGTTAATCCTCTGTTAACGGGTGTCCTTTTTTCGGGCTCGTGCTGCCCAGAAAAAGGTACCCGGACGTCCGTAACTCTTTGTCTTTATTGTCTCATATTGTCCTAATTCAGTTTGTCCAAATTATTATTACTCTAATTGTATTACTATTTTTATAACCATTTTATTACTATTGAACTTTTAAAATTTTGGAAACAAGTGATTGGCGTTTTTAACAGTCTGAATTACATCCCCAAAGCTTTCAAAACAATTGAGTGTGTCTGCTGCATAAGCAGAATTGACCAAATTCAGGCACTTAAGAAAAATGCTGGAAAGCCATGACAACCTCTAATACAACCAGGCCGAGCCGAACTCGTTACGTTCCAGTGCTCCGAGCCATCTATGAAGACGATGCCTTTTTTTTTTTTTTTTTTTCTTTTTTTTAGAAAGGCCAACAGCACCAGCGGGTCTTAGGACCCAGCGGTGGTGGGCAGGGCGGGGGACCTGGCCCTGGTGGGCGGGCCAAGAAGCCCAAACCCAGCCGGTGGGGCGGGGAACCTAGCCTCTTCGCCGAGCCCAGATTCATTCTGCTTGTTCTCTTCCTCCAACTTTTTACTGGTATCATCTGGGGCTCCTGCTCCTGGAGTCCCTGGGACAGCCGATGCCCACCCCTAGATGGGCGATCCATTTTCATCTTTTCTTTCACCGCCCGCCCCCATCATGCTGCCTGCGTCTCGGCCACCCCTCCGGCTTTTCAGCCTTCCCCCGCCCCCCCCCGCCAATACGGGAGAAAGGATTGCAGGAGTAGGCGAACGCCTCCTCCTCCTCCCCCCACTCTCTCCAGGACCACTGGTCTATATTGGCAAATGGGGAGGAGAGGTTTTCCCGGGAATATGAAATTCCACCCTGGATTTGGGGTTCTTGGCACCACCCACGTCTGCCCAGGACAAAAGGGTGATCCTCGCTCTCTCCTGTGCCTCCCTCCCCCACGATACAAGGCGGAGAGGAGACTGGGCTGGTTGCAGGCTCCGAAGCAGGCGGCGAAGCGAAGGACGGAGCCTCTGAAGGCGGTGGGGGGCAGAGCGGAGCCGCTGCAGGGGCAAGTTGCGGAGCGGAGGTTGCAGCGTCCGCCGGAGCGGTCGCAGCAGCCGCCGCAGATTGCAGGGGTTACCCCGCCGTGGCGTGGTGCTCCGCCAGTCTCTGTGAAGCGCGCGGCGGCGCAGGGGGGCTGGCCCCGCAGCCGGGGGCCCAGCCACGGACCCCGCAGCTGGAGAGGCAGCGGCGGGCGCTGGCGTGGGGGGATAATCAGCGCGACGGCCACGGGTGCGCGAAAAAGCGCCGCGGCGGTTTCTCTCGGTCCCGGGGAGGGGGCGGCGCTGGCGGCGTCTCTGCTGCTGCCGAAGCGGGGCGCGGAGCTGGCGGCCGCGGTCGGTTCGGGGCCGGTCGAAACAAAGAAACACCGGCTGCTCCATCCGGAGCGGGGGGGGGGGGGGGGTGAGCACCGGTGGCGGCTGCAACAGGGCGGCCCGCGGCGGGGGCGAGCCCACCAGTCCCTGCGGGGCAGCGAATGCCGAAAATGCCAGTGAGTGAAAAGGCACTCCTGCCGCCGCTCTCGATACGGGGAGAGTCGGAGCCGGCGGAAATGGAGCAGGACGGTCCGCCACAGCCGATCGGGACACGGTTCCCGGAGCCATCGCAGGCGAAAAACCTGTCGGCTTTGTCACTTTCCTGTTCCCTGGGATCTTGCGCCGAAGGGCTTTAGAAATGCGTCTCCAGGGAATGAACAGTGCGGAAGCGGTCGCATCGCCTGCGTCCTTCTGGCCACACTATTCCTGATACAGGTGTGGATGCTGTTTGCCTTCTTGGCCACCAGGGCACACTGCCGGCTCATGTTCAGTTGGCTGTTGACCAGTACCCCCAGGTCCCTTTCTGCCTGGGCACTGTCCAGATACGTTGCAGGGAGTTATTGTGGCCAAAATGTAGGACTCGTCACTTGGACTTATTAAACTTCATCTTATTGGACTCTGCCCATCTATCCAACCCTTCCAGGTCTCTTTGCAGAGCCCTCCCACCTTCCAACAGATCAACACATGCTGCCACCTTAGTGTCGTCTGTAAATCTACTAATGATAGACTCAATACCCTCATCCATGTAATCAATAAAAATATTGAACAGAACAGGCCCCAGCACATACTCCTGGGGAACACCACTGTTGGAATACCAGGCTCTTTTTTGCTCCGAGGTCAGGGCGAATAAAACTCAGGAGACGTTGTTTTTAAAGTCTCACTCTGAAGTTTATTATCCTCATCTATTACAAACTCACGAGATGTGAGCTCTCTCTAACAAGTCAAGAAAGTGAGCTAAAATGGTGTCTATTCAAGGCTATTTTAGTCCCAATTATCCAAAAAACAGTTGACATGTATATTATTTGTGAAAAATGCGTGTATTTTATGATTGGCTTTTCGCAAATATTAAAATGAATATTATATGTGTTGTGTTAGAAAGTAATGCTGTATTAGTTTTCTTAAGTACTGTGTTAAATATAGTTTTAGGTTATAAAAATTGTTAAAATAGAAACGATGCTATGTAGGATACTTTTTTTAAAAAGAAAAGACTCGCAGTGAGATAGCAGCCACAGGACACCTAAATCTTTCAGAGAAAAAGAATTTATGGCCCTCTTATCAGAAGAAACCCACTTCTTCCCGCCTCGAAGGCGCTGTTAGGATTTGGAGGAAGAAGTTGACGATGACCAGACAGAATCCTGTATTTGAATGGAATTTATGCATCATGTATGAAGTGTATGAATATGCAACAGGCTATTGTTTTTAAGGGTTAATCCTCTGTTAACGGGTGTCCTTTTTTCGGGCTCGTGCTGCCCAGAAAAAGGTACCCGGACGTCCGTAACTCTTTGTCTTTATTGTCTCATATTGTCCTAATTCAGTTTGTCCAAATTATTATTACTCTAATTGTATTACTATTTTTATAACCATTTTATTACTATTGAACTTTTAAAATTTTGGAAACAAGTGATTGGCGTTTTTAACAGTCTGAATTACATCCCCAAAGCTTTCAAAACAATTGAGTGTGTCTGCTGCATAAGCAGAATTGACCAAATTCAGGCACTTAAGAAAAATGCTGGAAAGCCATGACAACCTCTAATACAACCAGGCCGAGCCGAACTCGTTACGTTCCAGTGCTCCGAGCCATCTATGAAGACGATGCCTTTTTTTTTTTTTTTTTTTCTTTTTTTTAGAAAGGCCAACAGCACCAGCGGGTCTTAGGACCCAGCGGTGGTGGGCAGGGCGGGGGACCTGGCCCTGGTGGGCGGGCCAAGAAGCCCAAACCCAGCCGGTGGGGCGGGGAACCTAGCCTCTTCGCCGAGCCCAGATTCATTCTGCTTGTTCTCTTCCTCCAACTTTTTACTGGTATCATCTGGGGCTCCTGCTCCTGGAGTCCCTGGGACAGCCGATGCCCACCCCTAGATGGGCGATCCATTTTCATCTTTTCTTTCACCGCCCGCCCCCATCATGCTGCCTGCGTCTCGGCCACCCCTCCGGCTTTTCAGCCTTCCCCCGCCCCCCCCCGCCAATACGGGAGAAAGGATTGCAGGAGTAGGCGAACGCCTCCTCCTCCTCCCCCCACTCTCTCCAGGACCACTGGTCTATATTGGCAAATGGGGAGGAGAGGTTTTCCCGGGAATATGAAATTCCACCCTGGATTTGGGGTTCTTGGCACCACCCACGTCTGCCCAGGACAAAAGGGTGATCCTCGCTCTCTCCTGTGCCTCCCTCCCCCACGATACAAGGCGGAGAGGAGACTGGGCTGGTTGCAGGCTCCGAAGCAGGCGGCGAAGCGAAGGACGGAGCCTCTGAAGGCGGTGGGGGGCAGAGCGGAGCCGCTGCAGGGGCAAGTTGCGGAGCGGAGGTTGCAGCGTCCGCCGGAGCGGTCGCAGCAGCCGCCGCAGATTGCAGGGGTTACCCCGCCGTGGCGTGGTGCTCCGCCAGTCTCTGTGAAGCGCGCGGCGGCGCAGGGGGGCTGGCCCCGCAGCCGGGGGCCCAGCCACGGACCCCGCAGCTGGAGAGGCAGCGGCGGGCGCTGGCGTGGGGGGATAATCAGCGCGACGGCCACGGGTGCGCGAAAAAGCGCCGCGGCGGTTTCTCTCGGTCCCGGGGAGGGGGCGGCGCTGGCGGCGTCTCTGCTGCTGCCGAAGCGGGGCGCGGAGCTGGCGGCCGCGGTCGGTTCGGGGCCGGTCGAAACAAAGAAACACCGGCTGCTCCATCCGGAGCGGGGGGGGGGGGGGGTGAGCACCGGTGGCGGCTGCAACAGGGCGGCCCGCGGCGGGGGCGAGCCCACCAGTCCCTGCGGGGCAGCGAATGCCGAAAATGCCAGTGAGTGAAAAGGCACTCCTGCCGCCGCTCTCGATACGGGGAGAGTCGGAGCCGGCGGAAATGGAGCAGGACGGTCCGCCACAGCCGATCGGGACACGGTTCCCGGAGCCATCGCAGGCGAAAAACCTGTCGGCTTTGTCACTTTCCTGTTCCCTGGGATCTTGCGCCGAAGGGCTTTAGAAATGCGTCTCCAGGGAATGAACAGTGCGGAAGCGGTCGCATCGCCTGCGTCCTTCTGGCCACACTATTCCTGATACAGGTGTGGATGCTGTTTGCCTTCTTGGCCACCAGGGCACACTGCCGGCTCATGTTCAGTTGGCTGTTGACCAGTACCCCCAGGTCCCTTTCTGCCTGGGCACTGTCCAGATACGTTGCAGGGAGTTATTGTGGCCAAAATGTAGGACTCGTCACTTGGACTTATTAAACTTCATCTTATTGGACTCTGCCCATCTATCCAACCCTTCCAGGTCTCTTTGCAGAGCCCTCCCACCTTCCAACAGATCAACACATGCTGCCACCTTAGTGTCGTCTGTAAATCTACTAATGATAGACTCAATACCCTCATCCATGTAATCAATAAAAATATTGAACAGAACAGGCCCCAGCACATACTCCTGAGGAACACCACTGTTGGAATACCAGGCTCTTTTTTGCTCCGAGGTCAGGGCGAATAAAACTCAGGAGACGTTGTTTTTAAAGTCTCACTCTGAAGTTTATTATCCTCATCTATTACAAACTCACGAGATGTGAGCTCTCTCTAACAAGTCAAGAAAGTGAGCTAAAATGGTGTCTATTCAAGGCTATTTTAGTCCCAATTATCCAAAAAACAGTTGACATGTATATTATTTGTGAAAAATGCGTGTATTTTATGATTGGCTTTTCGCAAATATTAAAATGAATATTATATGTGTTGTGTTAGAAAGTAATGCTGTATTAGTTTTCTTAAGTACTGTGTTAAATATAGTTTTAGGTTATAAAAATTGTTAAAATAGAAACGATGCTATGTAGGATACTTTTTTTAAAAAGAAAAGACTCGCAGTGAGATAGCAGCCACAGGACACCTAAATCTTTCAGAGAAAAAGAATTTATGGCCCTCTTATCAGAAGAAACCCACTTCTTCCCGCCTCGAAGGCGCTGTTAGGATTTGGAGGAAGAAGTTGACGATGACCAGACAGAATCCTGTATTTGAATGGAATTTATGCATCATGTATGAAGTGTATGAATATGCAACAGGCTATTGTTTTTAAGGGTTAATCCTCTGTTAACGGGTGTCCTTTTTTCGGGCTCGTGCTGCCCAGAAAAAGGTACCCGGACGTCCGTAACTCTTTGTCTTTATTGTCTCATATTGTCCTAATTCAGTTTGTCCAAATTATTATTACTCTAATTGTATTACTATTTTTATAACCATTTTATTACTATTGAACTTTTAAAATTTTGGAAACAAGTGATTGGCGTTTTTAACAGTCTGAATTACATCCCCAAAGCTTTCAAAACAATTGAGTGTGTCTGCTGCATAAGCAGAATTGACCAAATTCAGGCACTTAAGAAAAATGCTGGAAAGCCATGACAACCTCTAATACAACCAGGCCGAGCCGAACTCGTTACGTTCCAGTGCTCCGAGCCATCTATGAAGACGATGCCTTTTTTTTTTTTTTTTTAGAAAGGCCAACCTCACCAGCGGGTCTTAGGACCCAGCGGTGGTGGGCAGGGCGGGGGACCTGGCCCTGGTGGGCGGGCCAAGAAGCCCAAACCCAGCCGGTGGGGCGGGGAACCTAGCCTCTTCGCCGAGCCCAGATTCATTCTGCTTGTTCCCTTCCTCCAACTTTTTACTGGTATCATCTGGGGCTCCTGCTCCTGGAGTCCCTGGGACAGCCGATGCCCACCCCTAGATGGGCGATCCATTTTCATCTTTTCTTTCACCGCCCGCCCCCATCATGCTGCCTGCGTCTCGGCCACCCCTCCGGCTTTTCAGCCTTCCCCCGCCCCCCCCGCCAATACGGGAGAAAGGATTGCAGGAGTAGGCGAACGCCTCCTCCTCCTCCCCCCACTCTCTCCAGGACCACTGGTCTATATTGGCAAATGGGGAGGAGAGGTTTTCCCGGGAATATGAAATTCCACCCTGGATTTGGGGTTCTTGGCACCACCCACGTCTGCCCAGGACAAAAGGGTGATCCTCGCTCTCTCCTGTGCCTCCCTCCCCCACGATACAAGGCGGAGAGGAGACTGGGCTGGTTGCAGGCTCCGAAGCAGGCGGCGAAGCGAAGGACGGAGCCTCTGAAGGCGGTGGGGGGCAGAGCGGAGCCGCTGCAGGGGCAAGTTGCGGAGCGGAGGTTGCAGCGTCCGCCGGAGCGGTCGCAGCAGCCGCCGCAGATTGCAGGGGTTACCCCGCCGTGGCGTGGTGCTCCGCCAGTCTCTGTGAAGCGCGCGGCGGCGCAGGGGGGCTGGCCCCGCAGCCGGGGGCCCAGCCACGGACCCCGCAGCTGGAGAGGCAGCGGCGGGCGCTGGCGTGGGGGGATAATCAGCGCGACGGCCACGGGTGCGCGAAAAAGCGCCGCGGCGGTTTCTCTCGGTCCCGGGGAGGGGGCGGCGCTGGCGGCGTCTCTGCTGCTGCCGAAGCGGGGCGCGGAGCTGGCGGCCGCGGTCGGTTCGGGGCCGGTCGAAACAAAGAAACACCGGCTGCTCCATCCGGAGCGGGGGGGGGGGGGGGGTGAGCACCGGTGGCGGCTGCAACAGGGCGGCCCGCGGCGGGGGCGAGCCCACCAGTCCCTGCGGGGCAGCGAATGCCGAAAATGCCAGTGAGTGAAAAGGCACTCCTGCCGCCGCTCTCGATACGGGGAGAGTCGGAGCCGGCGGAAATGGAGCAGGACGGTCCGCCACAGCCGATCGGGACACGGTTCCCGGAGCCATCGCAGGCGAAAAACCTGTCGGCTTTGTCACTTTCCTGTTCCCTGGGATCTTGCGCCGAAGGGCTTTAGAAATGCGTCTCCAGGGAATGAACAGTGCGGAAGCGGTCGCATCGCCTGCGTCCTTCTGGCCACACTATTCCTGATACAGGTGTGGATGCTGTTTGCCTTCTTGGCCACCAGGGCACACTGCCGGCTCATGTTCAGTTGGCTGTTGACCAGTACCCCCAGGTCCCTTTCTGCCTGGGCACTGTCCAGATACGTTGCAGGGAGTTATTGTGGCCAAAATGTAGGACTCGTCACTTGGACTTATTAAACTTCATCTTATTGGACTCTGCCCATCTATCCAACCCTTCCAGGTCTCTTTGCAGAGCCCTCCCACCTTCCAACAGATCAACACATGCTGCCACCTTAGTGTCGTCTGTAAATCTACTAATGATAGACTCAATACCCTCATCCATGTAATCAATAAAAATATTGAACAGAACAGGCCCCAGCACATACTCCTGAGGAACACCACTGTTGGAATACCAGGCTCTTTTTTGCTCCGAGGTCAGGGCGAATAAAACTCAGGAGACGTTGTTTTTAAAGTCTCACTCTGAAGTTTATTATCCTCATCTATTACAAACTCACGAGATGTGAGCTCTCTCTAACAAGTCAAGAAAGTGAGCTAAAATGGTGTCTATTCAAGGCTATTTTAGTCCCAATTATCCAAAAAACAGTTGACATGTATATTATTTGTGAAAAATGCGTGTATTTTATGATTGGCTTTTCGCAAATATTAAAATGAATATTATATGTGTTGTGTTAGAAAGTAATGCTGTATTAGTTTTCTTAAGTACTGTGTTAAATATAGTTTTAGGTTATAAAAATTGTTAAAATAGAAACGATGCTATGTAGGATACTTTTTTTAAAAAGAAAAGACTCGCAGTGAGATAGCAGCCACAGGACACCTAAATCTTTCAGAGAAAAAGAATTTATGGCCCTCTTATCAGAAGAAACCCACTTCTTCCCGCCTCGAAGGCGCTGTTAGGATTTGGAGGAAGAAGTTGACGATGACCAGACAGAATCCTGTATTTGAATGGAATTTATGCATCATGTATGAAGTGTATGAATATGCAACAGGCTATTGTTTTTAAGGGTTAATCCTCTGTTAACGGGTGTCCTTTTTTCGGGCTCGTGCTGCCCAGAAAAAGGTACCCGGACGTCCGTAACTCTTTGTCTTTATTGTCTCATATTGTCCTAATTCAGTTTGTCCAAATTATTATTACTCTAATTGTATTACTATTTTTATAACCATTTTATTACTATTGAACTTTTAAAATTTTGGAAACAAGTGATTGGCGTTTTTAACAGTCTGAATTACATCCCCAAAGCTTTCAAAACAATTGAGTGTGTCTGCTGCATAAGCAGAATTGACCAAATTCAGGCACTTAAGAAAAATGCTGGAAAGCCATGACAACCTCTAATACAACCAGGCCGAGCCGAACTCGTTACGTTCCAGTGCTCCGAGCCATCTATGAAGACGATGCCTTTTTTTTTTTTTTTTTAGAAAGGCCAACCTCACCAGCGGGTCTTAGGACCCAGCGGTGGTGGGCAGGGCGGGGGACCTGGCCCTGGTGGGCGGGCCAAGAAGCCCAAACCCAGCCGGTGGGGCGGGGAACCTAGCCTCTTCGCCGAGCCCAGATTCATTCTGCTTGTTCCCTTCCTCCAACTTTTTACTGGTATCATCTGGGGCTCCTGCTCCTGGAGTCCCTGGGACAGCCGATGCCCACCCCTAGATGGGCGATCCATTTTCATCTTTTCTTTCACCGCCCGCCCCCATCATGCTGCCTGCGTCTCGGCCACCCCTCCGGCTTTTCAGCCTTCCCCCGCCCCCCCCCGCCAATACGGGAGAAAGGATTGCAGGAGTAGGCGAACGCCTCCTCCTCCTCCCCCCACTCTCTCCAGGACCACTGGTCTATATTGGCAAATGGGGAGGAGAGGTTTTCCCGGGAATATGAAATTCCACCCTGGATTTGGGGTTCTTGGCACCACCCACGTCTGCCCAGGACAAAAGGGTGATCCTCGCTCTCTCCTGTGCCTCCCTCCCCCACGATACAAGGCGGAGAGGAGACTGGGCTGGTTGCAGGCTCCGAAGCAGGCGGCGAAGCGAAGGACGGAGCCTCTGAAGGCGGTGGGGGGCAGAGCGGAGCCGCTGCAGGGGCAAGTTGCGGAGCGGAGGTTGCAGCGTCCGCCGGAGCGGTCGCAGCAGCCGCCGCAGATTGCAGGGGTTACCCCGCCGTGGCGTGGTGCTCCGCCAGTCTCTGTGAAGCGCGCGGCGGCGCAGGGGGGCTGGCCCCGCAGCCGGGGGCCCAGCCACGGACCCCGCAGCTGGAGAGGCAGCGGCGGGCGCTGGCGTGGGGGGATAATCAGCGCGACGGCCACGGGTGCGCGAAAAAGCGCCGCGGCGGTTTCTCTCGGTCCCGGGGAGGGGGCGGCGCTGGCGGCGTCTCTGCTGCTGCCGAAGCGGGGCGCGGAGCTGGCGGCCGCGGTCGGTTCGGGGCCGGTCGAAACAAAGAAACACCGGCTGCTCCATCCGGAGCGGGGGGGGGGGGGTGAGCACCGGTGGCGGCTGCAACAGGGCGGCCCGCGGCGGGGGCGAGCCCACCAGTCCCTGCGGGGCAGCGAATGCCGAAAATGCCAGTGAGTGAAAAGGCACTCCTGCCGCCGCTCTCGATACGGGGAGAGTCGGAGCCGGCGGAAATGGAGCAGGACGGTCCGCCACAGCCGATCGGGACACGGTTCCCGGAGCCATCGCAGGCGAAAAACCTGTCGGCTTTGTCACTTTCCTGTTCCCTGGGATCTTGCGCCGAAGGGCTTTAGAAATGCGTCTCCAGGGAATGAACAGTGCGGAAGCGGTCGCATCGCCTGCGTCCTTCTGGCCACACTATTCCTGATACAGGTGTGGATGCTGTTTGCCTTCTTGGCCACCAGGGCACACTGCCGGCTCATGTTCAGTTGGCTGTTGACCAGTACCCCCAGGTCCCTTTCTGCCTGGGCACTGTCCAGATACGTTGCAGGGAGTTATTGTGGCCAAAATGTAGGACTCGTCACTTGGACTTATTAAACTTCATCTTATTGGACTCTGCCCATCTATCCAACCCTTCCAGGTCTCTTTGCAGAGCCCTCCCACCTTCCAACAGATCAACACATGCTGCCACCTTAGTGTCGTCTGTAAATCTACTAATGATAGACTCAATACCCTCATCCATGTAATCAATAAAAATATTGAACAGAACAGGCCCCAGCACATACTCCTGAGGAACACCACTGTTGGAATACCAGGCTCTTTTTTGCTCCGAGGTCAGGGCGAATAAAACTCAGGAGACGTTGTTTTTAAAGTCTCACTCTGAAGTTTATTATCCTCATCTATTACAAACTCACGAGATGTGAGCTCTCTCTAACAAGTCAAGAAAGTGAGCTAAAATGGTGTCTATTCAAGGCTATTTTAGTCCCAATTATCCAAAAAACAGTTGACATGTATATTATTTGTGAAAAATGCGTGTATTTTATGATTGGCTTTTCGCAAATATTAAAATGAATATTATATGTGTTGTGTTAGAAAGTAATGCTGTATTAGTTTTCTTAAGTACTGTGTTAAATATAGTTTTAGGTTATAAAAATTGTTAAAATAGAAACGATGCTATGTAGGATACTTTTTTTAAAAAGAAAAGACTCGCAGTGAGATAGCAGCCACAGGACACCTAAATCTTTCAGAGAAAAAGAATTTATGGCCCTCTTATCAGAAGAAACCCACTTCTTCCCGCCTCGAAGGCGCTGTTAGGATTTGGAGGAAGAAGTTGACGATGACCAGACAGAATCCTGTATTTGAATGGAATTTATGCATCATGTATGAAGTGTATGAATATGCAACAGGCTATTGTTTTTAAGGGTTAATCCTCTGTTAACGGGTGTCCTTTTTTCGGGCTCGTGCTGCCCAGAAAAAGGTACCCGGACGTCCGTAACTCTTTGTCTTTATTGTCTCATATTGTCCTAATTCAGTTTGTCCAAATTATTATTACTCTAATTGTATTACTATTTTTATAACCATTTTATTACTATTGAACTTTTAAAATTTTGGAAACAAGTGATTGGCGTTTTTAACAGTCTGAATTACATCCCCAAAGCTTTCAAAACAATTGAGTGTGTCTGCTGCATAAGCAGAATTGACCAAATTCAGGCACTTAAGAAAAATGCTGGAAAGCCATGACAACCTCTAATACAACCAGGCCGAGCCGAACTCGTTACGTTCCAGTGCTCCGAGCCATCTATGAAGACGATGCCTTTTTTTTTTTTTTTTTTTTTCTTTTTTTTAGAAAGGCCAACAGCACCAGCGGGTCTTAGGACCCAGCGGTGGTGGGCAGGGCGGGGGACCTGGCCCTGGTGGGCGGGCCAAGAAGCCCAAACCCAGCCGGTGGGGCGGGGAACCTAGCCTCTTCGCCGAGCCCAGATTCATTCTGCTTGTTCTCTTCCTCCAACTTTTTACTGGTATCATCTGGGGCTCCTGCTCCTGGAGTCCCTGGGACAGCCGATGCCCACCCCTAGATGGGCGATCCATTTTCATCTTTTCTTTCACCGCCCGCCCCCATCATGCTGCCTGCGTCTCGGCCACCCCTCCGGCTTTTCAGCCTTCCCCCGCCCCCCCCCGCCAATACGGGAGAAAGGATTGCAGGAGTAGGCGAACGCCTCCTCCTCCTCCCCCCACTCTCTCCAGGACCACTGGTCTATATTGGCAAATGGGGAGGAGAGGTTTTCCCGGGAATATGAAATTCCACCCTGGATTTGGGGTTCTTGGCACCACCCACGTCTGCCCAGGACAAAAGGGTGATCCTCGCTCTCTCCTGTGCCTCCCTCCCCCACGATACAAGGCGGAGAGGAGACTGGGCTGGTTGCAGGCTCCGAAGCAGGCGGCGAAGCGAAGGACGGAGCCTCTGAAGGCGGTGGGGGGCAGAGCGGAGCCGCTGCAGGGGCAAGTTGCGGAGCGGAGGTTGCAGCGTCCGCCGGAGCGGTCGCAGCAGCCGCCGCAGATTGCAGGGGTTACCCCGCCGTGGCGTGGTGCTCCGCCAGTCTCTGTGAAGCGCGCGGCGGCGCAGGGGGGCTGGCCCCGCAGCCGGGGGCCCAGCCACGGACCCCGCAGCTGGAGAGGCAGCGGCGGGCGCTGGCGTGGGGGGATAATCAGCGCGACGGCCACGGGTGCGCGAAAAAGCGCCGCGGCGGTTTCTCTCGGTCCCGGGGAGGGGGCGGCGCTGGCGGCGTCTCTGCTGCTGCCGAAGCGGGGCGCGGAGCTGGCGGCCGCGGTCGGTTCGGGGCCGGTCGAAACAAAGAAACACCGGCTGCTCCATCCGGAGCGGGGGGGGGGGGGGGTGAGCACCGGTGGCGGCTGCAACAGGGCGGCCCGCGGCGGGGGCGAGCCCACCAGTCCCTGCGGGGCAGCGAATGCCGAAAATGCCAGTGAGTGAAAAGGCACTCCTGCCGCCGCTCTCGATACGGGGAGAGTCGGAGCCGGCGGAAATGGAGCAGGACGGTCCGCCACAGCCGATCGGGACACGGTTCCCGGAGCCATCGCAGGCGAAAAACCTGTCGGCTTTGTCACTTTCCTGTTCCCTGGGATCTTGCGCCGAAGGGCTTTAGAAATGCGTCTCCAGGGAATGAACAGTGCGGAAGCGGTCGCATCGCCTGCGTCCTTCTGGCCACACTATTCCTGATACAGGTGTGGATGCTGTTTGCCTTCTTGGCCACCAGGGCACACTGCCGGCTCATGTTCAGTTGGCTGTTGACCAGTACCCCCAGGTCCCTTTCTGCCTGGGCACTGTCCAGATACGTTGCAGGGAGTTATTGTGGCCAAAATGTAGGACTCGTCACTTGGACTTATTAAACTTCATCTTATTGGACTCTGCCCATCTATCCAACCCTTCCAGGTCTCTTTGCAGAGCCCTCCCACCTTCCAACAGATCAACACATGCTGCCACCTTAGTGTCGTCTGTAAATCTACTAATGATAGACTCAATACCCTCATCCATGTAATCAATAAAAATATTGAACAGAACAGGCCCCAGCACATACTCCTGAGGAACACCACTGTTGGAATACCAGGCTCTTTTTTGCTCCGAGGTCAGGGCGAATAAAACTCAGGAGACGTTGTTTTTAAAGTCTCACTCTGAAGTTTATTATCCTCATCTATTACAAACTCACGAGATGTGAGCTCTCTCGAACAAGTCAAGAAAGTGAGCTAAAATGGTGTCTATTCAAGGCTATTTTAGTCCCAATTATCCAAAAAACAGTTGACATGTATATTATTTGTGAAAAATGCGTGTATTTTATGATTGGCTTTTCGCAAATATTAAAATGAATATTATATGTGTTGTGTTAGAAAGTAATGCTGTATTAGTTTTCTTAAGTACTGTGTTAAATATAGTTTTAGGTTATAAAAATTGTTAAAATAGAAACGATGCTATGTAGGATACTTTTTTTAAAAAGAAAAGACTCGCAGTGAGATAGCAGCCACAGGACACCTAAATCTTTCAGAGAAAAAGAATTTATGGCCCTCTTATCAGAAGAAACCCACTTCTTCCCGCCTCGAAGGCGCTGTTAGGATTTGGAGGAAGAAGTTGACGATGACCAGACAGAATCCTGTATTTGAATGGAATTTATGCATCATGTATGAAGTGTATGAATATGCAACAGGCTATTGTTTTTAAGGGTTAATCCTCTGTTAACGGGTGTCCTTTTTTCGGGCTCGTGCTGCCCAGAAAAAGGTACCCGGACGTCCGTAACTCTTTGTCTTTATTGTCTCATATTGTCCTAATTCAGTTTGTCCAAATTATTATTACTCTAATTGTATTACTATTTTTATAACCATTTTATTACTATTGAACTTTTAAAATTTTGGAAACAAGTGATTGGCGTTTTTAACAGTCTGAATTACATCCCCAAAGCTTTCAAAACAATTGAGTGTGTCTGCTGCATAAGCAGAATTGACCAAATTCAGGCACTTAAGAAAAATGCTGGAAAGCCATGACAACCTCTAATACAACCAGGCCGAGCCGAACTCGTTACGTTCCAGTGCTCCGAGCCATCTATGAAGACGATGCCTTTTTTTTTTTTTTTTTTTTTTTTTTAGAAAGGCCAACAGCACCAGCGGGTCTTAGGACCCAGCGGTGGTGGGCAGGGCGGGGGACCTGGCCCTGGTGGGCGGGCCAAGAAGCCCAAACCCAGCCGGTGGGGCGGGGAACCTAGCCTCTTCGCCGAGCCCAGATTCATTCTGCTTGTTCCCTTCCTCCAACTTTTTACTGGTATCATCTGGGGCTCCTGCTCCTGGAGTCCCTGGGACAGCCGATGCCCACCCCTAGATGGGCGATCCATTTTCATCTTTTCTTTCACCGCCCGCCCCCATCATGCTGCCTGCGTCTCGGCCACCCCTCCGGCTTTTCAGCCTTCCCCCGCCCCCCCCGCCAATACGGGAGAAAGGATTGCAGGAGTAGGCGAACGCCTCCTCCTCCTCCCCCCACTCTCTCCAGGACCACTGGTCTATATTGGCAAATGGGGAGGAGAGGTTTTCCCGGGAATATGAAATTCCACCCTGGATTTGGGGTTCTTGGCACCACCCACGTCTGCCCAGGACAAAAGGGTGATCCTCGCTCTCTCCTGTGCCTCCCTCCCCCACGATACAAGGCGGAGAGGAGACTGGGCTGGTTGCAGGCTCCGAAGCAGGCGGCGAAGCGAAGGACGGAGCCTCTGAAGGCGGTGGGGGGCAGAGCGGAGCCGCTGCAGGGGCAAGTTGCGGAGCGGAGGTTGCAGCGTCCGCCGGAGCGGTCGCAGCAGCCGCCGCAGATTGCAGGGGTTACCCCGCCGTGGCGTGGTGCTCCGCCAGTCTCTGTGAAGCGCGCGGCGGCGCAGGGGGGCTGGCCCCGCAGCCGGGGGCCCAGCCACGGACCCCGCAGCTGGAGAGGCAGCGGCGGGCGCTGGCGTGGGGGGATAATCAGCGCGACGGCCACGGGTGCGCGAAAAAGCGCCGCGGCGGTTTCTCTCGGTCCCGGGGAGGGGGCGGCGCTGGCGGCGTCTCTGCTGCTGCCGAAGCGGGGCGCGGAGCTGGCGGCCGCGGTCGGTTCGGGGCCGGTCGAAACAAAGAAACACCGGCTGCTCCATCCGGAGCGGGGGGGGGGGGGGGTGAGCACCGGTGGCGGCTGCAACAGGGCGGCCCGCGGCGGGGGCGAGCCCACCAGTCCCTGCGGGGCAGCGAATGCCGAAAATGCCAGTGAGTGAAAAGGCACTCCTGCCGCCGCTCTCGATACGGGGAGAGTCGGAGCCGGCGGAAATGGAGCAGGACGGTCCGCCACAGCCGATCGGGACACGGTTCCCGGAGCCATCGCAGGCGAAAAACCTGTCGGCTTTGTCACTTTCCTGTTCCCTGGGATCTTGCGCCGAAGGGCTTTAGAAATGCGTCTCCAGGGAATGAACAGTGCGGAAGCGGTCGCATCGCCTGCGTCCTTCTGGCCACACTATTCCTGATACAGGTGTGGATGCTGTTTGCCTTCTTGGCCACCAGGGCACACTGCCGGCTCATGTTCAGTTGGCTGTTGACCAGTACCCCCAGGTCCCTTTCTGCCTGGGCACTGTCCAGATACGTTGCAGGGAGTTATTGTGGCCAAAATGTAGGACTCGTCACTTGGACTTATTAAACTTCATCTTATTGGACTCTGCCCATCTATCCAACCCTTCCAGGTCTCTTTGCAGAGCCCTCCCACCTTCCAACAGATCAACACATGCTGCCACCTTAGTGTCGTCTGTAAATCTACTAATGATAGACTCAATACCCTCATCCATGTAATCAATAAAAATATTGAACAGAACAGGCCCCAGCACATACTCCTGAGGAACACCACTGTTGGAATACCAGGCTCTTTTTTGCTCCGAGGTCAGGGCGAATAAAACTCAGGAGACGTTGTTTTTAAAGTCTCACTCTGAAGTTTATTATCCTCATCTATTACAAACTCACGAGATGTGAGCTCTCTCTAACAAGTCAAGAAAGTGAGCTAAAATGGTGTCTATTCAAGGCTATTTTAGTCCCAATTATCCAAAAAACAGTTGACATGTATATTATTTGTGAAAAATGCGTGTATTTTATGATTGGCTTTTCGCAAATATTAAAATGAATATTATATGTGTTGTGTTAGAAAGTAATGCTGTATTAGTTTTCTTAAGTACTGTGCTAAATATAGTTTTAGGTTATAAAAATTGTTAAAATAGAAACGATGCTATGTAGGATACTTTTTTTAAAAAGAAAAGACTCGCAGTGAGATAGCAGCCACAGGACACCTAAATCTTTCAGAGAAAAAGAATTTATGGCCCTCTTATCAGAAGAAACCCACTTCTTCCCGCCTCGAAGGCGCTGTTAGGATTTGGAGGAAGAAGTTGACGATGACCAGACAGAATCCTGTATTTGAATGGAATTTATGCATCATGTATGAAGTGTATGAATATGCAACAGGCTATTGTTTTTAAGGGTTAATCCTCTGTTAACGGGTGTCCTTTTTTCGGGCTCGTGCTGCCCAGAAAAAGGTACCCGGACGTCCGTAACTCTTTGTCTTTATTGTCTCATATTGTCCTAATTCAGTTTGTCCAAATTATTATTACTCTAATTGTATTACTATTTTTATAACCATTTTATTACTATTGAACTTTTAAAATTTTGGAAACAAGTGATTGGCGTTTTTAACAGTCTGAATTACATCCCCAAAGCTTTCAAAACAATTGAGTGTGTCTGCTGCATAAGCAGAATTGACCAAATTCAGGCACTTAAGAAAAATGCTGGAAAGCCATGACAACCTCTAATACAACCAGGCCGAGCCGAACTCGTTACGTTCCAGTGCTCCGAGCCATCTATGAAGACGATGCCTTTTTTTTTTTTTTTTTAGAAAGGCCAACCTCACCAGCGGGTCTTAGGACCCAGCGGTGGTGGGCAGGGCGGGGGACCTGGCCCTGGTGGGCGGGCCAAGAAGCCCAAACCCAGCCGGTGGGGCGGGGAACCTAGCCTCTTCGCCGAGCCCAGATTCATTCTGCTTGTTCCCTTCCTCCAACTTTTTACTGGTATCATCTGGGGCTCCTGCTCCTGGAGTCCCTGGGACAGCCGATGCCCACCCCTAGATGGGCGATCCATTTTCATCTTTTCTTTCACCGCCCGCCCCCATCATGCTGCCTGCGTCTCGGCCACCCCTCCGGCTTTTCAGCCTTCCCCCGCCCCCCCCCGCCAATACGGGAGAAAGGATTGCAGGAGTAGGCGAACGCCTCCTCCTCCTCCCCCCACTCTCTCCAGGACCACTGGTCTATATTGGCAAATGGGGAGGAGAGGTTTTCCCGGGAATATGAAATTCCACCCTGGATTTGGGGTTCTTGGCACCACCCACGTCTGCCCAGGACAAAAGGGTGATCCTCGCTCTCTCCTGTGCCTCCCTCCCCCACGATACAAGGCGGAGAGGAGACTGGGCTGGTTGCAGGCTCCGAAGCAGGCGGCGAAGCGAAGGACGGAGCCTCTGAAGGCGGTGGGGGGCAGAGCGGAGCCGCTGCAGGGGCAAGTTGCGGAGCGGAGGTTGCAGCGTCCGCCGGAGCGGTCGCAGCAGCCGCCGCAGATTGCAGGGGTTACCCCGCCGTGGCGTGGTGCTCCGCCAGTCTCTGTGAAGCGCGCGGCGGCGCAGGGGGGCTGGCCCCGCAGCCGGGGGCCCAGCCACGGACCCCGCAGCTGGAGAGGCAGCGGCGGGCGCTGGCGTGGGGGGATAATCAGCGCGACGGCCACGGGTGCGCGAAAAAGCGCCGCGGCGGTTTCTCTCGGTCCCGGGGAGGGGGCGGCGCTGGCGGCGTCTCTGCTGCTGCCGAAGCGGGGCGCGGAGCTGGCGGCCGCGGTCGGTTCGGGGCCGGTCGAAACAAAGAAACACCGGCTGCTCCATCCGGAGCGGGGGGGGGGGGGGGGGGGTGAGCACCGGTTGCGGCTGGAACAGAGCGGCCCGCGGCGGAGGCGAGCCCACCAGTCCCTGCGGGGCAGCGAATGCCGAAAATGCCAGTGAGTGAAAAGGCACTCCTGCCGCCGCTCTCGATACGGGGAGAGTCGGAGCCGGCGGAAATGGAGCAGGACGGTCCGCCACAGCCGATCGGGACACGGTTCCCGGAGCCATCGCAGGCGAAAAACCTGTCGGCTTTGTCACTTTCCTGTTCCCTGGGATCTTGCGCCGAAGGGCTTTAGAAATGCGTCTCCAGGGAATGAACAGTGCGGAAGCGGTCGCATCGCCTGCGTCCTTCTGGCCACACTATTCCTGATACAGGTGTGGATGCTGTTTGCCTTCTTGGCCACCAGGGCACACTGCCGGCTCATGTTCAGTTGGCTGTTGACCAGTACCCCCAGGTCCCTTTCTGCCTGGGCACTGTCCAGATACGTTGCAGGGAGTTATTGTGGCCAAAATGTAGGACTCGTCACTTGGACTTATTAAACTTCATCTTATTGGACTCTGCCCATCTATCCAACCCTTCCAGGTCTCTTTGCAGAGCCCTCCCACCTTCCAACAGATCAACACATGCTGCCACCTTAGTGTCGTCTGTAAATCTACTAATGATAGACTCAATACCCTCATCCATGTAATCAATAAAAATATTGAACAGAACAGGCCCCAGCACATACTCCTGAGGAACACCACTGTTGGAATACCAGGCTCTTTTTTGCTCCGAGGTCAGGGCGAATAAAACTCAGGAGACGTTGTTTTTAAAGTCTCACTCTGAAGTTTATTATCCTCATCTATTACAAACTCACGAGATGTGAGCTCTCTCTAACAAGTCAAGAAAGTGAGCTAAAATGGTGTCTATTCAAGGCTATTTTAGTCCCAATTATCCAAAAAACAGTTGACATGTATATTATTTGTGAAAAATGCGTGTATTTTATGATTGGCTTTTCGCAAATATTAAAATGAATATTATATGTGTTGTGTTAGAAAGTAATGCTGTATTAGTTTTCTTAAGTACTGTGTTAAATATAGTTTTAGGTTATAAAAATTGTTAAAATAGAAACGATGCTATGTAGGATACTTTTTTTAAAAAGAAAAGACTCGCAGTGAGATAGCAGCCACAGGACACCTAAATCTTTCAGAGAAAAAGAATTTATGGCCCTCTTATCAGAAGAAACCCACTTCTTCCCGCCTCGAAGGCGCTGTTAGGATTTGGAGGAAGAAGTTGACGATGACCAGACAGAATCCTGTATTTGAATGGAATTTATGCATCATGTATGAAGTGTATGAATATGCAACAGGCTATTGTTTTTAAGGGTTAATCCTCTGTTAACGGGTGTCCTTTTTTCGGGCTCGTGCTGCCCAGAAAAAGGTACCCGGACGTCCGTAACTCTTTGTCTTTATTGTCTCATATTGTCCTAATTCAGTTTGTCCAAATTATTATTACTCTAATTGTATTACTATTTTTATAACCATTTTATTACTATTGAACTTTTAAAATTTTGGAAACAAGTGATTGGCGTTTTTAACAGTCTGAATTACATCCCCAAAGCTTTCAAAACAATTGAGTGTGTCTGCTGCATAAGCAGAATTGACCAAATTCAGGCACTTAAGAAAAATGCTGGAAAGCCATGACAACCTCTAATACAACCAGGCCGAGCCGAACTCGTTACGTTCCAGTGCTCCGAGCCATCTATGAAGACGATGCCTTTTTTTTTTTTTTTTTTTTTTTTTTAGAAAGGCCAACAGCACCAGCGGGTCTTAGGACCCAGCGGTGGTGGGCAGGGCGGGGGACCTGGCCCTGGTGGGCGGGCCAAGAAGCCCAAACCCAGCCGGTGGGGCGGGGAACCTAGCCTCTTCGCCGAGCCCAGATTCATTCTGCTTGTTCCCTTCCTCCAACTTTTTACTGGTATCATCTGGGGCTCCTGCTCCTGGAGTCCCTGGGACAGCCGATGCCCACCCCTAGATGGGCGATCCATTTTCATCTTTTCTTTCACCGCCCGCCCCCATCATGCTGCCTGCGTCTCGGCCACCCCTCCGGCTTTTCAGCCTTCCCCCGCCCCCCCCCGCCAATACGGGAGAAAGGATTGCAGGAGTAGGCGAACGCCTCCTCCTCCTCCCCCCACTCTCTCCAGGACCACTGGTCTATATTGGCAAATGGGGAGGAGAGGTTTTCCCGGGAATATGAAATTCCACCCTGGATTTGGGGTTCTTGGCACCACCCACGTCTGCCCAGGACAAAAGGGTGATCCTCGCTCTCTCCTGTGCCTCCCTCCCCCACGATACAAGGCGGAGAGGAGACTGGGCTGGTTGCAGGCTCCGAAGCAGGCGGCGAAGCGAAGGACGGAGCCTCTGAAGGCGGTGGGGGGCAGAGCGGAGCCGCTGCAGGGGCAAGTTGCGGAGCGGAGGTTGCAGCGTCCGCCGGAGCGGTCGCAGCAGCCGCCGCAGATTGCAGGGGTTACCCCGCCGTGGCGTGGTGCTCCGCCAGTCTCTGTGAAGCGCGCGGCGGCGCAGGGGGGCTGGCCCCGCAGCCGGGGGCCCAGCCACGGACCCCGCAGCTGGAGAGGCAGCGGCGGGCGCTGGCGTGGGGGGATAATCAGCGCGACGGCCACGGGTGCGCGAAAAAGCGCCGCGGCGGTTTCTCTCGGTCCCGGGGAGGGGGCGGCGCTGGCGGCGTCTCTGCTGCTGCCGAAGCGGGGCGCGGAGCTGGCGGCCGCGGTCGGTTCGGGGCCGGTCGAAACAAAGAAACACCGGCTGCTCCATCCGGAGCGGGGGGGGGGGGGGGGGGGTGAGCACCGGTTGCGGCTGGAACAGAGCGGCCCGCGGCGGAGGCGAGCCCACCAGTCCCTGCGGGGCAGCGAATGCCGAAAATGCCAGTGAGTGAAAAGGCACTCCTGCCGCCGCTCTCGATACGGGGAGAGTCGGAGCCGGCGGAAATGGAGCAGGACGGTCCGCCACAGCCGATCGGGACACGGTTCCCGGAGCCATCGCAGGCGAAAAACCTGTCGGCTTTGTCACTTTCCTGTTCCCTGGGATCTTGCGCCGAAGGGCTTTAGAAATGCGTCTCCAGGGAATGAACAGTGCGGAAGCGGTCGCATCGCCTGCGTCCTTCTGGCCACACTATTCCTGATACAGGTGTGGATGCTGTTTGCCTTCTTGGCCACCAGGGCACACTGCCGGCTCATGTTCAGTTGGCTGTTGACCAGTACCCCCAGGTCCCTTTCTGCCTGGGCACTGTCCAGATACGTTGCAGGGAGTTATTGTGGCCAAAATGTAGGACTCGTCACTTGGACTTATTAAACTTCATCTTATTGGACTCTGCCCATCTATCCAACCCTTCCAGGTCTCTTTGCAGAGCCCTCCCACCTTCCAACAGATCAACACATGCTGCCACCTTAGTGTCGTCTGTAAATCTACTAATGATAGACTCAATACCCTCATCCATGTAATCAATAAAAATATTGAACAGAACAGGCCCCAGCACATACTCCTGAGGAACACCACTGTTGGAATACCAGGCTCTTTTTTGCTCCGAGGTCAGGGCGAATAAAACTCAGGAGACGTTGTTTTTAAAGTCTCACTCTGAAGTTTATTATCCTCATCTATTACAAACTCACGAGATGTGAGCTCTCTCTAACAAGTCAAGAAAGTGAGCTAAAATGGTGTCTATTCAAGGCTATTTTAGTCCCAATTATCCAAAAAACAGTTGACATGTATATTATTTGTGAAAAATGCGTGTATTTTATGATTGGCTTTTCGCAAATATTAAAATGAATATTATATGTGTTGTGTTAGAAAGTAATGCTGTATTAGTTTTCTTAAGTACTGTGTTAAATATAGTTTTAGGTTATAAAAATTGTTAAAATAGAAACGATGCTATGTAGGATACTTTTTTTAAAAAGAAAAGACTCGCAGTGAGATAGCAGCCACAGGACACCTAAATCTTTCAGAGAAAAAGAATTTATGGCCCTCTTATCAGAAGAAACCCACTTCTTCCCGCCTCGAAGGCGCTGTTAGGATTTGGAGGAAGAAGTTGACGATGACCAGACAGAATCCTGTATTTGAATGGAATTTATGCATCATGTATGAAGTGTATGAATATGCAACAGGCTATTGTTTTTAAGGGTTAATCCTCTGTTAACGGGTGTCCTTTTTTCGGGCTCGTGCTGCCCAGAAAAAGGTACCCGGACGTCCGTAACTCTTTGTCTTTATTGTCTCATATTGTCCTAATTCAGTTTGTCCAAATTATTATTACTCTAATTGTATTACTATTTTTATAACCATTTTATTACTATTGAACTTTTAAAATTTTGGAAACAAGTGATTGGCGTTTTTAACAGTCTGAATTACATCCCCAAAGCTTTCAAAACAATTGAGTGTGTCTGCTGCATAAGCAGAATTGACCAAATTCAGGCACTTAAGAAAAATGCTGGAAAGCCATGACAACCTCTAATACAACCAGGCCGAGCCGAACTCGTTACGTTCCAGTGCTCCGAGCCATCTATGAAGACGATGCCTTTTTTTTTTTTTTTTTTTTTTTTTTTTTAGAAAGGCCAACAGCACCAGCGGGTCTTAGGACCCAGCGGTGGTGGGCAGGGCGGGGGACCTGGCCCTGGTGGGCGGGCCAAGAAGCCCAAACCCAGCCGGTGGGGCGGGGAACCTAGCCTCTTCGCCGAGCCCAGATTCATTCTGCTTGTTCCCTTCCTCCAACTTTTTACTGGTATCATCTGGGGCTCCTGCTCCTGGAGTCCCTGGGACAGCCGATGCCCACCCCTAGATGGGCGATCCATTTTCATCTTTTCTTTCACCGCCCGCCCCCATCATGCTGCCTGCGTCTCGGCCACCCCTCCGGCTTTTCAGCCTTCCCCCGCCCCCCCCCGCCAATACGGGAGAAAGGATTGCAGGAGTAGGCGAACGCCTCCTCCTCCTCCCCCCACTCTCTCCAGGACCACTGGTCTATATTGGCAAATGGGGAGGAGAGGTTTTCCCGGGAATATGAAATTCCACCCTGGATTTGGGGTTCTTGGCACCACCCACGTCTGCCCAGGACAAAAGGGTGATCCTCGCTCTCTCCTGTGCCTCCCTCCCCCACGATACAAGGCGGAGAGGAGACTGGGCTGGTTGCAGGCTCCGAAGCAGGCGGCGAAGCGAAGGACGGAGCCTCTGAAGGCGGTGGGGGGCAGAGCGGAGCCGCTGCAGGGGCAAGTTGCGGAGCGGAGGTTGCAGCGTCCGCCGGAGCGGTCGCAGCAGCCGCCGCAGATTGCAGGGGTTACCCCGCCGTGGCGTGGTGCTCCGCCAGTCTCTGTGAAGCGCGCGGCGGCGCAGGGGGGCTGGCCCCGCAGCCGGGGGCCCAGCCACGGACCCCGCAGCTGGAGAGGCAGCGGCGGGCGCTGGCGTGGGGGGATAATCAGCGCGACGGCCACGGGTGCGCGAAAAAGCGCCGCGGCGGTTTCTCTCGGTCCCGGGGAGGGGGCGGCGCTGGCGGCGTCTCTGCTGCTGCCGAAGCGGGGCGCGGAGCTGGCGGCCGCGGTCGGTTCGGGGCCGGTCGAAACAAAGAAACACCGGCTGCTCCATCCGGAGCGGGGGGGGGGGGGGGGGTGAGCACCGGTTGCGGCTGGAACAGAGCGGCCCGCGGCGGAGGCGAGCCCACCAGTCCCTGCGGGGCAGCGAATGCCGAAAATGCCAGTGAGTGAAAAGGCACTCCTGCCGCCGCTCTCGATACGGGGAGAGTCGGAGCCGGCGGAAATGGAGCAGGACGGTCCGCCACAGCCGATCGGGACACGGTTCCCGGAGCCATCGCAGGCGAAAAACCTGTCGGCTTTGTCACTTTCCTGTTCCCTGGGATCTTGCGCCGAAGGGCTTTAGAAATGCGTCTCCAGGGAATGAACAGTGCGGAAGCGGTCGCATCGCCTGCGTCCTTCTGGCCACACTATTCCTGATACAGGTGTGGATGCTGTTTGCCTTCTTGGCCACCAGGGCACACTGCCGGCTCATGTTCAGTTGGCTGTTGACCAGTACCCCCAGGTCCCTTTCTGCCTGGGCACTGTCCAGATACGTTGCAGGGAGTTATTGTGGCCAAAATGTAGGACTCGTCACTTGGACTTATTAAACTTCATCTTATTGGACTCTGCCCATCTATCCAACCCTTCCAGGTCTCTTTGCAGAGCCCTCCCACCTTCCAACAGATCAACACATGCTGCCACCTTAGTGTCGTCTGTAAATCTACTAATGATAGACTCAATACCCTCATCCATGTAATCAATAAAAATATTGAACAGAACAGGCCCCAGCACATACTCCTGAGGAACACCACTGTTGGAATACCAGGCTCTTTTTTGCTCCGAGGTCAGGGCAAATAAAACTCAGGAGACGTTGTTTTTAAAGTCTCACTCTGAAGTTTATTATCCTCATCTATTACAAACTCACGAGATGTGAGCTCTCTCGAACAAGTCAAGAAAGTGAGCTAAAATGGTGTCTATTCAAGGCTATTTTAGTCCCAATTATCCAAAAAACAGTTGACATGTATATTATTTGTGAAAAATGCGTGTATTTTATGATTGGCTTTTCGCAAATATTAAAATGAATATTATATGTGTTGTGTTAGAAAGTAATGCTGTATTAGTTTTCTTAAGTACTGTGTTAAATATAGTTTTAGGTTATAAAAATTGTTAAAATAGAAACGATGCTATGTAGGATACTTTTTTTAAAAAGAAAAGACTCGCAGTGAGATAGCAGCCACAGGACACCTAAATCTTTCAGAGAAAAAGAATTTATGGCCCTCTTATCAGAAGAAACCCACTTCTTCCCGCCTCGAAGGCGCTGTTAGGATTTGGAGGAAGAAGTTGACGATGACCAGACAGAATCCTGTATTTGAATGGAATTTATGCATCATGTATGAAGTGTATGAATATGCAACAGGCTATTGTTTTTAAGGGTTAATCCTCTGTTAACGGGTGTCCTTTTTTCGGGCTCGTGCTGCCCAGAAAAAGGTACCCGGACGTCCGTAACTCTTTGTCTTTATTGTCTCATATTGTCCTAATTCAGTTTGTCCAAATTATTATTACTCTAATTGTATTACTATTTTTATAACCATTTTATTACTATTGAACTTTTAAAATTTTGGAAACAAGTGATTGGCGTTTTTAACAGTCTGAATTACATCCCCAAAGCTTTCAAAACAATTGAGTGTGTCTGCTGCATAAGCAGAATTGACCAAATTCAGGCACTTAAGAAAAATGCTGGAAAGCCATGACAACCTCTAATACAACCAGGCCGAGCCGAACTCGTTACGTTCCAGTGCTCCGAGCCATCTATGAAGACGATGCCTTTTTTTTTTTTTTTTTTTTTTTTTAGAAAGGCCAACAGCACCAGCGGGTCTTAGGACCCAGCGGTGGTGGGCAGGGCGGGGGACCTGGCCCTGGTGGGCGGGCCAAGAAGCCCAAACCCAGCCGGTGGGGCGGGGAACCTAGCCTCTTCGCCGAGCCCAGATTCATTCTGCTTGTTCCCTTCCTCCAACTTTTTACTGGTATCATCTGGGGCTCCTGCTCCTGGAGTCCCTGGGACAGCCGATGCCCACCCCTAGATGGGCGATCCATTTTCATCTTTTCTTTCACCGCCCGCCCCCATCATGCTGCCTGCGTCTCGGCCACCCCTCCGGCTTTTCAGCCTTCCCCCGCCCCCCCCCGCCAATACGGGAGAAAGGATTGCAGGAGTAGGCGAACGCCTCCTCCTCCTCCCCCCACTCTCTCCAGGACCACTGGTCTATATTGGCAAATGGGGAGGAGAGGTTTTCCCGGGAATATGAAATTCCACCCTGGATTTGGGGTTCTTGGCACCACCCACGTCTGCCCAGGACAAAAGGGTGATCCTCGCTCTCTCCTGTGCCTCCCTCCCCCACGATACAAGGCGGAGAGGAGACTGGGCTGGTTGCAGGCTCCGAAGCAGGCGGCGAAGCGAAGGACGGAGCCTCTGAAGGCGGTGGGGGGCAGAGCGGAGCCGCTGCAGGGGCAAGTTGCGGAGCGGAGGTTGCAGCGTCCGCCGGAGCGGTCGCAGCAGCCGCCGCAGATTGCAGGGGTTACCCCGCCGTGGCGTGGTGCTCCGCCAGTCTCTGTGAAGCGCGCGGCGGCGCAGGGGGGCTGGCCCCGCAGCCGGGGGCCCAGCCACGGACCCCGCAGCTGGAGAGGCAGCGGCGGGCGCTGGCGTGGGGGGATAATCAGCGCGACGGCCACGGGTGCGCGAAAAAGCGCCGCGGCGGTTTCTCTCGGTCCCGGGGAGGGGGCGGCGCTGGCGGCGTCTCTGCTGCTGCCGAAGCGGGGCGCGGAGCTGGCGGCCGCGGTCGGTTCGGGGCCGGTCGAAACAAAGAAACACCGGCTGCTCCATCCGGAGCGGGGGGGGGGGGGGTGAGCACCGGTGGCGGCTGCAACAGAGCGGCCCGCGGCGGAGGCGAGCCCACCAGTCCCTGCGGGGCAGCGAATGCCGAAAATGCCAGTGAGTGAAAAGGCACTCCTGCCGCCGCTCTCGATACGGGGAGAGTCGGAGCCGGCGGAAATGGAGCAGGACGGTCCGCCACAGCCGATCGGGACACGGTTCCCGGAGCCATCGCAGGCGAAAAACCTGTCGGCTTTGTCACTTTCCTGTTCCCTGGGATCTTGCGCCGAAGGGCTTTAGAAATGCGTCTCCAGGGAATGAACAGTGCGGAAGCGGTCGCATCGCCTGCGTCCTTCTGGCCACACTATTCCTGATACAGGTGTGGATGCTGTTTGCCTTCTTGGCCACCAGGGCACACTGCCGGCTCATGTTCAGTTGGCTGTTGACCAGTACCCCCAGGTCCCTTTCTGCCTGGGCACTGTCCAGATACGTTGCAGGGAGTTATTGTGGCCAAAATGTAGGACTCGTCACTTGGACTTATTAAACTTCATCTTATTGGACTCTGCCCATCTATCCAACCCTTCCAGGTCTCTTTGCAGAGCCCTCCCACCTTCCAACAGATCAACACATGCTGCCACCTTAGTGTCGTCTGTAAATCTACTAATGATAGACTCAATACCCTCATCCATGTAATCAATAAAAATATTGAACAGAACAGGCCCCAGCACATACTCCTGAGGAACACCACTGTTGGAATACCAGGCTCTTTTTTGCTCCGAGGTCAGGGCGAATAAAACTCAGGAGACGTTGTTTTTAAAGTCTCACTCTGAAGTTTATTATCCTCATCTATTACAAACTCACGAGATGTGAGCTCTCTCGAACAAGTCAAGAAAGTGAGCTAAAATGGTGTCTATTCAAGGCTATTTTAGTCCCAATTATCCAAAAAACAGTTGACATGTATATTATTTGTGAAAAATGCGTGTATTTTATGATTGGCTTTTCGCAAATATTAAAATGAATATTATATGTGTTGTGTTAGAAAGTAATGCTGTATTAGTTTTCTTAAGTACTGTGTTAAATATAGTTTTAGGTTATAAAAATTGTTAAAATAGAAACGATGCTATGTAGGATACTTTTTTTAAAAAGAAAAGACTCGCAGTGAGATAGCAGCCACAGGACACCTAAATCTTTCAGAGAAAAAGAATTTATGGCCCTCTTATCAGAAGAAACCCACTTCTTCCCGCCTCGAAGGCGCTGTTAGGATTTGGAGGAAGAAGTTGACGATGACCAGACAGAATCCTGTATTTGAATGGAATTTATGCATCATGTATGAAGTGTATGAATATGCAACAGGCTATTGTTTTTAAGGGTTAATCCTCTGTTAACGGGTGTCCTTTTTCGGGCTCGTGCTGCCCAGAAAAATGTACCCGGACGTCCGTAACTCTTTGTCTTTATTGTCTCATATTGTCCTAATTCAGTTTGTCCAAATTATTATTACTCTAATTGTATTACTATTTTTATAACCATTTTATTACTATTAAACTTTTAAAAATTTTAAAAACAAGTGATTGGCGTTTTTAACAGTCTGAATTACATCCCCAAAGCTTTCAAAACAATTGAGTGTGTCTGCTGCATAAGCAGAATTGACCAAATTCAGGCACTTAAGAAAAATGCTGGAAAGCCATGACAACCTCTAATACAACCAGGCCGAGCCGAACTCGTTACGTTCCAGTGCTCCGAGCCATCTATGAAGACGATGCCTTTTTTTTTTTTTTTTTAGAAAGGCCAACCTCACCAGCGGGTCTTAGGACCCAGCGGTGGTGGGCAGGGCGGGGGACCTGGCCCTGGTGGGCGGGCCAAGAAGCCCAAACCCAGCCGGTGGGGCGGGGAACCTAGCCTCTTCGCCGAGCCCAGATTCATTCTGCTTGTTCCCTTCCTCCAACTTTTTACTGGTATCATCTGGGGCTCCTGCTCCTGGAGTCCCTGGGACAGCCGATGCCCACCCCTAGATGGGCGATCCATTTTCATCTTTTCTTTCACCGCCCGCCCCCATCATGCTGCCTGCGTCTCGGCCACCCCTCCGGCTTTTCAGCCTTCCCCCGCCCCCCCCCGCCAATACGGGAGAAAGGATTGCAGGAGTAGGCGAACGCCTCCTCCTCCTCCCCCCACTCTCTCCAGGACCACTGGTCTATATTGGCAAATGGGGAGGAGAGGTTTTCCCGGGAATATGAAATTCCACCCTGGATTTGGGGTTCTTGGCACCACCCACGTCTGCCCAGGACAAAAGGGTGATCCTCGCTCTCTCCTGTGCCTCCCTCCCCCACGATACAAGGCGGAGAGGAGACTGGGCTGGTTGCAGGCTCCGAAGCAGGCGGCGAAGCGAAGGACGGAGCCTCTGAAGGCGGTGGGGGGCAGAGCGGAGCCGCTGCAGGGGCAAGTTGCGGAGCGGAGGTTGCAGCGTCCGCCGGAGCGGTCGCAGCAGCCGCCGCAGATTGCAGGGGTTACCCCGCCGTGGCGTGGTGCTCCGCCAGTCTCTGTGAAGCGCGCGGCGGCGCAGGGGGGCTGGCCCCGCAGCCGGGGGCCCAGCCACGGACCCCGCAGCTGGAGAGGCAGCGGCGGGCGCTGGCGTGGGGGGATAATCAGCGCGACGGCCACGGGTGCGCGAAAAAGCGCCGCGGCGGTTTCTCTCGGTCCCGGGGAGGGGGCGGCGCTGGCGGCGTCTCTGCTGCTGCCGAAGCGGGGCGCGGAGCTGGCGGCCGCGGTCGGTTCGGGGCCGGTCGAAACAAAGAAACACCGGCTGCTCCATCCGGAGCGGGGGGGGGGGGGGTGAGCACCGGTGGCGGCTGCAACAGAGCGGCCCGCGGCGGAGGCGAGCCCACCAGTCCCTGCGGGGCAGCGAATGCCGAAAATGCCAGTGAGTGAAAAGGCACTCCTGCCGCCGCTCTCGATACGGGGAGAGTCGGAGCCGGCGGAAATGGAGCAGGACGGTCCGCCACAGCCGATCGGGACACGGTTCCCGGAGCCATCGCAGGCGAAAAACCTGTCGGCTTTGTCACTTTCCTGTTCCCTGGGATCTTGCGCCGAAGGGCTTTAGAAATGCGTCTCCAGGGAATGAACAGTGCGGAAGCGGTCGCATCGCCTGCGTCCTTCTGGCCACACTATTCCTGATACAGGTGTGGATGCTGTTTGCCTTCTTGGCCACCAGGGCACACTGCCGGCTCATGTTCAGTTGGCTGTTGACCAGTACCCCCAGGTCCCTTTCTGCCTGGGCACTGTCCAGATACGTTGCAGGGAGTTATTGTGGCCAAAATGTAGGACTCGTCACTTGGACTTATTAAACTTCATCTTATTGGACTCTGCCCATCTATCCAACCCTTCCAGGTCTCTTTGCAGAGCCCTCCCACCTTCCAACAGATCAACACATGCTGCCACCTTAGTGTCGTCTGTAAATCTACTAATGATAGACTCAATACCCTCATCCATGTAATCAATAAAAATATTGAACAGAACAGGCCCCAGCACATACTCCTGAGGAACACCACTGTTGGAATACCAGGCTCTTTTTTGCTCCGAGGTCAGGGCGAATAAAACTCAGGAGACGTTGTTTTTAAAGTCTCACTCTGAAGTTTATTATCCTCATCTATTACAAACTCACGAGATGTGAGCTCTCTCGAACAAGTCAAGAAAGTGAGCTAAAATGGTGTCTATTCAAGGCTATTTTAGTCCCAATTATCCAAAAAACAGTTGACATGTATATTATTTGTGAAAAATGCGTGTATTTTATGATTGGCTTTTCGCAAATATTAAAATGAATATTATATGTGTTGTGTTAGAAAGTAATGCTGTATTAGTTTTCTTAAGTACTGTGTTAAATATAGTTTTAGGTTATAAAAATTGTTAAAATAGAAACGATGCTATGTAGGATACTTTTTTTAAAAAGAAAAGACTCGCAGTGAGATAGCAGCCACAGGACACCTAAATCTTTCAGAGAAAAAGAATTTATGGCCCTCTTATCAGAAGAAACCCACTTCTTCCCGCCTCGAAGGCGCTGTTAGGATTTGGAGGAAGAAGTTGACGATGACCAGACAGAATCCTGTATTTGAATGGAATTTATGCATCATGTATGAAGTGTATGAATATGCAACAGGCTATTGTTTTTAAGGGTTAATCCTCTGTTAACGGGTGTCCTTTTTCGGGCTCGTGCTGCCCAGAAAAATGTACCCGGACGTCCGTAACTCTTTGTCTTTATTGTCTCATATTGTCCTAATTCAGTTTGTCCAAATTATTATTACTCTAATTGTATTACTATTTTTATAACCATTTTATTACTATTAAACTTTTAAAAATTTTAAAAACAAGTGATTGGCGTTTTTAACAGTCTGAATTACATCCCCAAAGCTTTCAAAACAATTGAGTGTGTCTGCTGCATAAGCAGAATTGACCAAATTCAGGCACTTAAGAAAAATGCTGGAAAGCCATGACAACCTCTAATACAACCAGGCCGAGCCGAACTCGTTACGTTCCAGTGCTCCGAGCCATCTATGAAGACGATGCCTTTTTTTTTTTTTTTTTAGAAAGGCCAACCTCACCAGCGGGTCTTAGGACCCAGCGGTGGTGGGCAGGGCGGGGGACCTGGCCCTGGTGGGCGGGCCAAGAAGCCCAAACCCAGCCGGTGGGGCGGGGAACCTAGCCTCTTCGCCGAGCCCAGATTCATTCTGCTTGTTCCCTTCCTCCAACTTTTTACTGGTATCATCTGGGGCTCCTGCTCCTGGAGTCCCTGGGACAGCCGATGCCCACCCCTAGATGGGCGATCCATTTTCATCTTTTCTTTCACCGCCCGCCCCCATCATGCTGCCTGCGTCTCGGCCACCCCTCCGGCTTTTCAGCCTTCCCCCGCCCCCCCCCGCCAATACGGGAGAAAGGATTGCAGGAGTAGGCGAACGCCTCCTCCTCCTCCCCCCACTCTCTCCAGGACCACTGGTCTATATTGGCAAATGGGGAGGAGAGGTTTTCCCGGGAATATGAAATTCCACCCTGGATTTGGGGTTCTTGGCACCACCCACGTCTGCCCAGGACAAAAGGGTGATCCTCGCTCTCTCCTGTGCCTCCCTCCCCCACGATACAAGGCGGAGAGGAGACTGGGCTGGTTGCAGGCTCCGAAGCAGGCGGCGAAGCGAAGGACGGAGCCTCTGAAGGCGGTGGGGGGCAGAGCGGAGCCGCTGCAGGGGCAAGTTGCGGAGCGGAGGTTGCAGCGTCCGCCGGAGCGGTCGCAGCAGCCGCCGCAGATTGCAGGGGTTACCCCGCCGTGGCGTGGTGCTCCGCCAGTCTCTGTGAAGCGCGCGGCGGCGCAGGGGGGCTGGCCCCGCAGCCGGGGGCCCAGCCACGGACCCCGCAGCTGGAGAGGCAGCGGCGGGCGCTGGCGTGGGGGGATAATCAGCGCGACGGCCACGGGTGCGCGAAAAAGCGCCGCGGCGGTTTCTCTCGGTCCCGGGGAGGGGGCGGCGCTGGCGGCGTCTCTGCTGCTGCCGAAGCGGGGCGCGGAGCTGGCGGCCGCGGTCGGTTCGGGGCCGGTCGAAACAAAGAAACACCGGCTGCTCCATCCGGAGCGGGGGGGGGGGGGGGTGAGCACCGGTGGCGGCTGCAACAGAGCGGCCCGCGGCGGAGGCGAGCCCACCAGTCCCTGCGGGGCAGCGAATGCCGAAAATGCCAGTGAGTGAAAAGGCACTCCTGCCGCCGCTCTCGATACGGGGAGAGTCGGAGCCGGCGGAAATGGAGCAGGACGGTCCGCCACAGCCGATCGGGACACGGTTCCCGGAGCCATCGCAGGCGAAAAACCTGTCGGCTTTGTCACTTTCCTGTTCCCTGGGATCTTGCGCCGAAGGGCTTTAGAAATGCGTCTCCAGGGAATGAACAGTGCGGAAGCGGTCGCATCGCCTGCGTCCTTCTGGCCACACTATTCCTGATACAGGTGTGGATGCTGTTTGCCTTCTTGGCCACCAGGGCACACTGCCGGCTCATGTTCAGTTGGCTGTTGACCAGTACCCCCAGGTCCCTTTCTGCCTGGGCACTGTCCAGATACGTTGCAGGGAGTTATTGTGGCCAAAATGTAGGACTCGTCACTTGGACTTATTAAACTTCATCTTATTGGACTCTGCCCATCTATCCAACCCTTCCAGGTCTCTTTGCAGAGCCCTCCCACCTTCCAACAGATCAACACATGCTGCCACCTTAGTGTCGTCTGTAAATCTACTAATGATAGACTCAATACCCTCATCCATGTAATCAATAAAAATATTGAACAGAACAGGCCCCAGCACATACTCCTGAGGAACACCACTGTTGGAATACCAGGCTCTTTTTTGCTCCGAGGTCAGGGCGAATAAAACTCAGGAGACGTTGTTTTTAAAGTCTCACTCTGAAGTTTATTATCCTCATCTATTACAAACTCACGAGATGTGAGCTCTCTCGAACAAGTCAAGAAAGTGAGCTAAAATGGTGTCTATTCAAGGCTATTTTAGTCCCAATTATCCAAAAAACAGTTGACATGTATATTATTTGTGAAAAATGCGTGTATTTTATGATTGGCTTTTCGCAAATATTAAAATGAATATTATATGTGTTGTGTTAGAAAGTAATGCTGTATTAGTTTTCTTAAGTACTGTGTTAAATATAGTTTTAGGTTATAAAAATTGTTAAAATAGAAACGATGCTATGTAGGATACTTTTTTTAAAAAGAAAAGACTCGCAGTGAGATAGCAGCCACAGGACACCTAAATCTTTCAGAGAAAAAGAATTTATGGCCCTCTTATCAGAAGAAACCCACTTCTTCCCGCCTCGAAGGCGCTGTTAGGATTTGGAGGAAGAAGTTGACGATGACCAGACAGAATCCTGTATTTGAATGGAATTTATGCATCATGTATGAAGTGTATGAATATGCAACAGGCTATTGTTTTTAAGGGTTAATCCTCTGTTAACGGGTGTCCTTTTTCGGGCTCGTGCTGCCCAGAAAAATGTACCCGGACGTCCGTAACTCTTTGTCTTTATTGTCTCATATTGTCCTAATTCAGTTTGTCCAAATTATTATTACTCTAATTGTATTACTATTTTTATAACCATTTTATTACTATTAAACTTTTAAAAATTTTAAAAACAAGTGATTGGCGTTTTTAACAGTCTGAATTACATCCCCAAAGCTTTCAAAACAATTGAGTGTGTCTGCTGCATAAGCAGAATTGACCAAATTCAGGCACTTAAGAAAAATGCTGGAAAGCCATGACAACCTCTAATACAACCAGGCCGAGCCGAACTCGTTACGTTCCAGTGCTCCGAGCCATCTATGAAGACGATGCCTTTTTTTTTTTTTTTTTAGAAAGGCCAACCTCACCAGCGGGTCTTAGGACCCAGCGGTGGTGGGCAGGGCGGGGGACCTGGCCCTGGTGGGCGGGCCAAGAAGCCCAAACCCAGCCGGTGGGGCGGGGAACCTAGCCTCTTCGCCGAGCCCAGATTCATTCTGCTTGTTCCCTTCCTCCAACTTTTTACTGGTATCATCTGGGGCTCCTGCTCCTGGAGTCCCTGGGACAGCCGATGCCCACCCCTAGATGGGCGATCCATTTTCATCTTTTCTTTCACCGCCCGCCCCCATCATGCTGCCTGCGTCTCGGCCACCCCTCCGGCTTTTCAGCCTTCCCCCGCCCCCCCCCGCCAATACGGGAGAAAGGATTGCAGGAGTAGGCGAACGCCTCCTCCTCCTCCCCCCACTCTCTCCAGGACCACTGGTCTATATTGGCAAATGGGGAGGAGAGGTTTTCCCGGGAATATGAAATTCCACCCTGGATTTGGGGTTCTTGGCACCACCCACGTCTGCCCAGGACAAAAGGGTGATCCTCGCTCTCTCCTGTGCCTCCCTCCCCCACGATACAAGGCGGAGAGGAGACTGGGCTGGTTGCAGGCTCCGAAGCAGGCGGCGAAGCGAAGGACGGAGCCTCTGAAGGCGGTGGGGGGCAGAGCGGAGCCGCTGCAGGGGCAAGTTGCGGAGCGGAGGTTGCAGCGTCCGCCGGAGCGGTCGCAGCAGCCGCCGCAGATTGCAGGGGTTACCCCGCCGTGGCGTGGTGCTCCGCCAGTCTCTGTGAAGCGCGCGGCGGCGCAGGGGGGCTGGCCCCGCAGCCGGGGGCCCAGCCACGGACCCCGCAGCTGGAGAGGCAGCGGCGGGCGCTGGCGTGGGGGGATAATCAGCGCGACGGCCACGGGTGCGCGAAAAAGCGCCGCGGCGGTTTCTCTCGGTCCCGGGGAGGGGGCGGCGCTGGCGGCGTCTCTGCTGCTGCCGAAGCGGGGCGCGGAGCTGGCGGCCGCGGTCGGTTCGGGGCCGGTCGAAACAAAGAAACACCGGCTGCTCCATCCGGAGCGGGGGGGGGGGGGGGTGAGCACCGGTGGCGGCTGCAACAGAGCGGCCCGCGGCGGAAGCGAGCCCACCAGTCCCTGCGGGGCAGCGAATGCCGAAAATGCCAGTGAGTGAAAAGGCACTCCTGCCGCCGCTCTCGATACGGGGAGAGTCGGAGCCGGCGGAAATGGAGCAGGACGGTCCGCCACAGCCGATCGGGACACGGTTCCCGGAGCCATCGCAGGCGAAAAACCTGTCGGCTTTGTCACTTTCCTGTTCCCTGGGATCTTGCGCCGAAGGGCTTTAGAAATGCGTCTCCAGGGAATGAACAGTGCGGAAGCGGTCGCATCGCCTGCGTCCTTCTGGCCACACTATTCCTGATACAGGTGTGGATGCTGTTTGCCTTCTTGGCCACCAGGGCACACTGCCGGCTCATGTTCAGTTGGCTGTTGACCAGTACCCCCAGGTCCCTTTCTGCCTGGGCACTGTCCAGATACGTTGCAGGGAGTTATTGTGGCCAAAATGTAGGACTCGTCACTTGGACTTATTAAACTTCATCTTATTGGACTCTGCCCATCTATCCAACCCTTCCAGGTCTCTTTGCAGAGCCCTCCCACCTTCCAACAGATCAACACATGCTGCCACCTTAGTGTCGTCTGTAAATCTACTAATGATAGACTCAATACCCTCATCCATGTAATCAATAAAAATATTGAACAGAACAGGCCCCAGCACATACTCCTGAGGAACACCACTGTTGGAATACCAGGCTCTTTTTTGCTCCGAGGTCAGGGCGAATAAAACTCAGGAGACGTTGTTTTTAAAGTCTCACTCTGAAGTTTATTATCCTCATCTATTACAAACTCACGAGATGTGAGCTCTCTCGAACAAGTCAAGAAAGTGAGCTAAAATGGTGTCTATTCAAGGCTATTTTAGTCCCAATTATCCAAAAAACAGTTGACATGTATATTATTTGTGAAAAATGCGTGTATTTTATGATTGGCTTTTCGCAAATATTAAAATGAATATTATATGTGTTGTGTTAGAAAGTAATGCTGTATTAGTTTTCTTAAGTACTGTGTTAAATATAGTTTTAGGTTATAAAAATTGTTAAAATAGAAACGATGCTATGTAGGATACTTTTTTTAAAAAGAAAAGACTCGCAGTGAGATAGCAGCCACAGGACACCTAAATCTTTCAGAGAAAAAGAATTTATGGCCCTCTTATCAGAAGAAACCCACTTCTTCCCGCCTCGAAGGCGCTGTTAGGATTTGGAGGAAGAAGTTGACGATGACCAGACAGAATCCTGTATTTGAATGGAATTTATGCATCATGTATGAAGTGTATGAATATGCAACAGGCTATTGTTTTTAAGGGTTAATCCTCTGTTAACGGGTGTCCTTTTTCGGGCTCGTGCTGCCCAGAAAAAGGTACCCGGACGTCCGTAACTCTTTGTCTTTATTGTCTCATATTGTCCTAATTCAGTTTGTCCAAATTATTATTACTCTAATTGTATTACTATTTTTATAACCATTTTATTACTATTGAACTTTTAAAATTTTGGAAACAAGTGATTGGCGTTTTTAACAGTCTGAATTACATCCCCAAAGCTTTCAAAACAATTGAGTGTGTCTGCTGCATAAGCAGAATTGACCAAATTCAGGCACTTAAGAAAAATGCTGGAAAGCCATGACAACCTCTAATACAACCAGGCCGAGCCGAACTCGTTACGTTCCAGTGCTCCGAGCCATCTATGAAGACGATGCCTTTTTTTTTTTTTTTTTTTTTTTTTTTTTTTAGAAAGGCCAACAGCACCAGCGGGTCTTAGGACCCAGCGGTGGTGGGCAGGGCGGGGGACCTGGCCCTGGTGGGCGGGCCAAGAAGCCCAAACCCAGCCGGTGGGGCGGGGAACCTAGCCTCTTCGCCGAGCCCAGATTCATTCTGCTTGTTCCCTTCCTCCAACTTTTTACTGGTATCATCTGGGGCTCCTGCTCCTGGAGTCCCTGGGACAGCCGATGCCCACCCCTAGATGGGCGATCCATTTTCATCTTTTCTTTCACCGCCCGCCCCCATCATGCTGCCTGCGTCTCGGCCACCCCTCCGGCTTTTCAGCCTTCCCCCGCCCCCCCCCGCCAATACGGGAGAAAGGATTGCAGGAGTAGGCGAACGCCTCCTCCTCCTCCCCCCACTCTCTCCAGGACCACTGGTCTATATTGGCAAATGGGGAGGAGAGGTTTTCCCGGGAATATGAAATTCCACCCTGGATTTGGGGTTCTTGGCACCACCCACGTCTGCCCAGGACAAAAGGGTGATCCTCGCTCTCTCCTGTGCCTCCCTCCCCCACGATACAAGGCGGAGAGGAGACTGGGCTGGTTGCAGGCTCCGAAGCAGGCGGCGAAGCGAAGGACGGAGCCTCTGAAGGCGGTGGGGGGCAGAGCGGAGCCGCTGCAGGGGCAAGTTGCGGAGCGGAGGTTGCAGCGTCCGCCGGAGCGGTCGCAGCAGCCGCCGCAGATTGCAGGGGTTACCCCGCCGTGGCGTGGTGCTCCGCCAGTCTCTGTGAAGCGCGCGGCGGCGCAGGGGGGCTGGCCCCGCAGCCGGGGGCCCAGCCACGGACCCCGCAGCTGGAGAGGCAGCGGCGGGCGCTGGCGTGGGGGGATAATCAGCGCGACGGCCACGGGTGCGCGAAAAAGCGCCGCGGCGGTTTCTCTCGGTCCCGGGGAGGGGGCGGCGCTGGCGGCGTCTCTGCTGCTGCCGAAGCGGGGCGCGGAGCTGGCGGCCGCGGTCGGTTCGGGGCCGGTCGAAACAAAGAAACACCGGCTGCTCCATCCGGAGCGGGGGGGGGGGGGGTGAGCACCGGTGGCGGCTGCCACAGAGCGGCCCGCGGCGGAGGCGAGCCCACCAGTCCCTGCGGGGCAGCGAATGCCGAAAATGCCAGTGAGTGAAAAGGCACTCCTGCCGCCGCTCTCGATACGGGGAGAGTCGGAGCCGGCGGAAATGGAGCAGGACGGTCCGCCACAGCCGATCGGGACACGGTTCCCGGAGCCATCGCAGGCGAAAAACCTGTCGGCTTTGTCACTTTCCTGTTCCCTGGGATCTTGCGCCGAAGGGCTTTAGAAATGCGTCTCCAGGGAATGAACAGTGCGGAAGCGGTCGCATCGCCTGCGTCCTTCTGGCCACACTATTCCTGATACAGGTGTGGATGCTGTTTGCCTTCTTGGCCACCAGGGCACACTGCCGGCTCATGTTCAGTTGGCTGTTGACCAGTACCCCCAGGTCCCTTTCTGCCTGGGCACTGTCCAGATACGTTGCAGGGAGTTATTGTGGCCAAAATGTAGGACTCGTCACTTGGACTTATTAAACTTCATCTTATTGGACTCTGCCCATCTATCCAACCCTTCCAGGTCTCTTTGCAGAGCCCTCCCACCTTCCAACAGATCAACACATGCTGCCACCTTAGTGTCGTCTGTAAATCTACTAATGATAGACTCAATACCCTCATCCATGTAATCAATAAAAATATTGAACAGAACAGGCCCCAGCACATACTCCTGAGGAACACCACTGTTGGAATACCAGGCTCTTTTTTGCTCCGAGGTCAGGGCGAATAAAACTCAGGAGATGTTGTTTTTAAAGTCTCACTCTGAAGTTTATTATCCTCATCTATTACAAACTCACGAGATGTGAGCTCTCTCGAACAAGTCAAGAAAGTGAGCTAAAATGGTGTCTATTCAAGGCTATTTTAGTCCCAATTATCCAAAAAACAGTTGACATGTATATTATTTGTGAAAAATGCGTGTATTTTATGATTGGCTTTTCGCAAATATTAAAATGAATATTATATGTGTTGTGTTAGAAAGTAATGCTGTATTAGTTTTCTTAAGTACTGTGTTAAATATAGTTTTAGGTTATAAAAATTGTTAAAATAGAAACGATGCTATGTAGGATACTTTTTTTAAAAAGAAAAGACTCGCAGTGAGATAGCAGCCACAGGACACCTAAATCTTTCAGAGAAAAAGAATTTATGGCCCTCTTATCAGAAGAAACCCACTTCTTCCCGCCTCGAAGGCGCTGTTAGGATTTGGAGGAAGAAGTTGACGATGACCAGACAGAATCCTGTATTTGAATGGAATTTATGCATCATGTATGAAGTGTATGAATATGCAACAGGCTATTGTTTTTAAGGGTTAATCCTCTGTTAACGGGTGTCCTTTTTCGGGCTCGTGCTGCCCAGAAAAATGTACCCGGACGTCCGTAACTCTTTGTCTTTATTGTCTCATATTGTCCTAATTCAGTTTGTCCAAATTATTATTACTCTAATTGTATTACTATTTTTATAACCATTTTATTACTATTAAACTTTTAAAAATTTTAAAAACAAGTGATTGGCGTTTTTAACAGTCTGAATTACATCCCCAAAGCTTTCAAAACAATTGAGTGTGTCTGCTGCATAAGCAGAATTGACCAAATTCAGGCACTTAAGAAAAATGCTGGAAAGCCATGACAACCTCTAATACAACCAGGCCGAGCCGAACTCGTTACGTTCCAGTGCTCCGAGCCATCTATGAAGACGATGCCTTTTTTTTTTTTTTTTTTTTTTTTTTAGAAAGGCCAACAGCACCAGCGGGTCTTAGGACCCAGCGGTGGTGGGCAGGGCGGGGGACCTGGCCCTGGTGGGCGGGCCAAGAAGCCCAAACCCAGCCGGTGGGGCGGGGAACCTAGCCTCTTCGCCGAGCCCAGATTCATTCTGCTTGTTCCCTTCCTCCAACTTTTTACTGGTATCATCTGGGGCTCCTGCTCCTGGAGTCCCTGGGACAGCCGATGCCCACCCCTAGATGGGCGATCCATTTTCATCTTTTCTTTCACCGCCCGCCCCCATCATGCTGCCTGCGTCTCGGCCACCCCTCCGGCTTTTCAGCCTTCCCCCGCCCCCCCCCGCCAATACGGGAGAAAGGATTGCAGGAGTAGGCGAACGCCTCCTCCTCCTCCCCCCACTCTCTCCAGGACCACTGGTCTATATTGGCAAATGGGGAGGAGAGGTTTTCCCGGGAATATGAAATTCCACCCTGGATTTGGGGTTCTTGGCACCACCCACGTCTGCCCAGGACAAAAGGGTGATCCTCGCTCTCTCCTGTGCCTCCCTCCCCCACGATACAAGGCGGAGAGGAGACTGGGCTGGTTGCAGGCTCCGAAGCAGGCGGCGAAGCGAAGGACGGAGCCTCTGAAGGCGGTGGGGGGCAGAGCGGAGCCGCTGCAGGGGCAAGTTGCGGAGCGGAGGTTGCAGCGTCCGCCGGAGCGGTCGCAGCAGCCGCCGCAGATTGCAGGGGTTACCCCGCCGTGGCGTGGTGCTCCGCCAGTCTCTGTGAAGCGCGCGGCGGCGCAGGGGGGCTGGCCCCGCAGCCGGGGGCCCAGCCACGGACCCCGCAGCTGGAGAGGCAGCGGCGGGCGCTGGCGTGGGGGGATAATCAGCGCGACGGCCACGGGTGCGCGAAAAAGCGCCGCGGCGGTTTCTCTCGGTCCCGGGGAGGGGGCGGCGCTGGCGGCGTCTCTGCTGCTGCCGAAGCGGGGCGCGGAGCTGGCGGCCGCGGTCGGTTCGGGGCCGGTCGAAACAAAGAAACACCGGCTGCTCCATCCGGAGCGGGGGGGGGGGGGGTGAGCACCGGTGGCGGCTGCAACAGAGCGGCCCGCGGCGGAAGCGAGCCCACCAGTCCCTGCGGGGCAGCGAATGCCGAAAATGCCAGTGAGTGAAAAGGCACTCCTGCCGCCGCTCTCGATACGGGGAGAGTCGGAGCCGGCGGAAATGGAGCAGGACGGTCCGCCACAGCCGATCGGGACACGGTTCCCGGAGCCATCGCAGGCGAAAAACCTGTCGGCTTTGTCACTTTCCTGTTCCCTGGGATCTTGCGCCGAAGGGCTTTAGAAATGCGTCTCCAGGGAATGAACAGTGCGGAAGCGGTCGCATCGCCTGCGTCCTTCTGGCCACACTATTCCTGATACAGGTGTGGATGCTGTTTGCCTTCTTGGCCACCAGGGCACACTGCCGGCTCATGTTCAGTTGGCTGTTGACCAGTACCCCCAGGTCCCTTTCTGCCTGGGCACTGTCCAGATACGTTGCAGGGAGTTATTGTGGCCAAAATGTAGGACTCGTCACTTGGACTTATTAAACTTCATCTTATTGGACTCTGCCCATCTATCCAACCCTTCCAGGTCTCTTTGCAGAGCCCTCCCACCTTCCAACAGATCAACACATGCTGCCACCTTAGTGTCGTCTGTAAATCTACTAATGATAGACTCAATACCCTCATCCATGTAATCAATAAAAATATTGAACAGAACAGGCCCCAGCACATACTCCTGAGGAACACCACTGTTGGAATACCAGGCTCTTTTTTGCTCCGAGGTCAGGGCGAATAAAACTCAGGAGACGTTGTTTTTAAAGTCTCACTCTGAAGTTTATTATCCTCATCTATTACAAACTCACGAGATGTGAGCTCTCTCGAACAAGTCAAGAAAGTGAGCTAAAATGGTGTCTATTCAAGGCTATTTTAGTCCCAATTATCCAAAAAACAGTTGACATGTATATTATTTGTGAAAAATGCGTGTATTTTATGATTGGCTTTTCGCAAATATTAAAATGAATATTATATGTGTTGTGTTAGAAAGTAATGCTGTATTAGTTTTCTTAAGTACTGTGTTAAATATAGTTTTAGGTTATAAAAATTGTTAAAATAGAAACGATGCTATGTAGGATACTTTTTTTAAAAAGAAAAGACTCGCAGTGAGATAGCAGCCACAGGACACCTAAATCTTTCAGAGAAAAAGAATTTATGGCCCTCTTATCAGAAGAAACCCACTTCTTCCCGCCTCGAAGGCGCTGTTAGGATTTGGAGGAAGAAGTTGACGATGACCAGACAGAATCCTGTATTTGAATGGAATTTATGCATCATGTATGAAGTGTATGAATATGCAACAGGCTATTGTTTTTAAGGGTTAATCCTCTGTTAACGGGTGTCCTTTTTCGGGCTCGTGCTGCCCAGAAAAAGGTACCCGGACGTCCGTAACTCTTTGTCTTTATTGTCTCATATTGTCCTAATTCAGTTTGTCCAAATTATTATTACTCTAATTGTATTACTATTTTTATAACCATTTTATTACTATTGAACTTTTAAAATTTTGGAAACAAGTGATTGGCGTTTTTAACAGTCTGAATTACATCCCCAAAGCTTTCAAAACAATTGAGTGTGTCTGCTGCATAAGCAGAATTGACCAAATTCAGGCACTTAAGAAAAATGCTGGAAAGCCATGACAACCTCTAATACAACCAGGCCGAGCCGAACTCGTTACGTTCCAGTGCTCCGAGCCATCTATGAAGACGATGCCTTTTTTTTTTTTTTTTTTTTTTTTTTTTTTTAGAAAGGCCAACAGCACCAGCGGGTCTTAGGACCCAGCGGTGGTGGGCAGGGCGGGGGACCTGGCCCTGGTGGGCGGGCCAAGAAGCCCAAACCCAGCCGGTGGGGCGGGGAACCTAGCCTCTTCGCCGAGCCCAGATTCATTCTGCTTGTTCCCTTCCTCCAACTTTTTACTGGTATCATCTGGGGCTCCTGCTCCTGGAGTCCCTGGGACAGCCGATGCCCACCCCTAGATGGGCGATCCATTTTCATCTTTTCTTTCACCGCCCGCCCCCATCATGCTGCCTGCGTCTCGGCCACCCCTCCGGCTTTTCAGCCTTCCCCCGCCCCCCCCCGCCAATACGGGAGAAAGGATTGCAGGAGTAGGCGAACGCCTCCTCCTCCTCCCCCCACTCTCTCCAGGACCACTGGTCTATATTGGCAAATGGGGAGGAGAGGTTTTCCCGGGAATATGAAATTCCACCCTGGATTTGGGGTTCTTGGCACCACCCACGTCTGCCCAGGACAAAAGGGTGATCCTCGCTCTCTCCTGTGCCTCCCTCCCCCACGATACAAGGCGGAGAGGAGACTGGGCTGGTTGCAGGCTCCGAAGCAGGCGGCGAAGCGAAGGACGGAGCCTCTGAAGGCGGTGGGGGGCAGAGCGGAGCCGCTGCAGGGGCAAGTTGCGGAGCGGAGGTTGCAGCGTCCGCCGGAGCGGTCGCAGCAGCCGCCGCAGATTGCAGGGGTTACCCCGCCGTGGCGTGGTGCTCCGCCAGTCTCTGTGAAGCGCGCGGCGGCGCAGGGGGGCTGGCCCCGCAGCCGGGGGCCCAGCCACGGACCCCGCAGCTGGAGAGGCAGCGGCGGGCGCTGGCGTGGGGGGATAATCAGCGCGACGGCCACGGGTGCGCGAAAAAGCGCCGCGGCGGTTTCTCTCGGTCCCGGGGAGGGGGCGGCGCTGGCGGCGTCTCTGCTGCTGCCGAAGCGGGGCGCGGAGCTGGCGGCCGCGGTCGGTTCGGGGCCGGTCGAAACAAAGAAACACCGGCTGCTCCATCCGGAGCGGGGGGGGGGGGGGGTGAGCACCGGTGGCGGCTGCCACAGAGCGGCCCGCGGCGGAGGCGAGCCCACCAGTCCCTGCGGGGCAGCGAATGCCGAAAATGCCAGTGAGTGAAAAGGCACTCCTGCCGCCGCTCTCGATACGGGGAGAGTCGGAGCCGGCGGAAATGGAGCAGGACGGTCCGCCACAGCCGATCGGGACACGGTTCCCGGAGCCATCGCAGGCGAAAAACCTGTCGGCTTTGTCACTTTCCTGTTCCCTGGGATCTTGCGCCGAAGGGCTTTAGAAATGCGTCTCCAGGGAATGAACAGTGCGGAAGCGGTCGCATCGCCTGCGTCCTTCTGGCCACACTATTCCTGATACAGGTGTGGATGCTGTTTGCCTTCTTGGCCACCAGGGCACACTGCCGGCTCATGTTCAGTTGGCTGTTGACCAGTACCCCCAGGTCCCTTTCTGCCTGGGCACTGTCCAGATACGTTGCAGGGAGTTATTGTGGCCAAAATGTAGGACTCGTCACTTGGACTTATTAAACTTCATCTTATTGGACTCTGCCCATCTATCCAACCCTTCCAGGTCTCTTTGCAGAGCCCTCCCACCTTCCAACAGATCAACACATGCTGCCACCTTAGTGTCGTCTGTAAATCTACTAATGATAGACTCAATACCCTCATCCATGTAATCAATAAAAATATTGAACAGAACAGGCCCCAGCACATACTCCTGAGGAACACCACTGTTGGAATACCAGGCTCTTTTTTGCTCCGAGGTCAGGGCGAATAAAACTCAGGAGATGTTGTTTTTAAAGTCTCACTCTGAAGTTTATTATCCTCATCTATTACAAACTCACGAGATGTGAGCTCTCTCGAACAAGTCAAGAAAGTGAGCTAAAATGGTGTCTATTCAAGGCTATTTTAGTCCCAATTATCCAAAAAACAGTTGACATGTATATTATTTGTGAAAAATGCGTGTATTTTATGATTGGCTTTTCGCAAATATTAAAATGAATATTATATGTGTTGTGTTAGAAAGTAATGCTGTATTAGTTTTCTTAAGTACTGTGTTAAATATAGTTTTAGGTTATAAAAATTGTTAAAATAGAAACGATGCTATGTAGGATACTTTTTTTAAAAAGAAAAGACTCGCAGTGAGATAGCAGCCACAGGACACCTAAATCTTTCAGAGAAAAAGAATTTATGGCCCTCTTATCAGAAGAAACCCACTTCTTCCCGCCTCGAAGGCGCTGTTAGGATTTGGAGGAAGAAGTTGACGATGACCAGACAGAATCCTGTATTTGAATGGAATTTATGCATCATGTATGAAGTGTATGAATATGCAACAGGCTATTGTTTTTAAGGGTTAATCCTCTGTTAACGGGTGTCCTTTTTCGGGCTCGTGCTGCCCAGAAAAATGTACCCGGACGTCCGTAACTCTTTGTCTTTATTGTCTCATATTGTCCTAATTCAGTTTGTCCAAATTATTATTACTCTAATTGTATTACTATTTTTATAACCATTTTATTACTATTAAACTTTTAAAAATTTTAAAAACAAGTGATTGGCGTTTTTAACAGTCTGAATTACATCCCCAAAGCTTTCAAAACAATTGAGTGTGTCTGCTGCATAAGCAGAATTGACCAAATTCAGGCACTTAAGAAAAATGCTGGAAAGCCATGACAACCTCTAATACAACCAGGCCGAGCCGAACTCGTTACGTTCCAGTGCTCCGAGCCATCTATGAAGACGATGCCTTTTTTTTTTTTTTTTTTTTTTTTTTAGAAAGGCCAACAGCACCAGCGGGTCTTAGGACCCAGCGGTGGTGGGCAGGGCGGGGGACCTGGCCCTGGTGGGCGGGCCAAGAAGCCCAAACCCAGCCGGTGGGGCGGGGAACCTAGCCTCTTCGCCGAGCCCAGATTCATTCTGCTTGTTCCCTTCCTCCAACTTTTTACTGGTATCATCTGGGGCTCCTGCTCCTGGAGTCCCTGGGACAGCCGATGCCCACCCCTAGATGGGCGATCCATTTTCATCTTTTCTTTCACCGCCCGCCCCCATCATGCTGCCTGCGTCTCGGCCACCCCTCCGGCTTTTCAGCCTTCCCCCGCCCCCCCCCCGCCAATACGGGAGAAAGGATTGCAGGAGTAGGCGAACGCCTCCTCCTCCTCCCCCCACTCTCTCCAGGACCACTGGTCTATATTGGCAAATGGGGAGGAGAGGTTTTCCCGGGAATATGAAATTCCACCCTGGATTTGGGGTTCTTGGCACCACCCACGTCTGCCCAGGACAAAAGGGTGATCCTCGCTCTCTCCTGTGCCTCCCTCCCCCACGATACAAGGCGGAGAGGAGACTGGGCTGGTTGCAGGCTCCGAAGCAGGCGGCGAAGCGAAGGACGGAGCCTCTGAAGGCGGTGGGGGGCAGAGCGGAGCCGCTGCAGGGGCAAGTTGCGGAGCGGAGGTTGCAGCGTCCGCCGGAGCGGTCGCAGCAGCCGCCGCAGATTGCAGGGGTTACCCCGCCGTGGCGTGGTGCTCCGCCAGTCTCTGTGAAGCGCGCGGCGGCGCAGGGGGGCTGGCCCCGCAGCCGGGGGCCCAGCCACGGACCCCGCAGCTGGAGAGGCAGCGGCGGGCGCTGGCGTGGGGGGATAATCAGCGCGACGGCCACGGGTGCGCGAAAAAGCGCCGCGGCGGTTTCTCTCGGTCCCGGGGAGGGGGCGGCGCTGGCGGCGTCTCTGCTGCTGCCGAAGCGGGGCGCGGAGCTGGCGGCCGCGGTCGGTTCGGGGCCGGTCGAAACAAAGAAACACCGGCTGCTCCATCCGGAGCGGGGGGGGGGGGGGTGAGCACCGGTGGCGGCTGCAACAGAGCGGCCCGCGGCGGAAGCGAGCCCACCAGTCCCTGCGGGGCAGCGAATGCCGAAAATGCCAGTGAGTGAAAAGGCACTCCTGCCGCCGCTCTCGATACGGGGAGAGTCGGAGCCGGCGGAAATGGAGCAGGACGGTCCGCCACAGCCGATCGGGACACGGTTCCCGGAGCCATCGCAGGCGAAAAACCTGTCGGCTTTGTCACTTTCCTGTTCCCTGGGATCTTGCGCCGAAGGGCTTTAGAAATGCGTCTCCAGGGAATGAACAGTGCGGAAGCGGTCGCATCGCCTGCGTCCTTCTGGCCACACTATTCCTGATACAGGTGTGGATGCTGTTTGCCTTCTTGGCCACCAGGGCACACTGCCGGCTCATGTTCAGTTGGCTGTTGACCAGTACCCCCAGGTCCCTTTCTGCCTGGGCACTGTCCAGATACGTTGCAGGGAGTTATTGTGGCCAAAATGTAGGACTCGTCACTTGGACTTATTAAACTTCATCTTATTGGACTCTGCCCATCTATCCAACCCTTCCAGGTCTCTTTGCAGAGCCCTCCCACCTTCCAACAGATCAACACATGCTGCCACCTTAGTGTCGTCTGTAAATCTACTAATGATAGACTCAATACCCTCATCCATGTAATCAATAAAAATATTGAACAGAACAGGCCCCAGCACATACTCCTGAGGAACACCACTGTTGGAATACCAGGCTCTTTTTTGCTCCGAGGTCAGGGCGAATAAAACTCAGGAGACGTTGTTTTTAAAGTCTCACTCTGAAGTTTATTATCCTCATCTATTACAAACTCACGAGATGTGAGCTCTCTCGAACAAGTCAAGAAAGTGAGCTAAAATGGTGTCTATTCAAGGCTATTTTAGTCCCAATTATCCAAAAAACAGTTGACATGTATATTATTTGTGAAAAATGCGTGTATTTTATGATTGGCTTTTCGCAAATATTAAAATGAATATTATATGTGTTGTGTTAGAAAGTAATGCTGTATTAGTTTTCTTAAGTACTGTGTTAAATATAGTTTTAGGTTATAAAAATTGTTAAAATAGAAACGATGCTATGTAGGATACTTTTTTTAAAAAGAAAAGACTCGCAGTGAGATAGCAGCCACAGGACACCTAAATCTTTCAGAGAAAAAGAATTTATGGCCCTCTTATCAGAAGAAACCCACTTCTTCCCGCCTCGAAGGCGCTGTTAGGATTTGGAGGAAGAAGTTGACGATGACCAGACAGAATCCTGTATTTGAATGGAATTTATGCATCATGTATGAAGTGTATGAATATGCAACAGGCTATTGTTTTTAAGGGTTAATCCTCTGTTAACGGGTGTCCTTTTTCGGGCTCGTGCTGCCCAGAAAAAGGTACCCGGACGTCCGTAACTCTTTGTCTTTATTGTCTCATATTGTCCTAATTCAGTTTGTCCAAATTATTATTACTCTAATTGTATTACTATTTTTATAACCATTTTATTACTATTGAACTTTTAAAATTTTGGAAACAAGTGATTGGCGTTTTTAACAGTCTGAATTACATCCCCAAAGCTTTCAAAACAATTGAGTGTGTCTGCTGCATAAGCAGAATTGACCAAATTCAGGCACTTAAGAAAAATGCTGGAAAGCCATGACAACCTCTAATACAACCAGGCCGAGCCGAACTCGTTACGTTCCAGTGCTCCGAGCCATCTATGAAGACGATGCCTTTTTTTTTTTTTTTTTTTTTTTTTTAGAAAGGCCAACAGCACCAGCGGGTCTTAGGACCCAGCGGTGGTGGGCAGGGCGGGGGACCTGGCCCTGGTGGGCGGGCCAAGAAGCCCAAACCCAGCCGGTGGGGCGGGGAACCTAGCCTCTTCGCCGAGCCCAGATTCATTCTGCTTGTTCCCTTCCTCCAACTTTTTACTGGTATCATCTGGGGCTCCTGCTCCTGGAGTCCCTGGGACAGCCGATGCCCACCCCTAGATGGGCGATCCATTTTCATCTTTTCTTTCACCGCCCGCCCCCATCATGCTGCCTGCGTCTCGGCCACCCCTCCGGCTTTTCAGCCTTCCCCCGCCCCTCCCCGCCAATACGGGAGAAAGGATTGCAGGAGTAGGCGAACGCCTCCTCCTCCTCCCCCCACTCTCTCCAGGACCACTGGTCTATATTGGCAAATGGGGAGGAGAGGTTTTCCCGGGAATATGAAATTCCACCCTGGATTTGGGGTTCTTGGCACCACCCACGTCTGCCCAGGACAAAAGGGTGATCCTCGCTCTCTCCTGTGCCTCCCTCCCCCACGATACAAGGCGGAGAGGAGACTGGGCTGGTTGCAGGCTCCGAAGCAGGCGGCGAAGCGAAGGACGGAGCCTCTGAAGGCGGTGGGGGGCAGAGCGGAGCCGCTGCAGGGGCAAGTTGCGGAGCGGAGGTTGCAGCGTCCGCCGGAGCGGTCGCAGCAGCCGCCGCAGATTGCAGGGGTTACCCCGCCGTGGCGTGGTGCTCCGCCAGTCTCTGTGAAGCGCGCGGCGGCGCAGGGGGGCTGGCCCCGCAGCCGGGGGCCCAGCCACGGACCCCGCAGCTGGAGAGGCAGCGGCGGGCGCTGGCGTGGGGGGATAATCAGCGCGACGGCCACGGGTGCGCGAAAAAGCGCCGCGGCGGTTTCTCTCGGTCCCGGGGAGGGGGCGGCGCTGGCGGCGTCTCTGCTGCTGCCGAAGCGGGGCGCGGAGCTGGCGGCCGCGGTCGGTTCGGGGCCGGTCGAAACAAAGAAACACCGGCTGCTCCATCCGGAGCGGGGGGGGGGGGGGTGAGCACCGGTGGCGGCTGCCACAGAGCGGCCCGCGGCGGAGGCGAGCCCACCAGTCCCTGCGGGGCAGCGAATGCCGAAAATGCCAGTGAGTGAAAAGGCACTCCTGCCGCCGCTCTCGATACGGGGAGAGTCGGAGCCGGCGGAAATGGAGCAGGACGGTCCGCCACAGCCGATCGGGACACGGTTCCCGGAGCCATCGCAGGCGAAAAACCTGTCGGCTTTGTCACTTTCCTGTTCCCTGGGATCTTGCGCCGAAGGGCTTTAGAAATGCGTCTCCAGGGAATGAACAGTGCGGAAGCGGTCGCATCGCCTGCGTCCTTCTGGCCACACTATTCCTGATACAGGTGTGGATGCTGTTTGCCTTCTTGGCCACCAGGGCACACTGCCGGCTCATGTTCAGTTGGCTGTTGACCAGTACCCCCAGGTCCCTTTCTGCCTGGGCACTGTCCAGATACGTTGCAGGGAGTTATTGTGGCCAAAATGTAGGACTCGTCACTTGGACTTATTAAACTTCATCTTATTGGACTCTGCCCATCTATCCAACCCTTCCAGGTCTCTTTGCAGAGCCCTCCCACCTTCCAACAGATCAACACATGCTGCCACCTTAGTGTCGTCTGTAAATCTACTAATGATAGACTCAATACCCTCATCCATGTAATCAATAAAAATATTGAACAGAACAGGCCCCAGCACATACTCCTGAGGAACACCACTGTTGGAATACCAGGCTCTTTTTTGCTCCGAGGTCAGGGCGAATAAAACTCAGGAGACGTTGTTTTTAAAGTCTCACTCTGAAGTTTATTATCCTCATCTATTACAAACTCACGAGATGTGAGCTCTCTCGAACAAGTCAAGAAAGTGAGCTAAAATGGTGTCTATTCAAGGCTATTTTAGTCCCAATTATCCAAAAAACAGTTGACATGTATATTATTTGTGAAAAATGCGTGTATTTTATGATTGGCTTTTCGCAAATATTAAAATGAATATTATATGTGTTGTGTTAGAAAGTAATGCTGTATTAGTTTTCTTAAGTACTGTGTTAAATATAGTTTTAGGTTATAAAAATTGTTAAAATAGAAACGATGCTATGTAGGATACTTTTTTTAAAAAGAAAAGACTCGCAGTGAGATAGCAGCCACAGGACACCTAAATCTTTCAGAGAAAAAGAATTTATGGCCCTCTTATCAGAAGAAACCCACTTCTTCCCGCCTCGAAGGCGCTGTTAGGATTTGGAGGAAGAAGTTGACGATGACCAGACAGAATCCTGTATTTGAATGGAATTTATGCATCATGTATGAAGTGTATGAATATGCAACAGGCTATTGTTTTTAAGGGTTAATCCTCTGTTAACGGGTGTCCTTTTTTCGGGCTCGTGCTGCCCAGAAAAAGGTACCCGGACGTCCGTAACTCTTTGTCTTTATTGTCTCATATTGTCCTAATTCAGTTTGTCCAAATTATTATTACTCTAATTGTATTACTATTTTTATAACCATTTTATTACTATTGAACTTTTAAAATTTTGGAAACAAGTGATTGGCGTTTTTAACAGTCTGAATTACATCCCCAAAGCTTTCAAAACAATTGAGTGTGTCTGCTGCATAAGCAGAATTGACCAAATTCAGGCACTTAAGAAAAATGCTGGAAAGCCATGACAACCTCTAATACAACCAGGCCGAGCCGAACTCGTTACGTTCCAGTGCTCCGAGCCATCTATGAAGACGATGCCTTTTTTTTTTTTTTTTTTTTTTTTTTAGAAAGGCCAACAGCACCAGCGGGTCTTAGGACCCAGCGGTGGTGGGCAGGGCGGGGGACCTGGCCCTGGTGGGCGGGCCAAGAAGCCCAAACCCAGCCGGTGGGGCGGGGAACCTAGCCTCTTCGCCGAGCCCAGATTCATTCTGCTTGTTCCCTTCCTCCAACTTTTTACTGGTATCATCTGGGGCTCCTGCTCCTGGAGTCCCTGGGACAGCCGATGCCCACCCCTAGATGGGCGATCCATTTTCATCTTTTCTTTCACCGCCCGCCCCCATCATGCTGCCTGCGTCTCGGCCACCCCTCCGGCTTTTCAGCCTTCCCCCGCCCCCCCCCGCCAATACGGGAGAAAGGATTGCAGGAGTAGGCGAACGCCTCCTCCTCCTCCCCCCACTCTCTCCAGGACCACTGGTCTATATTGGCAAATGGGGAGGAGAGGTTTTCCCGGGAATATGAAATTCCACCCTGGATTTGGGGTTCTTGGCACCACCCACGTCTGCCCAGGACAAAAGGGTGATCCTCGCTCTCTCCTGTGCCTCCCTCCCCCACGATACAAGGCGGAGAGGAGACTGGGCTGGTTGCAGGCTCCGAAGCAGGCGGCGAAGCGAAGGACGGAGCCTCTGAAGGCGGTGGGGGGCAGAGCGGAGCCGCTGCAGGGGCAAGTTGCGGAGCGGAGGTTGCAGCGTCCGCCGGAGCGGTCGCAGCAGCCGCCGCAGATTGCAGGGGTTACCCCGCCGTGGCGTGGTGCTCCGCCAGTCTCTGTGAAGCGCGCGGCGGCGCAGGGGGGCTGGCCCCGCAGCCGGGGGCCCAGCCACGGACCCCGCAGCTGGAGAGGCAGCGGCGGGCGCTGGCGTGGGGGGATAATCAGCGCGACGGCCACGGGTGCGCGAAAAAGCGCCGCGGCGGTTTCTCTCGGTCCCGGGGAGGGGGCGGCGCTGGCGGCGTCTCTGCTGCTGCCGAAGCGGGGCGCGGAGCTGGCGGCCGCGGTCGGTTCGGGGCCGGTCGAAACAAAGAAACACCGGCTGCTCCATCCGGAGCGGGGGGGGGGGGGGTGAGCACCGGTGGCGGCTGCCACAGAGCGGCCCGCGGCGGAGGCGAGCCCACCAGTCCCTGCGGGGCAGCGAATGCCGAAAATGCCAGTGAGTGAAAAGGCACTCCTGCCGCCGCTCTCGATACGGGGAGAGTCGGAGCCGGCGGAAATGGAGCAGGACGGTCCGCCACAGCCGATCGGGACACGGTTCCCGGAGCCATCGCAGGCGAAAAACCTGTCGGCTTTGTCACTTTCCTGTTCCCTGGGATCTTGCGCCGAAGGGCTTTAGAAATGCGTCTCCAGGGAATGAACAGTGCGGAAGCGGTCGCATCGCCTGCGTCCTTCTGGCCACACTATTCCTGATACAGGTGTGGATGCTGTTTGCCTTCTTGGCCACCAGGGCACACTGCCGGCTCATGTTCAGTTGGCTGTTGACCAGTACCCCCAGGTCCCTTTCTGCCTGGGCACTGTCCAGATACGTTGCAGGGAGTTATTGTGGCCAAAATGTAGGACTCGTCACTTGGACTTATTAAACTTCATCTTATTGGACTCTGCCCATCTATCCAACCCTTCCAGGTCTCTTTGCAGAGCCCTCCCACCTTCCAACAGATCAACACATGCTGCCACCTTAGTGTCGTCTGTAAATCTACTAATGATAGACTCAATACCCTCATCCATGTAATCAATAAAAATATTGAACAGAACAGGCCCCAGCACATACTCCTGAGGAACACCACTGTTGGAATACCAGGCTCTTTTTTGCTCCGAGGTCAGGGCGAATAAAACTCAGGAGACGTTGTTTTTAAAGTCTCACTCTGAAGTTTATTATCCTCATCTATTACAAACTCACGAGATGTGAGCTCTCTCGAACAAGTCAAGAAAGTGAGCTAAAATGGTGTCTATTCAAGGCTATTTTAGTCCCAATTATCCAAAAAACAGTTGACATGTATATTATTTGTGAAAAATGCGTGTATTTTATGATTGGCTTTTCGCAAATATTAAAATGAATATTATATGTGTTGTGTTAGAAAGTAATGCTGTATTAGTTTTCTTAAGTACTGTGTTAAATATAGTTTTAGGTTATAAAAATTGTTAAAATAGAAACGATGCTATGTAGGATACTTTTTTTAAAAAGAAAAGACTCGCAGTGAGATAGCAGCCACAGGACACCTAAATCTTTCAGAGAAAAAGAATTTATGGCCCTCTTATCAGAAGAAACCCACTTCTTCCCGCCTCGAAGGCGCTGTTAGGATTTGGAGGAAGAAGTTGACGATGACCAGACAGAATCCTGTATTTGAATGGAATTTATGCATCATGTATGAAGTGTATGAATATGCAACAGGCTATTGTTTTTAAGGGTTAATCCTCTGTTAACGGGTGTCCTTTTTTCGGGCTCGTGCTGCCCAGAAAAAGGTACCCGGACGTCCGTAACTCTTTGTCTTTATTGTCTCATATTGTCCTAATTCAGTTTGTCCAAATTATTATTACTCTAATTGTATTACTATTTTTATAACCATTTTATTACTATTGAACTTTTAAAATTTTGGAAACAAGTGATTGGCGTTTTTAACAGTCTGAATTACATCCCCAAAGCTTTCAAAACAATTGAGTGTGTCTGCTGCATAAGCAGAATTGACCAAATTCAGGCACTTAAGAAAAATGCTGGAAAGCCATGACAACCTCTAATACAACCAGGCCGAGCCGAACTCGTTACGTTCCAGTGCTCCGAGCCATCTATGAAGACGATGCCTTTTTTTTTTTTTTTTTTTTTTTTTTAGAAAGGCCAACAGCACCAGCGGGTCTTAGGACCCAGCGGTGGTGGGCAGGGCGGGGGACCTGGCCCTGGTGGGCGGGCCAAGAAGCCCAAACCCAGCCGGTGGGGCGGGGAACCTAGCCTCTTCGCCGAGCCCAGATTCATTCTGCTTGTTCCCTTCCTCCAACTTTTTACTGGTATCATCTGGGGCTCCTGCTCCTGGAGTCCCTGGGACAGCCGATGCCCACCCCTAGATGGGCGATCCATTTTCATCTTTTCTTTCACCGCCCGCCCCCATCATGCTGCCTGCGTCTCGGCCACCCCTCCGGCTTTTCAGCCTTCCCCCGCCCCCCCCCGCCAATACGGGAGAAAGGATTGCAGGAGTAGGCGAACGCCTCCTCCTCCTCCCCCCACTCTCTCCAGGACCACTGGTCTATATTGGCAAATGGGGAGGAGAGGTTTTCCCGGGAATATGAAATTCCACCCTGGATTTGGGGTTCTTGGCACCACCCACGTCTGCCCAGGACAAAAGGGTGATCCTCGCTCTCTCCTGTGCCTCCCTCCCCCACGATACAAGGCGGAGAGGAGACTGGGCTGGTTGCAGGCTCCGAAGCAGGCGGCGAAGCGAAGGACGGAGCCTCTGAAGGCGGTGGGGGGCAGAGCGGAGCCGCTGCAGGGGCAAGTTGCGGAGCGGAGGTTGCAGCGTCCGCCGGAGCGGTCGCAGCAGCCGCCGCAGATTGCAGGGGTTACCCCGCCGTGGCGTGGTGCTCCGCCAGTCTCTGTGAAGCGCGCGGCGGCGCAGGGGGGCTGGCCCCGCAGCCGGGGGCCCAGCCACGGACCCCGCAGCTGGAGAGGCAGCGGCGGGCGCTGGCGTGGGGGGATAATCAGCGCGACGGCCACGGGTGCGCGAAAAAGCGCCGCGGCGGTTTCTCTCGGTCCCGGGGAGGGGGCGGCGCTGGCGGCGTCTCTGCTGCTGCCGAAGCGGGGCGCGGAGCTGGCGGCCGCGGTCGGTTCGGGGCCGGTCGAAACAAAGAAACACCGGCTGCTCCATCCGGAGCGGGGGGGGGGGGGGGGGTGAGCACCGGTGGCGGCTGCCACAGAGCGGCCCGCGGCGGAGGCGAGCCCACCAGTCCCTGCGGGGCAGCGAATGCCGAAAATGCCAGTGAGTGAAAAGGCACTCCTGCCGCCGCTCTCGATACGGGGAGAGTCGGAGCCGGCGGAAATGGAGCAGGACGGTCCGCCACAGCCGATCGGGACACGGTTCCCGGAGCCATCGCAGGCGAAAAACCTGTCGGCTTTGTCACTTTCCTGTTCCCTGGGATCTTGCGCCGAAGGGCTTTAGAAATGCGTCTCCAGGGAATGAACAGTGCGGAAGCGGTCGCATCGCCTGCGTCCTTCTGGCCACACTATTCCTGATACAGGTGTGGATGCTGTTTGCCTTCTTGGCCACCAGGGCACACTGCCGGCTCATGTTCAGTTGGCTGTTGACCAGTACCCCCAGGTCCCTTTCTGCCTGGGCACTGTCCAGATACGTTGCAGGGAGTTATTGTGGCCAAAATGTAGGACTCGTCACTTGGACTTATTAAACTTCATCTTATTGGACTCTGCCCATCTATCCAACCCTTCCAGGTCTCTTTGCAGAGCCCTCCCACCTTCCAACAGATCAACACATGCTGCCACCTTAGTGTCGTCTGTAAATCTACTAATGATAGACTCAATACCCTCATCCATGTAATCAATAAAAATATTGAACAGAACAGGCCCCAGCACATACTCCTGAGGAACACCACTGTTGGAATACCAGGCTCTTTTTTGCTCCGAGGTCAGGGCGAATAAAACTCAGGAGACGTTGTTTTTAAAGTCTCACTCTGAAGTTTATTATCCTCATCTATTACAAACTCACGAGATGTGAGCTCTCTCGAACAAGTCAAGAAAGTGAGCTAAAATGGTGTCTATTCAAGGCTATTTTAGTCCCAATTATCCAAAAAACAGTTGACATGTATATTATTTGTGAAAAATGCGTGTATTTTATGATTGGCTTTTCGCAAATATTAAAATGAATATTATATGTGTTGTGTTAGAAAGTAATGCTGTATTAGTTTTCTTAAGTACTGTGTTAAATATAGTTTTAGGTTATAAAAATTGTTAAAATAGAAACGATGCTATGTAGGATACTTTTTTTAAAAAGAAAAGACTCGCAGTGAGATAGCAGCCACAGGACACCTAAATCTTTCAGAGAAAAAGAATTTATGGCCCTCTTATCAGAAGAAACCCACTTCTTCCCGCCTCGAAGGCGCTGTTAGGATTTGGAGGAAGAAGTTGACGATGACCAGACAGAATCCTGTATTTGAATGGAATTTATGCATCATGTATGAAGTGTATGAATATGCAACAGGCTATTGTTTTTAAGGGTTAATCCTCTGTTAACGGGTGTCCTTTTTTCGGGCTCGTGCTGCCCAGAAAAAGGTACCCGGACGTCCGTAACTCTTTGTCTTTATTGTCTCATATTGTCCTAATTCAGTTTGTCCAAATTATTATTACTCTAATTGTATTACTATTTTTATAACCATTTTATTACTATTGAACTTTTAAAATTTTGGAAACAAGTGATTGGCGTTTTTAACAGTCTGAATTACATCCCCAAAGCTTTCAAAACAATTGAGTGTGTCTGCTGCATAAGCAGAATTGACCAAATTCAGGCACTTAAGAAAAATGCTGGAAAGCCATGACAACCTCTAATACAACCAGGCCGAGCCGAACTCGTTACGTTCCAGTGCTCCGAGCCATCTATGAAGACGATGCCTTTTTTTTTTTTTTTTTTTTTTTTTTAGAAAGGCCAACAGCACCAGCGGGTCTTAGGACCCAGCGGTGGTGGGCAGGGCGGGGGACCTGGCCCTGGTGGGCGGGCCAAGAAGCCCAAACCCAGCCGGTGGGGCGGGGAACCTAGCCTCTTCGCCGAGCCCAGATTCATTCTGCTTGTTCCCTTCCTCCAACTTTTTACTGGTATCATCTGGGGCTCCTGCTCCTGGAGTCCCTGGGACAGCCGATGCCCACCCCTAGATGGGCGATCCATTTTCATCTTTTCTTTCACCGCCCGCCCCCATCATGCTGCCTGCGTCTCGGCCACCCCTCCGGCTTTTCAGCCTTCCCCCGCCCCCCCCCGCCAATACGGGAGAAAGGATTGCAGGAGTAGGCGAACGCCTCCTCCTCCTCCCCCCACTCTCTCCAGGACCACTGGTCTATATTGGCAAATGGGGAGGAGAGGTTTTCCCGGGAATATGAAATTCCACCCTGGATTTGGGGTTCTTGGCACCACCCACGTCTGCCCAGGACAAAAGGGTGATCCTCGCTCTCTCCTGTGCCTCCCTCCCCCACGATACAAGGCGGAGAGGAGACTGGGCTGGTTGCAGGCTCCGAAGCAGGCGGCGAAGCGAAGGACGGAGCCTCTGAAGGCGGTGGGGGGCAGAGCGGAGCCGCTGCAGGGGCAAGTTGCGGAGCGGAGGTTGCAGCGTCCGCCGGAGCGGTCGCAGCAGCCGCCGCAGATTGCAGGGGTTACCCCGCCGTGGCGTGGTGCTCCGCCAGTCTCTGTGAAGCGCGCGGCGGCGCAGGGGGGCTGGCCCCGCAGCCGGGGGCCCAGCCACGGACCCCGCAGCTGGAGAGGCAGCGGCGGGCGCTGGCGTGGGGGGATAATCAGCGCGACGGCCACGGGTGCGCGAAAAAGCGCCGCGGCGGTTTCTCTCGGTCCCGGGGAGGGGGCGGCGCTGGCGGCGTCTCTGCTGCTGCCGAAGCGGGGCGCGGAGCTGGCGGCCGCGGTCGGTTCGGGGCCGGTCGAAACAAAGAAACACCGGCTGCTCCATCCGGAGCGGGGGGGGGGGGGGGGGTGAGCACCGGTGGCGGCTGCCACAGAGCGGCCCGCGGCGGAGGCGAGCCCACCAGTCCCTGCGGGGCAGCGAATGCCGAAAATGCCAGTGAGTGAAAAGGCACTCCTGCCGCCGCTCTCGATACGGGGAGAGTCGGAGCCGGCGGAAATGGAGCAGGACGGTCCGCCACAGCCGATCGGGACACGGTTCCCGGAGCCATCGCAGGCGAAAAACCTGTCGGCTTTGTCACTTTCCTGTTCCCTGGGATCTTGCGCCGAAGGGCTTTAGAAATGCGTCTCCAGGGAATGAACAGTGCGGAAGCGGTCGCATCGCCTGCGTCCTTCTGGCCACACTATTCCTGATACAGGTGTGGATGCTGTTTGCCTTCTTGGCCACCAGGGCACACTGCCGGCTCATGTTCAGTTGGCTGTTGACCAGTACCCCCAGGTCCCTTTCTGCCTGGGCACTGTCCAGATACGTTGCAGGGAGTTATTGTGGCCAAAATGTAGGACTCGTCACTTGGACTTATTAAACTTCATCTTATTGGACTCTGCCCATCTATCCAACCCTTCCAGGTCTCTTTGCAGAGCCCTCCCACCTTCCAACAGATCAACACATGCTGCCACCTTAGTGTCGTCTGTAAATCTACTAATGATAGACTCAATACCCTCATCCATGTAATCAATAAAAATATTGAACAGAACAGGCCCCAGCACATACTCCTGAGGAACACCACTGTTGGAATACCAGGCTCTTTTTTGCTCCGAGGTCAGGGCGAATAAAACTCAGGAGACGTTGTTTTTAAAGTCTCACTCTGAAGTTTATTATCCTCATCTATTACAAACTCACGAGATGTGAGCTCTCTCGAACAAGTCAAGAAAGTGAGCTAAAATGGTGTCTATTCAAGGCTATTTTAGTCCCAATTATCCAAAAAACAGTTGACATGTATATTATTTGTGAAAAATGCGTGTATTTTATGATTGGCTTTTCGCAAATATTAAAATGAATATTATATGTGTTGTGTTAGAAAGTAATGCTGTATTAGTTTTCTTAAGTACTGTGTTAAATATAGTTTTAGGTTATAAAAATTGTTAAAATAGAAACGATGCTATGTAGGATACTTTTTTTAAAAAGAAAAGACTCGCAGTGAGATAGCAGCCACAGGACACCTAAATCTTTCAGAGAAAAAGAATTTATGGCCCTCTTATCAGAAGAAACCCACTTCTTCCCGCCTCGAAGGCGCTGTTAGGATTTGGAGGAAGAAGTTGACGATGACCAGACAGAATCCTGTATTTGAATGGAATTTATGCATCATGTATGAAGTGTATGAATATGCAACAGGCTATTGTTTTTAAGGGTTAATCCTCTGTTAACGGGTGTCCTTTTTTCGGGCTCGTGCTGCCCAGAAAAAGGTACCCGGACGTCCGTAACTCTTTGTCTTTATTGTCTCATATTGTCCTAATTCAGTTTGTCCAAATTATTATTACTCTAATTGTATTACTATTTTTATAACCATTTTATTACTATTGAACTTTTAAAATTTTGGAAACAAGTGATTGGCGTTTTTAACAGTCTGAATTACATCCCCAAAGCTTTCAAAACAATTGAGTGTGTCTGCTGCATAAGCAGAATTGACCAAATTCAGGCACTTAAGAAAAATGCTGGAAAGCCATGACAACCTCTAATACAACCAGGCCGAGCCGAACTCGTTACGTTCCAGTGCTCCGAGCCATCTATGAAGACGATGCCTTTTTTTTTTTTTTTTTTTTTTTTTTAGAAAGGCCAACAGCACCAGCGGGTCTTAGGACCCAGCGGTGGTGGGCAGGGCGGGGGACCTGGCCCTGGTGGGCGGGCCAAGAAGCCCAAACCCAGCCGGTGGGGCGGGGAACCTAGCCTCTTCGCCGAGCCCAGATTCATTCTGCTTGTTCCCTTCCTCCAACTTTTTACTGGTATCATCTGGGGCTCCTGCTCCTGGAGTCCCTGGGACAGCCGATGCCCACCCCTAGATGGGCGATCCATTTTCATCTTTTCTTTCACCGCCCGCCCCCATCATGCTGCCTGCGTCTCGGCCACCCCTCCGGCTTTTCAGCCTTCCCCCGCCCCCCCCCGCCAATACGGGAGAAAGGATTGCAGGAGTAGGCGAACGCCTCCTCCTCCTCCCCCCACTCTCTCCAGGACCACTGGTCTATATTGGCAAATGGGGAGGAGAGGTTTTCCCGGGAATATGAAATTCCACCCTGGATTTGGGGTTCTTGGCACCACCCACGTCTGCCCAGGACAAAAGGGTGATCCTCGCTCTCTCCTGTGCCTCCCTCCCCCACGATACAAGGCGGAGAGGAGACTGGGCTGGTTGCAGGCTCCGAAGCAGGCGGCGAAGCGAAGGACGGAGCCTCTGAAGGCGGTGGGGGGCAGAGCGGAGCCGCTGCAGGGGCAAGTTGCGGAGCGGAGGTTGCAGCGTCCGCCGGAGCGGTCGCAGCAGCCGCCGCAGATTGCAGGGGTTACCCCGCCGTGGCGTGGTGCTCCGCCAGTCTCTGTGAAGCGCGCGGCGGCGCAGGGGGGCTGGCCCCGCAGCCGGGGGCCCAGCCACGGACCCCGCAGCTGGAGAGGCAGCGGCGGGCGCTGGCGTGGGGGGATAATCAGCGCGACGGCCACGGGTGCGCGAAAAAGCGCCGCGGCGGTTTCTCTCGGTCCCGGGGAGGGGGCGGCGCTGGCGGCGTCTCTGCTGCTGCCGAAGCGGGGCGCGGAGCTGGCGGCCGCGGTCGGTTCGGGGCCGGTCGAAACAAAGAAACACCGGCTGCTCCATCCGGAGCGGGGGGGGGGGGGGTGAGCACCGGTGGCGGCTGCAACAGAGCGGCCCGCGGCGGAAGCGAGCCCACCAGTCCCTGCGGGGCAGCGAATGCCGAAAATGCCAGTGAGTGAAAAGGCACTCCTGCCGCCGCTCTCGATACGGGGAGAGTCGGAGCCGGCGGAAATGGAGCAGGACGGTCCGCCACAGCCGATCGGGACACGGTTCCCGGAGCCATCGCAGGCGAAAAACCTGTCGGCTTTGTCACTTTCCTGTTCCCTGGGATCTTGCGCCGAAGGGCTTTAGAAATGCGTCTCCAGGGAATGAACAGTGCGGAAGCGGTCGCATCGCCTGCGTCCTTCTGGCCACACTATTCCTGATACAGGTGTGGATGCTGTTTGCCTTCTTGGCCACCAGGGCACACTGCCGGCTCATGTTCAGTTGGCTGTTGACCAGTACCCCCAGGTCCCTTTCTGCCTGGGCACTGTCCAGATACGTTGCAGGGAGTTATTGTGGCCAAAATGTAGGACTCGTCACTTGGACTTATTAAACTTCATCTTATTGGACTCTGCCCATCTATCCAACCCTTCCAGGTCTCTTTGCAGAGCCCTCCCACCTTCCAACAGATCAACACATGCTGCCACCTTAGTGTCGTCTGTAAATCTACTAATGATAGACTCAATACCCTCATCCATGTAATCAATAAAAATATTGAACAGAACAGGCCCCAGCACATACTCCTGAGGAACACCACTGTTGGAATACCAGGCTCTTTTTTGCTCCGAGGTCAGGGCGAATAAAACTCAGGAGACGTTGTTTTTAAAGTCTCACTCTGAAGTTTATTATCCTCATCTATTACAAACTCACGAGATGTGAGCTCTCTCGAACAAGTCAAGAAAGTGAGCTAAAATGGTGTCTATTCAAGGCTATTTTAGTCCCAATTATCCAAAAAACAGTTGACATGTATATTATTTGTGAAAAATGCGTGTATTTTATGATTGGCTTTTCGCAAATATTAAAATGAATATTATATGTGTTGTGTTAGAAAGTAATGCTGTATTAGTTTTCTTAAGTACTGTGTTAAATATAGTTTTAGGTTATAAAAATTGTTAAAATAGAAACGATGCTATGTAGGATACTTTTTTTAAAAAGAAAAGACTCGCAGTGAGATAGCAGCCACAGGACACCTAAATCTTTCAGAGAAAAAGAATTTATGGCCCTCTTATCAGAAGAAACCCACTTCTTCCCGCCTCGAAGGCGCTGTTAGGATTTGGAGGAAGAAGTTGACGATGACCAGACAGAATCCTGTATTTGAATGGAATTTATGCATCATGTATGAAGTGTATGAATATGCAACAGGCTATTGTTTTTAAGGGTTAATCCTCTGTTAACGGGTGTCCTTTTTTCGGGCTCGTGCTGCCCAGAAAAAGGTACCCGGACGTCCGTAACTCTTTGTCTTTATTGTCTCATATTGTCCTAATTCAGTTTGTCCAAATTATTATTACTCTAATTGTATTACTATTTTTATAACCATTTTATTACTATTGAACTTTTAAAATTTTGGAAACAAGTGATTGGCGTTTTTAACAGTCTGAATTACATCCCCAAAGCTTTCAAAACAATTGAGTGTGTCTGCTGCATAAGCAGAATTGACCAAATTCAGGCACTTAAGAAAAATGCTGGAAAGCCATGACAACCTCTAATACAACCAGGCCGAGCCGAACTCGTTACGTTCCAGTGCTCCGAGCCATCTATGAAGACGATGCCTTTTTTTTTTTTTTTTTTTTTTTTTTAGAAAGGCCAACAGCACCAGCGGGTCTTAGGACCCAGCGGTGGTGGGCAGGGCGGGGGACCTGGCCCTGGTGGGCGGGCCAAGAAGCCCAAACCCAGCCGGTGGGGCGGGGAACCTAGCCTCTTCGCCGAGCCCAGATTCATTCTGCTTGTTCCCTTCCTCCAACTTTTTACTGGTATCATCTGGGGCTCCTGCTCCTGGAGTCCCTGGGACAGCCGATGCCCACCCCTAGATGGGCGATCCATTTTCATCTTTTCTTTCACCGCCCGCCCCCATCATGCTGCCTGCGTCTCGGCCACCCCTCCGGCTTTTCAGCCTTCCCCCGCCCCCCCCCGCCAATACGGGAGAAAGGATTGCAGGAGTAGGCGAACGCCTCCTCCTCCTCCCCCCACTCTCTCCAGGACCACTGGTCTATATTGGCAAATGGGGAGGAGAGGTTTTCCCGGGAATATGAAATTCCACCCTGGATTTGGGGTTCTTGGCACCACCCACGTCTGCCCAGGACAAAAGGGTGATCCTCGCTCTCTCCTGTGCCTCCCTCCCCCACGATACAAGGCGGAGAGGAGACTGGGCTGGTTGCAGGCTCCGAAGCAGGCGGCGAAGCGAAGGACGGAGCCTCTGAAGGCGGTGGGGGGCAGAGCGGAGCCGCTGCAGGGGCAAGTTGCGGAGCAGAGGTTGCAGCGTCCGCCGGAGCGGTCGCAGCAGCCGCCGCAGATTGCAGGGGTTACCCCGCCGTGGCGTGGTGCTCCGCCAGTCTCTGTGAAGCGCGCGGCGGCGCAGGGGGGCTGGCCCCGCAGCCGGGGGCCCAGCCACGGACCCCGCAGCTGGAGAGGCAGCGGCGGGCGCTGGCGTGGGGGGATAATCAGCGCGACGGCCACGGGTGCGCGAAAAAGCGCCGCGGCGGTTTCTCTCGGTCCCGGGGAGGGGGCGGCGCTGGCGGCGTCTCTGCTGCTGCCGAAGCGGGGCGCGGAGCTGGCGGCCGCGGTCGGTTCGGGGCCGGTCGAAACAAAGAAACACCGGCTGCTCCATCCGGAGCGGGGGGGGGGGGGGTGAGCACCGGTGGCGGCTGCCACAGAGCGGCCCGCGGCGGAGGCGAGCCCACCAGTCCCTGCGGGGCAGCGAATGCCGAAAATGCCAGTGAGTGAAAAGGCACTCCTGCCGCCGCTCTCGATACGGGGAGAGTCGGAGCCGGCGGAAATGGAGCAGGACGGTCCGCCACAGCCGATCGGGACACGGTTCCCGGAGCCATCGCAGGCGAAAAACCTGTCGGCTTTGTCACTTTCCTGTTCCCTGGGATCTTGCGCCGAAGGGCTTTAGAAATGCGTCTCCAGGGAATGAACAGTGCGGAAGCGGTCGCATCGCCTGCGTCCTTCTGGCCACACTATTCCTGATACAGGTGTGGATGCTGTTTGCCTTCTTGGCCACCAGGGCACACTGCCGGCTCATGTTCAGTTGGCTGTTGACCAGTACCCCCAGGTCCCTTTCTGCCTGGGCACTGTCCAGATACGTTGCAGGGAGTTATTGTGGCCAAAATGTAGGACTCGTCACTTGGACTTATTAAACTTCATCTTATTGGACTCTGCCCATCTATCCAACCCTTCCGGGTCTCTTTGCAGAGCCCTCCCACCTTCCAACAGATCAACACATGCTGCCACCTTAGTGTCGTCTGTAAATCTACTAATGATAGACTCAATACCCTCATCCATGTAATCAATAAAAATATTGAACAGAACAGGCCCCAGCACATACTCCTGAGGAACACCACTGTTGGAATACCAGGCTCTTTTTTGCTCCGAGGTCAGGGCGAATAAAACTCAGGAGACGTTGTTTTTAAAGTCTCACTCTGAAGTTTATTATCCTCATCTATTACAAACTCACGAGATGTGAGCTCTCTCGAACAAGTCAAGAAAGTGAGCTAAAATGGTGTCTATTCAAGGCTATTTTAGTCCCAATTATCCAAAAAACAGTTGACATGTATATTATTTGTGAAAAATGCGTGTATTTTATGATTGGCTTTTCGCAAATATTAAAATGAATATTATATGTGTTGTGTTAGAAAGTAATGCTGTATTAGTTTTCTTAAGTACTGTGTTAAATATAGTTTTAGGTTATAAAAATTGTTAAAATAGAAACGATGCTATGTAGGATACTTTTTTTAAAAAGAAAAGACTCGCAGTGAGATAGCAGCCACAGGACACCTAAATCTTTCAGAGAAAAAGAATTTATGGCCCTCTTATCAGAAGAAACCCACTTCTTCCCGCCTCGAAGGCGCTGTTAGGATTTGGAGGAAGAAGTTGACGATGACCAGACAGAATCCTGTATTTGAATGGAATTTATGCATCATGTATGAAGTGTATGAATATGCAACAGGCTATTGTTTTTAAGGGTTAATCCTCTGTTAACGGGTGTCCTTTTTCGGGCTCGTGCTGCCCAGAAAAAGGTACCCGGACGTCCGTAACTCTTTGTCTTTATTGTCTCATATTGTCCTAATTCAGTTTGTCCAAATTATTATTACTCTAATTGTATTACTATTTTTATAACCATTTTATTACTATTAAACTTTTAAAAATTTTAAAAACAAGTGATTGGCGTTTTTAACAGTCTGAATTACATCCCCAAAGCTTTCAAAACAATTGAGTGTGTCTGCTGCATAAGCAGAATTGACCAAATTCAGGCACTTAAGAAAAATGCTGGAAAGCCATGACAACCTCTAATACAACCAGGCCGAGCCGAACTCGTTACGTTCCAGTGCTCCGAGCCATCTATGAAGACGATGCCTTTTTTTTTTTTTTTTTAGAAAGGCCAACCTCACCAGCGGGTCTTAGGACCCAGCGGTGGTGGGCAGGGCGGGGGACCTGGCCCTGGTGGGCGGGCCAAGAAGCCCAAACCCAGCCGGTGGGGCGGGGAACCTAGCCTCTTCGCCGAGCCCAGATTCATTCTGCTTGTTCCCTTCCTCCAACTTTTTACTGGTATCATCTGGGGCTCCTGCTCCTGGAGTCCCTGGGACAGCCGATGCCCACCCCTAGATGGGCGATCCATTTTCATCTTTTCTTTCACCGCCCGCCCCCATCATGCTGCCTGCGTCTCGGCCACCCCTCCGGCTTTTCAGCCTTCCCCCGCCCCTCCCCGCCAATACGGGAGAAAGGATTGCAGGAGTAGGCGAACGCCTCCTCCTCCTCCCCCCACTCTCTCCAGGACCACTGGTCTATATTGGCAAATGGGGAGGAGAGGTTTTCCCGGGAATATGAAATTCCACCCTGGATTTGGGGTTCTTGGCACCACCCACGTCTGCCCAGGACAAAAGGGTGATCCTCGCTCTCTCCTGTGCCTCCCTCCCCCACGATACAAGGCGGAGAGGAGACTGGGCTGGTTGCAGGCTCCGAAGCAGGCGGCGAAGCGAAGGACGGAGCCTCTGAAGGCGGTGGGGGGCAGAGCGGAGCCGCTGCAGGGGCAAGTTGCGGAGCGGAGGTTGCAGCGTCCGCCGGAGCGGTCGCAGCAGCCGCCGCAGATTGCAGGGGTTACCCCGCCGTGGCGTGGTGCTCCGCCAGTCTCTGTGAAGCGCGCGGCGGCGCAGGGGGGCTGGCCCCGCAGCCGGGGGCCCAGCCACGGACCCCGCAGCTGGAGAGGCAGCGGCGGGCGCTGGCGTGGGGGGATAATCAGCGCGACGGCCACGGGTGCGCGAAAAAGCGCCGCGGCGGTTTCTCTCGGTCCCGGGGAGGGGGCGGCGCTGGCGGCGTCTCTGCTGCTGCCGAAGCGGGGCGCGGAGCTGGCGGCCGCGGTCGGTTCGGGGCTGGTCGAAACAAAGAAACACCGGCTGCTCCATCCGGAGCGGGGGGGGGGGGGGTGAGCACCGGTGGCGGCTGCCACAGAGCGGCCCGCGGCGGAGGCGAGCCCACCAGTCCCTGCGGGGCAGCGAATGCCGAAAATGCCAGTGAGTGAAAAGGCACTCCTGCCGCCGCTCTCGATACGGGGAGAGTCGGAGCCGGCGGAAATGGAGCAGGACGGTCCGCCACAGCCGATCGGGACACGGTTCCCGGAGCCATCGCAGGCGAAAAACCTGTCGGCTTTGTCACTTTCCTGTTCCCTGGGATCTTGCGCCGAAGGGCTTTAGAAATGCGTCTCCAGGGAATGAACAGTGCGGAAGCGGTCGCATCGCCTGCGTCCTTCTGGCCACACTATTCCTGATACAGGTGTGGATGCTGTTTGCCTTCTTGGCCACCAGGGCACACTGCCGGCTCATGTTCAGTTGGCTGTTGACCAGTACCCCCAGGTCCCTTTCTGCCTGGGCACTGTCCAGATACGTTGCAGGGAGTTATTGTGGCCAAAATGTAGGACTCGTCACTTGGACTTATTAAACTTCATCTTATTGGACTCTGCCCATCTATCCAACCCTTCCGGGTCTCTTTGCAGAGCCCTCCCACCTTCCAACAGATCAACACATGCTGCCACCTTAGTGTCGTCTGTAAATCTACTAATGATAGACTCAATACCCTCATCCATGTAATCAATAAAAATATTGAACAGAACAGGCCCCAGCACATACTCCTGAGGAACACCACTGTTGGAATACCAGGCTCTTTTTTGCTCCGAGGTCAGGGCGAATAAAACTCAGGAGACGTTGTTTTTAAAGTCTCACTCTGAAGTTTATTATCCTCATCTATTACAAACTCACGAGATGTGAGCTCTCTCGAACAAGTCAAGAAAGTGAGCTAAAATGGTGTCTATTCAAGGCTATTTTAGTCCCAATTATCCAAAAAACAGTTGACATGTATATTATTTGTGAAAAATGCGTGTATTTTATGATTGGCTTTTCGCAAATATTAAAATGAATATTATATGTGTTGTGTTAGAAAGTAATGCTGTATTAGTTTTCTTAAGTACTGTGTTAAATATAGTTTTAGGTTATAAAAATTGTTAAAATAGAAACGATGCTATGTAGGATACTTTTTTTAAAAAGAAAAGACTCGCAGTGAGATAGCAGCCACAGGACACCTAAATCTTTCAGAGAAAAAGAATTTATGGCCCTCTTATCAGAAGAAACCCACTTCTTCCCGCCTCGAAGGCGCTGTTAGGATTTGGAGGAAGAAGTTGACGATGACCAGACAGAATCCTGTATTTGAATGGAATTTATGCATCATGTATGAAGTGTATGAATATGCAACAGGCTATTGTTTTTAAGGGTTAATCCTCTGTTAACGGGTGTCCTTTTTCGGGCTCGTGCTGCCCAGAAAAAGGTACCCGGACGTCCGTAACTCTTTGTCTTTATTGTCTCATATTGTCCTAATTCAGTTTGTCCAAATTATTATTACTCTAATTGTATTACTATTTTTATAACCATTTTATTACTATTAAACTTTTAAAAATTTTAAAAACAAGTGATTGGCGTTTTTAACAGTCTGAATTACATCCCCAAAGCTTTCAAAACAATTGAGTGTGTCTGCTGCATAAGCAGAATTGACCAAATTCAGGCACTTAAGAAAAATGCTGGAAAGCCATGACAACCTCTAATACAACCAGGCCGAGCCGAACTCGTTACGTTCCAGTGCTCCGAGCCATCTATGAAGACGATGCCTTTTTTTTTTTTTTTTTAGAAAGGCCAACCTCACCAGCGGGTCTTAGGACCCAGCGGTGGTGGGCAGGGCGGGGGACCTGGCCCTGGTGGGCGGGCCAAGAAGCCCAAACCCAGCCGGTGGGGCGGGGAACCTAGCCTCTTCGCCGAGCCCAGATTCATTCTGCTTGTTCCCTTCCTCCAACTTTTTACTGGTATCATCTGGGGCTCCTGCTCCTGGAGTCCCTGGGACAGCCGATGCCCACCCCTAGATGGGCGATCCATTTTCATCTTTTCTTTCACCGCCCGCCCCCATCATGCTGCCTGCGTCTCGGCCACCCCTCCGGCTTTTCAGCCTTCCCCCGCCCCTCCCCGCCAATACGGGAGAAAGGATTGCAGGAGTAGGCGAACGCCTCCTCCTCCTCCCCCCACTCTCTCCAGGACCACTGGTCTATATTGGCAAATGGGGAGGAGAGGTTTTCCCGGGAATATGAAATTCCACCCTGGATTTGGGGTTCTTGGCACCACCCACGTCTGCCCAGGACAAAAGGGTGATCCTCGCTCTCTCCTGTGCCTCCCTCCCCCACGATACAAGGCGGAGAGGAGACTGGGCTGGTTGCAGGCTCCGAAGCAGGCGGCGAAGCGAAGGACGGAGCCTCTGAAGGCGGTGGGGGGCAGAGCGGAGCCGCTGCAGGGGCAAGTTGCGGAGCGGAGGTTGCAGCGTCCGCCGGAGCGGTCGCAGCAGCCGCCGCAGATTGCAGGGGTTACCCCGCCGTGGCGTGGTGCTCCGCCAGTCTCTGTGAAGCGCGCGGCGGCGCAGGGGGGCTGGCCCCGCAGCCGGGGGCCCAGCCACGGACCCCGCAGCTGGAGAGGCAGCGGCGGGCGCTGGCGTGGGGGGATAATCAGCGCGACGGCCACGGGTGCGCGAAAAAGCGCCGCGGCGGTTTCTCTCGGTCCCGGGGAGGGGGCGGCGCTGGCGGCGTCTCTGCTGCTGCCGAAGCGGGGCGCGGAGCTGGCGGCCGCGGTCGGTTCGGGGCCGGTCGAAACAAAGAAACACCGGCTGCTCCATCCGGAGCGGGGGGGGGGGGGGTGAGCACCGGTGGCGGCTGCCACAGAGCGGCCCGCGGCGGAGGCGAGCCCACCAGTCCCTGCGGGGCAGCGAATGCCGAAAATGCCAGTGAGTGAAAAGGCACTCCTGCCGCCGCTCTCGATACGGGGAGAGTCGGAGCCGGCGGAAATGGAGCAGGACGGTCCGCCACAGCCGATCGGGACACGGTTCCCGGAGCCATCGCAGGCGAAAAACCTGTCGGCTTTGTCACTTTCCTGTTCCCTGGGATCTTGCGCCGAAGGGCTTTAGAAATGCGTCTCCAGGGAATGAACAGTGCGGAAGCGGTCGCATCGCCTGCGTCCTTCTGGCCACACTATTCCTGATACAGGTGTGGATGCTGTTTGCCTTCTTGGCCACCAGGGCACACTGCCGGCTCATGTTCAGTTGGCTGTTGACCAGTACCCCCAGGTCCCTTTCTGCCTGGGCACTGTCCAGATACGTTGCAGGGAGTTATTGTGGCCAAAATGTAGGACTCGTCACTTGGACTTATTAAACTTCATCTTATTGGACTCTGCCCATCTATCCAACCCTTCCAGGTCTCTTTGCAGAGCCCTCCCACCTTCCAACAGATCAACACATGCTGCCACCTTAGTGTCGTCTGTAAATCTACTAATGATAGACTCAATACCCTCATCCATGTAATCAATAAAAATATTGAACAGAACAGGCCCCAGCACATACTCCTGAGGAACACCACTGTTGGAATACCAGGCTCTTTTTTGCTCCGAGGTCAGGGCGAATAAAACTCAGGAGACGTTGTTTTTAAAGTCTCACTCTGAAGTTTATTATCCTCATCTATTACAAACTCACGAGATGTGAGCTCTCTCTAACAAGTCAAGAAAGTGAGCTAAAATGGTGTCTATTCAAGGCTATTTTAGTCCCAATTATCCAAAAAACAGTTGACATGTATATTATTTGTGAAAAATGCGTGTATTTTATGATTGGCTTTTCGCAAATATTAAAATGAATATTATATGTGTTGTGTTAGAAAGTAATGCTGTATTAGTTTTCTTAAGTACTGTGTTAAATATAGTTTTAGGTTATAAAAATTGTTAAAATAGAAACGATGCTATGTAGGATACTTTTTTTAAAAAGAAAAGACTCGCAGTGAGATAGCAGCCACAGGACACCTAAATCTTTCAGAGAAAAAGAATTTATGGCCCTCTTATCAGAAGAAACCCACTTCTTCCCGCCTCGAAGGCGCTGTTAGGATTTGGAGGAAGAAGTTGACGATGACCAGACAGAATCCTGTATTTGAATGGAATTTATGCATCATGTATGAAGTGTATGAATATGCAACAGGCTATTGTTTTTAAGGGTTAATCCTCTGTTAACAGGTGTCCTTTTTCGGGCTCGTGCTGCCCAGAAAAAGGTACCCGGACGTCCGTAACTCTTTGTCTTTATTGTCTCATATTGTCCTAATTCAGTTTGTCCAAATTATTATTACTCTAATTGTATTACTATTTTTATAACCATTTTATTACTATTGAACTTTTAAAATTTTGGAAACCAGTGATTTGCTTTTTTAACATTATTTATTCTTCTAACCCAATTATGATCACCCGAAACCTGCAATGCGGGCATCTTTCACCCAGTTAGGAAAAACCACCAAGATTTTGGAAGAGGAAGGAAGACGGTGCAAAAAAGACAACTAACCCACACCCAAAATTCTCCATCTTGGCTCCCATATATCACAATATACTAAAATCCCAAATCTAAGTTTTTTCACCCTGTGAGATCACACAATACTATCCAAACTACACACACACTATTTCTGTGCTATCACTCAATTTGTGAAGCCTTTTCCAATGTCTCAGGTCAATCAAGGTGTTTACTTGAGGGTTGTCACCCTTAAATTCAGAAAGCTCGAAGTTTTCAGCCGTCAGAGTTCCAACATCTCCCCTTCTTGTTTTAATCAAATATACCTGTTTGGCTACATTGACAAGTTTTTGTTTGGCACATTGAAGTAGACAAGGCACAAATATCTAAAGGATTATGACAATAACCAGAGCATAGATGCCCATTTTCAAGATTTCTCTCCACAGTGGTGCAAGGCTCAATTCTCCAAACAGATCATTCAACCATGATCCTTCCTCAACTTGGAGTTTGGACACGCCTTCCTGTAATTTTTGTATACTTTGGTTTATGGACACCAAATGGTCAGAAAGGTTCATGCAACACATTCCATCCAAGTCCTTGCATCCATGTCCATGTACTAACAAAAGAAAATCAATCCCTGCACGGTTTATCAAAGTTGCGCATCTCTTACTCTGAATATCGGTTAACAAATTGCTCAATGTGAGAGAAATGACATGAGATTGCTTACTCAGGCAACTACCCGATTAGTTGTTTCAAGGCTGCTCCTGAGTCATCTTGCGGCAGAAGGAGAGCTGCTGCAAACCTCCTTCCAAAATTCCAAGCTCTAAAGTTGTCATCACAATCAAGTTCATACTGATTGACAAACCTCTTTTCTCTATGTTTTTGTTCTTTTACCACTTTCATGTTAGGTGTCAGCAAAGTAAGTCTCCCGATGCTGAATGGACCACCTTTGACATTTGATGGAATGGCAGGCTAAATTCTGTCTCCACAAATGAGAAAGATCCCCTGTGGCAACTGCAAAGGGGCATGGTTGGGTGCTGTGTGTGAGACTGAGGTGAAATTGTACCAAGATATTGCATTTCTGCACAATGCATGAAATGGAGTGACATTCAAGATTTTGCCTTTATTTTGTTTTGACCCAGGAAAAGCAAATGTTATTAAAAAAATTCATTTTCATTGAGCCAAGAATTTCCAATTCTTGAGGTTCACAGGGGGCTGTAGGGGGAAATTTGGTCCAGACACCCCATTCCTCAGAGGGATTTGCAATGAATCATGAAAGATCAGGAGAGACATTCTTTGGCACTTGGTGCCATTGGTTTAGTTAAGGTGTTTAGGGCATGGGCTGGACTTGATAATCTTGAAGGTCTCCTCCAACCCAGTCATTCTGTGATTCTGTGATTCTGTGATTTGGTATTGGCCAATTGTCTACTGGCAGTCCAACCAAACAGGTTGAGAATGGTTTCCCTGGACTTGAGTTCGTTAAACAAATGGTGTCCAAGCCTGATGAACTGGCTAAGGTCACCCAAACATTGGCTTTTGGTTGACTTAGGGGCATGTTCGTATTACTTAAGGCAAGCAATGAAGTAGTAAGGCACAAATATGATGTCCAATTTGGTGTCATATTTTCTCTTTGGTTTTCTTTTTGATTCAAGGCACTGAGAATTATTTTGTTTCTCTGGGCCTGACACGATTAAAATTTCAATGGCTTTATACTTAGTATAAGATTTTTGAATTGTAACACAATCCACACCACATTTTGTCAACAATTTCCAAAAAACCCAAAGTTCACAGAGAGGATCCTCTAAACGGCAGTTCACATCTGTGTGCCCACTTCTTTGCTCTTGGAGTCATCTACGTTGCCTGTGTGCGTCTGCGGTCAGTAGGGCTTCATGTTTCTCGAAGGAATCCACCTCAGACTAGAACCTCTGGAGACACAGGCATATCCTTTGCCCCAGGTTATTAGTTGGAATGGACCTTCAATCTTTCCCGTCTCTGTATTTCTGATTGAAACTAAAGGATTTTCCTTTAATTTTGCTTGAGTAGTGTTGGAAAAATGTCAAAGGATCGGTGGGTCTGGTTCTGCAAAAGAACTGTTCAGAAAGTTTAAAACATACAGTGCTTTGTTCAAATGCATCTGGGGCGCAGCTCTTGTGTCTCGTCTTTTTTGTTTCTCCAAGAGGGACTTTAAAGTAGGATGTGTTCTCTCAATGATTGCCTGACCTTTGGGAGAGTGAGGGATGCCAAAGGTGTGATGCACATCCCAATCAATTAAGAATGTTTTAAGATTTTCTCCTACAGAGGCCAGACCATTGTCTTTTTTTATCTCTTGAGGTACACCTAGTGAAGAAAATGCTTGTAAAATATGCTGACATGCATATTTTGATGTTTCTCCTGTGTGCAAGGAGGTATAGACTGCACCTGAAAAAGTATCTACTGATACATGGACATTCTTAAGTTTCCTGAAAGATGGGTATTTTGTGATATCTGTCTGCCATAACTGCAGGCTCTGCAATCCTCTAGGATTCATGGCTCCGGTGGATACAGGAGGTTGCACAAGTTGACAATCAGGGTAAACACTTGTGATTGCCTGCACTTGATCTTTAGAAATATGAAATGTCCGCATAAGTGCTTGCGCATTCTGATGAAAGAATGCATGACTCAATTTGGCTTGGTCAAAGATGTTTGGCAAGGTGTCTGCAATAGGCATTGTTAATTTGTCTGCTTCTGCCTTCCCTTCCACCAAAAATCCTGGAAGTGATGAATGCACTCTGATGTGAGAAATAAAGTATTTGTTTTTCCTGTGTCACACCATTGTTGTGGTTTAGAATGGGAAGAAAATTTGGGGAAGTGATATAAAGCTTTTTGTGTAACTGACACTGTTGAACTATTAAGAAGTTGGACACACTTCTGTGAAACACACATGTTAAAGATGAAAAAAACTGGGAACCTCTTCTTTCTTTTCTGGTCGGTGAAGTAGCAGGCTCTGGCCCCGACCCGTCTCAGCCAAGCTGGGCCGAGTGGCCCTGCCGCGGGCCAGGCTTCTTCCCCCTTCTCCAGGCCGCCCATTGGTTCTCCGCTTATTGGCCCCGTTTTAAGTAGGCTGGGCTTCAGCAGCTGCCAGGTAGAAAGACAGGGGAGGCTGCGGAGCCCTAGCCAGAGCAGGGCTGGCCACAGCTGTTAAGGTCTTACTGTCAGGTCTCCTCTCCCTAGTGTGGCTGAGACTAGAGGCCCTTACAGGTCATGCAGAGTGGCTCTGCAGCTGGAATTGAACACAGAGAAAACCAAAGACTGACTATAAAGTTAGTCCTGACGCAGTCCCAGCCGCAGCTCCTGCCACAAGTTACTGGTGGGTTAGGTAAGCCCCAGGCATAATGTTAACCCTTTCAGTGCTTCAATCTTCCCTCAAAAGAGAGAAAAGAACAAGATGCAAGTATGTAAAAAAACAACATGAAAACATCTGTTGTAATGTGTTTTTATGCTTTATAATGGTTTTGTCTTTGTATCCCCTTATTTTTCCCAAATGGTTTACCCCAGATTGTGTCCCCTCCCTCTACCTGTGTAATCCCTCTCCTTTGTTGAGATCATCCCCAAATCCCTGCCCTGGCTCTCTGTCAGTCACTCGGCATCCCATCCCCTCCATCTAGAACTTTTGGTCCAGGACGTTGAGTGATTAGCCAGAGGCTAGGGGTCAACCCCCCAAGTGTTACCCCATACGCTGTCCTAAATGTCCATTCCCCCAGTATCCATCCTTTAAGTTTCCTTATTGGTTAGTAAACGTTATCTACTTTTGGTTTCCACCTCCCTTTAAATGTTACCTTGGCACCTCTCCTGGGGCTCTCAGCATCAGGCCCCCTGAGGTTTGTGGGGTTCCCCGGAGCTCCTGAAATAAACCTTGGATTAACCCCTGCTAAGAGTCGGCTCCTTCATCTTCCGCCGTTGTCACCAGCGTCTCCTCTGCAGCAGGCGATCAGCCTAGCTGCCTTCCGTACCCCCGGGGCACGGGAAAGTGCCCTCCCCCCGCCCCCCCATCCACCGTGTCGGGGCTGGCCGGGGTTCCCTTGTTGGCACTCAGAGAGACTGGGATAATTTGGCGCCCAATGTGGGGCTGACAACACCCCCACCCCCAGAACTCATGGAGGAGATGGCTTGGACCTTTCTTCAGACTGTTCAGTAATCTGTCTCTTGACCAGCAAGCTACCTCAGTTCGAGCAGACTCTGTTTTAGTGAGTGGCCCTTCTGGGGACGGGACTGGCAGCCCCTGACACATTCCAGGGGTCAGTCCCAGGTGGAGGACACTGCCCAGGACCTTACCTTTTACCTTACCTTTTACCTTTCCTTTCCTTTCCTTTCCTTTCCTTTCCTTTCCTTTCCTTTCCTTCAGCTGGATTTGGTAAGTATACATTTTTCTTGTTTTTCTCCCCTCTTTGGGAGTTTTTTTTTCCCCCCCTGCTTTTGTTTTACTGCTCTCCACAGCAAGAGCCACGGTTTTTTACTATGATAAGTAGCTAGTCTTGGCAGGCTGCAAGCTGCAGGTGTTTGTTTTTGGTTTTTTTTTCTCTTTTCTCGCTTCTACCTGGGTCAGTGAAAGTTTATTTGGGATACAAAACTTTAGATCACAACCACAATAGGTATCAATCTTTCTGTATCCCAGAAAGGGGTCTTTTACCAAATTACAGGTCTCCTTAAGAGTGGAGAAATCCGATTTTCTAACAGAGATGTGAAACAATTTGTTAGATGGCTATTCCTTCACTTCCCTGATGTGTCAGCTGAAAAGATTAATGTATTAGGATTCTGGGACAAAATTGGCAATGAATTATTGAAAGCAGGAAAACCAGGTGATAAATCTCTGTCCAAATTTGCTTTCCTAGCTATGCGGATAAGAAATGTTGTAAAATCCAATTCAGAAGTGCAAGAACAACCACCTGGAAACAAATTGAACCCCACTACTTCCCTGAAACTCAATTCCCCCTCCCCCAATTTATCTTCTCCCTGTCCTAAACCTCGTCCCTCACCCTCTTTCCCCATATGGGGCATTCTGGAGGAAGTTACACTCCCTAACTCCCCTCAGATGCCGCAAGACCCCAACCTAGAAAGTTCTGGCCAAACTTCCTGGGATTTTACCCTTCCCCATACTTCCCCGGTTTGCAAAACCCTGTCCTGAAAACCTTTGGTTCATTTTGATCCTCCAAATTCACCTCAGGTGATTTCCCCAGACATCCATGATGGAGGACGCCACATGGTTGTTCCTTCTGCTTACCCTTCTTCTTCCCATAATCCTTTTCACTCTTTGACCAACCCATTCCAGTCGGAAAACCCCTCCCCTGAAACCTTCCCTCCCAGCACCCTTCCTGCTCCACCCCCTTCCACTCCCTCAATGGCATGCCCATCATGTGTCCCCTCCCTTCGCCCTTCCCACGCCCCGCCTTCCAGTTCCCACGTCAGGGAAGCCGGGGGGGGGGGGGGGGGGAGGGTGTTGAGCCTGGGAGCCGGAACCCCAGAAACAACAACAGTCCTCTCCGCCGCTCCTGTAACATACACACCAGGTTTTGGAGGGGAAATACAACCCCACTGGACTCCTTTTTCCTATCAATCTACCAAAGAACTCTGCAAAGCTTAGAAAGAACTTAATTGAGATAGTGAATATTTTAGAGGGCTTTTGAAAGCTACCCTTTCTGCAAATAACTTAACCCCCACTGATTTAAAACAACTTTTTTCCTGCCTGTTATCCCAAACTGAATTTCTTTTGTGGGAAACAGCATGGAAAAAAGAAGTGAGAGCCAATTTACCGACACTGTGGTCTAATGAGGACACCTCCACTAATGCTTATGGCAACATGGTATCAGTGGACCATCTTTGTGGACCAGGGGAGTGGGAGGACGGAGCAAGACAGGCAGAGGACATTCTCAGAGGGGCTATAAAAGCAAGTGTTAAAGCAGCTGAGAAAGCTTTCTTCGGGTTGCATCCCGATATTCCATTTGACAACTATTTAAAAATAACACAATCTTCATCTGAGTCCTTTTTGAGTTTTGTGGAATGGTTGAGGAAAGCTGTGGATTTGCAAATTCAGAATGAAGGAGCCAGGCTGGAAGTCCTCACCGAGATTGCTAAACAGAATGCCAATGAAAAGTGTGAGGCTGATTTATTAAAAATATGGATATTGATCTAGTACCGTTAACCAACTGTGATGGACAAAGACTCTCTAACAGTTTAAAGTTAGAAAGTGTATGTTTATTCCGATGCCGGGCAGCGTGCGGGATAGCTCCCAAATACACATCGCAATTTACAGGTGATTACAGAGTCCTTTTATCTATAGAAGTATTGAATACCCAAAATACAAATGCATATTCATAACTTTGGTACATCCCATTCCCCACTTCGTATGGTAATTAGTTCAAAAGCTATTAAGCATGCGTAGTTTGTTCCTTGAAATGGGTCGGTGGTCCCTTTCATGGGGAGGGGTCCCAAAATGAGGAAGTAAATGAAGTCTTCCTTGTTCTGATCTTTCTACCTTTTCAATGCAAATATGACAAATGAACCCTTGGTAGAACTCCCATTCCCCGTCTTCAATTGGTTTCAGAACAGAGGAGGCCTACAATTGTCTTATGTTCCTAAAAGCTATTTATCAGTTTCTATATTCTTCATTATAAACCCAGCTTACCAAACATAATGTTGACAAGCAATCAATTATTAGTTAACTACTAACTTAACTTCATTAAGGCCTACCCATTTATTTTTATTAACGCTAATAAAGCTTATCTCTTACTAAAACCTCAGCTCCTCCAAAATCCCTAAATTCCTTAAAGTTTATGTCTCAAGGCTGCCATCCTGAGCCTGCCCCTCGATCCAACACCAACACTACAAGCAATGTTAGAGGTGTATGCAAGGAAAGTTACCATTGTCGCAGGCTCCATGGAGTTAGCTAGGGCCCCATGGAGGGCCGAGGCTTAACGATAGGAATTTCTGAGTCATGATGAAATAGCAAAAGAAGCTCCTGTCTTCTGCCTTTTGGACCCCAGCTTATCTCTGTAACCTCATAGGCCACTTTCCCTTAACCCCTACTATTGGACAAGTTTGGATCCCCTTATACCCTATAAAAAGGGGCTGTTTTATCCCATTCGGGAGAAGAAGAGCTGTCGCTGGAACCCTTCACAGACCCCTCAATAAAACCATCACTGTGGAACACCAGGACGATTTTCTTCTCCTCTGTCGTGTCTGCTTCCCCTCTAGCCTGCCAGGCCCCTTAGCAAGCAAAGAGCTGGAATCCTAAGAGAGCTGATAATCACTAAAGAGCTTATATCCACTAAGCTTGCTAAGGTAGCCACGGCTACGGGTGGCCTGTGTACTCGGACACTCTGTCCCTGGGAGGGATTGAGCTATCCAGCTCGTGATGCCTGCTCGGGGGCAAGATCAGACCACCAGGCGGTCGGGTTTATACGATCACCCCTGATGACCAGGATGAGAGAATGAAACCACTGAGGAGGATTGCAGCTGCGAACGCCCCTGATCCACCATCCACCAGCCAGCCTCAGCGTATCCCAAAGCCACAGGAGAGAACCTCGAACTCTAACCGACCTTGCCATCTTTGTGGGAAATTAGGGCATTGGGTGTCCAACTGCCCTCTGAAAAAGCAGTTCTGGGATTTTAAAAACAATAAGCTCAAAGATCAGAATTCCCCAAAGGAGAACCTTCCAAAAAACTAGACGGGGAGTGCAGCAGCCCTTCCTTGCGCGATGACAAAAATACAGTGGGTCCAATTCCAGCACCAGGGGGGAACAAAAAATCAAGTTTAAGAGACCTACCTATGCCAAGTCAGACACTTGCATTGGATATGACAAAACATTCATTTAACTACGACATTCCCAGGCCAATTCTAACCACCAGTTCTCCCTATAACCCTTTCAGATTGGTACTGACAGAGCCTCTCCATCTCAAGAACACTAACTGGCATTTCATAACTGTTAACCCTGAACAGCCAGGTACTTGGACACAGCTTTGCTAGAAACGTCACAGTAAGTATGTCGTCCTTGGGGACACAAAACACACACCCTATGAAATTAACATTACTCCAGGTCTCATATCATCACGACCTGGGGAAGTTTGTCATTTGGCTCCACTGTACTCACCCACCTGTGTACCTGCCCAAAGACCAAATAATAGCCCAAGCCATCCCAGTGCCTGAGCCTCCACGGGACCAGGAGCAAGGAGACACCCTCAGAAATAAACTCCATTCCAACATCTGCTGGACTCAGGTACTAGGAAAAGAAAAACCCAAGATATCGTGTGGGTTGCACCGAAGTGGGGAATACAAATCTACGCAAGGACTTCTAGATACCGGAGCAGATGTTACGATCATTCCCTCCAAGAAGTGGCTGTCACATTGGGAATTGCAAAATGTAGCAGGACACATGCAAGGTGTAGGGGGCATCCAATCAGCAAGACAATCAAAAAGCGTCGTCCAAATTGAGGGACCGAATGGCAAAGTGGCTTCTATACGCCCATTTGTTTTAGACTACATGGAATCCTTGTGGGAGAGAGACCTTATGGTTCAATGGGGGACCACAATTGACATCCCAGAAACCCTCCAGGTTTTTCGGGTGGCAGCCACTGAAGAGTGCCTTGCCCAAAAGCTGATTTGGAAAACTGATTCTCCAGTGTGGGTAGAACAGTGGCTGCTCAACAAGGAAAAATTAAAGGTGCTTGAGGACCTCATAGAGGAGCAGCTAAGGAAAGGTAACATCATAGACACCACGCCACTGTGGAACTCCCCTGTCTTTGTCATTAAAAAACCCAACAAAGACAAGTGGAGACTCCTCCATGACCTCCATCAAATCAACAATGTTATTGAGGACATGGGCTCTCTACAACCAGGGATGCCATCACTGACAATACTCCCCCAGAAATGGAATTTAGCTGTAAGTGACATTAAAGATTGTTTTTTTCAAATTCCCCTGCATCCTGATGATGCTCCATGTTTTGCCTTCTCGGTTCCCACCATTAACTGAAAAACCCCAAGGAAGAGATACCACTGGAGAGTACTCCCACAAGGACTAAAAGTGAATCCAGTGATTTGCCAGCGGTACGTCTCTTCCTTGCTGTCCCCGGTCCATGTAGCTGCAGGAGATTCCATCATCCTGCACTACATGGATGACATCCTGGTGTGTGCCCCAACCAATGACATGCTTACTCATACACTTGACCTGACAATCAATGCATTGGTTGCTGCAGGGCTCAAGCTCCAGGAAGAAAAGATTCAAAAGATGCCACCTTGGAAGTACCTGGGCCTCGAAATCGGAAAGTGGACTATTGTGCCACAAAAATTAGTTATCAAGAACAACATCAAAACCTTAGCAGATCTCTATCAACTGTGTGGGTCTTTAAACTGGGTGAGACCTTGGCTAGGCATTTCCACCGAGGACCTAGCCCCCCTTTTCAATTTGTTGAAAGGAGGAGAAGAGCTTAGTTCTCCTAGGACCCTCACCCAGGAGGCAAGAACTGCAGTGGAGAAAGTCCAGGAGATAATGTCTGCCAGGCAAGCCCACAGGTGCCAGCAGGGCCTGCCCTTCAAGTTCATCATCTTGGGTAAGTTGCCACACCTCCATGGGGTGATCTTCCGGTGGGAGACTGCCCAGGTAGGGAAAAGGGACCAGGACAAGAAGAACCCACTCTTAATCATAGAATGGGTCTTCCTCAGTCACAACAGGTCCAAAAGGATGACAAGGCCACAGGAGTTGGTGGCAGAACTGATCCAGAAGGCAAGGATTTGGATCAGGGAATTTGCAGGGTGTGACTTTGACTGCATCCACATCTCCTTAAAATTGAAATCGGGCCAACTAAGTAAGGTAATGTTAGAACAATTGCTTCAAGAGAATGAAGCCCTGCAATTTGCACTGGACAGTTACACAGGCCAAATTTCAATCCATCAACTGGCCCAGAAAATTTTCAATTTTGACGTTCAATTTACTGTATCTTTAAAAAGTATTCAGAGCAGGATGCCTCTAAAGGCACTGACAGTTTTCAGTGATGCGTCTGGAGCATCCCACAAGTCAGTGGTGACTTGGAAAGATCCTCAAACTCAGCAGTGGGAGGCAGATATTGCCAAGGTGGAAGGATCACCTCAAATTGCTGAGTTGGCCACTGTCGTCAGAGCCTTTGAGAGGTTCTCCGAGCCTTTTAATTTGGTTACTGATTCAGCTTATGTGACAGGTGTAGTGTCCAGGGCAGAAAATGCTATACTGCAAGAAGTTTTCAACATTCCTTTGTGTGAGTTGCTCTCAAAATTAGTAAAAATAATCTCCCACCGGGAACAACCCCTTTTCTGTGATGCATGTCAGGTCACACACAGACCTGCCAGGGTTCATTGCAGAAGGTAATCGTAGGGCTGATGCCCTTATGGCACCAGCCGAGATGGCCCCTTTCCCAGACATATTCCAACAAGCAAAGATCAGCCACCAGCTCTTCAATCAAAATGCACCTGGCTTGGTTCGGCAATTCCACCTGACGCACGAACAAGCCCAGGCCATCCTATCCATGTGCCCTTCTTGTCAACACCATTCACTACCTTCCCTAAGTACAGGGGCAAACCCTAGGGGTTTGCAGAACTGCGAGGTGTGGCAGACGGATGTAACCCACATTCCGCCATTTGGCAAATTTAAATATGTCCATGTCTCCGTGGATACTTTCTCTGGTGCCGTCTACGCTTCCACCCACACAGGGGAGAAGGTTTCTGACGCGGAAAAACATCTTGTGCAAGCCTTCTCCACGTTAGGAATCCCTAAATTCATCAAAACAGACAATGGCCCAGTGTACAAGTCCAAGGAGTTTCGGAGCTTCCTGCAGCAATGGGGAATAGAACATAAGACAGGCATCCCCTATTCCCCAACCGGCCAAGCCATAGTGGAGAGGGCACACCAAAGCCTAAAAAAGCTTCTTCACCAACAACAGGAGGCTATGAAGATGGAATCCCATCAAGTCCGGCTGTCCAAGGCACTGTTCATGCTGAACTTCTTAAACTGCACCTATGAGAACCTTTACCCACCCATCACGAGGCATTTTAAAGAAAACAGTCAGTACAATTTGAAGGCCCTGCCACCCGTTCTCATTAAAGACCCTGAGACTCGGAAAATGGAGGGGCCCTATGACCTCGTAACCTGGGGTAGGGGATATGCATGCGTATCCGCTCCCTCAGGCTTGAGATGGATTCCCTCCAAGTGGGTCAGGGAACACATTCCGAGTGTCAAAAAATAAACCCACGGCACAGGTAGCCAATGTCTGCTGGAGGAGGAAGCAGTGTCAGGCTCTTTAATTTTAAGTTCATATTACCTGAAACCTACGCCTAACATCTCTTATCTTCAGGGGTTTTTTTTTGTGTTCCCCCTTGATCTGAACTCAGCCCCCATATCATCGGGATAAGCCCCATCCTTCTGCTGCTCCTGTTGTCAGCCGTCCATCCAAGTCAGATGTGGATCGTTTCTCAGCCTCAGGTGAACGTATGGACCACTCTTTCCAGAGTCCTCAACCAAGATCACATTTGCCTGTCCACCTCCACTGTGTCTGACTCAATGTCTACCTGCCTTGTGTGGATCCCGTCTAAATCCAATGAGCTTCCATCAACAATAGTAACCCCCTTTTTTCCAGTATATAATCCGTTAATCCCTTGGTAAAACTTAGTTCTCAAATGGGCGATAACAGAAAAAGAACCCCAATAATTCGATCTCCTTGGTTCTGCAAAAGCATTCTATTGTGTTCAGTTTATGTTTGAGCCAAAGGACCAAGTTGTGGTAGGCCAGGGACAGGCGCTCGGAAGATTTCGGGCTGTAACGGAAAGTTACAGGAATCCTTCTACCCCCCTCCCCATAGATAAGGATCACCCTTGGAATGTAGCCAGACGTGTAGCCCCCCTAACCTATGCATGCCAGTAACTTTCCACTCCATACTAACCCTAGAAAGTATAGCCAAACCCCTGTCTGACGTAGAGAGACCCCTTAGTCCATAAATACCCTTAAGACCCCTCAATAAACGCCTTTAACCATCCACCACATTGGTGTCAGCGTCCGTTATTGGCCACAAGGGATCCCACGAAGGAGATCGAAGTGCTGGACCCTGAAACCAGGTCGCCGTGGCCTTCACAAGAAGGCAACATAGTGGTGCCGAAACCCGGGATCGGGACGAAGCGACGAGTCCGGGCGACGGGAGTACTCCTGGCCAGGGGACAGCACTCAACGCCGGAACGGCCATAGCGAAGAAGGGGGACGCTCCAGAGACCCGCGATTCGTATGGAAGCGATAGCGAAGGTCGTAAGTTTGATACATATGCAATGGGGAATCAAATGTGAGCTCAGGAATTTTAATCACGCATTGACGAGACTCTTAGAGCTTGGGGTCATTTCTCGACCCATAGATATATTACACCCTGGGGTGTGGCAGAAATGTACTGTCGCGCTAGCAGAGGACACAAAAGCCACAGGCAGCAGCAAAAGCCTGAAAGCGTGGGGGAAGGCAGAAGCCGCCCTACGCAAAGCATTAGAAGAACAGGAGACGTGGAACACTGCGCGCTCCTGTCTGTTAATCACGCCACAGCTGGGGGAGGGGGCTGTAACGCGAAACCCCCCCGGTGGCGACTCGATTGAGAGCAGGGAGACGGGGGGGCCGGGCGCGACCCATCCCTCCTCCAGCCCAAAGCCCCTGGAGCCCTCAGAGCCCCCGGGGGACCCCCTGACCCCTTCGGGGGACCCGCCGGGGCCCAGACCACCTCTGGAGCCCCCCGGGGTGCCCGCGGACCCCTCGCCCAACCCTTCCCCGCCGCTAGCCGACTTAGCACAAGAAGCGGAGGGACTCGCACGGTCCTTTTGGGAGGGGCTGGCGGCAGAAGCCCGAAATATCGAGAGGGCTGGCGCGCGGGCGAGCGGCGGAGGGGATCCGCCGCCCTACCCGTTTGAATATGGCGCGGGTGGCCGGGAAGAGGGGTGGAGCCCGCCGGCCCGCGGCAGGAAGAACCCAGAACCGCGGCCAACCGCGAACACGCATGTGCGGGAAACCAGCGCTGAGCCCATGCCCGGCCGAGAGCCGTGGGTCCCAGCAGACGCGCATGCGTGGGGGTGCGACAGAGGGCAGGCACTCATTCGGGAGCCGCGCCCACTGATGCCACCATATATGGGAGAGATCCCTCCCTGCGGGAGGCAGGGCGAGCCCAGGGGGCGGCACCGCCAGCAACATCAGCACCGCCCCCGAGGGGAGGAGCGGGGCCGTAGCCGGACAAAACGGCAGCAGAGACCGGAAGTATATTGGCAGTCGACTTCCGACTCTGAAGGGAGCCACAGCTCCCCAGATCACTCTGCGGAGCCCACCGAGTCCAGCAGTGACTCGGAAGCAGAGAAAACAGAATCAATGCGGTTTCGGACGAAACCAATTAAAACTTTTAACACAACCGGGAACCAGCCCCAATACGAACTCACCAACTGGGGTAAAATCAAAATCGAATGCGCGGAATGGGCATCCGCAGCATCGGTGCATGCCTTCCCGGTGAGAATTACGGGACCCCAGGGAAACCAGCAAAGAACGTATACTCCCGTTAATTCCAAAGACGTTCAAACAATAGTAAAAGCCATTTCAGAAAAAGGAATTAACTCAGGGGTGGTTTCCACTCTCGTGGATGGTCTTTTTAGCAATGATGATTTACTCCCTTTCGATATAGTGCAAATAAGCCGTATGCTTTTTGATGGGGCGGGTTTGATAATATTTAAACAGGAATGGACGGACCAATGTGCAACCATGCTCGCTCAGACGGCGGGGGAAGGGCAGCCACTCCACGGGTCGAGTTTATCTAGGTTGTTGGGGAAGCACGACGAAGTGGCCACACCCCAGCAACAAGCTGCCCAGCTCCGGATCGAGGAAGTCAGGGCGACTTCCTGGGCGGCCAGAGAAGCTATACGCGCCGCATCCAGGGTGGTGGCCAGACCGACACCGTGGTCGACCATCAAACAGGGGGAGAGTGAAAGCTTTACACAATTTGTTGACCGCCTTCAGGCTGCCGTGGACTCTTCTAATTTACCCGCTGTCGCAAAAGGCCCGGTGGTAACTGACTGCCTTCGGCAGCAATGTAACACCGTAACCAAAGATATATTGCGTTCCCTACCAGCCGGGGCCAGCCTGGCTGACATGATTAAGCATGTTGTGAGGGAAGAGCAGTTGGCCCCACTTCAGGCAACCGTGCACACCCTAACCAGTGTGATGGCCTGCTTCAAATGTGGTCAGTCAGGTCATGTTGCGGCTAACTGCCCCCAGCCGGCACAGCGTCCCCAGGCAACACCCTCGCCCCAACAGCGCCCCAGAGGGACCTGCTGGAGCTGTGGGAAGAGAGGTCACCTCGCTAGGGACTGTAGATCCCAGCCCCGGGGAAACGGGAGGGGGGGGGGCGTGCGGGCCATATTCAGCCCCCTCCCGCTATGGAGGCGAGACGGCCCATCTATGTCAACCCACAATGGGGCAGGGGATCTTCATACCCTATGCTCTCACAGGAGGCAGTCAGTATTGCACCCTCGCCAGCGATACAATGGCAGAGCTATGCAGTACCACCAACCGTACCCTCACACCCCCCATCATCACAAGCCACGCAAGCGCAACAGGGCCAGCAGGGGACGCCCCAAACCGGGACCCCTGGGTGGCCCTGGCCATGAGAATAGGGAAGGAACCCCCGAGGGTGAGGGGGACATGCCGCCTCTATGGCAGTCAGGACCCCCACATTGTAGGACTTCAGTTTTGGGTAGACACGGGATCAGACTGCACGATTCTCCCTCAGCGGCATTGGCCCAGACATTGGCGGTTTAAGGAAGTCCCCCCAGTGAACGGGGTGGGGGGACAAACCCGGGCGTGGAAAAGCACCCAGCTGGTGGCTATAACACTTCACACAAACAAGGGACCAGAACAGACAGTAGCAATTTACCCCTACATTTTGCAAAACTCTCCGCCATTAATAGGAAGGGACGTCCTTGCTATGCTAGGAGTCAAGATTACAAATTTATCATAGGGGCCACTGCTGTACACCCTCAGCTGCCGATCAAATTGACTTGGAAATCATCAGATCCTGTTTGGAGGGAGCAGTGGCCTTTGTCAGAGCCTCGAGTGGCAGCTTTGCTGGAACTGGTCAACCGTGAACTGCAAAAGGGTCACATAGAACCCTCCACCAGTCCATGGAACACCCCTGTGTTTGTAATCCCCAAAAGGTCCGGAGAGGGTTATCGTCTCGTCCACGACCTGAGAGAAGTGAACAAGACGATTCGACCCATGGGTCCGGTCCAGACACTGCTACCCATGAATTCAGCCATCCCTGAAGGACAGCCGTGCGCAGTACTGGACATCAAAGACTGTTTCTTCTCGATACCCCTGCATCCAGACGACAGAGAACGCTTTGCCTTTTCCGTCGCGTTTCCAAACGGTAACCGGCCTAACCTCCGTTTCCAATGGAGGGTACTTCCCCAGGGTCTAGTGGACAGTCCGGTTATCTGCCAGATCACCGTGGACAGAGCACTGATGCCAGTCTGACATTCCTACCCTGCCGCAACCATCATCCAATACATGGACGACATCCTAGTCGCTGCACCATCGACGAGCCAGGTGGACCACCTGGTGTCTGCGATCACAGAAACCCTCCGGGCCAACGGCTTCGAGATCGCAAGCGCAAAGGTCAAGAGAGGACCCTGCGTGACCTTCCTGGGAGTGGGAATCACAAGCTCCTACGTGACTCCTCCCAAGGTAAGGATCAACCGGGACATCAGGACACTTCACGATGTGCAATGCCTGGTGGGATCGCTGCAGTGGGTCCGCAACATCGTCCTGATCCCCCCCGAGGTCATGGACCCTTTATATGACCTCCTGAAGGGACAACACCCCTGGGAACCCAAGGAGCTGTCACCACAAGCGGCGAGCTCCCTCGATTTCATCGATCAGCAGATGTCCACTGGCACGCTAGCCAGGTGGAACCCGGCCATGCCCCTGGACTTATACATACACTTCACGCCAAAGGGCGGAGTGGGGGCACTGGCACAAGGGCCTTCTGAAAAGGCCTGGCCGATCCAATGGGTGGTCCTCGGGAGACCTGCTCGTGCATTCTCCCCAGGAGTCGAATGCGTCGCTAACCTCATCAGGAAAGGCAGGAAACTCGCCCTGAGACACCTAGGAACTGAGCCGACAAGAATACACCTTCCCTTTCGCAAGCAACCGTCTGCAGAGTCACCCACAATTTCAGAGCACCTAGCCCTTGCTCTCACCGGCTTCGGAGGAGAAATCTCCTACTCAGTAAAACCGCCCTGGACTCGGCTGCTGACCATCGTCGACATAGACATACCGCCAAAGGTCAAGGACCGACCGCAACCAGGACCAACAGTCTTCACGGACGCTTCCTCCACGACTTCTACGGCAACGGCAGTGTGGCAGGCAGGAGAGCAATGGCATTGCATCAAAGCATGTGACCCCACACTGTCAGTGCAACAACTGGAAGCAGCAGCAGTGGTCTTAGCGTGCGGACTTTTCAAAGATGAACACCTCAATATAGTAACAGACTCTATATTCGTGGCAAGGCTTTGCCTAGCCATGGCAGGACCAGGTGTGTCAACATCTACAGCAGCCCTAATGCTGGAAGAAGCGCTCTCTTCACGACAGGGCACCGTATCCATCATTCACGCCAACAGCCACGACCCAATCAAAGGTTACTTCCAGACAGGCAATGACAAGGCGGACGCCGCAGCAAAAGGCGTATGGACGTTGCAGGAAGCTCGTCAGCTGCATGAATCACTCCACATCGGGGCCAAGGCCCTGGCGAAGAGGTGCGGGATTTCAACAGCAGACGCAAGGCATGTGGTGGCTACCTGTCCCCACTGCCAGAAGTTACCCCTGTGGACCAGTGGGATCAACCCGAGAGGTCTCAAGCCCTCACAAATCTGGCAGTCGGACTTCACCTTGTGTCAACTGCTGAAGCCCCGAGCGTGGCTTGCCGTGACGGTGGACACTTTCAGCGGAATGATCGTGGCCACACAGCACCTCAAAACTAACTCTAAAGCCACAATTCAACACTGGCTGACAGCCATGGCGTGGCTTGGCATCCCCAAGCAGATAAAAACTGACAACGGTTCCAATTTCACCTCCAAACCAGTGCAAGAATTCGCCTCGAAATGGGGCATCACACTAGTACAGGGTATCCCGTATAACAGTACCGGGCAGGCCATAGTAGAGCGGGCGAATCAGACCCTGAAAACCAGGCTGGAGGTGTTGGCAAAAGCAGAGGGTTTTGCCCATTCTATTCCCCCGGGAGAACAGGCACGCATGCTAGCAACCGCTTTGCTAGCACTGAATCAGTTTCCCGGGGGGATGAAACCAACAGCCCCGTCCAGAAACACTGGGCCACCAGAGCGCTAGAGGAAGGCCCACAGGTTGCAATTAGAAATGAGCTAGGTGAATGGGAACAGGGCTGGAGGTTGATGCTCACGGGACGAGGGTACGCAGCTGTCAAAAAGGACGGCGAAATTAGGTGGTGTCCGCTTAGGTCAATCAAGCCCGACCTTCACAGTGGGCGGGACAAGACTGATGAGAACTGTGAGTTTCTATTTACAGGACATGCTTATTGGCCGTCCCCGGGATGCGTACGTTCCCCTCCCAGAGGAAAGTGACAGTCCACCGAGCCACCGGACAGTACCTGAGAGACCCACACGGGCGAGACCCAAGCAAACACGGTGTTTCTGCGTGATTATGCTATTGGGGCTTGTCGCCGGAGGACAAGCCAGCCCAGACTACTACCCTCATCAGCCCTTCAGGTGGGTCATGCAACATGTTGCTGGTGACAAGGTGCTCAGAGTCATCACCACGCCGAATGCCCCATCCTTCGTGCTTCACATCACCGACCTGTTTCCAGAACAACCAAAGGTAGACCCCTATTCTTCACACGCCACGCACATGTACCTATCTTACTGGTGCCCAGCCTCAAACCCAGGAAAAAGTTACTGCAATCGCCCGGGGTGGGGATACTGTGGACACTGGGGCTGCAAAACAATAGTTACAGACGCCAGGCCGTCAGGACCTGGGTGGGACCCGCAAGAGCCCGACAGATTCCTACAGTTCGCCTGGGCACCCACAGGTTGCAAAACACCCGTCTTCCTCCAGGGAAGTTTCTATCGAAACCAACATAAAGTCCCCAAATTCCGGAAATGCACTCACTATAACATGACAGTTTTACAGCCGAATCACCCTAGCTGGGCCGTGGGCAAAGCATGGACAGTAGTCCTTCAAGGGTCAGGAAAGTGGGTGAATGTGCAAATTACCAGACTCCCACCGTCAGCACCCAGGGCAGTTGGGCCCAACAAAGTGATCAAAAGCACACAGAAAGGGAAAAATATGACCTACCCCAAACCCTTACCCACAAGGGTCACCGACGTCCTGACTGGCGATGAGGAAGCCTTCCAGATAGGCCAATCAGCCGGGTCAGGCTCGAACCCAATCCTTCGCATGTTAGAAGCTACCTTTCTATCCCTGAATGAATCTAACCCTAACCTAACTGATTCCTGCTGGCTTTGTTACGATGTTAAACCCCCCTTTTACGAAGGAGTCGCTTTAGATACCCCCTTCAGCTATTCCACAGCCGATGCCCCTCGCCAGTGCAGATGGGACACACCCCGCAAAGGAATTACCCTGAGTCAAGTCACAGGTCAGGGCAGATGCTTCGGCAATGCAACCCTAGCTAAGCGGAAAGGCGACGTCTGCACCGAAGTAGTTGAGCCCGACAGGAAGAATAATAAGTGGGTAGTCCCATCCGCATCTGGGATGTGGGTTTGCCAGAGATCTGGAGTAAGTCCCTGTGTGTCTCTTGCCAAATTTGATAACTCTAACGACTTTTGTGTTCAAGTTCTGATCATCCCTAGGATCCTGTACCACTCAGACGAAGAGGTGTATCACCTTTCCGAAAATAACAACCGGCTCCACAAGAGAGAAATATTAACAGGTATAACTATCGCAATGCTGCTCGGCCTAGGAGCGGCTGGAACGGCAACAGGTGTCTCAGCCCTAGCAACTCAACACCAAGGACGGTCCCAGCTGCAGATGACCATCGATGAGGACCTGCAGAGGATCGAGAAATCCATTTCCTTTCTAGAAAAGTCAGTTTCTTCGCTCTCAGAAGTGGTCCTGCAGAACAGGCGAGGACTGGATCTCTTGTTCATGCAGCAAGGGGGCCTGTGTGCTGCCTTGAAAGAGGAATGCTGTTTCTATGCTGACCATACAGGAGTCGTTAGAGACTCCATGGCAGAACTCCGAAACAGACTGGCTCAGAGACAGAAAGACAGGGAAGCCCAACAGAACTGGTTCGAATCCTGGTTCAACCAATCACCATGGCTAACCACCCTAATTTCTACCCTAATAGGTCCATTGGCAATGCTGCTTTTAGCTATTACCTTCGGACCATGCCTGCTGAACAAGCTAGTCTCATTTGTTCAGGCCCGCCTAGAACGGGCTAACATCCTGTTCCTGGGACAGCCACAATTCCTGTGAATTCAACAGGAGACGCTGCCAGGCACGAGAGACTTGCCTGGCAGAAACTTACTCAGGTTTCCCAAGACCCTTTTCCCCTAATCAGATCTCAACTTCCTACCTCATTTTAGTGCCTATGTATAAGACTACCTCGTTCATTTGTGAAAGAGGGGGGGGAAGTGTGGTAGGCCAGGGACAGGCGCTCGGAAGATTTCGGGCTGTAACGGAAAGTTACAGGAATCCTTCTACCCCCCTCCCCATAGATAAGGATCACCCTTGGAATGTAGCCAGACGTGTAGCCCCCCTAACCTATGCATGCCAGTAACTTTCCACTCCATACTAACCCTAGAAAGTATAGCCAAACCCCTGTCTGACGTAGAGAGACCCCTTAGTCCATAAATACCCTTAAGACCCCTCAATAAACGCCTTTAACCGTCCACCACATTGGTGTCAGCGTCCGTTATTGGCCACAAGGGATCCCACGAAGGAGATCGAAGTGCTGGACCCTGAAACCAGGTCGCCGTGGCCTTCACAAGAAGGCAACACCAAGTAAATTTGTATAAGGAAGTCAAACAGTTCAAAGAAGGTTACACAGCAAAAAATTGGTGTAAGAAAATTTCCCATGTGAAGATGTCATCTACTCCCGATAATAAGCCCGGTGCCCTCCCTAAAAGTGTTTTCCTTATTTGTGGCGACAGAGAGTGGGCAGGCATCCCCTCTCGTCTAACCAGAGGTCCATGTACCCTTGGCCAACTGAGCTTGTTTACACCCAACAAGACCCAAATTATGGATTGGCAAACCAAAACCAACACCCACAATTCGGCCCACCAAAAGAGAGACTTGAAGGATTTAGACCCAAATTCCAATTCTGAAATTGTACATTGGTCCAAACCAAAAGGTGTTGCAATCACTGTGTTTTTACCATGGGTAGCTGCAGCCAAGGCTCTAGGTGAATTGGAGCACCTAGAGTGTTGGGTTGCTAAACAAGCCAATCTTACATCAGCTGCACTTTCTAACCTCCTGGCACATGACCAAACAACAAGGAAGGCCACCCTAAAAAATCGTGGCGCGATTGATTTTCTTCTCCTATTACATAATCAGTGGTGTGAGGAGTTTGAGGGTCTCTGTTGCCTGAATTTGTCATCCAAGGCTGAGGACGTCCACAAAATCATCAGAAAGATGTAACAAATAATCCAGGACATCAAGCAGGAAACAGCAGACTGGATGGATGGGCTCTTCCAAGGATGGGGACTCTCGAGCTGCGTCAAGTCCATACTAAAGTCTGTACTTTTAGTTTTACTTGTTGTTTTAATCATTTTAATCAGCTTTGGAGTCATCAAAAACATCATGACCAAGTTAGTATCAAAGACTGCTTCTCCTTTAGAGATCAATCAGGTGACCATTCCCAGCACTCCCGAAGAAGAAGCAGGAACTCCTGCAATTCCCACAAAACAGCCTTGGTTTGCTGATGCTTGAGATCAGCCCCAATCTGAGTTTGATTTTTTAGACCTAAATCACTCTCCCATTTAAAACAAAAATGAAAAGAAGGAGATGTTGTAGTGTGTTTTTATGCTTTATAATGGTTTTGTCTTTGTATCCCCTTATTTTTCCCAAATGGTTTACCCCAGATTGTGTCCCCTCTCTCTACCTGTGTAATCCCTCTCCTTTGTTGAGATCATCCCCAAATCCCTGCCCTGGCTCTCTGTCAGTCACTCGGCATCCCATCCCCTCCATCTAGAACTTTTGGTCCAGGACGTTGAGTGATTAGCCAGAGGCTAGGGGTCAACCCCCCAAGTGTTACCCCATACGCTGTCCTAAATGTCCATTCCCCCAGTATCCATCCTTTAAGTTTCCTTATTGGTTAGTAAACGTTATCTACTTTTGGTTTCCACCTCCCTTTAAATGTTACCTTGGCACCTCTCCTGGGGCTCTCAGCATCAGGCCCCCTGAGGTTTGTGGGGTTCCCCGGAGCTCCTGAAATAAACCTTGGATTAACCCCTGCTAAGAGTCGGCTCCTTCATCTTCCGCCGTTGTCACTAGCGTCTCCTCTGCAGCAGGCGATCAGCCTAGCTGCCTTCCGTACCCCCGGGGCACGGGAAAGTGCCCTCCCCCCGCCCCCCCATCCACCGTGTCGGGGCTGGCCGGGGTTCCCTTGTTGGCACTCAGAGAGACTGGGATAAACATCGAGGTCAGTGAAGAACTTATATCCCAGATGAGAAAAAAGAGAAGATGCTTTGATCTCAAAGCTGAAATCTTCTTGTAAGCTATAGAGAAAAAACTTTTTTCCTATAACGCATGAAACTATAGGGAGATAAAAGTGTTCAAATTAGGATCAAGCTAAAGGCCTCCATGCTAAGATAAGCAGATGTTGAAATAGCTGTAATCTCATGAAAAGTTTGAACAGAAAAAGAGAAAAGAGTAGTCCTGTGCTTACAGGAAAAGAAGAAGAAAATCTCTGTTCCCAGAGATAAAAATAAGTTTAGAAATATGCTGTTCTTCTATTATTTCTAGAGTCCCATATTGTTGTTATTAGATTTCTAAAGTCCATACCTCTCTGATGTATTCTCATGGCTGCAGATCTTCACAGACTCCTTCTGCTGCATGCTGTTCTCTCTCAGGTCAGGGCTCCTCCAAGGCTCTCCCTGACTGGCTTACCCGCCCCCTTTTATCCCAGTCATCTTCATCAGTTACAGCTGCAGCCCAATTAAGGACATCGCAGCTGCAGCCCATCGAGGGCAACCGGGACCTCTGAGGCAAAGCCTCTATACACATATTCAAATACATTTCCTCTACTATATTTCCCCCTTTGCTTTTACTTAAGTTAACAGTTATACAGATGTTAAATTACAATACATACATTTTCTCATGACTCACAGGTCATGTACAACACCCACATTCTCCCATGACTCACAGGTCATGTATAACCCACATAGCTCCTTGCTCAAAGGCCATACTCTTTCACAGCTCCTTGACCCAAAGGCTATGTTCTGTCGCAGCTCTTGGCCGCCACAGCTCTCGGCTGTCTTATGTTGTCGCAGCTCTTGGCCGCCACAGCTCTCGGCTGTCTTATGCTCTGCTAACTATCACGTCGGGGTCACCACTTGTTGTTCTTCTATTATTTCTAGAGAGTCCCATATTGTTGTTATTAGATTTCCAAAGTCCATACCTCTTGGGTGGATTCTCATGGCTGCAGCTCTTCACAGACTCCTTCTGCTGCATGCTGTTCTCTCTCAGGTCAGGGCTCCTCCAAGGCTCTCCCTGACTGGCTTACCCGCCCCCTTTTGTCCCGGTCATCTTCATTGGTTACAGCTGCAGCCCAATTAAGGACATCGCAGCTGCAGCCCATCGAGGGCAACCGGGACCTCTGAGGCAAAGCCTCTATACACATATTCAAATACATTTCCTCTACTATAGAAATACATAATGAGAACTTTTGCCTTTAAACAGCTTTTTAAAACAATACCCCATAAGTCAACATGGCCCATTGACAAGCTCTAAGAAGGCTTGTAGCAATGAAAAAGACTTCAAGATAGCAAGGTTCCCTGGGCAGCTGTTATTCGTGACAAAATTGAGAACCACATAAAACTGTTTTTTTCCTCTTATAAAGAAGTCTCCATAACCTTAAGAAGAGGAACATTTCTTTACATTGTCAGTGAAAAAGAAAAAGTTATAGAGGGAGAAGAAGTGTTCTGAAGAGCTTATTTTAATTCTTACTACTTTTTATCCTTTTAGTTACTTTTAATAAAATTTTCTTTATACCCTTTTAAAGTTTTGAGCCTGCTTTGCCTTTCTCCTAATTCTATCTCACAGCAAAAAGCAAGCACATTAGTTGAGAAATCTCAAAATTAGGAGAAATCTGAAATTAGCAAACCAAAACTACTACAACCATCTTCTGCATGCATACACGATAATGATACAGATCCTTGTTATGGACATCTTTTAAGAGTGACCCTTCTATTCTCTTGACTATATTGGCCACATAGGCTGAATCTGTAATAAGATTAAGGGGTTCTTGAAATAATTGAAAAACTCTGACTACTGCTGCCAATTCTACAATTTGAGGGGAACCTTCCACTGTTTGAATGTCTGATTCCCATGTTTTTGTTGTTGGGTTCTGCCATGTAATTACTGATCTGTGTGTTTTCCCTGAACCATCAGTGAATAATGTGATTGCATCTAATGGTACCTCACTTAGCATAGGCTTTTCCCTGAAGCTCAATTTTGCTTGCAACAGCTTATGGCTGGCATAGTGGATTGAACAGACTCCTGAATAGTTTAACAATGCAATTTGCAATTCTTCTGATTTTTGGAATGCCCAATCAAAATATTCTTTTTTCAATGGCAGATAGATGGTTGCAAAGTCTCTGCCTGTCATTGTCAGCAATCTTGCTCTGGCCCTGATTATGATCTGAGCTATAATTTCTAATGTTGTGAAGATTGTTTTTGGAGATCTGTAGGGTAAGAAAATCCATCTGATTATCAACAAAGGATCTCTCTTTGAGGTGTCCCCTTGAAATATGAGGCCATACAATTGCATTTTTTCTCCCAACACTGCAAGAGAGAATGGCTGTGGCATCTTGCAACAATGTGCTTGCCTGTGCTGGAGAGCTTCAGTGATTTTCTCAAGGGCTTCTTGATCCTCAGGCGTGAGAGTTCTAGGAGACTTGATGCTGTAATCTCCTCTCAATAAATTGGAAAGTGGTGCAAGCTCATCATTGGTGATACCCAGGACTGGTCTGATTCAATTGATCTCTCCTAAAATTTGCTATAGGTCCTGAAAGTTGTTGATATTGGCCTTGAGTTGTATCTTCTGTGGTTTAATTGTTTGTTCTGTGATCTTCCATCCCAAATATTTCCATGGTGGAACTTCTTGGATTTTTGATGTAGAAACTTCTAGTCCTGCATTTTGAACTTGTGCAATCACACTGTCACAAGCCTCTTGCATTTCTTTGTTCTTTGGAGCTGAGATGAGCAGATCATCCATGTAATGTATGATTATCACTTGTGGATGCTTTTCTCGTGCTGGAGATAAGGCCCGTGCCACGAACCATTGGCAGATTGTCGGCGAATTCTTAAGACCTTGTGGAAGAACCACCCAGTGATATCTTTGCAGAAGTTCTTCTCTACTGATGCTTGGGATGGAAAATGCAAATAGAGGAGCATCATCTGGATGAAGTGGAATGTTGAAGAAACAATCCTTCAAGTCTATAACTACAAGTGGCCACTTTCTTGGGATCATTGAGAGAGAAGGAAGTCCAAGCTGAAGCGGTCCCATTTCTTCGATGACCTCACTGATTTTCCTGAGGTCATAGAGTAATCTCCATGAGTTGGAAGTTTTCTTGTGGATGACAAACACTGGAGAGTTCCAGGGACTATTTGTTGGCTTGATGTGGCCTTTCTGCAATTGTTCCTTCACTAATTTTTTGAGAGCACTCAATTTTTCTTGTTCCAGGGACCACTGATCCACCCAAACAGGGTTGTCCATTTTCCAGGTGAGTTTCAGGGTGGTGAGTGCTTCAGTGATCCCTATGAAAAATCCACTTCTATCCTCATTCCCCATTGTGATAGAATGTCTCTTCCCCATACTGTGATGGGTTTCTGCACAACGAAGGGATGAATGATTGCTGTCTTCCCTTCTGGTCCCATAACAATGATTGAATTTTCACTTTGCATGCATAATGTGGCTCCTCCAATTCCAGAGAGAGATTTCAGAGGTGTTGTTAAATTCCACTCTTTGGGCCAAAAGATATAATAAATAATGGTTACATCCGCCCCTGTATCTAACATGCCTGTGATTGTGATCATTTTGTTGTCTAGCATCAAGTTGCAGGTTATCTTTGGTCGATCCTGGCCGATTAGCTTTACCCAGCAGACATGAGCCTCTGTGTCTTCACTTTCAGCAGCTACTTGCTGACTAACTATTGGCATGACTTGTGGTTTTATTGCATTGGGTGGCAAAGCAATGGTCTTGGCTATTTGGAGTATTTTCTAGAATGATCAATGGAGCTCGCAAGGCTTGAGCCAAAACTGTTAACTCCTCATTCTGATTTGCTGAAATAATTGTGGGATAAATGATAAGCCCTAAAATGCTGCTTCTGTCCTTGCCTATAATTAAAAATTCTTGTCTCTTCCACGATGCTCCAGTGACTCTTGTGGATATCACTGCATGATTCTCATTCATGAAGCATGTTATTTCGAAGCTGCCAATTTGCACTGCACCCCTGGGCAGCAGTTCTGGTTCACTATGGAAGCGGCAGATAGTTCTGTATAGGAAGTCTGATTGGGGTTCCCCGCATAATGTGTGTCTTGAGGAGTTCCGTGCTGATGAGTTACCACCATCACTTGTGTCATAGCACGCTGGTGTGCCATGCTCTTCTTGGAGTTTCCCGGAAGCGGTAGAGGTCTTCTATCTACATCCATTTTAGAACTACATTGATTTGCAAAGTGTCTTCCTTTTCTGCATCTTGGACAAAGATTTGGTATTTCTGCATTTCCCGCAATTTCTGGGCAATACTTTCTTATATGTCCAAATTTCCCACACTTGTAGCATGGTCTTTGGACAAGTTCTGCTGCCATCACTTCTGCAGAATTGTCTTGTTGAGAGGTTACTTGAAAAGCTGTGGGAATCTTTTCTAATCTTTGATCTGAATCTTCCATGAGTTTTCCAAATTGTTCTTCCGAGACATTCGCTTGAACTGCTGCTACATGTGCAGGAGTGCTTATCTTGCTGCAGGCTTCTATCATTTGAGGCAGGGTTGGTTGTGGACCAGGCAAGGCACTAATTATGTGCTTACGTTGTTCATTGGCATTCGCAAAAGCCAAGCTTTGAAGCAGATGTGGTTGTGCTACTTCATCAGGGCATTGTCCCTCCATTGCTTCAGTAAGGTGATCTATGAAGGAGGTGAATGGTTCAGATGCTTCTTGCTTTACTTCTCTGAAAGTGCCCTCTGGGATTCCAGTAGACTGAACTTGCAAGATTGCTTTCTGAGCTGCTTCTTTAATATCTGCGATTACATTCCGAGGCGGATTTGTAGCTTGAGTTTTGGGTCGGTTATGAGGTGGATCACTGGCTAGTCGAGCCAATATGAGAGCTGCATTTGGACCTCTAGCATAAGATACTATTAATCTTTCCAAAGCTCTTCTCCATTTGATCTCCCATAGCATGTATTGTTAGTCTGTTAAAATCGTGGTTGCAATATACTTGCAATCATAAGGTACCAAATCATAAACTTGAAACATGCTTTTCAATAGTTGTTTGAAATAGGGAGAGCCTAAGCCCCCCTCTTTAAGTACTTGTCTCAAATCTTTACTTTGTGTGTCAATGGTAGCCACCTGGCAGGTATATTTCCGCCAAAATATCTCACTGGCATGGCCATCAATTGTGTTGTTGTCATGTCAGGATTTCCCTTTTCAGGTTTCAACGCTGCATTCATTCCTCCTCCTCCCGTGTGAAAAGCTGATGGTTGTATATGCTGTAAATTATAACTATTGAAAGCTGTAATAATAGAAGCGGCCAGTGGTGGCGCTTTAGCAGGAGGTTGAGCACCTTGTTTTTCACAAGATGGCGTCGGAGGAAGCACGTAGTCATTGTTTACGGAAGTACCTAGCGCGCCACCATCTTGTACGGAAGAGACACCTCTAATGCCGCCATCTTGTATGGTTGACGCGTGCAGCACGCCACCATCTTGTGGAGCATAGAGCTAATGCGCACAGTCTCTGCGCTGGGATAGTAAGTCTTTATGAAACGCCCACGGGATAGCGCCATGGTATGTAACTGAATGCCCGAAGGGGGTAGTAATCGGAACTGCCGAAACCCCTGGGGGAACCCTGAGCCCTGGGAGCACCTGCATCGTGCCCGGGGGATTCGCCTGCATTTGAGTGAAAGCAGGTAGCTGTGTGCAGCCCTGTGCCACGGCTCTGGAAATCAGCAAACAGCTGTTGGCAACTTCTGGGTTTAAATTGGGCTTGCACTGCCCCTCTCTTGTTCCATGTGACCCTTGTAGTGTTGCAGCCTCTTGCTGCCCCTGGCATGTCTCTGTCGGGATCTGTTGAATGCCTGAAGCCACAGCCGTGTTTTGGAGCTGCTGTGCTCGCTTCTCGTGGTACATGTGTGTTCGGGGGGGCTGATCCACCCACCCCGCCTACCCCGCTTTGTAGCAGTCTCCGAGTTTGCTATGGCCCCATGGCAGGCCGAGGCTTAACGATTAGAATTGCTGAGTCATGATGAAATAGCAAAAGAAGCTCCTGTCTTCCGCCTTTCAGACTCCAGTTTATCTCTGTAACCCCATAGGTCACTTTCCCCTAACCCCTACTATTGGACAAGTTTGGATCCCCTTATACCCTATAAAAAGGGGCTGTTTAGCCCATTCTGGTTAGAAGAGCCGTCGCTGGAACCCTTCACAGACCCCTCAATAAAACCATCACTGTGGAACTCCAGCTGCCTTCTCCTCTCTCGCGTCTGCTTCCCGACTAGCCTGCCAGGTGCCTTAACAAGCAAAGAGCCGGAATCCTAAGAGAGCTGATAATCACTAAAGAGCTGATATCCACTCTGCTTGCTAAGGTAGCCACGGCTACGAGCGGCCTGAGTACTCGGACACTGTTCCCGGGAAGGATTGAGCTATCCGGCCCGTGCTGCCTGCTCGGGGGCAAGATCAGACCAGCTGGCAGTCGGGTTTACCGCTTGCTCCAGGCTGCGCCGTCCCGGCCATCTGCTTCGGGGGGGTTATGTCGCCCGTCCTGGGCTTCGGGGCGTGTCTCTCCGCCCCGGGCTGGTCTCTGCCCACTGGTGTCTGCGGTGCCGCTTGGCTGAATCCGGGAGGGGGAGTGTACTCCCCTCTTCATGGCTTACTCCTATGCTGCTTTCGTGCGCTTGCACCGATTCGTACTGCAACTGTGGGGGGGTCGACGGGAGCACGACGGGACCACCCCGCTTGCTCCTTTCTGCCCAAGCGGCACGGCTCCTGCCGCCACACCCTGTGGAGCCAGTCCGCTCCCTGCAACGTGTGCTGCCTGGCCGGCACAAGGCGGTAGAATGTTACCGTCTGTCCTCTGCCGTGCAGGGCCAGGAGCTTGCGCTGTTTGCGTAATTGAGATCGTATGTGCAGCTGCTGGCTGCGTAGATTGCGTAAGTTGCGAAATTTGCATATTGGCCGCTTTCTGAGTACAGACGGGTTCCGCATCGCCCCCCTCTCTGGTCCCGGATATTCCATGGGGTCCCCGATATTCCATGGGGTTCCAGATCTGTGGGCAATATCCTTGCAAGGCTGGGGGGTCCTTGGACTACCTGGGCTGCCCCCACCTCCGTCTGGGTAGCTATCAGCGATTTTTCAAGTGGCAATGAAGCTGTGGACGCTGACAGAGCTAACAAAGCAACTCCCCCTTCCTACGCACTCACCGCTTTTTTCTGTGCGGAGTTAGTGTCGCTGGAGGTATTCTGTGTACCTTTTATGTTGATTATAGATTCATAAACTGCTGTACATGCTGGCAAAAGTTTTGCAGCCGTGGTGTTTTTAAGTATCTCTTCATCATATAGTTTTAAACTGACAGAGTCCCATAGAGATGGACTGAAAAGCAATTATATATCTGCAGTTGGAAACTTTTCTCGGACCCAAGTTAACACGTCTAGCAATTAGTCTCTTGAGACGAGGATAGGATGATTTTTAACCATGGATTCTAATTTTTCCGTTGCTTCTTTTTGTGTCTTGTGTTATGAGTAAAATGTTGTCCATATTTTTAAAAGTTGCAGAGTTCACAAGTTAAACCAATTGCTGCCAAGTTGGAGTTCTAACTATTTATTGTTAATAATTTCATGTTGTAATCTCCTGTTAACAGTTTCCTTTTGATTTACCTGTTCTCCATAGTGCCCTGAGCAAGCTCGCCGCTGCCTTCCCGCCCCAGGAGCGGCGGGGCCCCCACACCTTTTGGCACGGGTCCTGCCCGTGCTGGGGGGTAGCCCGAGAGTGTCCCAAAAGTGCGGACCCGCCCCAGGAGCGGCGGGGCGCCCCCCCGCCCCCCCCGCTTAGCGCGGGTCCCGGTCGTGCCAGGTGTGAAAAATGCATGTATTTTATGATTGGCTTTTCGCAAATATTAAAATGAATATTATATGTGTTGTGTTAGAAAGTAATGCTGTATTAGTTCTCTTAAGTACTGTGTTAAATATAGTTTTAGGTTATAAAAATTGTTAAAATAGAAACGATGCTATGTAAGATACTTTTTTTAAAAAGAAAGGACTCTCAGCGAGATAGCAGCCACAGGACACCTAAATCTTTCAGAGAAGAAGAATTTATGGCCCTCTTATCAGAAGAAACCCACTTCTTCCCGCCTCGAAGGCGCTGTTAAGATTCGGAGGAAGAAGTTGATGATGACCAGACAGAATCCTGTATTTGAATGGAATTTATGCATCATGTATGAAGTGTATGAATATTGTCCTTGTTAAAAACGCCAATCACTTGTTTTTAAAATTTTTAAAAGTTTAATAGTAATAAAATGGTTATAAAAATAGTAATACAATTAGAGTAATAATAATTTGGACAAATTGAATTAGGACAATATGAGACAATAAATACAAAGAGTTACGGACGTCCGGGTACCTTTTTCTGGGCAGCATGAGCCTGAAAAAGGACCCCTGTTAACAAAGGATTAACCCTTAAAAACAATAGCCTGTTGCATATTCATACACTTCATACATGATGCATAAATTCCATTCAAATACAGGATTCTGTCTGGTCATCGTCAACTTCTTCCTCCGAATCTTAACAGCGCCTTCGAGGCGGGAAGAAGTTGGTTTCTTCTGATAAGCGTTATAAAATTGACTCAAAACGAGTAATTTCCAATCAAAGAATTTATTAATTATTGAAGCAGTTATACTACGTAAGCAAAGGCTCAGCGCTGGGCGACAGGGGAGTCTCCGCTCCACCTACTGCCGCACCAACTAGTTTCTGATTCAGTCCTTTTATCCTCTCCATCCTTCAGGAGTCCATGTTATCTCGGAGTTCTCTGCGCCTGCGCTGGTTGTTGCTAGGGGGTCATCCTTCTGTCTCCTGGTGGTCGGTGATAAAAGGCTGCGGAGTCTTCCTCAGCTGCGTCTTCTTCACCCTATGTCCTTATTTGGTGACTTCTCTGTGGAAAATTACCAAAATCTTATGATTAACGCAATATGTGCCCTATCAAGCTTAAGCAAGCAAATGTCCTGCCTTGCAAACTGTGCCCTATCAAGCTTAAGCAAGCAAATGTCCTGCCTTGCAGACTGTTTATCTGCCCCTGCCCCTTCCCCAGCTTTTCCCTGGTCGTTATCTCTGAGAGTTATCTGCTTGTACCATTTGTCAGCGGGAAAGGTTTCCCTGCTGGGTGTTAATCTGCCCCTGCTCTTTCCCCAGCCTTTCCCTGGTCGTTATTTCTGTGAGTTATCTGTTTGTACCATTTGCTGGGTGGGACTATGTGTGGGCTCCTGCAACCCCTTCCCTGGTATCCTTGTGGCTCATATCTCATGAAGTAGTACAGAAATAGTCAGCAGACAACTCTTGTAACACACTGGTCTCTTTTTCGTGACGAACAAAATGTAGTCCCTCATCTCAATAAGAAGGCAATAAATTCTTTTCCTTGAAAGATTTAGGTGTCCTGTGGCTGCTGTCTGGTGCGAGTGCCTCATTCCTTTCTTAAAAAAACCACTAACATAGTTCTTATTTTAACTACCAAAGTTACCTTCTAATTGCAAAACTACATTTATTATTAAAATGTTAATACAGCACTACTAATCAATACATTAAAATACATATTCATCACTACTAATCAATACATCAAAATTCAGATGGTAAATATCTGCGTAGAGCCATATAATAGGCACTTTTCACATCCTAATTCAAATTCTCCAAATTATTAATACTCTAATTGTATTACTATTTTTATAACCATTTTATTACTATTAAACTTTTAAAGTTTTAAAAACAAGTGATTGGCGTTTTTAACACAGGGGAGCCCCGCGGGGGTGGCCCAGGAGCGTACCAGGAGTGGGGATCCACCCCCCCTCACTGCAGGGCACGGCCGTGCCTGCAGAGCCCCGCAAGGACCGGCCCGGGTCGCCGTGTCCTGCAGGGGCAGCCGCTGGCCAGCTCCCTTTGCCGGGCGTCGCCCTGCTGCTTTCTGGAAGATGGCACCCGGATGGTGAAGAGGAGGGGACCTTGGAGTTGGCATGCAAATGACCTCGGAGCCAGCATGCAACGGGAGAAGCCCCTCACCAAACCTAGCAAAAAAACCCTAAAAACAAGGAGCCAACACAAAATTGACGGTTCAAAGTGATGTCTAGATGTCAGGAACAGAATCCAGTATCCGCTAAGACCCTTTTTACCCCTCACCCTAACCTAAAAGATGTTGGCTGGACAGAGGACCTCGAATGTCACACCATAAACTTGGAAATCTCCTGCTGCTCTCGTGAGGGCCGTGGTCCCAGTTCTGCCTGTAATCCAGTGGACAAAGCTGCATACTTCCTCCTCCACTGTGCTATTCCTGGGAGCAGAGGTGGTATGAGCGCGTACCCATCGGTTCTCCCCATCCAAGGTGATCACTTTTAATAAAAGCACTAATAAGGAAAAAGATCTTCTACCCTGTTTATTACATCTTGGATGTTACATTTCCCATTTTTATACTGTTTTTGGCCATGAAGGAAGACATAAAAGGATTCCTACCTGACTCAAAGTTCAGCTGATAAGCTCAGTCTCATGGTCTCACCTCTGGCCAGCAGGCATGAGCCTCAGATCTGAGCTGGTCCTGTCCCCGGGGATTCAGTTTCTCCAGCTTTTTGCTGCCACACACCAGCTTAACGCTGCTTCTTCCACATAAACTGCTGATTTTTTCCTTCAGGGACTCTGGCCTAGGAGCTTAGGCTTTTTCCTCACACAGCAGGGCACAATATGTTGGAATACCAGGCTCTTTTTTGCTCCAAGGTCAGGGCGAATAAAACTCAGGAGACGTTGTTTTTGAAGTCTCACTGAAGTTTATTATCCTCATCTATTACAAACTCACGAGATGTGAGCTCTCTCTAACAAGTCAAGAAAGTGAGTTAAAATGGTGTCTTTTCAAGGCTATTTAAGTCCCAATTATCCAAAAAACAGTTGACATGTATATTATTTATGCTTCTAACCCAATTATGATCACCCGAAACCTGCAATGCGGGCATCTTTCACCCAGTTAGGAAAAACCACCAAGATTTTGGAAGAGGAAGGAAGAAGGTGCAAAAAAGACAACTAACCCACACCCAAAATTCTCCATCTTGGCTCCCATATATCACAATATACTAAAATCCCAAATCTAAGTTTTTTCACCCTGTGAGATCACACAATACTATCCAAACTACACACACACTGTTTCTGTGCTATCACTCAATTTGTGAAGCCTTTTCCAAGGTCTCAGGTCAAACGAGGTGTTTACTTGAGGGTGGGCACCCTTAAATTCAGAAAGCTCGAAGTTTTCAGCCGTCAGAGTTCCAACACACCACTAGTGACTGGCTGCCAGCTGTATGCAGCACCATGCACCACTACTCTCTGTGCCCAGCCATCCAGCCAGTTCCTAACCCAGCAGAGTGCTCCTGTCCAAGCCGTGGGCTGTTGGCTTTTCCAGGAGTATGCTGTGGGAGACAGTGTCATAGGCCTTGCTGAAGTCCAAATAGGCAACAACCACAGCCTTTCCTGCATCCACCAGGCAGGTCACCTGGTCATTAAAGGAGATCAGGTTGGCCAAACATGACCTACCCCTCCTAAACCCATGCTGGTTAGGTCTGATACCCCGGCCATCCTGTAAGTGCTGCATGATGACACTTGTTCTAGTTTAGGGCAAATTTGGGAGAAAACCTCTAAAGGGGGCCCCTCCAGAAAGCAAACCCACACAGCCCCTCCCCCCAACTGGTTCATGAAGGATTCCTTGAAGTGGAATGAACCTGTTTATTTAGCAGGCAAAGCAGTCCCCAGCAAACAAAATGAACAATACCAGATGACAAAACTCATTTGCTGCTCTGAAGAGATGACAATTTCAGAAAGTCTCTCCGGTGAGTGGTCGCTCTGTTATTAGTCCCTCCAGCACTGGGAAAGGCTGCAGAGTGGACCCTGGCAGGCTACAAAGTGTTCTCGGTGTTTCTCTGGGTCCTGGTCTGGAGCAGGTTTGAATAGTTCCAAGAAGAGGTGTCTTGGTTTTGAAAGACAGGTGTTTGCTAAGGAAGGCAGGAGCCTCCCCTGAAATGGAAAATGTAAACCCCCTCCCTCCAAATTGCTATAAATTTTAAATTAAGGGGCTCTCAGGCAAAAAATATGGGAGCTGGAATAACAATTTTTTACTAGGGAAGAAAATAAAAAAATAAAATAATGCAGTAAACTAAAACAACACTGACAGAGTCAGAACACAACCTGACACCCTGTTGGTCAGGGTGTTGGTAGCAGTCCAATTGGAATTGTGGCTGCAGTCTTTCCAGTCCTCCTGGAGTGTCAGGTGTCGTTCTGTTGGAGCAGGGATCCTGTAGAAAGGTGTAGTCTTCCTCTGAAGATCCAGTGGAAGAGAGCAGCTGTTCCTCTGGGAAAATCCAGTGGAGAAAGCTGTGTTGGTGTCCAGATTATATCTTGGTAGAATGCTTGGCTCTTTCCTCTGGGCAGAGCATCTCACAATGGGATGCTATAGTTCTTATCAGTCATGCACTGACATTCAATAGCCTATTATCAGCAGATGTGCCCCCTGGAGGAAGGATTGGGTGTGGAAGAGATAAAGAAAACTGCCCAGTTAACAGAAGACAACTGCCATACAGATGGCAAATAGAATACAATTTGCTTGACAATCCAGGACAAGAGGGAAAGAAAAACAGTCCAGGGAAAGCTCGGACTGCCTCAGCTAGCTAAACTAACAAACTAAAAAGCCAAAGGAGCAAAAGGAGCAAAAGGAGCGTGGTGTTCTGCCCCGCCCGTGCCCAGACATCAACAGTGTTCCAGCAGACTGGAGGAGGAGTCCAGTCCCTGATAACAAAACTCTGTGCTTCTTCTTCTCCCTGCCTTCTCTCTCAGCCAGTCTCGAGGGCACAGAATATAATATCCAGCATAATCAGAGCACACGATTGGGGATACAAGCATCATAACATCACCCTAGGACAACACTAAGTATAAACTGTTCCATTACCTTACCGGGTACTGAGGTCAGGCTAACTGGCCTATAATTTCCAGGATCCTCCTTCCCACCCTTTTTGTGAATGGGTGTCACATTAGCCAGCTTCCAGTTATCTGGAACCTCACCAGTGAGCCGGGACTGTTGGTAAATGATGGAGAGTGGCTTCGCAAGCTCATCTGCCAGCTCCCTCATCACCCTGGGATGGATCCCATCTGGTCCCATAGATTTATGAACATTGAAGCGGCTCAGCAGTTCTCTGACTGCCTCCTCCTGGATAAGAGGGGGACCGTTCCACTCCCTAACACCATCTACCAACCCAGGAGGACAGTTGTCCTGAGGACAAGCTGTCTTTCTGTTAAAGACGAAGGCAAAGAAGGCATTAAACACCTTCACCTTCTCCCCACCTGCAGTTACTAAATTCCCTCCCACATCCAGAAAAGAACAAAGGTTGGTTGTAGGAAAGACATTCTGTGCTGTTCTTGTGAGCCAGCAAAGGCTTCCTGAAGATAAAGGAAAGCCCCATATCTCTCCTGAGGAAGATACCAAGGTTGTCACCATGGAGATGTGATGAAGGAGAGAAAGTTAAGAGATACGGACTCTAGCTGGCTCACAGAATGACGTGGCTTCTTGGTCACCCACTGAGAACTTTGTTTCTTTCCTATAACCAATGGGCAGTGAATGTGTATGCTGAGTGAATGTAAATATCTTGAAAAAGTATAAAAGCAACATGTTGCTATAATAAACCTCTCTTGCACCCTTCTGATGGAGTCCTGGTACTTTGTGCTGTGTTGTGCTCTATAACTGTTGCAGTGTAATAACGACAGTTGGTCTTACCCTTCCTTTTACCACTAATATATTTGTAAAAAGATTTTTTATTATCCTTTACAAAAGTTGCCAAATTAAGTTCTAAATGAGCTTTGGCCTCTCTATTTTTTTTCCTACATGCCCTTAAATATTTCCTGAAACACCTGACCCTCCTTCCAAAGATGATACATCCTCTTTTTAGTCTTAAGTTCCCTGGAAACTTCGTTGCTCATCTAGGCTGGATGTTTATCCCGTTGACTTGTCTTTTGGCACACAGGTTCAGTCTGTTCCTGTGCCCTCAAGATCTCTGTTTTGAAGCATGCCCACCTTTCCTGAACTCCTTTGTTTTTAAGGGCTGCTTCCCAAAGAACTCTCTGAATAAGTCTCCTAAATAGGCAAAAGTCTGCCCTCTGGAAGTCCAATGTAAAAGTCTTATTGATGTTCCTCCTCATTTCACCAAATATTGAGAACTCTATAATTTCATGATTACTATGCCCCAAGCAGCCTCCAATCACCACGTCTCCCACCAGCCCATCTCTATTTGCAAACAACAGGTCTAAAATAGTCTCTCCCCTGGTGGGCTCACCTACCATCTGTGACAAAAAGTTGTCCTCCACACACTCTAAGAACTTCCTGGACTGCCTCTTTTCTGCTATATTAAGTTCCCAGCAAATATCTGGTAGGTTAAAGTCACCTACAAGAACAAGGGCGGGTGATCCTGAAACATTCTCCAGCTGCTTATAGAATACATTGCCCACCTCTTCTTCCTGGTTGGATAGAGGATAACAGACTCCCAGTAGGATGTCAGCCTTGTTGGCCTTCCCTTTAATACTTGGCCATAGGCATTTAACTTCATCATCATTAGTTTCAATATCCATGGCATCAAAAGCCTCCCTAATATAAAGCACCACCCCTCTAACTCTTCTCCCTTTCCTGTCTCTTCTGAAGAGCTTGTAGCCATCGAGTGCAGCGCTCCAGTTATGAGTCACTCCACCATGTTTCTGTGATAGCGACTACATAATAGTTTTGCTGTTGTACTATGGCTTCCAGCTCTTCTTGTTTGTTACCCATGCTGCATGCATTAGTATACATGCACTTCAGCTGGGCTACTGATTTCACCCCTAACTGCCCCTCTGGAAACGGCATTCGTGAAAAGAGGGATATCTGATGTGATAGAGGTCGGATCCAGGTTCACGCAGCACCGATCCTGGGATCGACACTGTCTCTTTGACTGTGGTTTTTGAGGACCGTATTTTGGTCGCGAAAATAAAATCTTTCGCATTTATTAATTTGGCTTTCTTGTTGATCATTTATAACAGGATATTACCTTAAAGTTAACATTGCATAGGCAACGGCTGCACTGTTTTCCCCCCCGGTCTAAGCAGCTCACTCTAGTTTCCAGTACTAACACTCGTGACCCTTGCAAGCATGCTGTTATCACGGTCTTACTTCCCCACAGAAACAAGTTCTGGAAGCTATTGCAGCCTGCAGGATGACCACTTTGTGGTTTGGTTTGGTTTTGTTTTTAACTAGAGAAAGCCGTAATTCCTTGCCCTAATAATCCAATTTGCGGGTTCAGAACCAAAGCCTAGCACAGTGAAGCTGCAAAACCTCTTCTATGCAGTTAGGAGACAGATTGAGACCAAGTCACCGTCGGAGGCCCGCCACTACTCGTGCACATGACACGGTGGGGGTGGGGTGCGAGGCAAGTCGGGACAACACCAGCAACCCAGTACGCCTGCGGCAGCCGGAGCGGTGGGGGTGCGGCTCAGAACAAGCTTAGGGGATGGTGCAGTAGAGAGCGCCACAACCCAGAGAGGCCCCGTCCGTCCCCCGTCCCTGCACGCACCCACAGCAGCAGCGCCGCTCCACGCCCTGCTGCCTGCCCGGGCACCGTGCACTGGGTCCTCGGCTCAGATGCCCGCAAACGTGGGAGGAGGGGGGGGGGGGGAAGGGAAGAGAAACCGCACACAGAGAAAGCTGCGGTTACCTCCTCGTCCTCGTCACAGACGATATCAGTGATATGCCTTGCCGATAATCTTTCCAAAGACAGTAGTGGTGCCAGCAGAGCAAGAAGAAAACACCCTGATACTCTCATCAGACAAGGTCACCTGTTGTGGCCCGCCTCTTCCTCCACTCCGCCATGCTCTCCACGATTCCCATTGGGCCGACAGATGCTCGCCAGCCGATCCCGCATCTCGATTCGCTGTCTGCTCCACCCTCCTCAAGCTGCTGCTTATCGTGGCTCAGGGATTTGCATGCCCTTGGGGCAGGGAGTGATCCGCCTCATATAGTGCTGCAACCCTGAGGGTGGGCTACGAGGTCGCAGAAAAGGCTGTAATAGCTACAGGTACTGTTTCTTGTTATTTGTTACTGCATCAAGTCCACCCCAAAGGTGCCTGTGCCTTTTTGGTGCTGCTCCCTCCAGTCAAATGACTGCTTTGGCTAGGGCAGGGCAGGCCTGGCCTTAACTTCTCAGGACATTTTGAAAAACCAACACGTGGCCTGTGTAATATGCATATTTTATGATTGGCTTTTAGCAAAAATTATAATGAATATTATATGTGTTATGTTAGAAAGTTATGCTGTATTAATTTTCTTAAGTAGTGTGTTAAATAGTTTTTGGTTATAACATAATGGTAAAATAGAAACTATGCTATTTAAGATACTTTTTTAAAGAGAGGACTCCGAGATAGCACCCACAGGACACCTAAATCTTTCAGAGAAAAAGAATTTTTTGCTCTCTTATCAGAAGAAACTAACTTCTTCCCACCTCACTCAGCCCTGAAGACGCCGTTAGGATTAAGAGCAAGAAGTTGACACAGACTTGACAGAATCCTTTGTTTGAATGGAATTTATGCATCATGCATGAGGTGTATGAATATGCAGCAGGCTGTTGTTTTTAAGGGTTAATCCTCTGTTAACGTGTGTCCTTTTTTGAGCTTATTTTGCCCAGAAAAAGGTACCCGGACTGTCTGTAACTCTTTCTTTTTATTGTCTCATATTGTCCTAAATCCTAATTTTCCAAATTTTTATTACTCTAATTATATTACTATTTTTTATAACCATTTTATTACTATTAAACTTTTAAAATTTTAAAAACAAGTGATTGGTGTTTTTCACTAGGCCTCAGCTCTCTTCACAGAGAGCAGCAGGCACAACTTCCCAAGGATTTTTCCCAGGGAAGGCAGTGAGAAGCACAGAGAGAAGAGAAAACAAATCTTTACTATAGTACAGTATCTCTTTAGTATATTTATAATATAGCATTAATGTAATATAGTATAGTTTTAATAAAGCAACAGTTCAGCATTCTGATTCATGGAGCCAGAGCACATTATTTCCCGCATTGGGGGCAGCCTGCATTGATACCAACAGAAGTTGCTCTACATTGTTTGCTGAAAGCCCTACTTCCATTGCAGACATTTCTATGCTGCACGTCTCCTGGAAGCAAATGAAATGCAAAGCGTGCCTTTGGCACTGCTGGCTTGAGGGCTTAGGAGAGTAGGATTTGCGTTAAGCTGGATAGGAGGCTTTTAGAAAAGTAGGCAGTGCCCTCAAAGCTGCCCAAGGGTGGTCTGTGGTGCCCTGCATCCCCAGGGACAGTGAGCACCTTGAATGGTCCACACAACTGTCTTGTAACATATATGAACCCTGCTTTCCTCTATAACAGGCTAAGGATATCCTTGGCCACCTTTGAGGCAAGAGCACATTGTCCTATTTTGCAAAGCTGCTTTCCAGCCAATCGGCCTCCAGCATGTACTGGTGCATGGGGTTGTGCGTCCCCAGGTGCAGGACTTGTGTATGTACAGGTTCCTCAGGTGGTCTCAAAAGACATAATTTCCTGTACTGGGAGGGACTTTGTTCCCCAAGTCCCTGCCTTGAGGTTCAGGGGTTTGAGAACTAAAGTCATGACAGTGAAAATGGAGTAAAATAAATTGCCAAGTAAAACAGCCATCTCCATGTTGCTTCTCACTCGACATCCTGGCTTATTTATCAGCGGGGGAAAAGGGGGTGGCATCTTCAGTCTTCCTTTTCTGACCAATGCACCTGTGGAAGCCCATCGTATGATTCTTTCCATCCCTTGCCAAATTCAGCTGCAGCTTTGCCTTAGTTGTTTCTGATCCCATCCCTACAGACCTGGGAGGCATCTTTAGAATCTTCCCAGAATGCATGTGCCTGCTTCCACTACCTATGCATTTCCTCCTTGTGCTTTGGCTTGTTATAGATAAGTAATGTAATAGTTGGCTCTCACAATTAAGAGATAGATATTATGTAGATGTATAGTAATGTTATTGTAATATGTCATCGCATAGTCCTCTTTCTCTCCCCCCCTTGTAATAGCCTTAGTAGTCAAGACATTTAGAGGAGGCCGGCTTGTTACCAGGAGGCACAGCATAACAGCACCTGACCTCCAATCAAGACGTAAAAAGTAATCTCCACCAATGGACGACAGAGAAAGAGTTGACTGACAAAACTTTGGGAGGTGCTAAGGCTATAAAAGGCAGAACATCCATTTTGTAGATGAGCCATGTGGCTGGTAGTCACGCGGGGGGGCAGGCATTCAGCACTGTAATTTTTCCTTATTTAGTCCTTTGTTGGAGTTTTTGTTAAAAGTTTAATAAAATTTTTTAAAGTGAGCAGTTGTTTCTCAAAATGGGGACTTTTTCCAGATAAATCTCATCTCCGTGGCTGTACGAGATTTCGAAGGAGAAGCGTGCCCTGCCGCAAGTTCGGCAGCTCTGTCAAGTTCTCCTGCGACCACCGGTGATTGCAAATCAGCACTGGGGACAACAGAGGACTAAATAACAAAAAAGAGGTGGGAGAAGAAGAGAAAAAGCCCCTGAAAACTGCAGATCTAGAGGATTGTGAGTAATAGTACGAGTAAGAGCTGAGAGTATACTTGAAGTGTGAGTAGAGTGCTTGGGGTGGGTTTGAAGATCCTCATAACTATTTTTGGCCAGATTGTAATTTCCATAATCCCGATGTATAAAAGTCAGCTTCAGACAATACATGGGATCTATCCTGGTCGGTTGAAGCTTTAAGATATTGGACAGTTGGAAGAAAAAGATGGAGGGATGCGGGGGGGGGGAAGAAAGTGGGGACCCTATAGCAGGCGGGATGCGTGTAGAAGAGGTGAAGCGATACACAGAATAAATAGACTTCACAACCTGATGTAGTTTGTCAGTACCTGGCACAAGCGAGGTAGCTCTCGTGAAAACTTGTGCCCCGAGCCCTGGTCTGAGCCACATCTTTATTCACAAAGGTGTTCCATATGCATTACATTGCACAGCCTTCTCATGCATATTCAACCCCTGGCCCCGCCTGTCCTTGCCTCACATGGTAATTAGATCCACACCTTTCTGAGCATGCATTGCTTCACGGTGGTGGTCCCACAGGGTCTTTCGGTGGTCTTTGAGGCTGAAGGCCGTGGTCTTCCTCATGATTGAACTTTTGAACTTTTCTCCTTTGCGCATGTGCTTTTGGTCTCTTGGTACTTATCTGAGTACGTCTGTCGATTTTGATCAGCTTGGAGACAGAGGAGTTCCTTTATCTGTGTTTCTCGCACTCCTTGGTCTTCTCCCGGTATTGTTCTGTATTGCAAGAAGCTTCAGAAATTTGCATTTTCCAATGCCCTTTGTACCATGGCAGAGGTTTCTTAAGTGAAAGGTTAAAATTCAACACATAAGTCTACAAGCTAAAATTTAAATGCTTAATTCATATTGCTAACTTAACTGAACCCCCAAAACCTCCATTTCAGAGGGAGTGAGAAAACTACAGGCAAGATGCATAGAAGAGGAAAGCGGGGACCCTGTGTGTGAAAAATGCATGTATTTTATGATTGGCTCTTCACAAATATTAAAATGAATATTATATGTGTTGTGTTAGAAAGTAATGCTGTATTAGTTCTCTTAAGTACTGTGTTAAATATAGTTTTAGGTTATAAAAATTGTTAAAATAGAAACGATGCTATGTAGGATACTTTTTTTAAAAAGAAAAGACTCGCAGTGAGATAGCAGCCACAGGACACCTAAATCTTTCAGAGAAGAAGAATTTATGGCCCTCTTATCAGAAGAAACTAACTTCTTCCCCCCTCGAAGGCGCTGTTAGGATTTGGAGGAAGAAGTTGACGATGACCAGACAGAATCCTGTATTTGAATGGAATTTATGCATCATGTATGAAGTGTATGAATATGCAACAGGCTATTGTTTTTAAGGGTTAATCCTTTGTTAACGGGTGTCCTTTTTCGGGCTCGTGCTGCCCAGAAAAAGGTACCCGGACGTCCGTAACTCTTTGTCTTTATTGTCTCATATTGTCCTAATTCAGTTTGTCCAAATTATTATTACTCTAATTGTATTACTATTTTTATAACCATTTTATTACTATTAAACTTTTAAAAATTTTAAAAACAAGTGATTGGCGTTTTTAACAATTTGGTAGCAGAGGATGGTTAACACCTCTCTGCTGGTGCTTTAGGAGAGTCAGGGTGAGGAAGGCACGCCCTGCCTTCTTTGGCAGCCTCGCTCCGTCTCCCCTGAAGTGACCGACAGACGCAGGTTATGATCTGTGGACAAAAGGAGGCAATAAAACAAAGAGAAGGGAAAAAGGCTCCCTACAACCGCGGTAATTGGCCCCCTAAGACTAGTAGTGCGCACGAAGAACCCGGGAAGGAAAAAGGATTGGTAAGTATTTCTCGGGGGGGCAGGTACGGGGGGATGAATGTGTGTGAATGAGAGGCGGGCTGGTTGTCCCAGACCTACCAAGTGCGTACTGGAGTCTCCCATGCTGCGTTTCTGTCTTTTCGTGAGAAAAGCGGCCAGTAAAGAGACAAAGCGAGTGATAAGAGAGTGAAAGCGTCCCCCGGGGTAACCGGGACTGGGTCTCAGGGAGGGGTTGGACCCTTCGGAGGTAGGGAGCAAGGTTTCCTAGCCCAATCCACTAGGAAACAGGACAGGAGGGGCCCCTAAAAACCTGCTGGGTTGAGGGATTTATATTCCAAGAGCATCCAAGAGCAGGATTAAACGGAATTCTGTCAGAGTGAGGATATGCCCAAGAACACTCAGGGTGGGACAACACAGCTGGGTTGAGGGATATCCTATAGCACCAGGACTGGCCAGTAACACCTAAAGTTGTGATAGGTGATGTGAAAGTAAAAGGTACCTTATTGTTGTTTTGTTGTGTGTGTGAGAGTGAGTCACACACAAAGTCAGCCTCAACTTCCCGGGCGGATGGGAAGGGGGAGGCAGTGGAAAGAGGAGTGAGTGACCTGCTCACCAGGCTATTGTTCACGGGTAGGTGGGAACTTTTGGGCTGAAGAGAGTGTGTGACCTGCAAACCAAGCTAGTGTTCCCCGGGCGTGTGAGGGAGCCATAGCTGAAGAGTGTGAGTGACACGCAGGCAGCCTCACAGGTGAACGGGCACCGGAGGCAACCAGAGTCAGGGCCCTTCCAGGAGGCCCGGAGATACTGAGACCTAGAGGCCAACTCCAAGGCGAGGGGGGCCACAGGGACCCGTGATTTTCTGGCGACAGGGATCCACTTTGTGTCTTGAAGGTGTGAAGGAATGTGTGAAAGTGAATGAGAAATAAAAGTGAGTGAATGTAGACGAATGAAAGTATAGGTAATGTGGACTGTGCATTTTAAGCCTTACCATATCTCCTTGGAGGGAGATGTATTGTATTGAAAAGCAGTGTGAGAGAAAGGTGTTTTTTTTTTTGAGTGTAAGTAGTTGAAAGAAAAGTGGTATTTAAGTTGTTAGTAAAAAGTGGAAAACAGAAGCAGAAGACAAATAGATAGAATATTGAAAAACTAGACAGAAATCCAGTAAGGTAAGAAAAGCGGGAAAAAATTACCAACAGAAATACCCCAAGATAGCCCTTTGGGAGTTATGTTAGCAAACAGAAATACAACTCCTTGCAAAATACAGGGTATGCAGAAGTTGATGAGAAAAAAACCATGCAAACTTGTGAATTACATACTTTAAAAGAGCATTAGAATATTTAACACAAAAGAAAGGAGTTATATATTGATTCAAGGTATGCCTTTAGAGTAGCACATACCTTAAGAAAAATTTTAAAAGGGAGATTACTTAATTCAAGAAGAAAAGGATTAGTACATGAGAAACTTATCTTAGAGGTTTTAGAGGCATTAAAATTACCTAAGAGAGATAGCTATAGTACATATTAAGGGACACCAAAAGGTAAAGACCCCAGAAATAAGGGGAAATAATTTGGCAGATCAAGAAGCTAAAGATGCAGCAGAAAATAGAGCTAAAAGAGTTAATACTAACTCCAAATGAGGAAAAACTGGAAATTCCAAAGTTTAGAGAAGCAAAAAAAAAAAGGGAATTAAAACAAGACAGGTGTCCAACAAGATAAATCAGGGAAATAGAAACATCTTGATGAAAGACAATTAGATAATAAAATGCTTACTAGGGAATAGCAGAGGACATGTATCAAAAAGCCCAGTGGGATACTCAGGCTTTGTGTGATCGTTTTTTTTAAGGAACTATAGGTACATTGAGATTTTTATAGTGGAAAAACAAGTAACTGAAAGATGTATAATTTGCCAAAAGATAAATAAAAGAGTGATGAGAAAAACAACATGAGAAGGTTGTGAGTTAGCTCATCGACCATTTCAAAGTATCCAAGCAGAAGTTTGGATTTGTTAAGCTTTGGATTTATTTGTAAAAACCGTTTAATCCAGAAGAAAAAGAGTATACCACATGCTGGGGAGGGGGGAGGTTGTAAGAAAATAACATGTTTGAAAAGCAATAAAAGAAAAACAGGGAAAGTATAAAGTTGGGAACAAAATATTACCTCATTCATTCCCCTCTGTTCCCCCACTCGTTCGCAGCTGCACCACCCCGCCAGCCCCCGTGCCGGCGCCGGCACAGTCCGTCTGTCCCAGTCCGGCCGCCGGGCCTGAGGCCGCTCCGCTGTCCGTGCCGGGGGGGAGTGGGGGTCTGTCGTGCCGTGTGGACCGTGGTTACCGCGCCGACCGCACCGAGGGAGGGTCCCGTCTGTCCCATCCCCGGCTGCCCTGACTCTGGTCGGCTCTCGCCGCTGCAGCCGGGGTCAGTCGCCGGCTTTGTCTCTGCCGGATCAGCCATGTGGGGGCGACCCACGCTCCAGCTCGGTCTGCACCGAAACACCCCCTCGGGCGATCCCGGCTGCAGACCCCGCCTTTGGAGGACCCAGACCCTGAGCTGTGCCGAATCCCCTGTCCTGCCCTGAGCTCCGTTCCCTTGGTAACCACAGCTCCGGCTGGTCAAGGGAACTCTCTAAAGGAATCACCTTATCGAAACACTAAAAGTTCAGTTAAAAGAAAGCCCTCTCCTGATTCTTCCAAAAAATACGTGAGAAAGGCTATAGAAGATAAAAATCCAAAAAGAATGGGATACAGGGATTGGTCTATTTCCATTAAGAGAGGTTCACATAGGAGGGGACGGACCAGGGTTTGTAAATGCTCCTTTGACTTCGTCCGAGGTCTGAAATTTTAAGAAATAAATAAAAGGGATATTTGGAGGATTCCAAAGGCATAGCTGAACAATTAGACCAATTTTTAGGTCCAAACATTTATACTTGAGAAGAGATGTGGTCTGTAATGAAAATAATATTTTTCTCAAGAAGAAAGGTAATTAATCAGAGCAACTGAAATAAAAGCTTAGGAAAAAGATAATCCACGGGGACCCCCAGAGAAGACAAAATGCCAACTGTACCTCCTGAGTGGGGTTAAAATAATGAGGAGGGGACTAAACACATGAATAATTCTTGTAATTACATAACCAAGGGAATAAATGAGACAGCATATCAAAGGCGAAATGCAAAAACAAAAGGTTTTTGAGGGACAGCTTTTAGAGGAGTAAGAAGAAACTCCAACTAAATAGATAAACATACTTAAAAGAAATAGGAAAGTGGTCCTAAGTGAGCGGAAGATCTGAAAATCTTTAAAGAGATGGGCACATAGGAGGAATAGGAAGGTCATAAGCTCTAATTTTTTTGGGGAGACAAATACCATCTGGAGCCTGTGATAACTTTAAAAGTGAGTCCCCAAGAAGAAGAATTAGAATTTGTAATAGACACAGGGGCAGAGAGAACCTGCCTGTTATATGTTCCAAAAGGTTATAGTGTGAGCAAACATATAGTGAAAGTAACAGAGGCAGAAAGAGAAAATTTTACATTTCTAGTCATTAAAGATGTGGTAATTGAGAGAAGAAACTAGAATTTGGATGGGAGATGTCTTATTGGTCCCAGGGGCAGGTAGCAATTTATTGGGAAGAGTCTTACAAGTGCAATTAAGAATAGGAGTTATATCAGAAAATGAGAAAATGACAGCTAGGGTTTTAAAATTAGGCCAAGAAGATGAAGGAAAAAAAAAATCAACAAAGAAGTTTGGGCTGGAGAAGGAAATAGGGGAGGATTGAATATCAACCCCATAAGGGTTACAATTGAGAGAGAAGATTGTCCCATACGTGTACGTCAGTATCCTGTATCTTTAGAAGGACAGGAAGGTTTGAAGCCAGTAATAGAAGGACTAATAAAGGATGGGGCATTAGAACCTTGTATGTCTCCTCATAATACCCCTTTTCCCCCAGTAAAGTCTGATGAGAGTTATAGATTAGTACGAGATTTAAAGGAGGTTAATAAAAGAACTCAGACTCACTACCCAGTGGTAAAATATCTTAGACACTTAATAAATAAAAGTAGCTGGAAACCCAACCATGAGAAAATTGCAAGAATTTTATTCCTTCTCCCTCCCTCTTCAAAGAGGGAGATCAGAAAATTACCTAGATTATTGAAATATTATAGATTATAGATTGAGGGGTACACACAGGTAGCAAAATTTGTAAGAAAAAAAAATTGACATAAGGAGATGATATAAAACGGACCAAGGAAGATATTGTTAAATTAAAAGAGTTAAGTTAAAACTAGCCTAAGTACCAGCTTTAAGCTTACCCTTGTTTGAAAAATCCTTTATCATTTATACATAAATACAGAAAATGGAGTAGCTCATAAAATTTCAATTCAGGAGTGAGGAAGAGTAAAAAAATATCTAGTAGCTTGTCGCAGACATCTTTCATGAAAAATCCTTTCTTAGGATTTTTCCTTGTGAGAAGCTGCAGTTTCAGTAACCAAAGTAAACAATGGTTATCTGCTGCTGTGGAATGCAACAGGTAGACCCATGATTGGTCTCCTGTGGGTGTTTGGATTTCTTGACCACTCATGGCAGAGCTGGCTCTTGCTCTGTCTGAGACACAGATCTTTGTTATTCATTCCTTTTCTATTCTTAGCTTAGCTAGCTTCTCAAGAAACCTTTTCCTTTCTATTGCTTTTTAGTATAGTCTAATGTAACATATATCATAAAATAATAAATCAAGCCTTCTGATCATGGAGTCAACATTCTCGTCTCTTCTTCATCCTGAAAACCCTTGTGACCACAGTCACAGTAGCTTATATATCAAAAGATGTTAGACCCAGTAAGCCACAGCTAGCCAGTACATATTTAAGTTATAACAGCTACTGCAATCCTAGTAAAAGAAAGTTCTAAGCTTACTTTTAGAAGTAAATTACTTAAGTTCGCCTCATACCTTCTGAGGTGTGTTGAATCAAAAAACAAAACAAAACAAAACAAAACAAAAAAACAAGTAAGGAGAAAAGAAAGAGAGAAGTTGAAGTAAGGAGGTAGTTAGCAAACTCTGAGATGTTAGAATGTGGAGTGATGACATCTTGATGCGAGAAGAGAGCAGGAGTGTGAATGCGGGTTTTTTGCATGAAAGGCAGGGAAGTGTCTTAACACATGATTGTTAGGAAGTTATTCAATGCCGAACTGGGGTCCGGAAAGGGTTTAGCAGGACGGACCCTCCTTGAAGAGAAAAGAGGATAAGTTTACTAGAGAAAGAAAAAGAATGTCAGGAGCACCTGAGGACGCCAAGTTTGGAGTTGTCAAGGTTGGGAGGTGTCTGACTGCTCCCTACGAGCGGCGGGGTCTTGGGGGCTGCGGCAGGGACCGATCCATGGAGGTGACCCGGTGGCGGTGCTGGGAGCAGATGACACAGGAACTGCCGGGGTGGCTCCCAGACTGTCGGAGTTCCGAGTCCAGGATGGCGTCGGCCCCGGTAAGTGGGCCGAGAGAGAGAGAAGGAAAGAGAAAGAGAGAGAAGAAGAGAGAGAGAGGGGGCAAAAGAGACTCAAGGCATGCCCCCAGGGTCCCCATGTCCGTGGCTGTTCTCCCCTGCTCCGGCCCTGCAGCGAAGTGGCAGCACTGGGGGAAGGGCAAAGAACAGCATTGACAGCAAGGCTGTGAAGAGAGGGGGAGGGGGCTAGCACTAAAAGATAAAATCAAAGCAGAGATTGATGACTCTCCAAACGTCACAAAGTGGTTTGTTTTTCTGAAGTAAGAAGGCTTTTTTTGGTTTTTTTTTTCTTTTGTGTGTTTTGTTTGCTGTTAAAAAGAAGTTTTCTTTTTTTTCCTGAAGAATGGGTTTGTAAGGCTAAAACAATTAAATGCTGCCCAAAAAGTAAAAAGCAATACATGTGATACATCTCGTGTTGAAATTGGTCTAGCTTTTCTTATTTAACTAACTGTAACTCACAGAATGAAGAATTTGCCTCTGCAGCTATTAGCACAGCTGGATAGAAGAAGAAGAGGCTGCTGTGGAGAAAGCTTTTAGCTAAACCCAGAAAGTTTAGAAGAAAAGCGAATGGTAAAAGTTAATGCAGTATTGTCTTTCTTTTATTACTATGCTATTAAGAAGTCCTTTCCAGGTACTACTGAAGCAACAATCGGAATCACGGAAAGAGGGTGAATTAATGCCAACAGAATCAAAAGACTTGTGAAGAAACCTGAAGAATAGACTATCACATTTAAACCGGGTGATACCGAATTGACTTTCCAATGGGGACTGAGTGGTAATAGTTTGGAAAAACCCAAATGATCCAAGAAATGTACAAAGAATAACACTGAATTGAGAAGTAAGACAACACTTATATCACTGGTTTCAAGCACTGCCTGAATAAAACATCTCCTTTGGGGAGGAATACTTCAGATAGAAAGATCAAGACTGTTTTTGTATTCTGACCTTAGCCTGTGAATTGTACAGGGGAGAAGGGGAATTACCATTTCCATTAGTAAACTTTAGTTGATTCATTCCAATACTGGACATGCTAGCTGGGTTATAAGTAAATGCTTGAACTGTGGGAATAATTAGTATTGTGGTTCACAAAATTTATGCTTTTATTGCAAAAAGTGTTAAAGTAATAACTTTGTTTTGTGGATGGGAATTATTAGTGCCTGTTGAATGAGAGATATCTGAGGAACAGTAGGAGACCACAGTTAAAGGGTGTCAAAAACAATTTGCCTGGAAACTAGTTAAGAGAAAGTGACAAGGAAATAGAGGGCAAGACCAGATTGGCCTCTGTATTTTGCCACCGAGAAGATCAAATATACCTGCTGTGGGTTGCAACCACACAGGCATGGGAGGTGGGAGTATAAGCCATACTGGACCTCTGTTATTCCTGTTTCTGGCACTCATTTGTTGTCTTTTCCCTTTTGGGATACCAGCAAGATTGTGTCACAAATGCTACAGAAAGCATCACATGGAAAGAAACCAAAGTTCCTCTTCTATTACACACACCTATGTCAACAGCCACTGTTATAACCCATCCAAATTAAGAACCTGTAGGCAAAACGGAGTAAATTACTGGATTACAAGAAACTTAGGAAAAAGTGGTAATAGATTTGGAATTGAATGTCCAAAAGGAGAGAGATGGATTTGTTTTACATTTAATCTTGAAGATACGGTTCAAGATTTGGTAAAAAAAACCCAAATAGTAAACGAAAAGGTAAAACCAGCACAGCAATTTAACTCTGTATTGACCCCAAATTATCAATTGAGTCGTATTACAAGACTCCAAGCAGTTATAGAAATGATAGCAAATAAAGCCGCCCAGGCATTAGAGTTAATATCAAGTCAGCTAATCCAAACAAAACCTGTAGTGTATCAGCATAGGTTGGCTTTAGACTATTTATTGACAAAAGAAGGGGGTGTTTGTGGGAAGTTTAATATATCAGACTGTTGAAAATTGATGATCACAGAAAAGTCATTCTAGCAAAACCGAAAGAAATTAAAGAAGAAAAATATGTATATATGCATATAATAACCCAGGTACCAGTCCAAAAAAAGAAAAATTAGAAAAAAATGTTAAAACCTAGCTAGTGGGGTAATGTATTAGAAGAAATTAAGATCTTTCATTTTATGTGTTACAACTGTTTTTATATTTCCTCCTTGTGTAATCCCCTGTTTTAATTTGCCGGCATAGTCCAGAAGATGCAAGTAGATAAGAAATATTGCTCAAGCCAAATGATTTACAAAGAATAAGAGTGGGGATTGTGAAAAATGCATGTATTTTATGATTGGCTTTTCGCAAATATTAAAATGAATATTATATGTGTTGTGTTAGAGCTGTATTAATTCTCTCAAGTACTGTGTTAAATATAGTTTTAGGTTATAAAAATTGTTAAAATAGAAACGATGCTATGTAGGATACTTTTTTTTAAAAAAAGAAAGGACTCGCAGTGAGATAGCAGCCACAGGACACCTAAATCTTTCAGAGAAAAAGAATTTATGGCCCTCTTATCAGAAGAAACCAACTTCTTCCCGCCTTGAAGGCGCTGTTAGGATTTGGAGGAAGAAGTTGACGATGACCAGACAGAATCCTGTATTTGAATGGAATTTATGCATCATGTATGAAGTGTATGAATATGCAACAGGCTATTGTTTTTAAGGGTTAACCCTTTGTTAACGGGTGTCCTTTTTCGGGCTCGTTCTGCCCAGAAAAAGGTACCCAGACGTCCATAACTCTTTGTCTTTATTGTCTCATATTGTCCTAATTCAATTTGTCCAAATTATTATTACTCTAATTGTATTACTATTTTTATAACCATTTTATTACTATTAAACTTAAAAATTTTAAAAACAAGTGATTGGCGTTTTTAACACTGGGATGGGGGGAGGAACCCCCCTCTGAGGGCTGCAATAATGATCTGCCTTAGTGCAGCAGAAAAGCTCCTGAGCTCTGACCAGACCCCATCTGTACTGAGAGCACTGGTCCTGTTGAGGGATGACAGACAAGACCCACACAGCAGCACCCAGGCTTGGCTAGCAGAATATTTGAACACTACAATATTTAGCTGTTGTACAAGGGGCTACAGCAGGCCGGTTTGCTAAAGGAGCGAGAAGAAGCTGAGAAGCAAGAAGAAGCTGATCAGGAGCTCTCTCCAAGGCTGTAACCAAGGAGACCAAGAGAAGTGAGGAACTGAAGAAAGATAAGAAGAGAATTTTGCAGCTGGATGAAGTATTTTTAGAAAGTTAGTTGAAGTGACTGTAACTTTTCACCAATAGTGTTATGTTGATTTATTGTGGCCAATAATTACGGTAGAAGAAGCATAAACAATTGGAAATTGTATAAAAGGTCAGCCATGTTCGATAATAAAGAGTTGCCATCTGAGACTGCTTGTGGTCTCTGCTTAATGTCGTGACCGCCTCGACAGCGACATCTGGTGATCGCTGAGTGACACAACACCCTTAAAACATACTCGGTCTGGACCCATACGGGGTCCTAGCAATTGGCAACCATGACCCACTGGGACGTAGTGGGGGAGGCGGCGTTGGTGCAGCTGAGAGTGGCGGGTGGAAGCAACAGGGAGGTCCGGACCTGATTTTCTCCTATCAAGACACCTGGAAGTAGGTGAGCCACCAACTAGTAATAATGGGACATAATTTATCTAAAGAGGAAGAAACTGTTCTGGCTACATGGAAAGTTTTGTTAAGAAATAAGGGAATTAATACTTCAGACTATACCGTTCGTAGTATATTGCTGTGGGCTAAATCACAGGATTTTGGCGCTGATCCTGACAGCATTTAGTGTTAAAGCATGGAAAAAAGTTGGGGACAGACTGTGGGAAGTCATCCGAGCGGGAGATAAAACAGTTGTCGATCTAGCTTTTACTTGGGGATCGCTCTTTGAGGCATTAATGGAATGGAAAACAGAGCGAGAACAAGCAGAGTGGGACACGGACGATGAGTTGGGGCTGATAACAGAAACTGACAGGGGGGATGAGGCAGAGGGGGCCTCTGATGGGGAACTTGGTGAATCTATCCTTGAAGAAGGTGCGGGTACCATGCAAGTTACCAGGCAGGCTACCAAAGCTTCCGGGAAAGCTGCCAGAGTTTCTAGGCTGGATGCCAAAGCTTCTGGGAAAGCTGCCAGAGCTTCTGGGCTGGATGCCAAAGCTTCTGGGAAAGCTGCCAAAACTTCTGGGCAACCTGCCATAGTATCTCCTTATCAGACCCCTAAACCTCTTTATTTCACACCTGCGCAGCAGCTCGAGATGGTGCCTGTATACACTACACCGCTATGCCAGTTAGCTGAAATGTCTTTAAAAGAAAGAGAAACCCAGCCATCTGCCCCCCCCGCCCCGCTTCCCTCCGCTCTAGTCCAGCCGTCTGCCCCCCCGCTCCCCTCTGAACTGCATGAACAATCAGCAAGGCCGTATCCTCCGTTACCTGACAGTGACAGCAAAAGTGAATCGAGTGATGAGTTGCCCGCAGTAACACCTGAGTTGGGGTAAGGAACTGTTGACAGTTCACCTTCTAATAGCTCTAGCCCTACTGCCCCATGGACTTTGCCTCCATGTCAAGTAACTGTGCTTCCTTGACACCCTCAGGAGTTTTGGGAATTTGTTAGGAGGAAAGCAGTTGAAGAAAAGAATTGGCACATCATAGAAAGATTAGGTGCTCCAAGAGTACCTCAGGAGAACAGTGCTAATGCAAATGTTGCTTGTGATAACCCTATGGCTTTTCCAGTTTCTAAAGCAGCTCCTGGAACAGGGCAGGATGACAGTCATCACGTCTTTGCCTAGAGGGTTGTGCAAGACCTCCAATCGAAAGTGGCTCAGTATGGTATTAATTCCTCAGAGGTAATGCAATTAATACATGTAATTAATGCAGACCTGCTTGCACCTTATGACATCATGCATCTTGCTACAATTTTATTCAGCCAGTACAATACAGTGTATTTCGAGACACTTGGAGGCAAGTGGCTGAGCGCACAGCTTTAACAAATATGCAGTTGCCTCAACACGACCCTCGCCATGCTGTGGGTGTTGATGCCTTACTGGGGACTGGGCCTTTTGCTAACCCAGATTTACAGGCAAGGTGGGATCCTTCAATTTTGTTGCATACTCAGCAAATTGGCATGAGTGCTTTAATTAAAACAATGGAAATGGCAGCTTCAAAACAGAGATATGTTACTGTACAACAAGGGATGAGAGAACCATTTTTGCAATTTGCGGAAAAACTTGCTGTAGCTATTGAGAAACAGGTAGATGATGAATCTTTGCAACACAAATTGTGTATACAATTGGTTAAAGAAAATGCAAATCCAGACTGCAGAAAAATTATTGACACTTTACCTGGGGAACCCACATTGCCTGAAATGATTACTGCTTGCTTGAAAGTTGGTTCAGTCAAGCATAAAATGGCAGCTCTTGCTGCAGTTCTAAGACCTTCATTGAAATGCTATAATTGTGGACAACAAGGGCATGTAAGGGCACAGTGTAATACCCAGAAAACAGCATCTAAGCCAAGTGCAAGCAGCAATGTTCTGTGCAATCGTTGTGCTAAATTTGGGCGCTATGCTAAACAATGCAGGAGTAAGTATCATTCAAATGGTCAGCTATTGCAGGGAAATGCAAAGAAGAGCGCAAAGGGGCACGTGGGAAAACAAATACCCCAACAACCACAGCAGCAAATACAGGCCTTCCCAGCACTGCAAAGCTACCCATTTGCGAACAATACTCAGGGGCCACAAGTGCTTCCACAGGGATTGATATACCCACCGCTGACACAGTAACCATTCTGATGAAAGAAATATGCAAAGTGCCCCTCGATGCCTATGGTCCGATAGGACGGGGATTGAGTGCGTTTTTGATAGGGAGATCAAATACTACACTTAGAGGTATTAATGTGCATCTAGGATTTATTGATGCTGATTATTTAAGACAGATTCATGCTATTGTATCTATTGATGACCCTCCTGTCACTATTCAGAAAGGAACTTGCATTGCTCAAATTGTACCTTTTGTAAGTCCTGTTTCAAATGCAGTGGACCGAAGTCCCGGCACAGGAAGTTTTGGATCAACAGGAGTACCTCAAGTGTTCTGGACTGAGAAAGTAATGGAGACCCATCCAGAAAAGATATGCATTCTCACTGCCAGTGGATGTCATCCAGGAACTATATCAGTAACAGGTTTGATTGACACTGGAGCAGATGTCACAATACTCTCACGACTTTGCTGGCCTCAATCGTGGCCTCTCACTCATGCAAGTTTTGGACTTATGGGGTTGGGTGGTGCTAAAACAGGTGGTTTGTCAGCCATTGTAATTAATGTGACTCTTACACAATGTACTGTGAAAAAGATGGTACCAACCCTAGGGGTCTTTCCACTTTAGAGGAATAGCAAAGTGATGTTACTAAAATGCCAGAATTTGGTCGCTTTAAGTATGTTCATGTCACAGTTGATACCTTCTCATGCAATGGTTACTTCAGCATTCACAGGAGAAAAAACTCGTGATGCTATTCATCATTTTTATCATGCCTTTTCTATCCTAGGTGTTCCATGTCACGTAAAAATGGATAATGGTCCAGCATATGCTTCGCAGAAAATGCAAGCATTCTTTCGTGCTTGGGGCACTGAGCATTCAACAGGCATTCCACATGTCCCCACAGGCCAAGCAATTATTGAAAGGGATCATGGTCTTCTTAAATGTCAGGTTCAAAAACAAAAAGGGGGAATGCAACAGGAGTCACCTCAAGTGAGATTAGATAAAGCTGTTTATGTGTTAAACTTTTTGCGTCCCCTACCTGACTCACAGTTGCCTCCAATCTTTTACCATTTTCCCTCTTTGAATTCTGTCAAGGTATGGGTCAAGGATTTAATTACTGGTATGTGGTCTGGTCCAGTGGAACTAATAACCCGCAAGAGGGGTTATGCTTGTGTTTTGACAGATAATGGTCCTCTATGGGTTCCCACTCGCTGTGTTAAACCTTATCTGGAGCGCGCAGGAAGGGATAGGATGGATGGTTCTGCAGCTGAAGCACAACGTGCGGATGACACTGGCTAAGGCCATATATCAGGACATGTATTTCATCAGTTTTAAGGATAAAGTAGTTAAGAAATTTAAAAGCATTTATAGATGGATGAAGGACAGGAATGATCACATTAAGAATGGGAATGCTAATTTTGTTGATGGTTGTGATTGTTGTTTTGTGTTTCCCCTGTCTGCTTGGATTTTTGCAAAGGGCCCTGCAAAAATCCATAGCAGCTGTATTTACAGTTCAAAAACAAAAAGGGGGAATTGAGGAAGGGGCTAACAGCAGGTCTGTTAGCTAAAGGAGCCAGAAGAACCTGAGAAGCAAGAAGAAGCTGATCAGGAGCTCTCTCCAAGGCTGTAACCAAGGAGACCAAGAGAAGTGAGGAACTGAAGAAAGATAAGAAGAGAATTTTGCAGCTGGATGAAGTATTTTTAGAAAGTTAGTTGAAGTGACTGTAACTTTTCACCAATAGTGTTATGTTGATTTATTGTGGCCAATAGTTACGGTAGAAGAAGCATAAACAATTGGAAATTGTATAAAAGGTCAGCCATGTTTGATAATAAAGAGTTGCCATCTGAGACTGCTTGTGGTCTCTGCTTAATGTCGTGATCACCTCGACAGCGACAAGCTGTTACTTCCTCTTTAGTTCCTGAGATTAACAAGTAACAGCTCATCTCTCCTGGACAGTCAGGGAGCTGGCTAGAACCCCCAAGCTCTGCCCTCCTGCTCCACCTTGTCTTCCTCACTTTTCAGCATAACCAAAGAGCACAGACAGGCCTGACTGTCTCTGAGCAATGCCCTCACCCTGCTGTAGGGAGGTTAGAGGAGCAAAACTGAGTAAGCTCTTCCGTTCTTCACTTGTTTTCATTCTTTCTCCTGAGATAGAATGGAAATTTTCCAGAGTAGAAATCCATTTTGGATTTAGGTAAAATGTACCTCTTTGAATTAAGTCTGTAGCTTGCAAACATAGCTGTTTGGTCTGACTGCCTGTTCTTGCAAAAAAAAAAAACCAACAAACTATGATCAAAGAAACTGCTTCAGCTGAAGGACAGAGATAAGAGGGGGGGGCCCTTGAACTTTGAAACAGACGGTGAGGCTGTGGGAGACAGGGCAGGGTGACCCAGGAGTTCTTTCTGTACTTTCTGTTAAAAAACTAGCTGCAAGGGTAACTAGCTGCAAGTGTAATTCAAAATCAGTAAAATGAATATGCATGAACCTATTGTGAAATTCGATGCATATGGATTAGTAAGGGAGATAAAAAAAGGATCGGGGTTCTTAGGGGTGTGAATGTCCTTTAGGAGGACAACGATCCCCACATGCATCCAGCACTGTAATAAACATACCGGCTTTACAACTTTTACAAAGTTGTGGATTTTTTTTCTTTCTGCAAATCATTCCTTTTAGCTAATTAAGAGGGTGGGTCTTACTGAGGGGACCTGTAGTTTGCTACTGGGGGGTCCCCAGGGGGAAAGGGAGGATCTTCTCCCCTCTTCTCTTGCCCTCCTCTGGGTTGCTGAACTTCTGGGCTTTTCTTCGTCTTCAAGCTTTTAATCTCATGGTTCCCAAGAAGAGCATTGAGTGTTGGGAGGTTTGGACACCGATGCCTTTCTCTCCTTTGGTCCCAGATGACAGGCCTGTCTGCTCCTGCCCCAAGGGCACAGAAAGTGCTCTTTGAACTAAACCACAGTGTCGCACCCATGCTCCCTTCTTCTGTCCCCATCCTTGCCATGACATGGGAGACCCACAGAGGTGTCAGAGCCAAGAGAGCTCTGACAGGGTGCTGAACATGTGTGTACAATTCTGTGTGCCCATGTGGTTTTCTGGTGTGCCCAGATGCGGGTGTGCACGTCCTGCTTTACACAGTGTGCATGTATACTGGTGTACACAGCACTATTCACATAGATACACTGAAGTATACCCATGATGTGTGCACTGCTGTTTGCATGTGTGTTAAATCACATACTCTCAAGTGTGAGTGGGTCTGTGCACAGCTCTGTGCTTGTGAATAAGCACAGGTTCTGCTAGTGTGAACATAGCTCTGTGTGAGACATGTGTATTAATATCTATAACACTTGAAACAGAGTGGAAATTTAACAGAGTAGAAATCCATTTTGGATTTAGGTGAAATGTGCCTCTTTGAATTATTAAGTCTGTAGCTTGCTAGCGTAAGTGAACTTGTTTAGTCTGTAAGCTTTGCTGTGCTCAGAAAAGCTGCCTCAGCCAAGGAAAAAGGAATGCGAATTTCCAAGCTGAAGAGATAAGAAGGGGCCCTTGAACTTTGAAACGAAAGCAAGAGAGACAGGATGACCAGAGAGTTTTCTCTGTACAAGGACTAGTTGCAAGTTGTAATGTGAAACCAGTAAAATGAATATGCATGAACCTATTGTGAAACTCTATGCATCTGTATGAGTAAGGGGGAATAAAAAAGGATCGGGAATTCTCAGGGGTGCACATGTCCTTTAGGGAGAACGATCCCCACATTCGTCCAGCACTGTAATAAACATACCGGCTTTACAACTTTTACAAGTTTTAGAGTTAGGGGTTTTTTTCCACAAATCACACTGCCCACATTGGTGTGCTCAAAACACTATGTGCAGACAAATTTTATACTTGTAGACATGTGTGCATCAGTAGAGACTGTACATAAGTGAGTGTCTGTGTAACACGTGTGCTGGTGTAACCAATTAAGTATACACAAGTGTGTGCTGCTAGCGGGTACCGTAGTGCACAAGAACTCTGTGCAAGTGAGTAAGTACATGTGTGTAAGTATACTAGCTCTGCATGTGTTCCTATGTACATACACGAGCTAGGCACGCCCAGAGACATAGCTCTAGATGCACAGCTCCATACACCTGACTACTGTCCCACCTAGAAAAGCAAACGGGTGTGTAAATATGTGTTTGTGTGTATGGCACTACCTAGCTCTGCTAGCTGAAGTAGTCCCTGGCTGTCTGTGTACACTCTGTTCTTGTAAAGAGAAAAAATGTGCCTCTACATATAGGTTTACAAAAAGTTTATGTAAGGTTATGCACAGTGATTTCCATCAAATTTAAAAATGTTGAACTTTCCATTAAATCCCTATAAACAGAAGTATCTATAATCACTGTAATTCACTACTGTTCTAACACACGTTCCCTAGGAACTGCTTCCATCAAAACAAGATACTAATCCAAGTACTAAACCTCTCTGTGATTGTAATACTTCTTAGACCATGCAGCTTCCTTGTGTCAGCAGTAGTAAGTTCAAATAATGAAATATATGAAGCAGTGCTATGTGCATAATCTTTAGTTTAACCCCTCATTGGGGAAGTCCCTTTCAGGCACTGCTAACCTGTGAATCGGCTGTGTGAACTGCAGAGCAGAAGTGGACTCATGTCAACAGAATTCAAAACCCGGTGAAAGAACCCAAAGAATGGACTAGAGATAACTGAAGAAGCTTGAAGACATCCAAAAGGAGAATCGAGCTTTCACCAGACAGCTTAAAGATTGTTTTAACTAACACTTTGGGAAAGGAGTTTGAACTGTATAGTTTATTGATGTAATTATCCTATTTTAATAGATAAGAATTACAAGTATCTGTTGAGGGAAGGTACACAAAGAACCATAAGGAGTATTGAGACAGTTTACTTAAGAACCAACAAATCAGGTAAAACAAAAAAATATAGACAGCAAGACTGGGTTGGCCCCTGTGTTCACCACCGAGAAGATTAAAGCCCTGCTGCGGGTAGCAACCCTGTAGGCATGGTAAGGTGGGAACAAGAAAGCCATACTGTTGTGGTTTGAGAGCAAAACCAGTGAGAGACTCCAAGTCAGAAATACAATTTATTAGGAAAAGGAAAAAAAAAACCCAACAAAATACATACAATAATACAAAAGAAAAACCACTAACAGAGTCAGAATACAACCTGACACCCTGTTGGTCAGGGTGTTGGTAGCAGTCCAATTGGAATTGTGGCTGCAGTCCTTCCAGTCCTCCTGGAGTGGCGGATGTGGTTCTGTTGGAGCAGTGATCCTGTAGAAGGGTGTAGTCTTCCTCTGAAGATCCAGTGGAAAAGGCAGCTGTTCCTCTGGGAATCCAGTGGAAAGGCTGATCTGGTGTCCCAAAAACGCAGATTATATCCAGTTAGGAATGCTAGGCTCCTCCCTCTGGGCAGGGCATCTCACAATGGGATGTTGTAATTTTTATCAGTCATGCAGTGACATTCAATAGCCCATTAACAGCAGACATCTCTCCTGAGGGAGGATTGGTTTGTGGAAGAGATAAAGAAAACTGCCCAATTAACTGCCACACCTCTAACAGATGGCAAATAGAATACATATTGCCTTGCAATCTAAGACATTATCCACCCCTTATTCTATTTCCATCTGCATCACAATGAAACCTTACACATAGTTCTCACTTAAGACTAGGTTTCCCTGTATTACACAACAGCTTTCTCCATCTTTTTACATTACTCACAAAGCGTAACCAGGTCCTTGAGCAAAAGCAATCCCACGGATGGGTTTGTCTTTGCCTGAGGTGGGATTAATCCGAACAGTCTTTCCTAATATACCTTTCATGTGTATCACAGAAACTTTATCTCCATCCATTGTGTGCAGGGGTTCAGACTGAGTCGGACCAGCTCAATTGATGGACCCTCTGGTGTTGACCATCCAGGTGGCTTTTGTTAAGTTCAATTCCCAATTTCTGAAGGTTCTCCCACCAAGTGCCTTCAGGGTAGTCTTAAGTAGTCTGTTGCATCATTCAACTTTCCCAGCAGCTGGTGCATGATAGGGGATATGATGTATCCATTCAATACCATGTTCTCTGGCCCAGGTGTTTATAAGACCATTCTTGAAATGTGTTCCGTTGTCCAACTCAATTCTGTCAGGGGTGCCACATCTCCACAGGACTTACTTTTCTAGGCCCAATATGGTGTTCCAGGCAGTAGCACGAGGCACAGGGTAGGTTTCCAACCATCTTGTGTTTGCTTCCACCATTGTCAGCATGTAGCACTTGCCTTGGCGGGTTTGGGGAAGCGTGATGTCAATTTGCCAGGCTTCCCCATAGCTATGGTACTTCAACCATCGCCCACCGTACCACAGAGGCTTCACCCGCTTGGCCTGTTTGCAGCGCAGGTCTCACAGTTGTGGATGACCTGTGAGATGTTGTCCACAGTAAGGTCCACCCCTCAGTCACGGGCCCATTGACGCTGTTGAGTCAGGGATGGAATGAACGACTCCCGTAATCAGAAGGCAAAATAGAATCAGTTTATTATATGTACCCAACTCTTGGGTACATGTGCATCCATGTGTCGAATCTTCACAGTCAGCCTCTCTACTCAGGTGGCAATGTCCTGCCAAATCTTGGCGGCCCAGCTGTCCCCACAGAGCATTAGCTACCATCCATGAGTTGGTGTAGAGATAGAACCTCGGCCATTTCTCTCATTCAGCAATATCCACAGCCAGCTGGACAGCTTTAAGCTCTGCAATCTGACTTGATCCACCTTGTCCCTCCGTAGCCTGTGCAACTCTTTGTGTGGGGCTCCATACTGCAGTTTTCCATTTCCAGTTAGTGCCTACAATTCAGCAGGAACCATCAGTGAAGGGGTCATATCGTCTTTCAGTCTCTGGTAGATCATTATTTGGTGGGGCTTCCTTGGTACATGCCACTTGCTCCTCTTCTTCTTCAGAAGATAATCCGAAAGTTTCCCCTTCAGGCCAGTTTGTTATAATTTCCAGAATCCCAGGGTGATTCGGATTTCCAATACAGGCGCGCTGGGTGATGAGGACAATCCATTTGTTCCATGTGGTGTCGGTGGTGTGATGTGTGGAAGGAATCTTTCCTTTAAACATCCACCCAGCACTGGTAGTCAGGGTGCCAGAAGCAGCTGCGTCTCAGTGCCAATTACTTCTGAGGCAGCTTGAACTCCTTCATAGGCAGCCAAGATTTCCTTCTCTGTGGGAGTGTAGTTCGCTTCAGAGCCTCAGTAGCTCTGGCTCCAGAATCCCAGTGGTCAACCCCAAGTCTCACCAGGCACCTTCTGCCAAAGGCTCCAAGACAGACCATGGTTCCTGGCTGCAGAGTAGAGCACATTCTTCACCTCTGGTCCCGTCCTGACTGGGCCAAGGGCCAAGGGCTACCGCATGATCAATTTCCTGCTTGATCTGGGTGAAGGCTTGTTGTTGTTCAGGGCCCCAGTGGATATTGTTCTTTTTGCGGGTGACCAGGTAGAGAGGGCTCACAATCTGGCTGTACTCAGGAATGTGCATTCTCCAAAAGCCTATGTCACCTAGGAAAGCTTGTGTTTTCTTCTTGTTGGTAGGTGGAGACATAGTGGTGATCTTGTTGATTACCTCTGTCAGGATCTGATGACGTCCATCTTGCCATTTGACTCCTAGAAACTGAATTTCTTTAGCTGGTCCCTTAACCTTGCTTCGTTTAATGGCAAAACCAGCTTTCAGCAGAATCTGGATAATCTTCTCTCCTTTTTCGAACATTTCCCCTGCTGTGCTCCCCTATACAATGATGTCATCGATATACTGTAGATGTTGAGGAGTCTTGCCCTTTTCCAGTGCGGTCTGGATCAGTCCATGGCAGATGGTGGGACTGTGCTTCCACCCCTGGGGCAGTCAGTTCCAGGAGTACTGCACTCCCCTCCAGGTGAAGGCAAACTGAAGCCTGCATTCTGATGCCAAAGGAATGGAGAAGAAGGCGTTGGCAATATTGATGGTCGCGTACCACTTTGCTGCCTTGGACTCCAGCTCGTACTGAAGCTCCAACATGTCTGGCACGGCAGTGCTCAGTGGTGATGTGACCTCATTCAGGCCACGGTAATCCACCGTCCATCTCCATTTTTCACTGGACTTACGCACTGGCCATATAGGGCTGTTAAAAGGTGAACGAGCCTTGCTGGACCACCCCTTGGCTCTCCAGTTTACGAATCATCTCATGGATGGGAATCACAGAGTCTCTGTTGCTATGATATTGCTGACGGTGTACTGTTGCTGTGGCGATTGGTACCTGTTGGTCTTCAACTCTCAGCAGTCCTACAGCAGAGGACTCATCTGAAAGACCAGGCAAGGTATTCAGTTTTCTGATGTCTTCTGTCTCTACAGTAACTATCCTGAAAGCCCAACTATGTCCTTTTGAGTCTTTGAAATATCCATTTCTGAGATAGTCTATGCCAAGGATGCATGGGGCCTCTGGGCCAGTCACGATGGGGTGTTTCTGACATGCGTTCCCAATCAAAGTCACTTTGGCCTTCAATATAGTCAGCTTCTGGGATCCTCCTGTTACCCCAGAAATAGAAATGGATTCTGCTCCTACGTACCTTGATGGCATCAGAGTACATTTGGCACAGGTGTCAACCACAGCCGTATATTTTTGTGGTTCAGATGTGCCAGGCCATCGGATCCACACAGTCCAATAGATCCGATTGTCCCTGTCCTCTACCTGGCTAGAGGCAGGGCCTCTCTATTCCTGGTTGTGGCACACGTTGCTCTCTTCCTGTAAATAGGTTCCTGAGGTTCCTTCAAGAGGATCAGTCATATCATCATTCCTATATTGTCTGGAATTCCGTGTGCGAGAGACTGGAGCAGCATTGACCCTAGATGAGCTTCTTGTGGTAGGTGTTCTTTTCAGTTCACGTACCCAGGCTGCTAAGGAGGAGGTGGGTTTTCCATCCCACTTCCTCATGTCTTCTCCATGCTCCTGAAGAAAAAAACAGAGGTTACCTCATGGAGTATATCCTCTCTCCTTGGCTGGGGAATGCCGGCTCCTAATGGCAGAGACTCTTGTTGGTTCTGGCAAGATGTGGTAGACTTCTTCCTTAAGTTCCTTTTTTAGTTTCTGATGGCACTCTTCAATCAAGCTCCGGACTTGCTCAGCCAGCCTTGTTTCCACGGACGAGACATGGGTATGAAATGGGGTGGTGACAGTGTCCTCGTGAATTCTTAGTTGATTGACCAAGACACCCACCCTGTCCTTGCCTTCCCTTCATTGCAGTGTTGCCAGGTAACAGGAGTACATCTCTGGTCCAAGTCATGCAAATCTCAACCACATTTGCGATGTGCACTGGACACAATCTGGGCTCTTAGGAAATCTCTCATCTTCTGAGAAAATTATCTCCAGCGCAGCCAATTCCCTCAGGCATTGGATACCTTGTTCCATTGTGCTCCATTTTCTTGGTGTACCTGGAGGTCTTCTTGACAAAGGTATCTGTCCCTCACACTTGTCAGCAGTCGTCGCCAGAGGCTGAGAGTTTCTTGGGTTCTCTCGATCCCTTGGTCAATGACCACATCCCAGGACAGCGATCCCAGTTGCCTGCCCTCATTTCCATCCAGAATGATGTCATTGGCTGCAGTATCCCAGATGTGGAGCAGCCAGGTCAGGATGGACTCGTTCATCTAGAGGGTGAATTCCCTCCACAGGTCACACAGCTCACCCAGGGATAGAGAGTGAGTGATTTCTGGCTCTGTCTCTTCCACTGGGTGCGAAGGTCCCACTGCATCCTCATCAGTCACTATGCGGACTGATTTGCTCTTTGATTTCTTCTGAACAAGGGTAACTGCTACTGGTTCAGGCTGTTCTGGTTTGGTGATGGTTTGTGTGGAGATGCTGATGGCGCTTTTGGTTCCTTTCTCCTCTGTGACAGTTTGTGTAGACAGACACTGTTGCTTTGCTTTAGTTTTCTTCCTCCTCTGTGACAGTCTGCGTAGACACGGACGCTGTTGTTTTGCTTTTGGTTCCTTCCTCCTCTGTGGCATTCTGTGGGGACACGGATGCTGTTGCTTTGCTTCTCTTTTCCTCTTCCTCAAGAAGATGCTGCACCACACCATGTAGTGTTTTGTTTTTAAGCATGTTGCAGGCTGTGCAGAGAAGACAAAGCAGAACTAACAACACCACTATGTCATCCTTGGCATCCAGAGAGAACTCAACATTTTCAAAAACTGCTGTGTCAAGCCTGAAAGGCTGGAAAAAATAATTCTTTACCCCTTCCCCCAGGGGCTGGGTGAGATTGTTGAGGCCCCAGATGTAGCAGCCTAGATTAGGACAAGCAAACAAAATTGAGTATGTATTCCGAATCATCTTCATTGCCTGGGAGGTTATCATGCAGTAGATATAATAGACCAATAAAGCAATTTTTATACCATACCCTGGTCTACACAGGAGCATTACAATTGGCGGATAATTCCCCATGTGCGGAAAAATATAGAGCAAGGTACAAGACCCATACAAGCATGTTGAGCATCATAGTGAATAGGTGGCTTCTACAATACAAAATTATATTTCCGACTTTTCTCAATACTTTCCGGCCCCATGTTGGGCGCTGTCATTGGTTGGTGCTGGTGCAGTGCCAGTGCACCCATGAAAAAATATTTTTCTCAAATAGTTGCTGTCAGATGTGACCAGAAACAGAGCAGAGCAGGCTCAAGCTTAGAAATAAAGAAAAAAACTTTATTAACTTACACTATAATAAAAGGAACACACGAAATTCAGAATGAAAACCTTCCAAAACATTCTTCCACCCTCCACCCAATTTCCACCAAAGCAGAGTGAGACAAAACTTTGGATTTTCAGTCAAGTTACCACCTCTCAGATAATCAATTCTCAGTTCATCAAGGGAGAGAGGAGTGTCTCTTGTACCATAGTCTACCACAGGAAACACAGTTGAAACCTCTTATGTTTCCATGTCACACCTGGTACCACCTGGAGAAAATCTGCTATAGTGGCATCCTCCTTCCATGTACAGTGCTCTCACCACCATCCATGGACCAAAACTGCTTATAGGGTTCCTTTTAAGGATGCTTTGCCAAGTACCAAAAAACAACAGTCTCTCACTTTCAGGACACCAGTCCCCCCCATTTTCACCTCCCCTGGGGCTGAGGGTCTTGACAACAGAGATCTTCTTCCCTGAAGACGGAGGGCACCACCACACCCTCCTCATCTCTCTCTGCTCACTTCACTCCTGCACATGGTGTCACTGCAGCAGGTCACTCGGCTCAAACCACTGCATCCCCCTAAATGCTTTAAGCTTACCCTTGTTTGAAAAATCCTTTATCATTTATACATAAATACAGAAAATGGAGTAGCTCATAAAATTTCAATTCAGGAGTGAGGAAGAGTAAAAAAATATCTAGTAGCTTGTCGCAGACATCTTTCATGAAAAATCCTTTCTTAGGATTTTTCCTTGTGAGAAGCTGCAGTTTCAGTAACCAAAGTAAACAATGGTTATCTGCTGCTGTGGAATGCAACAGGTAGACCCATGATTGGTCTCCTGTGGGTGTTTGGATTTCTTGACCACTCATGGCAGAGCTGGCTCTTGCTCTCTCTGAGACACAGATCTTTGTTATTCTTCTTTTCTATTCTTAGCTTAGCTAGCTGCTGAAGAAACCTTTTCCTTGCTATTGCTTTTTAGTATAGTCTAATGTAACATATATCATAAAATAATAAATCAAGCCTTCTGATCATGGAGTCAACATTCTCGTCTCTTCTTCATCCTGAAAACCCTTGTGACCACAGTCACACTTTCCCATCTTCTGACATCTCAGGTCCCAGGCTGTTGCTCTTCTCTTTCAGATCAAGGAGGATTAGTGTTTCACAAAGCTTTCTCTGTCTAAGAAAGGGTTGAAATCTCAGGCTCTGCTGCCCTCAGGATGGCTAAAATCTCACAGCGGCCTGCCTGGGACTCCCACGGCTGGGCACCTTCCCCCCTCCCCCATTCTCTTTCTCCTCTGCCTGCATGCTGCCAGCACATGATATCAAATTTCAAGGTGGCACAGGCTCTCTCCCTCTCTCTGGGAGGGGCTGCCTGGGACATCCCAGTGTTTCTCCACCCCTCTGTCCTGCAGGGGCCAGCCTGATTCCATTCCTGTCATCCCCCTTTGTCACCCTGTTTTTTTAAGATTTTCTAAGCCTTCTGATGTTGACATTCTTGTAGTGAACTTTCTCACACACTTTCTGTAAATAACTCATTGTTTTGCATTCCTTTATGGAGGAGGAGAGAGTTGATGGACTGTTGGTTTGACCAGTGTCATTGGAGAGGTGTCACTGTCACCCTCCAATCCGCTGTCACCTTTGGAAAACTATAAATGTTGGAGTCAGAAAATAAACTTCCCTTTTTTCTTCACCTTGAGAACAGCGGTGTGAGCTTGTGTTCTTTCGTGTCCTATAGTGACATCTGGTGACCGTCGAAGTGTACTGCAGCCTAGGCTGAAACACAGAGTCCGGATCGCGGTGAGGTCGTGTTGTCCCCCTCTCTTTGGTGCTTTGCCTGCTGTTCTTGGGGTGATGGCAACCTCTGTGGGTTTCGAGGAGGATTCCCTCGTTTTGGATCTCTGGAGGGGGGTCCTGGAGTGGAAACAGGTTTCTGTTTCCTGGAGTGATTTTGAGAGATTGTTTCTGTGGGCCCGAGCGCAAGGGTTCTTTTCGGACCCTGCAAAGGCGTTCTCCAGGGAGGCGTGGTCTCTCGTGGGGGTCCGCCTCATGGAGGCCCTCTTTGATAATTGCACCGTAGATGTGGGATCGCTGCTGGTGCAGTGGAAAAAATGAGAGGAGCTTTGGCAGGGGTCTGGTTCTTGTACCCCTCGAAGTTCCTAGGGGAGCCCTTCTGTCTCGGATGTGGACGAGGGGGAGTTTGAGTTTCTGTGTGATGTGGAGTCCCCCTCCCCGCCCCGGGACGGTGTGCTGGGGGGTGGCGATTGTTCCCCCGGGGTGGATTGGGCTCCTGGCCAGCTGGTCCCGGGTCAGGGGGGCGGAGCCCCGTGGGTTTCTGAGGGCTCTGTGGATTCGGCGGGCCGTCCTCACCCCGCCCCGCGCCGGCGGCGGGGCGGGGGACGGGTTGCCCTCCCTTTGTGCCTTCCCGGCCTTTGAGGGTCAGCCTCCGCTTCGGCTTGAGTCTGATTCGGTGACGACTTTTTGTCCGAATTGCGGTGTTTCCACGACGTTCCCCTTAACGTGGCAGGGCCGGGCTCGCCCACCTCCGAGTCGGGCTCCTCAGCGGGGGGGGGGGGGGGGGGGCAACTTCGCCCGTCTCTGGGCCTGCGCAGCCTGCTGGGCATGCGCAGTCGGTGGAAGCAGCCGGGGGCGGGGCGTCGGTCGGTGTTCTGTCCGGCCCCGCTCCGGTGGGCGGGCAGCCCGCCCCTCTCCACTCGGTGGGGGCGGTGCCCGCTGTGGAGTCTTGCGGCTTAGGACGGACGCTCATAGGAGGCTTGACGGGCTCCCTTGTGCCGCCCCGCAGTGACGCGCCTCCGCGGGCCGCGCCTCTCTCGGCATCCCGCCCCTCCCCCGTGTCGGGGGTCGGGGGCCCCGCGCCGGTCTCGTCCCGGCCCGCGCCGGATTTGCGGGCCGTGCCGGCACCTGCATCCGCCGAGGCGCCCCCTGCCGGGGCTGCGGCGCGACAGGGCGCTGAGGTGTTTACCTTTAGCGCAACTGCTGACATGGCCAAGGGGGAGGCCGGTGGGTGCCCGGGGCCATGCTCAGCATGGGTTGGGGTCTGCTGAGGTTATGCAGATTCTCCGGAGGATTGCTACGGACGTGCTGACACCTCACGATCTCCATCGTGTGGCACATTCTCTTTTTGACCCTGTGCAAGATGGTGTTTTTGAGACCAAGTGGGCTCGTTTGGTGGCCCATGCAGTGGTGCAGAATGCTGTGCTGGCGCCGCAGGACCCCAGGCATGGGGTTGTCGCTGACATGCTGTTGGGAACAGGGCTTTATGAAAATGTTCAGGGGCAGATTGGATTCGATCCCCTTGTGCTTGACCAGTGCCACACGCTGGGCATGGCAGCGATTGTTCAGACCCTGGAAATGGCTGCTCTGAAGCAGCCGTTTTCGACTATTGTCCAGGGGGATGATGAGCCTTTCATGGCATTTGCGGCAAGGCTGACTATGTCTGTGGAGAGGCAGGTGCCTGATCCTCTGGCAAGGAGGGTTACGATTGCAAACCTTGTCAGGTGTAATTGTAGTGCTGCTTGTAGGAAGGTCATATTGGCTCTGCCTGGTGTTCCTACTATCTCTGAGATGGCGGAGGCCTGTGCGGACATCGTCCCCCCGGGTTGGAAGTTTGCTGCCGTGGCTGCTGCTGTGCAGCCAGTTTGGGTGGCAGCACAGGGCAAGCGGCCACAGCAGGGGACTGCGCAGGCTGGCAAGAAGAGGGGAAAGAAAGCACAGAAGGTCAAATTCCCCATGTTCTTGTGCGGTCGGTGTGGTAGGCCAAATCACATGTCCAGTGTTTGCAAGGCAACTGTTCATGTTAATGGCCAGGCTTTACCGGGCTCAGGAAATGCAAGCGGAGTGCGCAGGAGGGGCGTGCCCAGACACAAGCTGCTCTCCAGACCCCGGAGCCGATGGAGGTCTCCTTTGCCGGCTTGCAGCCAGCACCTGCAGGTGTGGATGTCTGCACCGCAGCAACAGTTGTCTTAGAATCTTGTGAAATACACAAGGTTCCTCTGGATGCCTTTGATCCCTTGGGTGGGGGCATGAGTGTTCTCCTGATGGGGAGGTCTAGTGCCACCCTTCAGGGCATCATTGTGCACCTGGGGCTCATTGATGCAGATTTCACAGGGCAGATTTGTGCCATGGTCTCCACACCCATCCCCCCGTCACAATCCTGAAAGGGACGTGACTTGCTCAACTTGTGCCTTTTAAGTCCTCTGTTCGCAGGACAGCTGACCGGTCGCGTGGAGCTGGTGGCTTTGGATCCACTGGGCCGCCTCAAGTTCACTGGACTGCTGTCCTGACCAAGGACCGTCCCGAGATGCTGTGTATCCTGTTTGTTCCTGGTGCGACGCCATCGGAAATCCACCTCCACAGGCTTCTCGACAGTGGTGCTGACGTCACAGTTCTCTCTCTTGCCGCCTGGCCCCCGGAGTGGCCCTTGGATCCTGTGGGGACATCTGTCGCGGGCCTGGGAGGGACGGCGCAATGCTTCGTGAGCCAGCAGCCTGTGCTGGTCGCAAACCCGGAGGGACAGACGGCCTGGGTTAGGCCTCACGTTACTTCTACTCCTTCCAACCTCTGGGGAAGGGATGTTCTGTCTGTCTGGGGGGTGCGCATCGGGATGGATTTTTGATGGGGGCCACTGCAGTGAAGGGCGCAGAGTGTCCTACGCCTCCTATACGGTGGCTGGTGGACAAACCTGTCTGGGAGAAGCAGTGGCCCCTCCCTCAAGATAAATTGGTCGCCCTTCGGAATCTGGTGCAGGAGCAGTTGGACCAGGGTCATCTGGAGCCTTCTACCAGTCCCTGGAACACTCCTGTCTTCTGCATCAAAAAGAAATCTGGGAAATGGAGGTTGTTGTAAGACCTCCGAAAGGGTAATGCGTGATGGAAAGCATGGGAACATTGCAGGCGGGCATGCCATCACCTACCATGCTTCCCGCAGACTGGCCGGTCCTCATTGTGGATCTGAAGGATTATTTCTTTACTATTCCTTTGCATCCCGATGACAGACTGAAGTTTGCCTTCTCAGTGCCAGCGATTAACGAGGCTGAGCCTGCACAGAGATATCAGTGGAGGACGTTGCCTCAGGGCATGCGCAATTCTCCTGCCATATGCCAGTGGTATGTGGCCCGTGCCTTGTCTGGAGTTCGCAAGCAGTTTCCTGATGCATGTTTGTATCATTATATGGATGACATTTTGGTGGCCGCGTCCACCCAGGATGAGCTGCTGAGGATTCAGCCTCGGTTGCTCGATGCTTTGCATGCTCATGGACTGCAGATGGCTCCAGAAAAGGTTCAACAACAACCACCTTGGAAGTACTTGAGGGTCAAAATTCTGGAACGGACGATCTGTCACCAGGAGGTGCAATTTGTGCATTCTGTGAAGACACTGAATGATGCTCAGAAATTGGTAGGTGTCATCACTTGGTTACGTCCGTACTTGGGACTAACTGACACACAGCTGTCTCCTCTGTATGATTTGTTGAAAGGAGACGCTGATCTAAAGTCACCTCGCACACTGACCCCTGAGGTGCGTAAGGCGTTGGAGGTGGTTCAGCAAGCTGTTTTGGCTTGCCAAGTTTATCGCATTGATCCCTCCGTTGATGTCACTGTGTTCATCACCACTCCAGATTTGCATCCCACGGGTATCATTGGCCAGTGGAGTGACAATTGGTCTGATTCCTTGCACATCTTGGAATGGGTTTTCCTGCCCCATCAGCCGCAGAAGACGGCAACTGCATTGTTTGAGCTGATTGCTTGCTTGATAATCAAATGCCGGCAACGGTCTTTGCAATTGATGGGTGCGGATCCTGCAAAGATCATACTCCCGGTGCAACGGGAGGATTTTGACTGGAGCTTTGCAAACAGTGTGTCCTTGCAGAGTGCTCTGGAAAATTTTTCAGGGCAGATCATTTATCATCTGCCCAGTCATAGGCTACTGCATATGGCGAAATTCACACAAATCTCTTTGCGGCCCAAAAATAGCCAGGAACCCATGCAAGGACCCACCGTCTTCACTGATGGTTCAGGGAAAACAGGAAAGGCCATTGTTACTTGGAGGGATGGATCTGAGTGGCAGGTCCTGGAAGGTCATGAGGATGGGTCAGCCCAATTGGTTGAACTGAGGGCTGCTGTCATGGCATTTGAGAAATTTTCCCAGGAACCTTTCAACTTGGTCACCGATTCTGCCTATGTGGCTGGTATCGCACAGCGGTTGGGTCATTCGGTTTTGAAGGAGGTCAGTAATTCTGCCTTGTTTCATTTACTGAAGGCCTTGTGGTGTACCATTCAGGCCCGGGTTCATCCATTCTATGTTCTGCATGTAAGGAGTCACACCAATTCGCCAGGCTTTATAGTGGATGGTAATGCGAGGGCTGACAAGTTGGCTAACCCAGCGTGGGTAGCGCCTCAGCCTGATACACTCACGCAGGCCAAGGCATCGCATGGGTTTTTCCACCAAAACGCACATACCCTGCAGAAGCAGTTTCAGCTGATGCCAACTGAGGCTCGTGACATTGTTGAGTCATGTGATGACTGCCACGCACTTGCTCCGCCTTTGCCGGCAGGGGTAAACCCCAGAGGCCTTAGGGCCTTGGAGCTTTGGCAGACTGATGTCACTCAGATTGCCGAGTTTGGCTGGCTCAAGTATGTGCATGTCACTGTGGACACATTCTCTGCGATGTGGGCTTTGGCTCACACTGGGGAGAAGGCCCATGATGTCCTCGCCCACTGGAGGCAGGCCTTTGCCGTTCTGGGCATCCCTTCTGCTGTGAAAACCGACAATAGTCCTGCTTACGCATCACAAAAGGTGCGGCAGTTCCTGCAGTTGTGGGGTGTCTCGCACAAGTTTGGTATCCCTCATTCTCTGACTGGTCAAGCTATTGTAGAACGCGCTCATGGTACTCTGAAGTGGGTTCTTCAAAAACAAAATCGGGGAATTCAGGGTGAAACCCCGCATAGTCGGTTGGCAAAAGCTTTGTGCATAATCAGTCATCTCACTGTGCCGCAGAACTCAAATAATCCTGTCATTTTGAATCACCATCTCTCGTTGCAGGCTGCGGACAAGGCACATCAGTCTCCAGCAAAGGTTCGGGTGTGGAATTTAGTCACCAAACAGTGGGAAGGTCCCTATGACCTTATCGCTTTGGGACGCGGGTATGCTTGTGTATCCACAGATACTGGGGTACGCTGGGTACCTTCGAAATGTGTTAGCCCTGACCTGCGACCGCAGAGACAGAATCCAGTTGATGAGCAAGACTGAAACCGTGACCAACCTGAAAGGGATCAAGCGGGCAGATCATTGAGTGATGACTCGGATGCAGATGATGAGAGCGATCACTCCGATGATTCCTCCACAAATGGACACTGAACATTGTTCATGTTTTCTTTTTCACATTGTTCATTTTCTTTTCTCTTTTTCTTTTTTAAACGGAAAAGGGTGAGATGTCACCCTGTTTTTTTAAGATTTTCTAAGCCTTCTGATGTTGACATTCTTGTAGTGAACTTTCTCACACACTTTCTGTAAATAACTCATTGTTTTGCATTCCTTTATGGAGGAGGAGAGAGTTGATGGACTGTTGGTTTGACCAGTGTCATTGGAGAGGTGTCACTGTCACCCTCCAATCCGCTGTCACCTTTGGAAAACTATAAATGTTGGAGTCAGAAAATAAACTTCCCTTTTTTCTTCACCTTGAGAACAGCGGTGTGAGCTTGTGTTCTTTCGTGTCCTATAGTGACACCCCTTCTCTGTCCGGGGGTCCTGGCCTACCTCAGCCAAGGCTGCATGGCTTCCACTCCCCCACCCAGCCTGTGGCTGGGTGGGGGAGGTCTGAACTCTTCACTGACCGGAACAAAAGAGACAGAGTCCTCTAGGAGTTCTCTACTTTAAACTGCCTGTGTTCTCAGCGGCATATCTTCAGTGGTTACACCAGGTGCCAATATTCAAATCTGACCACTGATTGGTTTGGCTGTAACTTCTCAAGAAAACTCACTTCCTTGTCAACACTGACAGAGTCAGAACACAACCTGACACCCTGTTGGTCAGGGTGTTGGTAGCAGTCCAATTGGAATTGTGGCTGCAGTCCTTCCAGTCCTCCTGGAGTGGCGGATGTGGTTCTGTTGGAGCAGTGATCCTGTAGAAGGGTGTAGTCTTCCTCTGAAGATCCAGTGGAAAAGGCAGCTGTTCCTCTGGGAATCCAGCGGAAAGGCTGATCTGGTGTCCCAAAACCACAGATTATATCCAGTTAGGAATGCTAGGCTCCTCCCTCTGGGCAGGGCATCTCACAATGGGATGTTGTAATTTTTATCAGTCATGCAGTGACATTCAATAGCCCATTAACAACAGATGTGTCGCAGACATCTTTTCACTAAAAATCCTTTTTAGGATTTTTTCACTTCTGAGAAGCTGAGGCCTCAGAAACAAAATGTAAACAATGGTTATCTGCTGCTGTGGAATGCATTAGGTGTGTCTGTGATTGGGCCATCTTGAATGTTTACAATTAATGGCCAACCACAGACCAGATAGCTTGGACTCTCTGTCCGAGCCACAGATCTTTGTTATTCTTTCCATTCTATTCTTAGCTAGCCTTCTGAGGAAACCTTTCCTTCTATTTCTTTTTAGTATAGTTATAATGTAATATATATATATATATATCATAAAAAAATAAATCAAGCCTTCTGAACATGGAGTCAACATTCTTGTCTCTCCCCTCACCTGAAGACCCCTGTGACCGCTGTCACACAGATGTCTCTCCGGAGGGAGGATTGGTTTGTGGAAGAGATAAAGAAAACTGCCCAATTAACAGAAGATAACTGCCACACCTCTAACAGATGTCAAATAGAATACATATTGCCTTGCAATCTAGGACATACCAGACCTCTATCATTCCTCAGTTGTCTCTTAATCCAACAGAGACTGAAGGGCAAGACTGATTTGGCCTCTGTGATCCATTTTGTCCAATTTCCCTCTTCCCACCATCCTCACCCACAGATGCTAGTATTTCTTTTTTTGAGAAGTAAAGGTAAATTATCTGAATCAAAAATAAGAGTTAACGGTTCAAGCCAAAAGACTGATAGAAAGGAAAAGGTGGATTTGTTATAGATAAGCAATGTAATAGTTGGCTCTCACAATTAAGAGATGGCTATTATGTAGATGTATAGTAATGTTAATGTAATATGCCATTCCAAAATCCTCTTTCCCTGCCTCCCTTATAACAGCCTTAGTATTCAAGACATTTAGAGGAGGCCAGCTTGTTACCAGGAGGTGCAGCAAACAACACCTGACCTCTAATCAAGATGTAAAAATTAATCTCTATCAATGGACGACAGAGAAAGAACTGACTGACAAAACTTTAGGAGGGGCTAAGGATATAAAAGAAGGAGCATCCATTTTGTCAATGAGTCACGTGGCTGATAGTCATGGGGGGTCTCCCAGCACTGTAATTTTCTTTATTTAGTCCTTTGTTGCAGTTTTTGCTAAAGTTTATTAAAATTTTAAAAAGTGAACACTTGTTTCTCACAAGCTCATCCAGAAGAGAAGGCCGTTTTGACACCACATTGGAGTCCTGCCTTGCTTGCCTGATTTCTTATGCCAACCGCCTCCTCTTTATTGGACGGCCTATAGTAATGTGCAAAACAACCAGATAATATTGGCTTTTGAATTTATGTATTAGAATTTGCATGTTGTTAGTGATTATAAGTATTTAGAAATAGTACCAATTATAACTCTTTTTATCTGCTTGTTATTATAAATATAATCTATCAGTTTAAGTATGCATTGTAATACCCATAGAAATAGTGGTGCAATGACTATAATATCTATGTATCACTTACGGAAATAATAGTGTGATGAATGTATTGTACCGTGGGAATGACATTTCTGTGCTGTTCTTGTGAGCCAGTGAAGGATTCTTGAAGATAAGGAAAGCCTCATATCTCTCTCAAGGAATTTACCAAGGCTATCACCATGAAGACGCAAAGAAAGAGAGAGAAAAAAGTGTAAGCAAAAGATCTGGACTTTGGTTGGCTTGCACTGTGGTGTGGCTCCTTTCACCTATTGAAAGCTTTGTTTCCTCTTTATGACCAATCGGCAGTGTATGTGTTCATTAAGTAAATGTAAACATCTTGTAAAACTATAAAAGCAACATGCTGCTTCAATAAATAAGTCTAAACAGCATTCTGATGGAGCCTTGGTGCTTTGCGCCGTGTAGGACTCTATAGTGACATTGTACTATAGAAAAGGCTTTTGTGTAGCTAAGAAGAACAGTGTAAGGCCATCCACTGACCGACCCCTCCAAGTGATAAGATAACCATGACACAAACTGGAGCACCAGAGGACAATTAGAGAATACCATGTTAAATTTAAGGAGGACATACTAAAACCTTATCAGAGAATGTGAAATAGCAGGATGGAGACACAAGAAGAAATAAAATATATTGACCTGATACCCAGGATGTCATGCAGATAAGCCGGAGTGTGAAGAAGTCAAACAAAGGAGTTCCCAAAACATCAGAAACTTCACAAGAATGTTTGAATAATATATGAAACACATTAATATGCATGTATCTCAGTGATGCAACTGTATAAAGATAACACTGTCTGTATATACTGGCGTGTTCTTTGGCTGTTGGCCAGGAGCACCCTAGCACTGGATTTTTGTTTCTTATTTTATCCCTTATTAAACTTTAGAAAAATTCTTTATTTTCTACTCTGTTTTTCACAGTAGACACCAGCCACAAGATTTCCTTTGTTGGCTTGTGTGGGATGATGACCACGGAGACAGGCATGGGCTAAGGCTTACTATCTATGGCCTATACCATGTACCCTCCACATTATCTTTGCGGATGGAGATCCATAGAGCTGACATTAAGAAAGGATGAGTGAAGTAAAGGATGATGTCCAGGGCTCTTTTGGCTCTTACAAATGGCATGGAAAAGAAGGAAGTCATATGAGCACAACTTTGAAGGACATCATGGCCAAGAAAATAACCTTTTGCCTCAGTTAGGGTCATTTAAGTATTGAAATGCTGTAGTAGTGATTTGTGGGGAAAAAAACTCTACAACTTGTAAAAGTTGTAAAGCTAGTATGACCTATTTTAATGTTAGATGCATGTGGGATAGTTCTTAAAAGGACATGCGCTCTCCCAAAAATTCTCGAGGATATTTTATCCCCTAACCGGTTGCATATACATAAAAGACATATGCATATGTATGAAACTGTCTTATGAATTTTTATAAACCTGTGCAGTTCTTCAGTCACATAGCTGTAATATGGTGCTTGTAAGCCAGATTCAGTTTTTTCGTCTGCTTCAGCCCCAAGGTCAGTGGGGCCTCTCCTTTTCTCTCTTTAGCTTGGATGCTTGTATTCCTTTCTAAGTAGCCTTGAATCTCCTTTTTCTCTCTGCAGGCCTTTTGCGAGCACAGCAAGTTAACAAACTAAACAAGTTCAAACTGCAGACTCCAGCTAAATCCAAAATTAGTTTCTACCCCAAGTTAAATTTCTAACCCCGTCTCATTTTTTTTAGAAAACGAGTAAATTTTTTTATTTAGTACAAATTTTTATAATAATAGGTGTTTCTTAATGTTTTGTTATGTATATTTGATAAGGAGGTTAACACTGTTTTTTGTTGTAGTATTTTTTAATTTGAAATTAGTACTATAAATAATAGCTTTAAATTTATTTGAACTAATATTAACAAAGCTATAATGCGGTGGTATAATGTATTGAAAATTTCAGATGTAGTTGGTAACTATTTAAAGATTATATTTTATTAGTTATGATTTGTATCTTGTTTTATTTTTTTTTAGAATTTTGCTTATGTTTTTTGTATTATGATGGACTGAAATTAGAGGGGTTTTTTTGTTTTTTGGATATTTTAAAAAATTTTAATTAGGTCTTGGTGTTTAATTAATTGTCTTATTAATGTAAGGTCTATTCTATTAGGAGTAGGTGATAGCTTGTGATATATTGTGTAATTGTTTTTGATTAGTTGGTGAGATGTTACTGGTGTTAAATATGAAAAATTATAGCTGATAATCTTAATAAAATTATAAATATAAAAATTAGAATTATTTTTATGAGGCAAAACTATATTGTTGTTATCGATTTTTATAAAAGTATAAGTAGTTTTTAAGTATATATAATTTTTATTAGTATATACAAGTACAGTTTTTTGATTAGGGACTGGATGAATTTTGAAGTGGCAAATATTTTGTTTAGTATTAAGACACACATTTTGAGTATTAATAGTGTTGCTTTCATAGATGAATCTCACTCGTTCTTGGGTAATACAAGCTTTTAAGTTTACTGTTTGTTACTTTGTCACTGTTGAGTCAGGAATGGGAGTGGAGGCAACACAAACTCGAACTCTCTTTAGCAGGCTAATAATGAGTTTATTAGAAAACCATTCCTTTTTATACACTGTTTCAATAAAGGTGGACCTGATTGGTCATTTAATCAACATCCCGTCACCACTGGTTAATTAAGGAGACACCCTTTGGTAAACATCTTGTGAGAAAACAACTGTTCAAAACACCAGCTGCAAGATTTTTTCAATTCTTTTTCTCAGCCCTCTCAAAACTCCCCTGAACAATTCCTGGGAAAGTTTATCTGGCTTTCTCTGACCAGACTGTCAGTATCCACATTACTTCTCATTTACTTTTTGTGTCTATATTTTACGTTTTGAAGGATAAAGTACTGTTTTCTTCTGGTTTAATTTTAGTGTGATGATGGGGTCGATAACATAAATAGTGATATTATGTATAGTAAGTACAAAGGTAGTGGTTACATTAGAAGTAGGATTATAGGTAAAATTTGTTATCGTTTACTAAGATTGAAACTTTAAAAAAAAATATATTTTATTATCTTAAACAATCCTTTTGAATTTTAATTGGAAAATCACTTTCACCCCCTTCCCGTATGATTAAGGTTGTTGTTGTTTGTATCGATAACTGTATTTGTATATAATTGAAAGCTAAAGATATATTATCTTGAACTTTATTAAGTATTTTTACTATTAACTTGTGGTCCTGGTTTTTGTTTTTTTTTTTTTTTTTTTTAATTTTGGTAGCACTTTTAAAATTTGTTACTAGTTAGTTCCTAATATTAATAAAAATGATTGTAGGGATTGTTTTAGCTTTGCTAGTTTACTTGTTGTAGTGGTCAATTTGTTTATTAATATTTTTTAGTTAATTTTGTTTAAAACTTAATCTTGTTGCTAATATTTTAGTTACTTTTTAAAATTTTGTTTTTGAGGTGTATTTGTTGATTTGTATCAACAATTTGTTACGTTTGAGATACTACTTTGGATGAAATAACAGTTGTTGATTGTCTGGGTTATAAACTGCTTGGTATTTGTATGTAGGAAAAGTTGAAATACTAATTTGATTTGTTTTCCTATGGGTGGTCTCATTGATGATCTGGTATTTGCCTTTGATTTTTTTATTTCTTGAAGTGTTTATAGTTTTCGGTTTTTGTTATTTTTGCTTTTTATATATTTGATTCTCGTGCATTACTATAGTTGATAGGTTTAAATTTTTTATATTAGAATGTTTTCTTATGGATTTAGTGTATTGAATAAAAGTTTGGGACTAAGGTTATTTAGTATTGTTTTGGATAGATGTATCTTCTAGTTTTAAGACTTTAATTGCAATTATATACAGAAGTGTTGGGAAGGATGAAAGCTTGACAAGAAAGTTTAATAGATATCTATGCTTGGCAGAAAGATCTCTAAATGTAGAACCTGAGAATGACATAGAGATGGAAGCAAGTTTTGATATAGAAGAAAAGAATTGCTGAGCCAGTCTTACTGGATAACTAAGAAGGCAAAGGGTATATTAGTTAGAAGGGGGTTTTATGGCTTAGAGCAAAGGATAAATCCACCTCAAACAAGATGAGGTTTTTACCAAGCAGAAAGATAACACAGGCAAACAAACATGCCAATGTTGCAAGTAGAAAAAAGGTCTCAGAATTTTCCACTGCAAGAAAATTGAAAAACAACTTCTAGCTTAAACTGTAACATACTAACTTATAGCGACTGGAGAATAGTAACATGAACATGGTAATTATAGTAGTTATGATAGGCTCTAGGCAAAAGTTAAGGTACTGTCCTAGGGTGATGTTATGATGCTTGTATCCCCATTCATGTGTTCTGTTAATGTTGGATATTATGTTCTGTACCTTTAAGACCGGCTCTGAAGAGGGAAAGTTTTGTTTTGGTTTTCTTATCAGCCTGGCGGGACACAGAGACTGCAGCTTTTGCTTTTTCTGCTTTTGCTTTTCGCTTTGCTCTCTCTCGCTCTTGCTTGCTTCGCTTCTGCTTGCTTTTGCTCATTAGCTAGTTTAGCTAAACTGTCCAATTTCTTCCTGGACTGTTTCTCCTTTCTTTTTTCTGACCATTTCGAACCTGCTCTGGACTGGGACCTGGTAAACACCAAGATTCTGCACCTTGTGGCCTGCAGCAGCTGCCCCAGCGCCGGAGGGACTGAGAACAGAGTGACCACCCCCCAAAAGAGACTTTCTGAATTTGTCATCTTTTTTCAGAGTGGTGTCATCCGGTATTGTTCATTTTGTGTGCTGGGGGGTGCTGTGCTTGTTAAATAAACAGGTTCTTTCCACTCCTCTCTGAGGAATCCTTCCCGAACTGGTTGGGGGGAGGGGCTGTGTGGGTTTGCTTACTGGAGGGGCCCTAATTTGGAAATTCTCCTCCAAATTTGCCCTAAACCACGACAGGTATAGATTGATTCTTCTGTATGAAGATGCTCAGCAAAGAAAAGTATATAATGCATTGTAACCAAAATTAAAGGGTCTTCAGGCTTGTCTGCAGCTGGAGCTGACAGCTGTAGGCACAGGCTCTGTCACCGACGACCCTGGAGTGTTGTAACGTCTTGGATACAATAAACTGCATTTTGAAAGCCGCCTGAAGTCATGCATCTCTCATTCAGGCTCTTAGAACAATTTCGTAAATGATATTATTAATTATTTTTGTTTGTAATATACTTATTTTGAGTAAGTTTTAGTTTTAGTTTACTGTTTTTTGGTGTTGCTTTTTAAGGTGCTTCTGGGGCCTTCTTCATTTGAGAGTGGTGGATTTAGGTATTTTGTTTTTTGATTTTAATTGTGGTGAAAGGGGTGAGAAGTACTTGGAATACTTTTTTTTACTGTGGTTTTAAAGTTTTTTTTTAAGACAATAGATATATAATTTTTAGGCTGTATGTTATATAATGGTTCATTTCATTCTTTGTTTTGAGTTCTAGCTACATGGTTTTTAATTTCTTTGAGCTGTTTATTTAGAGTTGCTATATATGTGGATAATATTACTTCTCTAGTGTGGGTAGATATCTTTGTATTCTGTATGGTCTTTTATAAAGCATTTTAAAGGGATGCAACGTTTTTTAGTATAAGGTTTAGTTTTAATTTGTAATATTGCTGGTGGGTGAGTTTGGGGTTAGGGTAAATTACCTTTTTGTTTTAGTTTTATAATTTTTTGTTTAATTAAATGGTTTATTTTTTAATTGGCTACTTGATTGGGGGTGGTATGAAGTATGACATTTTTAATTTATGCTTAGGTGGTTGCTAATTTGTTGTACTATCTTGGAAATGAAATGTGATCTATTTGAGGATATTGTGGTTGGAACTTTGAAGTGTGGTATTATTTTTTGTAATAATACTTTGGTCACTTTTTGAGTTTTGATAGTTTTGGTGGGGAATGTTTTTGGCTACTTTGAAAATGTATTTGTTAATATTAATAAATCTTGAATCCCCCCCCCCCTTTTTTTTTGGGAGTTTTGAAAAGTTAATTTGTTACTGTTGTTTAGGTTTATGACTCTTCTTAATTTGACTATGTTTTGATTGAGGGGTATTCTTGGAGTTAGTTTGGAGGTAAAGATCACACTGTTGGGTTACTTGAGTAATAGTGGTATATAAATTCTTGGTAATTATTTTTTAATTAAATAGGTGTTTAGGGTGTTAATTTTTTAGTGTGTTTTTTGTGTTCTTTTTTTATTAGTGACTACAATAAATGGGAAGGGATTATAACCTCTGGGTTATATGTCTCTTTTTGATCTTTGATTCGTTTTCTATTTTTCTTATTATCTTCTGGCTTATCTTCAAGGGAAATTTGGTTATTTGGAATTAGAGTTCTTTTAATGATAATTTTACTTTTTTGCTGCTTCTTTTGCTTTTTTACCTGCTAGTTCATTTCTTCTAATTTTGAGTTCACTCTCTGGTGTGTTTTAATATGTATGAGTGCTACTTTTTTAGGGAGTTGAACTGCTTTTAATAGTTGGATTATCTTTTGTGCATGTTTGATGTTTTTTCTTTGTGAGGTTAACAGCCCCCTCTCCCTCCAGATGTCTCTGTGTGTGTGTACAACTATAATGTGTACTTCGAGTTTGTATAGTGTTTTTTTTTCTTTTGCTATTTTTAAAGGACGGGTTTGAGTATTTATTTTGTTTTTTTGCATAGAGGTATTGTTGGTAAGGGTTTGGATTTTATTAACTCTTTTCAGGTAGTGACTGTACATTTAGTGTGTTGTTTTTTACTGGTAACATAGGTACTTTTATTAGTGAACTAGGTTTTTGTATTGTCTAAAGGAGTGTCTTTTAAGTTTGGGTGGTTGGAGTAAGTAGTTTTAATAGTTTATAGGTAGTTGTGATGTATTGGGTTTTTTTGATTTTTACTGAGAAAAGAAGCTGGGTTGACAATATTAGTTATCATTATTTTTATATTATTTTGTTTTACTATGATAGTTTGGTTTGGTATTCACATTCTCTGAACAGAGAGAAAGACATAATTCTCTCTCCCAGGATTTTTCCTGGGGAAGGCAGTGAGAAAGCTCAGAGAGAGAAGATAAAACAATTCTTATCTCTACTTGCTGCTCCTGTTGTTTGGCACATGTGGGATGTGTTATGGAGATTGTTTACCAAAGAGGAGTTTGTTAATTGGTGATGTTTGGACTGATAGACCAATTGAGTCAAAGCTGTGTCGTGAGTGTCTGGAAAGGGTCACGTGTTTTTCTTTAGTTTAGTACAGTTTAGTATATAGTATTAATATAGTAGTAATGTAATATAGTATAGCTTAATAAAGCAATTGTTCACCCTTCTGAATCATGGAGCCAGAGCACATTATTCCCTGGCTGGGGGCACCCTGCATCGATAGTATGGTACTTTAAGAATTTCTGTGGAGAAAGTTAGTGTTTTTTTTTTATTTTTAGCACTATGGACACTGTGTAGGATACTAGTATAGTTATTTTTTGTCTTAGGGTAAACTTGTCTGTTTCTTGGATATTTAGTACAACTGTTGTTATAGTTCTGAGGTAACTTGGTTATCTTTTGGTTGTTGTATCTAGTTGTTTGGAAAAGTAAGCAACTGTTTTTTGATATGGATTTAAGTTTTGGGCTAATATTCTTAAGGTAATCTCTTACTTTTTATGGGAAAGTAGAAAGAATGGTTTATTTACATTTGGAAGTTCTAAAGGTGGAGTTGATATGAGGGTACTTTTTAAGTGGTGAAAGTCTTGTGTGGCTTTTTTTGTTTACTGGAGATCTTTATTTCTATTGGTAATAAGAGTATATAGGAGTCTTATGAGTAGTTCGTAGTTGTAAACTTACATTTGTATTACTTTGTTATGTCTAACAAGGTGTGGAGTTTTTATTGTTTGGGGTTTTAGGGTTTGGTGTATTGTTTCTTTGTGAGCTTGCTTTAAAGACTGTTGTTTAATATTAACTTTCTACTCTAGGTAGATTACTTTCTGTTTCACAACTTGTGCTTTCTTCTTTGATACTCTATACTTTTGGAGTCAGGAAGTTTAAAAGGTTTACTGTTTAGGCTACACATGCCTCTCATTGGAGTGGTTACTAGAAGATTATTTACGTATTGTAATAGTTTTCTTTCTTTTGGTGGAACTTCTTAGGATTTTAGGTCTTTTTTAAGTTGTTTTCTAAACAGAGTGGGAGAGTTTCTAAAGTTTTGAGGTAACACTGTCTATGTGAGTTGGGTTTTGTGTTCACTTTTAGGGTTTTCTCATTTGAACGTAAAAATTTTCTGGTTGGTTTCGTGGATAGGGAGGTAAAAGAAAGTGTCTTTTAGGTCTAAAACAGTAAACTAGGTTAGCTTAGGTGTTAAGTAAGTTAGTAAAGTATATGTATTTGCTACTATAGGATATAAATATTTTGTAAGTTTATTGATAGCCTTCAAATTTTACACTATTTGTTACGACAGGTTTTTGAACAGGTAAGATGGGAGTCTTGAAATTAGATTGGCATTTTTTCAATAATCTTAATTGTAAAAAAATTCCTAATTATTGGGCTAATTCTTTGTATTCTTTTTTCAGGGGGTACTGTTTAATTTTCATTGGTTGTGCCTCTAAGTTTGATTACGATGGGAGAGGTACTTTTCACTCTCTTTGGTACATTGGAGGCTTATATTTTGGGAGATACTTGACTTAATATCTCTTTACTAATTTTTTCTTTAGGTTTAATGGTTATTAATATTAAACTTAACACTTTTATGTACTTTTGATTATTTATTTCTAGAGTAACTTTTTTATTTTTAGATGTAATGGTGGCTTGTAACTGTTCTAACAAGTCCCTCCCTAAAAGTGCTTTTGGTGAATTGGGTAGATACAAAAACTTGTGAATACTCTATTGTTTTTTAAGCTTATACTTTAAAGGTTTGCAAAAATATACTTTCTTAGACTGGCTAGTTGCTTTTTGCACTATAATATAATTATTTTCTATGGGTACTAAATCTTTCTTTAAAATTGAATATGTGGCCCTTGTGTTAACTAAAAATTTTACTTTCTTCCCTTCTTCCCCCAGTTTCATTGTTATAACTAGTGGATTTGCTGGGGTAGAATCCCCATGTCTTCTTTAGTTGTCTTGTATGTGTGCAATTACTTGTCAGTCACCTGGTCTCCGCTCTTAGCATTGGTTTTTTTAGTGACTAGTTTTTTTTACAAATTGCACACTGCTCTCTGCTTAATTGAGGTGGATTTTGTTTGGGTGGTCCTTGTTTCTGTTTCTCGTCTTTTTTTTTGTACTACTGCTATTAGTTCTTTCATTCCTTGTTTATATCATTCTTCTCGGTTCCTAAATATTTTTTATGCTTCTTCTAGCAAGACTTTGGGGCTTTTTTCTTTTGGCCCTTGGATTTTCTGAAGTTTATACTTAATATCTCTAGCAGACTGTCTTAAAAATGAATTAACTAGCTGATTTATCTCTATCTTGGATTCTGGGTGTAATGATGTATGGTGACATATGGTATCTTTTAAATGTTCTAGCAACTTAGATGGAATTTTGGAAGGCCCCTGCTTAACAGAATATAAGGTAGACTAATTTATGGTCTTCAGAATAGCTTTTTTTACTCTGGTTGCTATTTACTCTTGATAATTTGCTCATTTCTTTAATTTTGCTGATTTATTTGGATTACATTTTGGGTCTTGGAGGGGGAAAAATTCTTTTACCTTTAGTTGCTGACTTTTGCAGTGATCTTCTGCTAAAGTCTTTTTTGTCTTTCAGATTAACTGCTTTTTTGTCTTAGTGAAAGCATTTAGTAGTAAATGGATGTCCCCCCAACTTGGGTTATGTTGTTTGATAACATATCTTAGATGTTTGATAGTAAGTATCAGAATAATGTGATAATTTTCAACAATCTTTTTTTATGCCTGCAAATTAAAAGAGGAAAATGGTACTTTAATCATTAATTATCTTCTTTCTGGTCTTGCTGCTTTTTGTAGAGGGGCTTATAACACTGCTTGCTTCTTGGTTCTGGACAAAATTGGACTGTTAGGAGGGGAATGGGTTCGAGTGGATGTGCTTTTTGAGCTTGTGTCCTCCTCTTTTTTGGGAAAGTCTTCTTCATCTTTATTTTTCTGTCTCCTAAGTGGGGCTGTTAACAAAGCTAATGTATCTTCTTCTTGAGTTACAGCATGATAAATTTTGTCTGATTTCATACACTGCTGTCTTATAGTGCATGCTGAAAACATTGCTTAATTTGTTCTCTCTTTGCTTTGTATTTCTTTTCAAGAGCTAACACTAGTGGGTCAGAGAGAGCTCTGAGCCCACAGTCCCTCTGCTATTCTGGGTGATTTCATATGGTGAAAAACATATTTGTTGCGGTGAGGGAAACTTGGACGCTCAATATGAGTGTTTAGCAAGCTTCGTTTATTGAAGAGAGCATCAGACTTTTATGCACAACAAGTAATAAGCTCATACATATTCTGCAAGCTAAGCAATCTATTGGCTATACTACAATATCAGGTCTTCCTCATACCTTAGGGGTTACATCTTTCTTTTCTCATGTCTCTCTCACTGCTTGTTATTGTACCACAGCTATGCTCAAGGACACAGTGTTTTGCAGGTGCAGGGACCCAGATTAGCTGCATCCTCCCGATTCTTGGTCCAGAACATGGCCCCTGTCACGTAGCCATTCTTCCACAATTCCCCTGCTTTCTTTTTGCACAAGCAATGTTTGATTAAATGCAGCAGATATCATGCTTTGCACCATATTTTGTAAGCATATGCAAAAGCAAGGCAAAACTAATACTACCAACAAAGCTATAATGCCTACTATAATGCCAGCCTTAGCAATAGTGCGTAGCCATGATCCCAGGCCTAAAGATTTGAGCCATCCATCAATACCAAAGCCCGATTCTACCTGTAGGTTTCCGGTTAACCTCCGCAACTCAGAGAGCTGGGAGTGGATGGACTGCGAATGGTCAGAAAGGTTCATGCAACACATGCCTTCAAATTCTTCACAACCATGGCCTTGTGCAAGCAAAAGGAAATCAATTGCAGCTCTATTTTGAAGCGTTGCATGGCGAATAGAATCAACATCAAGCAAAAGGCTAGAAAGCGCCATAGAAGTGGCATTGGTTTTCTTCGCAAGCCAGCATCCCAACTTATTTAGGGTGGCATGGGTGCCTGCTGCTGCCACCCCTGGAGCCAGAAAGGATGCCACAATTATGGCCCCTGAGGAAAAAAAATTTTACATCACCTTTGCAGTCAGCAGTAAATGTATGGGCCATTCTTTTACTTCGATGATGGCGGCAGCTCATGTTTAGTATCACGGAAGTGTTGGGTGTAAGTAGAGACAGCCGTCCAATTGTACATGGCCCCCCTCGCTGCATAGATGGGATACCAGACCAGGCGCGGTCTCCACATATTAAAAAGTAACCTGCCGGCAATTGAATAGGGTCATTTGATGAGATTGATACTTTCTTTGTGGTATAATTGCACCAGGCTGTTGCATTTCGGTAGACAGCCATGCTGGAGGTTACAATAGTGGAATGGTTCTTGGCTGGCATCCGGCTTATATGGTTAAAATTGAGGCATGCATCTGCCATCACTGAGCCTAACAGTTCCAATTCTTGGGGTTCCTGCGATGCTATGGAAAAATGGGAAACCCATTGGTCCCAGTTATCTACACTTGCCCTAGCATCATGGGTCCTGAAGGTGGATGTACTTGAAGGGCATGGCCAAGGATCCGCTGGTAGCCCAACCAAGCAGGTTGTAAATGGATTACCTGGAGAAGACAAGGACAAACAAATGGCCTCTTGATTTGTCAGGTTTGCGAGAGTGACCCAAATATTGGTCTTAGGTTGAGTTGGGGCCATGTGGGGAATTCCTAGCCCTCCTCCTCCTGTTGCGCCTGCTACGTGGCTCGTTGCCTCTACTAGGAGGAGGGAGAATACTAAGGCGATGACATAGCTCCTCCATCTGCCTTGGTTGAACCGTCCAATGTCCTGGCAGGTCAACATGTTTACCACAGATTTCCTGCAGGATGCTTGTCTTTGTTTGGCTCTTAATTCTGCTATCTTGCCACTGTATTTCCCACTTTAACCTAGCAATCTCCCTTTGCTCCCAGCTCTCATATAGGGATAACCCCTGGATTTCAGGTAATCCGGTTTCCTCCTGTAATGCAGCAAGTACTGTTTTCCTTCTCCACTCACGACCACACTCGACACACCACAATCCTGTCAGCACACTCTGACGCACCCAGAGATCTCTTTCACAGCCACCACAGAAAATCTTTATCCAAGGGCAGCAACGCTTGTCCCCAGTTTCTACAAATAGCGTATGCAAGGCCACGAGGTGCTATAATAGGCAAGGTAGCTATCAGCTGTGTCAGCTGGTCAAGAGTCCTCCAGTTGAGTAATCGAGGGTCAATCAGCTGTCTCGCTGGCCGGAGAAGTGGGTTGATCACCAGGTGGAGCCGGAGCAACTGCCTCTTCTCATTGGCTGCTGGATCCAGGATGGCTGACGGCAAGTTTGGTCCACCAGCTCGGGACCCAGATGTTGCCTGTTGGGGTAAGCACACAAAGGTAACCCCTGCCCACAAAGACCACTTCTGCAGGCCGGTTCCACTGTCCTGTCTTGGGGTCTCTGTAAAAGACCCACATGGATGGCTGTTTGTGCTTTTCTGTAGGGCCAACTTGATGCCTAATTACAGGAGGTTCTTGGTGGTCACCAAACACACACAAATGATTCATTACAAACAGGCTCTTATTAACCCTTTCACGTGGGTCCACTATGCTCTGGAATTTCTCAAGATACCTCTTCACAGTTCCATTAGCTCATTCCACTATTGCCTGACCTGTAGGGGAATGAGCTATGCCAGTTACGTGCTTTATATCCCATGTTTGCCTGAATTGCACAACTGTCTTGCTTTTGTAGGCAGGCCCATTGTCAGTTTTGATACAACGAGGCACCCCCATAACAGCGAAGCAACTTGTAAGGTGCCGTTTTACGTCCCTTGACTTTTCACCAGGCTGAGGGGTAGCCCAAATCATGTGGCTGTAAGTGTCAATGGTAACATGCAGGTATTTTAACCGACCTAATGCAGGCACATGTGTGACATCCATCTGCCACATTTCATTGGCCTTCAACCCCCTCGGATTTACTCCTGCTCCAAGTCCTAAACCTTGATCATGATGGGTGCATATAGGAGAGGCCTTTACAATGGCCCTAGCCTCTTCCAGGGAAAGACCATATGCTCGGTGGAGACCCCGAGCATTCTGGTGGAATATTGCATGAGTTTCTCTAGCTCGGCAATGAGGCGACAATGGGGCTTCTTTAGTCACAGTCACTAGACGGTCTGCCCTCGCATTGCCCTCTCCAAATCCTCGGTCCCATTGATGACTGCGAATGTGCAAAACAGCATAGCCGGCAGTCCTTTGCCGTGTGGCCCGCTGGAGCTGCATCAGGAGCTCTCCTAACCGTTTGTTGTTCGCGTCCCTAATACTTGCATCCTCAATGCGATTTGCTACCCCTGCCACATATAGTGAATCTGTGACAATATTCAAGGGCTTGTGCAACCAATGTGACAGGGCCCATACTACTGCTAACAGCTCAAGGGTCTGCAGGGAATCATTTTGCTCTGCCTGCAGGATTTGATGATGCCATCCATCAACATCTCTCCAAGTGGCGGAAGCTGTTCGAGACCGCTTCCCAGCATCTGTAAAAACCGTAACAGCATTCGGCAGTGGTTGATCAGCCAGTTTCGGAATAGTTATCCAGCCCTGATTTGCCATCCATGCTAATACAAGGTGATTTTAAAGGCTCAATGCGAATTGCAGCTCCATCTTCTAGCAATGCAGTCTGGAGGGCTGTGGAGTTGAGCAAATACCACTTTAGGTCTTCTTCATGCATAGGAACATGAATTTCACCCGGTCGCTCTCCTGTAATTTGCAGAATTCGGAGTCTGCCCTTCTTAATCAGTTCCGCCAATATCCGTACTTTTTCCTGCACTGTTCTTCAGGGCTGTAGGGGAGGGGCAATCCACTCTAACACGATCTGTTCGGCTGTCTGCTTCTCCCCTGTTTTCTTTTTGTGCTGCATGATGGCCCCTAATAGGTGCCTGTCTCCTGCCAGGATGGTAAGATTCAATGGAAGGCCCTCCTGGCGGCGATGAGTGACATGATGGGCAACCATGGAGGTAATGTCCTGCAGTACTCTTCTTTGTCATGAAGTTAAGGATACTTTAGTCGCAGGGTCCGTACCCTTTAGAAGAGGTTGCAGCTCCTCAAGATATTCGTTGGGAATGCCAATCACCGGGCGAAGCCATTGCAGATCTCCTAATAGTCGCTGAGCATCATGGAGTGTTTGAAGATCAATCATAATAGTGAGTTTTTGAGGCTGAATATGTTGGTGAGTGATTTTCCACCCAAGGTATTTCCAAGGGCTCGTTTCCTGCACCTTTTCTGTAGCAATCACCAGGCCTTTCTGTGGGAGCTGTTGAGCCAATTGTTGTTTTTGTTCTGGAGAGAACAGTGATGATTGAGCAAAAAGAATGTTGTCCATATAATGGTAAATTATAACTTCGGGCCACGCCTTTCGAATTGGCTGCAAGGCTGCATCAACATACAGTTGACAAAGAGTGGGCAAGCAACGCATGCCTTGTGGGAGTACTGTCCACTCATATCTCTGGGCAGGCCCTTCTCGATTCAACGCAGGCAGGGTAAAAGCAAAGCGCTGCTTATCTGCCTCATGCAAGGTGATGGTGAAGAAACAGTCTTTTAGATCAATAATGAGGAGGGACCATCCTTCAGGGAGCATTGCAGGATTAGGCAGTCTGGGCTGCAGGGCTCCCATACTATGCATCTGATCATTGACGGCACGTAGATCATGCAGGAGCCAATATTTGCCAGATTTCTTTTTGATCACAAAAATAGGAGTATTCCAAGGACTAACAGATAGCCAGAGATGTCCTTGGTCAAACTGCTCCTGTACCAGCTTGTGTGCCTGAATGTGACTTTCCCCTTTTAAAGGCCATTGCTCAACCCACACCGGGTCCTCTGTTTTCCATCGGAGTGGGATCGGGAAAGTCCATGCAATGGCCGTCCCTATAAAGGGAGATCTGTGGTAAGGACCATTCCCAACTGTGCCAACACATCGCGGCCCATCAGGGTGTGGACACCCTCAGGGAGCGGTATTACAGAAACCGTACAGGTGATAGTCTTTCTCTCTATAATAATTTTCAGCAGAGGGGATTTCCATGAAAGCATGAGTCTTCTTACTCTTGTGACTGTGGCATTTGCCACATGGGTGGGCCACTGGGGTGGCCATTTCTGTGTCCCTATGATGCTGACGTCTGCACCGGTGTCTAGGAGTGCAACCAGGGTGATGGTTTGACCCTGATACTGGACGTCAATATGTTTTTTAGGACGATGCTTTAAGTCCACTGTTAAGAATGCCATTGTTCCTGTGGAACCAAAACTACCTTCACCACGTCGCTGCTTGCCAAGTTGTACAGTCCCTCCGGTTAATTGAGGCAAAGGGATTAATTGAGCAATTCACCATCCAGCCGGAATAAACAATGGTGGGAATAGTGTTTGTGCCATTATTTGTATTTCACCTGCATAATCAGCATCAATTAGTCCAACAAGAATAGTAAGTCCCGACATGCTGGCAGACGAGCGTCCAATCAACAAAGCTCCCACGGTTTGTCTGCTGGCTGTAACAGGGCTCTTAATCCCCGTTGGGATACGCTGCGGTTTGCAGTCTATTAAGGTGCAGTCTATTGAGGTTGCCGGGTCCAACCCGAGGCTTCCGCTGGTTGCGGGGCGGAGGGAGGAGGCGCTTGTGCTGGGAAGGCGCTTGGGCTCTGGGCCGCCACTTGTGTCGGAGCGGGGCGACCCCTCCCGCTGGGCTTCCCGTTTCCCGAGACGTGCCGGCAGGCTGACTCATTGTGTGTGTCGGACTTGCAGCGCCGGCACCACACAGCTCCCATTGTACAATCCCATCACATATGGCCAGCAGTTCCGCAGCGGAAGCATCGGAATTGTGATGGTCCTTTTCTTTGAAGCCGATTTACCAATGCTTGCAAGGGGGCAAGGGCAGCCAACACCTGACTCTGAGTCACCTGCGCCTGCTCCCTAAAACTACTTCCCAATTCTCTACTGCTTCCACTAACATTTCCTGAGGCCCCACTGGAACCTGAGCCATTCATTCTATAGCCTCCTCAACAGTCCAGGTACCAGGGAGTGTGACAAGTATACCCTTAGTGGTGGGATTGCAATTTTGTAGGGCACATTGCTTTAGTAGTGCTCCGTGCATATATTCAGGGACCCCTGCTGTCTGAATAGCATTCGCCACTCTGTCAATAAACAACCCAAATGGCTCTTCTCTTCCTTGTTTAATTCCCATGTATGAGGGAATACCCCCTGGGGATTTCACCCTATCGAGCCCCACACGGGCTAATCTCATAGCCTCCCTCAGGTTCTCGGGCCGATTAATGCTTGCGCCTCCATCCTTAGGTATGCCCCTATCCCCATAAATTCCTCTAAAGTAATTCCATATAGCGGATCTCCTGGCTGTCTCGGGGTAGCCACAGACTCTTGGCACGCAGCCTGCCAGTGAGCATTAAACAACAACTGTTGATGCTGGGTAAGCACTAGCCTCATGAGGCTTTTAATATCCAATAGCAACAGTATGTTTCCTCCCAACAAATAATTGAGCATCTGACAAGTTGGTTCTCCGTGGATACCACACTCACAGTGGCACGGAGCTGTGCCAGCCATTTCCAATCTAAGGTAGTGATAGTTGCTTGCAAGCCTCCGGCAGGATTTGGTGCGTAAACCACCGGACAAGCCACCTCATGCAAGGCATCAGCAGCCTCTCGGTCGCCTGCAACTATCGCCTCTCCTGTAATCTCTTGCCATGCCTTACGCCTTTCATTATCAATTCACACCGCCTCGGGGTCAAGCATTTCCTTTGTTCTTTCCCCGCCGTCCTCTCCAGCCGGAGGGGGGGGCAATCCCTCGCTGCCAGGGGAGGCGCAGAAGGAGCTGCTCGGGCGGTTGCTGCGGAGGCTGTCCCTGCCGGCAGATACACCGTGTTAGTTGTTGGGGGCAGGAGATAAGAGGATGTAGATGCTGAGGCCCTGCTATTCTCACTAGGAACAGGCATTCCCAATCGGGCGGAGGCTGCCTGAGCAGCCTTCTGCTCTGCCTGGTACTGTTTTAGTGCATTAGCAACTATCTGCCAAGTTTTAGACAACTTTTTTGCAGTTTTACACTCATCTAACACAGCTTCCCACAACTTATCCCCAAACCTATGCCACTCTAACTCCTCAAAGACCTGATTGGGATCTGCAAAACACCCTTTTGCAACTCCATATGCAAGCAATCCTGGGAGTTCTTTTCCCAGGTCGATACCCTGTAATCCCCGCTTTTGTAAAAAGCATTTAAAAAGGTCATACACTGCTTGTCTCTCCATTACCTTCTAATTTAGTCGTCAGCGCTGTTGCAGCCCTTGCAAGACATCGGCGGCACTTAGTCAGCCGAGACCCTTCTCTAAGGTTGCTCGGGGACGTGGAGCCCGCTCTTTCGCCTCCCGTGCTGCGTCGGGACCGACACGGAATACTGCACCGGACCGTGGCTCGCAGGTTCAAGCCCTCTGTAGGGTCCCTGTTCAGTAACCATTTGTCGCCATGAGGGAAACTTGGACGCTCAATATGAATGTTTAGCAAGCTTCGTTTATTGAAGAGAGCATCAGACTTTTATGCACAACAAGTAATAAGCTCATACATATTCTGCAAGCTAAGCAATCTATTGGCTATACTACAATATCAGGTCTTCCTCATACCTTAGGGGTTACATCTTTCTTTTCTCATGTCTCTCTCACTGCTTGTTATTGTACCACAGCTATGCTCAAGGACACGGTGTTTTGCAGGTGCAGGGACCCAGATTAGCTGCATCCTCCCGATTCATGGTCCAGAATGTGGCCCCTGTCATGTAGCCGTTCTTCCACACATATTAGTATACAAGACTTCATCTTACTTTTCAACTAAAACCAGCTTTAATTGTAATAAGGTGTTATAATCTAAAGTTGTAGTAGGTGGCTGTAGGAAAGACATTCTGTGCTGTTCTTGTGAGCCAGCAAAGGCTTCCTGAAGATAAAGGAAAGCCCCATATCTCTCCTGAGGAAGACACCAAGGTTGTCACCATGGAGACGTGATGAAGGAGAAAAAGTTAAAAGATACAGACTCTAGGTGGCTCACAGAAGGACGTGGCTCCTTGATCACCCACTGAGAACTTTGTTTCTTTCCTATAACCAATGGGCAGTGAATGTGTATGTTGAGTGAATGTAAATATCTTGAAAAAGTATAAAAGCAACATGTTGCTATAATAAATCTCTCTTGCACCCTTCTGATGGAGTCGTGGTACTTTGTGCTGTGTCGTGCTCTATAACGACATCTGGTGGCCGTCCACCGTGATTGCAACTGGACTGTAAAAAGAGAAAAAATTGAAGGGTACCCTAAAAAGGAGTGAAGGCAGCAAAGACACTGTGGAGGTCCGGACCGAATTCAGACGTCTGATTCGAGGTGAGCAATTGGGAAAAATAATGGGAAATAATTTATCAAATGTGGAAAAGACTGTTTTGTCCTCGTGGAAAACTTTACTGAAAAGAAAAAATGTTCAAACTTCTGATTATGCTCTTTGTAGTTTACTGATATGGTGTAAATCACAGGACTTCGAAGCTGATGCCGACACTGCCTTCAGTGTCCAGGCATGGAAAAAAGTTGGGAAGAGACTATAGGAAGTGATATCTAAGGGGGTATGACGGTTGTCGATTTGGCTACTACCTGGAGATTGTTGTATGAGGCATTGAAGGAATGGAAAGCAGAACAAGATAGAGGGGAGGAATTGGAGGAGCAGGAATTAGAGCAAGAAACTGAAGTAGAGGAACAGGAGGAAGATGAGGCTGAGCCTGTTGATGTATCTCCCCCTGAGGAGGCTGCTGCAGTTGCTGTGGAGGTTCCCCCAGGGTTTGCTATAGTGAGAATCAAACGGCAGGCAAAGACTGTTCCTCGGCATTTATCTCCAAAAGACTATGTTAAACCTGTGTATAATGCGCCTGCTCAGCAGTTAGTTGAACTGAGTACTAAACCAAAGTCTCTTAGGCCTGCACAGCAATTAGCAAAAATGAAGTTACCTAAGAAGCGAAGTAAAAACAGGTTGGGTCATCAGATCTTCTGCCTCTCCCTGGGCTGTTTGCTCCCCCCGCCCCCTCCCCTCGGTCGGCTGCTCCCCCCCTCCCGCTTTCCCTTGAGCCATCTGCCCCTCCTCTGCCCTCCTTCGAGTCGTCTGCCTCCTCTCCGTATTCCCTTGAGCCATCCACCCTTCCTCTGCCCTCCTTTGAGTTGCCTGCCTTTGCTCCACCCCCCGTTGAGCTGTCCACCCCCCCCCCCCAAACTGGTTGAACAAACTGCACTCTTTAACACTGTGTCCTTCTTTGCCTAGTGATAGTTCTGACGATGAACTGCCAGTTATAAGTACATCTAAAAAGACACAGGAATCTGTTTCTGTTAGACCTCGTAGCAGATCCAGGCCTGCTGTTTCTTGGACTCTGCCTCCCTGCCAGGTGGCTGTGACTCCTTGACACCCTTTGCACTTTTGGGAGCATGCGAGAATGAAAGCAGCTGAAGTGGGAGATTGGAATTTGTTAGAGAAAATAGGTCCACCTAAAAGGATGGAGATGGCTGCTGCTGCTGCTTCTGGTGGGCCTGTGGCTTTTCCTGTTTTCAAAGCTGCTCCTAATTCAAGACAAGAAGACAGCCATCGGGTTTTTGCATGGAGGGTTGTACAGGACCTTCAGTCAAAAGTAGATCAGTATGGTGTTAACTCTTTGCAGGTGATGCAAGTAATTCGTGTTCTAAATGCTGATTTACTTGCACCTTATGATATTGTTCACCTTGCTATGATTCTGTTTCAGCCAGTGCAGTATGGTGTGTTTCAAGCTACCTGGAAACAAATGGTGGAAAGAGTAGCATTGGACAATATGCAGTTACCTCAGCATGATCCACATCACGCTGTGGGAATTGATGCCTTGCTGGGCAATGGACCGTTCTCTAACCCGGATTTGCAGGCAAGATGGGACCCCCTGGTTCTGGCACAGGCCCAGCAGCTGGGTATGAGTGCCTTGCTTAAGGCAATGGAGATGGCAGCTCCTAAACCAAGGTATATTACCATCCAGCAAGGGGTGAAGGAACCTTTTCTGCAGTTTGTGGAGAGGGTTGCTGCAGCCCTTGAGAAGCAAGTAGAAGATGATAAGTTGAGGCAAATTTTATGCAGAACAGCTAGCACGGGAAAATGTGAATGATGATTGCCGAGGAATTATTGATTCTTTACCGGGAGATCCCTCGCTGTCTGATCTTGTAGTTGCTTGCTCAAAGGTTGGTTCGGTTGAGCATAAAATGGCTGCTTTGGCAACAGTCATGAAGTCCTCACCCAGATGTTCTGCTTGTAAAGAATCAGGGCATGTGAAGACCCAATCCCCTCAAACTGCTGGACGATGTGCACATTCTAGGGCAGTTTGGGCCAGTAAAGTGCCTTGTTATCGTTGTGGTAACTTTGGCCATATTGCTAAATTTTGTAAGTTAAGATCTTTTTCAGGTGGTTGACAAGTGCAGGGAAACTGGAAGAGGAACGCAAAGGGGCACGTGGAGACATAAATACCCCAACGACAATCACGAGCCCTGCCAGCACTGCAAAGCTCTCAATTTGTGACCGATACACAGGGGCCACAAGAGGCTCGGCAGGGATTGATATACCGGTAGCTGACACAGTGACTATTTTGACAAGAGGCATATGTAAAGTGCCTCTTGATGCTTATGGTCCTATAGGCCAAAGTTTGAGTGCTTTTCTGATGGGAAGATCTAGTAGCACTGTTCAAGGTATAATTGTCCATTTGGGTCTTATTGATTCTGATTATGTGGGACAAATTCAGGCTATGGTGTCTGTTAGTGAACCTCCTGTTGTTATTCAAAAAGGTACTTGTATTGCTCAGCTTGTTCCTTTTATGAGTTGTGTTCCAACTGTAGTGGACCGGAGTGGTGGCACTGGAGGTTTTGGATCTACAGGACCACCTCAGGTTCTTTGGACTCAAAAGGTGACAGATGAGCATCTGGAAATACAATGTTTGGTCACTGCTAAGGGATGTCATCCAGAAACTACAACAATATCAGGTTTACTTGACACAGGAGCAGATGTAACTATAATTTCACAGTTTGTTTGGCCTCCAACATGGCCCCCCATTCAATCAACCTTTGGAGTTGTTGGGTTAGGTGGGTCAACTGCTGGTGCTTTATCTGCTATTGCGATGACTGTAGCACATCCGGAAGGCCAACAAGCTAACATCAGACCTTATGTTACTAGTGCTCAGCCTAATTTATGGGCACATGATTGCTTAACCCAATGGGGTGTTAAAATGACAATGGATTTTTGGTGGGGGCCACTGGGATGCAGGGCCTTAAACATCCGGTTGTGTCTTTGACATGGCTGACAGATAAGCCTGTCTGGATTGATCAGTGGCCCCTGCCTACTGAAAAGCTTCTTGCCCTGCGAAGCTTAGTGAAAGAACAATTACTAGCTGGACATATTGAAAAATCATTTAGCCCATGGAATACACCTGTGTTTGTAATAAAAAAGAAATCTGGTAAATGGAGACTTTTGCACGATTTGCTGCGGATAAACGCTGTGATGGCCGCAATGGGTGCTTTACAATCAGATCTCCCAACGCCTACAATGATTCCACAAGGATGGAAAATAATTATCATTGATTTGAAAGATTGCTTTTTTACAATTCCATTGGCTGATTAAGGAAAAGTTAGCCTTTACTGTGCCTTCTTTAAATCATGAGGAACTGGCCCAAAGATATCAGTGGACAGTTTTGCCTCAAGGAATGAGAAATTCTCCAAGTATTTGTCAGTGGTTTGTGGCACAGGCTTTATCTAAGGTCTGAGAGCAATTTAGCAATTGTTATTGCTATCATTATATGGATGATATCTTGTTGGTGTCCGAAAATAAACAACAATTGTTGGCTCTTGAACAATGTGCTGTGAAAAATTTAGAAGCCTTTGGTTTGGTTATCGCCCCGGAGTAAGTTCAAAGACAGATGCCTTGGAAATATTTGGGGTTGATAATCACCAATACACAAATTGTGCCTCAACCTGTAAAATTGGACACTGAAATTAAAACTGCTGTTGACATACAGAAATTGGTTGGTGCAATAGGTTGGCTTAGGCCATACTTGGGGATAACCAATCATCAACTGCAACCTTTGTATGACTTACTATCAGGGATAACTTCCTCTACCGATGAGAAACATTTGACTGCTGCAGCAAAAACGGCTGTAGAAGAAGTTGAATTGGCCTTGACATCTAAATTTGTTACCAGGATTGATGTTTCTGTTGGTGTGCAATTATTTATTTTGAGAGATGATGAAATACCATGCGGATTGTTGCGTCAATGGAATGATAAATGGGAAGATAAATTGCATATTTTGGAGTGGATATTTTTGTCTTTCAGGTCCCGAAAAACCATTCCAGGTCTGTATGAGCTTTTTGCAGACATCATTATCAAAGGTTGCAGACGCTGCCATGAAATCTTAGGCCGTGATCCTGTAACTATTGTCATACTGGTACAACAATGGTATTTTGAGTGGTGTTTTCAAAACAATCATGAGCTACTATCTGCTTTATTACTGACTCTGTTTATGTTGCTAATTTAGTGAAGCAGTTGGATCCAGCTGTGTTGTATCATGTAAAGGAGAAACCATTATTTGTTATGTTGTTGAAATTGTGGACCGTTATTTGTGATCAAAAGCATTCCTATTTTATTATGCATATTCGTAGCTATACATTGCTACCTGGATTCTTTGTTGAAGGTAATGCCTATGTGGATTCCCTTGTGGCTGCCTCAGCAGTAAAAACGGTGCCTAATGTGTTACAGCAAGCTGTTCTATCTCACCAATTTTTTCATCAGGGTGCTCAGGCACTACGGCAGCAATTTAAATTATCACATAGTGAAGCAAAGTCTATTATTTCTTCCTGCCCTGATTGTCATATGTCTCATGTTTCACAGTATTACGGTACTAATCCTAGAGGCTTACTCCCTTTGCAAGAATGGCAAACAGATGTTACAAAAATGCCTGAATTTGGCTGTCTAAAGTATGTTCACGTTACAGTTGACACCTTTTCTCATGCCATGGTTGCCTCAGCATTGGCAGGTGAAACAGCTCGGGATGTTATTCGTCATTTTTGCCACGCCTTTTCCATCTTAGGCATTCCATCACATGTAAAGACGGATAACGGCCCGGCGTATGTTTCAAAGAAATTGCAAGTGTTTTTTTGTGCCTGGGGTGTTGGTCATTCTACTGGTATCCCTCATGCTGCGACAGGCCAAGCAATTTTTGAGCGTGCTCATGGTGTGTTGAAGCGCCAGGTACAAAAACAAAAAGGGGGAATGCAGAAGGAGTTGCCTCAAGTGAGATTAGACAAAGCCATTTATGTCTTAAACTTTTTGTGTCCTTTACCTGACTTACAAGTGTCTCCTATATTCTATCATTTTTCGTCTTTGAATTCAAAACAGTCAAACTTTAAGAAAGGTATTAAGGTATGGGTAAAAGATTTAATCACAGGGAAGTGGACTGGCCCAGTGGAATTAGTAACATGGGGAAGAAGATATGCATGTGTTTTAACAGAAAATGGCCCTCCCTGGGGCTCTGCCCATTGTGTTAAACCTTATTTGGAGCACACAGAAAAGGACAGGATGGGTGGTTCTACAGTGGGAGCAAAATGAGTAGGTAATTGCATTGGTTATTAGGTGGATGGAAGCATGGACCCTCAAGGAATGTGTGGTAAAAGATGGTAATTCAAGACAGAGTAAAGGGAGTTATAGGCTTATACTGAAATTCCAAAATTTAAGTTAGTGGATGTTACTTTTGCTTCTTTTCCTTGAATTCTCTTATAGAGAGGTTGGTAGTACTGAGAAATGTGTCTTGTACCATTTCCTTTTGCAGGGCACCGACGGTCCCAAAATAGGGGAATTTGATGTACCTAAGGGAGAAGTGTTGCCTTTGCATAGGGGTCGAATTAGTAGCTGAAGTCCACACTTTGAGCAACTAGGTTGGTTGCCCAGTATGATAGCAGCAACCAGATGTAAAGTTAAGTGGATGCTACTTGGTTCTAAGTGGTAACTAGGCAGATGACTTGGTCTCTGATTCTGTGTGGGAGAAAGTTATTTGATTAGAAGTGAAGGTGTCATTCTGCTACGAATGTGTCATCTGGAAACTGCGAGGTCTGTAATGGAATTTGAAGAACTGTTTTTATGTGCTATGTTTGTATATGAACGTTAAGATTGTGAGGGTATGTGTTGTGGACTTGGTAGAAGTTGGTTATCTGTAAGTGAATGAAGAATGGATCCTCCATCTGCTTGGATTTTTGCAAGGACCCTGCAGAAGTCCTTAGCAGTTGTATTTGCGGGTCAAATACAAAAAGGGGGAATTGTAGGAAAGACATTTCTGTTCTTGTGATCCAGCAAAGGCTTCCTGAAGATAAAGGAAAGGCTTGTATCTCTCCTGAGGAAGACACCAAGGTAGTCACCATGGAGACGTGATGAAGGAGAGAAAGTTAACAGATACAGACTCTAGCTGGCTCACAGAAGGACGTGGCTCCTTGATCACCCACTGAGAACTTTGTTTCTTTCCTATAACCAATGGGCAGGGAATGTGTATGTTGAGTGAATGTAAATATCTTGAAAAAGTATAAAAGCAACATGTTGCTATAATAAATCTCTCTTGCACCATTCTGATGGAGTCGTGGTACTTTGTGCTGTGTCGTGCTCTATAACAACACAAACTCATCTTTTATATTCGCTTAAATAACTATACACATGCATGGAATAGAAGATAGCCAATCATACCATCACTAGCAATTTCTTTTCATTATCCAATTATACCAACAACATTATATTTGCTGTAAAGTAATGCCTTTATTAAAAAAACCCACAGGGATCTTGCTTTGAACTCACCGGAGTCAGGGAACGCAAAGTCCCCCTGGTTAATATTTTATGTGTGCACGTGGAGTCCCTCACAGTCCCGGAATCCATAGAGCGTCAAAGGACCTGTCCCATCTGCGGTCAACAAAATTGTCACTGAAACTGCCGGAAAACAAAAAAACTCCCCAACGACATTTTTAGTGTTAGAGAGTCAAGACATTACTTTATTCCGGCCAGGATGTGCAACAGAAATCATTTCATCCACACATTGCCTGGGTTGTGCAGAGAAAATCATTCCATCACACATTAATTTTACTAGATTTTTTCACATTTTATACAGTCAAAACCCATAGAAAATAATTGTGTCAAAGTTCATTGGTTCCAAGTTGTGCAGTTCTTAGTATTTGGTTTCCTATTAGATATGGATATCTTTACCTCTGATGCTAATTAGGTTCTCATTCTTATGGCTCTTATCCCAGCCCAGGTGTCTGTCAGGGGTGATGTTTGGAGTTGATGTTCGCTAATCGGTGTTAATGGTTGTTATCTTTTGTGTATCTTCTGTGCTACTCCCAGTCTGTTGAGATGTTAAGCTCATCAGACCTCACCTGGTGGAACAGTGTCCTGAAAGGAAACTTCAATTCCCTTCCTCCAGGGAAAAGGCGAACAAAACTGACTAAAGTTACATAAAAACTTGAAACTTTTGGTATAATTTCCAACACTACCAACTCCTGAGTTCCAGCATGGACTCCAAGAGGGGGCAGGGTCAAGACATGCTCACCTCATTGCCAGCCTTTTAAACCCCTAGGCCTCTGTAGCCCCTCCATCCCCCTTCAAGATGGGACTCGGCCACTCAGGAGCTGGATTAGGCAAAACTTGGGCACTGCCTCGGGTGTACCCTGATTTACAGACACTGTGGGACTGGGGGGTGTGGGGGCAGCATCACCATAAGAATCAGGACCGGGTAATAAGTGACACAGACTCCCAAGGCATTCACAGAAGGCTAATGTGCTGGAAGCCCTGACTTTATTGAAGCTGCTTCTTTTATACACTGCTCTGATACAGGTGGACCTGATTGGTCATTTAATCAATACATTTCACATGATTGGCTAATTAACAAGACACCCATTTGCCAACAACCTTATGGGCAAAATAGCTTATTACAAAACACCAGGTGCAGATTGTTTAGAATTTTTTCTCTCCAGCTCCCTAAAGTTTCCCAGACCGATTCATGGGAAAGCGTATCTAGCTTTCTCTCTCTCTGACCAGAGTTGCCACCATAGGGGCAGGTCATTGTCTCCCTAGAGCAAGTCCTGACCCGCCCCCTCCCAAACACCCAGGCATTCCAAAATGTGTCCAGACAACAATCTGTCCAGTTGTCTTGGTTTGTGTTATAGATACATATTATAATATTGGCTTTTCACAAATATTAAGATGGATTTTATATGTGTGGTGCTAAAGTAACTTTGTTATACAGATATAGTTTTTATTTCTGTATGCTTGTGTTAAAATGCCTGCTTGGATGGGATAGCATCCAATGAACATATGATGAGGACACCTGCTACAGACATGCCAACTATCAGCACTCACCATCGGAAGACAGTGTGAGCCGGGGCCCAAAACTGGAGGTGATAAGAATGGACTAAAACCACAGATAAGGAATATGCATGTTCTAAAAAGGCAGACCTGAGGAGGAATCATGCTAAAGAGTTCTTGGAACATGTAAACTACTTTGGGGAAAGTTGCCTATGCCTAATTGTTTATGAATATGTAACAGGCTGATGCAATAGAAATGGTATATAAAGGGTGTTTCCAAAATAGTAGGCGTGCTCTTGGCTGAGTGCCAAGACGCACCCAGTCATAACATCTTTGCTTTATTGTCTTTGTCTCCTATTGTCCTTTATTAAACTTTTAAATTTTCACAGGAGAGTGAGACGTGTTTTTCACAGTTTGTAAGACAGGTATTTGCTAAGGACAGCAGGAGCCTCCCTTGGAATGGAAAATATGATGCCCTTCCCTCCAAATTATTAAAGCTTTGAAATTAAGGGCTTTCAGGCAAAGATATGAGAAAAGGAATAACAGTTCTTTACTAGTATGCATAATGTGAAAAATGCGTATTATATGATTGGCTTTTTGCAAATATTAAAATGAATATTATATGTGTTATGTTAGAAAGTTATGCTGTATTAATCTTTTTGAGTAGTGTGTTAAATAAAGTTTTAGGCTACAACATAATATTAAAATAGAAACTATGCGATGTAAGATACTTTTCTAACTAGCTCAAGGAATGGATAAGATAATTAAGAAATTCTTTGCACAGAGATAACAGCAACGAGACACTAAAATCCCAAAGAGAAGAATTCCTTACCAGGAAGAACCAGGCTTCTTCTACCTCCTTTCAGACTCCATGGAGCCAAACCATGATTTACAAGATGAAGGGGGAGAAGTTGACAATAAACAGAAAAATCCCTAGTTTGAAAGGAATGTTTGCATCATGTATGAGATATATGAATATGCAACAGGCTATTGCTTTTAAGGGTTAATCCTTTGTTAGCGGACATGCTTTTTTGAGGAAAGCATCTGAATGTTTGTAATTCTTTGCTTTTTTTATTGTCCTTTATTGTCCTAACTCTGATTGTCCAAATTCTTATTGCTCTAGTTTGTATTACTATCTTCATAACCATTTCATTACTATTAAACTTCTAAAATTTTAAAACAAGTGATTGGCGTTTTTTACACATAACAAGGCAAACAACCAACAACAACTATGGCAGCAACAACAAAGAGAACCAGAAACCCAGTAACAGCCTTCTTGGCTGCAGGCAGTTTCCCCTTGGGTGTAGTGATGGTCACAGCTGGCAGAGGCACTAGCAGGCTCCCAGTGGGCAGGTGCAATGATTCCTCCGTGTCTGTAGGGGGAACTCTGGTGCGAGCTCGGGGACCATGTGGTAATTGCAGACGGATTGAATGGCAAAAATGGGCTGCAGCAGGAACTTTGAAACAGCGGCTGGCAGGGCAGGGCGGGCTCACCCAGGGTAGTAAGCAAGAGGTAGCAGAAACTCTGCAGCTGTAGCTGAAACAACAGGGCGTCCCAGCAGGGCTGGAATGGTGGAGTGTCCCAGCAGGGCAGGGGATGTAGAGCTACAGTGTAGAGAAAACTTGGGGTTGTGGTGAAAAAAAAAAAAGGCGGGGGCAGGGCAGCAGAAGCCTGACTCCAAGCAGAGTAGGGAAAGGCTCCCTGGGAGGGTGAGAGGGCTCAGGATCCCAGGGTTTTCCTTTGAGGCACCTGAGCAGATGGTGAAAGTCTCTTTTTTAATGAGGTAGGGTGTTTGTAAGGTCCCAATGTAACAGCCGCTCTGACAAGTACAGCTCCACTCATGGTAGAAGGCAGCACAAGGCAGAACCCCGCAGTAGTGGTGAATTCTTCCCACAGCCTCCTTCCTCTCCAAACGCCAAGAGAGCACGAAGGACCTAGCAGCTGCCCCAGCCCCTTTTTTCCCCAGTCCAATTCTCATGGTTTCTCTGCCTCTGCCCCCCCCCCGCCCCCTACCCCCCCCCGCCCCCCTGCTCAGAGAAACCCTCAGATATTAGAAGTGTAGCAAGATGCCTTCCTCCCCTGAGCTATGCAATTTCCTTTGTCTCTTTCAAGTACCCGGTCATTATTGTTCCTTAGAAACAAAATGGAGGAAAATTCCTGAAAGAAAGAAAAACAAAAGGAAAAATCCTAACCTTCAACTCCAAACTCTCACATGCATGTAAGAAAGAGGAGGAGCTGGAAGTCGCTGAGCAGCTGGAAAGCTGATGATGTAATCATTCTAGCAGAAATGTTCTGAGACAGCTCAAATGACTGGAGCTCTGCAGTCAATGGCTATAAGCTGGTCAGAAGGAAGGAGGGGTGGAGGTGGCCTGTCGCATACATCTTTTCATTAAAAATCCTTTCTTAGGATTTTTTTCTTCCTGAGAAGCTGCATGAACAAAATGTAAACAATGGTTATCTGCTGCTGTGGAATGCAACATGTGCATCTGTGATTGGCCCATCTTGGATGTCTATAATTAATGGCCAATCCCAGCCCAGTTAGCTTGGACTCTCTGTCCGAGACACAAACCTTTATTATTCATTCCTTTCTATTCTTAGGTTAGCTAGCCTGCTGAGATGAACCTTTTCCTTCTATTCTTTTTAGTGTAGTTTTAATGTAATGTATATCATAAAATAATAAATCAAGCCTTCTGAACATGGAGTCAACATTCTTGTCTCTTCCCTCACCTGAAAACCCCTGTGAACACCGTCACAGCGGCCCTCTATGTAAACCAAAAAAAAGAGGGATTTCCTGTAAAGAGCTGTTTTTGAAAGATAGCGATTAACAGGTTGAGAGCTTATGGGTGAAAATTAGAGGCCAAGCTGTTGCATTAAGAGTAAGAAATTTGGCAGAAAATAAAGCCCCTTGCGTTCCAGCTGGTCCTCAGAGATCAGAGGGACTGGGTGGGGTTAGGCTTAATTTCCAATTACAACCAATTCAGCACTGTAAGTCTGCTTGCATTCTCTAAGAACCTTTGTGAGCACAGATTCACAAAGTATGTTTTTTTGAAGTTAAAGAAATAGAAATTTGAAACTGCCATTGCGACATGCACTAGCTGTGATAGGGCTCTAATAACATTGTGCTAGCCTGGGTACTGCTAACGAGTCAGGGGCTCAATTGGAAATATAATTAGGATAGTTGAAAACTGCAGATGAGTCGAGGGGCTAGCTGGGAATATAATTAGGATAGTAGAAGAGTGCATATTTTAGTTCCAATTTTAAAATTAGTTAAGAAGCTAAGTTAGTAATATAGCTAGCAGGAATCAAGTACCTTAGTTAAAGAGTAACAAAGATATTAGGAAAAGTAAAGCCAGGAGTGACAGGGATCGATGTAACAATTGTGAAGGAGCAGAGACCATAAAAATACCTTGCCTCAAGAATAATCGAATAGTTAGGAGAGGCTTTGACCATGCCCAGCAGGTCAAAAAGTCCTGCCAATTGGCCATGGGTTAAGAGTTCACCATGAGGAAGACGGCTTTCTTCCTCCTATACGCCCACTCCCTTATTTCAAAATCCCACCAACCCAATTAAGGGAGTACAATTGTGCAGCCATAATGGATATCCAGCTGATTATAATACGAAGAGGGCAGGTCATGATTATGTATTATGCGTCCTTAGAAACCGCTTGGATATGTAAAACCTTTTGTGTAAAAATAGAGAGCAGGAGTCTGCAACTCCTCGCACTTGCCTTTGGAAATAATTCCGCTCGTGTCTGGCACTGTAATTGTCCTCGGTTACAATATAAAGATCTATTCTATTCCCATCCTCAAGAGCTGCTGAAACCAGGAGGGACATTGTTTTTATCCTTATGTCCTGTTAATGGGCCCATCAATGTCTTGCCACATGACTCAGAGATAACTCCCTCCAGGAGCCCTTTCTGTTTAATGGGCAAGCAAGGATCCACCTCATGACTCAGAATGATATCAGCCCATTGTGAGATGCTCCGCCCAGGAGGGAGGAGCTAAGCATACCCTCCTGGATATAATCTGGGCTTTGGGACCGAACAAGCAGTCTTTCCACTGGATTCCCAGAGGAACGGCTGCCCTTACCCACTGGTTTCCAGAGGACAAGAGCTACCAGATAGTTTCTACAGGATCGCCACTTCAACACGACCATTTCATCGGGACTGCTACCACCACCAGAACTAGCAGGGTGTCAGGTTGTATTCTGACTCTGTCAGCGGTTTTTTGTTTGTATTATTGCATGTATTTGGTTTTTTCCCTTTTCCTAATAAATTGTCTTTCCGACTTGGAGTCTTTCACTGGTTTTGCTTTCAAACCAGAACAGTAATAAATACCCTTCTTTTCAACTTTAATTAGTTGGAGAGTCGTTCTGTCCATGCTTCACTAATAATGATGATGATGATAATAATAATAATGTTATAAATACATATTATAATATTTTCTTTTCTCAAATATTAAAATGGATGCTATATGTATAATGTTAAAGTAACTTTACTATAAAGATACAGTGTTTCTGTTGTTAACTAAACTTAGACATGGTAGTGAAATAGCTGATATAGTAGGCTTGTGTTAAAATGCCTGCTTGGTTGGGATTACATTCAATGAACATATGATGGAGACCCCTGCTACTGACATGCTAATTATCAGCACTCACCATCTGTAGAAAATATGGGCCAAAGCCCAAACTGGAGGTGATAGCAAGAACGGATCAAAACCACAGCCAAGAAATATGCATGCTCTAAAAAGGCGGACCCGAGGAGGAGCTATGCTCAACAGTTCTTGGAACATGTAAACTAGTTTGGGGAAGTTTTAATGTGCATAATTGTTTATGAATATGCAGTAGACTGATGCAATAGACAGGGTATTTAAAGAGCATCTCCGAAATAGCAGGCGTGCTCTTGGCGGAATGCCAAGCACCCAGCCGTAAAATCTTTGCTTTACTGTCATTGTCTCCTATTGTCCTTTATTAAACGTTTAAATTTTTACAGGAGAGCGAACCTAGTTTATCACAATAATAACAATAATATTAATTTTCTGCATAAGTGTCCCAAGAAGGTGTCCTCACTTGGGAGGAGGCAGAAGAGGGCAGCCTGTTGACTGTCTTGGAGGTCTTTTGGGAAGTCCTCCTAACTAGGTGACATTTCTACCCTCCTTATATATAGGCCAATCTTCTCCTCTTTACATATAGCATGACTTAAGCAGAGACCAGAGTAAGATCATCATATATGAGGTAGCATGTACTTTATTAATCTTATTAGCATATGTAGGGGTATGCATTTGTATGCATTTTTACAGGAGAGTAAACCTCATTTTTCACAATTGGGTTCTTCGTTGTGGATGTAACACCTCGCCTCTGAAGACCCCCGGGAGATCCCGAGAGGGGAACGCGCACCCCACTGAGTTTAGTGGCCCCACTTCATTTCTTCTGGCGTAATCGGCGGTTGCAGGTCTCCACCCTGTGGACAAAAAGAGACACGGAAAGCAAAGAAAAGGGAAAAGGCTCCCTAAGAACTGCAGTAGCTAGCCCCACAATTCTTTTGCACCAAGACGCAAAGAAGAAGAAAGGATTGTAAGTACTTTTCAGTGGGGCGGATACGGGGGATAAATGGTGTGTGAGTGAGATGCAGGCTGGCTACTCTGGACCTGCGAAGTGATTGAGGAGTCTCTGAGGGCTGTGGTTCTGAGATTTTTGCGAAAAAACTGGCCAGCGAGGAAACAAAGCAAGAGATAAAAGGAGTGAACTGATCCCCCAGGGTGTCTGGGACCGGGTGTCAGGGAAGGGGTTGGACCCCCTGGAGAAAGGGAGCCAAGGGTTTCCTAGCACAGTCCACTAGGAAACGGGACAAAAGGGAGGGGCCCCTAAAAAGTTGCCATATTGAGGGATTGGGACACTCAGGATGTTAGCGTTCAAAAACACATAATCACATAAGCGATTATATGCGGTGCTTTTTATTTATGAGCTCTGGGAATCGGGGTAGTTTCCACCCAAATCTGATTCCGACCATACATTCGAGGTGAACGTGTTTTATACGCTATCGTTATATAACTTTCATGATAATTGTCAAACTTATATTGTTCTATTGTATACACAGATTTCAGCTAAACATAGCCCCCTTTAAATTTCCAACATAGTTTCTCATGATTCTTCTTATGGCTATATAATAATTATATTTAGTTACTAAACAATCATCACATCTAACAATTATATCATTTATCATACTGCTTACGCAGGTACAGTGATGTGAGAAAACACAAAGCCTAATATTTTCAAAGACTATTTTTAATATTTTCCAGGGCTCCACTATCATTCTCCCCCCTTTGAAAGCATTTTCACTTCACTATAGGTGTAAATGTTTTCACTTGATACAGTTCTTTATTCCTCAATTTATACTTGACGTTCTTCAAATCCAGAGTTGATGTGGATGCTCTCACGAACTGGAGAACCAGTAGATGGTGGGCGTGGATCTCGAGTCAGTGCCTTTATTATTTTCTGGTTCCAGGACATTTTCTTCTGTATCTCTCCCTTTAAAATGCTGTAAACTAACCAAATTTCTAAGAATACAATTAGTAGGATTATCACACTCTCAATGATAGATTTAATCCATGAACTCACATTCCATCCTAACCCTTTAAAGATTTTTCCTAGCCAGCTTGTAGTCAAGTCCTTTTGCTCTTCTTGTGCTTCATGCTCTATTTGTTTCAACTGATTGATATCATATTCTACATCTGCAGTTACATTTGGGATATGAACGCAGCAATGATCAACTTGTCCCTTTAAAAATCCACATACTCCATGCTCTTTCAGGAGTAACAAGTCTAAGGCTAATCGATTTTGTAAAGTCATTTTTGTGGTGGCTTGTAATTGTACGTTTAATTCTTTAAATCCTTCCCGGGTGACTCTTGCCAGTCTATCTACCTGACCTGTAAGTTTGTACAGCATTTCCCTACTCTGATAGTTTGCTATAGGACCAAGTAATGACTCTAGGGCCCACCCAAATTTCACTCCACTAGAGGGTTCTTGCCAAGTGTCATCTGGATTTTCATTGTCTAGAACTTCCCGTCTTGCTCTTATCTGCAGAAGTTCATGTTTTCCGTTAAATGGGGACTTTTTACAAATTGGACATAAGGTTGGAAGGCCTAAAGTAATTTCCTTTACTTTCCCGTCTACAGGCAGATGTGTTGTCCAGGTACCATCTCTTGCTGCCCATACAAATTGTCCTGGACCTCGGACTGTAATTCTGGTACATCCTATGACTGCTTTATAATTCACTCTGCCTTGTTTATGTTTGATCCCTCTGCAAGCATAACCAATTTGTAGGGCTATTGCCAGGGGTGGCATCTGTTCTATCTCTACATCATCCAAAGTGCAGTCATAAGTTTTGTTACATGCCCACCAACTTACTTTGTCTGCCCTCATTCTGCTACTAGTGGCAGTGTTCGTTATTGCTGGATCTGTTTCATTCTTGGGGCCTTCCCACTTAATACACCAAGGGGTGTTTGCCATATATTAGAATCTTTGAAGAATACTCACAGACCACGCACTGTCCCAAGGCTCTATCTGATCTTTCCGATCCTTGGCCTCACACTTCCATACCAGAGTGGTTTCTGTAACATTTTCTATAATCTTTTTATAGTGTGGTAAATAGCATTGCCATTGTGTGATGCCTCCTGATTCTCCCATAGGGGTTCCTAGTATGCCATCACTTAGAATACAGTCTTTCTGGCCCATGGGTCTCATCCATGTTCCTATTTTCTCCCAAGTTTCCTTGATTACTTGCCTCGATTCGGGTACCTGTTTACATGTAATTGTTTTGTTCTTTTGTATTTCGGGTAATTTTGATGTTATGATTCCCCAATTTACTGGGTGTCCTGCTGCCTTTGGTATTGGCAGACAGGCAGTTATTCTACTGGTGTTTTGCATTTTGGCAAAATCTTTGACTAATCCGATCATTACATTCTCAGCCCGAACTGCATTAGAAACCTTTATCACCTGTGTTTCTGTTTGTACCTCTCTCTTCATTCTAGAATGAAGAGTAGTTAGTTGATCATTTTGCATTCCACATCCCAAAGACATTAATGACCATAACGTTAGCACAACTACTGATAGCATTCTCAAGGTGATTAAACACATCTTATCTGCAGCCTTGTTGGTTCCACAGTTTACACAGTCCGTGATTCAGGATGGATTTTCTTCACTCGGGTGTAATGAATCCAGGGGTCCGTGCCGGCTACTTTGACTGTTGTAAAGGTGGTCAGCAGTACCTGATGGGGTCCACTCCACTTTTCTTTGCAGCGGTTCTTCGTTCCAGTTCTTGATGTACACCTCGTCTCCTGGATGTATGTTATGAACTGGGTTCTCGAGAGTTAGTGGCCTATTCCACACGAGGATGCTCCGGAGCGGAGCTAAAGTTTTTCCGAGAGACAGAACATAATTATACACTTCCTGCTTTCCTGTAATGTGTACATTAGGGTTAGGCTCAGGAGATTCATATGGTTTCCCATACAATATCTCATAAGGACTGACTGACATCCCACTCCTAGGCTTTATCCGAATCCTCAACAGTGCTATTGGCAAAGCCTGGGGCCACTGCAATTTGGCTTCTTGGCATATTTTACTGATTTGCCTTTTTAGTGTCTGATTCATCCTCTCTACCTGTCCACTTGACTGGGGTCTCCACGGTGTGTGGAGGTCCCAAGTTATCCCCAGCAATCTACTTACCTCTCTTACTACTGTAGCTATGAAATGGGGCCCCCTATCTGATGATACCCCTAGGAGTACCCCAAACCTGGGAATAATCTCCTGTAGTAACCACTTAACTGTTTCCTTTGCTTGGTTCGTGCGACAGGGAAGGGCTTCTGGCCACCCAGAGAATGTGTCAACCCCCACCAACAGGTATTTGTATCCTCAAGTTCTTGGCAGTTCTACAAAATCTACCTGACAATAGTCTCCTGGCTCTATTCCTATCCGAATTCTTCCTAGCTGTGCTTGTCGCCTAGCCACTGGGTTGTTTTTCAAGCAGATATCACATTTTGACAGTACTGATTTTGCCATTGTTAACATCTGTACCGAAATTAAACTTTGCTTTAGCAATTTTACCAATGCCTCTGCTCCCCAGTGACATTCGTTATGTTTAATTTGTAGAACTTCTCTCATTATCAAGGAGGGTACCACTATTTGTCCTTGTGCAGTCACATACCATCCCTCTGAATTCTTTTGTGCATTTAGCAAACGTGCCAGTCTCTCATCTTCTACTGAATATTTTGGTTCTGGAGGCAAATTGAATTGGGATACATTAAGCTTTAAAGGTATCAATGCCATTGTTGTTTGCACCCTTCGAGCAACCTGTCGGGCTGCCCAGTCTGCCTTTCGATTTCCCTCACAGATTTTGGAGTTTCCTGATTGGTGTGCTTTACAGTGTATAATTGCCACTTGTTCAGGTTTTTGTACTGCTTTTATCAATTGCAGGACTGCATACTGATGTTTAATGTGCGTACCTTGAGAAGATAGTAATCCCCTTTCTTTCCACAGTGCTCCGTGTACATGCACTACTCCAAAAGCATATTTTGAGTCAGTCCAGATGTTTACCTTTTTCCTTTCACTTAATTCTAGTGCCCTGGTTAAAGCAACCAGTTCTGCCTTCTGGGCAGATGTATTTGGTGGTAATGCCTTTGCTTCCACTACTGTACTGACTGTTGTTACCGCATATCCAGCGTATCTGGTTCCGTTTTCCACGAAGCTGCTCCCATCTGTAAACAGCTCCCACTCTGGCTGCTCTAGTGGGATGTCTTTCAGGTCTTCTCTTGCTGAATAGGTGTACTCTATTACCTCTACACAGTCATGCTCTAATGGGCCTTCTTCAGTTGTGGTACCTAGGAACAAAGCTGGATTCAAAAGGTTAGTTGTTTTTAATGTGACATCCTCCTGCTCAGTCAGGACTACCTGGAATTTCATCATCCTGCTTGGGGATAGCCAATGGCCCCCCTTCTGCTCTAAGACAGTGGTTACCATGTGTGGTACATAGACATCTATGTGCCTTCCCATAGTAAGCTTCCTGGCTTCTTGTATCAGCATCACAGTGGCTGCAACTGCCCGCAGACATGGAGGCCACCCAGCACTTATGTTGTCAAGTTGTTTGGAAAAGTAGCCCACCGGCCTTTTCCAGCTTCCCAGACGTTGGGTCGGGACTCCTAGTGCTAGGCGCAGCCTTTCATGTACAAACAGCTGAAAATCTTTAGACAGATCAGGTAACCCTAATGCTGGAGCAGTTGTCAGTGCTCCCTTTAATTTTAGGAAGGCTTTTTTCTGTGGTTTGCCCCAGGTGAATGGCTGCGTCTTCTGAGCTTCACACAGGGGCTTCGCAATCAGTCCATAGTCCATGATCCACAGGCGACACCATCCTGCCATCCCGAGGAAGACTCACAGCTCATGTAAATTCTGGGGCTCTGGAATAGCACAAATAGCTTGAATACGATTAGTACCTAGTTTTCGTTGCCCTTGTGAAATTTCACATCCCAATTAAATCACAGTCTGTTGGGCAATTTGTGCCTTTCCTCTGGATACTTTGTAACCTCCCATTCCCAGTGAATTTAAAATCTCAATGGTTACCTTTATACAAGTTGCCTTTTCTTCTGTAGCTATTAGTATATCATCAACATATTGCAACAACAGGTATTGGTCTCTTGGTACTTGCCCATTTTCGGTCCAAATCTCCAGCTCCTTTGCCAGTTGGTTTCCGAATAGGGTGGGCAAGTTCTTGTAGCCTTGTGGGAGTCGTGTCCAGGTGAGCTGGGTCTTTCTTCCGTTCCCTGGGTTTTCCCACTCAAAAGCAAACAGTTTCCTACTTTCTTTGTCAAGGGGGATGCAGAAAAAGGCATCTTTTAAATCAGTTACAGTAAACCACTTATATTTCTCTTTTATGGATGTTAGCAATGTGTAAGGATTTGTTACCACTGGATAAATGTCCTTTGTTATCTTATTTATTGCTCTCAAATCCTGCACTAATCTATATTCACCATTTGGCTTCTTTACTGGAAATATTGGCGTATTAAATTCTGATTCACATTCTTCTAAAATTCGGTATTTCAAGAATTTCTCAATAATCTTTACTATTCCTTGCCATGCTTCTGGTTTTATGGGATACTGTTTGACTTGTACAGCCCTCGCCCCTTCCTTTAATTCTACATGCGCTGGTTGTGCCAATTTAGATTTCCCTGGTATATCTGTCTCCCATACAGAGGGAATCACTGCATCTTCTACCTCCCTAGGGATAGAGGGAACAGGTTTTTCTTTGATCATTAATATCTGTCCCGTCTTTGATTCAGGTATTTTCATTATAAGCTCTCCATTTTCAAAGGTTATTACCGCATCAAGTTTCGCTAGCAAATCTCTCCCTAAAAGTGGAATTGGACACTCAGGTACGTATAGGAATTTGTGTGTTATAACTTTGTTCCCAAAACACAAATCTAGGGGTTGCAAGAATGGCCGTTTTCCCTCTTTCCCTGTAGCGCCAACTACTGTTGTTTCCTTGTCCCCAATTTGTCCTTGCAAATCATTCAATACCGAGTAAGTAGCTCCTGTGTCTATTAGAAATTTGACCTCTTTATGTCCTAATTGTATATTTATAACGGGTTCCTTAACTTGTTCTACCGGTTCTATGTCTAGTCAGCTGGTATACTCCCCCAGGACCATCTCCTTGGTAAACTGCTGGAACTGATTGTCCTGGTGAAACTGGTTATTCAAGCTTGGACAATCTGTCTTCCAGTGCCCCTCCTGCTTGCAATATGCACATTGATTTAGGCTTAACCTTTGCGTGACTGGTCTCCTATTTTGATTATTCCTGTTACGACCCCTGAAATTTGGGTTCCCTTTTCCTTGTATTACTGCCAACAGATTCTGCTGCTGCCTTTTACTAGCTTCTCTTTCATGATTGTTATATACCTTCCAAGCAACTTTAGGTAGCTTATCCAAATTCCTTAGTTCTTCCCCTTCTAATTTTTGCAATTTTCTATGAATGTCGTCCTGTGATTGGCCCAAGAATATGAGAGCGAGCTGAACCTTTGCTTGTTCTGTGTCCATTTGGAGATCTGTATATTTTCTTGCTACCTCCTTAAGCCTCTCCAAAAACGCAGCGGGAGATTCCTTCTTTTCCTGCCGAACTTCATATAGTTTAGACCAATTTATCGTTTTGGGCACAGCATTCTGAACTCCTATTTGGATCCACTCTTGATATTTCCGTAGTCTCCTTATATCACTTAATAAATTAGGGTTCCAATTTGGATCCTCAGTTGGGAAATTCACATCTAAATTCCCTGTTACTAGCCCGTTTCTGATATCTTCTCTTGCCCTCTCTTTGGCTGCCTTAAGTACCATCTCTTTCTCAGTAGAATCGATCAAAGTATCTAATATTACTTGTATGTCATCCCAGTCAGGATTTTGAGGTTTTATAACCATTTTTACTACTCGTGCCATTTTATCAGGATTTTCTCTATAAGTTCCGGCTGTTTGTTTCCAAATAACTAAATCTGCAGGAGTAAAAGGCACTTTTACAAATACTGGCCCTTCCACTCCTACACCTTGCCGTAAGGGGGCGATTACAGTCCGTTTTTGTCTGCCTATGTCTTTTCTATCCATAACTGGGGTGAGGTTAGACCGACTCCTGGTTCTGTGGGCTACTGGGGTCGTTGATTCTCTCTCTCTCCTTCCTGCCACAGTTAGGTTTTGCTCATCTTCCGAGGAAGAGAGATCAGGTGACGATGGGAGAGGAGAATAAAGAGGGAAGGGTGTACTAGATGAGACAGGTTCAGGATTAGGTGGGTTAGGAGCAGGCAGTGGGATAGGGACAGATGGAACAGGTGGGATAGGGTTAGGTTCTCTTTCTCTTGTTCCTATTGGAGCTACCTGTAAATCAATATCTGTATAATTTTCCCTACTCAGGCTTGCTTTCAACACCAAGTGTTCTAAACAATGTTCCTCACAAACCCCACACTTATTGCTTGCAGACGTTTTAACCATCATTAATCCACATTCATCCTGCCATTCTGGCTTTCCCCGTAAATAGAAAAACAAATCAACATACAGAACCTCATCCCATTTTCCTTCTTGTTTACAAAACGACATTAACTGCGAAATAGTGTTATATTGCAAAGTACCATATTTTGGCCATTTTTCACCATTCTCCAAGGCATATTCTGGCCACCATGTATTACAATAATCAATCAACTTAGCTTTACGTAATTCTTCCCCAAAATTACCCTGTTTCCAATGTGCTAATAAGCACCCCAAAGGAGAACTTTGCGGGATAGGGGTGTTGCCGCCCAAAATCCCTTTCAGTTTCTCCATTCCAAATATACCACAAATTGCCGAACCCGCAACGCTTTCGCAATTGTCTTATGGAAACGGTGCCTAGGCTTGTACCAGCAGGAATTCCTTTAGCCCAACCAAGCGTAGCTTTCACTGCGTCTTATTGGCAGGCACCCAAACCAAAGTAAAAAGCACCTTACCTTTCTCCCAGGGACGTTGCGAGCGGCAGAAGCGGTCACGACCAATCGAGCTCCCCGAGAATCCCTCGGTGCCGGCTGGAGCGTGGTCGAGTCGCGAAACTCGCTTCAGCAGCACCCGCAGGGTCCCATCTGGGGTCGCCAAAATGTTAGCGTTCAAAAACACATAATCACATAAGCGATTATATGCGGTGCTTTTTATTTATGAGCTCTGGGAATCGGGGTAGTTTCCACCCAAATCTGATTCCGACCATACATTCGAGGTGAACGTGTTTTATACGCTATCGTTATATAACTTTCATGATAATTGTCAAACTTATATTGTTCTATTGTATACACAGATTTCAGCTAAACATAGCCCCCTTTAAATTTCCAACATAGTTTCTCATGATTCTTCTTATGGCTATATAATAATTATATTTAGTTACTAAACAATCATCACATCTAACAATTATATCATTTATCATACTGCTTACGCAGGTACAGTGATGTGAGAAAACACAAAGCCTAATATTTTCAAAGACTATTTTTAACATTTTCCAGGGCTCCACTATCAAGGAGGCTACAGGAAGTGTGGGATACAATACCCAAGGGAATCTGGGGTTGGCCAACAAGATTTGAGATTTGACAATACCCGTGGGTGGATATTAACAAGTGACTTGAAAGTAAAGGTACCTTATTATTGTATTGTCCTGTTGTGAGTGAGAATGAGTGAGAGGACATATTAAAGAAATAAAAACAAAAAAAAAGAGTGAGCATGAATGAATGAAAGTATATGTTATATAGATTGTTGATTTAAAGTTTAACTTTATTTTCTGGAGGGAGGTGGATTGTATTATATTATTGGAGAGGAAGGATTTTCTGTGCTGTGGAGGGTGGGAGGTGTTCAAGTTGTCAGAGGAGTGGGTTGAAGCAGGAAAACAGAGGCCAGGGACAAACAAGTAAAATCCTGGGAAAATGGGACAAGGAACTAGTAAGTTGGGTTCAAGGAAAAAAGGGAGTAAAAAGGTGCCAGCAGACATACCCCAAGATAGTATTTTGGGGATTAAACTAGCTAATTGGGATATTGATCCTTGTACAAAGGAAAAGGATAAAATAAAGATGATTCAGTATTATATGATAGAATGGACAAAAAAGGAAATAAGACCCCACCACATCTATTGGCCAAGATACAGGTCTTTTGAAGCTTGGATTTGCCAAGCCTTAAATATATTTGTAAATTCAAAAGAACCGTGTGATCCAGAAGAAAAAGAATATGCCTCTTGTTGAACAGGAGACACAGAACCCCTGGGGGTAAAAGTTTTTAAGATATCAAAAAACCCCAGAGACAGAGCAAAGAGAGGAAAAGAAAGAAAAGGGCTGGGACCCCCTGGAAATATTGCCTCCTCCACCTGTCCCCGGAGCTCCCCCTCCTCCCGTGCTGGGAGCTCCCCCTCCTCCTGTGCTGGGGGCCCCGCCTCCCCCATCCATACTGGGTGCCTTCATTCCCACCCCTGCCTCTGCCCTATTAGCCATTCAGGCTTCACTGCCGACTCCTGCCCCTGCCTCTGTTCCCTTGGAGATCCCGGCTGCCACTGTCCAAATGAACCCCTTTCCTAGCGGAGGGGCACCATACCAAAATGCATGGAGCTCAGATAAATCCCAAAAGCAGCTCGATAATCCCTCTCCTATCACTGCTCCAAAACAAGGGAAAAGGGTTATAAAGATTGAAGAACAAAAAGGTTGGGATCAAGAAGTTAGTTTATTCCCATTACGAGAAGTACGTATGGGAGGGCTTCAAGGGGGACAGGATTTGTAAATGCCCTGTGACTGTGGTCACAGGGGTTTTCAGGTGAAGTAAGAGACGAGAATGCTGACTCTATGATCAGAAGGCTTGATTTATTATTTTATTTTATATATATATATATATATATATATATATTACATTATCACTATACTAAAAAGAAAAAGAAGGACAGGTTTTCTCAGAAGCTAACTAGGCTAAGAATAGAAAAGAAAAGAATAATAACAAGGGCAGCTCTCTCGGACTGTCTGAGATAGCTCAGTCTTTGATTGGCTATTAATTATAAACATCTAAGATGGGCTAATCACAGGTGGACCTGTTGCATTCTACAGCAGCAGATAACTATTGTTTACATTCTGTCTCTGAGGCTTCTTAGCTTCTCAGAAGGAAAAATCCTAAAGAAAGGATTTTTAGTGAAAAGATGTCTGCGACAATGCCCCCCTGACTTCTTCAGAAGTGAGAAATTTTTAAAAAGAGATTAAAGGATTATTGGAAGATCCCATCGGTACATTTGAACAATTAGATCAATTCTTAGGTCCCAACATTTTTACTTGAGAAAAAATTCAGTCAATAATGAAAATAATATTTTCCCAAGAGGAGAGGCAGATGATTAGAGCTGCTGGAATGAGAATTTGAGAGAGAGAGAATCAACAAGGTCCACCAGGGGACCAGAAAATGCCAATAACATCTCCTAACTGGAACCAAAATGAAAAGGTGGGGCAAGGACATAGGAATGATTATCATAATCTGATAATCAGAGGAATAAAAGAGGCAGCACCCTGAGGGCAAAATGTCAGAAAAGCTTTCCAGGGACAGCAAGGAAAGGAAGAAACTCCAACTGAATGGTTAGAGAGGCTCTGGAAGAATTTGAAACAGTACTCTGGAATAGACCCTCATAGCATAGCAGGGCAAGCCCTATTGAAGGTTAATTTTGTCACTCATGCCTGGCCAGATATTAGAAAAAAAGCTGGAAAAGATGGAGGACTGGCATGATAAGTCACTAAATTACCTATTGAAAAAATCTCAAAGGGTTTATGTACAGAGAGATGAAGAAAAAGCCAAAGTGGATGCAAAAATAATGATAGCACTATGCGACAGAGTAACTTCCACAAGAATTTGAAGCCCCCAGGTACCACTCCCAACATTCAGGCTTTAGAGACAGGGAAAAGGCAAGAAACAGAACTCCAGCACAATCAAAATCCCAGGAGCAAACTAAAAATGCCTGTTTCTATTGTGGGGAAGAAGGACACTATAAGAGGGAATGCCCTCACCTAAAAAAAGGACCGGAAAATATTCCAAGAGATCCACCCAGAAGAAGAATAGGGAGGTCATGGGCTTTATTTTCTGGGGGATAAATACTATCTAGAGCCTTTGATAACTTTAAAAGTAGGCCCTCAAGAGGAGATATTAGAATTTATAGTTGATACTGGGGCAGAGAGAACTTGTGTAGTGAGTATTCCAAGGGGATGTGATGTGAGCAATGACACTGTGAAGGTAACAGGAGCAAAAGGAGAAGGGTTTAAAGTTCCTGTAATTAAAAATGTAGTAATTGAAGGGGGAACCAGAATAGGGATGGGAGGTGTCTTATTAGTTCTTGGGAACCAGAATAGGGATGGGAGGTGTCTTATTAGTTCTTGGAGCAGCTAGCAACTTATTGAGGTGAGACTTGCAGGTGCAATTAGGAATAGGGGTTATACCAGAAGAAGAGAAGATGACAGCTGAAGTGTTAAAACTTGGCCAAGAAGATGAGGGAAATATTAACAAAAAGGTTTGGGCTGGGGAAGGAAATAGGGAAGGACTGAATATTGACCCCATAAGGGTCACGACTGAGAGACAAGAATGTCCCATGCATGTGCGTCAGTACCCTATATCCTTTGTTGGGAAGGATGAAAGTTTGACAAGAAAGTCCCACAGATATGTATGCTTAGCAGAAAGATTTTTGAATGTAGAATCTGAAGAAAGAATAGAGATGGAAGCAAGTTTTGATATAGAAGAAAAGAATTGCTGAGCCAGTCTTACTGGATAACCAAGAAGGCAAAGGGTGTGTTAGTTAGAAGGGGGTTTTATGACTTAGAGCAAAGGATAAACCCACCTCAAACAAGATGTTTTTACCAAGCAGAAAGATAGCACAGGCAAACAAGTCAGCAAATGTTGCAAGTAGAAAAAAGGTCTCAGAATTTTCCACTGCAAGAAAATTGAAAAACAACTTCTAGCTTAAACCATAATGTACTAACTTTTAGTGATTGGAGAATAGTAACATGAATATGGTAATTATAGTAGTTATGATAGGCTATAGATAAAAGTTAAGGTATAGATTGGTTCTACTGTATTAAGATGCTCAGCAAAGAAAAGTATATAATGCATTGTAACCAAAACCAAAGGGTCTCCAGGCCTGCCTGCAGCTGGAGCTGACAGCTGTAGGCACAGGCTCTGTCGCCCACGACCCTGGACTGCTGTAATGTCTTGGATGTAATAAACTGCATTTTGAAGAGCCGCCTGGAGTCCCGCATCTCTCATTTCGGCTCTTACTATCCTTAGAAGGAAGAGAAGGCTTAAAGCCGGTAATAGAAGAATTGATAAAGGATGGGACATTGGAACCTTGAATGTCTCCTCATAATACCCCTATTCTCCCAGTAAAGAAGTCTGATGGGAATTATAGATAAATACAAGACTTAAGGGAAGTTAAGAAGACAACTCGGACCTGTTACCCAGTGATACCCTGTGGTGGTGTTCGCAGGGGTCCCAGGACAAGGGAAGAGATGAGAATCTTGACTCCATGTTTCAGAAGGCTGATTTATTATTTTATGATATATATTATATTAAAAGAAAATGATATATTAAAACTACACTAAAGAATAGAAGAAAGGATTTCATCAGAAGGCTAGCAAACGATAGAAAGGAATGATAATAAGATCTTGCGACTGACCAGAGAGTCCGAGACAGCTGGACTGTGATTGGCCATTAATGAAAAACAACCACATGAGACCAATCAAAGATCCACCTGTTGCATTCCACAGCCGCAGATAATTATTGACATTTCATTTCTGAGGCCTCTCAGCTTCTCAGGAGAAAAGATCCTAGCAAAAGGATTTTTCATAAAATATGTCTGCGACAATACCCAATCCCTATACTCTTTTAAGTAAAGTCCCACCCCAGCATCAGTGGTTTAGTGTAGTGGATCTTAAAGATGCTTTTTGGGCTTGCCCATTAGCAGGGGAAAGCTGAAATATTTTGGCCTTTGAATGGGAGGATCCGAATACTGGGAGAAAGCAGCAACTAAGATGGACAAAGTTACCGCAGGGATTTACTGAATCTCCAAACCAATTTGGACAAGCTTTAGAAGAAATATTACACACTTTCCCCACTCCTCCTGGAATACAAATTACCCAATATGCAAATGATCTTTTATTATCAGGAGAAGCTGAAGTTAGAGAGGCTGCTATAAAACTTCTGAATTTTCTTGGGGAAAAAGGATTAAGAGTATCAAAAGGGAAACTACAATTTGTGGAAACGGAAGTAAAATATCTTGGCCAGTTAATAAGCAAAGGTAGCCGAAAGTTAAATCCTGAGAGGATTGCAGGGATTTTATCTCTTCTCCCTCCCTCTTCAAAGATGGAAGTTAGAAGGCTGCTAGGATTATTGGGATATTGTAGACTATGAATTGAAGGGTATATGCAGGCAGTAAAATTTTTATATGAAAAATTGACAGAGGGAGATGATATAAAGTGGACCAGGGAAGATGACTATATTAGAAGAACTGAAGTTGAAACTTGCCTGGGGAACCAGCTTTGAGCTTACCTTCATTGGAAAAGCCCTTCCATCTGTATGCAAATGTGGAAGGTGGAGTAGCTCATGGAGTTTTAGTCCAGGAGTGGGGAGGAGTGAAGAGACCAGTAGCTTATTTATCAAAATTGTTGGATCCAGTGAGCCTTGGCTGGCCTGTATGCATTCAAGCTATAGCAGCTACTGCTATTCTGGTAGAAGAGAGCCGTAAACTTACTTTTGGAAGTAAACTAATTGTGTGTACACCTCATGTGGTTTGAAACGTTAAATCAAAAAGCTGAAAAATGGTTAATAGACTCTAGGATATTAAAATATGAAGCAATTTTGATAGACAGTGATGACTTAACACCAGAAGTAAACAAAAGTTTGAATCCAGCTCAATTTTTATATGGAGAACCAAAAAGTAACTTGACACATAATTGTTTAGAAATTATCCAATACCAAACTAAAGTTCGGGAAGATCTAGAAGAACAAGCCCTCCCAGAAAGGGAAAGAATATATGTTGATGGTTCATCCAGACGCTTACAAGGAAAAAGAATGTCAGGATATGCCTTGGTTGATGAGCAAATGATGCAGACCATTGAAAAAGGAAAATTACCTTCAAATTGGTCGGCTCAGTCTTGTAAACTATATGCTCTAAAAAGAGCACTGGAATATTTGGCACACAAGAAAGGAACCATATATACTGATTGAAAGTATGCTTTTGGGGTAGTACACACCTTTGGAAAAATTTGGAAAGAAAGGGGTTACTAAATTCAAAAGGAAAGGGATTGATACATGAAGGGCTCATTTTAGAGGTTTTAGAGGCATTAAAATTGCCTGAAGAAATATCTGTAGTACATGTTAAAGGACACCAAAGGGGAATGACCTCAGAAATAAGAGGGAATAATTTAGCAGAACAAGAAGCTATAGATGCAGCAGAAAATGGGACCAAAAGGGTTATGACCCCAGACAAGGAACAATTGGAAGTTCCAAAGTTTAGTGAAGCAGAACAAAAGGAATTAAGTAATACAGGGGGAGAGAAAGATCCATTTGGGAAATGGAAACTTCCTGATGGAAGGCAGTTACTTAATAAGCCACTTACTCAGAAAGATGTTAGAACACATGCATCAAAAAAAAACTCATTGAGGCACTCAGGCTTTGTGTGATCACTTTTTAAGGAATTATGGGTGCATTGGAATTTTTGGATTGGCAAAGCAAATCACTGAGAAATGTATAACTTGCCAAAAGGTAAATAAAAAGGTAATGGGAAAGACAACATTAGGACCCTGTGAGTTAGCTCTGCGAGCATTTCAAAGTATCCAAGTGGATTTTACTGAACTTCTCCAAGTGCAGAGGTGGAAATTTTTATTAGTAGTAATAGACCATTTGACTCATTGGGTAAAAGATGCTCCCACTGTCAGAGCTACAGCTAATGCGGTATGTAAAATCCTTTTGGAACAAATTATTCCCAGGTATGGAATGGTTAATAGAATAGACACAGAGGAACTCATTTTACCTCAAGAGTCTTACAGCAAATAACTCAGGCCTTGGGAATAATATGGGAATTACATACCCCATGGCATCCACAGAGTTTGGGACAGATAGAAAGAATGAACCAGACTTTAAAGAGAACTTTAACAAAATTAATGATTGAAACCCAAATGTCGTGGGTAAAATGTTTACCTTTGGTTCTTTTGAGGGTCCGAACACAACCCAGGTCAGACCTGGGAGTGTCACCCTATGAGATGATGCTTGAATTACCCTTTCTGACCACCCAACATGAAATTGCTACTTATGAAGTAGGAGAAATGAGTGTTAGAAAATAAGTCACCACAATTACAAGAAGGCTTGAAAGTTTGTGGTTGAAAGGGATAATCCCTCAAACCACACCTTTAGAATTTAAAATCCATAATATCCATCCAGGGGAATGGGTACTAGTGAAAACATGGAAAGAACAATCTTTAGCTCCACAATGGGAAGGTCCTTTTCAGGTACTACTGATGACTGAGGCAGCAATCCGAACCAGGGAAAGAGGGTGGATCCACGCCAGCAGAATCAAAGGACGTGTGAAGGAACCTGAGGAGTGGACTATCACATCTAAACTGGGTGATACCAAATTGACTCTCAAGCAGGAACTGGGTGGTAATGAACTGGGAAGACCCAAATGATCCATGGAATGTACAAAGAATCACACCTAAGTGGGAAACAAGGCCAAGCTTATATCAGTGGTTTCAAGTGCCACCTGGACAAGTCCTGAGACACCTCCGGCACCCCCCTTGGGGAAGAATACTTCCACTTCAAACAGGAGGATTAGGACTGTTTCGGTCAGAGAGTTCTCATATTCTGGCCTTAGCCTGTGACTTATACAAAGAAGAGGAGGAATTACAATTTCCGTCAGTGCCATACATTATACCCTGTCTGATTTATCCCAACACCAGACATGCTAGCTGGGTTAAATGTAAATGTTTAAATTGTGGAAAACATTGGTATTGTAGTTCACAAAATCTATGCTCGCGTTGCATGAAGCGTCGAGCGCCAAACTTATTTCCTATCCAGACAGAACTAAGAACAACTGAAATAATAACTTTGCTTTGTGGAAGGGAAATACTTGTGCCTGTTGAATGGGACATATTTGAGGAATGGTGGGAAACTATGGTTAAGGAGTGTCAAAAATTATTTGCCTGGAAATTAGTGAAAAGGAAGTGACAAGAAAATAGAGGGCAAGACTGGGTTAGCCGCCATACTCGCCACCAAGATCATATACACCTGCTATGGGCAGCAACCCCATGGGAGGTGGGGGTATAAGCCATGACGGACCTCTGTTATTCCTTTTTCTGTCACTCATTTGTTGTCTTTTCCCTCTTGGGATACCAGCAAAATCATGTCACAAATGCTACCGAAAGCTTTACATGGAAAGAAACAGAGGTTCCTTTTTTATTACTCACACCCATGTCAACAGTCACTGCTATAACTGATCCAAATTAGGTACCTGTATGCAAAACAGGAAAAAATACTGGATTGCAGAAAACTTAGGAACAAGTGGTAATAGGTTGGGAAGCGAATGTCCAAAAGGGGAGAGATGGGTTTGTTTCACATTTGTCCTTAGAGGTAGAGTCCAAGATTTGGTAAAAGAACAATTAGTAACCAAAAAGGCAAAGCTAGCACAACAATCTAACTCTGTATCAACCCCACGTCAAGATCTGTATACGAAACTTAAACAGCAATTAGAATAAGAAATAGCTATCTCGAGATTTGGGGAAAACCTGTTTGTGGAATTGGGGGAAAGAATAAATAAGGAACTTAACATAACCAACTGTTTGGTCTGTGGAGGGGCTTTGATGACAGAGGAATGGCCATGGAAAGGCAGTAGCTTAGGCCCGGTTGAACTCCTTAAGTGGAACCGGACAAATATAAGAGGGGAACATCAACCAGAAGGGGGGATTTTAAGTTCAACAGCGATAGGAGAAGAATGTATCTGGTGCACTGGGAAAAATTTTCTTGGCGAAGTAGGAAATACTCCCTGTAAGAGATATGAAGTTAGTAATGGAACTTTTCCATGGTGGATCCCAGAGGAACCATCTCTGTATTGGACTCAGAGAAAAACAAAAGAAAAAATTTGCAAGTATAATAACGAAATCAAGCTCTTCCAATGTAATGATGCAGGCAAAAATCCTTATTTTGGGATCCCCGAAATATCTAAATTTTGGGAGAATATAAGTCAAGAGAAAAATTATTATTGAAAAGCACTAGATGGTTTATTTTGGATATGTGGGAAAAGAGCATAGCCAAGACTCCCCTCCCAGTGGAAAGGGAGTTGTACTCTGGGAATCATATAGCCAGGATTTTTTCTTTTACCAGGACCAGATGGAGATCAATTAGGAGTACCAATTTATGAGGACCTAAAAAGAAATAAAAGAGAATTGATTGGAGGATTTCAAAAATGGGGAGATGAGGAATGGCCCCCTGAATGCATAGTGGAAATATATGGACCGGCCACCTGGGCACAAGATGGGAGTTGGGGATATTGAACCGCAATTTATATATGCTGAATCGTACTATAAGACTCCAAGCAGTTTTAGAGATAATAACAAACAAAACTGCTCGGGCAATAGAATTAATATCAAGGCAAAAAATCCAAACAAGAGCTGCAGCGTATCAGAATAGGTTGGCTTTAGACTATTTATTAGCTGAAGAAGGGGGTGTTTGTGGAAAATTTAATACATCAGATTGCCGTTTGAAAATAGATGACAACGGGGATACTGTCCTCAATATAGCCAAGAATATATCAGAAAAATAGCCCATATACCGGTCCAAAATTGGGAACCAGTGCTAAAAACTAGCTGGTGGGGTAACACTGGGAATAGAATGGTGGAAGAAACTGGGCTTCTTCCTTTTATGTGCTACAGCTGGTTTGATATTTCTTCCTTGCTCGATTCCCTGGTTTTTTTTTTTGGCTAATCACCAGTGTAGTCCAAGGCATGCAAGTGGTAACAATGCCTATGGACCCAAAACTTGGTACATCTGGAATGGCACAAAAGATCACGGTGTTAAAGAAACAAAATATGGAAGAGCCCTTTGAAGAAGCAAAATGGATTTGTGAAAAAATGAGCAAATAATGGAAGTTAGAAAACAAGAATTTTTGCTCAAGCCAAATGATTTATAAAAAAGAAGAGGGGGGATTGTTATAAATACATATTACAATATTGTCTTTTCACAAATATTAAAATGGATGCTATATGTATAATGTTAAAGTAACTTTACTGTAAAGATACAGTGTTTCTATTTCTGTTGTTAACTAAACTTAGACATAGTAGTGAAATAGCTGATATAGTAGGCTTGTGTTAAAATGCCTGCTTGGTTGGGATTACATTCAGTGAACATATGATGGAGACCCCTGCTACTGACATGCCAATTATCAGCACTCACCATCTGTAGAAAATATGGGCCAAAGCCCAAACTGGAGGTGATAGCAAGAACGGATCAAAACCACAGCCAAGAAATATGCATGCTCTAAAAAGGCGGACCCGAGGAGGAGCTATGCTCAACAGTTCTTGGAACATGTAAACTAGTTTGGGGAAGTTTTAATGTGCATAATTGTTTATGAATATGCAGTAGACTGATGCAATAGACAGGGTATTTAAAGAGCATCTCCGAAATAGCAGGCGTGCTCTTGGCGGAATGCCAAGCACCCAGCCGTAAAATCTTTGCTTTACTGTCATTGTCTCCTATTGTCCTTTATTAAACGTTTAAATTTTTACAGGAGAGCGAACCTAGTTTATCACAATAATAACAATAATATTAATTTTCTGCATAAGTGTCCCAAGAAGGTGTCCTCACTCGGGAGGAGGCAGAAGAGGGCAGCCTGTTGACTGTCTTGGAGGTCTTTTGGGAAGTCCTCCTAACTAGGTGACATTTCTACCCTCCTTATATATAGGCCAATCTTCTCCTCTTTACATATAGCATGACTTAAGCAGAGACCAGAGTAAGATCATCATATATGAGGTAGCATGTACTTTATTAATCTTATTAGCATATGTAGGGGTATGCATTTGTCCCGGGTTACAATCTGGAGTAACTGTGAGAGACAACTGGTGACTTTTAAAAATTTTAAAGGTTTATTAAACCTTAACAAAAAATACAACAAAAGGACTAAATAAGGTGTCCTAGGGTGACGTTATGATGCTTGTATCCCCATTCGTGTGTTCTGTTTATGCTGGATATTATGTTCTGTGCCTTCAAGACTGGCTCTGAAGAGTGAATGTTTTGTTTTGGTTTTGCTATCAGCCGCTCCCCCACAGCTGGCGGGACACACAGACGGGGCAGTACATAGGGCTGCTTTTGCTTTTTGCTTGGCTTTTCGCTTCGCTCTCGCTCTTGCTTCTGCTTTGCTCTTGCTTTTTGCTTCTGCTCATTAGTTAGTTTAGCTAAGCAGTCCAAATTTTTCCTGGACTGTTTCTCCTTTCCCTTTTTTTGGACCTACTCGAACCTGCTCCGGACTGGGACCTGGGAAACACCGAGAGTTTGCACCTTGTGGCTACAGCAGCTACCCCAGCACTGGAGGGACTGATAACAGAGCAACCACCCCCAAGAGAGACTTTCTGAATTTGACATCTTTTTCAGAGCGGTGAAAGAGTGGTGTCATCCGGTATTGTTCATTTTGTGTGCTGGGGGGTACTGTGCCTGTTGAATAAACAGGTTCTTTCCATTTCACTCTGAGGAATCCTTCCCAAACTGGTTGGGGGGAGGGGCCCTGTGGGTTTGTTTTCTGGAGGGGCCCCCTTTTGGAGGTTTTCTCTCAAATTTGCCCTAAACCAGGACATAAGGAAAAATTACGGTGCTGGGAGCGCCCGTGCCTATCAGCCACGTGCTCGTCTTCAAAATGGATGCTCCACCATTTATACCTCTAGCCTCTCTTGAAGTCCTGTCAGTCGACTCCTTTCTTGCCATCTAGTGGTCAAGATCACTTTCTTACATCTTGATTGGAGGTCAGGTATTACTATCGTAACAAGCCAACCCTCCCCAAATGCCCCAACTACCAAGGCCATCCTGTGATAACAATGCAAGGGGGGAGGACATTACAGTAACATAACTATACATCTACAAAACTTCTTTTAACTTACATATAATGTTCACCCCTTAATTGTGAGAGCCAACCATCTCATTACTCATCTATAACATAACCAAACTATGTATTCTACTCCCATCTATGTCATTCTGATGAACTGTTAATGATGGGTCATGCACAGTAGCTGCTCACAGCATACCTGATCCCTCAAACTACAAGAAGAGTGTTAAATGAAAAGAGGCAAACCCGGTGAGGTGGGGTAGTATTTCTTTATCTTCACCATTGCTCAGCTGTGATAACTCTCTCCAGGGAAGCAGCAGTTACCACCCATCCTGAGGGGGTCTTGTCTGCTAATGGGCCATAATGGCACCAGCAGAGTAGGCAGCTGGAATGATCATCAAGGACTCCAAGAATATCCTATGACTCATAGGACTACATAATTACATTGTGAAAATCCCTGCCCTGGGGGAGGTACCACCTGAACTTGACTGCATATAATCTCGAAGTCTGGGAGCTTGGGAGACCACCACTGCTCTACAGACCCAGAGGAGGACCAGATGTTCAACAGGACCACCACTTTTGATAAGACTGCAACCATCACTTCAACAGGACAGCAACCACTGTTTAATTGGACTGCTCCCACCACCCTGACTAACAGGATGCCAGGTTGTACTCTGACTTTTGTGGGTTTAAGACAGTTTTTTCTGTATTGAAACATGGGGTCAGAAACTAGAGGATATATATATTAATCACATGAATTAGAAGGTATTGATTAAGAATAGGCACATAGATGATGGACGTTGCTTAATATTTACTGCATCCTTAGTTGCGTGAGAAAGGAAAGGAATACAGGAAAGGAATATATGCAAAACAACAAGAAAGAATGCAAGGATGCTTGATAAGAGGAAGGATGTTTATCAAGAACAGGATACAGTATGCAAGGATGCTGAGATAGTGAGGTTCCTTGGGCCCCTGAAACCAGATGAATCTGGACTCCTGGCTTAGGCAGTGGCCAAAAGATCAGTAAGCATGTGTGTGAAAAACACCATTCACTTGTTTCATCATTTCAGAAGTTTAATAGCAATAAAATAGTAGTAAAAATTAGAACAATAGAATTTGGACAATCAAAGTTAGGACAATAAAAGACAATCAAAAGCAAAGAATTACAGACGTCCGGGTGCTTTTGCATTCTGACAGAAAAGCACGCTTTGCTAACAAACGATTAACCCTTAAAAGCAATAGCCTATTGCATATTCATATATCTCATATATTATTTAAACATTCCTTTCAAACTAGGGGTTTTTCGGCTTAATATTACTTCCCCCCTTCATCTTGTAAATCAATCGTCTCGGGCCCCTCAGAGTCTGGGTTTGTCCGATAAGGAGGCAGTAATTCTTTGCTTAGGAACTTGGTATCTTGTTGCTGTTATCTCTATGCAAAGAAATTCTTGATTATCTTATCCATTCCTTGAGCTAGTTACAAAAAGTACCTTACATCACAGAGTTTCTATTTTAATATTATGCTATAGCCTACAAACCATATTTACTTAAAAGAGATCAATACAGTATAACTTTCCAACATAACACATATAGTATTCATTTTAATATTTGCAAAGAGCCAATCATATAATATGCATTTTTCATAATCCCCCCCCTCTTATTTTTTATAAATCATTAGGCTTGAGCAATATTTCTTGTCCACTTACATTCTTTGGACTATGCTGGTAATCAAATAAAAGAGGGGATTAAACAAGGAAGAAATATCAAAACAGTTGTAACACATAAAAGGAAGAAGCCTAATTTCTTCCACCATCCTATCCCCAATACGTTACCCCACCAGCTAATCTTTAACACTGTTTTCGAATTTTGGACCGATACCTGGGTTATTTTTCTGATATCTTTTGCTTTTTCCAGGATGACATCCCCATTGTCATGTATTTTCAGCAATCTGATATATTAAACTTTCCACAAACAACCCCTTCTTTAGCCAATAAATAGTCTAAAGCCAGCCTATTCTGATACACTACAGGTTTTTTTTGGCTTTGCTGACTTGATATTAATTCCAATGCCTGAGCAGCTTTGTTTGTTATCATCTCTATAACTGCCTGGAGTCTTAAAATATGATTCAGCATATAATTTGGGGCCAATACAGAGTTAGATTGCTGTGCTGGTTTTACCTTTTTGTTTACTAATTATTCTTTTACCGAATCTTGGACTATATCTCTAAGATTAATGTAGAGGAATTCCTCTTTGATCAAGGGCATAGGTTGCCCCTAGAGGGATTGGACAACCCAGCCTTAACCTAACAAGGGACTGACATCCTTGGAGTCACCTTGAAGGCTCAGAAAGAGGAAATGTTGTGATGTTGCAAGAGCTAAGACAAATGTTAGATCGGATGCTTTAACCACAAAAAGGGCTGTACCCGATCATGCGGTGCCTTGACGCTTACCAATAAAATAGAGTAGCAGACCCATGATCGAGGCTGTGCAACCAATCATAGATAGTTGGCTGCCGCATGAACAAGGGAAATGTGTATAAAAGGAGCGTTGTTCAGGCAATAAGAGGAGAACCTCATGTAACTGTATCAGTGTGATTGTCGTTACTTGGCCGGCTCTCCGTGGGACCCTCGTCAGATTAAATGTAAAACAAATCCATCTCTCTCCTTTTGGACATTCAATTCCCCATCTATTACCACTTTTTCCTAAGTGTCTTGCAATCCAATATTTTTCTCATTTTGCCTGCAGGTACTTAATTTGGATGGGTTATAACAGTGACTGTTGACATGGGTGTGTGTAATAAAAAAGGAACTTTGGCTTCTTTCCATGTAATGCTTTCAGAAGCATTTGTGACACGATCTTGCCATTTCGAAAGGGAAAAGACAACAAATGAGTGACAGAAAAAGGAATAACAGAGGTCTGGTATGGCTTATACCCCCACCTCCCATGCCTATGGGATTGCTGCCCATAGCAGGTGCATATGATCTTCTCGGTGGCGCATACAGCGGCCAATCCAGTCTTGCCCTCTTTTTCCCTTGTCACTTCCTTTTCACTAATTTCCTGGCAAATCATTTTTGATACCCCTTAACTGTGGTTTCCCACCATTCCTCAGGTATCTCTCATTCAACAGGCACTACTAATTTTCATCCAGAAAACAAAGTTATTATTTCAGTTGTTTTGAGTTCTATCTGGATAGGGAATAGATTTGGTGCTCGACACTTCATGCAATGCGAGCATAGATTTTGTGAACTACAATTCCAATTTTTCCTACAATTTAAATATTTACTTATAACCCAGCTAGCGTGTCAAGTATTGGGATGAATCAAACAGAGTATACAGTATGGCACTGACGGAAATAGTAATTCCCCGTCTTCTTTGCACCAGTCATTGGCTATGGCCAGAATATGACAACTCTCAGACTGAATTAGTCCTGATCCTCCTGTTTGAAATAGGAGTATTCCTCCCCAAGGAGGTATCTGAGGTGTCTCAGGGTTTATTCAGGCAGTACTTGAAAACAGTGATGTAAGCTTGGCCTTATTTGCCAATTAGATGTGATTCTTTGTACATTCCTTGGATCATTTGGGTCTTCCCAAACAATTACCACCCAGTCTCCATTTGAAAGTGAATTTGGTATCACCCGGTTTAGATGTGATAGTCCACTCCTCAGGTTCCTTCACAAGTCCTTTGATTCTGCTGGCATGAATCCACCCTTTTTCCCTGATTCAGATTGCTTCCTCAATAGTACCTGAAAAGGACTTCATAATAGCACAGGGACAGTGACAAAAGGAAGACAATACTACATCAGCTTTTGCCATCAGCATTCCCCAAAACTTTGTGGGTTTAGCAAAAAGTTTTTTTCCACAGCTGCCTCTTCTTGTTGTATCCAGCTGTGCTAACAGCTGCAGAAGCAAATTCTTCTTTCCACAAGCCACAATTAGTTAAACAAGAAAGGCCAAGCCGATTTTAACATGAGATGAATCACATCTATTGCTTTTTACCCTTTGGGCAACTTTTAACCATTTTAGCATTACAGACCCATTCCTCAGAACAAAAGGCCCCCACCTCCTAACAGCAAGAAAAAAGAAAAGAAACAAACAGAAAGAAAAAATAAATCTTGATTTAAAAATAAACCAACTTTTTGAGGTTTGTAGAATCAGCAAGAGATTAAGGCTATATCTGCCTTGGTCTTATCTCTAGTGCTGGCCCCTCTATCTCTCTTTTCACAGTAGTGCTTTCAACGCTGTCCCTCACCCTTCCCCCGCTACCGCCACTGCACTGCAGGGGCCCGTCAAGGGCAGATCCTGCCCTAGCGGGAGCGGGGCGAAAAAAATCACAGCCACCTGCACAGGGACCCTGGGGGCATGCCTCGCGTTCCTTTCGCCCCCTCTTTCTGTCTCTCTCCCTCGACCCACTTGCCGGGGCTGAGGCTGCCATGCTGGGCTCGGGACCCCGGCAGGCTGGGAGCCACCCCCGGCAGCTTCCCCACTGAGCCAGCCTGCTCCTCAGTGGCAAACCTGCACAATCCACACCCAGCACCGCCGCCGGGCCAGTGAGCTCCTCCAGCAACCCCACACCCTCCAGGACCCTGGCACAACCAAGCCAGCTCCCAACCCCAGCGGTGCCCCACGCAAACTGCGCCCTGCGGTGCCCCACGCAAACTGCGCCCTGCGCCGCCTCCACCAGGTAGGCGCACGCTGGGAGTTGCCAGCCTGGGTCACCTCCATAAATCAGCCCCTGCCACAACCCCCTGAGACCTTGCCGCTTGCTCAAGAGCAGCCAAACACCTCCTAAACTCGACAGCCTTTAACTTGGTGTCCCCAGGTGCTCTTATAATTTTTTTTTCTTTTGTAGGCATTTGGACAAACCATCAACATATTTTCTTTCCCCTTCTAGGAGAGCTTGTTCTGCTAAACCTTCCCGAACCTCAGTTTGGCACTGAACACCCTTCATACAGAAATTGTATTCAAACTCCTGTCCTCCTCCAGTACGAAGTTATCATTATTCCACATTCCAACATCTTAGAGTCTGTTAACCACTTAACCACCCCTCTTCTTCTTTTTCAACCTTTCTTTTTCTTATTTTTTCTTTTTTTTCTTTTTTTTTTTTTTAACACACTTTGGACTGCATAAGGTGTACAAACAACTAGTTTTTTTCTAAAAGTAAGTCCACAGCCTTTTTTTTCTTCTGGTACAACCCCCATTTCCAGTTGCATCTGCAAGTCTCTTCCCAACAAGCTGATGTCTGCCCCAGGAACCAACAAGATGTCCTATCTCCATGCCAGTCTCTCTCTTAATTACTCCATTTTCAATGACAGGGATTTTAAATCTTTCTCCTTCTGCCCCTGTCACCTCTACCGTGTCACCACCCATATCACATCTCCTTGGAATCTCCACCACACAAGTTCTCTCTGCCCCAGAATCAACCACAAATTCCAATAATTCCTCTTGGAGGCCTGCTTCCCAAGTTATCAAAGGCTCCAGATATCATTCATTCACCAGAAAACAGAGCCCACAATCTTCCCACTCCTTCACAGGGCGCTTCCCCTGAAGCACCTCCAAGTCCCCTTCTAAGTGCAGGTGCCCTCCCCCGCTGCAGCAGAAACAGGCATTCCTAGTCCCTTCCCAGAACCCTGACCACACCATGGCTCTGCCTTCCTCCTGAACCCCTCTCATAGATACAGCAGGAGCTGGAATCACTGAGGGAGCAGAGACGAGAGCAGGGGTCGGCAGTGAGGCTGGAACCAATAAAGGAACAGAGTTAGGAGTGGAAGTCAGCAGGAAAGCCAGAATCAACAAAGAAATAGAGGTAGGAGCAGGTAGCTCTAGAGTCGCAGCAGGAACCGGAGTGATCTCGGTCAGTACGGGCGGGGAGGGCTGAAACTCCTGACACAGGCAGAGAAGCTGATATGGGTAGGAAAACTGGAACTCCTGGCATGAGCAGAGAAACTGGAGGCAGAGAGAGGCAACATTTCCAGGGGGTCCCAGCCCCTTTCTCTGGCTTCCCACCTCATTTTCCCATGAGAAATCCATTCCCCTGACATCCAATCCATTCCCCTGACAACTTGAACACCTCCCACTCTTCACAGCATAGAAAAATACAATCCACCTTCTTCCAGAAAAGTTAAACTTCAAATCCACAATCCATTTCACATATACTTTCATTCATTCACACTCACTCCCTTAATTTTTTTAATATGTCTCACTCACTCCCACTTGTGACAGTGGTCACAGGGGTTTTCAGGATGAGGGGAGAGATGTAGATCTGACTCCATATTTCAGAAGGCTTGATTTATTATTTTATGATATATATATTACATTGTAACTATACTAAAAAGAAATAGAAGGAAAGGTTTCCTCTCAGAAGGCTAGTTAAGAATAGAATGGAATGAATAACAAAGATCTGTGGCTCAGACAGAGAAAGAGCCAGCTCTGCCGTGAGTGGTCACTAAATCCAAACATCCACACGAGACCAATCACGGACCCACCTGTTGCATTCCACACCAGCAGATAACCATTGTTTACATTTTGTCTCTGAGGCCTCTTAGCTTCTCAGAAGGAAAAATCCTAAAGAAAAGGATTTTCACAAAAAATGTCTGCGACACCCACTCACAACAGAACAACACAAAATAAGGTGCCTTTATTCTCAAGTCACTTGTTAATATCCACCCACGGGTATTATAAAATCTCAAAATGTTATTGGCCAACCCTGGATGCTCTTGGGTATCCATCAATCCAGCTGTGTTGTTCAACCCTGGATGTTCTTGGGCATATCCTCAATCCGGCAGAATTTTATTCAACCCTGGATGCTCTTGCGCATATTTAGCCCTCAACCCAGCAGAATTTTTACAGCCCACCTCCACTTTTTATCCCACTTTCCTAGTGGATTTTGCCAGGAAATCCCTCGGCTCCCTCTCTCCTAGGGGTTCCACCCCTTCCTTGAGACCTAGTTCCAGTTACCCCAGGGGATTCTCTCACCTAGAAATTGCAGTTTCCCTTTTGATACTCTTAATCCTTTTTCCCCAAGAAAATTCAAAAGTTTTATAGTAGCCTCTCTAACCTCAACTTCAGCTTCCCCGGATAATAAAAGATCATCCATATATTGGATAATTTGTATTCCAGGAGGGGTGAGGAAAGCTTGTAGTATTGTTTCTAAAGCTTGCCCAAATTGGTTTGGAGATTCAGCAAACCCCTGTGGTAACTTTGTCCATCTTAGTTGCTGCTTTCTCCCAGTTTTTGGATCCTCCTATTCAAAGGCGAAGATATTTTGGCTTTCCTAGGCTAGTGAACAAGCCCAAAAAGCATCTTTAAGAGTCACTACACTAAACCACTGATGCTGGGGTGGGACCTTACTTTAAAGAGTGTAGGGATTTGGTACCACTGGGTAGCGGGTCCGAGTTCTTTTGTTTACCTCCTGTAAGTCTTGTACCAATCTATAGTTCCCATGGGGCTTCTTTTCTGGGAGAATAGGGGTATTATGAGGAGACATACAAGGTTCTAATGTCCCATCCTTTATTAGTCCTTCTATTACTGGCTTCAAACCTTCCCATCCTTCTAAGGATTTAGCATACTGATGTACATGTATGGGACAATCTCCTCTCTCAATCGTGACCCTTATGGGGTCAATATCTAATCCTCCCCTATTTCCTTCCACAGCCCAAACTTCCTTGTTAATTTTATCCTCATCATCTTGGCCAAGTTTTAAAACTCTAGCTGTCATTTTCTCATTTTCTGGTATAACCCCTATTCCTAATTTCACCTGTAAATCTCTTCCTAAGAAGTTGCTACTTGCTTCAGAGACCAATAAGACATCCCTGATCCAAATTCTAGTTTCTCCCTCAATTACCACATCTTTAATGACAGGTACTGTAAAACTCTCTCCTTTTGTCCCTGTTACCTTTACACTGTCTTTGCTTACACTATAACCTTTTGGAATATTTAACAGGAAGGTTCTTTCTGCCCCTGTGTCTACCACAAATTCTAATTTTTCTTTTCGGGGACCCGCTTTTAAAGTTATCACAGGCTCCAGATGGTATTTGTCCCCCAGAAAATAGAGCCTATGACTTCCCTATTCTTCCTCTGGGCCCATCTATGAGAAGATTTTCAGATCTTTTATCCGATCAGGGCAATTTCTTCTATAATGTCCTTTGACCCCACAGTAAAAACAGATATTTCTAGAATGCTACTGAGATTTGGTTTTTATTGGGGTTCTGTTCTTTTCCTTTCCCCTGTCTCTGCGACCTTCATGTCTAGGAGTGGTGCCTGGGGGTTTTAGATTCCTCTGGAAATTACTTTCTCACATAGAGGTTGCCATAATTTTTGCTTTCACTTTAGCTTTTTTTTCATCTCTCCAGACATAAATCTTTTGAGCTTCCTTTAATAAATCATCTAGTGATCTATTGTGCCAATCTTCCATTTTTTTCCTATTTTTTTTCTAATATAATGCCAGGCATTAGTGACAAAATTAATTCTTAACAGAGCTTGTCCCACAATAGTCTCAGGGTCTATTCTGGAATATTGTTTCATATTTCTCCTAAGTCTGTCTAACCATTCAGTTGGAGTTTCTTCTTTCCCCTGCTGTCCCTCAAAAGCCTTTTTAGCATTTAGCTCTTGGGGTGCCACCTCTTTTATTCCCTTGATTATCAAATTACGATAATCATTCATGTGTTTCCTCCCCTCCTGATCATTTTGACTCCAATTAGGAGGTGCTATTGGCATTTTCTGATCTTCTGGGAGGCCCTGCTGGTTTTCCCTTTCCCAAATTTTTATTCTAGCAGCCCTGATCATTTGCCTCTCCTCCTGAGAAAAAACTATTTTCATTATAGATTGCATCTCTTCCCAAGTAAAAATGTTTGGACCTGAGAATTGGTCTAATTGTTCAGCTGTGCCTATGGGACCTTCTAGTTATCTATTGATTTCCTTTTTTAAATTTTTGACTTCAGAAGAAGTCAAAGGGGCATTTACAAACCCTGTTCCCCCCCCTCCCATTGGAACTTCTCATAGTGGGAATAAACTAATCTCTTCATCCCACTCTTTTTGTTCTTTATCCTTTATAACCTTTCTCCCTTGTTTTGAGGAAAAATCAGGGGAGGGCTGTCTTTTAACTGAGACTGAGACCCCTATAATCCTAACACGGGGTGGGAGTGGCGCTGGCCTGACTGAAGCAAGATGTTTGCCAAATGTTGCCTGCAGGTGTGTTCACTGGACCACAACTGGTTTCCCATAGAAACCCATCCAGAAAACAATTGCTCTCACTCACTGCTGAGAACATGGACTGTCTGTACTCATTTTTCAATGGCCTTATTTCTCCATTGTCTTTTACCTGTTCTCCCCTCGGTGATTTCAATAGACTTATCCTTCATTGTCTTTTACCTGCTCCGCCCTTGGTGGAGGACTATAATAGACCCCTGAGTTAACCAAGACTTTGAGATTGTCCCCAGCGTGACAAGACAGATCTATTGGTCAGACCATGAGCATTTCGTCTCTCAGTTGGTAGCTATTTTCCTTCCCCTCTTTCTCTCTCTCTCTCTCTCTCTTTATCCTTTATTCTCTTTTCTAATCCTTCTATCGCATTTGCTCTGGGCACTCAATAAAGGTACATTTGTTTTGTTTAATGCTGAAATCCCCTCTGTGTTGTTTTTTGCACTCTGAGATCAGTTAACAAACCATCACGACCCCTGCTTGTACTAGCAGACCGTGACACCACACCGGGGTTCCTGTTTGTTCTGGCTGTCCCACCCCCGACTGCTTCTCCTGCAGCTGTCCCCACTGCCTCATCTCCGGCTGCTCTGCCCATGCCGACTGCACTGGGCGCCACCACCGCTGCCGCCCCCGCCCTGCCTGCTTTGTCTATGCTGGGAGCTGCCAACCCAGCCGCCATGAACCATGTGAGGGCTATCCATGCTCCAGTTTGGTTCCCACCATAAGACACCCCTCCTTTGGCAGTTCTGGCAGCAGACCCCACCTATGCCCTCCCCTTGGAGGATCAAGCCTCAGCGCGAATCCCTCCCCTCACCCCCCTTCCTCCAACACTTCCATCCGTCCCTGCCCTGGGTCCCATTCCCTTGGTATCAACAGCTCCTTCAGTTCAAGAAAACTTTGTCCCTGAAGAAGCACCTTATCGAAACACAAGAAGCTCAGTTAAAAGACAGCCCTCCCCTGATTTTTCCTCAAAACAAAGGGAGAAAGGTTATAAAGGATAAAGAACAAAAAGAGTGGGATGAAGAGATTAGTTTATTCCCACTACGAGAAGTTCCAATGGGAGGGGGGTGTTGCCTTCTTGTGAAGGCCGCGGTGACCTGGTTTCAGAGTCCAGCACGGTGATCTCCTCCTTGGGATCCTTCGGGGCCAATAACGGACGCTAACACCAATGTGGTGGACGGTTAAAGGCCTTTATTGAGGGGTCTCAAGGGTATTTATGGACTAAGGGGTTTCTCTACGTCAGACAGGGGTTTGGCTATACTTTCTAGGGTTAGTATGGAGTGGAAAGTTACTGGCATCCATAGGTTAGGGGGGGCTACCTGTTTGGCTACATTCCAAGGGTGATCCTTATCTATGGGGAGAGGGGCAGAAGGATTCCAGTAATTTTCCGTTACAGCCCGAAATCTTCCGAACGCCTGTCCCTTACTACTACAGGGGGGGAACAGGGTTTGTAAATGCCCCTTTGACTTCTTCTGAAGTCAAAAATTTAAAAAAGGAAATCAATAGATAACTAGAAGGTCCCATAGGCACAGCTGAACAATTAGACCAATTCTCAGGTCCAAACATTTTTACTTGGGAAGAGATGCAATCTATAATGAAAATAGTTTTTTCTCAGGAGGAGAGGCAAATGATCAGGGCTGCTAGAATAAAAATTTGGGAAAGGGAAAACCAGCAGGGCCTCCCAGAAGATCAGAAAATGCCAATAGCACCTCCTAATTGGAGTCAAAATGATCAGGAGGGGAGGAAACACATGAATGATTATCGTAATTTGATAATCAAGGGAATAAAAGAGGTGGCACCCCAAGAGCTAAATGCTAAAAAGGCTTTTGAGGGACAGCAGGGGAAAGAAGAAACTCCAACTGAATGGTTAGACAGACTTAGGAGAAATATGAAACAATATTCCAGAATAGACCCTGAGACTATTGTGGGACAAGCTCTGTTAAGAATTAATTTTGTCACTAATGCCTGGCATTATATTAGAAAAAAAATAGGAAAAAAATGGAAGATTGGCACAATAGATCACTAGATGATTTATTAAAGGAAGCTCAAAAGATTTATGTCTGGAGAGATGAAAAAAAAGCTAAAGTGAAAGCAAAAATTATGGCAACCTCTATGTGAGAAAGTAATTTCCAGAGGAATCTAAAACCCCCAGGCACCACTCCTAGACATGAAGGTCGCAGAGACAGGGGAAAGGAAAAGAACAGAACCCCAATAAAAACCAAATCTCAGTAGCATTCTAGAAATATCTGTTTTTACTGTGGGGTCAAAGGACATTATAGAAGAAATTGCCCTGATCGGATAAAAGATCTGAAAATCTTCTCATAGATGGGCCCAGAGGAAGAATAGGGAAGTCATAGGCTCTATTTTCTGGGGGACAAATACCATCTGGAGCCTGTGATAACTTTAAAAGCGGGTCCCCGAAAAGAAAAATTAGAATTTGTGGTAGACACAGGGGCAGAAAGAACCTTCCTGTTAAATATTCCAAAAGGTTATAGTGTAAGCAAAGACAGTGTAAAGGTAACAGGGACAAAAGGAGAGAGTTTTACAGTACCTGTCATTAAAGATGTGGTAATTGAGGGAGAAACTAGAATTTGGATCAGGGATGTCTTATTGGTCTCTGAAGCAAGTAGCAACTTCTTAGGAAGAGATTTACAGGTGAAATTAGGAATAGGGGTTATACCAGAAAATGAGAAAATGACAGCTAGAGTTTTAAAACTTGGCCAAGATGATGAGGATAAAATTAACAAGGAAGTTTGGGCTGTGGAAGGAAATAGGGGAGGATTAGATATTGACCCCATAAGGGTCACGATTGAGAGAGGAGATTGTCCCATACATGTACATCAGTATGCTAAATCCTTAGAAGGATGGGAAGGTTTGAAGCCAGTAATAGAAGGACTAATAAAGGATGGGACATTAGAACCTTGTATGTCTCCTCATAATACCCCTATTCTCCCAGAAAAGAAGCCCCATGGGAACTATAGATTGGTACAAGACTTACAGGAGGTAAACAAAAGAACTCGGACCCGCTACCCAGTGGTACCAAATCCCTACACTCTTTAAAGTAAGGTCCCACCCCAGCATCAGTGGTTTAGTGTAGTGACTCTTAAAGATGCTTTTTGGGCTTGTTCACTAGCCTAGGAAAGCCAAAATATCTTCGCCTTTGAATAGGAGGATCCAAAAACTGGGAGAAAGCAGCAACTAAGATGGACAAAGTTACCACAGGGGTTTGCTGAATCTCCAAACCAATTTGGGCAAGCTTTAGAAACAATACTACAAGCTTTCCTCACCCCTCCTGGAATACAAATTATCCAATATATGGATGATCTTTTATTATCCGGGGAAGCTGAAGTTGAGGTTAGAGAGGCTACTATAAAACTTTTGAATTTTCTTGGGGAAAAAGGATTAAGAGTATCAAAAGGGAAACTGCAATTTCTAGGTGAGAGAATCCCCTGGGGTAACTGGAACTAGGTCTCAAGGAAGGGGTGGAACCCCTAGGAGAGAGGGAGCCGAGGGATTTCCTGGCAAAATCCACTAGGAAAGTGGGATAAAAAGTGGAGGTGGGCTGTAAAAATTCTGCTGGGTTGAGGGCTAAATATGCGCAAGAGCATCCAGGGTTGAATAAAATTCTGCCGGATTGAGGATATGCCCAAGAACATCCAGGGTTGAACAACACAGCTGGATTGATGGATACCCAAGAGCATCCAGGGTTGGCCAATAACATTTTGAGATTTTATAATACCCGTGGGTGGATATTAACAAGTGACTTGAGAATAAAGGCACCTTATTTTGTGTTGTTCTGTTGTGAGTGGGTGTCGCAGACATTTTTTGTGAAAATCCTTTTCTTTAGGATTTTTCCTTCTGAGAAGCTAAGAGGCCTCAGAGACAAAATGTAAACAATGGTTATCTGCTGGTGTGGAATGCAACAGGTGGGTCCGTGATTGGTCTCGTGTGGATGTTTGGATTTAGTGACCACTCACGGCAGAGCTGGCTCTTTCTCTGTCTGAGCCACAGATCTTTGTTATTCATTCCATTCTATTCTTAACTAGCCTTCTGAGAGGAAACCTTTCCTTCTATTTCTTTTTAGTATAGTTACAATGTAATATATATATCATAAAATAATAAATCAAGCCTTCTGAAATATGGAGTCAGATCTACATCTCTCCCCTCATCCTGAAAACCCCTGTGACCACTGTCACAAGTGGGAGTGAGTGAGACATATTAAAAAAATTAAGGGAGTGAGTGTGAATGAATGAAAGTATATGTGAAATGGATTGTGGATTTGAAGTTTAACTTTTCTGGAAGAAGGTGGATTGTATTTTTCTATGCTGTGAAGAGTGGGAGGTGTTCAAGTTGTCAGGGGAATGGATTGGATGTCAGGGGAATGGATTTCTCATGGGAAAATGAGGTGGGAAGCCAGAGAAAGGGGCTGGGACCCCCTGGAAATGTTGCCTCTCTCTGCCTCCAGTTTCTCTGCTCATGCCAGGAGTTCCAGTTTTCCTACCCATATCAGCTTCTCTGCCTGTGTCAGGAGTTTCAGCCCTCCCCGCCCGTACTGACCGAGATCACTCCGGTTCCTGCTGCGACTCTAGAGCTACCTGCTCCTACCTCTATTTCTTTGTTGATTCTGGCTTTCCTGCTGACTTCCACTCCTAACTCTGTTCCTTTATTGGTTCCAGCCTCACTGCCGACCCCTGCTCTCGTCTCTGCTCCCTCAGTGATTCCAGCTCCTGCTGTATCTATGAGAGGGGTTCAGGAGGAAGGCAGAGCCATGGTGTGGTCAGGGTTCTGGGAAGGGACTAGGAATGCCTGTTTCTGCTGCAGCGGGGGAGGGCACCTGCACTTAGAAGGGGACTTGGAGGTGCTTCAGGGGAAGCGCCCTGTGAAGGAGTGGGAAGATTGTGGGCTCTGTTTTCTGGTGAATGAATGATATCTGGAGCCTTTGATAACTTGGGAAGCAGGCCTCCAAGAGGAATTATTGGAATTTGTGGTTGATTCTGGGGCAGAGAGAACTTGTGTGGTGGAGATTCCAAGGAGATGTGATATGGGTGGTGACACGGTAGAGGTGACAGGGGCAGAAGGAGAAAGATTTAAAATCCCTGTCATTGAAAATGGAGTAATTAAGAGAGAGACTGGCATGGAGATAGGACATCTTGTTGGTTCCTGGGGCAGACATCAGCTTGTTGGGAAGAGACTTGCAGATGCAACTGGAAATGGGGGTTGTACCAGAAGAAAAAAAAGGCTGTGGACTTACTTTTAGAAAAAAACTAGTTGTTTGTACACCTTATGCAGTCCAAAGTGTGTTAAAAAAAAAAAAAAGAAAAAAAAGAAAAAATAAGAAAAAGAAAGGTTGAAAAAGAAGAAGAGGGGTGGTTAAGTGGTTAACAGACTCTAAGATGTTGGAATGTGGAATAATGATAACTTCGTACTGGAGGAGGACAGGAGTTTGAATACAATTTCTGTATGAAGGGTGTTCAGTGCCAAACTGAGGTTCGGGAAGGTTTAGCAGAACAAGCTCTCCTAGAAGGGGAAAGAAAATATGTTGATGGTTTGTCCAAATGCCTACAAAAGAAAAAAAAATTATAAGAGCACCTGGGGACACCAAGTTAAAGGCTGTCGAGTTTAGGAGGTGTTTGGCTGCTCTTGAGCAAGCGGCAAGGTCTCAGGGGGTTGTGGCAGGGGCTGATTTATGGAGGTGACCCAGGCTGGCAACTCCCAGCGTGCGCCTACCTGGTGGAGGCGGCGCAGGGCGCAGTTTGCGTGGGGCACCGCAGGGCGCAGTTTGCGTGGGGCACCGCTGGGGTTGGGAGCTGGCTTGGTTGTGCCAGGGTCCTGGAGGGTGTGGGGTTGCTGGAGGAGCTCACTGGCCCGGCGGCGGTGCTGGGTGTGGATTGTGCAGGTTTGCCACTGAGGAGCAGGCTGGCTCAGTGGGGAAGCTGCCGGGGGTGGCTCCCAGCCTGCCGGGGTCCCGAGCCCAGCATGGCAGCCTCAGCCCCGGCAAGTGGGTCGAGGGAGAGAGACAGAAAGAGGGGGCGAAAGGAACGCGAGGCATGCCCCCAGGGTCCCTGTGCAGGTGGCTGTGATTTTTTTCGCCCCGCTCCCGCTAGGGCAGGATCTGCCCTTGACGGGCCCCTGCAGTGCAGTGGCGGTAGCGGGGGAAGGGTGAGGGACAGCGTTGAAAGCACTACTGTGAAAAGAGAGATAGAGGGGCCAGCACTAGAGATAAGACCAAGGCAGATATAGCCTTAATCTCTTGCTGATTCTACAAACCTCAAAAAGTTGGTTTATTTTTAAATCAAGATTTATTTTTTCTTTCTGTTTGTTTCTTTTCTTTTTTCTTGCTGTTAGGAGGTGGGGGCCTTTTGTTCTGAGGAATGGGTCTGTAATGCTAAAATGGTTAAAAGTTGCCCAAAGGGTAAAAAGCAATAGATGTGATTCATCTCATGTTAAAATCGGCTTGGCCTTTCTTGTTTAACTAATTGTGGCTTGTGGAAAGAAGAATTTGCTTCTGCAGCTGTTAGCACAGCTGGATACAACAAGAAGAGGCAGCTGTGGAAAAAAACTTTTTGCTAAACCCACAAAGTTTTGGGGAATGCTGATGGCAAAAGCTGATGTAGTATTGTCTTCCTTTTGTCACTGTCCCTGTGCTATTATGAAGTCCTTTTCAGGTACTATTGAGGAAGCAATCTGAATCAGGGAAAAAGGGTGGATTCATGCCAGCAGAATCAAAGGACTTGTGAAGGAACCTGAGGAGTGGACTATCACATCTAAACCGGGTGATACCAAATTCACTTTCAAATGGAGACTGGGTGGTAATTGTTTGGGAAGACCCAAATGATCCAAGGAATGTACAAAGAATCACATCTAATTGGCAAATAAGGCCAAGCTTACATCACTGTTTTCAAGTACTGCCTGAATAAACCCTGAGACACCTCAGATACCTCCTTGGGGAGGAATACTCCTATTTCAAACAGGAGGATCAGGACTAATTCAGTCTGAGAGTTGTCATATTCTGGCCATAGCCAATGACTGGTGCAAAGAAGACGGGGAATTACTATTTCCGTCAGTGCCATACTGTATACTCTGTTTGATTCATCCCAATACTTGACACGCTAGCTGGGTTATAAGTAAATATTTAAATTGTAGGAAAAATTGGAATTGTAGTTCACAAAATCTATGCTCGCATTGCATGAAGTGTCGAGCACCAAATCTATTCCCTATCCAGATAGAACTCAAAACAACTGAAATAATAACTTTGTTTTCTGGATGAAAATTAGTAGTGCCTGTTGAATGAGAGATACCTGAGGAATGGTGGGAAACCACAGTTAAGGGGTATCAAAAATGATTTGCCAGGAAATTAGTGAAAAGGAAGTGACAAGGGAAAAAGAGGGCAAGACTGGATTGGCCGCTGTATGCGCCACCGAGAAGATCATATGCACCTGCTATGGGCAGCAATCCCATAGGCATGGGAGGTGGGGGTATAAGCCATACCAGACCTCTGTTATTCCTTTTTCTGTCACTCATTTGTTGTCTTTTCCCTTTCGAAATGGCAAGATCGTGTCACAAATGCTTCTGAAAGCATTACATGGAAAGAAGCCAAAGTTCCTTTTTTATTACACACACCCATGTCAACAGTCACTGTTATAACCCATCCAAATTAAGTACCTGCAGGCAAAATGAGAAAAATATTGGATTGCAAGACACTTAGGAAAAAGTGGTAATAGATGGGGAATTGAATGTCCAAAAGGAGAGAGATGGATTTGTTTTACATTTAATCTGACGAGGGTCCCACGGAGAGCCGGCCAAGTAACGACAATCACACTGATACAGTTACATGAGGTTCTCCTCTTATTGCCTGAACAACGCTCCTTTTATACACATTTCCCTTGTTCATGCGGCAGCCAACTATCTATGATTGGTTGCACAGCCTCGATCATGGGTCTGCTACTCTATTTTATTGGTAAGCGTCAAGGCACCGCATGATCGGGTACAGCCCTTTTTGTGGTTAAAGCATCCGATCTAACATTTGTCTTAGCTCTTGCAACATCACAACATTTCCTCTTTCTGAGCCTTCAAGGTGACTCCAAGGATGTCAGTCCCTTGTTAGGTTAAGGCTGGGTTGTCCAATCCCTCTAGGGGCAACCTATGCCCTTGATCAAAGAGGAATTCCTCTACATTAATCTTAGAGATATAGTCCAAGATTCGGTAAAAGAATAATTAGTAAACAAAAAGGTAAAACCAGCACAGCAATCTAACTCTGTATTGGCCCCAAATTATATGCTGAATCATATTTTAAGACTCCAGGCAGTTATAGAGATGATAACAAACAAAGCTGCTCAGGCATTGGAATTAATATCAAGTCAGCAAAGCCAAAAAAAACCTGTAGTGTATCAGAATAGGCTGGCTTTAGACTATTTATTGGCTAAAGAAGGGGTTGTTTGTGGAAAGTTTAATATATCAGATTGCTGAAAATACATGACAATGGGGATGTCATCCTGGAAAAAGCAAAAGATATCAGAAAAATAACCCAGGTATCGGTCCAAAATTCGAAAACAGTGTTAAAGATTAGCTGGTGGGGTAACGTATTGGGGATAGGATGGTGGAAGAAATTAGGCTTCTTCCTTTTATGTGTTACAACTGTTTTGATATTTCTTCCTTGTTTAATCCCCTCTTTTATTTGATTACCAGCATAGTCCAAAGAATGTAAGTGGACAAGAAATATTGCTCAAGCCTAATGATTTATAAAAAATAAGAGGGGGGGGGATTATGAAAAATGCATATTATATGATTGGCTCTTTGCAAATATTAAAATGAATACTATATGTGTTATGTTGGAAAGTTATACTGTATTGATCTCTTTTAAGTAAATATGGTTTGTAGGCTATAGCATAATATTAAAATAGAAACTCTGTGATGTAAGGTACTTTTTGTAACTAGCTCAAGGAATGGATAAGATAATCAAGAATTTCTTTGCATAGAGATAACAGCAACAAGATACCAAGTTCCTAAGCAAAGAATTACTGCCTCCTTATCGGACAAACCCAGACTCTGAGGGGCCCGAGACGATTGATTTACAAGATGAAGGGGGGAAGTAATATTAAGCCGAAAAACCCCTAGTTTGAAAGGAATGTTTAAATAATATATGAGATATATGAATATGCAATAGGCTATTGCTTTTAAGGGTTAATCGTTTGTTAGCAAAGCGTGCTTTTCTGTCAGAATGCAAAAGCACCCGGACGTCTGTAATTCTTTGCTTTTGATTGTCTTTTATTGTCCTAACTTTGATTGTCCAAATTCTATTGTTCTAATTTTTACTACTATTTTATTGCTATTAAACTTCTGAAATGATGAAACAAGTGAATGGTGTTTTTCACACACATGCTTACTGATCTTTTGGCCACTGCCTAAGCCAGGAGTCCAGATTCATCTGGTTTCAGGGGCCCAAGGAACCTCACTATCTCAGCATCCTTGCATACTGTATCCTGTTCTTGATAAACATCCTTCCTCTTATCAAGCATCCTTGCATTCTTTCTTGTTGTTTTGCATATATTCCTTTCCTGTATTCCTTTCCTTTCTCACGCAACTAAGGATGCAGTAAATATTAAGCAACGTCCATCATCTATGTGCCTATTCTTAATCAATACCTTCTAATTCATGTGATTAATATATATATCCTCTAGTTTCTGACCCCATGTTTCAATACAGAAAAAACTGTCTTAAACCCACAAAAGTCAGAGTACAACCTGGCATCCTGTTAGTCAGGGTGGTGGGAGCAGTCCAATTAAACAGTGGTTGCTGTCCTGTTGAAGTGATGGTTGCAGTCTTATCAAAAGTGGTGGTCCTGTTGAACATCTGGTCCTCCTCTGGGTCTGTAGAGCAGTGGTGGTCTCCCAAGCTCCCAGACTTCGAGATTATATGCAGTCAAGTTCAGGTGGTACCTCCCCCAGGGCAGGGATTTTCACAATGTAATTATGTAGTCCTATGAGTCATAGGATATTCTTGGAGTCCTTGATGATCATTCCAGCTGCCTACTCTGCTGGTGCCATTATGGCCCATTAGCAGACAAGACCCCCTCAGGATGGGTGGTAACTGCTGCTTCCCTGGAGAGAGTTATCACAGCTGAGCAATGGTGAAGATAAAGAAATACTACCCCACCTCACCGGGTTTGCCTCTTTTCATTTAACACTCTTCTTGTAGTTTGAGGGATCAGGTATGCTGTGAGCAGCTACTGTGCATGACCCATCATTAACAGTTCATCAGAATGACATAGATGGGAGTAGAATACATAGTTTGGTTATGTTATAGATGAGTAATGAGATGGTTGGCTCTCACAATTAAGGGGTGAACATTATATGTAAGTTAAAAGAAGTTTTGTAGATGTATAGTTATGTTACTGTAATGTCCTCCCCCCTTGCATTGTTATCACAGGATGGCCTTGGTAGTTGGGGCATTTGGGGAGGGTTGGCTTGTTACGATAGTAATACCTGACCTCCAATCAAGATGTAAGAAAGTGATCTTGACCACTAGATGGCAAGAAAGGAGTCGACTGACAGGACTTCAAGAGAGGCTAGAGGTATAAATGGTGGAGCATCCATTTTGAAGACGAGCACGTGGCTGATAGGCACGGGCGCTCCCAGCACCGTAATTTTTCCTTATGTCCTGGTTTAGGGCAAATTTGAGAGAAAACCTCCAAAAGGGGGCCCCTCCAGAAAACAAACCCACAGGGCCCCTCCCCCCAACCAGTTTGGGAAGGATTCCTCAGAGTGAAATGGAAAGAACCTGTTTATTCAACAGGCACAGTACCCCCCAGCACACAAAATGAACAATACCGGATGACACCACTCTTTCACCGCTCTGAAAAAGATGTCAAATTCAGAAAGTCTCTCTTGGGGGTGGTTGCTCTGTTATCAGTCCCTCCAGTGCTGGGGTAGCTGCTGTAGCCACAAGGTGCAAACTCTCGGTGTTTCCCAGGTCCCAGTCCGGAGCAGGTTCGAGTAGGTCCAAAAAAAGGAAAGGAGAAACAGTCCAGGAAAATTTGGACTGCTTAGCTAAACTAACTAATGAGCAGAAGCAAAAA